>NC_058082.1:211994845-213309732 GCF_014858855.1 Bufo gargarizans | reverse complement strand
AACACATGTCTGGTAGTTTGTTGTCTAGGGAGTTTTGATTGCCAGGGATGGAGTCGGGAGGGAATTTTTTTCCCGCAAGAGGAGGAAAATTGGCTTCTACCTTATTGGGTTGATAACATGATAACTGGCTGAACGGAATAGACATTTATCATTTTTCAGTCTTACAAGACATGTAAATCAACACACCGTAACATGGGAAATGAATTAACCCCTGCCCGCTGCAGCAATTTTGTATTTTACTCCCTACCTTACATGATGGTATGAGGGCTGAATAGTAACAGTTACTATCTCTTTTACTGTACTGCCCCCGTGAGGTAGAAGCCGATTTTCTTCATTTGAAAAAATCCCTTCCCAATTCCTAACTTCAGAATTACTCTCTGGATCAACGACCCCTCTCTAGTAACTATAACCTGTAATATTATTACACTGCAGAAAACATTCAGGGTCCTCTTGAACACTTTTAGTGAATTCACCATCACCACCTCCTCAGTCAGAGAGTTCCATAGTCTCACTGCTTTTACAGTAAAGAATCCTCTTCTATGGTTTGTGTAGAAACCTTCTTTCCTCCAGATGCAGAGGATGTCCCCTCATCACAGTACAAGTCCTTGGGATAAATAAATGATGGGAGAGATATCTGTACTGACCCGATATATTTATACATAGTTATTAGATTGCCCCTTAGTAGTATTTTCTCTAAATTTGATAATCTTTCTGGTTTATGTAGTTCACCCATTCCAGTTATTACCTCAGTTGCCCTCCAGCTCTGCTATGTCTGCCTTGTTCACATGAGCCCAGAACTGTACACAGTACTCCATGTGTGGTCTGACTAGTGATTTATAAAGTGGCAGGACTATGTTCTCATCATGGGCATCTATGCCCCTTTTTATGCACCCTACAGTATTATTGGCCTTGGCAGCAGCTGCCTGACACTGGTTTCTATAGTTCAGTTTGCTCTTCACTACAATATCTAGGTCCTTTTCCATGTCAGTGTTACCCAGTGTTTTACCATTTAGTATGTCTAGGTGACTTGCATTATTCCTTCCCAGGTGCATAACCTTACCTTACATTTGTCAGTGTTAAACCTTCTCTGCCCAAGCCTCCAATCTATCCAGATCCATCTGTAGCTGTATACTGTCCTCTTCAGTGTTAATTACGTTACACAGTTTAGTGTCATCTGCAAAAATTGCTATTTTACTGTGCAAGCTTTCTACAAGATATTATATTACCTATATATATATATATTCACAATAGGGCCAATACTGACCCCTGAGGTACTCCACTAGTGACAGTGACCCAAAGTGAAAGTGTACTGTTTGGGGTTTCTGTCACCAGAATTAACCCTTATTAAACTAGCTGACATAAGCAATGTCAGCTTAACCTAACTAGCCTATTCCTACTTTTATCTATGCTCCCGTTACTTCAGAAATATAACTTTAGCATATTATTAATTAGGGGAGGGGGCGTTGCCCCTGCTCCTAGAGGCTCCGGAGAAGTCAAGATATACGACATCCATTGATTCGTCGCTGTCAAGTCTAGAACTTACCTCCTGATAGAAACTAATTAAATTAGTTTGACATGACTGATCCTTAATGAAGCCGTTCTGATATGCCGTTATTTTCATTGAGGTCCTCCAAAATAGCATCTCTTAGAAAACCTTCAAACAGTTTACCCACGACAGATGTGAAACTTACTGGCCTATAGTTGCCAGGCTCTGTTTTTGACCTTTTTTTGAATATTGGAACCGCATTTGCTATGCGCCAATCCTGTGGGACACTATCAATATAGAGTCCTTAAAGAGGACCTTTCACTAGAACATCTAAACTAACTATACAGACATGGAGAGCGGAGCCCAGGGATCTCCCTGCACTTACTGTTATACCTGGGCGTCGCTCCGTTCTCCCGGTATAGCCTCCGGTATCTTCATAGTTAGGCTCCACCCAGTTGAACCTGCCAGCGTCTCCTTCTCCCATGCTGTAGCGCTGGCCAATCGGAGCGCTCAGCTCATAGCCCGAGAGGCTTTTTTTTTTCCTCTCAGGCTATGAGCTGAGCGCTGCAATTGGCCAGCGCTACAGCCTGGGAGAATGAGACACCGGCAGGTTCCACTGGGTGGAGCCTAACTATAAAGATAGCGGAGGCTATGCCGGGAGAACGGAGCAGCACCCAGGTATACAGTAAGTGCAGGGAGATCCCTGGGCGCCGATCTCCATGTCTGTATAGTTAGTTTAGATGTTTTATTCTAGTGAAAGGTCCTCTTTAAAGGGGTTGGCCACCTTCTGGTTACTGTCGACCAATGTGTTTGCGAGATGATTATATGGCCCTTACTAATACAGCCTTTGTTGAAATCCTGCACCATATTCTATATTTCATAAGGTATGCCCGTTCGTTTACAAAGTCTTTTTTGCTGTCCATAAGATGGTGTCTGATGGAGGGTCATGCGACTATGCAAATCACCTCCACGTGACATGGCCTATATTCAAATACACTGTACCTGCCATCTCTACTTGTTCTGTTGGGAGTTTAGTGCAGGTGCAGTGTGTTTGAATGCAGGAGACACATGGAGTTGATTTTCCTGGTTACATGACCGTCTATCAGCAGCGATTTTATGGACAGGACCTCTGTGTGGACAGCACAAAAGACTTTGTAAACAAGGGGGCATACCTTATGAAATATAGAAAATAGTGCAGAATGTAAACAAAGACTACATTCGTAAGTGACATAATCATCTCACAAACACATTGGTCAATAGTAACCTGAAAGTGGCCAACACCTTTAAATATCAGGAATAGCAGTCTGGCTATGACATTACTTATTGCTCTTTTGGTTATGGGGGTCTTTGCCATCCAGTCAAAGAGATTTGTCTATTTTAATGTTTTCAAGACACCGCTGTACTTCTTCCTGCTCAGAAGCTGTCTTACAGAACTGGTGCTGGATGCGCCAAAGTGATGAAGAGGTCTGCACCTTTTCATAACTTCGGCTGATCCACCGCCAGCTAAGGGGCCTTTATTAAGACCAGCGGCTAAGAAGCTGGTCATAATAAATGTGCCCCCCAAACGTTTTTACCAGGATGAAAATCACCAGCGTGGCACTGCGTTCTTATATGCAGTTACTCTGATGCTTTTTGCCATTTCAAAATGAAACAGACAAGAATACCACACAGTGTAAACACGGGCTGTTGAGTTCACACTGTGCAGTTTACTTGCGTACTGGTTTCATTTTGAAATGGTAGTGGGGGAAAAAAAAAACCATAAAAATAATTCCGCATAGGTGACAATAATACTGGGAAAAACATGTGGTGTTTTTAATGTGGCATAAACCACAGCAATAAAGGAGTCGGAAAATTGGTTTTGGGTTGCACCTTGAAATGTTCTTGACTTGATGTTGTTTCCCAGACAATGAGGACCTAACATCAGCAGCACTGACTATTTCATGAAACTATAAAGGCGGTGTGATAGTGATGAGCCTATTGGCACAACACCAAGAGGAGTTGTGCTAATATAAGCACCTCTTTCTTTGTTGCCACACTTTCTTAAAAGGGGTTGTCCCATGAAATGTATTTTCCTGCGTATAAGACTACTTTTTAACACATGAAAATCCTCTCAAACGCCGGGTGTCATCTCATATGCTGGTATACGGGGTGCTGAAACTTACTTCCTAGCCGGATTGGAGAAGCTGTCCTTCTCCAGCTTCAGGGACAGGCACCCTCTAGCTGAGCCACCGTGCGCTGCATCCCGGCCAGCCGATCCTGAAGCAGCCCCTCTCACTGCTCTCAGTGATTTTCTCATGCCGTGCACAGAAAATACCGGTACATCGCTTGCCGTGATTGGCTAGTTGTTGTATACTGGGTTGGATTGGTGATTCTGAGGGAAGGCAGGGGGGGGGGGGAAGCAGGAGCATCTGCACTTCAGCCAATTCTAATGTTGGAACAGCAGATCTCTAATGAAGTTTGGGGTGCATCTTATCTGTGGTGAAAAAAAAAACAGTCTATCTGGGGAGCAGATACACGTGGTGGTGAATACAGTACAGTGCCAGTACATACAGTACAGTATACAAATGGCTAACAGTCAAGACCCCATCATGGCTCTACCAGCAAGAAAGAAAGAAATATGAAGCCAGTTTCAAACTTAAAGTTGTAAACTTTGCCATGGAACATAATAACTGCGCTGCTGCAAGACAATATGGAGTAACAGAAAAGATGGTTCCGGACTGGAAAGCAAATGAAAAAGCATTAAAGAGTATGTCAAGGGGTAAGTGTGCATTAGGAAGAGGCACTCCACATTGGCCAGAACTCAAAAAACATGTAGCAGACATGGTGAATGACCATCACCAAAACGGTTATGTAGTGACACAAAATAAAATACGTTTGTTTGTTTGCACTTTAGTGGGCCAAATCTAACCCAGATCACAGCAACACATTTAAGGCCACTGTATCCAGGTGTACTAGATTCTTGGAAAGGCATAATATGGTGCAGAGGCAAAAGACTAAAATTGCACAACAATTACCTGCAGATCTTGATGCCAAAGTAAATAACGTTGCAGGGGTAGTCTTATACGGCGAGTATAGCCCAAACCCTATATTTTAACTGGAAAAGTTGGGGGTCGTCATACGCCCAGTCGTCATATACACCGGAAAATACAGTATTGTACATTCTTCAAACCAGCAGAAGAATCTGAATACTTTTGCAATTGCATGCAATTAAAAATTTTGTAAAGCTACCAAGTTATTCAAGAAAAGGCATCTACGTAGCGCCATCTACTTTGTTTTTTCTTATTTCTGTGTCTGGTTCACTGAGATGGCCGCACATGATCAGTTTTACCCTTCAACTGCATCCTGAGCTGCAATAGGGAGAAAGTTTCAGCAGAAAGGACACTCCCCTTGTGCCAGCTTGATATAAATCTAGTGGTGAGCAGGCACAGCACTATGAAGTGCCTTTTGCGCTGTGGCATTAGAAGAATTGATATCTCTGACTTAATCTAACCAGACTGTCTATTACTCTAATTCCTCTAGCGCCATTCTATGGAAACAGTAGGTTTAAAGAGCACACCAAATGCTTCAAATAACTTCTTTATTAACTTCCACTTTTCTTCAAATATAACACTGCCGCCTCTGCAGCAGATAGTCCATGTACAAAACATGTGTTGAAAAGGTATCACAAAAGGGCGGTATGCATAAGACTGTGGTTCAACTGTTCAATCTTGTCATTCAACATAAAATTATGGATATATTTCTCTCTTGAGTACCTGTACTCTCACTTTAAGTTATTTAAGCACTTTATGATCTCTCTGAGAGGTATATCTGAGGTCTAACTAATAGTTCACTTGCTGAATTTGGTTGCAATTTGCAGTATGCAGTAACTATTTGCAGATTGGTTGAGTATGATCTGGTATGGTTGTATGCAATATGGAATTTGGATTGTGAACTTTGTAGTTTGAATTTGTGGTTTTCAATTGGTGGAACTATTTTGGCCTCTCTGCTTCCATAAAACACAGCTCTTAGTGGAGTGAATGTCTGTTCAGCTTCTCGCTCTGGTGAATAATGATTTCTAACAGCTCCTGCTAGGGGAATTTTCCACACAAGCTGTGTGTGAGGCTGGCTGTAATTGGTCAAAACTCCTGCTTTGAGTGAGGCTGGCTGTGATTGGTCTAGACTCCTGCCCAACAACTACAGTTTAACTATGCTTTCTGTTGTTTCTGCTGAGTCATTGAGCTTACCTTACATTATATAATGAATCTTAAAGGCATATTATATATATTGTTCACAGAAGCAGAAAAGATAAGTTATATGACATCCAAACATGAAGTCACTGCAAACAACGCTGCCCTTGTCTTTAACACACAAACATAGGGACTGTATTAAGGTTATTGGCAGGTCTAGCTGTATAAACATAAGCTATATCAGCAACCTAGGACAGGTCTTAGCTGGCGAGCTACAAGTGGAGCAATGAACATGGATACCTTTGGATCCACGTGAGTTGTAAAGATATTGTCGTATTATATCATTTTAATATTTTACATTAATCATGGGATAACCCCTTCTATATTATAGGATGCTAGCATTTGCACTCCTACTGTACAAGGGCAGAATGTATAAATGGGTGGGTAGATGGGCACATAAAAGTACACCAGACATCACAAATACTCCATCTGATACACTTAAGACAAGGTCCCACATAAATTAATGTGAGAACACCTATACGCTGGTAGTAAAATGTGGCCTGATAAATGTGTGCAGCTCAATGGAAAAGGAATGTGGCTTTGTGGGAAGGGGGGGGGGGGGGAGGGAGGGGTAGTCATCAAATCTGCAACATTTTCTATCAATCACTCAATAACCAAAACTAGGCCAACAAATAGTTGGAATAAATTTAGGGCTCATTCACACAAATGTGTGCAGCCCACTCTCGTATTGCAGCCCGCAAACAGCAGGTCCGCAATATACGTGCACCGTCTATGTGTGCTCCATATCACACACAGATGCAGACGCATTCACTTGAATAGGTCCACAATGCACAAGATACAGAGCAGTGCGGAATCCCTAGGGAGCGCGTCTGTGGAATTTCAGTCTGTGCCTCTGCACCGCAAAAGAATAGAACATTTTCTATTTTTCTGAGGTGTGGACTGAATGTTGCAGATCACAGATGGGTCCGCATCTGCAAGCGGCAGCCACACAGCCAGTGCCCGTGCATTGCGGTTCACAAGACGGACACTGGCAGCACACTTTTGTGTGCATGAGCACTTAGATAAAAGTGTCTAGCCTTCCACGAAATATATCATCCAGCCTGAGCCACTGTGATAAATCTAGTCCAGGTCTAGACAGCTGGTCTAAGGTTACACCATCTGTAAGATTAGTAAATCTGCCCCATGATCTCCAGTGACTGCAGGACAGACGTTGACAATTTCACTTTGCTGTATCAGCACAAAGTACATGATTTTCTTGTTTTATTGGTCTTGTGGAATTCTATTTTTTACCTTGCGAGCACCAGCTACATATACGATTCAGACGGTTAATACTTGTGAGAAATGATATATTTTAAAAGGACTGTACAAAAGTCAAACTGAAGCATATAAATTAATCCTCATCTGAATCAAAGTCTCTGGTTTTGATAAAAGAACTCCTAATGGAAGACATCAGCTGGTCCTGGATTTGTGGTCGTGGGTTTTCCTCAAGGTCTGTCTTGATGGCTCCAGATTCCGATAGTTTCCACTCTAACTCTATAGTAGAAGAAACAATATTATTATAGTTAAAAGGAATCTTCACATAAAAACCGATCAGTTGAATGGCTCTACCATTGTGCCTTTTCCACCAGGGTTTCATAACATGCTGCGCTATTCTATCTAGTAAGAAGAAATATATACCCGGTGGAACTGCAAAAAGGATTAAAGGGGTTGTGCAATAATGCAGGCAACGTTGGCAAACAACCCCAATTGGGAGGACCCGTAAAGGAAAGATTATTTACCTGCTCTCTAACCTGCGATACCATGCTGTGCTACCTTGCTATCAACATCCACTTTGAAATAAATAAATAAATAATAATGAAACAAATCCTGATACATTTGTCAAAAAGAGTCATGGTATTCTATAAAAACGAAATCTATGACGTAGTCTGGCCTAAAATATGCAAAAGCTGGCTCTCCACTGACAAACAATGGCACAAACCTTTAAAAAAGACACCACATTTGGTAGTGACTAGTGTTGATCGAGCAAAGTGCTCGGGTCGAACTACCGAGCACAATGGAAATCAATGGGAGAACCCGAGCATTAAACCAGGCAGCCCCTGCTCTGAAGAGGGGGGGGGTTCTGGTTCACAGGAAAAGGTCAGAAATTGATGGAAACACTACCAAAATGGTAAAATGGTTTGGGAACAGCATGGGGAAGATGTCTGAATGCATCTTGGACTCCCAGGTCGCTGCTGGGAACGATGTTGTCCGAGTAGTACACCACATTTACAGACAGGAAAACATGTTAGGAAACATTCTTTCCTCTATATTTACTTGTATATAAAGTGCTGCAAAAAATTACAAGAGGCCCTCCTATACAACTTGTATATCACATAATGGAGGGCCTCATTTACATTGTGGTACAATTGTTCAGGTAGTGGGACTCCTACACTCATAAAGCCTATGCACTAAGTAAAAGGGCTGCCAAAAATTACAGAGAATCGGCACTACATTACACCCTTCATGACACAAAGGAGGGCATCATACACAGCCTTGAAAAATTATGATTGATGGCCTGTGGGTGACCCTCAAAAACATTATGGGCAAGGGCCTGCTGTTGTGCTGACCATCTAAAACATTAGGGGTGGGAGTCTGCTGTAAGGCTGCAGTAAAAGATTATTTTAGAACTAGAGTATTCTACCGATTAATCGAGTACTCTAATAAGAAAAAAAATGAATATACTGTTTTCCTTTATAAAAACTCAGACCCCCTGCAATCAGTCCCCAACACCCTTCGTTCACCCCTGTGCGATCAGCCCAAGTGCATCAGTTCCACCCAGTGCCACCAAGATAAAAGCTGTGGAGCAGCATCATGCATGATAGATGCCAGCTACCACAATAAGCTGCACAACCCACATACCGCTGTAAACTGGCACTGAGCCCTGATCACACATGTACAACAGAAAGCCAGGACATAAAGTGCCACCTAGGCTGTAAGTCTCGTCCCCTCCTCTGCACCAGTGTGACCTGTCATCCTCCAGTGCCAGCACATGGTACTAGCAGTGGCTGGCATCACCGGTTACACCAGCCCCGATCTTCAGGATCCTCACCTCCATGATCTTGTCCCACTTCTGCTTGACATCAGGATCCTTGCCCACCACTCCGATAGGCTCCTTGAAGGGCCAGGAATTTAACCTGCCCCGCGGCTATGCCCCTGCCCCCGCAGCCGATCCTTCTCCTCCTGGATCTCCCCCTTGATCTGCTCAGGCAGCCAGGGGCTCCTGGAAGAACACTCCACACTGAAAGGCAGCAGACTGCCGACCGGCATGACAGATGGACGCGCACACAAAGTTTACCTCAGCGGAGTGCAGCAAGGTACAGGCCGGCGGGTGTCCATGGAGCGGTGAGTAATAGCAAGCGCTTCACTCCTGCTCCATGGACACATGACACAAACGAATCCTCGATGCAAAAAATTTGCATCGAGGATTATTTTTGTGTGTCTAATTACTCGATTCAAATAGACTAATTGTTTCAGTGTTTCAGCCCTAGTCAGCTGCAGCGCTGACTCTCAAACATTTGGGGCGAGTGCCTGATGCTGAGCTGACCAGTGAAAAAAAATGAAGGGCGAGTGCCTGCTGCTTAGCTAACCATTTAAAAAAAAACTATGGGCGAGGGCCTGCTGATGAGCTGACACTGTAAAACATTATGGTTGAGGGCCTGCTGGTGAGCTGAACCTCTAAAACATTAGGAGGGCAGACTAATAAGTATGTTGATATGATGGAGGACGAGAAAAGGAAGATTGAATTATATACCTTTTTTAGTGGTGGAAGGGGTGCATGGGAATACAGTGTATTCAATACACCATAAAAGCCACATTTAAAGTGCCTTTATATGCAGCCGCTTTGCTCTGGTGGAGTAGAGGAGTCCGGGGCAATCCAGGCCTTATTCATTTTTATAAGAGTCAACCTGTCAGCATTTTCAGTTGACAGGCGGATACGCTCATCTGTTATAATGCCACCAGCAGCTCTAAATACCCGCTCTGACAAAACGTGGGCAGCAGGGCAGACCAGCACCTCCATGGCGTAGAGCGCCAGTTCGTGCCACGTGTCCAGCTTGGACACCCAGTAGTTGTAAGGCACAGAGGGATCATTGAGGACGCTGACACGGTCTGCTAAGTACTCCTTCACCATATTCCAAATTTTTACCCTCCTTGTGACACTAGGCCGCACATCATGGTGAGAGTGCTGGCGGGGTGTCATGAAACTGTCCCAGGTTTTGGAGAGTGTTGGCCTGCCTCTGTTGGAACTGCTGTGTGTTCCCCCTCCCCGGTTGGCCAAGGAACTATGGACTCTGCCGCCAGAGTTGTCACCTGGTAATTTTTGGAGCAATTTTTCCATAAGAACCTTTTGGTATTGCACCATTTTGCTCGTCCTCTCCACCACAGGAATGAGAGATGAGAAGTTCTTTGTACCGGGAGTGGAGAAGGGTGAACAACCAGTAAAATCTGTGTTGTCCAAAATGCATAAAACTCGTAAGTCACGGGAAAGGCAGCCTAAGAGTCAGCCATGTGTGCCAAAGTCCCAACAGGCAAGATTTCACTGTCGTCATCAGGAAAACGACTCAATATCCTCATCCTCTTCTGCCCATCCACGCTGAACAGATGGAATTGAACTTCCATGGGTACTACCCTCTGTAGCGGAGGCAACAGTCTCCTGCTCCTCCTTGTCATCATCCAATTTGCGCTGAGAAGACGAACTGAGGGTGGTCTGGCTATTACCCTGTGTAATGTCTTCCCCCATGCAAAGCATCGGCCTTAATTGTGAGCGTTTGAGTAGACACAGAAGTGGGATGGTGACGCTGATAACCAAATTACTCACCAGTAATTCCCTTTTCATGAATCCACCATGACGGCATACTATGCGAGATGACCCGTCTCCAACCGGGTAGGGACAGGAAGTATAAATTTGACCCTCGGCTCTTCTTCAGTGTCTTTCTGGACAGACAGCCTAGAGAGTCTTAGCCATATATATATATATATATATATATATATATATATATATATATATATATATATATATATATATATATATATATATATATATATATATATGGAATTCCTATCGCCCGAGACATGCAGTTCCGGGCAAGTAGTCTGAACAGTTGTTTAGCCCTGTGCGGGCAAGTAGCAGGGACATGTCGGTTGGGCAGTAATGGGAGCGGTCATATGCTAGCCGCGAGCTGACCGCTCCTACATCTATGTCAGCCTGCCCCTGCATCGATCGTGCATATGAATACCGTACATATCACTTCCTGCAGGCGGCCCCCGCTCCTGCCGGCTCCTGTATCGAAGGAGCGCACAGTAAGTCAGCACACCGTCTCCAGAGACGGAGTAATTGCAGGCCAAGATGGGAGAAGAGGAGCGAGAGACCCCACGGCCCCCTGCAGATGAGCGTTCCTCCCGGAGCCTGTCCACATCGCAGCTCCCGGCCTGACCTGCAAGCGCTGACTGTGGTCACATAGCATTATACTGATTTATGAGGCTATGTAACCCTTACAGCATAACATCTCCTTGTGGCCCCCGCCCCCATACAGCATAACGTCTCCTTGTGGCCCCCGCCCCCATACAGCATAAAACATCTCCTTGTGGCCCCCGCCCCCATACAGTACAACTTTAGTATAAGTTCAGGACAAGTAGATGGTCATGAGGGACAAGTAGATTGAGCCCCCACTTTAGTCCTTCGACAAGTAGTTTTTTATTTCCACACCCATGTATGTATGTATGTATGTATGTATGTATGTATGTATGTATGTATGTATGTATGTATATCCCTACATATATATCCATATACGTACTTTTGGGTGGGAAACCCGTGCCATCATGGAGGATTAATGAAAAGGGAATTACCGGTAAGTAATTTGGTTTTTCATCCTTCATGACGGCATACCATGAGATATAACAGATTAATACTCCTATTCAGGGGGGACTATGGCCTGAAGCATCTTTCTGCCAAAAGCGAGCTCCTGACTAGCTCTAGTATCTACTCTATAGAGGGTCCCTGAGAGGCTTCCATCTGACCAGCACCTTGTTCAGACATGTTTACACTATCCTCTCTAAACCCCTCTTAAATACTCTCACCTGCAGACCTCAGATCAGTGGGTGTGCTGATTGTAGCCCCGCCCCCTCAGCATGCGTTCCACAGACCGGAAGTACCTTTTGGAATGCACGTGAGCCGCATACGACTTCTGATGGCATCATCGTGAAAGCCGAAACTATCGGATCACGATGAGGAGCTTGCGAACAGACCGGAGGGACCAGCGATACCTGGCCATCTTCACAGCACCTTAATACCCAACTAGGGTACTGGTGCTTTTGCTCCTCTCATGGGCAGATAAGGCATTCTTTTCTTCTTACTGCTCTGCCTGAAAACAGAACGGGTTCATAGCATGTGCCATGAGGATGATCCTTCTCCTACCTGGAGGGACAGGAAGACACCAAGGAAGAGCTGAAGGAGAGTAAAATTTATACTTCCTGTCCCTACCTGGTTAGAGGGGGTCATCTCATGGTATGCCGTCATGGAGGATGAAAGGGAAAAATAGCGTTATCGCTGTTCACCATCTGTGTGGATTTCTCAAAGTTTCTTAAAACCTCACAGAGGTCAGACATCCATGCCCACTCCTCGCTTGTGAAAAGTGGAAGCTGACTGGAATGGCGATGAACATGTTGCAGCTGGTATTCCACTAGTGCCCTCTGCTGCTCACAAAGCCTGGCCAACAGGTGGAAGGTCGAGTTCCAGCACGTGCTCACATCGCACAACAGCCAGTGAGCTGGCAATTGTAAGCGTTGCTGCAGTGTTGACAGACCGGCGGAAACGGTCGATGACTTGTGGAAATGGGCACACATACGGCGCATCTTCACCAGTAGCTCAGGCAAATTGGGGTAGGTTTTGAGAAACCGCTGAACCACCAAGTTGAAGACATGGGCTAGGCATGGTATATGTGTAAGCTTGCCGAGCTCCAAAGCCGCCACCAAGTTACAGCCATCATCAGACACAACCATGCCTGGTTGTAGGTTGAGTGGCGAGAGCCACAGCTCAGTCTGGTCTCTTAGCACACCACCACAGAGCTGTGGCAGGGGATGTTTGTCACCTAAGCAGATCAGCTTAAGCATGGCCTGTTGACGCTTCTCCACTGCAGTGCAACACTGCTTCCAGCTACCGACTGATAGCCGATTGGTGCTGCAAGTGTATAATTCTGAGGTGGAAGTTGAGGAGGAGAAGTGCGGGTTGGCGCCGTTAATGTAGGTGGTGGCAGAAACCCTGATGGAATTAGGGCCCGCAATCCTTGGAGTCGGTAGCACCTGTGCCATCCCATGGTACGACTCGCTCCCGGCCTCCACAACGTTCACCCAGTGTGCCGTCAGGGAAATATAGCGTCCCTGGCTGAAAGCACTTGTCCATGCATCAGTGGTTAAGTGGACCTTCCCAGTAACTGCATTGGTCAAGACACAGGTGATGTTACGGGACACATGCTGGTGTAAGGCGGACACGGCACACGGTGAAAAACAGTAACGACTGGGGACTGCGTAACAAGGGACGGCCGCCGACATCAGGTTGCGGAAGGACTCAGTGTCCACAAGCCTAAATGGCAACATTTCCAGGGCCAGTAATTTGGAACGGTGCGCATTTAGTGCTATGGCCTGTGGGTGGGTATATGCGTTCAAATGCCTAGGGTAAGGACATTTGTACGCTGCGCTGGGACACGGAAGTGGATGTGGTCGCTAATGGTGCTTACGAAGGTCCAGGTGCAGGGCGGGAGGCATCCGGGCCTGCGCCTTCGAAATGGGATTGGCCAGCACGTAACACGGGAAGAGGAGGCAGTGGTGTGACCCACTGACACTGGTTGTGGACCCAGGCGTTCGACCCACCTATTACCATGCTTTGATGCCATGTGGCGGATCATGCTGGTGAGGTTGCTAGTGTTCGCGCCCCTGCTCATTTTTGGATGGCACAGGTTACAAATTACAATTCTTTTGCCATCCGCGCTTTCCTCAAAAAAGTGCCAGACTGCGGAACACCTACCCCTTGGCAATGGAGATTTCCGCAAGGGTGTGCTCCGGGGAACAGTTGAGGGCCTGTTTGGTGTGGCCCGCCTTCTCCCTTTTGCCACCCCACTGCCTCTTCCAGCCTACTGCGGATCCCTCCCCCACTGTACTGCTGTCCTCGCTCGGCTTTCCACCTTCCCAGGTAGGGTCAGTGACTTCATCGCCCACCACTTCCTCACTCTGCTTATTCTCCTGACTTGTTGACCTAACAAAAACCTAACTTATTGGCAACTGTGTCTTATCCTTATCATCCACCTCGTGAAACACTAATTGCCGTTCCCCACCGTCATCTTCTTGTGACTGGATGCTCAAGAGTTTGGGAATCAGGGCACAATATCTGATGTCCCTCTTCAAGCAGGCTTGTCGAGAGGCCCAAATTAAGGAATGGCGCTGAAGACGACCTCAGAATATCCAAGTGTGGGATCACTTGTTTGGCAAGACTCTCCATGGTGGGAGGAAGGATGATGAGGGTGAGGATTGTGTTGACCAGACTCTTGGCTACTGAGACTGGACTTGGTGGAAGACAGGGTAGTGCTTAATCGATTGGAAGCATTATCTGCTGCAATCCAACCGACCATCTGGTCGCACTGGTCTGACTTAAAGAGCGTTGTCCTACGCCACCCTGCAAACCGGGACATGAAGCTAGGTATCGTGGATGATTGTTTTTCTTGTGCTCTAACAGAAGGCACAGTTTCAACGCACCCAGGACCACGTGCACCATCAGCATCACGGCCACTTCCCTGTCCCTTACTGCTCGTTTTCTTCATTTTAAAAGTTAAATATACACTTGAAAGTATGTCACACGTACATTAGCGTAGGATTTGTAAGTCTATGCGCAAATAAAAAAAAAAAAAAAAAAAAAAAAAAAAAAAAAAAAAAAAAGGTATTTGCAATGTGGAAACATTACACAGGAGGAATACCGCAGATAATGTCGCTGATGTCACCAGCGGATAATTAAAAAATTTAAAGGGAATGTGATAGGTATTTGGGATGTGGAAACATCACACAGGAGATGTACCCCAGGTAATGTTCCTGTCCGCAGCGGACACAGTCTACGGAAAAAGTACACTGGATGTCAGATATTTTTGGGACGCGCACACACGTTACACAGGAGATGTAGCGCAGATAATGTCGCCGTTTGCAGCGGCCCAACTATTGTACACTATTTAGCGCAGGATGGCTAAAAATAGATATTGTTGCCACACACAATAGTCCTTAAAAAGGACTTTTGGGTCTGTAAAGTTTTAGCAATTTAGCGCAGGTTGCGCTAAAAATATATATTGCTGCTGCCACACACAACAATAGTCCTTAAAATGACTTTTTGGGTATCTGACAAGTTTTTCAACTTAAAAAAAAAAAACAAAAAAAAAAAACATTTCACTCCCTATCTTTCCCTTCTTCAGCACAGCTCTCCCTGACTAAGGCCTCATGCACACGACCGTTGTTCTGGTCCGCATCCGAGCCGCAGTTTTTGCGGCTCGGGTTTGGACCCATTCACTTCAATGAGGCTGCAAAAGATGCGGACAGCACTCCGTGTGCTGTCCGCATCCGTTGCTCCGTTACGTAGCCCCACAAAAAAATATAACATGTTCTATGCTTGTCCGTTTCGCGGAAAAGAATAGGCATTTCTACAATGGGCCGCCTGTTCCGTAAATTGCGGAAGGCACACGGACGGCTTCCGTGTTTTGCGGATCCGCAATTTGTGGACCGCAAAAAACAGAACGCTCGTGTGCATGAGGCCTAACACTGAGCTGAACACAAGTCATCGGATGACACGTTCTGGCCAGCCAATCACTGTAATGCCAGTAACCAACATGGCTACGGCATTAAAGTGAAGGACAGTGCGGGGAGGAGATTCGGCCGAATACAGACATGTGCCGAGCATAGAGATGCTCGAGCCGAAATGGTGTTCGGCCGAGCCTGCTCAATCAATACTAGTAATGACAGCACCCTCATCCTTCTTCAAATGAATGCATACTTTTATATTTAAAGTTAGTAACTCAACAAAGATTTCAAACTTAGGAAACAGTAAGTTTACTTACCATCCTGTGTTAGATTCATGCCACCAAATACCAGAGGTCCTATGAACTGCGCACTGATGTTCCCACCACGATAAACAAATATAGTAGGAAGGTTTTTGTCAGGATAGTTTGGTATACAGGTCGTAGAAATGGCTTTCACAAATTTCACATCTTTAAACTTTCTTGCAAGAAATGCTAAATGTTGGTTTATTAATGTGCAGAGAGGAATTCTGGAAAACAAAAATGGCCAAATCATATCAAAGCATATGTATGATGCACTGCCAGCTGCATTTAAGGACTTTCGACACGACAACGTGCCTTGTGGCCCAGAGCAAAATTTCTCACTCTGGAATGTTGCATATTAAAGCCCAGGACTCCAATAGACTATCATCATAAATAATGACATGATACATATAAGATGGGATGCCACTGTACGTGTCGTTACCCGGATCTCAGTTATCAAAACTGCAAAATATCTGAACACTGAGAAGTAAGATTAGAGGGCACTCAAACACCTCAGGAAGTCAAATGGAGTTGAAATATATTTTAAAAAACCTTATTTAGTATAAAAAAGTAGGACTAAATGGTCCTTCTGAAACACTGGACTGTGATCTTAATTCGGTACTTCTACTATGGATCCCTGTGTAGATAGTCCACGTGGATATTAGTGCTCGCCCCTTAATAGTGGGATCGTGATATGGTACTTAGCACTGTTTCCACCTGGAGCATCACCCCAGCGATGATAGAGGATAATGCAGTAAACTAACAATACTGTACAATAACACAAATAAATAGAGAAATCCAAAAAAATATATAAGTAAAAAAGGAGATTTTTGTATAACTTACCAGTTAAATCTCTTTCTCGCTCTTCCTTGGGGGACACAGACCTTGGGTATAGCTCAGCTACCTAGGAGGCGTGACACTAAGTAAAACTGTTAAGCCCCTCCTCCATCAGCTATACCCTCAGCCTGGAGATAGAGGCTACCAGTTGCGTGTCCAAGTAGTGAAAGGATAACAACCAACAAAGTAAACAACAGCCAGCAACCCAACGGGCGCCAGACCAGAACCCTATAACCAAAACACAGAAGGGTGGGTGCTGTGTCCCCCAAGGAAGAGCGAGAAAGAGATTTAACTGGTAAGTTATACAAAAATCTCCTTTTCTCGCCCATTTTCCTTGGGGGACACAGACCTTGGGACGTTCAAGAGCAGTCCAAGAAGGGAGGGACTACAACCCAAGGCAGAACACCACCGGAGCATCAGGAAACCGCAGCCTGCAAAACCAGGCGGCCCAAAGCAGCATCCGCTGACGCATGCGTATGCACTCTATAGAACCTGGTGAAAGTGTGCAGAGAGGACCAAGTGGCTGCTTTGCACAACTGCTCAGCCGAGGCCCGATGCCTCTGCGCCCAGGAAGCCCCGACTGCTCTGGTGGAATGAGCAGTGACGCCGAAAGGCGGAGCCCTGCCCTTGGCTCGATAAGCCTCAGACACCGCCAGTTTAATGAAACGGGCAATGGCCACCTTGGAGACCGCCAAACACTTGCGCGAACCCTCCGGAACCACAAACAGGGAATCCGTGCGCCGGAAGGATCCGGTGACCTCCAAGTAAATCCTCAACGCCCTGACCACATCCAGACGGTGCAGTTCCCGTTCTCTGGAGTGGGAAGGAGAGGGACAGAGCGACGGAAGGACGATGTCCTCATTGATGTGAAAGGCGGAGACCACCTTTGGCAGGAAGGTCGGGACTGGCCGAAGCACAACCTTATCCTGGTGGAAGATCAGGAAAGGTTCGGAGCAAGAAAGAGCCGCCAACTCCGACACCCGTCGGAGAGACGTGATGGCCACAAGAAAGATGACCTTGCAGGACAGAACAAAATTAGAGAAAAATTAAAACAACAAGGAGAAAACAGCCCTGCAGTAGCAGGGGGTGTCTTGCCTCCTTGGACACTAAGCTAAAACTGGTAGCCTCTATCTCCAGGCTGAGGGTATAGCTGATGGAGGAGGGGCTTAACAGTTTTACTTAGTGTCACGCCTCCTAGGGAGCTGAGCTATACCCAAGGTCTGTGTCCCCCAAGGAAAATGGGTGAGAAATAAGAATAATAAATGGTAATGATACCGATGATAATTTGCCAGATAAAATATGTCGCAGCGGAGCACAAAGCCGCAGCATACAATAGATAATTAGGAATCCTCCAAATGATAGTATGGATACCGGGTCCCATTGTAATGCAATATAATGGTTCTCCAAGGTGCAATGGAATGAATATTTGGATCCTAAAAACAATACATTAATCCCCTTCAGTCTGGGTAATGGTCAGTGGTCTTCATTCACAGACTCACACCTCTTATTCATTGTATTCACACGGGGGTATACATATATTGTCCCGACCTCTCTTGCTATGGATTACCACAGAAATTGTAAGGAAATGTCGTTTAGGTATAGTAATTAATCAATAAACACTGCCACATAAACCAATAGATCTCTTAATCTATGTGATTGCCGCAAAGGGCTACATTACCCTCCGATGGATTCGGTAGGATGATGACGGCTTGTGGCTGTTTCTCATTATGCGCTCCGATCGGCGTCCCGCGTATGCTGGGATCGCCGTTCTTTCCTTCACTGCGCTGTCTGCGATTCAGGGATGATCATCCACTATCCGGGTCAGGTGGCTATCCTGGTATGCTCCAATAGTTCGATGTGTAGTATGTCCATTAAATATATAATAACTTGAGTTCATATACTGTCTTTTGTCAGCACCAAACGTGTTTCGGGACTACAGTCCCTTCCTCAGTGGTAGACAGTATACTACTGCTGATTCCTTTTTATAGCATAGCTGGTATTGTGGGGAAATCAAACCCCAGAAGGGTATAATATATGGAATGGATTCCAATGGATCGGCAAATGATCAGCCTGCAGAATAGTTTTATAAATACTATGCGTCTCTTATGCGTCTTTCATGTAATAAAATTCAGGATGTGTAGATATAATAAATAGATAAACAGATATATACACACACACACACACATATATATTGGTTCATATATTACATCCTAAAATGGTTAAACATAGTAAAAACTAAAAAAATATAAATAAATAAATTAATTTCTATTTTTACTATGTTTAACCATTTTAGGATGTAATATATGAACGTGTGTGTGTGTAAAATATATATATATATATATATATATATATATATATATATATATATATATATATATATATATATATATATATATATATATATATATCACAGAAAAAACTGCGGCACTCCTTAAAGTAGAAAAATGTGCAATTTATTCACACATGTCAGCAGAGACAACGTTTCGGTTCTCTCTCAGAACCTTTTTCAAGTCAAGTCTTTTTCAAGTCAAGTCAGGTCCTCGACTTGACTTGAAAAAGGTTCTGAGAGAGAACCGAAACGTTGTCTCTGCTGACATGTGTGAATAAATTGCACATTTTTCTACTTTAAGGAGTGCCGCAGTTTTTTCTGTGTTATATTGCTGGTCCTGGATCGAGGGATCACTGCGGGCACCGCTACAGCTTCAGCTGTATACTAAGGAGTGCTGCCTGACCTTTTGTTATGGATATATATATATATATATATATATATATATATATATATATATATATATATATATATATATATATATATATATATATATATATATATATATATAATTTACACACACACACACGTTCATATATTACATCCTAAAATGGTTAAATATAGTAAAAACTAGAAAAATAGAAATAAAAAACAATGTTTAACCATTTTAGGATGTAATATATGAACTAATATATATGTGTGTATATATGTGTTTATTTATTATATCTACACATCCTGAATTTTATTACATGAAAGACGCATAAGAGACGCATTAGTTTTATAAAACTATTCTGCAGGCTGATCATTTGCCGATCCATTGGAATCCATTCCATATATTATACCCTTCTGGGGTTTGATTTCCCCACAATACCAGCTATGCTATAAAAAGGAATCAGCAGTAGTATACTGTCTACCACTGAGGAAGGGACTGTAGTCCCGAAACACGTTTGGTGCTGACAAAAGACAGTATATGAACTCAAGTTATTACATATTCTATGGACATACTACACATCGAACTATTGGAGCATACCAGGATAGCCACCTGACCCGGATAGTGGATGATCATCCCTGAATCGCAGACAGCGCAGTGAAGGAAAGAACGGCGATCCCAGCATACGTGGGACACCGATCGCAGCGCATAATGAGAAACAGCCACAAGCCGTCATCATCCTACCGAATCCATCGGAGGGTAATGTAGCCCTTTGCGGCAAGCACATAGATTAAGAGATCTATTGGTTTATGTGGCAGTGTTTATTGATTAATTACTATACCTAAACGGCATTTCCTTACAATTTCTGTGGTAATCCATAGCAAGAGAGGTCGGGACAATATATGTATACCCCCGTGTGAATACAATGAATAAGAGGTGCGAGTCTGTGAATGAAGACCACTGACCATTACCCAGACTGAAGGGGATTAATGTACTGTTTTTAGGATCCAAATTTTAATTCCATTGCACCTTGGAGAACCATTATATTGCATTACAATGGGACCCGGTATCCATACTATCATTTGGAGGATTCCTAATTAATTATTCATTGTATGCTGCGGCTTTGTGCTCTGCTGCAACATTTTATCTGGCAAATTATCACCGGTATCATTACCATTTATTATTCCTATTTTTTGGATTTCTCTATTTATTTGTGTTATTGTACAGTATTGTTAGTTTACTGCATTATCCTCTGCTATCATCGCTGGGGTGATGCTCCAGGTGGAAACAGTGCTAAGTACCATATCATGATCCCACTATTAAGGGGCGAGCACTGATATCCACGTGGACTATCTACACAGGGATCCATAGTACAAGTACCGAATTAAGATCACAGTCCAGTGTTTCAGAAGGACCATTTAGTCCTACTTTTTTTTTAAATAATAAATAAGGTTTTTTAAACATATTTTAACTCCATTTCACTTCCTGATATTTTTGAGTGCCCTCTAATCTTAGGACTCTTTCACACTTGCATTGTCCGGATCCGTCGTGTACTCCATTTGCCGGAATTACACGCCGGATACGGAAAAACGCCTAAGAACGCATATTTCTTTTTCTTTCCTGAAGCCAACATCAACGTTTCTTTTCCGGATCAGTCGTACGGATCCGGTATGTGGCCGGATCCGTACGACGGATCCGGAAAATAAATAAATAAAATCGTTGATGTTGGCTTCAGGATTTCCGGATCAGTCTCTTTTCGCGCCAGCCAAGCCCTTCCTACTTCCTGGCGCAGGCGCAGACGCAACTGCCGGATCCGTCGTAACAACTAAAGATGTTAGGAGGGATCCGGAATAATACATTTCAATGGGCCATTATTCCGGATCCGTTGATGCGGCAAGTGTTCAGGATTTTTGACCGGAGCAAAAAGCGCAGCATGCTGCCGTATTTTCTCCGGCCCAAAAACCTTCGGGTCCTGAACTGAAGACATCCTGAATGGACTTCTCTCCATTCAGAATGCATGGGGATAATCCTGATCAGGATTTTTCCGGCATAGAGACCCAACGACGGAACTCTGTGAAAGAGCCCTTACTTCTACTTGTTTATACACTTTTACGGGTTTGGGGTGTTGCCCCTGGAGTGAGCACCATCTCACGGTAGTACATGCAGGTGAGCCACTGTCACCCAGTATATTTCCAAATATTTGAACACTGTTGGAATTTGGGCAATAAATCTATAAAACTAACTGAATACCCAACCTCAGACTTACTAATATTGCATGAAGCAAATTCATACAAGTTTGTTCTGCAATATAACATGAGATTACACCACAACATTTCTCAAACCCCTACTGTTAAAGAGTCACAAATGTTCTCACAAACCACACCAGCACCACTTTTCAGTAATGTGGGCAGAGCAGGCATAACTTTTCTGGGTGTAAATTATACTTGACATCTACGCCAGCTCCCAGCTGGGCTAAAAATATATATATATATTTTGTCAGGATAGGTCATCAATATCTAGTTGCCTGGGGTTCTGACACCTCCCCCCCCCCCCCGCTGATCAGCTGTATGTAGATAGAGTATGTGGCACTTCATCTCAGGATACAAGTACTCGCTCTATTCAAGTGAATGGAGCTGGTACTTGTAATTACACTACGCCACCGCTCCACAGGAGACGACACGTAATGTAAAGACAAGAATGCGCCACCTCCTAGTCAAACAGCTGATCGGCATAGGTGTCAATCTGATATTAATGACCTATCCTGACAATAGTTCATCAATATATATGGTCAGACAACCCCTTTAACACCAGTATATAAAACGCTCATCTTAAAAAGTTTGCCCCACTGTGTATGAAATGTTACTGAGCAACCTTTCCCTAAAGTGGATTTTACTTCCTAGGCTAGGTTCACATACATAGTCATCACATGTATCTGGCTCTGGCTGCAGAAAACTGTTTGTGCACTTAGCCTGAGTGACATCGGAGGCTACAAACAATCCCACAGAAAACCACGGGATCAGTGCTGGCATCAATTTCCCTCTGGTATTTCTGTACCACACCAGAGCACGGTAGATGCGAACAGAGTCTTGGTTTACCCGAGCATTTTAACCCCCTTTAGTGGGAAACACAGGGCTTTGTAATTCATCCAAATTTTGTAGGTCTCATGCAAGGGAAAAAAAAAAAAAAAGGGCAGAAACAGGACTAGGTTACTTGGTCAGCCAATTACATTTACCGCACAATTAATGCCCTAATGATAAAAATTATAATTATTTTGTAGAACGCTGATCCAGCACTAAAGAATAAAGCCCGTTTAAGTTTTCTATGAATGCTCTCTCCAGAGATTTACAGACAATGTAAAGATTTCAGTTTGTGGTCACAGTCGACGTCACAGGGCGCATAAAATGGCGATAATGACGCCATTGCATACTAATTTAAGTGGGAAAGGCAGGAGCACGGTACTGTGCAATATCAACCACTAAACGATGGAGACCACAGCGCAGCTCCTACAATTTAAAACTCCAAGAGAGGTCGCCTCCAGACTCTCCCTCTCTCACCTATCAGATAACTTTTTCCCAGAAGATTAGTTAATCCATGAGATACAAATCCTTACCCTTGTTTGTAAAGATGCAAAATCACCCAGAGATCTTTACTAGCGTTTGTCACTTCTTGCACATAGTCCTGTCCAGAGATCTCCAGCATCTCCCCAAATTTATTCTTTACTTGGGCTGCTTGCCACTGAGCCAACCTTTGCTGCCTTAAACACAAGAGCACAAGTAAATAAGACATAAGACTGAAAAAGCTTATGAAATGCAGATATTCAGAAAATTTGGATTTTGCCACCGATTTGTACTGCAAAAGGTACAATCGGCGGCAAATTATAGGGCATAATATGGATTTGAAAATCTACAGCATGGCCTAAAATCTCCTGAGTTTTTACCCATATATGGAGTTTTGTAAAAACCCTTTAATATCGTACTATAAATCGGTCACTGCTTTTCAATGTGGAATCTGCAGCATCTGAACATAACCTGCAGGTTTCTAATAGAAGAACACTACAGTCAGTCTCTCTGCTTGGCCACTGGTATGCATACTGAGCTCAAGAGCGCCCAGGTCCACAGTGTGAAGGTGGCTGTGCAGGGACCTTCACTCTGCAGGACCATGAATGGGTTACACAAACAACCAACTGAATGCACCAGTTAACAATCCTTTACTTATTTTAGAGACTAGTGACAATTGTGAGTTCAGCTGTGCTAATGTCACCTCCATGCCAACAGCTGCAAAGTGACATCTCAGAAGTCTCCAAGCATGTGTGTCCATGTCAGAACAGCAAAGTGTATGCTTTGTAAAGCTGCACGGATTCAGTTCAGTTTTAATGTGGTCCAGTTTGTACATACCATACATATTTGGAATGCCCCCTGCTGGTGATCTGTTGATAGTGAGGGGGATCCCACAGCCCAGGCCACTTGCAATTAGTTACTTCACTTGCCCACTGTAATCAATGAGTTATGGATGAGAGAGGCCCTCTGGAGGTACCTGGATGTAGGCCACTGTAGAGTCATATGGCCATGCCATCCAAACAATGCAAGAACTAGATGACAGCTCACCATGAAGCTTAGTCTTTACACAGGTCTGATGGGGGAGCCAAACTAAATTTCAGTGGTATGTAAATTCTCCTTTTTAAAGGAGTACATATCAAGCTGCTATAGTCAACATCTAATCTAAGCTCTGTTGCACATTTTTCAGAAATGAACTGCACTATATCCCAAATTTCAAAGTGAACCTGTCATCACCTTTATGCTGCCCATACTAACGGCAGAATAAAGTAGACAGATGATTGCAGCGGTCATTTATAAGTTAAAAGTAAGTGGTTGCCGAGAACCAACATCCCAATCATTGCAGACTGGGCCTGGAAAAGGAGTCACGACTCTTCTCAGGTAGATTTGACTCTTCTCGAGGCCTGGGCTGCAATGATTATGCTGATGGTTCTCGGCAACCACTTACTTTTAGCTGATGAGTGACACACCTCTGAAATCAGAATTTCTGTCACTAATTTATGCTGCCCTCAGTAAGGTCACCATAAAGTTGATGACTGGTTCCCTTTAAGCATTTATCGGGGGAGGGTCAGTAAGGTTTCTGGGTTTATTAACTCGGGAAGTAGAACCATTTTAGGACACATGCTCACTTGTATAGTTCTATAGCCCTCTCATCCTCCTCACTAAATTCATCCTCATTCTCATCAAGTTCTTCCAGCGTCATGTCCTCATATGTTTTCACTGAAATGGAAAGAATACACAAAGGTATCAAACACAACCTAAATAAAGCAGAAATAAATCTTACACATTTAATATATCACATTCCCCCATGTAGGCCATCAACATTGCGCCATCAACATTGCTTCCAGGAAACCCCCTGCTCCTAGCTGCGTCCTAATGTAACCCCACGGGGCTCTGACAGGTTAGGCTACTTTCACACTCATGGATCTGCACAGACGGATACGCACCGATAATACAACCGCATGCATCCGTTCAGAACGGATCTTTTTGTATTATCTTTAACACTGCCCAAAAAGTTTTTTATTGTGCCATATTGTGTGTTAGTGAAAACGGATTCGTCCCCATTACCTTATATTGTGTGTCAGGACCGATCCGTGTGCCTCCGCATCGTCAGGCTGACACCAAAACGCTGAGAGCAACGTTTTGGTGTCCGCCTCCAGAGCGGAACGGATCCGTCTGAGCGGATCCTTTTCCATTTAGAATGCATTAGCGCAAAACTGATCCGTTTTGGACCGCTTGTGAGAGCCCTGAACGGATCTTACAAATGAAAACCAAAACGCCAGTGTGAAAGTAGCCTTATCCTCGTATTGCAACATTCACGACCACGCTGCATCCGAGTGGACAGTTCAAGTTCTGTTTCTACAGCTCTAGAAAGCAGTTTCCATTTTGCATTTGTCTACTGTAAATTGAAAGCTGTCCTGCGATTGGAGAAAGACCGACTTTGTTGCCTATAGTAGCCAAAGTACCAGACAAAAAGGAAGCTTTGTGTAGTTTGATCCTGTAATAACCCATCTGTCCTCAGATGCATGTTAAGATAAAAGTAGGCGACAATGAAACAAAGTATGAGAAACAGGATTACAATGCAGAGTTTGTGACCTTTACCATAGCAACATTTAGCATGTACACACACACACACACACACACACACACAAGAAAGAAAAAAAAAAAAAAAAGTTCAATGAATACTGTAAGGATGAGAAAATTGATTTCACTGGTTTGAATTTGGTCCCAAATTTCCCAAAACGCTTGGAATCTAAGAAAACCCGATTTTTTTTGTAATTTGTTTTGGGGAATGTGAGAGTGAGTGCAAGCCTAGAATGCTACTCCCGATTTCTCGGCAATATATTTGCATTGTCTGGGGGTACTCTCTCTCTCTCTCATTACAGAGAGCACCTAATAAGCGTAGTACATGTGTAGTATATTGCAGGCCAGGCAATGCCCCTCTGGGTTTCTGGGATATTCAAATTAGCTTTAGTAGCCTGATGGCAACAGATGTAAGTTGTGCTAATTTTCATATATTTTCCCAGGGAAACCAGAGGAACGTTGACTGGCTTACGATAGTCCTCAAATACTCTGTGCCCTCCATAGGAAGAAATAATGCCCCAACCAAGGATCCTCAGGCAGCTAAGCAAA
Organism: Bufo gargarizans; assembly: GCF_014858855.1. NCBI lineage: Eukaryota > Metazoa > Chordata > Amphibia > Anura > Bufonidae > Bufo > Bufo gargarizans. Next base: position 213,283,737 of record NC_058082.1, on the reverse strand, counting down.
TTTTATTTGCTCAGCTGTGTTAAAGGGAACCTGTCACCTGGATTTTGGGTATAGAGCTGAGGACATGGCTTGCTAGATGACCGCTAGCACATCCACAATACCCAGTCCCCATAGCTCTGTGTGCTTTTATTGTGTAAAAAAAACGAGTTGATACATATGCAAATTAACATAAAAGAGTCATATCTTACTTGTGTGACCAAAGAAGAGTCATATTTTCAAGCTCTGACTCATCTCAGGCTAATTTGCATATGTATCAAATCTGTTTTTACACACAATAAAAGCACACAGAGCTATGGGGACTGGGTATTGCGGATGTGCTAGCGGCCATCTAGCAGCCCATGTCCTCAGCTCTATACCCAAAATCCCGGTGACAGGTTCCCTTTAAAGAGCAGTTACCCAGAAAGAGCTTGATTCCTGGTTTAAAACAATTTTCCTTTTGGAAAGGAGACTAGCTTGTACGTCTTTTCAGGAGAAGCATTATCCAGAGATACAAACACAGCAATAGCTAAAAATCTTATTATGAAAAAATAAATAAATCACTGATTAAACAGTTTGAGGCTGCCACCAGTGGATAAAAAAAAAATTAAATAAAAAAAATACAGGGGAAAACTAATCTATAAAGCACAAGGATCTATGTATGAATATGCATACTAGTTACGTGCAAATCAATTCTGTCAATATGGAGTTAATCATGAATTTTAAAAAACCAAAAAGGATTAACAAAAGCTGAGTGTTTTACAGACTTTTAAAGCATAACTAGAAAAAATATCTAAGCCAGCCTCACATCTGCAACTAGCTTTTAGAACAAAAGTACTTTATCAGAGCAGGTAGAATCAGCTTTTCTAGTTGAGAGGCCTAGGGGGGGGGGGGGGGCTTTGGCTGGGTACTATTTCTATTCTGGATACCAGTGAATACATATGATGACTTTTAGGCTAGGCGATGCTCCTCTTGGTAAAGGTTTGCAATATAAAATGAGGAAACTAAACATTTTCAGGAAAAAAAACAATATAAGTTATCTATGCCTGTGAGAACACGGATAAAATAAAAAAAAAAGTTAAAAATACTAATTACTACTATCATGACATCAAGTACTCACCAACTGATTGCTGCTTAAGGATTTCAGCTTCTTCCTCCTCTTCATTCTCTTTTGGTACCTCCTTTGGAGGAAGGATGCCTTTCCTGCGCAAGATGTCATTCCACTCTGTGTCTGCATTGGGGTCCTGAAATCATATTGACATTGTTAAACTACACCTTTCTTTCACATGACCTACTAGGATACAAGTGAGAGAGAACAGCCTGCCGGAAGATTTTAGCACAAATTTGAAAGAACTGTCTCAAGGGAATAACTTTCATGTGCTGGGAATTACACTAATTGGAGGGGATTTATCATGAGGCTAATATTTTAAAGGCTATGTACACCTTTGGGGGCAATTTTTTATTATTATTACATTGTACTCATTTTAAACTAAAAATCATTTTTAAATTGGTCTTTATTAAAAATATGGACCCCTTTTTTCTGTACAGGGCTGAGATGCTCTAGAGCAGGCATGCTCAACCTGCGGCCCTCCAGCTGTTGTAAAACTACAACTCCCACAATGCCCTGCTGTAGGCTGAGAGTTGTAGGCTGCTCGGGCATGCTGGGAGTTGTAGTTTTGCAACAGCTGGAGGGCCGCAGGTTGAGCATGCCTGCTCTAGAGGGACCAGAATTTTCTCCCTGCTCCATTAGCCAGCTCATCTCTGCTCTCTGACATTCTAAAGACTCATTATAGCTCAGTTCTCATCTTACTGATAAGAATGTGGCTAAGGCCCCTTTCACATGAGCGAGTCCCACACAACGGACTCGCAGCGTGTGTCAGGGAGAGCACCCGTCCTGAACTTCCAGCACTGCCGGGGTTGCATAGCATTATATTGTTTTATGATGCTATGTAACCATTACAGTTCTGTAATGTATTGGATAACACTGACAACATTATGCCTGTGTTATCCAATACATTCCAGAACTCTAAGGGTTACATAGCATCATAAATCAACATAATGCTATGCAACCCCGGCAGTGCTGGGAGTTCAGGACGGGTGCTGTTGCATACTCGCGCTGCGAGTCTGGAGCGTGACACTCCCTTGTCTGAAAGCAAAATAAATGTCTCTTTCCACGGGACAATATTACAGCAGATAGTCGGGAAGGAATCGTTCTTTCCTGACAATTTGCTGCTCACTGGTGGAGGAGACCGATGCATTTACATGCAGCGATCTCCTCCAGAGTATGTAATAGGCAGTACATTTACACTGCCCAAAAATCTCTAACGAGCAATGCTATGAACGCTCGTTAGCAATAATCTGCTCGATTCTCGGCCCTGTGAAGGGCCCTTTAAATAAGTGTTTAAGACCTCTTAGTAAATTAGGCTACTTTCACAGTAGCGGCAGGGGACTCCGGCAACCTGTTCCGTCGGGTTAACAGCCTGTTGGATCCGTCCTGCCGCTAGTGAACGTGTGCCCCCGGACTGCCGCTCCGTCCCCTTTGACTATAATAGGGGCCGGGGCGGAGTTCCAGCGAGAGGCTGCCGGAATAAAACTACGACATGTCCAACATTTATTCCGGCAGCCTCTCGCCAGAACTCCACCCCCATTATAGTCAATGGGGACGGAGCGGCAGTCCGGGGGCACATGGTCACTGGCAGCAGGATGGATTCCGCAGGCTGTTCACCCGACGGAACAGCCTGCCGGAGGTCCCTGCCCGTAGTGTGAAAGTAGCCTTAAAGAGGACCTTTCACTAGTTTAAAAACTAAAAACTAACTATATCAGTGGGCAGAGCGGCGCCCAGGGGTCCCCCTGCACTTACTAGTATGCGTTCGCCCAGTATAGGCTCCGGTATCTGCAGCTCCCTCTGTTGTACTGGGCAGAGTTTTTGTATTAGGGTTATCCCTTGCTGCAGCGCTGGCCAATCGCAGCGCGCAGCTCATAGCCTGGGAGTCCCAGGCTATGAGCTGTGCGCTGCGATTGGCCATCGCTGCAGAAAGGGACACGCCTAATACAAAAACTCCGCCCAGTACAACAGAGGGAGCTGCAGACACTGGAGCCTATACCGGGCGAATAGAGCGGCGCCCAGACATACTAGTAAGTGCAGGGGGACCCCTGGGCGCCGCTCTGCCCACTGATATAGTTAGTTTTTAGTTTTTAAACTAGTGAAAGGTCTTCTTTAAAGATAAGGGTTATTAGATGAGCGCCACCAAGTGAAAGTAAGAAGTACGATTCACACAGCTAGAAAAACAGTTAACCCTTTGTAACAGAACAGCTCAATATTTTTAATAAAGACCAATTGAAAAAAAAAAAGGATTTTCCACCTCAGAAGGTGTACATAACCTTTAAGTCCATTTTGCTTGCTTCTGCGTTTGTGTAGTGAAATCTGCAGTGAAAACATGCTCCCTTTCCAAAGCCAAAACCAACCACAATTTTTTTTGTACAAGTCACAAAGCCCTATTGTGGAACTTTTTGAAGCCAGAATCCTGGAGTGCGGAGCATGACAAATCCCCAGGGGTGCACCACCAATGAGGCCAGGTGAGGCGATCGGATCAGGCAGCACCAGGTAGGGGCAAGAGGGGGGCAGCAGAAGGGCCATGGGCAATGTCACTTGTCACTTCAGCAAATTGCACTTACTAATGTATTGTGATTGTCCATATTGCCTGCTTTACTCGCTTAATTTTATTTTTGAATCGCATTATACACTGGTTGTATCCGGGGGTTATGACCACCATGCAATCCAGCTTGCACACTATAGGAAATAGCTGGTGACTGGGAGCATACATAGGCACGGCATGCGCAGCAGCTCCCGTCCCAGCCACTTCGTATCTGCGCTGCGGCAGTGGACAGCATCTACCAGGGCTGTGGAGTCAGCATCAGCAAGAAAGTACTGTACTGACTCCTTCTCTGGCTTTAAACTAAAAAGTATTAAATAAACTAAATATTAGCTCATTTATTAAATGCATAGCTTATCGCTTATTTACTTTCACAGTAAAGTACCATGTTATGTACTCAGTGATACCTCGCAGAGCCAGTTTTGGGTGGCTGGAGTCAGAGTATGGAAAATAGAGGTATCAGGATATGCCCCCAATGTCCGATAGGTGCCAGTCCTATGAGATCGCCGAAATGGCATGCTTGGCTATTTTTAGAAGTCCCATTGAAATGAATGGCAAGTGCGGCCACCACTCCAATCACTTCTATACGTTTTGCGGAAATAGCCGAGCCTAGCGATATGCCCCCAATGTCCAAGAAGTTTACATCTGTGATCCGTTCCTGACATTTCAGGATCCTAGCAGGTCCTGCCACACACAAAGTCTTTTACAGGTTAAAATCGTCTATAGAGTCATCAAGAAGAAGGGAAATGGTGTTAGGCTACGTTCACACCTGTGTTTTGCTTTCTGGTTTTGAGATCCGCCAGAAGATCTTAAAACCGGAGGAAAAAGCACCAGTTTGAATAATACAACTCACTGCATCCGTTCAGGAGGGCTCCAGTTCTATTATATCGAAAACGAACATGACAGCACTAAAACCGCTGTAAGTCAGTGAGTGGCGGATCCGTTTTTTCATGTTGTGTTCAGTTTCCCATGCCGCACACAAAAACATTGCTTGCAGCAGTATTGGGCCCGGCATGGGATTGCAATGGGAACACTTTGTTCCGGTTTGTCCCCATTGACAATAAATGGGGACAAAACTGAAGCGTTTTCCTCAGATCCTATGACGGATCTCAAAACCTGAAAAAGAAAACGCAGATGTGAAAGTAGCTGTTTCTTCCAAGATTACAGGGATCGAAAAGAAAACAGCACATGCTAGCAGTATGGAGTTGTCAGGACCCGTTAGTGGACGTACATGTATGACCAGTGTAGCACTACTCACCAGACACAAGGGCAGCCCCTGCAAGAAAAGTGCAAAGAGGGAAGCAGGACAGACACCACCCTGACACCGGCATGTCATGGAGAAGTGACTGAGGCGCCGCATACAACTACACGCCCAGCACTAACCTGCATGGTGGCGGCACGGCTCCTTCTCCCTACAGAGACCGGGGTCAATAGCCAAAGACACAACAGGAACGTTCTCCCACACTGGGTATGGCGGGGGAAGCACACAACAGGAACGTGCTCACACACTGGGTATGGCGGGGGAAGCACACAACAGGAACGTGCTCACACACTGGGTATGGCGGGGGAAGCACACAACAGGAACGTGCTCACACACTGGGTATGGCGGGGGAAGCAATTCTCTGTCACACCGCGCGCGACTTCCGCTCCTTCACATCTCCATATAAGGAAGGGCAGAGTGTGTGTGACGGGAGCAGCTGGGCTGTGGCAGGAGTGTGGGCTGGAAAATACCTTCCCCCAGTATTTCTGGGTGAATCAGGAGGGTAACGCGCCCCTCGCCCCTCGCCCTCAGGCAGTGCGATAGACGCAATGCTGGTGTATAATACGGACGGTACTAGGAGGGGTCGTCAGGGACCGACATATTCCCTGTCCAGACCCCCCAAGTCCCTCTTTTCCACTTAAATCTCCCTCTTTTTGATGCGAGGTATAGATTTGCATTGTCACACTTACAAATTGATCAAGAAAGTGTTTGGTGCTTATCTGTATATTTGGTGCAATTTGGATTTTTAGACATTTCTCTATTCCGATACTTTTTGTGCTATTGTGCGCTAGGAAAACTGCTAGGGAAAATGGCCTTTCACACAATGAACCATAAGGCCCCTTTCATACGAGTGAGTATTCCGCGCGGGCCGTTAATTTCAATGGGGCTGTGTACATGTGCGTTGGTTTTCACACATCACTTGTGCGTTGCGTGAAAATCGCAGCATGTTCTATATTCAGCGATTTTTCACGCAACGCTGGCCCCATCGAAGTGAATGGAGCTGCGTTAAATGTGTTTTTCACGGATGGCTGCTAAGAGATGTTGTTTCTACACATTCAGTTTTTTTTTTATCACGCGCGTGCAAAACGGATTCAATCGCATTGCACCCACGCGATAAAAACTGAATGCGATCGCCGACCAAACTAAATCACTTTGCAAAATCGCGCATTTTTCACTGAACGCATTCGCAACGCATGCGGATCTAATCCATACAAGCTTGTCTGCAAGGGGCCTAAGTGTCTCTCTTTGACCGTCCAAAAGTTGGGCGGTATTCCTGTCTTCATGTGAGTCACTGGATGGAGGGATCAGAGCCTGTGGTACCTGGCCGAAAATCGCTGGTTTCCCAGTGCCCTAGATCTGTCTGGTTCCTGGTAGGGTTGCCTTGCCACCTTTCCCTGCAGAAATAAAAATGCTGGCCAGGTTTTATAGTTCAAAAGGGGTTGGTTTTGTTGGCATGGCTTCATGGGGTGCCATTGGACACAAATGCTTTGATCATTTGAGTTTTGAAGCCGAAAATGCATCAAGTGTTAACGGGTGTAACTGAATTAGCACCTAACCCTTTAGGCTAGGTCTACACGACCACATTTGTCGTGCGACAGAGCACAACTACACTGCAACATTTGTCGCACCAATGTCGCGCAACAATTTTTCTAATGGTAGTCTATGGTGTCGCACTGCGACATGCTGCGACTGTGACGAGACAGTCGTAGAAAAATCCATCTCAAATGGATTTTTTGCGACTATCGCAGTCGCAGCATGTTGCAGTGCGACACCATAGACTACCATTAGAAAAATTGCTGCGCGACATTGGTGCGACAAAATGTTGTCGTGGCCGGAGATTTTCCTTTTTTTGTTCTTTTTGTTTTTTACTCCCAGCCTTTCCAAAGCCATTACTTTTTTATTTTTCCATTCAAATAGCCGTATAGCTTATTGTACTTTTTAATGGCACCAGTTACGGTTGCATACAATGTAGTGGAAAGCCAGAAAAAATTCCAAGAGAAAAAAGTATGGTTATCAGAAAATGGCTGCACTGGTTCTCAGAGACTGAAAGCTACATGGTGCCTGTAAACCAATCCATCAAAATCTGCACTGCAAAAGGTGGTCCTCCCCTTCTGTAACCTGCAGCGTACCCAAACAGCAGTTTAAGTCCACATTTCTGTACCCAGTAGAAGCCACCTAATTTAAACGGTGTGGTATCTCTCAAATGGCACAAGCCGGGCACAAGAAATTTGGACTCTAAAATGCCACATTTGTGCAAACCTTCCAATTTTTATTTTGCATGCTGCACTGCCCATTAATTTCTACAAAATAACTTTGGAATCAAAATGCTGACCCTTGATTAGTAACATGAGGCGTAGTTTCTAAAATGGGGTCACGTTTTGGGTTGGTTTTCACTGTATGGGCAAATGTGATGTAGCACCCGAAAAATCTACATGCCAAATGCCACTCCTTTTCTTCTGAGCCCTGCCACGTGTACATACAGTAGGTTATGTTCACATGCACTGCATTTCTGTACCCAGTAGAACCTGCCTAACAATTTAAGAAGTGTGGTGTGAGTCTTACATGGCACCAGCTGGGCACAGCATATTGGGCACTGAAATGCTATATCTTTGTAAAAATTTTAATTTTTTATATGCACAGTCCACTGCGCTTTAATTTCTGCAAAAAAACCTGTGGCATCAAAATGTACACTCGACCCCCTCGATACCTCGATGAGCGTAGTTTCCAATATGGGGTCACTTCTCAATGGGTTCAATTTATTATTTTGCCCCAGAACCCCAAGAGTTGTCAGTATCACCATTTGGGGTTCAAATGCACATGGTGCTCATTTACTCCTGAGCCCTGTTGTATGTCCAAGTAAAAGATTGGGGCCATGTGAAGGGTGTTTCTAATACCAGGAAGCGGAGCATACTAATCAGAGGGCTGATCTTTAACGCTGGCACACGCCAGGCACAACATATTGGACAGTGAAATGGCAAATCTATGTAAAAATTGCAATTTTCACTTTGCAGCATCTGCTGTGCATTCATTTTTTTGCAAAAGACCTGTGGGGTCAAAATTCTCACTAAACCCCTTGATAAATTCTTAGAGGGGTGTAGCCTCTAAAATTGGGTCATTTATGGGTGGTTTTTGTTATGTAATCTTTTCAAAGTCACTTCAGAACTGAACCCATCCTTAAGAAGATGGTTTTGATAATTTTCTTGACATTTTTGAAAAATTGCTTCTAACATTCTAAGCCTTCTAATGTCTGAAAAAAATAATACGACATTTACAAAGTGATGTCAACATCACAATCTGTCTTAAAACGAAAGAGAAGTTCAAATGTAGAAAATGCTATTTTTGCCAAATTTTCTGGTAAAACATATAGACCCAAATGCAAAATAAGACTTGGTGAGAAAGCAGAAAATGAATGCAGTCTGGACTTTAAATACCCTAAATCCAGTGTATATGTACAACAGATGTTGCAAAGGGGTTAATAGCACTAATACATTGAATAGACGGAAGCAACATAAAAATGTCCCTTCATACTGCTAGGGTGGCTGTATACGGTGCAGATTACGTGTGGGTTTTTTTTCACATGGATTTTGTGCGGAAAAGCTGCAGCTCATTACAGTTCCAGCAAAGTGTATGAGATTAGACAAATCTCACGGGTAGGGATGAGCGAACCCAGACCGTAATGTTCGGGTTTGTACCGAACACTGCAGGGCAGTCAGTCAATAAGCTTTTAAGCTGTGGGCACTTAGAAGCCATGACAGTCATGCCTAGTATTGGCATGGGTGTGATTGGCTGGTGCAGCACGTGACCCCGTGTGCATGTGTTACTCCACCATTCTGCTATAACTAGTGTAGGGACAGGACACTGCTGCAGTGAGGGGTAGTGTTAGGCCTCTTTCACATGGACGTTGCAGGAAAAGGTGTGGGTGCGTTGCGGGAACATGCACGATTTTTCAGCACGAGTGCAAAACATTGTAATGCGTTTTGCACGCGCGTGAGAAAAATCAACATGTTTGGTACCCGAACTTCTTCACAGAAGTTCGGGCTTGGGATCGGTGTTCTGTAGATTGTATTATTTTCCCTTATAACATGGTTATAAGGGAAAATAATAGCATTCTGAATACAGAATGCATAGTACAATAGCGGTGGAGGGGTTAATAAAAAATAATTTAACTCACCTTAATGCAGTTGATCGCGCAGCCTGGCATCTCTTCTGTCTTCTTCTTTGCTGTGTGCAGGAAAATGACCTGTGGTGACGTCACTTCGGTTATCACATGGTCCGTCACATGATCTTTTACCATGGTGATGGTGATAGGTACGCAATTGCAGTCAGTTTTGACTGCGATTGCGTTCCGTTGTTAAGTTTTTATCATGCGGGTGCAATGCGTTTTGCACGCGCGTGATAAAAAACTGACTGTGGTACCCAGACCCGAACTTCTTCACTGAAGTTCAGGTTTGTATTCAAGGTTGTGTAGATGTAATTATTTTCCCTTATAACATGGTTATAAGGGAAAATAATGGAATTCTTTAAACAGAATGCGAAGTAAAATAGGGCTGGAGGGGTTAAAAAAATTTAATAAAATTTAACTCACCTTAATCCACTTGTTCGCACAGCCCGGCTTCTCTTCTGTCTTCATCTGTGAGGAAAAGAACCTGTGGTGACATCACTGCGCTCATCACATGGTCCATCACATGACCCGTCACCATGGTAATGGACCATGTGATGAGCTCAGTGACATCACCACAGATCCTTTGACAGGTCCTGAAGAAAGAACAGGAGAACGGCAGCTACGCGATCAATTGGAGGAGGTGAGTTAATTTTATTTTTATTTAACCCTCATTGGCACTGCACCACCAATGTTTATTATACTGGGGTGTTGGGGGGGCACTGCGCCACCAATGTTTATTATACTGGGGTGTTGGGGGGGCGCACTGTGCCACCAATGAAGATAACTGAACTCTTAATACAAATACAGGAGGCGGGTGCCAGAATCAAATAGCCGGCATCCGACCTCTATGACAGGGAGCTGCAATCCACTGCAGTTAACCCCTCAGGTGCGATACCTGAGGGGTTAACTGCAGCAGATCGCAGCTCCCTGTCATAGAGGTCAGGTGCCGGCTATTTGATTCCGGCACCCGCCTCCTGTATTTGTATTAACAGGTCAGTTATCTTCATTGGTGGCTCAGTGGCCACAGCCCCTCCCCTCCCATCTCTCTTCTTATTGGCGGCGGCAGCACCACAGGGCGGAGGGAGAGACTCCTTCTCCACTGCGCGACTAAGAAGAACATCAGCGGCGGGGTAGAGAACTATCATCTCCTGTGCCCCGCCGCTGTATTCAACTGCAGAGCTGCGCGGCGAGTCTAGTCGCAAATGGAGACAAGACTAAAAAGTCTTGTCGCCATTTGTAAATTCTAAGTCGCATTGGAGGACCATTTTGGTCGCCATCTGGAGCCCTGTACCTCCTCCCTCTCTTCCACCAACACTGCCATGTCCACCTCCTCCTCCACTCGGACCTTCACTTCCTGGTTCAAGATTATTACGTCTTATATTGGCAGAGTAGAGAAGTATACCGGGCGCACCCCAAAAATGGCTAAAGGTCACACACAGAATTCACAGACAAATCAAACCACAAAAACAGTGTTGACTACCTCCTCTTCCTACACCGCCACGTCCACAGCCTCCTCAACATACCACTCCACTTGGACCTCCGCCTCCTGGTTCAAGATTATTGTTCTTTATTTTTATGTATCCTATGTTATTTTAAGTCATTTCCCTATCCACATTTGTTTGCTGGGCAATTGTTCTCTAGACCTTTCTACGACTATTTTACAGCCATTATACCGCCCTAAAGTTTGGGTACCGATTGACTTCAATGGAGTTTGGGTTCAAGTTCGGGTACCTGAACCAAACTTTGAAACAAGGTTCGGTCGAAGCCAAATATCCACGGGTTCGCGCATCCCTACCCATGTACGCTTAACTTTTTTTTTTTAGGTGTGAAAAGTCGCCTGTTGTGCAGATTTTAAAATCTGCAGCATGTCAATTGGTTTGTGTGATTCCGCACTGTAGAGTGGTTTTCTCCATAGACTTCAGTGGGGCTGTTTACATAAACAGAAAAAACTGCATAAAGGCTGCACAAAAATGCACCAAAACCTCATTAATTGTCATGTGTTTTCTTTGTACGGTTTTGGTGCAGACTTCTTGCAGAATTTCTGTACTCTGTGCAGGCAACCTAAGAATACTGAAAATGAGTATAAATGCCATGGCACTCTCCCCAACCGATCCTGTGAATATAAGCGGATAGCCTGGACGGAGAAGAACATTTTACACGAGAAATTGTCTGCTTGATAATGAAACAATCTCTCTGTGTGAAAAAATTCAATTTTCAGCTACACTTGTGATCTCCTCAGAAAGTGAAATTTAAATTATCCTTGAGGAAAATGATTTAACCTTTTCATTTAGCTTGTATAATTTCCCACTTCATAGTAGACGAGGTACGCTGGAATAGTGCACTTTGTATGTCCTGTTTATATACTACAGTTATTACGCCATGGTATATTCACGCTGCAGGTTTTAGCTGGCTGTCTGAGCAATCAGGCGGCAAAATTTTGGGTCCCACGCAATGAAAGACAACCATGGACCCTGGAGAGCAAACAAAAGCAGTTTTTACCATTTCTGTGTTCTGTATTCTCTCAATGAGTGCTACGTATAGAATACAGGCAGTGGCGGTCCCATGACTGGTTATATGGCCACCAGGATTTCAGTACTAGGAAGCTACTGCTGGGCCTAACTAGAACCAGCGCAGTCCTAAGGCTAGGGCTACACTGCAACGCTGGCCGTGGCCAGGATCACAATAAACATACACATACATGTTCATCTTGGCCGTACCTGTGTATTCTATGGGGACATTAATGGACCTAAGCTAAACTGCAGCATCTACATGTGTCCCTACTTTAATTTTTGCTTATATGGCCACAGATTAGCGTCTGTGCCTGGAGTTCAGTAAAAAGGGTCAACTGACTGAGAATCTGGATCTCTAAGATAGAATCGGACTTGGTGGTGCTAAGCCTGTGATGCCACCCAATGTGAGTAAAACTGTATTAGGGTACTTGCACATGTAATGGATGCAGTGTGAATTTGCTGCTGTGAATTTGTGTGCAAAAAATCTGTTGCATTTTAGATTACCAGCAATGTGTATGATATTTTAACAGCTGTCGTCCGCATGCTGCAACTAAAATCTGCTGCGCATATTGACCTGTGTAAGGATTTTAAATCCGCAGAATGTCAATTTTTGCTGTTAACCACCTCAGACATAAACCTTGCATTCAGAGGAATTTCTGATGCCGACCTGATGCAGCCATACCCCCCTCCTCTCCCTAATTAGGTTCTCCGTCACTCTCTAGTTACTAATAAAATGTAGTATGATTTTATCTAAGCCTTAATTATAGACAAAATAACTAGACTATCTAAACTAATTACACACAGACAGTTGTACCATTCATAACTTTTATTGAGAACACTTAGTAAACGTACACAGTGCACGGGGAAAAGTGAACCTTGGTATTAATGATTTCTATATGAGCTGATTGACGCAAGGTCTTTCAATTGAGGAGATGAAAGTGTGGGTATTACATGTGCCTTGCCACTAAATAAAGCCTGTAGTAAGACCTGATAAGTGTTGTGCACACAAGTAGTCCCAGAAATATTGATGAACTTAGACCAGTGATGGGCAAACTACAGCCCGGCGGACCTTTTTATCCGGCCCGCAAAAGAGTGGAGATGAGTGCTTCCGTTATGGAAGCGCTCATCTCCATATTCATCTGTATCGCCGTCATCAGGACGCCGGCAGATCTCATGATATTTGCCGGATAAATGTCAGTGGCATCGAATGAACTGTGTAATGGTGCAGAACCCCAAGCAGCCAGACAGAGGTTAAACAATAGTACAAATGATGATTGTCACTCTCTCTGGATTCACAACAAAAACTTTTATACTTGAAATGGAGTCAATTTATTGATAAAAACAATCCCACTATACAGGGAGTGCAGAATTATTAGGCAAGTTGTATTTTTGAGGATTAATTTTATTATTGAACAACAACCATGTTCTCAATGAACCCAAAAAACTCATTAATATCAAAGCTGAATATTTTTGGAAGTAGTTTTTAGTTTGTTTTTAGTTTTAGCTATTTTAGGGGGATATCTGTGTGTGCAGGTGACTATTACTGTACATAATTATTAGGCAACTTAACAAAAAACAAATATATACCCATTTCAATTATTTATTTTTACCAGTGAAACCAATATAACATCTCAACATTCACAAATATACATTTCTGACATTCAAAAACAAAACAAAAACAAATCAGTGACCAATATAGCCACCTTTCTTTGCAAGGACACTCAAAAGCCTGCCATCCATGGATTCTGTCAGTGTTTTGATCTGTTCACCATCAACATTGCGTGCAGCAGCAACCACAGCCTCCCAAACACTGTTCAGAGAGGTGTACTGTTTTCCCTCCTTGTAAATCTCACATTTGATGATGGACCACAGGTTCTCAACGGGGTTCAGATCAGGTGAACAAGGAGGCCATGTCATTAGATTTTCTTCTTTTATACCCTTTCTTGCCAGCCACGTTGTGGAGTACTTGGACGCGTGTGATGGAGCATTGTCCTGCATGAAAATCATGTTTTTCTTACCTTGCAGACTTCTTCCTGTACCACTGCTTGAAGAAGGTGTCTTCCAGAAACTGGCAGTAGGACTGGGAGTTGAGCTTGACTCCATCCTCAACCCAAAAAGGCCCCACAAGCTCATCTTTGATGATACCAGCCCAAACCAGTACTCCACCTCCACCTTGCTGGCGTCTGAGTCGGACTGGAGCTCTCTGCCCTTTACCAATCCAGCCATCTGGCCCATCAAGACTCACTCTCATTTCATCAGTCCATAAAACCTTAGAAAAATCAGTCTTGAGATATTTCTTGGCCCAGTCTTGACGTTTCAGCTTGTGTGTCTTGTTCAGTGGTGGTCGTCTTTCAGCCTTTCTTACCTTGGCCATGTCTCTGAGTATTACACACCTTGTGCTTTTGGGCACTCCAGTGATGTTGCAGCTCTGAAATATGGCCAAACTGGTGGCAAGTGGCATCTTGGCAGCTGCACGCTTGACTTTTCTCAGTTCATGGGCAGTTATTTTGCGCCTTGGTTTTTCCACACGCTTCTTGCGACCCTGTTGACTATTTTGAATGAACCGCTTGATTGTTCGATGATCACGCTTCAGAAGCTTTGCAATTTTAAGAGTGCTGCATCCCTCTGCAAGATATCTCACTATTTTTGACTTTTCTGAGCCTGTCAAGTCCTTCTATTGACCCATTTTGCCAAAGGAAAGGAAGTTGCCTAATAATTATGCACACCTGATATAGGGTGTTGATGTCATTAGACCACACCCCTTCTCATTACAGAGATGCACATCACCTAATATGCTTAATTGGTAGTAGGCTTTCGAGCCTATACAGCTTGGAGTAAGACAACATGCATAAAGAGGATGATGTGGTCAAAATACTCATTTGCCTAATAATTCTGCACGTAGTGTAACAGTAAATGCCTAATAAAACAAGTAGTTGGTAAAATTGTATATATACGTCTAGATAAATCGATACTAAAACAGAAGAATAAAATATTCGCAATAATAAACATAAAATATTCCCAACAAAGCAATCCCTCGGATTTACTTCATATTAAACCCACATGCAGGCATGATGAAATCCTACATACAGGAAGGCCATGAACACTAGAGACCTGAAGCCAAGCCGACCTATTGGGAATGAGAAGTAATAAACCTGGTATCAAGACAAATCCAAATAACAAGAGATATTTAATATTATATTAACACAGTTAAAAGTTATAAAGCACATTAAGACTGTGCACTTAAATTATTTACCTCCCCGGACAGATCCATATAAAATGCATATGTGCACCTCTCCATAGAGGATACATCAACATTTTGACTTTTGAACAATCTTGAGTAACACTTGATATGCATATAAAATTTCCAGCTAAACTCTGCACGTAATCATCTACAAGTTGGATCTGTACACAGCTGAACTTTGCAAGCAATTACCTATTGCAGCCAATAAACACAATGCAGCTGAAACTGAAAGTAGAACACAAGCGTCATCTAGTGTCCAAAACATAGTACACTAGCAACTTTTACTAATAGTTGGTCATAAGAAAAGTATACTACCAACTCTCACCAACAGTGTATCATAGAAGCTTTATCATTTGTATGTTATAGGAGTATACCAACAGTGTGTCATAGAAGTTTTAAAGTTTTATAAAGTTATATATATTACTTATTATCTTATATTTAGTGTTTTTATGTATATTTTATGTAATCGCCAAACCTAACATATATGTTTATAAAACAATAAAATAGGATTTTATATTTAAACCTCCTGCTCTCTGAGTGAACCATTGTTGCGAGTGCCCGACAAACACTATATATATATATATATATATATATATATATATATATAGACGAAAACGGACAGCAACTCCAAGTAGTACAAAAAATAATAATTTATTGGGCCACAGTGGCACAGAGGCGACGTTTCGGCTCAAAATCCAGAGCCTTTCTCAAGCATCTGATGCTTGAGAAAGGCTCTGGATTTTGAGCCGAAACGTCACCTCTGTGCCACTGTGGCCCAATAAATTATTATTTTTTGTACTACTTGGAGTTGCTGTCCGTTTTCGTCTAAATACAAGGGTAAGCAGTGAATTCCCTGGACCTAGCACCCTATTTTCTCTCTTTGGTATAAATTGGTGCTGCCACACATTTTTCTTTTTTTTCTTTTTATATATATATATGTATATATATATATAAAACTGACTAGCCATATGTGAAAGTGGAGTGAGCTGTCAGAGTAATGATAAATCTGGCCCAATGTGTTCAATTTACAAATCCATTTACATTCCAACTGGGCAAGTTTCTTTGCTGTGTCCCCACCATGGACATTTTTTGGTATGCAGTCAATTCCCCGCACTTTCAAACACTTGGGATCACAATCGTGATACATTTTAAAGTGTCTTGCCACAGGTTTCAAATTAGTCATATCTCCATTGAGGGCGGCTAAGATGTCACAGACATGCTCCCGCACCCTGATCTTCTACTCCCTTGTAGTAAGGCCCACATATATTTTCGGGCACGTGCATTTTACATAATAAACTACTGCTGTGCTAGAACAAGTTAACCGATGGGTAATCTGAAAAATCAGTGGCCCTTACCATATTAGTGCCACCTATGCATTTCCCACAGGGGTCAAAGTCCCATTTGGATTTTCCAATCCCAGGAAAGATTAGAGGAGTCGGTTTAATCTAAAGGCTTTTCACTAAATGATCTTTTAAATTTCTAGATCTTCTGGCCACTACTAAAGGGCCCGAAGTGGCATATTGCCCAACAATCAGATCCGACAATAGTACCGGCCAGAATTTCTCCAGGCAAGCTTTCATCTCAGGCCATCTGGAATGATAGCCTGTGATGAATCTCACTTTGTCATCCTTGGATTACTGTCTCTTCGAGTAAAGAAGATCAGAGCGAGAACACAATTTAGCCCTTCTATAAGCCTCTTCAATAGATCGTTCACTGTATCTATGATTGGAAAATCGCTGTTTCAGATCACTTGCATATTCTTCAAACTTGTAATCAGTAATACATATCCTGTGTCCTCTCAAGAACTGTCAAACTGGAATTGATCTAATCATCTGTGGAAGATGAGATGAAGAGGCATGTCAAAAAGAGTTCACAGAAGTTGGCTTCCTAAACACGCTCGTTAAAATGGAACCATTGTCTCCCTTCCGAACTTGGACATCCAGAAAATCAATAGTGTCAAATCTGTATGTCGATCTAATATTCCTATTGTTATTGTTAAGGAATCCAAATATTTCCTGTAAATCATAAGTGTCTCTCTGCCAGATCATAAACGCATCATAAATGGCGCGGTCCATTAATGGGTGTCGATCTGACAGGAAGAGGTCCCTCTCCCACAGCCCCAGGAGGAGATTAGCGTAAGAGGGCGCACAAGGCGCCCCCATCGCGGTCCCCTGGAGTTGCAGGTAGAAGGACCACTCAAAAATGAAAAGATTGTGGGTTAAAACAAAATCCAACAGATCCACCAAAAACGTCCTTCTACTGTCCTCTACATTCTCCCTTTTTAAGAAGAATTCCACTGCTTGAATACCATCCTGATGTTTGATACTTGTATAGAGGGATTCCACGTCGCATGTCACTAAATACATGTCTTCATCCAAATAGAGCCCATCGATCCTCCACAAAAAATCTGTGGTGTCCTGAATGTGTGATGGAAGATTAGCTACTATACCCTTACATTTTTTATCTAAATATCATCCTATTTTCTCAGTCAGGCTACCACTCACCGAAATTATAGGACTACCTGATGTGTTTTTTCATTCTTGTAAATCTTTGGTAAGAGGTATAGTGTTAACATAAATCAGGAAAGATAATCTTAAAGCATAACATTTATTTGAAAAATGCAGATAAAAATGGTAAGATCCTAAATATAGTGTGCAAAGACGAACATTGGGATAAGTGGGTCAACACCCTTTCAATTTGCAATAATTATCCCAAATGAAAAATTATACATAAATATGAGTGCGCGGCGGCACTTAGTAACCAGCAGGTCCTACCGGTACCCAGGGACGGTCGCCAGATGCTTCACCACACGTTGTGTTGGTAATTGGTCATCCGATGTAGATATCCGGAAAAAAGGCTGGCAATAATACACATGTGTGCAGGGTCCCTAGTCTGGTCCCTATAGCTATCTAGCCAGTCAGCCCTGATACTAAATGGTATGGTAGCAGCCTGACCACAGGGCACTCGTCCTTACAAGGACGACCCTGTCCGGAACCTGTCCCTCAATCTAAAATTCTATATGTCCCTAGAAATGCATGAAAATCCCTACACGCATGTTTCACTGCCAGGACATGAAGCAGTTCATCAGGGGAGATGGAAAAAAGTAGTGGAACCATCCATAGATGAATGATCGATCTCACAAACCCAAAAATGACTTGATAAATCAGCTGGTCTAGAGGTATGCCAAGATAGTCGGATCCTCAATGGGCTACCTCATAGATAAGAGGTAATGGAATGGTGCAGAATATAGATGCGTATGCCTGCACGTGGGACGCCAATTGAACTTGCGCTCCCTCCTCATTTAAATAGCTACGTAGTTCCCGCTGTTGCCACCTGCGATGTTCATGGCTAATGAGCGCACCCGCCCGTCAGCACGACGCATGCGCCCATTTCAGTATGGGAACGAGGTGTGAGGCGCAGGAAGAGTACCCAGATAGACATGGCACTCCTGCGCATGCGCGATCTTTTGCTAGGTCTTGCGAGATCGCGTTAGCCGTCCAAAGCGGCAAAGATCATCCGAAACAATCGTAATACAGATTGCATCTTTATATTCGATGGTGGTAAAAACGATCGGACTATCGAATGTCCACCCGAATATTCTGGACCACAATCGGACCCAATTAAAGATATTCATAGCCATTTATCCTATGCGGGATAAAATCGATGTATGAGCAGTGGCACAAAAACAGAGAGAGATTATGCCACTAATAAATAGGTACAATAGTGGTCTTTATCAGAGAAAAATATCATTGGTGGTGAATACCAAAAAATAAAAAATGATTGATAGTTCAATAGTGAAATTGTCAGAAGTCAACGACAGAGATAAGGGGCTGGGGAATATGTTGGAATTACCAACACAACGTGTGGTGACGCATCTGGCGACCGTCCCTGGGTACCGGTAGGACCTGCTGGTTACTAAGTGCCGCCGCGCACTCATATTTATGTATATTTTTCATTTGGGATAATTATTGCAAATTGAAAGGGTGTTGTTCGTCTTTGCACACTATATTTAGGATCTTACCATTTTTATCTGGATTTTTCAAATAAATGTTATGTTTTAGGATTATCTTTCCTGATTTATGTTTTGACTCCAGGTAATCCAGAGCGCAGACATATATCAGATCTGACCTCTGACTTTTTTGACTATTAAGAGGTATAGTGTTGGTATGGTAGGTTCCTTCATAATGAAAACATCATATAGGGACTTAGATATTATTCCTTCATCTAAGGCTTTATCCTAAATCTGTTTCATCTTCCTTTCAAATGAATGCAAAGGATTAAAGGTTAACCTTTTATAGCACTCTTTATTCCTCAATTGTCTATATGCTTCTTTCTCATATAATGAGTAGGGCCAGACAACAATGTTGCCCCCTGTATTCGAGGGTTTAAACACAACGTCAGAAAGCCTGGACAAATTTCTCAAGCTCTCTCTCAACCTGCAGCTCCAGGGGACCACGATGAGTGTGCTCACTCTTACGCTAATCTCTTTCTGGGGCTGTGGAAGAGGGACCTCTTCCTGTCAGATTGACTCCCACTAATGGGCCGCGCCATTCTTTGGGCGCAGTATATTGATGATGTGTTTATGATCTGGCAGGGAGACACTTATGATTTACAGGAATTATTTGGATTCCTAACAATAGGAATATTAGATTGACATACAAATTTGACAGAGACACTATTGATTTTCTGGATGTCCAAGTTTGGAGGGGAGACAATGGTTCCATTTTAACAAGCATGTTTAGGAAGCCAACTTCTGTGAACTCTTTTTGCCTCTTCATCTCATCCTCCACAGATGATTAGATCAATTCCAGTTGGACAGTTCTTGAGAGGACGCAGGATATGCTCTACTGATTACAAGTTTGAAGAATATGCAAGTGATCTGAAACAGTTATTTTCCAATCGTGGATACAGTCAACGATCTATTAAAGATGCTTAAATTCATACGGGAAAATTCTCCCGTATGTCATAGAGGTAATAGAAGATTATGGCAAACTATCAGGTTATAGAATTAATTGGTCAAAGTCATCGCTCCTCCCGCTGAACCGCAAAGCTGTAGATGAGGGGAGGCGAGTTCGTGTTTTGGCTCCTAATGATACTTTAGATTATTTGGGGGTTAAGATTGGGGTCCCTATAAATAGGTTTTATGATCTTAATCTGGCCCCGGTTTTGAATAAAGTTAGGGACAAAATCAGCGCTTGGCGGAAATTGATATTGGCACAGACGGACCGTATAGCTTTGATTAAAATGATTATCTTACCGTTAGTTTTGTTTCCGTTGTGTGCCTCCCCTATCTGGATAGATGATATCTTCTTTCATAGGTTGGAGACTATGATTAATGATTTAATTTGGGGAAGGAAGAGGGTGCGTATAAAGCAGAGATATCTATGGCTGTCGGAGGCTGATGGTGGGCTGTCATTACCTTTTTTTCAAGGTTATTTTTTATGTGCACAGATTCAGCACTGTTGTTTTTCTAAAGAGAGTTTACTTTCACGTTATTTGACAAAAGTTTTTGATAATCCAGTTGATAATATCTTTGCATGTTTGGAGGGTTTATGGGAATGAGGAGGTCCTTGCTGATCCCGTGCTCACTGCAGAGGATTTGGAACAGACTGAAGAAGATCCTTAAATCTTCCGGTCCGTTTGGTTTCACCCCTCTGTGGGAGAACAGGGGGTTGGAGGAGTTCTTCAAAATTACAGATTTTGGTTATTGGTTACGTAGTGGTATTAACAGAGTGTCCGACCTTTTTTATATGGGTCGTTTCAAATCACTTTTGGAATTTGGTTTTTCAGATAGTTCACCATTAGACCTATTTATGTATTCACGTTTGAAACATATATTTGAAACCTCTAGGAATAGGGGTGCTATTTTTCCACGAGAGAATATATTCTTTGATTTTTGTGACGCTCAGAAGTATGAAAAAGTGAGGCTATCTAGACTTTATGCGAAACTCCGAATAGCACTGGCAACTGTAACACCTTTCAAAAGCACAGATAAGTGGGAGCAAGAGCTGAATTGCCCCCCACTACAGTGGTCTACTATTTATAGGAATGTGAAAAAGGCGACAGTTTCCAGTGCACATAGTTTAATTCAATTTAAGATACTCCATAGACTGTATTATACGCCTAAAACCCAAGGAAAATTTCCCCAAAATAAAGATCGGGATTGCTGCTGCTCTAAATGTGGATATGTTAATGCAAACTATGTCCATCTGCTTTGGAGCTGCAGCAAAATAAGAAGTTATTGGGATGAGGTTTTCGCTACCCTACAAAAGGAGAGTTCAATGAACTATAACCCGGGAATTTTGATAGTGATCTTTGGAGATTATGGGTCAGAAGTGGAAGTCCCGCCCCAGGTTAGACGGGTTTGGATGCGGGGATTGATGGTCGCTAAGGCTATATTGATAAAGTATTGGGGCTCTGTCTCCCCGCCCTCAATAAGGGAGTGGGGTTCATACCTCCAAAGAATTAAGGTATATGAGGACATTGAAAGGAAACGGAGAGTTGCACGCAGAACTGCATAGCTATAACTAATACTGATACTATTCTATACAATAATGAATGGAGTGACGGCAGCCAATGGGGGGTGGGGGGGATATAGTTTATTATTATATAATACTTTGAGGGTGTTCTTAGGATGTTGTGTAGAACTTTTCTTGTAAGGACGTCTATGATTGCCATGCTGGGCACACCGCTGTGATTAATATTGTTTTATGTATTAATACTATGACTTTGAAAATAAAAATATATATTTATTTAAAAGAAAAAAGATGCTTATATATGGCTAAATTGTGTTCTCGCTCTGATCTTCTTTACTCCAAGAAACAGCAATCCAAGGATGACAAAGTAAGGTTCATCACAGGCTATCATTCCAGATGGCCTGAGATGAAAGCTTGCCTGGAGAAATTCTGGCCAGTACTATAGTCGGATCCGTTTGTTGCGCAATATGCCACTTCGGGCCCTTAAGTAGTGGCCAGAAGATCTATAAATTTGAAAGATCATTTAGTGAAAAGCCTTTACATTAAACCATTTCCCATCTTTCCTGGGATTGGAAAACCCAAATGGGGCTTTGTCCCTGTGGGAAATGCAAGGGAGTTGAAGGTTAGGGTGCGTGAGCATATCCGTGACATCTTAGCCGCCCTCAATGAAGAAGATATGACTAATTTGAAACCTGTTGCAAGACACTTTAAAATGTGTCACGATCGTGACCCCAAGTATTTGAAAGTGCAGGGAATTGACTGCGTACCAAAAAGTGTCCATGGTGGGGACACCTCAAAGAAACTTGCCCAGTTGGAATGTAAATGGATTTGTAAATTGAACACATTGCGTCCAAATGGACTCAATGAGTCCTCTGGTTTTTCGTCCAGCACATGTTATTGTTTTTAATTTGTTTTTGTACATTGGTATGAATTGTTATTTATAATTATTTATTTAATGTTGTGCACTGCATGAAATTAATCACTCTTACATTTTTAGGCTCGATTGTAATATACTCCTGGTGCGTAAACAACACAATTATTGGCAATGGCTAACAATTACCCTTTTTTCCTTTTTTTTTTTTTTTTTTTACCATTTCATCATATCATGTTATATACCAGCATTCATAGCACATTGTTCATTACCACTTTGCACATACAACTTCATGCGCTCACATTCATTATTTATCATTTACCATTTTTTTTGTATTTTTCACTTTTGCATTATTTATTTTTGTTATCCTACACATTTTTCACACATTGTCACATTTGTAATTTTTATTAATTTTTTTATAAAAAAATGGTTTTATTATTGGTTGTTGTATTATGATTATGATGGATTTTTATTATTGAATTATTGAATCATGAGTTATGCTCATTCACTCACTATCATGTTATATTGAATTATGATGTGTATTTATAATTCACGTATTTACATTTATTAATTCATTCACTTTTTAAATATATATATTTAACACATTCACGCATCATTTATGTGTTTGATTGCCTAGGTTTTTGTGGGTTGTTTTTCATTCTCAGTTGGTCTATGCCAGGTCTGTGCATGCGCTATTAGTTCATTCGATGCCGCTGACATTTATCCGGCAAATATCGCGGGATCTGCCGGCATCATCACGTGACTGGATGGTTGGTCATGTGACTCATGTGTCACGTGACTCATCGCATCATGAACAGGCGGTCCGCTCATTACAAGCTTTTGTGTGTATGGCCCAGGTGTGTGTAGGTTATAATTATATTGAGCAACATGATTGTTCACTATGGAAATTTATTGCGTGTCCCGCGGTGATGACCCCACTCCCAGACGAAGGTTCGCCGTAACGCGTGTCGGGGTTGGCGCCATCCCGGGAGAGGGGGGAAATATGGGTAATTGATTTGTTCTCTGTAATTCCTTTGTTATGGTTTTCTATTGCACTTGCACTGTATACAACTCTGGATGAATTGTTGGAACAGTATGAATTGATGCCATGGTGTCCTCCTCTGGTAGATATCGCCCTTTTCCCCTGCACTTGTTTTTATTGTAATTTATTTTATTCTAATAATTTTGCTAATAAATATAACATTTGTTTCCATGCGTCCTGGTACTTTCTTGCATAGGTTTTTGTAGTTTAATAGTATACCATAGGCATGTGTAGAGATGATTGTAATTATGTGGTAGAAGCCTTTTGTTCTTCTTTGGTATAGATATATCTTCTTTGGTATAGTTATATCCTAAAGGGGTTAGCCCATGACTAATGTTAAAAAAATGAAAATCAAACATCATGTACTGTATGTGACGAAAACACCTTTGTCACTAGGAGTTGGAGAGGCCTGCTTGCCAGCCTCTTGCCCTGTGACTATGGGACACTATTTGGGCATATTGGATTTCAAAGGCTCTGTTTCTGCCCCCTTGGACTTTTTACTGGAACTATTTGGGGCATGTGACCATGTGCACGGTGGGGCAAAAATAAGACTTCCAGGCAATTCCTGAACCCCTGAACCAATCTGGGTTATTTTTGGATAGGTTGTTCACCCAAATCGAGGCTATCAGGGGATGTAGCTTTTATAGGGATATGTGGTGTTTTGGGGTGTTTTCTGTGGTTGGGAAAAATGTGTATTTTATGCCTGTGAGTAATTAAGTCCATTGTGTTTGTTAAATATGTCACAGGCAATGCCATTGTGTTGCTAATTGCGTCACAGACAATGCCTATTCTGTTATTGATTGCGCCACAGGCAATGCCATTGTGTTTGTTGATTGCGTCACAGGCAATGCCATTGTGTTTGTTGAATGTATAGGTTTTGTTTAAACTGGTAATGATTGCCTGTTATGTTATGTCCTCAATTCCCAACCAGGTCCACGGGGGTGGTACCCTTGTTGGAAAATGTGTATAAAAGTTAATGCTTGTGTCGTCAATAAACAGTTCCTGTTTTACATTCAACATAGAGCCTCATTTCATGTGTGTGGGTATTGCTATACGCTGTATACTCCCCTGGCTATAACCCCATCTCTTGTAAGAGCTGTTCCTGTTCCTTGTTCCTGTGGTGGTTACAGTGTCGAGTGGAGTGCTTGGAGCCCTTGGAAAGCACTAGGAGCATCCATCAACTGAGGTACTCAGTCTGGGTGCCAGGAGATCCGATACACTGTAGTACATGACTGTTACGGTTACTCCCCGGCTAGCTGGGAGCTGGACCGCTTGGATAGTCTGGATCTCGGTTTAGGGAGAGAGAGAGAGACGCTTCGTCGCGATATCCAGAAGGATCCTGTAAATGTAGAACAATCCCGGTAACGATCTTTCAGCTAGGATAATCCTTCCCCCCTCCACAAACGAGTCAAGGCTGCGATTTGAAGGTTAAGCAAGAACAAGTTTATTGACCCTAGGTCTCCTTTTATGCAATCCTGCTCTGGAAAGGGCTACATTTACATGATTACCACAATACACAATTACATGTCTGTTACAACCCCCATGTCTCCTCCCCTCAGATAAGCCTTTAACATAATTAACCCACACACAATGTTACCCAAGTTCTGGATGTACCCCAAAACCAGGGGGTACATCTTTACATTCGGTATCCTCAGACAGTCCTGGTGTAGGGGAACAGCATATCCAAAATCCGGCTCCGTCGGTCCAAGGGTTCGGGAGTTACGGGTCCCTGAAGTCCTGACCGACCGCACAGACTTTTCAGCCGAAAATGGTTCCCCAAGCTTTGGTCCTGCAGCCAGTCTCCGCTCGTGCGCCCAAAACCCCACGAAACCCCTGCAAGGTTTAGTCCTTCCACCGAACGGCCGGTCGGTCGGCAACCCCAGCACGAATCTACGCTGTCCTGGAGGACTCCGCGGTGCTCGCCTGTCTGCGCATCCGCCCTTAGATCCAGGCGACTGCTGGCAACCACAGTTTTGTAACAGTGTAACTAACAGTTTTGTAACAATGACAGTCTCATCTCATCTTTCTAACAAAGCTAGGATCAGCCCTGTACATCACATGGATCCAGAGATCTCCACATTCATTGCCCTACTAGATTTATATGACCCTGACAGCTCAAGGGGAGTGTTTTTTCTGCTGCAGCTTTTACATGATAGCTGGGCTCCTTCTCTAATGGCCTGGAAAGGCAGAAGTGCCATCAAGGGCCTTTGAATTCCTTAGATACCGCAATCACTATTGACTGTGACATGGTTTAGAGGGAGGGGGCTACCTCTCTCAGGCATCAGCACCCCGCATATGATGTCTTAACATGGCAGTTGAAGGCCTAATGAAGTCCCCAGACCTGCCTGCAGTTTATGCCTTTCAGGTTGTGCCTCTTTGGTGCACCCTGTTGGTGCCTGTCAATACAGCACTGACAGTATAATACAGTGTACTGTATAAGCAGTACAGTGTATTCTAGAAGTGATAAACGCTTGCCTGTTAAAGTCCCCTTGTGGGATTAATAAATGGCAAAATAAAAGCTAAAGTTTTTGTAAAAAAAAAAAAAATGAATAGAAACCTTCAGGTTAAAAAATCCACATTTTTCCACTGAAAATCTACTTAAAAAAAACGAAGTTGCAAAAATCTAATCTCCTCCCCATATTTGGAATCTGCATATCCGTAAAAAACTGCACTATAAAATTATATCATAATTTATCCCACACGGTGAGCACAGTGCTTATTTGCCATAAAAAATAAAAATAAATAAAAAGTGATCAGAAAGTGATTTGTATCCAAAAAGCTATACCAATAAAAACTACATGTCCTCAAAAAATAAATCCCTCACACAGCTCGGTAGAGGGAAAAATAAAAAAAAGTTATGGGTCTTGACATGTGGCGATCATTTGCCTATAGTCCTAAGACTGTTTGTTTGTTTTTGCCTTAACTTGACATATGCCTTTCACTTCTATAAAACAACTTTTATTACAGCTGAATAATTATTACTGACCATTAAATCTACCCATTTAAAAACTATCAGTTCTGTTGCCTATTTTTTGTGGATCAATTTATACTCCGTTTACTACCTGGACTGTAATTCAATAAGGAGCTGGAAGCTGCACGCTGGCTCCAGACTCCCCCCTATTCTTATGCTGAATACACTTGTGTTAGGCTGAGTGCGCTTATTTCTGAATACACTCCATTATGCTGAATACACTCAATATTAATAGGCTACATCCCTGCTTTAAAAACACCCTCAATGACTGTCCCCCGATATGTTTCGCCAGCTAACCTGGCGTCTTCAGGGGATTGGACAGTCTATCATATGTCAGATGTAATTGTAATTGTTACAATAACTATAAATTGTAATTGTTTTGACCCAGAGAATGAAGTTATGCTATTTATGCTGCAAAGGGAACGGAGCAAAATTTACCATGTAAAAACTCAACAATGCAATTGATATATATTTTTTTTTCATAACCTCCTGGTTCCATCCAAAACGGAAATGGCCAAAACGGATGCAAAATGTGCATAATTGAGCATAACAGATGCTTAAAATACAGGATCCATTTTTTTTGGGTATATTTTTCTGTTCTTTTGATGGATCAGCAGAACGGAAAACTAAATGGTGATGTGAACCTGGCCTAATTAGGTTTACAAATAGATATTGAAGAACAGAAAATGCCTCTTTCTGTAACTGGACAAGATGCAATGAATGTTACTCTCAATCTCCATCAAGTTTATGTACCTATGGAACAATGTATTGCTCTAATACCTTCTTTCAATCCAAGAACTGTAATAAAAAGCATCTAATTGGACAGAAAAACATCAAAGCCTCTTTTCCTACAATATGTTTTCTGTCTCTAGTGAACACCGGTAAAATGTATCAGATGTAGGGTATAACTGGACTTCACTAGTTCAAGAAGAATTTATATGTTTGGACAGTCTCTATATGTATACTTTCTCTTAGGAGCAATCATAAAAGATATATAAGTGGTTAGTCATACCGAAGTAATTACAACTGACCTTACAGTTGCACAACTGGCTAAGAAAAACGAACAATGACCATTTTCTGGCCATTTTTGAACAATTTTTGCATTCAATTTCTGTCCGTTTTGCATCCATTTTTATTGGCCATTAAACATTTTCATTGTGGATCAGCTTCTGGCGGCAGTTTGCTATTTACAACATCTCCAAGGTGTTTTACTACTCTGTACTAAGCTTGCATCGGCTATCGAAATTTCGATACCCAATCGATACTTTTATACCAGTATTGATTCGGTACCGGGATTTGCATTATTGCGATACTAGGCTGCACTGCTGCTCAGCCTAGTATCTCTTCTTATGAGAGAACATGGCGCTCGGTGCGCGCTATGTTCTGCGGCCAGAAAGTGGAGAAGGAGGGAGGGAGTCCCTCCCTCCTATGACGTGGCCGCCGCTGAGCCCAATGAAATGAGCGGGCTCTGAAGCTGCCTGCACCACTGCCACCAATGAATGTGCAGCTAATTAAAGCAGGAGGAGGGATGGGGGAGGTAATAAACTGCTGCGCCGTCTGAGCTAGTGAGCTCGGCGAATGGCAGCAGCAGCCTCTTCCTGAGTGTCTTGTGTCCTCCCCAGTGTCAGCCCGAGCCCCAGAGTCAGTGTGCACTAGTGCACTGAAAAGCAGCCAGCATGGCAGGTACCCGGCCCTCACCCACACAGTGCAAGAATGATTAGCCTGCCTCAAAATAAAGGCAGGCAAAAAACATACAGGTCCTTCTCAAAAAATTTGCATATTGTGATAAAGTTCATTATTTTCTGTAATGTACTGATAAACATTAGACTTTCATATATTTTAGATTCATTACACACCAACTGAAGTAGTTCAAGCCTTTTATTGTTTTAATATTGATGATTTTGGCATACAGCTCATGAAAACCCAAATTTCCTATCTCAAAAAATTAGCATATTTCATCCGACCAATAAAATAAAAGTGTTTTTAATACAAAAAAAGTCAACCTTCAAATAATTATGTTCAGTTATGCACTCAATACTTGGTCGGGAATCCTTTTGCAGAAATGACTGCTTCAATGTGGCGTGGCATGGAGGCAATCAGCCTGTGGCACTGCTGAGGTGTTATGGAGGCCCAGGATGCTTCAATAGCGGCCTTAAGCTCATCCAAAGTGTTGGGTCTTGCGTCTCTCAACTTTCTCTTCCCAATATCCCACAGATTATCTATGGGGTTCAGGTCAGGAGAGTTGGCAGGCCAATTGAGCACAGTAATACCATGGTCAGTAAACCATTTACCAGTGGTTTTGGCACTGTGAGCAGGTGCCAGGTCGTGCTGAAAAATGACATCTTCATCTCCATAAAGCTTTTCAGCAGATGGAAGCATGAAGTGCTCCAAAATCTCCTGATAGCTAGCTGCATTGACCCTGCTCTTGATAAAACACAGTGGACCAACACCAGCAGCTGACATGGCACCCCAGACCATCACTGACTGTGGGTACTTGACACTGGACTTCAGGCATTTTGGCATTTCCCTCTCCCCAGTCTTCCTCCAGATTCTGGCACCTTGATTTCCGAATGACATGCAACAGTCCAGTGCTGCTTCTCTGTAGCCCAGGTCAGGCGCTTCTGCCGCTGTTTATGGTTCAAAAGTGGCTTGACCTGGGTAATGCGGCACCTGTAGCCCATTTCCTGCACACGCCTGTACACGGTGGCTCTGGATGTTTCTACTCCAGACTCAGTCCACTGCTTCCGCAGGTCCCCCAAGGTCTGGAATCGGTCCTTCTCCACAATCTTCCTCAGGTCCGGTCACCTCTTCTCGTTGTGCAGCGTTTTCTGCCACACTTTTTCCTTCCCACAGACTTCCCACTGAGGTGCCTTGATACAGCACTCTGGGAACAGCCTATTCGTTCAGAAATTTCTTTCTGTGTCTTACCCTCTTGCTTGAGGGTGTCAATACTGGCCTTCTGGACAGCAGTCAGGTCGGCAGTCTTACCCATGATTGCGGTTTTGAGTAATGAACCAGGCTGGGAGTTTTTAAATCTTTTGCAGGTGTTTAGAGTTAATTAGTTGATTCAGATGATTAGGTTAATAGCTCGTTTAGAGAACCTTTTCATGATATGCAAATTTTTTGAGATAGGAATTTGGGGTTTTCATGAGCTGTATGCCAAAATCATCAATATTAAAACAATAAAAGGCTTGAACTACTTCAGTTGGTGTTTAATGAATCTAAAATATATGAAAGTCTAATGTTTATCAGTACATTACAGAAAATAATTAACTTTATCACAATATGCTAATTTTTTGAGAAGGACCTGTATGTATCAGGCAGCCAGCAAGATTGGGGTTAATGTGACTTATTAACCCCAATCTTGCCACTACCATGTTTTAAACAGGATGGAGGTCAATTATTTTTTATGTCAGGCTGGGCACATGCTTTTGGACTGGACCCCATGTACCTCACATTAATAGTAAGTGACCCCCAAAGTACCATCTCACATAATGGGCAACATGGGGTTAATGTGAGTTACAGAATACAGGCCACTTATTAATATGAGGCACATGGATTAGAAGTCAAAATTCAAAAGACTGTGCCAATAGCAAGTGACTGTTCATGTATCTCATTCGTTAACCCCATGTTGCAAGGATATGGATAATTGATAGAGTTATTATGAGGCATATGGGACTTTTATCACTAGGAACGGTTAGACCTGTGCCTCACATTAACCCCATCATGTTTCACTTTGGCAGCTTCCGATCAGAGCCATGGCATCCAAGACGGTTACCATGGCAGCCAGGATGCTACTGAAGCCTTGACTGCCATGGTAAGCTCCCTGCTGCTGTTTGCACAAAGCATAGGGCAGTAGGGACAGTGTGAGCTCCTATTCACCCTGATAGAGAGCTATCAGGGTGAATAGGATAAGGGTTCTAATAGCTATTAAATAAAAAGTTAAAAAATAAACTTTAAAACAAAACACCAAAATTACGCCCTTTCCCAATTTTACATATAAAATATATAAACAATCTAATATATAAAGCTGAGTGTATGTGTGTGTGTGTGTATGTATGTATGTCCGCTAAAGGAATCCACACCGTCGCATTTACAATCACTAAATTTGGCACACAGGTACATCAGGTGTCCGGGAAGGTCTTTGACCAGGTCTCAGCTCTCTAGGATGTACTGTTCCTGAGATATTCCCAAAAAATGCATTAGCCAATACAAGCCTGGTCACATGACCCTTATCAGCCAATAGAAGCTCGCAGGCCGTTAACCTCCACATACACAGTTTTACTCCAGGTTTCCATAACAACCCAGCCATTTTTCTTCACTGCTGTAGGTGAGCTTTAAAGGAAATCTGTCACCAGGATAATCGCTATTGAAGTAAAGCCATGGCCTAATAGCACTTAGTACCTTATTTCAAGATGTGCCTTTGTTCCAGCAATAGATGTTTTTATCCTCTCAAAATCCAGTTTATTTGATATGCAAATGAGCCAGTAAGGTGCCCAGAGGGGCGTCACTCTTGCTAGAAGGAGCCAAGACACGCCCCTGCCACAATGTGTCCACCCTCAAAAGACAAACTTAAAACCCTGCCCCCAGGTCCCACTAAGCCACGCCCTGATCCGGTTAGGTCACACCCCCTCCCACTCCTCAGCCGACAGGGATTGAAAAAAATGAAGGTAAAAATCAACTTCTGTCAGCTGTAGGGCTGGGACGATGACTTTCGTCCCTGCAGCTCACACTCAGACAACACAGTGATGCTGTCTTGGAGTGAGCTGTTCAAAAGGACACGCCCCCGATCCGGTTAGGCCACGCTCCATCCCACTCAGCCAACAGGGAATGAAAAAATGAAGTTAAAAATCAACTTCTGGGTCCTGCTGAGCCACGCCCCTGTCTTAGAGTGAGCTGTTCAAAAGGACACGCCCCATCCAGTTAGGCCACGCCCCTCCAACTCCTCAGCTGACAGGAAATTAAAAAAAGGAAGTTAAAAATCAACTTCTAG
The DNA here is from genome assembly GCF_014858855.1 of Bufo gargarizans. Lineage (NCBI taxonomy): Eukaryota > Metazoa > Chordata > Amphibia > Anura > Bufonidae > Bufo > Bufo gargarizans. Next base: position 213,252,581 of record NC_058082.1, on the reverse strand, counting down.
GTCCCACTAAGCCACGCCTCGATCTGGTTAGGCCACACCCTCTCCCACTCAGGCGATAGGGATTGAAAAAATGAAGTTAAAAATCAACTTCTGTCAGCTGCAGGGGTGGAAGGGACAGTGACTTTCTTCCTGCAGCTCACACTCAAACAGCACAGTGCTGCTGTCTGAGAGTGAGCTGTTCAAAACAACATCCTTGAGTCCATCCAGGCCCTGTGCCAGATGGAGGACAGGGAGTCTGAAAGCCACACTGTCTGGCCTAAAACTGGACCTTTGGCCACCCTAGGGGCAGGCTGCTGTGAAAATCACAGTTAAGGGGATGGTCCGCTATGGAGGTCAGTGTTAGGCCTCATGCACACAACCGTTTTTTTTTCCGGTCCGCAAAAAGGGTTTCCGTTGTTCCGTGATCCGTGTCCGTTTTTTCTTCCGTGGGTCTTCCTTGATTTTTGGAGGATCCACGGACATGAAAAATGAATAAAAAATCTAAGTCAAGTTTGCCATTGAAATGATAGGAAAAAACGGACACGGATCACGGACGCAGATGACAATCTTGTGTGCATCAGTGATTTTTCACGGACCCATTGACTTGAATGGGTCCGTGAACCGTTGTCCGTGAAAAAAATAGGCAAGGTCATATTTTTTTCACGGACTGGAAACACGGATCACGTACGCGGATGCCAAACGGTGCATTTTCCGATTTTTCCACGGACCCATTGAAAGTCAAAAACGGAACAACGGCCGCAGATGCACACAACGGTCGTGTGCATGAGGCCTTAAGGGGCAGATTGCTATAAAGGCCACTGTTAAGGGGACGGACAACTGTGGAGGTCACTGTCAAGGGGGTGATTTGCTGTGAAACTCACTGTAAGGCTGGGTTCACACTTGAGCGTTGCGCAAACGCGCGTTTTACGCGCGTTTTTGACGCGCATTTTTATGCGCGTTTTTGTAATAGTAAACGCGCGTTTGACGCGCGTTTGTGTGATTCACTACAGTGTCCTATGGCCACAAACGCCCCAAAAGTCGCTCATGTACTTTTTGGAGCGTCGGGCGTTTTACAGCGCGATCGTACGCGCTGTAAAACGCCCAAGTGTGAACCATTCCCATAGGGAATCATTGGTTTCTCCTTGTTGAGTGTTTTACAGCGCGTAGGAACGCGCTGTAAAACGCTCAGGTGTGAACCCAGCCTTAAAGAGGAAGGCTGCTGTAAAGGTCAAAGTTAAGGGGGTGGGCTGCTGTGGAAGTCCAATTTTAATGGATGGGGCACTGTGGGGGGGTTCAGTGTTAAGGGGTGGGGGGCTGTGGAGGTCATTGTTAAGGGGGCAGGGTGCTGTAGATGTCATGGTTATAGTGGATAGTATTGATATATTTTAAATATACCCGAGCAAAGCCGGGTCCTTTAGCTAGTAAAAAAAATAGACATATTACATATCACAACGCCCCAAAAAAGTCCAAACTATTAAAATATTAAAAAATATCTTCTATGCGGTGAACGCTGTAACAGAAAAAAAGAAAAACCGAGCAATTCGTCATTTTTCAGTCACCTTGCCCCCCCAAAAAATAGGATAAGACTGTTCAGTTATGGGCCGAATGTTCCATAAAATGCGGAAATGCCTTTATTTTTTTTCCCACGTGGTATCGAATGGTATCGAGTATCGCAATTATTTTTCATGGTATCGAAATCGAATCGAAATTTTGGTATCGTGACAACCCTAGTCTGTACAATTGTTTGCCGATTTAGCTCCATTCACTTTGGAAAAACAGAAAGCGATGCGACTAATGCATATGGGCCTTCAAGGAGCTCAAATACGCTACAGCTAGTTTTAATATGCTGCAACGGGAGGGCATTCCACTTGACCAGCCAATCGCTCCTGCTCCTTTACTGCAACGGCCGCCGAGATTGTGGCAAGTCAGTAGACGGTATCTTCCTGCCTTACCAGAACCTCATGGATGCCCACTGGCAAGTCTGCCCTACTGCCATGAAGACTTCCACTCTGCAGAACTGTATGTCTGTGTAGACTGACTATTGCCATTTCAGCAAAACGCTTCAGAGACGAGTCTCTTTTTTTCCCCCCAGTATTTCAGCTGTGCTAATAGTATGCAGAGATGGTGCCCCCCTTTGTTACACGTTGCAATTTGTGATTGCAGTAGGTGATTATTATACACCTGATCCATTGTTGCTGGTTGGGCAGTGGGGAATACCATATCCCTTTTGGCCTTTTAATGCATCTTGATCTTTGGCTTCTCCAGTGTCTGTTAGTGGGGTGATCCCCTTGTCCAGTGGCACAGGTTGATCGTGCTAGGTGTTATTTCTCAGATAAGTTACTCAACTCGCCTAGAATGTCTTCTCATTGCCTGACGCCGTTAGCAGCAATTTATGTGATACTGATGACTTGAACTGTGACTTTGTAGATGTGACTGCCTGGTCTGCTGTGGTTCTCCTAGATTTTGAGTATTTCTCTGTTACCTGGTTGTTTTTTTTTTTTTCTATGGCGTTCCTTCTGGGACCCGGATAGGGGACATTCATCACTCACTATGCTTCTTTTTCTAGCATGATATGTTTCACTCCATTACTACATTGTAGTACTCATAGTACATCATAGTAGTACATTGATTTATGTGCAGTTTTCATGGTGGAGCTGTATGAAAGACATCCTATCTTCACCCACCCCTCCACAACTTTTCCTTTCCTCCTACCTTTCTACTGTTGTTCTGTCTAATGATTGCCTTGGATCTGTATTCCATTATCCCCCCACTCTTTAGGCGTTTTAGGACACGTTGACATATTTTGTCTGATACGCGGTTACTGACTTTTATTGTTCAAGTAGTTCTGTTATATTTGTTGCGAGTTACTGAATCCTTTCTTATGAAGAAAATATATGCCTTTCGATCAGCTCTCCAGGCCCTCGTTCTTTTGCCTTTCCATTGCCTTTTCTCTGGATGTGACTCACTGTCTTAAGGTTCATAGGCTGCCATTTTACTTGTTAGTCATGTGTAAAATCATATCTCATAATATTAGGGGGTTTAATTCACCTCAAAAGAGCCTCAGGGCTTTCCTCCAATATGACTGACTTAAGCCTGATATTATTTGTGTTCAGGAATCTCATTTTACCCCAACTTCTTATCCCAGGTATTTCCATAACCGATTTATTCTGCTGGCTCATGCTCCGTTCCACACTAAAAGCAGAGGTGTTGCCATTTTTATTAAAAAAAAATCCTTACCTTTCTGGATTGAGTCCACTGTTATGGATCCTGATGGAAGCTATATTATTGTATTAGGCTTCCTATATTATAACCCCTCATGCCTAGTTAACTCTTATGCTCATAACAATCAGCCCGTCTCTTTCTTTCATGTCCTGGGGAAATTACTTGATACTATTACATGTACTTCTTGGGGCGTCGGGCGTTTTACAGCGCGATCGTACGCGCTGTAAAACGCCCAGGTGAGATCCATGCCAATAGGGAAGCATTGGTTTCTCCTTGTTGAGCGTTTTACAGCACGTAGGAACGCGCTGTAAAACGCTCAGGTGTGAACCCAGCCTTAATGTCGACCTCAAAGGGGTTCTGCAGTTTGTTTAAACTGATCTGATCGGCGGGGGTCCGACACCCGGGACCCCCGCCGGTCAGCTGTTTGAGAAGGCAGCGGCGCTGGCAGTAGTGCCGCGGCCTTCTCGCTGTTTACCGCAGGCCCAGTGACGTCACGACTAGTATCAACTGACCTGGGCGGGGCTAAGCTCCATTCAAGTGAACAGAGCTTAGCCCCGCCCAGACCATTGATACTAGGCGTGACGTCACTGGGCCTGCGGTAAACAGTCTGAAGGCCGCTGCGCTGCTGGGGCGCCGCTGCCTTCTCAAACAGTTGATCGGCGGGAGTCCCGGGTGTCGGGCCCCCGCTGATCAGATGCTGATGATCTATCCAAAGGATAGATCATTAGTTTAAACAAACTGCAGAACCCATTAACATTGATGACCTATCTTCAGGATATGTCATCAATATCTGATTGGTGAGGGTCCGGCTTCACTGGTGATTAGCTGTTAGAAGAGGAGGTGGCACTCCATCTCGGAAGCGCAGTGTAATACAGGTACTCGCTCTATTCAAGTGAATGGAGCGGGTACCTGTAATTACACTACGCCACAACTCCACTGGAGATCAGAAGTAGTGTGAAGACCAGGAAACGGCAATCGCATGGAGCACCGCCTCCTTGTCTTACAGCTGATTGTGGGGATGCCAGGTGTTGGAACCCTGCAGATCAGTTATTGATAATGTATCTTGAGGATAGGTCATCATCAGTATTACCGGCTGCACAATCCCGTTAAGCTTTTTACGTCCATACTAGCTAATCTCCTTAATCGTTACCTCCCTGTTCTAATACACTCTGACCAGGTGTGGTTTATCCCAGGTCGGCAAGCACCGGATTATGTGCGTAAGGTGTGTAATATTATTCAGTGGGCTAATACGAATTCTCAGACTATCTCCTTATTGGTCCAAGACATTGAGAAGGCTTTCGATAGCCTTTCTTGGTCTTATCTTTATCAAGTTATGACCACCATGAGAATTTCAGGAGCGTTTCTACATTCTATATAAACTCTTTATACAACCAGCACTGCGTATCTTAAATTGCCCACAGATTCTCCAGTTCCTATGCATATTAGTCGAGGCATGCATTAAGGATCTCCTCTTTCCCCTGCCCTTTTTGCTTTAGCTATTGAGCCATTGGCCATTAAGATACATGCTAATCCAAACATTGCAGGTGTGAAGATTGGATCCCGCAAATACAAACTAAGGGGGTCATTAATTAAGCTGAAATACACCTAAATTAAGAGTATTTCAGGGGTAAATGGCTATATGTGAATTCGCCCTGCTCACTCCAGTTCAAAACTTGTGGACGTGCGTGGGCAGGGGACGGGAGGCGCATCTCATTTACCATTTTCTACGCCTGTTTTAGGTGTAGAAAATGGTCTAAATGCAAGACAGCTCGAAAGCCTATCTTAGGCTACATGCACATGACCGTATGTGTTTTGCGGTCTGCAAATTGCGTATCCGCAAAAAAAAGACGGATGACATCCGTATGCCATCAGTTTTTTTTGCGGATCCATTGTAACAATGCCTAAAACTGACAAGAATAGGACATGTTCTATTTTTTTTTTGCTGGGGCTACGGAACAGACATACTGATGTGGAAAGCTGTACGCATTTTTTGAAGACCCATTTAAATGAATGGGTCCGCATCCTATCTGAAAAAAATAAATAAAATGGAACGGACACGGAAACAAACGTTTGTGTGCATGTAGCCTTTTTTGCAGTTTTGGAGAAAAGTCTGCTTTACATACAAACCTATGCTTCCTATCTTTAGAAACCCCCTGGGTTATCACTAGTTTTGTTTGTTTGGTGGAAACATGCCAAATTACGCCATGTTGGTGACTTCCTGCTTAATTCAAAACTCATCTCTAGAGCATACTTTCCTTCTACTTTCTCACCCCCAACTACTGAATTCTTTAGAGTTACCCAAATCTTCCACTTCTTAACTTCCCTTGTCCCAACACATGGCTCAGTAGAATACACAATCTTTGAACAACTATGCAAATATACTGTATAGCCTTAGAGAGGGGTATTTGCTCCCTTTTTTATTCTACTTTAAATTCGCCACTTTCTGATACCAAGTTAGCTTTTATGCATAGTTAGGAGGTGGATTTGGGGGAGACCCTCACACTGGAGCAATGGCATGACTGTTGTACAGCAACCAGCAAAGGCAGCTGGCAGGTAACCTTAATGGAGCCTTCTTTAAATATGCTTCACAGAGTATATATGGCCCCTTCTAGATTACACCTTATTTATCCAATGGTTTCCCCTTTATGTTTTAGGGGTTGACAAGAAATTGGTAACACCCTCCATGTATGATGGACTTATCCCATAGTGAGACGGTTCTGGGCCAATATCAATAGACGATGTTTGAAGTTTTTGGGAGCATTTGTGTACTTGTTGGGGTGTAAAGCACCAACATTCAATACAACTGTCTAAAAGCTTCTATAATATAATTTGATGTATGCAAGAATTTCCAGCAGTAATAATGTCTCCCATAGTGGCTTCCAGAAGTAATAATGTCTCCCATAGTGGCTTCCAGCAGTGATAATGTCTCCCATAGTGACCTCCAGCAGTAATAATGTTGCCCATAGTAGCCTCCAGCAGTAATAATGTCGCCCATAGTGGTCTCCAGCAGTAATAATGTCTCCCATAGTGGCTTCCAGCAGTAATAATGTCTCCCTCAGTGACCCCCCAGCAGTAATAATGTCTCCCTTAGTGGCCTCCAGCAGTAATAATGTCTCCCATAGTGGCTTCCAGCAGTAATAATGTCTCCCTCAGTGACCCCCAGCGTGGCCTCCAGCAGTAATAATGTCTCCCATAGTGGCCCCCAGCAGTAATAATGTCTCCCTTACTGGCCTCCAGCAGTAATAATGTCTCCCATAGTGGCTTCCAGCAGTAATAATGTCTCCCATAGTGACCTCCAGCAGTAATAATGTCGCCAGAGTGACCTCCAGCATTAATATGTTAATGTTTAAAAAAAAAGTTACTCACCTCATCACCTCGCTCTACTCTGGATGCTGAATGTCCTGGGCTCCCAGCATGATGAGGTTCAAGCTGGGAGCGCATGGTGACGTCATCACGCTGGGAGAGCAGGTCCTCCAGCATCAAGAGAGGAGCGACTGCCTACATACATGCAAGTGGATAGGTTGAGTAATTTTTTTTTTACCTCTAAAAATCCATTTTCCACCAGTGTACCTGTTTTTAGTCCTTTCGGTACAGGGCGATTTTCCATATTTTTTTCATTTTCGTTTTTTATTCCCAGCCTTCCCAAAACCATAACTTTTTTTATTTTTCCATTCACATAGCCGTATGGGAGCTTGTTTTTTTGCAGGACTAGTTGTACTTTTTAATGGCACTGTTTATGGTTGTATACAATGTGGTGGGAAGCAGGAAAAGCAATTCGAAATGGCGTGGAATTATAAAAACACACAATTCTGCCACAGCTTTATCGCCGGGGTTTTGTTTTTACAGCGTTTCCTATGCAGTCATTCTCCAGGTCACACGACAGGGCTATCTGTACATTTCGGGTTGTGTACAAATTTTTGATCTATTTTTTATTCTTTTTTTTTTGTGAGAAGTAAGGCTACCCAATAATGGCGTATCGTCCATTTTGACTTTTTTTTCCATTTTGCCATTTGCGATAAACATTTTTATATCTAAATAGTATGGGCATTTTCACACACCGTGATGTTTACTTTTATAATTGTTTATGTATTTTTATTTTGGGGAAATGTGGGTGATTGAATTTTTTTTATTTTTTTCAATTTTTTTAAGCTTTTTAATATTTTACCCTAGGCAACTTCAACAAGCAATCATTAGATTGTTTATCTTATAGATCCCGATGCATTAGCATTGGAGTCTATGTGGATTACACTATGTTCCTATTATACTGTACATTTATTGTGCCACTAATTGTACATTGACAATACATGTCTCCTTGTCAGATGGCAAACTAACACTCTCGTCACTTCAGTCTAGTTTTTGTGTTTTACTGTACTTTATTGTACTCTTTAATATTTTGCTAGACCTTCCTTGGTAAGGTACCGTATTTTTTTCCCTACAAGACACCCCCCCAAAAAAAAAAATCGGGGGCAAAAGTTAGTGCGTCTTATGGGGTGAATATAGGTGTGAATATAGGTAAAAAACACACTGCAGGTATTCAGTGGCAGGTACTGGGCGCGGCTGTGATGCAGGGGCTGGTCGCCTCTGCGGTCTGTCTGTAGAAGGGACTGGCCGGCCTTAGCAAGGCTGTCCCGAAGCGCTGTTACGGAGGAGGGTGGGGGAGGAAAGTTGAGGAGCGCAGGAGCAGGCAGACGAGGGGTGGAGCAGACTTCCCTGTCACACAGTCGTCACACTGCCTGCTTCTGACTACGTGCTCCTGGCTAAGTGCAGAGCTGTTCGCTGACAGAAGGATTATCCCTAATGACCCCACTGCTAATAAAGTGACCCCCCAATAAAGTGACCCCTTAATAATATTAAAATATTGGTCTGTTATTTTATTTAAAAAATTTAACACGCCTTTTGTTAAAAAATTTTTTTTTTCTATTTTCACCCTTTAAAACCTAGGTGCGTCTTATAGGGCGAAAAATACGGTAAATGGGTATGGTGGTGTTATCAACCTACCATTTAGTTCAGAATTACATTGAGGGCTACAATATTCTGGACTCATTCATTGCTCCAGAGACTGAAGGAAGAAGATAAGTGATCTCATCTTGGCAATGACAGGTGAGTCTTTTTTCTTTTTAAATCACTGCCTCGATGAACTCCTTTAAAAAAATGGAAAGATATTAAGAATCAACTTTTAAGTCTATGACTGTATCTATAGACCGGAGGGAAGAGACCCAGGTGGCTATGAAGGCTAAAATAGATTTGTGGTTACATTTAGTATTTTTTATGGATATGTTACAGAATCTTTGTTTTGTTATTTTGTACTGGAAAATTTAGCCTATGATGTTTAGACCTAAATAATGCCTATTAAAGGGGTTGTCCAACAAAAAGTATTCTGCACTTTTCAATCCAACACTAGCACCTGAATACTTTTGTAATTGCATGTAATAAAATTTTTGTATAGTCACTGAGTTATTGAATCAAAATTTTTTTGTAAAGCGCCACCTGCTGTTTGTTCTTGTCCTAATTTTTCTGTCCATCTTGCTGAGGTGGATATACATGCACGGTTCCATCCTTCAACTTCCTCCTGAGCTGTCATCGGAAGAGAGCTGTTGCAGAAAAGACATGCCCCCTCAGCTTCAACATAAAAGACATGCCCCCTGAGCTGCCAGCTTGGTATATGTGTAGCAGAGCAATTGGAGCAATGAATAAGGAGATCTCTGGATCCATGTGAGGTACAGAGCTGGTTCTAGCTTTGTTAGAAAGAGACTGTCATGTAGAATATGATGTCTGATTTTAATTTTTTTTAACCCATAAACCATGGGATAATTCCATAATAATTGAAAGAGAATAGCATTAGGAATAGCAATAGGATGTTTGCTTTATTTAGTTTGAACTACATTTCTACATAAACCAAGTATAGAACATGGAATACGGTATCTGTGGATCACTGCAGCTGGGTAATGGATTCAAGGTGCTCTTGGTTTGTGTGACCCACCCAGTCACAAAAGAGAGTTTCAAAATTGTGTAAAGGGGCCATTCAAAGAACCCCGAAAACGCGTATGGTCAAATACCTTGCACCGGCATGCTGGAATAGTAGCTTCCATGGTCTTTTGAAACCGAATAGCTGTGATTGAGAGGTACGAACACCGGAGGAATCCCAGCAGAGAAAAGCCACAAACATAGTTTTGTGTGCGGATATCCAGGTGACACCGTGCCCACAGCGCATTTCTTCAGGTCCGGACGTAGGATAAACACATACCGGCCAGGTAAAACAAAGCAACATAGTTGCTCAATTAGGTGGGACGCCACCGTTGTACACAACTGCACTTTGTGATTACCGACTTAAAGACCGGCGAATGTCCATAAGACTTGGTTCAACATACGGAATTGCGTTTTCTTCCAGATTGGAATAATGGCTGCAGTATTTGAAATTTAAACCGCATGGCCATTTCAAAGCATATGACTAATATTGCTGCTATATGATCAGTGTTTTTGTTTATGTGGATTTTTATGGTATATTTTAATGGTATATTTTATTGTTATATTCTATTGTTATAGTGGGAATATTCCCTTAAATAAACAGTTTGATCAATTTACTCCATATTGAGTGCCTGGTTTAACCTTTACACAAGTATGGAACATGCAATGTACACACACAAACATACATTATAAGGTAAATAGTACAGTCTCACATGCTTACAACAGATACATTTTGGGATCAACAGTGTAACAATAAAAGCACAGAAACTTTCTTTTCAGTTTTGAAAATTTTATTTGCTTGTGTCATTTACAGCAAGTGGTAATATAATTATATGACAATATCGTTCCAACTCACAATTTCTGCCTGGATCAAATATATAATAGGAACCGCAACAATCAAATGTTTATCTAAACACATATACTGTAGCCAGTATGAAATGTATGAAAATGATTATAGTGCAGAAAATACTGTATGTAGTTACCACCTTTCAGATGGCCAGGATTCTTGCATATTTGTCATGTTTCTGATCTTCATATTCGGTGGGATGTTAGAATCTGAGTTTCTAAAGAACATTTACTAAGGGCTTGTTCACATTTCCTCTTTCAGTGACGTGTGCTATTCGCGTTTTCCATGGACAGCACATGTACCCATTGAGTGAGAGAAAAAAATCATGGAGACATACGCTACTTTGGTCCATGATGCTGACCAAACATGCCAATTAAAGCCTATGGGTCAGTGAAAAATCACTGACACAACAGGGATGACATCCGTGTTTGCTCAGTTTTTTACTGACCACTGGTAGCAGATGCTCTGGAAATGAATTTTTAGCTGAGCAGTGTCCATTGAATATGGATGACAAACAGGGTGCAAAAACCTACACACGGACCATACATCATGTATGAAACACTGACAGATTTCTCCACAAATGGACACGGAAATGTGAACAATGCCTAAAGTTATAGTCTGTATCACCCATTTGAAAAAGCAACTGCATGATTGTGCTCAGGTTCCAATGGTTCACCTGCGAGTTACTTTAAAATATGGGCATCCAAAATAACATGAATTTACCCCATTAAAATACATCTATATGAAAAGGTTACATAGTGATTCCCAAGGTTCAAGTCCCTGTCACTTCAAAAATAAGATTCATTGTTTTCAAATGTAAAAAAGTAGAATTTCACAGTTTGTCAGACATTTCTTCAATTGATCTGGTCTGGTTCCTCAGCTCAAGCTAAAGTGTAAAGCCCCACGCACACGACTGTGGTGCCGCTGTGCGTGTGTTTCAGACCACAAACTGGCATTCTGCAAAAGACAGGTCCCCACCTGGATCCATGTCAGTGCCTCTGCACCACAAAAGATAGGACATGTACCATGTTTCGCCATATCTTGCAGATCGCGGATCCATTGATGTCAATGGGTCCGCACTACAATGCAGAGCAGGGATGGCCAGTTCGCAGTTTTCGCGAACGAACACATGCGGGCTGCCATCTTAACTCACAAGTCCGGCGATGCACAGGTAAACCCTTACCTGTGCCTGCGCCGCGAGCTGGTCTGAAACAAATGCGGTTACCTGGAGCAGGCAGTTTCAAGAACAGCCGCCGGGGGCCTTCATCGGGCTGTTCTCAGAACTGCCTGCTCCCGGTGACCGCATTTGTTTCAGACCGGCTCGTGGCGCAGGCACAGGTAAGGGCTTACCTGTGCATCGCCGGACTTGTGAGTTAAGATGGCAGCCTGCATGTGTTCGTTGGCGAACACTGCAAAATGGCCATCACTGATGCAGAGAGCACACAGGCACGGCAGTACCACAGCCATGTGCATAGATGATAATGGAGAGGAACAGCAATTCAATGAACCAGAACTTAAAATCATGACTACGTCCATATGACTGAATGGTGCCACGGACCCAAGGGGTTTAAACATATAACTTTGTTCCTTGAATAAATACAATTAAAATTCAAAACGTGGATTTTGTAACTGGCAGACAAATACATAATAACAGGACATCTGGAAGGGGCACATCATATAATTGATGAGGCTTTTTTCATAAAATGATTTTAATAATGTGTTAGGCATAAGCTAACGACAATTGGCTCTGCTGGTACTAAGGAAACATTTTGTTTCTATCATACACATGTACTGTATTAGTCTATTCAGTGCCACAAGAATTAGTCAGCACCTTGTAAAAAAAATTACATAAAGTATAGTACAAAACATAACGTATACAACAATACATTAAACATGTGTGATATACTGTTAACCTTTAGGTACAGCACCCATACAGTAATACTTTTTGCCTATAAATGTAGTAAAAATTAAGTGATTTAACAGAAGTATAGTTTTATATAATGTGATAATTCGAAATGTTATTATTAAACATATCTCCTAATATAATGTGATATGGAGTCTGCAGTTTTGACCAAGCTAAGCTGCTGACAGTGCGAGGTAGGGGATAGGAAGAGCAGTACAAACATACCTTTTGTGGCATTTTTAATAGCAGCCGTTTGAATATGAAGTATTTTTTTCCTGCTATAACATCCCAAATCAGCAGAGGAGCTGATCTGGGCTTCTTAACCCCTAAGATGACCAAGACATTTAAGTGGTTTAGATAGACGGGGCTCCCTCTCTGTCACTGGTCTGGCACCCTGCAAATGTGATTGCAGTGTATTGATGGTGCCTATCAGTATAGTACTGACAATATATAGTACAGTGTACTATATAAGCTGTACAGTGTATTATAGAAGCAATCAGAATATTGATGTCAAAGGGACTAATAATATTCTCTAGAATAAAATCGCTCCATCTATAAAGACCCGCACTATACAATTATCATGTAATTTATCCCGACCGATGAACGTCGTTAAAAAAAAAAATGCCAGAATTGCTGGTTTTTGCTTGTTCATCACCATTTTCGAATGTTTTTTATTGTGCAAAACAAAACCATGTGTTTGGTATCACTGTAATCATACTGACCCAGAGAATAAAGTTATTTATACTGAAAAATGAACTCGGTGGCAGTATTGCAGTTTTTTCGCACCCCCTAATAAAAGTTAATCAGTAAGTTACAGTATGTGTACCCAAACATGGTGACACAAAAAGTACAACTTTTCCCACAAAAAACAGGCCCTCTTATGACTACATCGAGAGAAAAATAAAAATGTTATAGCTCTTGAAATGAGACAAAAATAAAATAAAAATGGTCACTAAGGCCCAAAACAGTCTGGTTACTTAGGGGTTATATTCACACTACTGTTAATAAAAGCTTGACAAATGTACATTTGTAAGGTTCTCCCCGGCTCATACCTGATGCTGTCAGCAATTAAGTATGCTTCCCTTATTAGAGACATTGCAGCTATGCAGGGCTGTAAAGAACTCATGTTCCCTGCCTGACATCTACATCCACTTCCCTTTCTTTAAGGGGTATCCCAAGTGTTTAATTTTGATGACATATCCTTATAATAGGTCATAAATATCAGATGACCTATTGCCAATTTTCTGTTTGAGGGTCCCTTTAATTAAGCTTTCTGAGAAGGCCATGGCACTCTTTGCAGTTTACCAAACACAGTGTTGTCCATTTGATGGCGGCTGTGCTTGAATAGGACTGCGCTGCGTCTAGGTCATGTGACCCATGAATGTAACATCACTGGCCTAGTAAAAGGCCCCAGCACTCAGTAGAGTGCTGCCTTATCTTCGCGGGGGTGCAAGGAATTGGACCCACGCAAATCTGATATTGATGACCTATCCTGAGGATAGGCCATCAGTATCAAATCTCGGACAGCTCCGTTAAAGGGGTTATCCAGTAATGGATAATGATCAGCAGGTATACGAGTCCCAGCACCCCCGGCCACTCAGGTGGTTCAGGGAGCCGCCGCTTCCACCAGAGCTCTAGTGAGCGCAGCCAGTTCCCAGCAGCTCTCCAAGCACAGCACCGTACATTGTACAGCATCTGTGCTTGGAATTGCAGCCTAGCTCCATCCACTTTAATGGGGCTGAGTTGCAACTAGGCCATGTGACCGATGTACGGGTACATAACATGGCCAAGGAAGAGGCCTTGGATCTCTTGGAGTGCTGACCTCTTTTAACAGCTGCCAGTCTGATACTGATGACCTATCTTGAGGATAACCCCTTTAATTCTCTATAAACTCTCCATTTACAAAATACTGGCTACCATAGTGGTGCCATTACATTGCTTATGACACCTGCAGGACTGAGGGATGTTTATAACTTGAACGATTTCAGTAAGGCGACTTTCACACTAGCGTTTTTGCTGGATCCGTTTTCTATTGTGGCAGAGAAAATGGATCCATCCCCATTGACTTGCATTGTGGGTCATGACGAAAACGTCTTGCTCCACATCCCATGACGGAAAGCAAACTGCTGCGGTTGAAAATGGAACAGAATGCATTTTGGAGCATTCCATTCTTTTCAGTTACGTTTTGTCCCCATTGACAATGAATGGGGACAAAACGGAAACGTTTTTTTACGGTATTGAGATCCTATGACGGCTCTCAATACCGGAAAATATTAACGCTAGTGTGAAAGTAGCCTAATATTACATGATAGATTTCTAATTCTTTAATGTGATCTTTACATTGGAGCTAGAATTGCATACCAATGCAGATACTATAAAATAAACAATATTATAACAAATTATATATAATTCACTATAATTGCTTCTGGACATGTTAAAATAAAAACAATGTTTATAAACATTTATTAAATGTAACACCATGTTAGTAATTATAATTAGCTGTTAAAAATAATGCGGATTTGAGGTTAAGAACACGTTGTAGACAAAAAATCTTCAGTCAATCCATGCAGGGCCTCCTAGGAAATTCTGTAAAGTAAACAGTGTGATAATGTTACTCTAGGGAATTCCTAAGCAGGTATTTAAAGGGACACTTACAGGAAACATTTTTCATCACATCTTAGCAGCCTATATTTGACAGTTTTATGTATAAAAAAAATGAATCATTTTGTAGATATTGGGGATTATTTACTATGACCCCTCTGCCAGAAACTTGTGTTAAAAAGATGCAAACCACTACTTTTGGAACACTATTGCACCTAAATTTAGGTGCAAGTGGCATTTCTTCAATGCCTTCTCCACTTTCTGAAAAGCGGGCGTAGTGTAGGCAGGGGGTTAAACCCATAATGATAAAACAGGTTGCCAACACAGAACCGGTAGTTTTTTGTTGTGATAAAGAAAATTTCATAATGAAAATAAACAGACACCGACCACCTCCACTAAACTTTACCAATGGCACTGTAATCTTGGCCTTAAGAGTTCTCCTCATATCTGCCAAGCCTACCAGTTGGTGAGGGTTTTTTTTTTATCACTGGGGCTTTAAGTGTTTGACATACAAGCAGGGGTGTAACGATCGTGGTCGCGGTCTGCAGCCCCGCAAGTGCTTTTAATAGCCAGTCAGGCTCAGGGCCTCTCTGTGCAATTTATTTTTATGCCTACAGTGCAGCCGGCGCTGAGGTCACAGGTCTCGCGGCATCACGCGACACCGCAGAGGGTATGACGGTATTGTACGGACAATTCAGAAAGGGAAGCCCGCGCCGGCCATATGAGGGCAGGCCCACTGGCAGCAAATCCTTTATCATCATGAAATACATACAGAGAGGGGCAAAATCATGAAATACATACAGAGAGGGGAAAAATCATGAAATACATACAGAGAGGGGAAAAAAAAATGAAATATATACAGAGAGGGGGAAAATCAAGAAATATATACAGAGAGGAGCAAAATATGAAATATATACAGAGAGGGGAAAAATCAGGAAATATATACAGAGAGGGGCAAAAAAACACCTACCTGTTCTATTTAATATTGTACTACAATGCATTCAAACCTATAGTGGGGGGCAATTCAAAGTTTGCCCTGGGGCCCATAGAACTCTAGTTACGCTACTGCATACAAGGAGCGAGAATGGTTTAACATATGACTGCAGTATCAGAGTACACATAGGTCTATTTGCAGTCTGTAACCATGCTGGTGAATGTTATGGAACATATGTTTCCGACATACCTTTCAGGAAGTATGGAAGTAATACTAGTTTTCTGTGGAAACTTTTCTTCCATTTCTAGGCTGTTGAAATACAAGATGAATTTTGTTATGACATATTACAATATACCGGGATTGTTAGAATGCTAAACCTACATTACATACCCTGCAACAAAACACTTATAGGGTCATTTATTAAAAGTGGCGTTTTAGACGCAGGTCTGAATAACCCTGCGCTGGCGCTTGAAGCGCCTAGGTAGAGGTGCCAGCCTCTAAATAACTTAGGCGCTGGCCATGCGACTTGCTTAAAAGGGTTGTCCAGGTTCAGAGCTCAACCTGGACATACCCTTATTTTCACCCAGGCAGCCCCCCTGAGGCTAGCATTGGAGCATCGCATGCTCTGATGCGCTCCCTTGCCCTGCGCTAGATTGTGCAGGGCACAGGCTCTTTTGTTTATCATAACACACTGCTGGGCGGAAGCTTCCGCCCGGCAGTGTGTTTGGTAACGTCACCGGCTCTGATGGACGGGCTTTAGACCTTCCCTAACCGTTTTACTAGCTAGGGCAGTGCTAAAGCCCGCCCATCAGTGCTGGTGACGTCACTGGGCTTCCTGGCAGCCCCAAGTCACCGGAATTCCTAAAAATGCCTATGCCCTGCACGATTTAGCGCAGGGCAAAGGAGAGCATCGGAGCATGAACTGCTCCGATGCTCAAGTCACGGGGGGCTGCCTGGGTGAAAATGGAGGTATGTCCGGGTTCAGCTCTTTACCCAGACAACCCCTTTAAGTCTACGCCAGCTCCTTTGCAGGTGTAAAATTATAAATGAGAGAGGCTGGCCCGCTCTCATGCGTCACCCCCTTTTTCTGCCACCTCGGAAAAGTGGTGTGAGCGGGGAAAAGTTGCAGATTCGGACGAATATCCCTTTTGCGACTGAAACTGCAACAAAAGTATGCAAAAAAGTGATGTACGTCTTATCATAAATTACCCCCTTACTGTCCAAATGAAAAAAAAAAGGATGTAATGGCTTTTTCACAAAACTACTCAAAGTTCTTGAAACCATGTTTCTTGGCAAAATAAAATGGAAGAGAGTGTTGAATTATCTAACAACAGTGAAAACCGAGCTGACAAACAACCTCTTAAAGAGATTGTACCAAGTTTGAATGTTATCCTCTAATCATAGGATAAGAGATAACTAACAGACTGGTGGGGGGCGACTACTGGGACGCCCACCAAAACTCAGAATCGGGGTCCAATGTATCCATCCCGACAGAGCATCACGCTGAGCATGCCCCCTGCCACTCTATTCATTCTCTATGGGACTGCTAGAAATAGCCTAGCGCTGTACTTTAATAGGGTTGTCACACAGTTGAATATGACTTGGCCTGTAATACAAACATTTTTTTGCTGGTATATTTGAAAAATGTGTCAGTGAGAAGAGTGTGGCAATTCTTACTGGCTTGCCTGCAAGATGATCCAGGTAGTAGGACCCAGCTGCTGGGCATGTGTGACCACTGGAATAGTCACATTTAGTGGAGGTTTTGAGTGGAAATAGCTAGATACAGTAGCATATTTTTAAATAACTGCAAATTGTTATGTTTTAAATTATCTAAAAGCAAAATGTAATGATCTAAAAGCTCCCACTTAATTCAATTAAAAGGAATCTGTCACAACTATGGTGTCCTAACTAAGGGCATCATAAACTACGGACAGATCCCTTTAGCAAAATGCTGGTTCACTTTCTTTAATTAACCCAGCTATTTTGCTAAAATCTCGTATTGAACAGCTCCTGCCAATGAGTCACCATATTCATGAGCTCATGGCTCTCTGCACCCACCTGCTGCTGATTCATAGGGAATAAATTGTCAATCAGAGGCAGGTGGGTAGGGAGAGCCGTGAGGATTTAAAAATAAGGGAAGGCGGAAAAAACGCTAATTCATTGGTTGTCAGTGGTACCAACCACTAGTTCTCTATTTCACTGTGCCAAACTCACCCTCAGTGGTCGATACCCCCTCACCCCACCAGTTTGTCTTCCTTCTTTCCTACACCATGTCCAGCACATGTACTGTCAAGATGCTGGATGGTGCAGTAATTGGATCGGTAATGCCGTGCCTCAGTAATAAATACAATCTCAGCCAGGTGAGAGGGAGGGGTTCCAGTGAAGGAGGGAGGTATATGGGCTGTAAGGATGGAGTGGAGGGAAGGGAATGAGGAGGGATGTAGATAAAAAAAATAAAAAAATCTCCCTGTGACATACAGGGACCGATCAGACCTATCCCTTTCCTTGGCCTTAAAGGGGGTTTGCAAGAATGAGGGGGGAGCTGCGTAGGGAAGATGAGTTACCTGCTTCCTGGCGCCAGCTTCCCACTCCTTCTCCTGGCCTGCAACACTCCTCTGGGCTCCAGTGATGTCAACATCCAGTTTGACATCACCACAGCCAGTCACAGGCTCGGTCAGTGTCAGACTCCCCTTGCAACCATTTGTCATGACGCAGGGGGAGCTTGATACCAGCACGGCCTGTGATTGGCTGCGGCATTGTCATACCAGAGGAGTGTCCTTCATTTTCCCGCAGAATGGGTGGGCTTCCCCACTCTTGCACAACCCCTTTAAACCGAGGACTGGAGTACCAAGGGCAATTGAATAACAGAGAATACAGTTCACTGTGGCATTTAACCACCATAGCAGCCACCCCTGTGTAATTTTTCCAAAGAAAAAAATGCATGACACTGAAATTACTTTTTAAGCGGGAAACCCCTTTAACACTCTGTCCTATTTTGCTGTAAACAATTTATTGAACTCCTGCCTGTTTATGCAATTGAAACTTGAAAGAATACCAATACAATACAATGAGGGCTCTCAGCAGTCATCTCCTGAAAGGTTAAACCATGCAGCACACTAATAACCATCACAGCCATATATATGTCATAAACAAGTTATTAATTCAGAACAAAGGATAATAGCGTACCCTAAAAAGGAAAAAAGGTCTTCCCACGGTGCCGGAGCTATCCTGTAAAATAGAACATAATATATTCCTCACCATTTATATTAAATTCATATGTGGAACAGACGAAAATGAGTAGATAAAATTATATGTACTTCAACTAGAGAATGAGCCCATTGTAATAAATGTACAAGCTTATAATGTAAAGTAACTAAACACAAATGAATATAGATGAAAATATATTATATTGAATATTGATGGAATTTGATGGACATGTGTCTTCCTTTCAACTATAGTGTATAATTATGTAAATTAAGCGGACTCCTCCACCAGCGAGCAGCTTCCTTCCTGACAATGCGCTGCTGTATCCTCCCATGTAAAGGGACCTTTACTGACTGTTCCTACACAATCTGACAGTGGCAGCACTGATTTGATAGTGTAGGACTGTTCAGGGACATCTTCACAACTGATAAAACCCAATTGGACTCTATTTCAGACTGCTGGCAATTCATTCATAAATGTCTAGAAGGAATAATAGAGCAATGGCACATTATAGAGTCATAAAAATACATGCTCCAGAATATTTATTGCATGAGTAAAAAAACATGTCAGGAGAGGTAACAGGTCCTCTATATGTACACAATAAAGCACCTTGTACTGGAGTCTTCTTGTGGCTAGTACCTAGTTTGTAAATTGGTCAAATAGGAAGTGCAGTTCTTAAAGAATTCTTATTGGCCTAGGACACTGATGGCGAACCTTTTATAGACCAAGTGCCCAAACTGCAACCCAAAACCCACTCATTTATCACAAAGTGCCAACAAGGCAATGTAACCTGAACACTACAGTCCCATATAGTATATCTTCCATGTACTTTATCACTCAGCTATAATAACCTGCCTACATTTAGCCTGCCTGGGCTGTTCATAGCGTGCCCTGCGCTGATGAATGGCAGGAAAAGTCTAAGGCAAATTGGTACACCATAGACTTTTTCCAGGGTGCGGGTGCCCACAGAATGGGCTCTGAGTGCCTCCTCTGGCACCCGTGCCATAGGTTCGCCACCCATGGCCTAGGGTATTATGTGATAAGGTCGTAGTGCTCATTGGATATAAGAAGTTCTGGGTGTCAGACCCCTACTGATGAGATTCTGATGACCTATCTTAAGGGTGTTACTCCTGGAAAACCACTTTAAAGGTGTTGTCCACAATTTACTATTTCATACAATTCGACCCCACCCCACATGACCTGTGAGGGAAACTATACATATCTACTCCCCATCGCTTGGTTCTGGCTCTGCGGCTCTAAGGCTATCTTCACTGCACTTCAGGTCCATCCATGTAAACTTTCCCCACGGATGGGGTCACGTATGACACTGCAACCAATGACTGGCTTCTTCACTGCACTTTGTCCTTATATGTAAGCTCCTGCATGGAATGGGGTCATATGCACTGCCTCAGCCAATGACTGGTCTCGGCTGTGATGTGTCCCCAAGTACGAGAAATTATAGTGGATGGCACTCCTTATGTGTCGCTGTTGGTGCTCAGTGGAAAGGGTAAATCGAGATATATAGAAACCACGGCACTCAATGTTAAATTATCGAAAATAATTCATTTATTTATTCATTGTCCATCCCAGGTAGGATCATTTATAAGGCAAATGGCCATTTGCCTTATAAATGATCCTACCTGGGATGGACAATGAATAAATAAATGAATTATTTTCGATAATTTAACATTGAGTGCCGTGGTTTCTATATATCTCGGTGTCCCCAAGTACCACATGACCCAGCAGTGATATGCTGCTTGGAGACACGTCACAGCTGAGGCTAGTCATTTGCTGCAGTGGAGCATGTGACCATGTCCATGCAGGAAATGTATATGCAGGGCTCAGAAGTGTAGTAAAGATAGCCTGGATTCATCGAGCTGGATACTTGGCGGGCAGCGTGTAAGCATAGTTCCCTTCAAAGGTACCTCTGGTTAGGGGAGGAATAAAATAAATAAATAAGAAGTAAATTGTGAACATTCCCCTTAAGACAAGCAGTCGCATAGGTTCTGTCCACCTGTAACGCTTAGAAAAGCAAAGCTTACCTTTTTTGTAAACTCTTCTGTAGATATTTGGGATTCCTGCCAAAGTGACCATAGTCAGTGTGATATATACACTAGATTTTTACCTATAAAGCTAATACTTTATTATTCTGTTTTAAAAACCACGTGTTGGGCTCTATTCACACTGCTGTAAATCTGCAAAATATAGGGCATGCTTTGGAATTGAAAACCTGCAGCAATGTGATGTGGATTTTCGTATTTACCAACCAAATAGTATAATTATCATTATTATATTTAAATCAAATTTATCGATATACCTGTATAACATTTGTCAGTTATTTAGGAGTTTGCCATATGCATCATTGTGAACCTGTATTAGACTCTCAATGCACCATAACGTACTATTGATGCTGACACATAAGAGATAACAGAAATTGATATACAGGGAGTGCAGAATTATTAGGCAAATGAGTATTTTGACCACATCATCCTCTTTATGTATGTTGTCTTACTCCAAGCTGTATAGGCTCGAAAGCCTACTACCAATTAAGCATATTAGGTGATGTGCATCTCTGTAATGAGAAGGGGTGTGGTCTAATGACATCAACACCCTATATCAGGTGTGCATAATTATTAAGCAACTTCCTTTCCTTTGGCAAAATGGGTCAAAAGAAGGACTTGACAGGCTCAGAAAAGTCAAAAATAGTGAGATATCTTGCAGAGGGATGCAGCACTCTTAAAATTGCAAAGCTTCTGAAGCGTGATCATCGAACAATCAAGCGTTTCATTCAAAATAGTCAACAGGGTCGCAAGAAGCGTGTGGAAATACCAAGGCGCAAAATAACTGCCCATGAACTGAGAAAAGTCAAGCGTGCAGCTGCCAAGATGCCACTTGCCACCAGTTTGGCCATATTTCAGAGCTGCAACATCACTGGAGTGCCCAAAAGCACAAGTTGTGCAATACTCAGAGACATGGCCAAGGTAAGAAAGGCTGAAAGACGACCACCACTGAACAAGACACACAAGCTGAAACGTCAAGACTGGGCCAAGAAATATCTCAAGACTGATTTTTCAAAGGTTTTATGGACTGATGAAATGAGAGTGAGTCTTGATGGGCCAGATGGATGGGCCTGTGGCTGGATTGGTAAAGGGCAGAGAGCTCCAGTCCGACTCAGACGCCAGCAAGGTGGAGGTGGAGTACTGGTTTGGGCTGGTATCATCAAAGATGAGCTTGTGGGGCCTTTTCGGGTTGAGGATGGAGTCAAGCTCAACTCCCAGTCCTACTGCCAGTTTCTGGAAGACACCTTCTTCAAGCAGTGGTACAGGAAGAAGTCTGCATCCTTCAAGAAAAACATGATTTTCATGCAGGACAATGCTCCATCACACGCGTCCAAGTACTCCACAACGTGGCTGGCAAGAAAGGGTATAAAAGAAGAAAATCTAATGACATGGCCTCCTTGTTCACCTGATCTGAACCCCATTGAGAACCTGTGGTCCATCATCAAATGTGAGATTTACAAGGAGGGAAAACAGTACACCTCTCTGAACAGTGTCTGGGAGGCTGTGGTTGCTGCTGCACGCAATGTTGATGGTGAACAGATCAAAACACTGACAGAATCCATGGATGGCAGGCTTTTGAGTGTCCTTGCAAAGAAAGGTGGCTATATTGGTCACTGATTTGTTTTTGTTTTGTTTTTGAATGTCAGAAATGTATATTTGTGAATGTTGAGATGTTATATTGGTTTCACTGGTAAAAATAAATAATTGAAATGGGTATATATTTGTTTTTTGTTAAGTTGCCTAATAATTATGCACAGTAATAGTCACCTGCACACACAGATATCCCCCTAAAATAGCTAAAACTAAAAACAAACTAAAAACTACTTCCAAGAATATTCAGCTTTGATATTAATGAGTTTTTTGGGTTCATTGAGAACATGGTTGTTGTTCAATAATAAAATTAATCTCAAAAATACAACTTGTCTAATAATTCTGCACTCCCTGTACTGTAGATGGATTTAACTGCAGGATGTGTTGAGTAGAATAGATATATACTGGTATCATTTGATTTATTCTATGCTATAATCATTTTTTTCCATTTGCGTCACTATACTAATATTACTCATATTTTCATGTTGATCAATTTCTCTGTATCTTTTTCTTTGATGGTCCACATCACATGGCAAAAAACCCAAACTGTTCTTGTTTACTGTAAATGGTAGTCTCAGACAGCTCCAATTCTGACTCTATCTTAAAGAGGTATTCCCATCACAGACAGACAATATGCCCCCATTGTCTGATAGGTGGGGGTCCCACTTCTGGGACCCGCACCTACAATGAGAACGGAGCAGGGAAATGAACAGAGGGCACACTGCGCATGCGCAGCCACACTCCATTCATTTCTGTAGGGGCGCCGAAAATAGGTGAGCGCTGGCTCGGCTATTTCCGTCTGCCCCATAGAAATGAATGGGAGCAAGGGCCGCACGTGCGCTGGGCACTCCCGATTCGCTTCTATGGGAGCAGAGTGGAGCAGCGATTGATGGTGGTGGACGGACTAGCCGCAGCTCTTCCCACTCTGTTCTCGTTGTAGGTGCAGATTCTAGAGGTGGTACCCGCACCTATCCTAGCGATATGCCACCATTGTCTCTGATGGGAATACCTCTTTAAAGGGAATCTTAAAGGGAATGTGTCATCTATTAAAACCAAAAAATAATACCTATTCCCTTTTTCTAATCTGATTGACAGCACCCACCATAGGCCATAAGCACAATAGACTGGAAATGTCCATTGCTTTCTATTGGAGAGTTTTCTAGACATTCTTTGTGCCCTGTCTAAAGATAATTGCACAGAGAGGAGGAGCTGATAAGGGGCGACCATCACCTATGGCATGTTATCTATACATAGGTGTCATCTTTCATTATAATCCTGTCAGCTGGTGCAAAAAGTGCTAGATTTTTGTATTTTTGGAAAAAACACCCAAAAATAAATAAATGTATATATAATGTTCATTCTAAAGTAAAAGTAAATATAAAAGTGGAAATACATAACTTTGATTAAACGTTTCATATTAAAGTCTGTGTTGACAGACAATTGCCAATTGCCCTAAAAGATTATGTGGATAAAGGCTGCATGGGGATAATATAAGACACACAGATTCTCAGAGCCATAGGTTTGTTGTGTGCTGCTGTAAAGCACTTTATTATAGAGCAGGGATCAGCAACCTTCGCCACTCTAGCTGTTGTAAAACTACAATTCCCCGCATGCTTGATTCATTTCTGTGAGAGTTCTGAGAAGAGCAGAAGAAGTATGCACACTGGGATTTGTAGTTCCACAACAGCTGGAGTGTCGGAGGTTGCCACCCCCTGTTATAGAGCAATCGTCCCCTGTAGAAATGCTTTTAAAGGAGAATATCTCTGTAATATGGGATTCAGAGTAGCATGTACACTTGTATTCGTGTCAGCATCGTGGCTCAGGGGTTAGTACTGGTGCCTTGCAGCTCTTGGATTCTGGATTCTAATCTGATAAAGGCGGTGGAGTTCCGGTGGCAGTGCACGCCGAGAGGCTGCCGGACTAAAAGTACTGCATGCAGTACTTTTAGTCCGGCCACCTCTCGGCGTGCGCTGCTGTGCTGCCGCCGGAACTCCGCCCCCGTCATTATAGTCAATTAGGACGAGCGGCAGTCCGGGGCACACGTGAACTAGCAGCAGGACGGATCCAACAGGCTGCCTGCTGGAGTCCCTTGCCGCTAGTGTGAAACTCACCTAATATGGAATTTACTGGTGTGAGTGACAATAATCTCTGTACAGCGCTGCCTAATATGTTAGTGCTATATAAACAAATACAATAAATCATAAAGCAACAGTCAGAGAAAATTCTTTATCTTACGTATGAAATCAGATTCATGTGGAGTAGGGCCACATGTATCTCTGTGGGCTATAACAAGTATAATATGCCCTGAAGGAGTATTTTTACTGTACTAGTTAGTCATCATTGTGCATTTTACATGGATTAAATTGAATTTACCTACCCCAGTTTTAAAGGCAGGATCCTGTGCTCTGGAGTAGTGAAACAGAAACTATAGAAAAGGGTACATTGTAAGAAAAAGAGCATAGACGATATAGTAAATAGTGGAGCATTTTAATACTTACCCTTTTGTATATTTCTTGTTTATTCTCCTAGAAAGAAACAGATTAATCAGAAAAAGAGGTTCAGTTTACTAAAATAAATGCACAGTTGCATTTCAGGTGGCTCAGGGGTTAGTACTGTGTCTAAGGTACATACTGTTCCTAATATGCTAATAGGTACAGTTTTGAAAGCTGCATTAAAATTCACAGGAGCATTTCCTTGAGGCCATATATTTTCATCAGAGCACAAAATTGCTTCAATACAGACATGGCGGTAAAGACCACTCGATGTACCACTCAATACAGAAGCCGACTTCAGATTGCCGTTTTAAAATATTTTTACAGTTGTACAATTGAAGCCTGAAGTTCTTCACCGAAGTCCCGTAAGACTTTGGACTTAATGAATTTTGCCTCCTCGCAGTGCATACATTTTAATGCTGTATGGAGACCAGTTTCCGTAGAGCATTAAAACGAAATTGGGGAACGAATCAACCACGAATCGATTCGCTCACCCCTAGTCAGCAATATTGTACTTGTGGAAAACCCCTTTATATTTAATATACAAGATTGTGAACAGCAGCTGAGTTTTGACATGGACATTGGGATTTGATACAGTGGGGTGGATTAAATAATACTGTTTAAAATGTAAAACACTTGGACAGTCTAAAAATGCTCCAAATTTATCACATTGGCTGATGCTGGATGATAATTTTTAGTGTATGACAAGATATTTTTGTCAGACTTTACAGTTGGCTTACTTGAGGCCAAATTTATGGCCCAAATACTGTCTTTTCATACAAGTTTTCAGAATAAACTGTGATATGTGTATACATGAGTAATAGCACTATGACCAGGCCATTATGGGAATTGAAGCTGGAATATTTCTGCAGCCTTCTCCTTTGCATGCTGCATCTCTGAGTTGAGATCTCAGTTGTCCCTAAGTTAAGGCTCATGCACACGACCGTATGCCCTCCGAGACATACAGTCCGTGAGCGGGCCATATGTCCCGGAGTGACATACACGGTGCGCACGAGAGCGCACAGCATCATACTGTAGGTTACTATGATACTGTGCGCATCGGGCCGCCCCCACGGGGCTATTGTCCTGCACTCATATAATCGATGGGTCCGCATTTCAGTTCCCGAAAAAAATAGAACATGTCCAAGAATAAGCATGTTCTATTAGTGCCGGCGATGTGTGGTCCGCAAAATGCGGAACTTACATGGCCGGTGTCCATGTTTTGCGGATCCGTGGATCCACAAAACACACATGGACTTGTGAATGGACCCTAAAAGAGCAGCCCTATGACCCATTACATTTGAAATTCTATATGCCAGAAAAACAGTACACATTGTCCTTACCTCATTTACTTTCATTCTGTTGTAAATTGAGCTACAAAGGTCCATGACGAAATTTGATATCTGAAAAAGGAAAGATATTGTAGACATAGCCCATACAGATAAGAAAGGGGAGGGAGTTTGCTTATATGTAAAAACCCTATCTTAAAGTGGCTGTTTTACTTCAGCAAGTGGCATTTATCATGTACAGAAAGTTAATACAAGCCACATACTAATGTATTGTGATTGTCCATATTGCTCCCTTTGCTGGCTGGATTTATTTTTCCATCACATTATACACTGTTTGTTTCCATGGTTACGACCACCCTGCAATCCATCAGTGGTGGCCGTGCTTGCACACTATAGGAAAATGTGCCAGCCGCTCCGGTGGCCACAACCGTGGGAACATACATAGGCTGGTGCTTTTTCCTACAGTGTGCAAGCACGACCACCACCTCTGGATTGTTGGGTGGTCGTAACTATGGAAATGAGCTGTGTAAAGTGTTGGAAAAATGAATCAAGTCAGCAAAGGAAACAATATGGATAATAACAATACATTAGTAAGTGACTTGTATTAACTTCCTCTACAGAATAAATTCTATTTGCTGAAGTGAGACAATCCCTTTAAGCCCATCCTGTGTGATGATATCAGTGAGGCAAAAACATTAGTGAACTCCCTATGTGTAGAAATAAGAGGGAGGGCAAATAATAGCATTGTAATAGGGGTTTGCTATAAGCCTGAAAATATAATAATCCTTACAGGTAATAGGTGGAGGTGCTTTAATACGCACTTGCAACTGCGCATGAGTTAGATGATAGTTATATTCTGAGTCTCTTCTACTTATTGCGCATGTTTCGGGACATAGAGGTATTCCCTCGATCTCCAGCTATCACCTGTGCTTGTGCTTGGACGTAGAAGAAGATTTTTCATGTTCATTCCTTGCTATATTCTTAAGAGAAGGATCTCGACCACTGAACTGTATGGGTTAAATCAGGATTATGGAGTATTTATGTAATTTTACTCTTTTAGGGGATAGGACAGAAATGAATAATGAATAATAAATTCACATAGGCTTTTAGTTACATACAGGGAGTGCAGAATTATTAGGCAAGTTGTATTTTTGAGATTAATTTTATTATTGAACAACAACCATGTTCTCAATGAACCCAAAAAACTCATTAATATCAAAGCTGAATATTTTTAGAAGTAGTTTTTAGTTTGTTTTTAGTTTTAGCTATTTTAGGGGGATATCTGTGTGTGCAGGTGACTATTACTGTGCATAATTATTAGGCAACTTAACAAAAAACAAATATATACCCATTTCAATTATTAATTTTTACCAGTGAAACCAATATAACATCTCAACATTCACAAATATACATTTCTGACATTCAAAAACAAAACAAAAACAAATCAGTGACCAATATAGCCACCTTTCTTTGCAAGGACACTCAAAAGCCTGCCATCCATGGATTCTGTCAGTGTTTTGATCTGTTCACCATCAACATTGCGTGCAGCAGCAACCACAGCCTCCCAGACACTGTTCAGAGAGGTGTACTGTTTTCCCTCCTTGTAAATCTCACATTTGATGATGGACCACAGGTTCTCAATGGGGTTCAGATCAGGTGAACAAGCAGGCCATGTCATTAGATTTTCTTCTTTTATACCCTTTCTTGCCAGCCACGCTGTGGAGTACTTGGACGCGTGTGATGGAGCATTGTCCTGCATGAAAATCATGTTTTTCTTGAAGGATGCAGACTTCTTCCTGTACCACTGCTTGAAGAAGGTGTCTTCCAGAAACTGGCAGTAGGACTGGGAGTTGAGCTTGACTCCATCCTCAACCCGAAAAGGCCCCACAAGCTCATCTTTGATGATACCAGCCCAAACCAGTACTCCACCTCCACCTTGCTGGCGTCTGAGTCGGACTGGAGCTCTCTGCCCTTTACCAATCCAGCCACGGGCCCATCCATCTGGCCCATCAAGACTCACTCTCATTTCATCAGTCCATAAAACCTTAGAAAAATCAGTCTTGAGATATTTCTTGGCCCAGTCTTGACGTTTCAGCTTGTGTGTCTTGTTCAGTGGTGGTCGTCTTTCAGCCTTTCTTACCTTGGCCATGTCTCTGAGTATTGCAGACCTTGTGGTTTTGGGCACTCCAGTGATGTTGCAGCTCTGAAATATGGCCAAACTGGTGGCAAGTGGCATCTTGGCAGCTGCACGCTTGACTTTTCTCAGTTCATGGGCAGTTATTTTGCGCCTTGGTTTTTCCACACACTTCTTGCGACCCTGTTGACTATTTTGAATGAAACGCTTGATTGTTCGATGATCACGCTTCAGAAGCTTTGCAATTTTAAGAGTGCTGCATCCCTCTGCAAGATATCTCACTATTTTTGACTTTTCTGAGCCTGTCAAGTCCTTCTTTTGACCCATTTTGCCAAAGGAAAGGAAGTTGCCTAATAATTATGCACACCTGATATAGGGTGTTGATGTCATTAGACCACACCCCTTCTCATTACAGAGATGCACATCACCTAATATGCTTAATTGGTAGTAGGCTTTCGAGCCTATACAGCTTGGAGTAAGACAACATGCATAAAGAGGATGATGTGGTCAAAATACTCATTTGCCTAATAATTCTGCACTCCCTGTATATAATCTTCATTATTTTAAATTATTTTAATGTATTCTGGTGTTTATACCTGTTTTATTTCTGTGTGATTATAATGGAACATTAATAGATGGACTAGCATTCCAAAAGACACAGAAATTGCAGGCGGCACTGCCCAGTGCTTCCTCCGCGGCAACACGTCCACTTAGTACCTTGACAAACCCAGTACAGGTGGTGCACAACCTCGATAATTCAAAAGAGTCAGCGCTTGATTGTAGATAAGAAAAAAAGCAGGCAGCACTCACCACTGGTATCGTCGAATCTTCGTTATTATTCACTTGGACATAAGTAGCAGTAGGGCTGGGGCGGACTGTAGCCTTTACATAACGCTCATAGCGACAGCCGTTTCGCGCAAATACACTTGCTACGGTCATCAAAGAAAAACATTGAGGATCAGCACGGTACGGAGACTGTTCTTTCTATAGCTATATCCCCTGAATTAAGCAATTCACTAATCCAGTTGATAAGAAGGAATATGAGATTAGACAGCTGATTAATTGTAAGACTCAAGGGGTAATCTACATTGCAGCATGTCCATGTCCTAAATTGTATGTCGGGAAGACGACACAAGAACTAAGACGCAGTATTTTGGGTCATTTAAGTGCCATAGAGACAGACAAGGATACTTCTAGCTCAAGACATTAAATATGTCCACGGAAAAAACAGTAGCGGTTTTACGGTTTTGGGAGTAGAGAGGATAAGACTGGGACCCAGAGGGGGCAATTTAGAAAAAATCTTTTACAATGTGAGGCTCGCTGGATCCATAGGCTTAACACTATGAGCCCGTATAGACTTAATGAAAGATTTTCCTTCACAGCATTTATGTCACGGTCCCTCCTGTGAGAGAAGTGAGAAGATCAGATAGACTTGCTGCACGTGAGGCTATCTGTGTATGTTGTTGTTTGGCAGGATCATCACCTCTCCTCAGGTGCCGCTCGTTATCAGCTCTATTTAGATCCGCCTCACACTGCTGACCATGCGGTTTTTAGTTTCTGCTTGGAGTTGCTAGTGCTGCTTTGTCTTGGATCTTCTGCTTCTCCAAGCTAAGTACTTGTTGCCTTTACTGTTTCTTCATTTCTGGTGTGTGTTGTTTTCTAGGCCTCAGGGAGACACAGGTTCCTTCATTCTGAAAGGAACCAGCTGTCTCATCCCCTGCTACCTATCTTAGGTATCCGGTGTATGAGTATTTCCACCATCAGGATCTGCTCATACTAGCAGGAGTTAGGGAAAGGCCTACGGATTACTAGGAGGTCACCATCCCTCTTCCTTAGCTTTTGAGGCCTAGATTGTTGTCTATTCGTTGTGGTGTGTATTTGGTGTTTTCCCTTAACCTGTGACATTATCAACCGCCTAAACCATTATCCTTTGTTTTATCAGTGCAGCTATGGATACTGTTTCTGCACTGGTCGATCGTACGCAGGGGCTGTCTTTGGCGGTAGCTGACCTCTGCACGGCCGTTGCACAGTTTCAGAGACCACAGGCGGTGGGTTCCGGCAGCGGGAACCAGGCCTGCCCTGAACCGAAGGTTGCTCTCGTGGATAGGTTTTCCAGTGGAAGGGACAACTGTGTTCGGTTCAGGGAATCGTGCAAATTATGTTTCAGACTGCGCCCTAGCTCTTCTGGGGGAGTCAGAGAGTGGGGATTATTATTTCGTTGATGAAAGGCGACGCTTAGTCTCGGGCTCTTTGCCGACTGGTTCACAATCCCTCCAGTCGGTAGATAAATTTTTCAGAGCTCTGGGACTTATCTACGATGACCCAGATCGGGTTTCCCTGTCCGAATCTAAATTGTGTTGCTTGCGGCAGGGAGAGCATTTAGCTGAGTCCTATTGCTCTGAATTTAGAAGGTGGGCAACTGTTAAGCAGTGGAATGACCCTGCTCTCCGTTGTTCAACTTTGTCAAGGACTGTCTGAGAACCTGAAGGACGCCTTGGCATTTCACGCAAATCCAGAATCATTGGAAGAGGCCATTTCTCTAGCGGTGTATATTGATAGACGCCTGAGGAAGAGATCTAAAGTTCCTCTCACGTTGCTTTTTGTTGTAACTACTAAAATGTTACCTCCTTTCCTTTCGGATTTTTCTGATGTATGTAGAGTGGAGACCAGGAGTTGCCTCCTCATCAGAAGTATGTTGCCCCGTCAACCTAATTCCCGGAGCTAGATTGCCAAAGTCTCAGTTGTATAATCTTTCTGAACCCTAAAGAGTAGCCATGCGAGAATATATCACCAAGAGTTTGGCTAAAGGTCATATAAGACCATCCAAATCACCAATGGCGGGGGGGTTATTCTTTGTTTAAAAAAATGATGGAACTCTTAGGCCATGTTTGGACTTCTGTGAGCTTAATTGCATCACTATCCATGATCCCTATCCCCTTCCTTTGATCCTAGATTTATTCAATCAGAGGGTCATTTTGAGAATCTGGTCATGCCTTTTGGTTTGTCCAATGCTCCTGCGGTTTTTTAACACTTCATCAATGACATCTTTCATTATCCGGTGGGCAGGTTTGTGGTTATTTATCTGGATGATATTTTAATTTTTTCCCCTGATGTGGAGACGCATAAGGATCACGTGAGACAGGTCTTACAGATCCTAAGAGAGACTAAATTGTATGCCAAAATGGAGAAGTGTGTATTTGCGGTCCCTGAAGTGCAGTTCCTGTGGTACCTACTCTCATCTTCGGGTTTTCGCATGGATCCAGAAAAAGTCTGTGCTGTGTTGGACTGGGATCAACCCGAAGATCTAAAGATACTCATGCGATTTTGGGGATTTACCAACTACTACCGTAAATTTATCTTGAATTACTCAACTGTTGTTAAACAATTAACTGATATGACTAAGAAAAGCACAGATTTCTCAGTCTGGTATGAAGAAGCATTGCATGCTTTTTTAGCAATAAAGGAATGTTTTGCTTCTGCTCCTATTCTACTGCAATCGGATGTGTCACAACCATTTATTGTGGAAGTTGATGTATCAGAGGTAGGGGTTGGAGCATTCTTGTCGCAGGGTTCTTCCCTTAGAAAATGGCGCCCTTGTGCTTTTTTCTCTAAAACACTCTCTTCTATTGAAATAAATTATGATGTAGGTAATAGAGAGTTGTTGGCCATTAAATTGACTTTTAAAGAGTGGCGTCATTGGTTGGAAGGAGCGATTCATCCCATTACGGTAATTACTGATCACAAAAATCTGGCCTACCTGCAGTCGGCTAAACGTCTGAACCCAAGGCAGGCCAGATGGTCGTTGTTTTTTACTAGATTTAATTTCATTGTTACTTATCGTCCTGGGATTAAAAACATCAAGGCGGATGTCTTGTCGTGTAGCTTTTCCGGGGTTGGGTGATTCGGAGGCAAGCATCTGCAAGCGGAGGCAGAGGTGATGGAGGCCTAGGGAGAGACACCTGATTCCTGTCCTCAAGGATCTCATTTCTCGAAGATCCTGGTGGCCAAGGTTACGTAAATGTGTTGAGGGTTATGTGGCAGCTTGTGAGACTTGTGCACATGCTAAGGTAGCTCATACTTGGCCATCAGGTTCTCTACTTCCCTTGTCTATCCCATCCCGACCCTGGACTCGTTTGTCCATGGACTTTATCACAGATTTGCCTAATTCTTCTGGGAAAACTGTGATTCTGATGGTTGTTGAGCGCTTCAACAAGATGGCGCACTTTATACCATTATCAGGTTTACCTAATGCCAAAACTCTCGCTCAAGTATTTGTCGATAACATTGTAAAACTACATAGTATTCCCTCTGATGTGGTGTCTGATAGAGGGACTCAATTTGTTTCCAGATTCTGGAAGGCGTTCTGTACTCGTCTGGGGTCCAATTGTCCTTCTCTTCGGCCTTTCAACCTCATTCGAACGGGCAGAATGAGCGAATTGGAGAATTTGGAGACTTATTTGAGATGTTTTGTCTCTGAGAATCAAGAGGAGTGGTCTTCATTTTTGTCGTTTGCAGAGTTTTCCATAAATAACCGTAGACAGGAGTCCACTGATAAGTCGCAGTTTTTGGTGCATATGGGTTCCATCCGCAGTTAGGCACATTTTATGGTATTGAGACGTCTGGTATACCTGAAGAGGAAAGATTCTCCTCTTCGTTGTGTATTTGGCGGAAGATTCAAAACAATTTAAATAAAATGGGCAAAAAGTATAAACGTATGTCTGACAAGAGACCTGAGAGTGGGTGATTCTGTGTGGCTGTCCACAAGAAACATTAAGTTAAAGGTACCCTCTTGGAAGTTGGGGCCAAGGTTTATTGGGCCATACAAGATCTCTGCCATTATTAATCCGGTTGCTTTTCGTCTTGAGCTTCCGCAGGCTTTGAAGATTCATAATGTGTTTCACAAGTCTTTGCTGAAAAGATATGTTGAACCTGCTTAACCGTTCTCCCTGCCACTACCTCCTGTCATGGTTGATGGTAATCTTGAGTTTTAGATTGCCAGGATAGTGAACTCACGTATTCTTTGTGGATCTCTTCAGTACCTCGTGCACTGGAAGAGTTACGGTCCAGAGGAAAGAATATGGGTTCCTGCAACCGACGTGAATGCCAGTCGCCTTGTGAGGGCCTTTCATAGGGCGCATCCTGATAAAGTTGGTCCTGGGTGTCCGGAGGCCATTCGTAGAAGGGGGGGGTTAGGTCACGGTCCCTCCTGTGAGAGAGGTGAGAAGATCTGATAGACTTGCTGCACGTGAGGCTATCTGACAGGTCTCTCTGTTTTCCTTTATGTATGTTGTTGTTTGGCAGGATCTCACCTCTCCTCAGGTGCCGCTCATTATCAGTGATGAGGCTCTATTTAGATCCGCCTCACACTGCTGACCATGCGGTTTCTTCTTCTAGTTGCTAGTGCTGGTTTGTCTTGGATCTCCTGCTTCTCCATACATCTCTAAGCTAAGTACTTGTTGTCTTCGCTGTTTCTTATTATCTGGTGTGTGTTGTTTTCTAGGCCTCAGGGAGACGCAGGTTCCTTCATTCTGGAAGGAACCAGCTGTCTCATCCCCTGCTACCAATCCTAGGGCTCGTCAGTTTTAGCAGGGCTTTAGGTATCCGGTGTATGAGTATTTCTACCATCAGGATCTGCTCATACTGGCAGGAGTTATGGAGAGGTCTAGGGATTGCTAGGAGGTCACCATCCCTCTTCCTTAGCTTTTGAGGCCTAGATTGTTGTCTATTCGTTCTGCTGTGTATTTTGTGTTTTCCCTTCCCCTTAACCTGTGACAATTTATTTAAGAGAAAATGAATAGGAATACATTAAAGTAACACTTGTTACAACTCTCTTCATT
The DNA here is from genome assembly GCF_014858855.1 of Bufo gargarizans. Lineage (NCBI taxonomy): Eukaryota > Metazoa > Chordata > Amphibia > Anura > Bufonidae > Bufo > Bufo gargarizans. The sequence continues at coordinate 213,218,525 of NC_058082.1, read as the reverse complement.
AATTCATGTATTTACATGTAATAGTATTAATACTTATAGCTCAATAAGGGGAACTATGTGATTATTAAGCCAATTTTCCTTAATAGGATTGGAAGAATATACTATACTGCTATGAGTATATTATATTGATGCTAGATGGGTCTATATATTTGGATTAAAGGGGAATAATAATATATGAGTAATGAGAAGAAAAGAAAATAGAGGCCACTAAGGTATGAAAAAAATTAATTTGAGAACAAATAAATAAGAAATACATTGGGATCTCCAAGAAAACACTAGAAGTGAATGGGGCTGCGTGAAAATCGCAAGCATCCGCAAGCAAGTGCGGATGCGGTGCGATTTTCACACACAGTTGCTAGGAGACAATTGGGATGGGGACCTGATCATTATTATTTATTTCTGAATACAGAATGCTAAGTAAAATAGGGCTGGAGGGGTTAAAAATAAAAATAATAATTTAACTCACCTTAATCCACTTGTTCGCGCAGCCGGCATCTCTTCTGTCTTCATCTGTGAGGAAGAGGACCTTTGATGAAGTCACTACACTCATCACATGGTCCATCACATGATCCATCACCATGGTGATGGATCGCGTGATGGACCATGTGATGAACGCAGTGACGTCATCAAAGGTCCTATTCCTCAAAGAAGAAGACAGAAGAGATGCCGGCTGCACGAACAAGTGGATTAAGGTGAGTTAAATTATTTTTTATTTATTTTTTAACCCCTCCAGCCCTATTTTACTTAGCATTCTGTATTTAGAATGCTATTATTTTCCCTTATAACCATGTTTTAAGGGAAAATAATACAATCTACACAACCTTGAACCCAAACCTGAACTTCTGTGAAGAAGTTCGTGTCTGGGTACCACAGTCAGTTTTTTATCACGCGCATGCAAAACACATTGCACCCGTACGATTAAAACTGAACAACGGAATGCAATCGCAATCAAAACTGACTGCAATTGGGTACCTACTCGCGCGGGTTTGCCGCAACGCATCCGGACTTTATCCGGACACGCTCGTGTGAAAGAGGCCTTAATGTTCCATTATAATCACACAGGAATAAAACAGGTATAAACACCTGAAGACATTAAAATAATTTAAAATAATGAAGATTATATATGTGACTAAAAAGCCTATGTGAATGTAATATTTATTATTCATTTCTGTCCTATCCCCTAAAGGAGTAAAATTACATGAATACTCCTTAATCCTGATTTAACCCATACAGCTCAGTGGTCGAGATCCTTCTCTTAAGAATATAGCAAGGAATGAACATGAAAAAAAGTCCAAGCACAAGCGTAGGTGATAGCTGGAAATTGAGGGAATAACTCTATGTCCCGAAACATGCGCAATAAGTAGAAGAGACTCAAAATATAACTATCATCTAACTCATGCGCAGTTGCAAGTGCAGATGAAAGCACCTCCTCCTATTATCTATAAGGATAGCAAGGTGCAGGAACCTAATTGTCTTTTCCCCCCTACAGGTCACACGAGCGGCTAGTGTGTATTGGTTAATACAGAAGGTAAACCTGCCCTGAACGTTCAAATCGGAACAAGCGCAAGCTCCATAAGGCTACTTTCACACTGACGTTTCTGGGTCCGCTTGTGAGATCTGTTTCGGGGCTCTCTCAAGCAGCCCAAAACGGATCAGTAAAGCCCCAATGCATTCTGAATGGATAAGGATGGCTGCGTTTGGTCTCCGTTCCATTTTTTTTTATACGATCACTAAAACGCAGCTTGCAGCTTTTTGGTGATCGTCTGACTATGCGGAGCCAAACGGATCCGTCTAGACTTACAATGTAAGTCAATGGGGACGGATTAGTTTTTCACTGACACAATATGGTGCAATTGAAAATGGATCCATCCCCCATTGACTTTCAATGTAAGTCAAGACGGATCCGTTTTGACTTAGATTTTTTTTTATAAATAATGCAAACGGATCCATTATTAACGGATACAAGCTTTTGCATTATTGGTGCGAATCCGTCTGTGCAGATACAAGACGGATCCGCACAAAACGCGAGTGTGAAAGTAACTCCTGAGGACGCCGTTATCACTGGAAAAAAAAAGTGCTATTTAACAAGACTATACATGGCAATTGTGTTATGGCAAGCTAGCTAATGAATTGCTACACTTGGTGCCTTAGGTCTTGCAAGAGCAACAAGCTGATACAATAATAATTAATATTGCCATAGCACAGCAGTTCAAAAGTATACAGTATGAAGGCAATATCCTAATAAAATCTCCCTTATTATATAATCTCTAGTTAAATAAATAAAAGCAAACATACTGAGACAGGAATATACAAAGTATCTATTTTGATAACATCATAGGGTCAATTGCATTGTTGTCTATAAGAGAAGCAATCTAATGACTGCGTATTAAAGTTCCCTAGGGGACCTGTTAAAAAGTGTAAAATAAAAAGTATTTTAAAAAAATATATAAAAATTCAAATCACCCCAGTTTTTCCAAAACATCGCTACAGCCAATGACAGGACGCGGCAGTGTCTGGCTCTCCTTGCATCATGACAAATGGTCACAGGGGGAGTCTGACACTGTCGCAGCCTGTGATTGGCTGCGGCAATGTCAAACTGGATGTTGACATTGCCGCAGCACAGAGGAGCATCAGAAACTGGGAGACAAAGGAGCATCGAGCCGGCGCCGGGAAGCAGGTAAGTAATTGTCCCTTTGCAGTTCATGCAACCCCCCCCCCCCCCCAATCTTGCACAACTCCTTTAAAAACACTACAATGGCGAAATCACTGGGTCCAGATGGCATTCACCCCACAAGTTCCTATTTATTTGTAACAATTCCATATCGACAGGGTCTGTTCTTCAGGACTCATATATAGCAAATGTGGTGCCAGTATTCAGGTGTCTGTCACAAGGGTGTCAAGAACCACACCTGACTCCGTTATACCCGGGGTCAGGAAGTCGCAGCGGTTGGCTGCGCGCTCTATGTAAGATAGGGCTGTTTCCTTATGGTAGCTTTCTGGGTTTACTTTGCAACCCTTTTTGGCTCACTCAGGGATCCGTAGCTCCTTCTCCTCAGCTGTTCCTTGTCCAGCACTCCCAACCTCCTTATATTCCCCTCTCACACTTCTCTGGTTGCCACATATAGAGCTTCCTGCCTGGACTTCTATACTGACCCACTGGAGCTGTGTTGCTGCGTTCTCTGGTTGTTGGTCCAGAACGTTTCCCTCCGGATCCCTGTTGAACCTTTGTGGTCTGCTGTGGTCGCCCACCTGGGTTTATGTGTTTGTCTGTATTGTCTGTCCTCTCCCTGGCGTTTCCCTCATAGTGTCAGTGGTGCGGACTAGCGATCCCACCAGCCCGTTCACTACCTAGGGCTCATTTTAGGGAAAGCCAGGGTTTAGGCACGTGATCGCCGCACGGGTGAGGAACCCGTCTAGGGACGTCAGGGCAGTCAGGTGCCAGCCGCAAGGTGAGTCAGGGGTTACCACCTTTCCCTCTCCCTTGGGCAGGGCTTTCCCTTTTCCCTCCCTGTGCGTGACGCCGGTCATTACAGTGTCAAAAAGTGAATCTGGAAACTATAGGACTATAAGTTGAACTTGTGTTGTTGGTAAAATATTTGAACGTTTTCTTAGGCTACTTTCACACTTGCGTTCGGAGCGGATCCGTCTGGTATCTGCACAGACGGATACGCTCCTATAATGCAAACAATGGTATCCGTTCAGAACGGATCCGTCTGCATTATATTTCAGAAAAAAGTCCAATTTGTAGTCAGACGGATCCGTCCAGACTTTACATTGAAAGTCAATGGGTGACGGATCCGTTTGAAATTGCACCATATTGTGTCAACGTCAAATGGATCCGTCCCCATTGACTTACATTGTAAGCCTGGGCGGATCCGTTTGGCTCCGCACGGCCAGGTGGACACGAAAACGCTGCAAGCTGCGTTCGGGTGTCCTCCTGCTGATCAGAACGGAGGCCAAACGGGGCCAGACTGATGCATTCTGAGCGAATCCACATCCACTCAGAATGCATTAGGGCTGTACAGATCCGCTTGTGAGAGCCTTCAAATGGAACTCACAAGCGGAACCCCAAACGCAAGTGTGAAAGTAGCGTTAGAGATGCTATAATGGATTATCTCAATTACTATTATTATTGTAAGGAAAGATTATTATGTAATAAATAATAAAACACTGGTAGAACTGCAACTGAAAAAGCCTTAGAGCTAGTTCACACAGAGTTTTTTTTGGTGCTGATTTTGTATGGTTTCCATCTCACACTCCAGGAAACACCTCAAAACAACCTCCTATTCATTTCATTGGGAAGCAGAACCAGTTTTTTTTCCCACATGGAAAAAAGAAACGTGGGAAAAATGCAGCATGTCCTATCTTGGGGCAGAATCCACACCGAATCTCCAATTGAAATAAATAGAAAACATAAAAAACAGCTCCATGTAAGTCCGTGTGTTTTTGCGTGTTTTCTGTGCATTTTTTGGTGCAAGCAAAGAATCGTTAATTTCTAACGATAATTTGTTTTCCCTTAGTCCTAACAGCAGCACAGATGGGGTTAACTGCCCCCCGTGGACTGGTAGGACCGGCGGAATTTTTAATGAGCCCAAAGACCTAAACCAATAAAAGAACTCCAGCTCCCTTAAAGGGAAAAAGTACTTTAGGGCGGGAAATTTGTGTGCTGCTGTTAGGACTAAGGGAAAACAAATTATCGTTAGAAATTAACGATTCCCTTACGTCCTACCAGCAGCACAGATGGGGAGATAGCAAGAAGAATCCCCTAGGGAGGGTCCTCATGCTCGGCAGAAGTAAGGACTGTCTGCCCAAAGGCCAGGAACTCAGATATCCTAGCATCGATCCTATAATGGGAGATGAAGGTAGACTCCGAGCTCCAGGAAGCTGCCTTTCAGATCAACTCTAGGGGGAGAAGATTTCTTTCCGCCACAGAGGTAGCTACGGCCCTTGTAGAATGGGCCCTCACAAACTCCGGAGGATCTAAGGCTTGGGAAATGAAGGCTTCCCTAATGGCTTCCTTAACCCAGCGACTAATGGTCGTCTTAGACGCTTTACGGCCTTTTGACTTACCGGCAAACAGGATAAAGAGATTTTCATCCATCCTGAACTCTTTGGATCTATCCACATAGATCTGAAGGCATCTAGCTATGTCCAGTGGATGTCGGACAGGAGCATCTGGGGAGGAGGCAGAGAGTAATACAGGAAGAGAGACTACCTGATTAATATTTTGAAAGGTAGAAACCTTAGGTCTAAAGTAAGGTAGAAATTTCAAAAGGACCCTATCTTGTAAAAACATGGTATAAGGGTATAACGCGGAGAAAGCTTGAAGCTCCGAAACTCTTTTGGCCGAAGTTATGGCCAGAAGAAAAACCATCTTAAGTGTTAAGAGTTTAAAACTTGCCTCCTCCAAGGGTTCAAAGGGGGGAGATGCTAGCCCCCTAAGAACAACTGACAAATCCCATTGAGGAACGGGTCTCAGTATTGTAGGCTTCAATCTTTCCGCTCCTTTAAGGAAGGTCTGTTAAGACAGGCCGAGATGGCAAACACTTGGACCTTCAGGGTAGAAGGGGAGAGACCTCTGTCTATCCCATCCTGAAGGAACTGTAGGATCGCTGCGAGGGGCGGATCTGCAAACGCCACCTGATTGGAGCTACACCAAGAGGTGAAGATCCTCATAATCCGGGAGTAGGCCTTTCTGGTAGACTCTGCTCTGGAATGCGATAATGTTCTCAGGACCGACTCAGAGAGCCCTTCTACTCTGGGAAGGGACTGGTCAACCTCCAGGCTGTCAGGTTGAATCTGTGCAGATCTGGGCAGAGATGAGTGTCCCACGACACCAGGGTCTGCTCCAGGGGGAGTCTCCAATATTGTCCCCGACTCATCTGAATGAGCTGGGTAAACCAGGATCTCCTGGGCCAAAACGGTATGATGGCTATTACCGAGGCCTGATCCTGACGGATTTTCATCAATACCCTCGGAATCATGGAAAAGGGAGGGAAGATGTACCCCAGCCTGAACCTCCACGGTATTGTCAGAGCATCTATTGCCAGGGGGTTGTCCTCCCTGTAAAGGGAACAGAACCTCTGTACCTTGGCGTTGAACTTGGTTGCCATGAGATCCACCTCTGGCATCCCCCACCTGAGGACTAATTGTTTGAAGATCTCCGGATGTAATGACCATTCCATGGTCGGTAGGCCGCGACTTAGACGGTCCGCGATGACATTGAGGGAGCCTCTGATGTGAGTGGCGGATAGATGGGATAGGTTCAGCTCTGCCCACCGAAGAATTACCCCAATCTCTAAAAGAAGGGGTACGGATCTTGTGCCTCCCTGCTTGTTTATATAAAGCACGGCAGTCATATTGTCTGACTGGACTTTCACTGCTTTGCCCCGAATCCGAGGGGCGAAGTGAAGGAGGGCTAGCCGGATAGCACGCATCTCGCGGAGGTTTGAAGAAAGATGCCGCTCCTGAGGAGACCAGGATCCCCGAACTGGGGACCCGTCTAGATGAGCGCCCCAGCCTACAAGGGACGCGTCCGTGGTCAATATGAGCCAAGCTGGTTGGGTCATAGACTTCCCTTCTGGTAGATGGAACCACCATCTGAGGGAATTCCGGGTTTGGTTGGATAGGGAGCACAGGGAATCTAGCCCCTTGGGGCTGCCGTTCCATTTGCTTAAGACCTCCGATTGAAGAGGTCGGAGGTGCCATAAAGCCCAAGCGACTGCATCCGCAGCCGCTGACATGAGCCCCACCATCTTCATGAGGGTCCGTATGGAGACTCGTCGTGGTACATAAAGGAACCTTGCTAGGTCCTGAATCCGCATTCTTCTTTCCGGTGTCAACTGGAGGGACATCTGCAGAGAGTCGATTATGAATCCCAGATAATGGATAGAAGTCGAAGGGCTCACGTTCGACTTCGACCAGTTGACCATCCAGCCTAGGCGGAGCAGAAAAGAAATTGCGACATGAAGATGGTGGGAAAGTAGCGGGACTGAAGGGGCTAGAAGAAGCCAGTCGTCCAGGTAAGGGACAATGGTCAGACCTTGGAGTCTCAATGCTGCCACAACCGATACTACCACCTTGGTGAAGATCAGGGCGGCAAACTGGAAATGTTTGCACACTCCTGATATCTGGACCGCGATCCTGAGAAACTTCCGGGAGGAAGGATGGATCGGGATGTGGAGGTAAGCATCTTTGAGGTCCAGAGTAGCCATCACATCCCCAGGGTTGAGGAGGTGGCTGACTGACCTTATGGTTTCCATGCGGAACCTGGTCCTCCTTATGAAACGATTGAGAAATCTCAAATCTATAATCATCCGAAGATCTCCTGTCTTTTTGGGTACCAGGAAAACTGGAGAATAAATCCCTAGACCCTTCTCCCCTGCCGGTACCTCCTCCAGGGCTCCCTTGGAAAGGTAGTCTTGGATATAGGCTTCCAAGACCCTTTGCCTGATTGGCAAAAAACTGCGTGTGGCAATGAATCTTCCTGGGGGGGAGAAATAAGGTCTATTAGATAGCCGACGGCTACTATATTTTGGACCCAGGGGTCCCGGATTTCCTGGGCCCATACGTGGCTGAAGTGGAGAAGACGCCCCCCCACAGAAAGGTGGGGGAGGGGTACGGGAAAATCCAGAGGCGTAACGGCAGGGATAGCAGGGTTTATCCAAGAGCCTCTGAGAGGCCCATAGTCAGGAGGGCTTTGCCTCCCTGGTGGGTTTGCGGGAACGCCTAGAAAACTTTCTAGGCGGCCCCCCCCAATCCTTACGTCCCTGCTGTCCTGGTCGGCCTCCGCGGGCTTGTCTTCCCCTGCCTCGAAAGGGCTGTTGGGGAAGGCTCTTCCCCTTTTTGTCTGATAGACCCTCCATAATGGTGTCTAGCTCAGATCCGAATAGACGGTTCGGTTCAAAGGGGAGCCCACAGAGGTTGTATTTGGACGCGTTATCCGCGTTCCACGGTTTGAGCCACAGAGGTCTCCTGGCGGCAGACACTAAAGCCATAGTCTTGGCCGCCAACTTTAATTGGAGTTGGGCTGTGTCACAGAGAAAATCCATGGCTAGGTTGACGGACTTAAAGGCAGCGAGGATATCATCCCGAGAGACACTCTGGTCAACATCCATCTGGATCTGGTTCAGCTTGGTTCTGAGGAAGGAGGAGACCTCTGTGGCAGCAATAGAAGTCGAGGCCGAGGCTGCGGCCGCCGAGTAACCTCTTCTGAGGGTGCACTCTGCCCTCCTATCTAGGGGGTCCTGCAGGCTAGACCCATCATCTGCAGGGACCAGAGTGCGCCTGGACAACTTGGCAATCGCCATGTCCACCTTAGGAATGGAACCCCATGATTCCACTAAGGGTATAGCCATAGGAAACATTAGTTTGAACTTCCTGGTAAGGACTGGGCCTTTTTCTGGCTTTTTCCACTCCGTGCGCATCACAGAGAGAAGGGTCTCATCCGCCCTAAAGACCCGCTGGGTCCAGCAGGCGGGATCGGAAGACTCCCCTACGTCAACATCATGGTCCCCCGACCTGATGGACCTTAGAAGCTTCTGGGTCTTTTCCGGTGGAAAGAAGCCAGAAGTTGCTTCTTCCTCATCCGAGGAAGATGACCCCACAGAAAGGGGCATAGGCCTATCGGTGGGGGCGGGCACCTCCATAGGTATATAGGAGGGAACGGGTAGTCTCTCGTTAAGGAGACTTACGACCCCCTTGATGGAGTCGTCGACATAAGTCTTAGCCCACTGGTACATATCCTGCATTGAAGGCTCAGTAGCAGTGGCGGAACGACAGCTGTTACATCTGGAAAATGGGCAGCTGTCCTCAAGAGGCGTATTGCAATCATAGCAAGCCAGGTGTCTCCTCTTGGTGGCTGATTTCTGTGGCTGATCGGGCTCTGCAGGAGAGGCCATAGCTACAAGGAAACAAAAGGAGAGGAATTTTAAACATCATAAAAAAATGGAAATAAAGAAAAAACCCTCCAGATTAGCACGAACCAGAGGAGAGAGCAAAGATAGCTGTTAAAGCAAAAAAGACCGGTCTGAAGGCAATGTCTCACAAATGACAGGAGACTCTGGAGCTAGCTTGTTAAAGCAGCGCAACCAGAGACCGACTGAGGGAATCAGGGAGCTTAAATAGGATAGCTCCGCCCAGGGGAGTGGTGAAGCTCAGGGCTAAACCTCCCCCTGAAAACAGCCATACGAACACAGCCTTCCCTTGTTAAAAAGGGGAAAAGAAGGCCTAAGCCTAAGTGAGAGTGTCCCCCACATCCCTATTCCCCCCTGCGCAAGAAAAACAACAGCCGAAAAACCCGTTCGGCAGACGCCGGGGAAACCGGAAGTGACGTCGCAGCTAGGGCCGCGTCACTTCCAGTTATGGCGGCGCCCAGGCAAACTTTCTCAGCGGAGCGCTGCCGGCTATCGCAGGGGAGAAGACGGAGGGACGACATGTGAGCATGGAAACCACACTGCAATGGGGCGCAAAAAATAAGCGCATCCCCCATAAGGGACTAAAGGAGACCTTCTCAGGTCACACGGTAACGTCCCAAAACACCCTGTCTAAAATAAATAAACCAGGGAGAAGACTCGCCAGTCCACCTGTCCAAAGGACAGAAAAAAACACGGTGGGCTGGGGGATGAACCCCTCCCTTTAAGGGAGCTGGAGTTCTTTTATTGGTTTAGGTCTTTGGGCTCATTAAAAATTCCGCCGGTCCTACCAGTCCACGGGGGGCAGTTAACCCCATCTGTGCTGCTGGTAGGACGTAAGGGAATGCAATTTTAGTAGTGGACAGCCATAGGTTAAAAACCCCCACATTTAATATGTATCAAAAACGACATGAAAAACATGCCAAAAAGCACACTGAAAAAAACATTAGCGGATTAGCAGATTTTATGCACATACCCATTGGGATACTGATAGACAGTAGTGACCAATGCCAGGCAACTGCTGCTTAAAGGGCTTCTGTCACCCCCCAAAAGTAATTTTTCATTTTTGGGCTAATTAAAATCCTTATAGTGCGATTATTCAATATATAATGCTCTTACATTTTTCTGTGGCTTAGTTTCTTTAAAAAACGCACTTTTATAATATGTTAATTACCTGGCTACCAGCAAGTAGGGCGGTTGCTTGCTGGTAGCCGCCACATCCTCCTTTCAAAAAAACGCCCCCTCCTCCTGTTGATTGACAGGGCCAGCGAGTGCTCTCCTCCTCCGGCTGGCCCTGTGTGCGTTCCAAATCTCGCGCCTGCGCCGTACCGGTCTTCAGTCGGCGCAGGCGCACTGAGAGGAGGACGCTCACTCGGCCGCTCCTTCTTCAGTGCGCCGGGTGTAGATGTGACGTCATCGGCGCAGGCGCACTGAGGAAGGAGCGGCCGAGCGAGGTCCTCCTCTCAGTGCGCCTGCGCCGACTGAAGACCGGTACGGCACAGGTGCGAGATTTGGAACGCACACAGACCCATCTGAAGGAGGAGAGCGCTCATTGGCCCTGTCAAATCAACAGGAGGAGGGGGCAGAAGCCATTTAAGCAAATAAAATAATGGGATACATCAGAAGAGGCAAAGATGCTAATGACAAGAACATTGGGGGTCATTTATTATACTGAAATAAGCTTATAATATAGTAAATGTGGTGCACAGGAACTCACAAAGACCAAACCGAGGTGCACTCAGTAAAGTGGACTCACCCAGTCCACTCAAATGGGCTAAAAATTATGTTAAAAGAACTGGGCACTCTCAGGATATAGGAACCATACAGATATTTATTAATATATAAGACAATAAAGATAATAAAAAGAGAGGGAATATGGCCCTCCTGTTGGCAATCTATATACTGAAACAACACTTCATCACTAAAAATAGCAAAGTACTAAAAACTCGCATGGCATATAATAAAACGGCATTAGATTGGTAAAATCGATAGCTAAATCACATAATATTCGCAAAGTTGTCGCATAAATAACGAATACACTGAGTGTTCACTGGGAAAACTACAGCTCTCACTGTTAAGAGTTATTCACAAAATTGCTAATGAAGTTCTGAAGCTCCAAGGTGACAATAACTGTAGGCACCGTGGAGTGATAGTCCCACATCAAACAGGTATAGCGGCGTCCCGCTCTATATTTAACCAGTGGCGTCCCACTAGACTAATGGCATTCAAGTCTCATTGGATCTCCTGTCAGCAAATATTCGATGAAAATGTAAAGGTAGTCTTACCGGAAAAAACTCTCCTCACCCCTTCCCTGCACACTGTCGCTCTGCTGGATCCTTTTTTGTGTTACCTCCAGGCACTTTTGAGGCGGTCAGGTTGTTAAAATCCCACGTAGGCACTGCAGCCCGGTCTTTGCTGTTGGCTGTCACAGATTCCTTCTACTTTAACCTTCTCGTGGTGTTGAGCATTATGGTGCGAGGTTCCGGCACTATCCGTTGATCGTCACTCTTTAGAAATTCACAGCTAGACGCGTTTCGGGGCTTAAGGTCGCCCCTTCCTCAGTAGCTACCAGTCCCCCTAAAAGTGCTTCCTTTTATAGTCCCAGACTACTTCCTCAAAACCCGTCACGGATTTTGACCAGATTTGAGATCCACAGTTACTAGCATTAGTGTTTAATCCTGAAACACATGGAGCTTTTTTCTTCATGCTACCAACATATTCAGTTTATATGCATTGGTATTCAATCACATAAAACATATTTGTACAAAAAACTGTTAATAACACATCAAAGCAATATCAGTTTTAAAAAGCATTCATACCAGTGACTTATCTCTCTCTACTGGTTGTATTGCACTAAAAAACACATCTGCACCCATGCGGTTTAGATGCGGTTTCCATGCGTTTTTTCCCAAAAATATCTTTTCATGTTCCTTACTATCTGTTGGGTAGTAGACTGCATAAAAATGGAGTCAATTACTCCAAAGCAAATAAAAACAATTATTTTCAAACATACACATAAAAATTACAAAATTGATCAATAAATACTGATAGACAGCATTTGTAATCCAACTTTCTGGGTCCTACCATTAGATATTTTCAGTATTTCATGGAGTTATGGGTGTAAGGGGATGTGTGAAAGAGAGTGGGAGCCTTATATATGGGAGTGTCTTATATATTAATAAATATCTGTATGGTTCCTATGTCCTGAGAGTGCCCAGTTCCTTTACCATGAAATAAGCTTATATTAGTCGTATTTAAGGCGTAGATGGCGGCAAAAAATGTTGGGCATGGCATGAGCAGGGAAGGGAGAGGGACATCTTATTCACCATTTTCTACTCCTGTTTTAGGCATAGAAGATGGTCTAAATGTAAGACAGCTCGGAAGCTTGGTCACGTGCCCGCCGCTCCGATCACATGACCGCTCCTCTGAGTCACGTGATCGCCCTGAACCCGGTGATCACTCTAGCGGATATCGCTTTATTTTGTATTATTTTTCTTTACATTTAGTCTTTATTTACATTTTTCATTTTATTTTTCATTTCCACTTTTTAAATTATGTTCAATTTTTTTTAGCATATATTAAATATCACATTTTCACTCATATGAATTTTATAATTCTGGGAAGATGGTATGCAAATGAGCTCTTAACAAGCTCTGCCTCTAATGTCACCAGATGTAAGGGATCTACTAGAGATGAGCGAATTTGCGCTTATGAAATTTGTTCACACTTTGTTTGTTGGTTAAAGGTGAATTGCGTTATGGATTCCGTTACCACGACCCATTATGCAATTCTATGACGGAATGCATAACGGAATGCCTTTAGAGGCATTCCGTTATTCATTCCGTCATAATACAAGTCCATGGCCTGAAAAACGTATGCGTCCCATTTCCTTTATGCAGGAGAGGACTCCCCTACATAACGGAAACAGGATGGATCTGTTTTGCAGCCCATAGACTTTTATTATGACGGAATGAATAACGGAATGCCTCTAAAGGCATTCCGTTATGCATTCCGTCATAGAATTGCATTATGGTTCATGGTAACGGAATCCATAACGCAATTCACCTTTAACCAACAAACAGAGTGTGAATGAATTTCAAAATATGAAATTCGCTCATCTCTAGTAGCTATCCTATAAGTCAATGTTCTACCTTTTAAAACAGGTCTTGACACATGACTTGGATAATATGTAAATAAGCCAGCACCTCATTTGCAGAGAGCTGTTTCGGGGTAATTGCTTCCTTAGTGCAGAGCAGAGAATACTGGCTTAACTAGGTGAGAGGCCTAAGTCAGGATTTGGGTGGTACGATGTCTCCTTACGGTAAGCACCTTAATCGACGTGAGGAGGGTTATAGTCCATACATGGTCCCCTGGAATTCTGGGAAAAAGGTATGCAAATAAGCTCTTAGCAAGCTCTGCCTCTGATGCCACCAGATGTAAGGCAGATATCCTATAAGTCAATTTTCAATCCTTTAAATAGACCTTGAGACATGACTTGGATAATTAATGTGCCAGCACCTGAACTTATTCATCCAGAATAGACTCATCCAGAATTCCAGATGTTGATTAAGGCGCTCTCTGTAAGGAGAGATAGTACCAGAAAATCCTAACCAAGGCCTCTCACCCAGTTAAGCCAGCACTCTCTGCTCTGCACTGATGGGGAGCAATCACCCCGAAACAGCTGTCTGCAGATGAGGTGCTGGCTTATTATCCAAGTCATGTCTCAAGGCCTATTTAAAGAGTGGAACATTGAATTATAAGATAGCTGCCTTACATCTGGTGGCATCAGAGACAAAGCTTGCTATGAACTCATTTGCATACCTTCTTCTCCATACGCATAACATGGTGAGCCGGAAGCTCTGGGCATACTGGGCACATAATTCACATCAGCTTTATGGCAGGACAGGCGCCACCCTACTCAAGCATCAGCTAAGGGCAACTTATTTTATATCACTGACTGATGGCTCAGCTGTGGCATTTTCTTTCCAAATAGTCATGTGAACTTAGGACGCAATGTCACTTTTGCCTCTCCTTTTCATGTTCATTACTGTGCATGTAGTTAAGCCATATTTTTATGGGGCATTACTACTTTACATGATTTTTACATATGTATACATACATGTATTGTCATATGCTTCTATGTATCAATATGGTGTTATCTGATACTATTTGATATCTATTCTGTGTGCTAATGCTAACCAGTGATGCCGTTTTCTTTCTTGCTACTAATCTTTTATTAAAATAATTTATCACTTTAATTATTTATATGTATTTATAATATTTTTATGATGTAGTTGTCTCTACTACACCCTTCTACTAAGTCACATGGATTGTAAAACAGGCAAATCATTTTTCTTGGTGCTAATTGTGTCAAAAATCTGGCGCATTTTTATTAGTAAATCTGCTCCCATGCCCCATTACCACTAACTACAGTGCTACCATGTATGCCAGGCACAATATCCCCAACACTGGGTACTACTCTGTCATTAGCTGAAGACCACACTGTTGCATGCATGCCATGCCACATTACACTTACAAGCTCTTAGACATAGAAATTTAGGGTATTACAGGCAAGCAGCCACCAGAGGGCTCTCACATGTAATGTACTGCTTCTGCACTATTCTCTATTCTCTGTTGCATGAGAGTGATCCGAGATTTTGTAACCACATATGGTATAAAGTTCACTGCCTGAAAATAGAAACGCTAAGATTAGACTTTATTGAAAATACCTATTTAAAACACTGCAAATGTGTGGCTTGCTGATGTGTTAAATTATCATATTATCATAAGCTAAAAGAAGGGAAAAAAAGGCATACAGGCAAAAACTCAAAAAATTAAAATATCGTGCAAAGTTCATTTATTTCAGTAATGCAGCTTAAAAGGTGAAACTAACATATGAGATACTGTAGACTCATTACATGCAAAGCGAGATATCCCAAGCCTTTATTTGGTATAATTTGGATGATTATGGCTTATAGCTTATGAAACCCAAAGTCACAATTTTGAGGTCCCCTTTGCTCAGGGAATATGGACTAATTAGCTGACTAGAGTGTGATACTTTGAGCCTAGAATATTGAACCTTTTCACATTATTCTAATTTTGAGCTGCATTAATGCAATTCCTTTTAAGTTGCATTACTGAAATAAATGAACTTTTGCATGATATTTTATTTATTATGCACACTTATATAGCGCTACTAATTCCGCAGCGCTTTACAGACATTATCATCCAACTGTCCCCAGTGGGGCTCACAATCTAAGGTATTCTAATTTTTCAAGTTTCACCTGTACATGTAGGATTTTTTTTCTGTCTAAAATAATGGATCCCTGACGGAAATTGCTCAAACAGATGTCAAATGTATAACTGATTCACAGGATCATTATTTTTTTCTGTTCTGACGGATCAGAACAGAGAAATAACTGTGATGTGAACTCCCCATCAGTATGTTTCTGCACCACTCATCTCTGTGTTTTACAGTATCAGAAGTTGGAGGTGATAAAAACAAAAATACACAATACAATTACAAGATCCTTGGGTGGCCCTTTGGTGACAACAAGGGTCCTGATTACCACACACTGTATCCAGAATCCATCATCCAATTAAAATTATTTTACAATGAAATAATTAGCAAGATAGTGATAGCATACTGGGAGCTCTCACTGCTACACAATTGCATACTGGGATGGAAGATTATATTTTCTCCTACCAATAGATACCAGTGTTTCCTGCCTAGCCTAATATGATATGTAATACATGGGCAATCCATTTGCAGTTTTTTAACCCCTTCCCGACCTATGACGTACTAGTATGAATTCCCGCAATTTTACATACTAGTATGTGATGCTGATTGGGTGGGCACCAAAACAGTGCGCGCCCGATCAGTGCAGGGGCCCAGCCGTCATTGACAGCCGGGCCTCTACTGCATCTGCCAGCATCGCTATAAAAGCTGATGCCTGAGGATTAAGCCCTTCTATGCTGCAGTCAGCGCTGAGCCTGAGCGCGGTACAGAAGGTTTTTGCAGTGTATAAGGGGACCCGATAGGTGAGAAGTCAGCTCGATGCCTTACACAGGCATCGGGGCTTGCATTCTACGGAGACCTATGAGATCCAGCCCCTGTCTCGGTGTCCTAGGCAACTTTCAGTGCATTATACTGGTAATACACTTGACAGGCAATGCATTACAATACAGATGTATTGTAATGCATTAATGCATTGCAGAGTGGATCAGACCCCCAAAAGTTGAAGTCCGACTGTGATAAAAAAAAATAAAAGTAAAAAAGTTGAAAACAAATTTCATCGTAAAAAAAATACAGATTCAAGTAAAAAACAAAACACCCTTTCACCCTAACATACACATGTAAAGTTGTTTAAAAAATATTAAAAAAGAAAAACAGACATATTAGGTATCTCCGCATCCGTAGTGACCGGCTCTATAAAAATATCCCATAATATACCCTGTCAGAAAAACCCACTCTCCAAGCCACTTGTGAATGACTGGCCTGATAACCATGGAAATGATCCCTCTTCCTCCTCCTCTTCCTCCTGTACCACATCCTCTTCCATCATCGCCCAAAGTGTTTTTTCAAGGAGACATAGAAGTGGGATAGTAACGCTGAGGACTGCGTCATTGACACTGGTCATGTTGGTGGAGTACTGGAAACAGCGCAACACTGCACACAGGTCCCACATGGAGGCCCACTCGTTGGTGGTAAAGTGGTGGTGTTACTCAGAGCTAATCACCCATGCGTGCTGCAGCTGAAACTCCACTATTGCCTGCTGCTGCTCCCACAGTCTTACTAGCATGTGCAAGGTGGAGTTCCACCTTGTGGGTACATCGCATATGAGGCAGTGAGCGGGAAGGCCGAAGTTACGCTACAGCGCAGACAGGCGAGCAGCTGCAGCAGAGTGAGAATGCCAAAAGCACACACAGACGACCCGCACTTTCTGCAGCAGCTCTGACATATCGGGGTAATTTTTCAGGAACCTCTGCACTACCAAATTCAGCACATGCGCCAGGCAAGGGATATGCGTCAAACCGGCTAGCCCCAAAGCTGCTACAAGATGTCGCCTGTTATCGCAGACCACCAGGCCAGGCTTGAGGCTCAGCTGCATCAACCACTCATCGGTCTGTTGTTCCATGCCAGTCCACAGCTCCTGCGCTGTGTGGGGTTTTTCCCCTAAACAGATGAGTTTCAAAACAGCCTGCTGGTTTTCCTCGTGGCTGTGCTGAAGTTGGTGGTGAAGGTGTTACGCTGACCGGATGAGGAGGCTGTAGAGGAGGAAGTGAAGTAGGATGAGGAGGCAACGAGAAATGTCCTGAAATCCTTGGGGGAGGTAGGACATGCACCAAACTGCTATCCGCCTCAGGCCGAGCCGCCACTGCATTTACTCAGTGTGCAGTTAGGGAGATATAACGTCCCTGCCCGTGCTTACTGGTCCACGTATCGGTAGTTATGTGGACCTTGCCACAGATGGCGTCGCACAGTGCACACCTGATTTTGTTCGCCACTTGGTTGTGCATGGCAGGGATGGATCGCCTGGAAAAGTAGTGGCGGCTCGGAACCACGTACTGCGGGACAGCCACCGCCATAAGGTTTTTAAAAGTCTCTGTCTCCACCAGATGGAATGGTAGATTTCAAAGGCCAGGAATTTTGAAATGCTGGCATTCGGGGCCAGGGATAGCTGGTGGGTAGGGGGGGTACTTCCTCTTTCCAGTGTTTGGGGGATGGACATCTGAATGCTTCCATGGGACAGTGTGGACATGTTGGGTGACGATGGTGGAGGTGGTGGTGTTGCTGCCACATCCTCTGTTTGCGGGGTGGCAGGTGCCACTGTCACTCCAGAGGGGGAGGAAGAGGCCGAGACCGCAGCAGAAGAGGGCGCAAGAGGAGCCTGAGATCTTTTGTGGTTTTTCAGGTGTGTACTCCACTTCAGCTCGTGCTTTGCATTTAGATGCCTGGTCATGCAGGTGGTTTTCTCAGGTTTAGAACATTTGGTGTTCAGTGCAAACCACTTGCGTCTTGTCGTCAGCACATTGACTAAAGAACGGTCACGCCAGGGAACTCCTTGGAGCTGGCTTTGGTGTGTTTAGTCAATTGTTGTGTTGGGTAGTAGCAGGCATACTGGCTAGGGGATGGCAACTCTGTTTTTGCACCCTGCTCCCTCTTTTGCTGTGCGGCTGGCGCTGTGTGACCTCCACCTCTTCCTCCGAACTGTACACATCACTCGCATGACCTTGATTCCATGTGGGGTCTAGGACCTCATCATCCTCCACATCACCTTTACCCACTCTTCACCCCTGCCCTTCTTGCCGGTCTGCACACGGCAGAAAGCCACAGCAGTTGGCACCTGTGTTTCGTCATGATCATCAGAGATGTCCTGCAGTGGTCCTCCCATGTCCACATCCTGAAACATAAGTGGTTGGGGATCAGTGCACTCAATCTCTTCCACTTCTGGGGCAGGGCTAGGTGGATGGCCCACGGAAACCCCGCCAGCAGAGTTATCAAAAAGCATAAGGGACTGCTGCATGACTTGGGGCTCAGACTGCTTGGCTGATTTGCCAGGGGGTGAGGTGAAAGACAGATGCTCATAGGCTGCAGGTCCAACTCTGCGGTTTCAGCATGGGACCGGATGGGAGACAATGTGAAGGAACTGGAGGCACTGTCAGCCATCCAGTCTACTACAGCATCTACTTCTTCTGGCCTCACAAGTCGTACGCGGTATTCAGGCCTACAAAATGATGCTGAACGTCGTGTCGCCTATGTGCACCTGAGGAAGGTGTTTCATTTGTAGCTGGCACAGATCGACCACGTCCTCTCCCTGCAACAGTAGCACCATGACCAGTGCCAACTCCCTTATTTGATGCTCTCCTCATTCTTTGAGGTCACCCGCCGAACTAACAGACAGATTAACTATATTATTTTCCCTGTCACATATACAATGCAGGTGTACCTCACACAAAAAATGGGTATATGTCACCCACTGACCTAGCAGACGGATTAACTATATTAATTTCCCTGTCACGTATGCAGTGCAGGTGTACCTCACACAAAAATGGGAATAGGTCACCCACCAAACTAACAGACGGATTAACTATATTCATTTCTCTGTCACATATGCACTGTAGTTGTACCTCACACCAAAAATGGATATATGTCACCAACTGAACTAACAGACAGATTAGCTATATTCATTTCCCTGTCACATATGCAGTGCAGGTGTACCTCACACCAAAAATGGGTATATGTCACCCATCGAACTAACAGATGGATTAACTATTAGATTTTTGTGTCAGGGGTACAAAAATGGTGTATTGCACCCATAAAAAATCACTATAGGCCACCCACAGAATTAACAGCCAGATTAATTATTATATTCCTCTGTTAGGGGTACAAAGATGGTGCGCTGCACCCACAAAAAATCATTATAGGTCACCCACAAAACAAATAGCCAGATTCCTAACACTCCCCCTCACTTCAGCTGCCTGCTTCCTGTCCCTGCACTTCTTAGAGCTGATGGGTGGTACGACACATGATCCAGCTTGTATAGAGGCTGGGTCACACGATGCATCGGCCAATCACAGCCATGCCATTACTAACATGGCTGTGATGGCTTCTAAGTGCCCACAGCTTAAAAGCCTGTTGATTGGCTGCTCTGCAGCCTTTCAAAAGCTTTATTAAATGCCTGAACACCAAACTCGAACCCAAACTTTTCTGGCAAAGTTCGGGTTCAGGTCCGAATACCCAAACTCGCAAAGTTCGGTACGGACCCGAACTTTACAGTTCGGGTTTGCGCCACAATAACCTTTAGTAAAAGCAGGGCTGCACAACCTTTTCTGGTTCGATGGCTACACTGCCGTATCGAACAACTCTCAAGGGCCGTAATAAAACTTACAGGGGTTGTCTGACTTCAGCAAATGGAATTTATCATGTAGGTGAATACAAGGCACTTACTAATGTATTTCTATAGTCTAACAGCACGGACACTGCTGCTGGTTGGAAACTAGAGGTGTAAAATATGATGGAAAAATGAATCATGCAGCAAAGAAAGCAATGTGGACAATCACAATACATTAGTAAGTGCCTTGTATTAACTTTATTTACATGATGAAAAGCATTTTCTTACACATTTATGGTATGTCAGAAATGCAGGTTCCACTTCCAGGACTTCAATCTATCAGGAGAACAAGGGTTAATTTCTCTTCAGCTGGCACTGTAGAGAAGTTGAGGAGACCATACATGCACGTGACTCTCTCGCGAGTAAACTGATCCCCTGGGATGGGGACAAAGGGAATAAAACCTCACATTTAATAAATGATATTTAGAATAAATGGCATAACAAAAAAGTACAATACACGTGGCTCTCTCCATTGAAGATTCTTGATGCTGTGGCCTTTAAGCTAAGCCTTTCATAAACTTTTATCAACTACAATGGAACGAGCCACCTCTCTAAGGCCTCATACACACGACCGTGGTGTGTTTTGCTGTCCGCAAGTCGTGTATCTGCAAAACGCGGATGGTGATTTGCAGAACGGCACGGACAGCCTTCAATATAAATGCCTATTCGCAAAGCGCGGACAAGAATAGGACATGTTATATTTTTTTAGCGGGGCCACGAAAAGGAGCAACGGATGCGGACAGCACACGGAGTGCTGTCCGCATCTTTTGCAGCCCCATTGAATTGAATGGGTCCGCATCCGAGCCGCCAAAACGGTGGCTCGGATGCGGACCAAAACAACGCCCGTGTGCATGAGGCCTAACTCATATATTCCTTTATGGAGTGCCAAATAGGTCAAGGGACCCCATTCTACTGTTATTTGGGGACCCAGAGATAGTTACTCAGCGGTCCATTAGTACTTGTCCATCCTTGCTGCTGAGCGTATGCCACCTCTCATCTCTCTGACATGAAAACTGCATATGAGCAGCCAAACAAGCTTTTCAGGTTGGGAGCCGGAGTTAAGGTATAGCAAACAACTAAACTACATTTGGACAAAACTATACATCAGCTTGTTAATACTGGGTTTTATTACTAACTTGTAGAACCATTGATTATTTCCTTAGGCAGTAATATAGGTTATTGATTCGGTTTGTGACACTATTATTTTCTCCTGTGTAATCAGATTAAGTTCCCAATACGTGTAATAAATCACTGATAATGAGTAAATGGGCTAATATAAAAGTAAGCCCTATAATAGAAAATGACTTATAACGCTGGCAATTAATCTTATAAGCATGGCATAACAATGTCTATTATCTGTTCCATCTCTGGTTATGATTTTACCAAGATATGTATTGAACCTGTGGAAAAGTTAGAGCTGTTTTTTTTACATTGAAGAACTATTCCAGTTTCAGCAAATAAATGTTTGTGGTGGAACTGAAAACTGGCTTTGCATAACAAAAAACTGATACAGAATGTAATTTGGAAAATTGTATAAATTCCTTGTGATCTGCTTGTAGTCATTCAGTAGGAGTACTGATTACAGTCTAATAACAAGCTAAGCACCTGTTTTTATGTGGCTACCCACAAGGGCTGGACTGGGACTGAAAAGAAGCCCTGCCACACAAACCCTAGCAACCCACATACAAAGTGTGCCACCTTTCACACAGAGTGCAACCGTGTCTGTTTATAAGGCAATGGCTGTAGCTGGCACTGGTATGTGGGAACTACAAGGTGGATGGTGGTCAAGGTGCCGTTTAGAATGTCAGGGCTGTTATGTGACTAACATTACTATAAGAGCATCATGTGCTCATTATTGTGTCTGACACTTTGTTGTAATGCCAGCTATTAAGCCATGTCAATATAATAAACATGCCACACACGTGGACAGTCCACCCCCCTCAAAATTATATTACACAGTGTTTCCAACCAAAATTTTTCATTTTCTGGACAACTTATCCCAAAATCATGGACAGCCAACATTTTTTACGGTCAAATTGGAAAACCACAGTGAATGATAAAGATTGTAAAAAAAACATGACTGATGCTCATCATACTGATAATAACACATAAGAACTGAGCTGTAAAATGATGATAATTACCAACAAAATAATCCACTCAAGTACCTCCAACCTCAAAAAAATCATGGACACTGAAAAAAGTCACCTATTTTTAAGGACTGTCCAGAAATTTCTGAACGTTGGCAACCTTGACATTACATATAAAAGTCAAATATATATTAACTCCTTAAGGACACAGACTTATTTCACCTTAAGGACCAAGCCATTTTCGGCAAATCTGACCAGTGTCACTTTAAGTGCTGATAACTTTAAAACGCTTTTACTTATCCAGGCCATTCTGAGATTGTTTTTTTTTATCACATATTGTACTTCATGATACTGGTAAAATGGAGTAAAAAAAGTTCACTTTTATTTATAAAGAAATACCAAATTTGCCTAAAATTTAAAAAAATTAGCAAATTTTCAAGTTTCAATTTCTCTACTTCTATAATACATAGTAATACCTACAAAAATAGTTATTACTTTACATTCCCCATATGTCTACTTCATGTTAGGATCATTTTGGGAATGACATTTTATTTTTGGGGACGTTACAAGGCTTAGAAGTTTTGAAGTAAATCTTGAAATTTCTCAGAAATTTAAAAAAAACTAATTTTTTAAGGATCAGTTCAGGTCTGAAGTCACTTTGTGAGGCTTACATAATAGAAACCACCCAAAAATGACCATTCTGGAAACTACGCCCCTCAAGGTATTCAAAACTGATTTTACAAACATCGTTAACCCTTTAGGTGTTCCACAAGAATGAATGGAAAATAGAGATACAATTTCAAAATGTCACTTTTTTGGCAGATTTCTATTTTAATATTTAAGATTTTGCTGGACAGT
Source organism: Bufo gargarizans (assembly GCF_014858855.1). NCBI lineage: Eukaryota > Metazoa > Chordata > Amphibia > Anura > Bufonidae > Bufo > Bufo gargarizans. The sequence goes on along the minus strand of NC_058082.1, from coordinate 213,195,773 downwards.
TTTGTTTTTTGATACCATGTCCCATTTGAAGCCCCCCTGATGCGACCCTAGAGTAGAAACTCCAAAAAAGTGACCCCATTTTAGAAACTATGGGATAGGGTGGAAGTTTTACTGGTACTAGTTTAGGATACATATGATTTTTGGTTGCTCTATATTACACTTTTTGTGAGGCAAGGTAACAAGAAATAGCTGTTTTGGTACCTTTTTTGTTTGTTATTTACAACATTTATCTGACAGGTTAGATCATGTGGTATTTTTATAGAGCAGGTTGTCACAGACGTGGCGATACCTAATATGTATACAATGTTTTTATTTAAGTTTTACACAATTATTTCATTTTTGAAACAAAAAAAATGATGTTTTAGTGTCTCCGTGGTCTGAGAGCCATAGTTTTTTCAGTTTTTGGGCAATTATCTTGGGTAGGGTATGACTTTTGCGGGATGAGATGACGGTTTGATTGGCACTATTTTGGGGTGCGTATGACTTTTTGATCGCTTGCTATTGCACTTTTTGTGATGTAAGGTGACAAAAAATGGCTTTTTTTACACAGTTTTTTTTTTTTACGGTGTTCAGCTGAGGGCTTAGGTCATGTGATATTTTTATAGAGCAGGTTATTACGGACGCGGTGATACCTAATATGTATACTTTTTATATATATATATATATATATATATGTAAGTTTTACACAATAATATAATTTGTGAAACAAAAAAAATATCATGTTTTAGTGTCTCCATAGTCTGAGAGCCATCGTTTTTTCAATTCTTGGGCGATTATCTTAGGTAGAGTCTCATTTTTTGCGGGATGAGATGACAGCTTGATTGGCACTATTTTGGGGTGCATATGACTTTTTGATCGCTTGCTATTACACTTTTTGTGATGTAAGATGACTAAAAATTGCTTTTTTTTAACACCGTTTTAATATATATTTTTTTAACAGTGTTCACCTGAGGGGTTAGGTCATATGATATTTTTATAGAGCCGGTCGATACGGACGCTGTGATACCTAATATGTATACTTTTAAAAATTTTATTAAGTTTTACACAATAACAGCTTTTTTAAAACAAAAAAAAAAGATGTTTTAGTGTCTCCATATTCTGAGCCATAGTTTTTCTATTTTTTGGGCGATTGTCTTAGGTAGGGTCTCATTTTTTGTGGGATGAGGTGACGGTTAGATTGGTACTATTTTGGTGGGCATACGCCCTTTTGATCGCTTACTGTTGTACTTTTTTAGATGTAAGGTGACAAAAAAATTGTTTATTTAGCACAGTTTTTATTTTTTTATTTTTACGGTGTTCATCTGAGGGGTTAGGTCATGTGAAATGTTTATACAACCGGTCGATACGGACGCGGCGATACCTAATATGTTTTTTTTCCCCTATTTTTTTACCTTTTTCAACTTTATTTGGGGAAAATTACGTTTTTGTTTATTTATACTTGAAACTTTTAATTTTTTGGGGGGGGGAAACTTTATTTTTCCAACTTTTTTTACTTTATCTTTTGTCCCACTTTGGGACTTCAAATTTTGGGGGTCTAATCCCTTTTACAATGTATTCCAATACTTATGTATTGGAATGCATTGGCTGTATGAGTAATACTGTGTGTATTACTCATACAACTCCTGGCCTGTGAGTTCCAGGTGGCTGGATCTCACAGGCTCGTCACCGGAAGGCAGCGCCGATGCCTAAGGAAGGCATTGCGCTGCCTTTTATGCCATCGGGTCCCCCCTACAGCCGCATGGGGACCCGATGGTGCCGCCGCCACAACAGTGAAAAGCCGCAAACAGCAGGTCTGAATTGACCTGCGGTTTGCGGTGATCGCCAACACAGGGGGGTCACGGGACCCCCCCTCGCATTTAGCCCAGGTGCCTGCTCAATGATTTGAGCAGGCACCGGGTTCCGATCACCGTCTGCCGAGCGGCGGTGATCGGAAATACACAGGGCGTACAGGTACGCCCTGTGTCCTTAAGTAGCAGGACATCAGGGCGTACCTGTACGCCCTGTGTCCGTAACAGGTTAAAATGTCACTCTGTGGAGCAAATGGCTCAACCTCATACAGCCTTTTAAAGGATAGGTAATCAATGACTGATCATGCTACTCCCACAGGGCTCATCCTCCACCTGCTATCTGTCTGCCCAAAAAATCCACAGAAAATATAGCAGGATGCCATCACTATTTGGGTTTTGTGGCAGCTCAACCCTGGTTATCTCAGTCTGGTGATTTCTTAGGTTCAGCTGCTTGTCGCTGTTAGTGATGAGCGGCAGGGGCAATATTAGAATTTACGATATTTCGCGAATATTTTGTAGAATATTCATCATATATTCATGAATTCGCGAATTTGAGATCATATTCTTGCTTGCGAAAATCGGCAATGTATTATTCGCGTAATGCGCACAAAATATTGGCGTGGGGTAGACAACTTTTCTATTGGTTGCTAGGGATGTTGTTAAGCCTTCTTATTGGCCCACAAGCTAGAAGATCACCTGAAATGTACTGGGTTAAAAAACAAACAAACTAATATTCGTCATTACAAATATATACCACTATATTCTAAATATTTGCAAATTCCCAAAATGCTGATATTTGCGGACAAATTTGCTTTTCGAATATTCGCGCTCAACACTAGTCGCTGTGACTAGAGCTGCTACCGGTCTGTACCTGTAAGGTTGTCCCACTTAAGATTTACTCTGGTGAGTGAAACCCATCTCAATTTATCACCCCTCCCATACTGTACAAACTGTTCATTTTATAGTTGCCTTGAATTCAGCTTATTTAACAGGATTGCAGTTCACAAGTACATGTGCAATATGCAAATTACTTTGTGGGGGGAATTACTACATGGGAGGCAGTGTTGAAGAAATTACTGTATGTGGGCAGTGCGGGGGAAACTACTATATGGGGCAGTGTCGGGGAAATTACTACATAGGGACAATGTGGTGGAAATTACTATATGGGGCAGTGTGGGGGAAATTACTATGTGGGGGCAGTGTAGGGGAAATTACTATGTGGGGGAAATTACTATATGGGGCAGTGTGTGGGAAATCACTATATGGGGCAGTGTGGGGGCGTTTCTATTAGGGGACATTATTTTTGTGGACACTATACAGGCATTATTACCTGGAGCACAATATAGGGTGTTATTATTACTGGGGGCACTCTAGGAAACTGCTGTAGACACTATAGGGACCTTTGCGGTAATTTATCAAACTGGTGTAAAGTAGAACTGGGTTAGTTACCCATTGCAACAGAGTCCACATTTCATTTTTGACACCTCCTTTGGAAAATGAAAGGTGGAATCTGTTGTACTTTACACCAGTTTGACAAATGACCCCAATTATGAGAAATCTAACATGTCTGTGTAACAAACTCTGTAGAGACGAGATGTGGCTGAAAGAATTTGTCATGGCGGTCTGGGTCAAACGGAGGAGAAGAGGAAAGAGAAGGTCTACATGACAGGATATGTCACTGGATGTAAGAGGTATGTGATGTTGTATTCCCCTATATGTAGAGCTGGCTCACTACTGTGACCTGCGTCTCATCGTCTCCTCCAAGTCTTTTTTTTTATAATAATCGTATGTATTTTAAATTTGGCAACAAAAATTTTAATTTGTCACCTGCAGTCCTATGTAACAGCCCAGATAACAGTGATAGCTTTCTGTGTACAGATAATGTATTCGATGTTCCATGCAGTCCTATGTAACACCCCACATACAATAGTTCACTGTGTTATGTGGGGTGTTACATAGGACTGCAAGTAACATCTATAAAATCTGTACTCAGAGAGTTATGAGATGGTGGGGGTCTGACTCCTGGCACCCCCACCAATCAGCTGTTTGAGGAGACTGCGATGTTTCAGTGAGCGCCGCAGCCTTTTTGCTCCTTATAAAGCACAGCGCTGTCCATTTGATAGCACTGCGCTTTCCCAAAAAGGTAAGTTAGTGACTCCATGTCTTTCATGATGTGTCGAGTCTATGATGGGCCAAGAGATTACCCTGACCATAAGCCTGGTATTACTGAAAAGCTGCAGTTTCTACCTCAAGATTACAACCGCTGACCAATGGTACAGGTCTAAAACCCACAGACTTGTTGGCATCAGTAAGTAACCAGTGACATTTATAAGTTTCATGATCTTCATGTACTGATTGTAATAATGTCTTATCATGTTATAATATATGTATGTGTACTAAGTACTTAGACAACCACCAAATGTTCAGGATAATCACACCCTACAAACATTGGCCTTTTAGCCTATGGGCCCCATAACTTTGCTGCGTCTATAGTTATACCTATTATTGAGGGGGGTATAGTAATTTAGTATTTTAATTCTGTCCTAGAGACCAGATTATCAGGCAGTTGTATCCTGGGAACATGTGTCAGACTATCAGATGATAGGGACCGTATCTAGACCTTGTATCTTCATTTTTCTGCTCTTGATATTTATGGTGTTTTCTGTATAACTTGGACACAGCGGTATCCACTGGTCACCACTGGAAATAAAAACAGCCTGGGGTTATGAAGGCAATTGCAGCAGGTCTGATCACCAGAGGTCTGAGACAAAATGAGGCGCAGAATAAACCATCTCCTGATCTTCACCAGTGATCCCTGCTAGAAGGTATTGGTCTTAAGAACCAAAAAGATCCCTAAATAAAGTAAGATCCTTGTTACAGGAGTCATAAAATGTAATGTGATTTATGACAGGAGCTCATAATAATAACAGACATGATGCCAAGTTCTGGAGACACCAGAGTGATGACACAGAATAATTTAGGGTTTAGATTCTCCATGAAGATGAGCAAAGCAGTGGCTATTTGTGGAAAATTCTGCAAATCGCCTAATACATGGTATATACAGTTGCAAGAAAAAGTATGTGAACCCTTTGGAATGATATGGATTTCTGCACAAATTGGCCTTAAAATGTGATCTGATCTTCATCTAAGTCACAACAATAGACAATCACAGTCTGCTTAACCTAATAACACAAATAATTAAATGTTACCATGTTCTGTAAAGAGGAATGGTCAAGAATTACTCCTGACCGTTGTGCACGCCTGATCTGCAACTACAGGAAACGTTTGGTTGAAGTTATTGCTGCCAAAGAGGTTCAACCAGTTATTAAATCCAAGGGTTCACATACTTTTTCCACCTGCACTGTGAATGTTTACATGGTTTGTTTAATAAAAACATGGCAACATTTAATTCCTTGTGTGTCATTATTTTAAGCAGACTGTGATTGTCTATTGTTGTGACTTAGATGAAGATCAGATCACATTTTATGACCAATTTGTGCAGAAATCCATATCATTCCAAAGGGTTCACATACTTTTTCTTGCAACTGTAAGTATGATAAAATTCTAACTGCCTGCAGTCAACACTAGGGGGAGCTCCCATTGACCTTAATACGTAGATCACCTTGAGCAATGGCTCCCAGAATTTTAACTAGGAAAGTGTGTAAGAAAGCAGAGGTTTTGACTATTTGTATCAGGAAAACTGAGCTCAAAACCCTTTAAAAATATATAATAAGGTGTATTCTGTTTATGTTGGATACAGCAGTGAGTCCGAAAACAGGAATAACAGCTATAACAGTCAATGACATTGATAAGCGTTAGAAACATAGGCCCAAGTTTAATGCAGTTAAAGGGATTGCAATGACCCACACTGACCGGGAGTAAATTGTGTATCACTTACATGTAATGTTCCTCTTCTCCATGTTCAGTCATAAATAGTTATATGTTTTGCATCTGCAGATCACTGTACCAGAGCAGGGGCCTCACTGTGTCCCTGCAATGAATATGGGATACAGCTAGAGGTGATGCCTCTACTACAAGTCAACAACATGGTGGCCACCGTGTCAGGATCAGATGACCTGCGCTTCAGCAAGAGGCACCAACCCATTGTTTGTGCTGCTTTACACTGCAGCTTAGCTCCGTAAGGGCATTACTAAAATGGAATCCAGGACAATGCAAGAGCTTGAATTCAAATATTTTAAAATAATTTTAAAGTGACATTAACTCATCATTTCATAGGTTTACTTATTTCTGATAACGTTGTCATTGCAGTCTTTAGATTTACAGAATGCATATCACTGTGGCACAGCCAGTGTGTTTGATAAATCAATAGAGCTTGACTCTGCAAAGATATAGCTAACAAGGAAGGGATGCTCTGGGGATGTGCTAACAACTTCCTGGAAAGCTGCAGTGTTAAAGTCAAAGGATTTTATTAGATAGTTGCCCTGCTGCAGAAAATGGCCTATTTCGTGTGAAAATGTCTTTACCAGTAAAGAAAACACACATAAATACAGGTTGAATTCAATCAGAATGTCCCAGATTGATAGATAGATTGATGATAGATAGGAAATAGATAGATATTAGATGTAAATATGTTTTCTATACTAAACTATCTGTAGATGCAGATCAATAATAAAAATAGTCTTTAAAGGGATTATCCTGGAAAAGATAATGATGTCTTATCCTCAAGATAGATCATCATTATCACATCAGCGGGGGTCCAAGTCCCAGCATCCCTGCCAATCAGCTGTTTCAGGGCGCGGCGGCGCTCACCGTAGCTTTGGTCAGCGATGCAGGCTCCCAGCAGCTCTTCAAGGACAGCGCCGTACATCGTATAGTGGCAGTGGTTGGTACTGCAGCTCAGCCCCTTTGACTTGAATGGGGCTTATCTGCAACTAGGACATGTGACCGATGTAAAGTGATGTCACTGGCCTAGGAAAAGGCTTCAGTGTTCATTGGCAGGGGTCCCGGGTGTCACACTGAATGCATTGCATTTTTCCCCAAATGATTTGCAAATGTGGATCCATGCAATGGCCACAGTGAGGCCAAGTTTTGTAGGTAAAAATATTATTAACATGTAAAACCACACAAACATTAATAGCAATTTTAAAACTTTGTGATTTGTGGTAAAACCACTGGACAGTACAATTTTGGCTCCATCGTGGCCTCACTGTGGGCACTATGGTGGTAATATTTAAAGTTGGTTTTGCTTGAGTTTGCGTTGGCATACTTTATGTCACATTTATCAAATATCACAGGTTGTTTGATAAATTTGTCTTTATCCTTAAACCTATCTAACACTAATTAAATATGATGGTTTACGTTCCTGAATATATATTAACACAGGCTTAGGAACGTATTAAAAGAAAGCAAAGTATTTATTATAATCCATTTAAAAAGGGGGGAAATTCTGTGTATTACTTTGTGTGGCCATCAGGCAACCAGACCTAAATGGTGAAGTCTGGAATAATCCCTATGCTCGGTAGCAGTGTGCTGCTAATAGTCTGCAAGCAAAGGAGTAAGGGCACGGTCCAGATTAGGTATTGGCTAGGGTGTGACGACAACAAGTCTGACAACTACTAGTATTCAAATGGTGGCGTGGCTAACATCTCTGAGAGCTGTATATATAGCCCCACTGACTATACTCAACGTATATAATCTGGTCTATAGTTTACAACCAGTCATCCATACAGGATACAGGCATCAGCAGTTATTGTATGCTGGGTTTGCTAATAGATTTGCTTGGTCCCACACACACTGCTTGCACTCGGCTATGTATGGAACGGTTTCTGTTTTGAACCAATCATCCAAATAACATACACCACCCACAGTCATTGTGTGTTAGGTTTTCAGTGGACTCACTCAATCATCATCCACATTGATATCAGTGCTTAACTCTCAGGACACCTATATACTTGTTGCCAGTGGTAACTATCTCAGAGGATAACCGCCCATTCACATTCACACCCTGCCTCCAGAACCGTGTCCTAAAGGCATTGACATCGGCTCATCGCGTTTCTACGTGACATGAATATTCCACGTGTCATCAGGAGCTAATTTTAGGACGCCTGTGAAAGCAAGTGCCCAGCACTGTTATGCGCACGACCTCCGACGTGGTGATGACCGTACGCAGCCGAACACACGCCGAGTAGATATAACAGAGGGTTGCTGCGCCGGTACGAGCGCCAGTCAGAGATAAAGGCGTGTCCCCAGGTCACGTCCTCTGACCGGCAAGTACCCAGATGAGCTGTGAAGCTCCCAGGAGTTAGCGCATGCGCGCTTATGGTAAGGGAGAATCCAATCCGCGGACCGCATCGCTAGCCTGGCTCAATGTAGGTATAATCGTAAGGACCCATCAAAGGACTCATATCAAGAGCTTATTAATGTATATATATCTGCCTTCTCCTTGAAACCAATAAGGAGGCAGAAGAAAGCATAAATCATGCTCACCCAACACTAGTAAGAATTATTAAATTCAATTTTTGGGCAAGTAAGGTAAAAAATCCACAATAGCCCTATTTTGTGACTTTTTGAAGCCAGAATTCTGGAGTGAAGCCATGATAAATCAGGGCCTATGTCTCTACCCTTACATTTTGGAAAGAAAATCCACTGTGTTTTTTTGCTACCAGAGGTTTGTTAATAAAGATTGATTAGTACCACGCAATTGTTATTCAAGTCCTAATAGATAACAAATACATGCATTTTAAGCTCTAAAACTACTTTGGGAAAGTTTATTGAAAAACATCTAATTTAAATATGTTAACTTTAACCCCTTCAAAACCAAGCCAGTTTTTACCTTCGGGACCAAGCCCCATTTTGCAAATCTGCCATGTTTCAACTTATGTGGTAATAACTTTGGAACATTTTTACTTATCCAAGCCATTCTGAGACTATTTTCTCATGACACATTGTACTTCATGTTAGTGATAAATATGAGTCAATATGTTTTACCTTTCTTTATAAAAAAAATATCCAAAATTTACTGAAATTTGGGAAAAAGTAGCAATTTTTCCAGATAGTGGTACCTCACAAAATTGTTATTACTTTACATTTACCATATGTCTACTTCATGTTTTCATCATTTTATAAATGTTATTTTATTTTTTAGGACGTTAGAAGGCTTAGAAGCACATTTTTAAATTTTTCAGAACATTTCCAAAAGCCACTTTAAGGACCAGTTCAGTTGTAAAGTTACTTTGTGGGACTCATAGTAGAAACCTCCCATAAATGACACCATTTTAGAAACTACACCTCTCAAGTTATTCAAAACTGATTTTACAAACTTTGGTAACCCTTTAAGTGTTCCACCAGAATGAAACGAATATGGAGGTGAATTTTTTTAATTACATTTTTTTGCAGATTTTTCTATTTAGATCTATTTTTACTGCAACCCAGCATGGGCTAACAGCAAAATAAACCTCAATATTTGTTATCCTGCTTCTTTAGTTTACAGAAACACCCCATATGTGGTCATAAAGTGCTCTATGGGTGCATGGCGGGGCTCAGAATGGGAGGAACACTGTATAGCTTTTGTAAGGCAGATTTTGCTGTAATAATTTTCAGGTACCATGTCGCTTTTGAAGACACCCTGAGGCACCCGAGCAGTGAAAAGAAAAAAAAGTGACCCCATTATGGAAAAAACACCAATAACCCAATAACCGTTTCATAGAATTTAGAAACACTTGGCAGTGAAAATGAAAAATTTCATATTTTACAAGAATATCTCAATTTTGGCCCAGATTTTTCATTTTAACAAAGGGTATCAGGAGAAAATGTACCCCATAATCTGTTACCCATTTTCTCCTGAATACAGCAACACCCCATATGTGGTCGTAAAGTGCTGTATGAGCACACAGCGGGGCTCAGAATGGGAGGAACACCGTGTGGCTTTTGGAGGGCAGATTTTGCTGGAATAATTTTCAGGCACCCGACAGTGAAAAATGCAAAAACAAGGCTCTAGGGGTGCCAGAACATAAAAGGAAATTGAAGAAATGCCTCATTTAATAAAATGACACCCTTCAATGTATTTATCTAGGGGTATAATGGGAATTTTTAGGTGTTTTTTTTATTGGGGGGGAGCTATTATTGGATTGCCAAATTGAAAAATGCTAAACTGAAAATGTCTTCCCATGGATTAATTAAGAAATGAATGAAATGGACTTAATGGATATCAGTTGAAGTGTGATAAACTTGAAAGCACTCTCCAGTGCAGAGGCCTGGTTTAGAGAGGCAGGTCTGTGAGTAGTGAGTCGTGTCTTTCCTAATCCCCCTAACCGAGCAAACTTGACACCTTTTTTTGGGTCGCTTTTTTTTCTGTAGGGGGAAGTACTCCAGGGAAATGCTGCCCATGTATTATTCTTAAGACCCCAGAAGCACTGCTGACTGAAATACTGCCCTCTCCTCCTTGAACGCGAAAAATCAATTTTTTTATGATTTTTTTCCTGAAATTCCAAGAAGGTCCCCCCATGACCAGCTGTTATATGGATGACAAAGGCATTATATAGTGACACTTGGGTTAGGTACAGAGCTAATTTTTTGTACCACACCCTAGATTTTCTTAGGGCACTGTAGGGCTGTAGTACTTGGTCTGAAAGATCCACTCCACCCATGAACTGGTTGTAATCCTGGATACACAAAGGCTTGGTGTTCTGCTCTGTGGTTCCTCGGACTGTGACTGGGGTGGACTGATTTTCATGAATGGTAGTTAATATAAGAACATCCCGTTTGTCCTTGTATTTTAGCAACATCTAATTTTCAGAGCAAATAGCGCTGCTTTCCCCACGACGCACGGTCTGGTCTATAAAGGATTTAGGGAGACTGCCTCTGGCAGCAAGGCACTTCAGAATAGGGAGACTATTGTAAAAGTTGTCCAAATATAGATGGTATCCGTGGTCCAGCAGGGGGTGGACTAAATCCCATACTATCTTCCCACTTCTACCTAGAACCAGCGGACAAACGGTTGCCTCAATTTTTTAATCTTTTCTCTCATTGTCACGGACGCTCCTGTGGCAGGTATAACGAGATCAGAGAGACTGGCAACACGTGGGTTAAATTAACAAGTTTCTTGTGGTTCTTATTGGGCCTGTGTTTTGGTGAATGCCACACCCCTTGCTTCAGGTGTTGCTTGTTGGTAATTTACCTTCCCCATAAGTAGCAACTTATCACTCTTGGAGGTGCGGTTTATAGATTTTATTCCTGTCTTCTAACTAGCTGGTCGGTTGTACTCTGTGGTGCTTCTGGAGTTTCCAGTTTTCTACTTAAAGCTAAGTCTTGTCTTTTCTTATTGTATTGTGTTTGTTATATTCCCAGTTGTTTGTATCTGGGCCTGAGATAGACTTCCATTCATCCATCTGGAGAGGTCCTAACCTTATTCCAGGGCATTATAGGGAAATAAGGGCCTAGGTATCCAGAATATGAATATTCCTACCTTTAAGGTCTATTTATATTGAATAAACCTGGGCCCCTTGAGAAAGCGGTAGCGAAACGTGCGTCGGGGTGTGCTCCCTGCTTTCCAGAGATCGGATCCCTCTATTGGCTGTTTACCAAGGTATTGTTTCATTATACCACTATATCCTCTGTTTATTCATTCATTCAGTTTTCCACAGTTGGGGCCTATGTATTAACCTTAACATTAGCATTTAACATTAGGATATTTAGGTTGATTTTTTTAATTACCTTGGGATATTACAGCTACTAGTGTCTCTTTACTTACCATTGAAGATTCCATTATAGATTCCGTTACGACGGACCATAACGCAATTCTATGATGGAATGCTTCCGTCATAATAGAAGTCTATGGGCTGCAAAAAGGATATGCAGGGGAGTCCTTTCCTGCATAACAGAAATGGGACGGATCCGTTATGCAGGCCATAGACTTCTATTATGACGGAACGAATAACAGAATGCCTCTAAAGGCATTCTGTTATGCATCCCATTATAGAATTGCGTTATGGTCTGTGGTAACGGAATCCATAAGGCAATTCTGCTTTTACCACCAAACGAAGCATGAACGAATTTCATAACATGAAATTCACTCATATCTAGTATCTACATTGATGTCTGGAGTGGCTGCAAATTCAGGCACCTGGGGCACATAGTTATCTGTGGGGATCCATGAAGAGTCACTTGTAAGGGGCTGCGACTGCGTACTACCCCTAGGACGCCTACGAGGGGGTTCATCATTAGATTAATCATTTGAGGAAGATGAAACTAAAAATGTCACTTCATCTCCACTGTTGGAGTCAGTGTCCTCAAAAAGCATGGCATATGCTTCTTCAGCAGTGAAAAGCCGTTTAATCATTTTAAACTGTAAACTGACGTAGATTTTTTATATATATATATATATATACAGACGTGGACAAAATTGTTGGTACCCTTTGGTCAATGAAAGAAAAAGTCACAATGGTCACAGAAATAACTTTAATCTGACAAAAGTAATAATAAATTAAAATTCTATAAATGTTAACCAATGAAAGTCAGACATTGTTTTTCAACCATGCTTCAACAGAATTATGTAAAAAAATAAACTCATGAAACAGGCATGGACAAAAATGATGGTACCCCTAGAAAACACAGAACATAATGTGACCAAAGGGACATGTTAATTCAAGGTGTGTCCACTAATTAGCATCACAGGTGTCTACAACCTTGTAATCAGCCATTGGGCCTATATATATGGCTCCAGGTAATCACTGTGTTGTTTGGTGATATGGTGTGTACCACACTCGACATGGACCAGAGGAAGCAAAGGAAAGAGCTGTCTCAAGAGATCAGAAAGAAAATTATAGACAAGCATGTTAAAGGTAAAGGCTATAAGACCATCTCCAAGCAACTAGATGTTCCTGTGAGTACAGTTGCACATATTATTCATAAGTTTAAGATCCATGGGACTGTAGCCAACCTCCCTGGACGTGGCCGCAGGAGGAAAATTGATGACAAATCTAAGAGACGGATAATCCGAATGGTAACAAAAGAGCCTAGAAAGACTTCTAAAGAGATTCAAGGTGAACTTCATGCTCAAGGAACATCAGTGTCAGATCGCACCATCCGTCGTTGTTTGAGCCAAAGTGGACTACACGGGAGACGACCAAGGAGGACACCATTGTTGAAAACGAATCATAAAAAAGCAAGACTGGAATATGCCAAACTACATGTTGACAAGCCACAAAGCTTCTGGGAGAATGTCCTGTGGACAGATGAGACAAAAATCGAAGTTTTTGCCAAGGCACATCAGCTGTATGTTCACAGACGAAAAAATGAAGCATATCAAGAAAAGAACACTGTCCCTACTGTGAAACATGGAGGAGGCTCTGTTATGTTCTGGGGCTGCTTTGCTGCGTCTGGCACAGGGTGTCTTGAATCTGTGCAGGGTACAATGAAATCTCAAGACTATCAAGGAATTCTAGAGAGAAATGTACTAGCCAGTGTCAGAAAGCTTGGTCTCAGTCGCAGGTCATGGGTCTTGCAACAGGACAATGACCCAAAACACACCGCTAAAAACACCCAAGAATGGCTAAGAGGAAAAAATTGGACTATTCTAAAGTGGCCTTCTATGAGCCCTGACCTCAATCCTATTGAGCATCTTTGGAAGGAGCTGAAACATGCAGTCTGGAAAAGGCACCCTTCAAACCGGACACAACTGGAGCAGTTTGCTCATGAGGAGTGGGCCAAAATACCTGCTGAGAGGTGCAGATGTCTCATTGACAGTTACAGGAAGCGTTTGATTGCAGTGATTGCCTCAAAAGGTTGCGCAACAAAATATTAAGTTAGGGGTACCATCATTTTTGTCCATGCCTGTTTCATGAGTTTATTTTTTTACATAATTCTGTTGAAGCATGGTTGAAAAACAATGTCTGACTTTCATTGGTTAACATTTATAGAATTTTAATTTATTATTACTTTTGTCAGATTAAAGTTATTTCTGTGACCATTGTGACTTTTTCTTTCATTGACCAAAGGGTACCAACAATTTTGTCCACGTCTGTATATATATAATATCGAACTAAAATCCTATAAATTCTGGATAAAAACTCCCTGAGTCACTTGGCAGTTATTGACAGGTGTCACAGGTAGCACAGATGGCTGGCTATGAGCCTCAGGAGGCTGAAAATGATATATAGGGGTCTAGTATGGGGCACAGAGTAGTGCCAATATCCTTTTTGGAGCAGAAAAGGGTTAATTAATGTATTATTTTACAGTTATAGGTGGCACAAATCCACATAGGGCATAGGAGACTTATATTTTACAAACTGGTGCCACTCAAGCACAGGACACGAGTATATACACACAGGAGGATGGTACACGTAGTGACAGGGTTAATTTTTATTTTTTTTGGTAACTTGGGAGTGTGTAACAGGTGTCTTGACAGACGGACAGGCTGGTGTGACAGGCGAATTGACGGACGGACAGGCTGGTGTGACAGGTCTCTTGATGGACGGACAGACTGGAGTGACAAGTGTCTTAACAGACGGACAGGCTGGAGTGACAAGTGTCTTGATGGAAGGACAGGCTGGAGTGACAGGTGTCTTGATGGATGGACAGGCTGAAGAGCAGCGTTTTGGCACTGAAGGGGTTAATACTCTGTAGTGTGTGGATTTTGACAGTAGGTCCTTCTTTGATCGCTTCCCTGACAGGAATTGGGACGATCAGAAGGAGAGTACACATAGTTCCTGCCTAAACAGCAACAATGCACGAAGATTGGTCCGTCTGCAGTAATGGACCAATAACAGCGATTGCCGGCCGGTGAGCGCTGTAAATCGTTCCCGCCGGCGTAACTGGTTGCCTAGCAACCTCCCGTGTTGCGGGAAGGGGTTAAGGCCCCTTGCACACAATCATTTTTAGTATCTGTTTTTATAACTGGTATCACTTGGAGAGCGATAGAACCAATGCATTTCAATGGCATAATGTACACTACAGTTACTTTAACCAATTTGTGTATCCGTGAAAAACTGGATACACTTGGATGCAAAAAACTTATACAGAACGGATCAAAAACTGAAACAGAAACCATATCAGTCCTGTGCAAGAGGCCTAAGTCTCCTTCTGTTGCTGTCTTACAGCTCATTTACATTTCCTATACATTTACACTTAAAGATAAAAGTAAACCTCTTTATCATTAAATTCAGGTGTTTCATTCAGTCTCATTGCCACAGGTGTATAAAATCCAGCCCCTAGCCAAGCAGTCTACCTTTACTAACATCTGTGAAAGAATGGGTCGTTCTAAAAAGCTCACTGAATTACATGTCCTGTAGTAGGATGCCACCATTGTAACAAGTCAGTTTATGAAATGTATTCCTTCCTAATTATTCCACAATCAACTGTGAGTGATATCATTGCCAAGTGGGAGCATTTAGGAACCACAGCAACTCAGCCATGAAGTGGCAGACCGGGTAATGTTACAGAGTGAAGTAGCCAAATGTCACTAATACTAACGCAAAGTCACCAATACTCCAATACACTGCTGGCTCAATAACTGCAGAGCTCCAAACCTCATCTGGCATTAACATCACCTGAAAACGGTGCTCTGGGATCTTCCTAGCATGCCCGATGCATGCAAGTCTTACATCACCAAGCAGTGGAAAGGTGTTCTCTGAAGAGACAAATCTGGCAGTCTCATGGATTAGTCTGGGTTTGGCTCTTTTTTGTTCCAGCATGACAAGATGTGGTTTAGTTAGTTTGTTGTTGGAGAATTTGAATAGCCCACGCAGAGCCTTGACCTCTACCCCAGTGAACACCTTTTGAATAAACTAGAATGGAGATTGACAGCCAGATCCTCTTGTCCATCATCAATGTCTAATCTCACATATGCTCTTCTGGATGAATGAACAATAATTCCCACAGACACACTCCAAAATCTTGTAAAATGCTTTTCCAATAGAGTGGAAGCTGTTTTAGCTGCAAAGGGAGGCCCAACTCCATATTAATGCGTTTGGATTTAGAATAGTATGCCATAAAAGCTCCTACAGGTGTAATGTGTAGGTGTCTCAATAATTTTGTTTGTACAGTCTATTTATTGTACAATTGAATTATTGAATTTACTTGCAATGATAATTAACCTTTAATACAGATACAGGAGGCAGGTGCGGCAGAATCACATAGCCGTCACCTGACCTCTGACAGGGAACTGCAATCAGCGGTAGTTAACCCCTTAGGTGCAGCACCTGATGGGTTAACTGCCGCTGATCGCAGCTCCCTGTCAGAGGTCGGGTGAGGGCTATGTGATTCTGCCGCACCTGCCTCCTGTATCTGTATTAAAGGTTAATTATCATTGGTGGCGCATTGCACCCTCCCCCCCACCCCAGTATTAAAAACATTGGTGGCGCAATGCGCCCCCCCAAACCTCCCAGTATTAAAATCATTGGTGGCAATGGCCACAGGGTCCCCTCCCCTCTCCTAATTGGTGGCAGTGGCAGCTTCTGATCGGAGCCCCAGCTATGTAATCCTGGGGCTCCGACCGGTTACCATGGCAGCCAGGACACTACTGAAGCCCTGGCTGCCATGGTAAGCTCCCTGCTGCTGTGTGTACTATGCACAGGGCAGCAGGGAGAATGTGAAGTCCTATTCACCCTGATAGAGCTCTATTAGGGTGATTAGGACAAGGGATGAAAAGATCCCAGGTTCTAGCCACTAAGGGGGGAAATAGTTATTAAATAAAAATATATAAAAAGTTACAAAAAAGCACCAAAATATTAAGTATAAATCACCACCATTACCAATTTTACATATAAAATATATGAACAATAAATAAATAAACATATTACATATCGTCATGTCTGAAGTCCAAACTATTAAAATAACTAAAATATCTCCTATGCGGTGAGCGTCGTAACAGAAAAAAAATAAAACATAAACCAAGCGATTCGACATTTTTTTTTGTCAACTTGTCATCCCAAAAAATAGGATAGAACTGTTCGATTATGGGCCGGACGTTCCATAAAATGCAGAATGCACGCTTTTTTTTTTGGGTGTTTTTTTTTTCCGCGTGGTATCGAATGGTATTGAGTATCGCAATACTTTTTTATGTTATAGAAATCAAATCAAAATTTAGGTACCGCGACAACCCTAGTCTGCTGCAGCCTGCCCTGCTGTGCTCCAAATTAAAATATCATCATATTGATATTTATTGGGCATTGGGGGCACAGGGGCAGGCAGCAGCATAGTGCTATCAGAATTCATATTGAAATTTATTTTCATATTTAATGTCTGTTTCTCTTTAGAGGGTGTACAGTAAAAACGGAATACTAAATAGACCTAAGGGATTAAAAACTAGGGGTATAAGGATCGATTCACATATATCCGCTCTGTAGCGTGTTCTGTCTATTGTATTTGGCAACATCTATAACACATGCAGCTTAATTGCCGCTTCTGTTGTGCAAAATGCCACAAGGGGGCCCACTGAGGCTTTTTCGCCCAAGGGCCCATGTGAACCTGGAGCAGTCTAATAGCAGCACTTGCAGAGCCAGGCGTGCAGGTTTATTTTTGGAATTTAGGCTACTTTCACACTTGCGCTTGATCGGATCCGTTCTGAACGGATCCGATCATATTAATGCAGACGGAGGCTCCGTTCAGTACGGATCCGTCTGCATTAATAACTTAGAAAATTTTCTAAGTGCGCAAGATGCCTGAGCGGATCCGTTCAGACTTTCAATGTAAAGTCAATGGGGGACGGATCCGCTTGAAGATTGAGCCATATGGTGACCTCTTCAAGCGGATCCGTTCCCATTGACTTACAATTGTAAGTCTGAACGGATCCGCTCGCCTCCGCACGGCCAGGCGGACAGCTGAACGCTGCAAGCAGCGTTCAGCTGTCCGCCTGTCCGTGCGGAGGCGAGCGGAGGCTGAACGCCGCCAGACTGATGCAGTCTGAGCGGATCCGCTCCATTCAGACTGCATCAGGGCTGGACGGAGGCGTTCGGGTCCGCTCGTGAGCTCCTTCAAACGGAGCTCACGAGCGGACCGACGAACGCTAGTGTGAAACTAGCCTTATCTGATTTTAAAAATAAAGATTTTCAGACTCATTCCTAAGGGCTAGTTCACATGGAGTTATTTGGCGCTGATTTTGGAGCATTTCTGCCTCAAAATCAATTCTCAAAACAGCCATTTCAATGGGAAACATTGTGTAAAAAAGAAGTGTGGAAAGAAGAAGCAGCATGCCCTATCTGAATAGGAAGCAGAAAAGAAAAGCTCTATGTACGTTTATGTGTTTTTTTTGCATTTTCAGTGCGTTTTTTGGTGCAGATCCGTGTCAAAAAGCTCAAGCTGAAAATGCAGTTTATTATTTTGCGTACCTGTGGTAGTTGATTCATAATTTAGTTAGAGGCCACATATTGAGTGGGCCACTTATCCCCAATCAGGGCCATCCTAAGGTGTGCAGGAGGTTCCTGATACGGGATTGCCCCTATCGTGGCGGCCATTCCGTTTTATTTGCAGGGTTGACAGTATAGGGCGAGATTTAGGGATAACTGCCCGATTCATTAACTAACCTGCACCCATGCCTATATAACTGCCCATTATACTATTGTGGATTTATTTAATTTTTTTTATATATCATTATTTATGACTCAGGATTATTTTTAGTATATTTATATTAAAGGCTGCATTTTAATAGTGTAGTAGTCTGTGAGTTCTTGTGGTAATGTACTACCTTTAGTAAGATGACCCTTTGACGGGTTAATGTCATAACTGTGAATTTTAAAAACCTCAAGAAAGAAATGTGCAGACTCCATGATGATTTTTATTAATTTTTTATGTGTTTTTTAGAATCGAGTGACTTGTCCCTTAGTGTGTTTTTTCAACATTTTTCCTTATCTTTTTTGCCTTTTTTAATTAAAAAACACTGGTCAGATGTTATCAGGAATTCAGTATAGAAAGCAACAAAAAAATATTCTTTTTTGCCTATTTTCAAAACTTAAAATGCTGTAGGTATGGACCTTTTATGAGGCATTTTTGCATAGACTTCGCTATAGAAAACAAAAAAAGAAAAACATTTCCTACCTAGAGCATGCTGTATTCTGAAAACAAATGCCATGAAAAAAAAAATGAAAAAATTTAAACGCACCACGAGAAAAAAAAAAAACACTGCTTGTAGTGCATTCCTCTACTAAATTTCAGATAATGTAAAAAAAAATTGTATTAAGTAAACCGCAGAAATGCTTGTAAAAATGCTAGAGAAAAAAATGCCACAAAAAAGTCTGTTTGAAGGATGGCTAAATGGTGTTTTTATGAGTCATAATGTTACAAAGTATTGATTTTAAACTGCTCCTAGTCTTGACATTTTATTCTTGATCTTTGTTATGTCACACACTTAGGCTACTTTCACACTTGTGTTCGGAGCGGATCCGTCTGGTATCTGCACAGACGGATCCACTCATATAATGCAGACGATGGGATCCGTTCAGAACGGATCCGTCTGCATTATATTTCAGAAAAAATTCTAAGTGTGAAAGTTAGTCAGACGGATCCGTCCAGACTTTACATTGAAAGTCAATGGGTGACGGATCAGTTTGAAATTGCACCATATTGTGTCACCTTCAAACGGATCCGTCCCCATTGACTTACATTGTAAGTCTGGACGGATCCGTTTGGCTCCACACGGCCAAGCAGCGTTCGGGTGTCCACCTGCTGAGCGGAGCGGAGGACAGACGGTGCCAGACTGAGGCATTCTGAGCGAATCCGCATCCACTCAGAATGAATTGGGGCAGTACGGATGCGTTCGGGGCCGCTTGTGAGAGCCTTTAAACGGAACTCACAAGCGGAACCGCGAACGCTAGTGTGAAAGTAGCCTTACCTGTCTGCACTCCTGCGGCAAAACCAGCTGCAATATGATGACGCAGGCGGTGCTCTGTTGCTACAGCAATTAGCCCCACTGACACTGGGGCTGCTTGACCTATCAGGGAGCTAGGACGATGGACCAATCAGGCTCTGTGCTGGTGTCACATGCCTCTTGAAGAGGGTTATTTAAACAGGCATCTGGTGCCAGTGATTAGTTTTCTAAGCCTCAGTCACTAGCTGTCTGGATCTTTGACCTTTCCCTGTTACTTTGACATTGCCTCTGATTAGGGATTTTGCCTCTGACATGACCTCCTGGTATTTGACTGGGCCTGTTGTGACCTTGCCTTTGCCCTCTGACTTTACCTTTGACATTATCTCCTGGTTTCATGTTGCTGTGTTTTGCGTTGGTTTCCTTAGTCTCCCCTGAGGAAGCTAACGCTCCTGTGGAGGTGTTTTCTTCTGGGTCTTTATACTGTGCAATATTTGGTTATTTTAGATGTACCACACTGTGGTTTTATACCTCTTTTATATATCCTGCAAAACTTGTTATGTGACCACTGTTCGGCACCTACATGTGGTATTGGATATCAATACCATGTGGATGTCTTTTTAACCATATGTTATTCAATAAACATGGGTTTTCTTAATAAGTTATGGAAGCAGTGTGCTATTTTTTTGTTTATAAGTGTTTACCGTTTATATGAAAGGAACAAACACTTCTAATTACACTCTGAGACTTCCGAGACGACATGCAGTGTAATCTTGAAGAGGAAGTAGCGCTCATATGAGTCTGCCTCCTCTTTAAACAGCTGATCACAGATGGTTCTGCGAGTGGGACCTCCCCTGATCAGATATTGATTACTTGTCCTGAGAATAGGTTCTCAATATTACTGGTGGCACAACCCCTTTAAATATGGCAGCATGTTCAGGTAACAGATTCACTTTAAATACCTTTTTTATACTTGCACCAACCAAATGTACTATAATATATACATTTTCTGTAGAAACGTTTCATCATTGGAAAGGTTGTCAGATACATGGTATCACATACGTGTAGACATTTTGAAAATGTACACAGTAACACATACAGGTGAAACTCGAAAAATTTGAATATCGTGCAAAGGTCCATTTATTTCAGTAATGCAAATTAAAAGGAATTGCATAAATGCAACTTAAAATTAGAATTTTGTGAAAAAAAAGGTTCAATATTCTAGGCTCAAAGTGTCACACTCTAGTCAGCTAATTAATCCATACCCCCTGAGTAAAGGGTACCTGAAATTGTAACTTCGAGGTTTCATAAGCTATAAGCCATAATCATCCAAATTATAACAAATAAAGGCTTGAAATATCTCGCTTTGCATGTAATGAGTCTACAGTATCTCAAATGTTAGTTTCACCTTTAAAGTTGCATTACTGAAATAAATTAACTTTGCACGATATTCTAATTTTTCGAGTTTCACCTGTACAGTGGCATGCAAAGTTTGGGCACCCCTTGTCAAAATGACTGTTACTGTGAATAGTTGGACATGAAATAATCTCCAAAAGGCATAAAGTTGAAGATGAAACACACTTTTCAACATTCTAAACAATATCAGTGAATTATTTTAGTTTTGTACAATTTTAGAGTGAAAAAGGCAAAGGAGCACTGGGCAGAGTTAGAGGCGTAGCTCAGTGTAGAAAAAATTTGCAGTGGTGTGTTACGCTGTTGTCCCTCCATGGGCTTTTCAAAAACCAGGAGATGTGGTAACAGGCTGCAAGTTATATTTTATCTGCTTTATATAAAAAAACTGATTCTACCATAGAGTACATAGCTCATTATGAAATGTATTGTCACCCAAAATATACATTTTTCTTATGGTTTTACCTGGGGTTGATCTTGATCTGACAGCGCTGTCCATTGGCTGAAGCAGAATGCTAGTCTCTAGACAAAAAAGAAGTACATATTAAAGTACTGGCAATAACATAAAATATTATACACTTTACTAAACTAAAAGCATTGATTTAGCATATTCCTAATCTTAGGCTGTGTTCACATCAGTGTTATCTAATGACAGAAAAAATGGGATTTGTTCAGCACTTTTGTCATAATCTTGCAGCTTTCAGACCTAGGTGCACAGAGAATTGTAGAACCGTAAAAGCAATCTCTCCAGCACAACTTAAAAAACAAAATAAAACAAAAAAACACTTTATTGTAAATGCATTAAAAACATCTTGTACAAAGGATAAAAAAACTAACAAATGGACTGACCCCTCATTGGGGACCAAAGGGAATAAAACTTAACATTTAATGGTAACTAAATTAGAATAAATGGCACAAAAAAGGATACAAAAATAGACAAGCCCGGATGGGCCAAAAGACAAGAGCACGAAGACAAACAAGTGTAAAGAAAGCGACGTTCTCACCCGGATAGTTGATGGATAGGTCTATGTAGACGAAGCCCGGTTAGAGATGCATCAGGGGAGATGTCCAATTCTTGGGAGATGATGATCACTGGAAAACGTGCGTTAAAGATGATAGTACTGGAGATTGCTTGATAGTAGGCAAGGTCGGGAACAGAGTCCATAATGTGACCCTGGAAGGAGGGAAGGGGCTAATAGACCCTGCCTACCTATACAGAGTGCTTTCTCCGCAAGGAGCGACCCCGTCTGGATACCTAACCCTAGTGTGGGCCCGGTGTCCCTAGTATGCCCTATAGATGTCCCGACGTGTCACGTTTCAGTTGAAAAAACTCATCAGGGGACATGAAAAAATACAGGGTAACAGGCAGTGTGGCGCCTGTAAAATTAGCAATACTGATAGCCAGATGGGCTAGAAGAACTGGCTACAAGCTATGAGCTGAGTCATTATGTCCAAAATGGCTAAAAGACAAAAAAGAATGGACCAGTGGGACCTATTCGAGCTCATGGTACGGTGGCCAGACCAGTGGGGCCTGACAACAACTTATCTTCACAGAAGGACCACAAGTGCTGGCATGCCAGTGGGCTGTCTTAGCACATTTGGAGCGCTATAGAGCGCAATATGGTCACTGTGGGGCCCAAGTCATGGGGTATATAGTCAGGGCCGACCTTGCCTACTATCAAGCAATCTCCAGTACTATCATCTTTAACGCACGTTTTGCAGTGATCATCATCTCCCAAGAATTGGACATCTCCCCTGATGCATCTCTAACCGGGCTTCGTCTACATAGACCTATCCATCTATCCATCAACTATCCGGGTGAGAACGTTCCTTTCTTTACACTGGGTTGTCTTTGTGCTCTTGTCTTTTGGCCCATCCGGGCTTGTCTATTTTTGTATCCTTTTTTGTGCCATTTATTCTAATTTAGTTACCATTAAAAGTTTTATTCCCTTTGGTCCCCAATGAGGGGTCAGTCCATTTGCTATTTAAATTTTGGGATTATTTTGGTCAAGGCTCCAAGCTAGACCTTGTCCACATTTTAAAAAAAAACTAACACCCACGTGTTTCGAACACGGTAAAACTTGTCCTTGCTTGTGGCAAAATGGTTTCCTCTTAGCTAGTTCTCTTAAAACACACTAAAAAAGTGCAATGTTATTGTTATAAGAAAACTGGCTAAGAGGAAACCATTATGCATGCCATGAGTAATGACAAGTCTTACTTTGTCTGCATTACGTAGGTTTTTGTATCCTTTTGTATGTTTTTAATGCATTCACAATAAAGGATTGATTTTTTTAAGGAATACTGGAGAGTGCTTTTTTCTACATTAGAATTCCACATCAGTGTCATGGCTTGTTTACAGCCAGTGATTGTCATTCTCAGCCATTTCTTGCCACATCAAGAACAGGAGCAGTAAAAAAATGGCCAAAGAAGCTCTCATAATGTGAATAAGTGGATATATTATGCTCACCTGTTGCCCCACAAAATCGGGCACAATCCTAGTGAATTTTAGAGTGCAGGGGCGGAGGTCGGTTCAGCTGGTGCTATCTTCAGTCACTAAGGGCAGAAGCCAATCAACCGAAGGAGCAGGAGAAGCACAGGAAGAGAATGGGTGGACTACTTGAGCCTCACTAAAGAGTGATAACTAGCAGGTGCAAATCCATGACCAATGTGGTCATGAACCGTAAGACCTTTATTGCGTATTTTCACATGGACAATGCATTTTGGAGTACTCAGGACCCCTTTTCAAAGTCTGATAGGAGGTAGACATCACCTGAGATAACGACACTTTGGGCCAGAGCAGAGCAAGCAGTAATTTGGTTGGTATGCTAGTGAGGCCTCAAAGTGCCCAGCAGGACGTGAATAACTGTTTCAGGAGTACTAGACCGCCTCCAGCAAGAATCCTAGCCTGCCTTTTCACTCAATCTCAGTACCTCCCCGTGCACCATCCAGTCTGCTCTTCCTCTGCAATGTCACGATGAGCATAGAACTCCTCTCACCTGGTCATCATGTCCCTCAGAAAATGTTGCACAGAACAGGAAATGTCTGTGTTTACGCATTGACTTCTCTGCAGTGGGCATCGGCCTCACTGTACTTATAATTGGCAACGCCAATTAGGCTAGGTGGCGCAGCCCTAGTGACAAGTGGGGGGCGCTTTTTTAATTTTCTCCTTAGGCAGCAGAAAGGCTAGGTGCACCCCTGGCGCCAGACCATGTGATGTCGATGACCAGATGGGGGGAGTTCTATGCTGTGACGTCACAGAGGAGGGGGAAGACTGGATGGGATCTACTGGGATCGAGGGAAGGCGTGGGCTTAGGTTGTTGAAAAAGGTGGGCTTACCATTATTCATGCCCCTCTGGACACTTTGAGGCCTCATTAGCATACAAATCAAACTAGGGTATATAGAAAATCAAATTTTCTAAACTAAGGATAATTCTAACAAAGGTATGTTTTATATTATGTCTCATGCCTACCAACTTCAGCCAAAATGAAATCTTATTTGTGCTCCAGAATTCTTATATGCAAAGAATTTAGGCAGTGGTGTTTGTATTTGTGCCCCTGCGGGTTTTTGGTGAGGTTTGGGTGTAGAAAACTCACAGAAATCCGCATGGAAATTTGTATGGCTCCTCTGCACCTATGTGCAGGTACTCTAAGGCCTAGTTCACAGGAACGTATGGCTTTTATAGTTTTTTGCGGTCCGTTTTTCACGGATCCGTTGTTCCGCTTTTGAGTTCCGTTGTGTTTCCGTTTCCTTTCCGTTTTTCGGTTCCGTTTTTCTGTATGCCATGTACAGTGTACAGTAATTACATAGAAGAAATTACATAGAAGGCATAACATTTTCAATAGATGGTTCAGGAAAACCGGAACGGATACGGAATACATACGGATGCATTTCCGTATGTGTTCCGTTTTTTTTGCGGACCCATTGACTTGAATGGAGCCACGGAACGTTATTTGCGGGCAATAATAGGACATGTTCTATCTTTCAACGGAACGGAAATACGGAAACGGAATGCATACGGAGTACATTCCTTTTTTTTTGCGGAACCATTGAAATGAATGGTTCTGTATACGGACCATATACGGAACACAAAAAAACAGCCCGTACACTCGCAAAAAAAAACGTTTGTGTGAACTAGGCCTAAGGCTGGGTTTACACGTTAAAAATATGCAGCACATCTGCTTGTAATCTGCTTATATTTTGTTGCTGAAATGCTGCTGAAAACATCTGCTTATTAGCGCCCTGAAATCCATTTAACATGCCCCCCCCCCCCCCCCCCCCCTCCAATCAGATGTTGCTGAAGACTGGGGACCTGTACTGCCCACTGTAAAAGGATTATTAGAGGATTAAACCCCATCCCTATTGCAGTCCACTTTGCATGATTGTCCAGACAAAATTGAAATATTGGCAATTATGGTATATAATTTTTTCTGGTATAGGGCTCATGTCCCTGATCCTTTAAGAAAAGGGTAGGCAACTTCCGGCACTGCAGCTGTTGTGAAACTACAACTCCCAGCATGCATACTTTCTCTTCTTAGAAATCTCATAGAAAAGAATGGAGCATTCTGGGAATTGGCTAGGTTGCTGACCCCTGCTTTAAGACTTTAGCAGTATCCCTGGAAGCACTGCAGTGTTTTGTACACCACTTTCACGTTGTTGTTACAGTTTTTCAGCATTTGGGCCCTAATTTTTATTTTGCCAAGGGGCCACACTTTGTCTAAAACTGGACTTATACTGGTTATACTAGTGATATAAATCATTCACTAGTGTTGTGTATTCCTCTAACCTTTTTTATGGAAAATGATTTATTGTCAAGATTTGATCTGTGTTTCCTAGAATTCATGGTTTTGTCTTCCTTGCCAATCCTGACATCAACTAATCTATATTTCACAGCACAAACTGCTATCAATTCTAATGTGATAATGCTATACTAGATGTAAAGGCTAATTATATTGTAATTAGACTTTGAGCCCCATTGAGGAAAAGAGCTAATGTCACAATTAGTGATGAGCAAAGTTTGGGCAAATCTGGTTCGGCATCTTCGCTTTTCATTATATGGAGTGGGCGCAATGACGGGGAACAGTGATTGTGCCGCCCTCTGTCATTTAACCCCTCAGATGCCATGTTCAATGTGGATAATGGAATCTGAGACTCACATTCAGGTGCTTAGGGGATTAACTCTGGTTTAAAAAAATATTATACTTGCCTCATTTACTTGCCGTCAGCTCCCATCTTGATTAAAGAAAACCCTCCAAAGGTCCTGCGGCGAACGTGATGATGTCACCACGCGTTCACGCTGGCCAAGGTGGCCAAGTGTGGAGAGTGGCATCGCATGGTGTCGTCTTCATGCTGCCGCAGGTCCGTTGGCGTGTTTTTTTCAATCAAGATGGAATGGACAGTGGATGAGGTGAGTATATTTTATTTTTATTTTAAGCCCTTTTTTTTGTAAATACTTTATTTTCATTTTTTTTATATCAGATTCAATAAACATTTTAAAGACAATCTGATAACTGTTTTTCAGTCGGCAAATGTCTAAAGCAGTCAAAAACAGCAGTTTTTACAAGATGTTGTACAAATTTGTTTAAGAAGAGATCTTCTGTTGTACATTTACACATATATCTTGCCTTCCTTCAACAAGGATCTTATATACAGCATTCTGGACTGTCATGGACAAAGAATCTAGTGTTGCTAAGTGTTATCAGAACCTCGAAAGGTATCAGGGAGGGGGGGATGGAACTGTGTAAAGGTGGGGAAGAGGGAGGGGGGAAAGAAAAGGGCAACCAATTCCTCCTTATCTTTTCTAGTTAGCCAATATCTGGCTTTCAATAGGTTTTAAGTTGATTTCACATTCTTGACTGTGATTCAGAATGTCACTGTCATCTTGTAATAAACAGTCATGTTATGCCTCTAAGTTTCATTATCCTGGTAAACTGTTAAAATTTAATGTAAAATATCTGCAGTATTTGTTTGGTCAGTAGATGGCCGCATAGGACCAATTTGCATTGGAGTTTACCATAGAGAGAGTGTATTACTGTGATACTGGCTCTTTAAGGCAGCAGCTAAGTATTGAAGTGACACGCCCCTTATGATGTCGGCCTGCCTCAGTGTGAGCAGAAAGAAGGAGGAAGAGGGACTTGAACTGCAGCTGCCGCCATATTGGCAAGATAGAAAACAAGTTCTGTGCTGTGTAAGATGTGTGTGGAGATACTAAAGGACTTCCCTGTGCAGCTGTCATGGAACCATGAACCAGACGTACAACAAGAGATAAGTGGAAAATAAGAAGGTTTTATTGAAGAGCAAGCCGTAGCAAAGTCCGAACGGATGGCTAAACCGAAGCAGGGTCTTGCGGAGACAGAGGTCAGGAACCAGAAGGGTAGTCAGACGAAGCCAGGAACAGGAACCAACGGGGTAGTCAGACGAGGCCAGGATCAGGAACCAGAAGCAGCAGCAGTCTTGGAAGCATGTGAACACAGGAGGACCAAGCAAGGAACTGAAGCCACAGACCTCCTATATATATGAGCTAGGCATCCAGCTCCTCCCAGTGGGAAGGAGGAGCCGCAGGGTGGGAGGCTACAAGAAAACCCAGAAACCAAGATGGCCGCCAGCACATGTCAAACGAAGGGAACAGCAAGGAGGTAAGACCATGACAGTACCTCCCCCTCAAGGGCCCCTCCTCCGCGGAGTAAGGAACGGTTTCTGAGGGAAGCGTGCGTGGAAGGCTCGGAGCAAGACAGGAGCATGGACATCTGCGGAGGGAACCCAGGAACGCTCCTCTGGACCATAACCACGCCAATGGACCAAAAACTGCACCCGGCCGCGGACCAGGCGTGAGTCCAGGATATTGCTCACCTCATACTCCTCACGATTGCCCACTTGGACCGGACGAGGCCGAGGAATCGAGGAAGTGAAACGATTACACACCAGTGGCTTCAACAGGGAGACATGAAACACGTTGGAGATCCGCATGCCAGGAGGAAGCGCAAGGGCATAGGCTACCGGGTTTACCCTGCGAAGCACTCGGAAGGGACCAACAAAGCGAGGCGCCAGCTTGGGAGTGGGCACTCGAAGGTTGAGGTTGCGGGTGGACAACCATACGCGGTCTCCGACCTGGTAGGAAGGAGCGGGCGCTCGTCTGCGATCAGCCTGGAGTTTCTGGCGCTGCGCAGAGACCTCAAGGGACCTCTGGATCTGTACCCAAGAAGCACGTAGGACGGAAAGGTGATCCTCCACAGCCGGAATATCCTGGGGAGAGAATACCTCCGGTAACACGGCAGGTTGGAACCCATAATTGGCCATGAAGGGAGACGTCCCAGAGGAAGAGTTCACCGCCGTGTTCCTGGCAAACTCAGCCCAAGGCAGGAGGTCAACCCAATTGTCTTGGTGATCGGAGACATAGCAACGAAGGAATTGCTCCAAGGCCTGATTGGATCGTTCTGCGGCCCCATTGGACTGAGGGTGGTAGGCCGAGGAGAAAGAGAGATGAATCCCCAACTGGGAGCAAAAGGCGCGCCAGAACCTGGACACAAACTGACTCCCCCGATCCGACACAATCTCCTTGGGCAAACCGTGCAACCGGAAGACCTCCCTGGCAAAAATCGAGGCCAACTCTTGTGCAGAGGGTAACTTCTTGAGAGGAACACAGTGGCACATTTTGGAAAACCGATCCACAATCATGAGAATGACCGTATGGCCTCGGGATGCAGGGAGGTCCACAATGAAATCCATCCCCAGGTGTGACCATGGACGCTCCCCGGTGGCTATGGGTTGCAAAAGGCCCAACGGAAGGTGCCGAGGGGACTTACTCTGGGCACAAACGGAGCATGCCGCTACATATGCGGCGATGTCGGAACGTAGAGAAGGCCACCAGAACAGACGTGAAACCGCCCAGGACAGCTGATTCTTTCCAGGGTGCCCCGCGGCCTTGGAGTTATGGTAGGTTCGCAACAACCGAGTGCGCAACTCCTCAGGCACAAAACATCTGCCGTTGGGTCTCTCAGAGGGAGCACCAGATTGAGCCGCCAAAATCTGCTCACCCAGAGGAGAAGTCAGGCTGGTGCGAATAGCGGCCAGGATCTGATTCGGGGGTATGACCGTAGTCGGAATCGACTCCTCCCCGGACAGCTCGGAGTACTGCCGTGATAAGGCATCCGCTCTGATGTTCTTGGAGCCGGGTAGGTAGGAGACCACGTAATTAAAACGTGACAAGAACAGAGCCCATCTGGCCTGACGTG
Source organism: Bufo gargarizans (assembly GCF_014858855.1). Lineage (NCBI taxonomy): Eukaryota > Metazoa > Chordata > Amphibia > Anura > Bufonidae > Bufo > Bufo gargarizans. The sequence continues at coordinate 213,166,592 of NC_058082.1, read as the reverse complement.
GTGTCAATCTCTTGGCCTCAGAGAGGTAGGTCAGATTCTTGTGGTCCGTCAGGATGAGAACCGGAACCACCGAGCCCTCGAGCAAGTGCCTCCATTCTTTAAGGGCCTGCACGATGGCCAATAACTCCCTGTCACCAATCTGATAGTTGCACTCCGCGGAAGACAGTTTCCGGGAGTAAAACCCACAAGGAAGCAGAGGACCCTCTGGTGTTCTACGCTGAGACAGGAGGGCGCCTACTCCCGTCTCAGACGCGTCCACCTCGAGGACAAAAGGCAACCCAGGGTTGGGATGCGACAGAATCGGAGCCGACACAAAGGCGGACTTTAGAGCCTCAAAAGCTCGGATGGCCTCGAGCGGCCAGACCTGAGGATTACTGCCCTTCCTGGTCAGATCCGTGAGAGGCTTGGCTAGCATGGAAAAGTCCCTGATGAACTTCCGATAATAATTGGCGAAGCCCAAAAAGCGCTGCAGGGCACGAAGCCCACTGGGCTGGGGCCACTGTAAGACAGCCGAAACCTTCTCAGGATCCATGGAGAACCCCTCAGCGGAAATGATGTAACCTAAGAAGGTTACCTGGGATCGGTGAAATTCGCATTTCTCAAGCTTACCGAACAGCTTGTTCTCTCGTAAGCGTTGCAACACTCGTCTGACATCCAGAATGTGGGCCTCCATGGATGCAGAATATACCAAGATGTCATCCAAATAGACCACCACACACTGCTGCAACAGGTCACGGAAAACATCGTTGATGAATTCCTGGAAGACTGCGGGCGCATTGCACAACCCAAAGGGCATAACCAAGGATTCATAATGACCGGTCCTGGTGTTAAACGCGGTCTTCCACTCATCGCCCGCCTTGATCCTTACCAGGTTATATGCCGCCCTCAGGTCGAGTTTGGTAAAGACCGTGGCCCCTTTGAGGCGATCGAACAGCTCGGAAATCAAGGGTATCGGGTAAGCGTTCTTGATCGTGATGCGATTGAGACCCCTGTAATCGATGCAAGGCCTCAACTCGCCGCCCTTCTTTTTCACAAAGAAAAATCCAGCCCCTGCCGGGGACGAGGATTTGCGAATGTGTCCGCGTGAAAGCGCCTCCCTCACGTACTCCTCCATGGCCTCATTCTCCGCTACCGACAGTGGATAGACTTTGCCACGAGGAGGAACGGCACCGGATTGTAACTCTATGGCACAATCGTATGGGCGGTGCGGAGGTAGGGCAACCGCGCGCACCTTATCGAATACATCCCGGTACTCTTCGTATTCAGGAGGCAACAGAGAGTCCGAGGAAGTACACAGCAACTTGACAGGCCCATGGATGCAACTAGCCCCACACTGCGGTGACCACGAGAGGATCTCGACCGATCTCCAATCGAAAGTCGGATTATGCTTCTGGAGCCAGGGGTACCCCAAGACCACCGAGTAGTGTGGAGACGAAATAACCTGGAGACAGACCGACTCTCTGTGAACGGCACCAATGGCCATCCCCACTGGAAGGGTCTCATGAGTCACGTGTGGTGGCAGAAGGGGTCTGCCGTCTATCGCCTCAAGAGCCAGTGGGGAACCTCGAGGCTGCAGAGGAATGGAATTGGCGGCAACGAACACTCTATCAATGAACAAACCACCAGCACCAGAGTCCACCAACGCCTGGGTCGTCACCGAACCCCCGACCCAGGAGAGGACAACCGTGATCAGTGGTTTGTCAACACGGGAAACCGGGGACGAGGAGACTCCACCCAAGATCTGCCCCCGACAGGACCTCAGGTGCGAGCGTTCTCCCGGACGGTTCGGACATGCCAACCGAAAATGCCCACCGAGACCACAGTACATGCATCGGCCCTCGCGTCTCCGGAGTACCCTCTCCCCCTCAGACAGGCGAGCAAACCCCCGCTGCATGGGTTCACCCCCAGACAAGTCATCCCCAGGAGGCGTGGGAGGAGAGGGAGGCACGGGTGGGACAGCAAACGTAGGCGCCAATCTGTTAGGAGACCTCCGCAGGCTCTCCTTAAAGGAAGGTCTCTCCCTGAGTCTGGTGTCAATCAAAATCAGGAAAGAAATAAGAGACTCGAGCTCCACTGGTAGGTCCTTAGCTGCAACCTCATCCTTCAAGGCATCCGAGAGACCATGAGAGAAAGCAGCGACCAGAGCCTCATTATTCCAGCCCACCTCTGCTGCCAGGGTACGAAACTCAATGGCGTATTCAGCTACGGATCGTGAACCCTGTCTGATGGACATAAGGAGCTTCGCAGCAGAGGCAGCACGAGCCGGCACATCGAATACCTTCCGAAGAGAAGCAACAAAACCGGAAAACTCGGCAACCACCGGATTGTTGTTCTCCCATAAAGGGCTGGCCCAGGCCAAGGCCTTGTCCGAGAGCAGCGAGATCAAGAAGCCCACCCTTGATCTCTCAGTAGGAAAGGCATGTGGCAGCAACTCGAAGTAAATGCCCACCTGGTTAAGGAAACCTCGGCACTGAGTTGGCTCTCCCCCAAAGCGCTGTGGAAGGGGGGCAGAACCGGTCATACCCTGAAACACCACAGGCGCAGCAACAGGTGTCGGGGTAGACTCTGGCGCAACAACCGGAGCGGCAGTAGGAGCGGGCCCAGGAGCGACAACCGACCCATCGGCAACGGAAGCTAAATGAGCCGTGCGTTCAAGCAGGGTTTGCAACGCCACAGCGAACCGACCCAACAGGTGATCCTGCTGATCAAGTCTGGCAACCAGCGTAGGTAGCGAGGGTGGCCCTGTACCGTCAGAATTCATGGCTTGGTCCTAATGTCATGGAACCATGAACCAGACGTACAACAAGAGATAAGTGGAAAATAAGAAGGTTTTATTGAAGAGCAAGCCGTAGCAAAGTCCGAACGGATGGCTAAACCGAAGCAGGGTCTTGCGGAGACAGAGGTCAGGAACCAGAAGGGTAGTCAGACGAAGCCAGGAACAGGAACCAACGGGGTAGTCAGACGAGGCCAGGATCAGGAACCAGAAGCAGCAGCAGTCTTGGAAGCATGTGAACACAGGAGGACCAAGCAAGGAACTGAAGCCACAGACCTCCTATATATATGAGCTAGGCATCCAGCTCCTCCCAGTGGGAAGGAGGAGCCGCAGGGTGGGAGGCTACAAGAAAACCCAGAAACCAAGATGGCCGCCAGCACATGTCAAACGAAGGGAACAGCAAGGAGGTAAGACCATGACAGCAGCCAAGCTGTGTGAACTTCAGTCTAGAGACGGATGGAGTACAAAGAAACCGTGCATTTAGTGAAGCCAAGTTAAAAAGGACTGTGTGCAGCAACTAACCTGTGGACCCGACATTGGGCTGAATGGATTGCCCCAAACAGTAAAGAGACTCACAGTGCTGTCGAGGTACCAGACAGTAACTGTAAAATTCTGGATTATATTCAACTATTTTCCCGCCCTACTGAAGAGGACTTCTTTGTTGCGTATCCTGCGCTAGTTAAAGGAAAAGGACGACATCGGGCCCCACCGCGCACTTCCACAAACTGTAAGCGGTCCAGTTGGACCACTGGAATAAGGGGGGTGCGCACCCGCTTGAAAGTTAGGGTCAGTTAGGGACAGTTTCTGGGACTATTATTTCTTAGTGTCCGCACTGCGAATACGGACACAGCAAAGGTGAAAATTGTTGCAGTGTTTAACTTGTATTGTTTATACTGTTTTGAATATTTTGCTTGTCTTTACCTCTGTAACTTCACTGTTAACCTACTTTTATTAATTTATAGTAAATGCTATTTTCTTAATCTTGACTTCTGCGTACGCACTCTTTTCTGGTGGCGGAGTCAAATCACCTGCCTTGTTCTCGGTTTACAATCTCACTCTTCTACAAATTCCTAACCATCAGCTTTCACAAGTTCCCAAAATCTCCAACCTTAAGGAAACTATCATGATTTCTATTTATCCAGCTAGTCATTTCCTCAAAATTATAGATTTGATCTACTTTGGCTTTCCATTCTTGAAATGTGGGAGGTCGTGTATCTAACCAGTGTACTGGTATATGTGCTTTAGCTATTGCTATCAGGTGTGTTATTAGGTTTTTCTTTGCAGGAGTGTATAAGCTAGAAGGTGTTGAGAGAACTACCATCTCAATAGTGATGTTAAAGTCTGGTATGGCTATTTTCTTAACCGCTTTATTTACCTCTTCCCAGTACTTTATAATCTAGGGGCAAACCACCAGATATGTGATAAAGAGCCCACTCCTTCTTTACATCTCTAGCACCGCTGGGAGTCAGAAAGCCCTCTTTTAAATAAGAACTCAGGTGTTCTGTACTATCTAGTGAGAAGTTTAAAATGGTTCTCTTGTAGACGGACACATTGCGTAAATCCGTGAGAGGTTGCTAGTATCTTTTTTGTCTCCTGTTCTGAGAGCACAATATTTAATTCCTTTTCCCATGCCAATAAGTATGGTGGTTTTGGAACCTCACCTTGACCTCCCAAAACCAAGCAGATCTCAGAAACCTTCCTTTGTATCGCTTGAGTTGTTGTCAGCAGTGTCTCTAAGTCGGTAAGGGGTCTCTGGAACAGGTATTTCCCTGCAGCTCTCCTGCACACAGTTCTTATATGTGAGTTGGCAAGGAAAAATGTTGAAGATTTTCTAATTGTTTCGGTGAGCTTTTCTTTTAAATAGTGATCTGTGTCACCCATAAAATCTCCTACTTTAATCTGTGTATCGGGATTTCTAACAGATCTGGGAGGAGACTGGTTGGAGACGAGTCTCCTCCCAGATCTGTTAGAAATCCCGTTGGAGATTAGAAAGACTCGTTGGAGATGGAGTAGGAGCTAAAGTACCCCTTTCAGAGCTCCCCATCTCATATACTCCTTTAAACATAGGGTCCATTCCCTCTATTGCATCTGTCTTTTTATTCGGGAGCCAAAGGTATTTTTGAAAGGAAGACCCCACACTGTATTCATATAGATCCTTGACACCTTTCTGTCTTATTGGGTCCGCTAATTCTAGCCACTTATGAAGCTGTATTGATTTATAATATGTGCCTACTTAGGGTAATCCTAGGCCGCCCCTTTCTCTGATTTTTATCAGGACTTTATATGATATGCACGGTCTCCTCCCAAACCAGAGAAAGTTGGAAAACAGACGTTTCATGTCTGGAAACAATCGCGATGAAATGTGTATGGGCATTACTTATGCTTTAATAATATTTTTTCTGCCCATCCATGACAAAAATGGTATGTTATATTTTTAGTTGAAGTAGTTGTTTGATGTTATCCCGTAATGGTATGTAGTTGTGTTTGAATAAGTTTCCTAGATTTTGTGGAATTTTAATTCCCAAGTATTTAATGGGACCCTTGGACCAACAGAAGGGGCATGCTCTTTTTAGTTGCGTTACTTTATCCTCAGAGAGTGTGATATTAAGAATCTCTGACTTGGCATTTTTCATCTTAAATTTTCAGCCACCATTTTAAGAAAAAGTGCGAGTAAAATCCGCTTAGCAGCAAACTGAATTTTTCCTAAACTTTAGCTGGAATTCCGCTTTGTATGCTTTGATTTGCTCAACACTAATCACAATCGCTGTACAGCACCATAGAGTATGTTGGTGCTCTATAACTAATGGAAATAAATAAAGAGGTGTGTTGCAAGATTCTCAGTAAGAATTGTCATTAAAATCATGTAAAATTTCCAGAAAGGTTTCCAAAAAATGACCCTCAGTGTGGTATATCTTCTTTATAAGGGCTCATGCACACAACAGTTGGATGTTTTGCAGTCCGGGCTCTAATAGAACAGTCCGTAATGCAGACAATACTAGGTCATGTTCCAATTTTTTGTGGAATGGACATACGGACATGGAATGCACACAGTCGTTTTTGTTTTTTTTGTGGCCCCATTGAAGTGAATGGTTCCGCATACAGGCCGCGAAAATAACGGAACTAGGGATGAGCGAATACACTATGAATGTAACATCCAAAGTCGATTTGCATAAAACTTTGTTAGAATACCGTACAGTATTAGAATATATTGGCTTAAAAACCTTTTACCGAACTCTGTTTCGGTTCCAAGTGGTACCTTGGAACCGAACCAGAGTTTGGTAAAAGGTTTTTACAGTAGAAATGAATTTATGAAGTTATTACCCGAAGTCTTGTGAGACTTCACAAGTAATGACTTCGGCTCATAGGAGCCAAAACTTTCTAATACTGTATAGAGCACTCACTCTGTACAGTATTCTAACAAAGTTTTATACAAATCCACCTAGGATGTTTTCATCCGAACTCGATTTGCTCATCCCTAAACGGAACAGACACGGAAAAAAAATATGCGTGCATGGACCCTTAAGCAATTTTGTAGAGGATATTCTCTCCCCGTGCATTTATATTTTTGTAGAGAGAGTACTAAAAGTGACTATACCTCACTCTCTGGAATATCCAATCCATCCACGTAGTGTGCTGCTGCTGACTGGGGAAATCCTGTAATAGTAAATGAAATACAATGTTCATCTAAATTAATGACATACGTCATGGCAGCTAATAAGTCCCTGAATTTTTATTAAGATTGACAGTACACAATGCATATCATATAGTATGTACAGGTGCTGACAGGGTGCATCATGTATGGGTAGTCTTGGAGTATGGCTGTGCGACTACTTGTCGCAGAAATGTTGTGCAAGGTTTTCTGTAATGAGCCTATGGTGTCACATTGCAACATGCAACATGTTGCGACGGGACAGTCATTCAAAAATCCATCTAAGTTGGATTTTAGTGAGACTATCATATGTCACCGTGCGACACCATAGGCCATCATTACAAAAGTCACACGTCATTGCGGCAACATAAATTTTGCGCTACCGATGGGATACCTGCACACGGATGCAAGCTGTCTAGCAGAAATTCCGCACAAATTTCCATCCGGATTTCTTTGAATTTCCGCTACAAATTTGTGCAAAAAAAAAACACATCAGTTTTTGGTGCAGATTTGATGCGGTTTTATCACAGTTTTCACCCTTGCATTGAAAAGGGTGAAATCCACACAATAGAGTCTACTGTACATGCTGCAGATTTCTGCACAGAACGCAAAAGCAAAGTGTACATGAGATTTGTCTAATCTCATATACTTTGCTGGTAATGTATTACACAGTAGTTTTTCCACACGGGAATCCGCACAGAAAAACTGTACGTAATCCACAACGTATGCAGGTAGCCTTAGGGTACTGCCATACATCACGGTTATGCTGTGTTTTGTGCATGGGTAAAAATACATTGAAAATGCATACAGTTTTTGCAACAACATATCAACAGTTATGCTGCGATTCCTTCCAGCAAAACGGAAAAAAAAAGCTAATCACACAAAGCAAAACTAGGCAAATTCACACAAGAGTATTCAGTTTGGGAAACACGCCTCACGTGTTCGATAAACCTTGGACCCAACTTCCAGGAAGGTACCTTTTAAGGCTCCATTCACATGTCCGCAGAATGTGTCCGCATCCGTTCCGCAGTGTGCTGTCTGCATCTGCAATTGCGGAGCACGTCCCCGATCTTCTAGTCCGCAGCTCCGCAAAAGATAGAACATGTCCTATTCTTGTCTGCAGCTTGCGGACAAGAATAGGCATTTCTATGGGGGTGTCGGGCTGGTGTGTTGCGGACCCGCAACACATCACGGACGTGTGAATGGAGCCTTACTTAATGTTTCTTGTGGACAGCCACACAGAATCACGCACAATGTTGTCAAGAAATACCTGTGCAAGGGTTTTAGCATTAGGTAGGCCTGGTAATGCAATAAAATGTACCATTTTACTAAAGTGATCAAATACCACCAGAATAACTGTCTTTCCTGAAGAATTAGGTAGATAAGTGATAAAGTCCATGGATACAGGAGTCCATGGCCTGGATGGAATGGGTAACGGAAGTAAAGATCACGAAAGTCGACTATGTGTCACCTTGGCACGTGCACAGGTAGTACAGGCTGACACATAGTCCTTTACACACTTACGCCACCCCGGCCACCAGAATCTACGAGATATGAGGTTGGCAGTGGTCCTACTCCCAGGATGTCCTGTAAGAACTGTACAATGATGTTCCTATAACACCTTGTGACGCAATTCCGGTGGCACAAATAGTTTCCCAGAGGGACACGAGTCCGGTGCGTCTCTCTGAGCGTCTAACACCTTCACCTCAAGGTCAGGGTAGAGGGCGGATATCACCACCCCTTTAGACAGAATGGGACTCAGGTTTTCAAAATCGCTACCTCCAGGGAAACTATGTGGCAAAGCATCCGCCTTGACATTCTTAATCCCAGGACGATAGATGACAGTGAAATTCAATCTGGTGAAAAACAAGGCCCATCTGGCTAGTCTTGGGTTCTGTCGTTTCGCTGACTCCAGATTTTTGTGATCAGTGAATACCATGATCGGATGAATTGCCCCTTCCAACCAATGACGCCATTCCTCAAAAGCCAATTTAATGGCCAGAAACTCTGCTACCCACATAATTTTTTTCAGCAGGGGATAGTTTAAAAAAAAAATTCACATGGTAGCCATTTACCAAGTAAGGGGCCCTGTGACAAAACTGCTCCTACCCCTACCTCGGATACGTCCACTTCCACAATAAACGGTTGTGACACATCTGTCTGCACCAATATGGGAGCAGAAGAGAAGCATTCCTTAATCGCAGAAAAGGCTTGCAACGCTGAATCAGACCATACAGAGACATCCGTCCCTTTTTTAGTCATGTCCGTTAAGGGTTATACTATTGTCAAATCATTCTTAATAAATTGTCGGTAATAGTTGGTGAACCCTAAAAACCGCATAAGAGCCTTCAGATTTTCGAGTCGATCTCAGTTCCATACAGCACGGAATTTCTAAGGATCCATTCGAAAACCCGAAGATGAGAGTAGGTAGCCCAAAAACGGCACCTCGAGTACCGCAAAAATACACTTGTCTAACTTTGCAAGCAATTTATTATCCCTTAGGATCTGTAACACCTGTCTCACATGATTCAGATGTGTTTCAATGTCTGGAGAATAAATAAGAATGTCATCCAAATACACAACCATAAACCTCCCCACCAGGTGATGAAAGATGTAATTCACAAAATGTTGGAAGACCGCCGGGGCATTGGTCAACCTGAAAGGCATGACCAGGTTCTCAGGAGTATTAAAAGCCTTCTTCCACTCATCCCCTTCCTTGATCCTAACCAAATTATATGCACCCCTTAAGTCCAACTTGAAACCAATAATCTGGATAAACAAATCGGGAATCAATGGAAGAGGGTAAGGATCACGGTTGGTAATCTGATTGAGTTCACGAAAATCCAGACATGGCTGAAGACCTTCATCCTTTTTATTTTTATTTATTTTTTACAAAAAAAGAACCCTGCAGCCACTGGAGACTTATGTGCCCTTTCTTCAAACTCTCGGCAATATATTCTCTCATGGCCTGGCTTTCAGGTTCAGAAAGATTATACAACCTAGATTTAGACAATTTAGTCCGGGGAATAAGATTGACAGGGCAAAATTTTCCCGATGGGGAAGTAAATCCTGATATCCACTCTCAGAAAACACATCGGCAAACTCTGATAAAAAAGAGGGTACAGCCTTCGTAGTAATCATATAAATGGATGTATTGAGACAATTATCAATGCAATGGTCCCCCCAATCCAGAATCTGCCTAGCTTGCCAATTGATAGTTGGATTATGCTTGGTAAGCCACGGTACACCCAGAACCATAGGTGCAGGGAGACCTTCCAAGACAAAACACGAGATAACTTCTTGATCAAAGTCACCCACTCTTAATCTGATATCATGCAAAACTTGTGACAAGCACCTCTGAGTAAGAGGGGCAGAATCAATAGCAAATACAGGAATGTCCTTTTTTAATGTACTTGGTTATAACCCGAGCATCAATCGGGTTCACCCCAGCCCCGCTATCGATAAATACTTCAATTCCCCCAGTTTTTTACTCTAGCGCCACCCCAGCAGTCAGAAGAAATCGGGTACTACCATCAAAGGACAAATGCACATTCTCTGACTCCCCACTCACACCTCTGATAGTCAGATGGGATTAAGACGTCCCTTTTAGTTTCTCTTTATGCCACTGAATGCTTGGACATACAGTACAGACCAAAAGTTTGGACACACCTTCTCATTCAAAGAGTTTTCTTTATTTTCATGACTATGAAAATTGTAGATTCACACTGAAGGCATCAAAACTATGAATTAACACATGTGGAATTATATACATAACAAAAAAGTGTGAAACAACTGAAAATATGTCATATTCTAGGTTCTTCAAAGTAGCCACCTTTTGCTTTGATTACTGCTTTGCACACTCTTGGCATTCTCTTGATGAGCTTCAAGAGGTAGTGTCACGGCTGTTTGAGAGTAACAAGAGCATACACAGTAAAAAGAGCTACTGACCGGACCCAAACTAGGGAAGATAAAGGGTGACCCCTGTCAGACCCTCGAAGCTCTCCCTATGCTGCTAAAGCACATGCCCGGATCCAAATGGTGGAACGAGGCATGCCCGCGTACCTAAAACTGATGACCACTGTAACCCCTACAATAGTGGAAGGGGCCCGGCCACCGGTGCCCTGCTCAGTATATGGAGGGAACCGTGGCCACCTCAGATCCAGTCAGAAAATAACCAGGTACACAACAATGTCTGCACACTTAGCTGAAGGAGCTGCAACCGCAGAGAAGACGGATCCAAGGACAGCTGGCAATATCCGGAGTGCTTGCTGCAGCAGAACACAGGTCCAGTGAACTGATAGCTTACAAGTGAAGATACTCAAGCCAGAGCTACAACTGAAATGAGAAATATAATCCACGCCCTACAATAGGAGGAGGGGTGATTTAAAGGCAGGGAAATCAAACGCAGGAGGAACAGCTGGGAGTAAAGACCTCATCACAGGGGCGGAGAAACAGAGCAGTGAGAACTCCTCCTAGCTCTAAGTGACATCATCACAGGGGTGGAGAAACAGAGCTGTGAGAACGTCTCAAAGCTCTGGTAGTGACAGTACCCCCCCCCCCCCCTCTACGGGTGGACTCCGGACACCCAGGACCCACCTTCTCAGGATGAGCCCTATGAAATGCCCTGATGAGGCAAGTGGCTTTAATGTCCGACACCGGAACCCACATCCTCTCCTCAGGACCATAACCCTTCCAATGAACGAGGTACTGAAGAGAACCGCGGACAATGCGAGAGTCCACAATTCTGGAAACCTCAAACTCCAGATTGCCATCAACCAAAATCGGAGGAGGAGGCAAAGAGGAGGGTACCGTGGGCTGGACATATGGTTTTAAGAGAGATCTGTGAAATACATTATGTATCTTCCAAACCAGTGGAAGATCAAGACGGAAGGCAACAGGATTGATGACTGACAACATTTTATAAGGCCCAATAAACTTGGGACCCATTTTCCAGGAGGGAACCTTCAGTTTAATATTTCTTGTAGACAACCACACCAGATCACCCACATTCAGGTCCGGACCAGGCACACGTCTCTTATCAGCCACACGCTTATACTTCTCACTCATCTTTCTAAGATTACTCTGAATCTTTTGCCAAATGGTAGACAAAGACGAGGAAAATCTCTCCTCCTCAGGTAAACCAGAAAGAGCCCCTCCCGAGAATGTCCCAAACTGCGGATGGAACCCATATGCACCAAAGAATGGTGACTTATCAGAAGATTCCTGACGACGGTTGTTCAAAGCAAACTCAGCAAGAGGGAGAAATGAACACCAATCCTCCTGGTTCTCTGCCACAAAACAGCGCAAATATGTCTCCAGATTCTGATTGAGGCGCTCAGTCTGACCATTCGACTGCGGGTGAAAAGCAGAAGAGAAGGACAGCCGAACCCCCAGGCGAGAACAGAAAGCCTTCCAGAACCTGGACACAAACTGCGTGCCTCTATCGGAAACAATATCAGAGGGAATGCCGTGCAATTTAACAATATGGTCGACAAAAGCTTGCGCCAACGTTTTAGCATTGGGTAAACCAGGGAAAGGAACGAAATGAGCCATCTTGCTAAAACGGTCCACGACCACCAGGATCACCGACTTCCCCGAGGAATGAGGAAGATCCGTGATAAAGTCCATGGACAGGTGTGTCCAAGGACGGGAAGGTATGGGTAACGGGAGAAGGGGACCTGAAGGCCGTGAACGAGGGACCTTAGCGCGAGCGCACGTCTCACAAGCAGCCACAAAACCCTCCACCGACTTACGAAGAGCCGGCCACCAAAATCTCCGAGCAATGAGATCTACCGTGGCTCTACTCCCGGGGTGACCAGCAAGAACCGTATCATGATGCTCCTTGAAGAGTTTGTGACGTAGCTCAGGAGGCACGAACAACTTCCCGGAAGGACAACGGGCAGGTGCCTCAGTCTGGGCAGCCTGGACCTCGGCCTCCAAATCGGAATATAGAGCAGAAACAACTACCCCCTCCGCCAAAATGGGACCCGGGTCCTCAGAGTTTCCTCCTCCCGGAAAACAGCGAGAGAGAGCATCAGCCTTCACATTTTTGATCCCAGGGCGGAATGTAACGACAAAATTTAATCTGGAGAAGAACAGAGACCATCTGGCCTGTCTCGGATTCATACGCCTGGCCGACTCCAAGTATGCCAGATTCTTATGGTCGGTAAAAACTGTGATAGGGTGCCTGGCCCCCTCCAACCAATGGCGCCATTCCTCGAAAGCCAACTTGATGGCCAACAACTCCCTATCTCCCACATCATAGTTTCTCTCTGCCGGGGAGAGTTTTTTAGAGAAAAAGGCACAGGGTCGCCATTTGGCAGGAGAAGGGCCCTGGGACAAAACTGCACCCACACCCACCTCGGAAGCATCCACCTCAACAATAAAAGGTAAGGAAACATCGGGATGCACCAAGACGGGAGCAGACGCAAAACTCTCTTTAATCTTAGAAAAGGCTGCAAGCGCCTCCTCCGGCCAAGAGGAAAAATCCGCCCCCTTTTTTGTCATGTCAGTAAGGGGTTTGACAACAGAGGAATAATTCAAAATGAACTTTCTGTAGTAGTTAGCAAAACCCAGAAAGCGCATCAATGCCTTCTGATTCTCAGGAAGCTCCCACTCAAGTACAGCACGGACCTTCTCCGGATACATGCGAAAACCAGAAGCAGAGAGGAGAAAACCCAGAAATTGAATCTCCGATACCATAAAAAGACATTTCTCCAGCTTGACATACAATTTATTTTCCCGCAGTATCTGCAGAACCTGAAAAAGATGATCCTGATGGGTCTGAACATCAGGGGAAAAAATCAAAATATCATCAAGATACACTAATACAAATTTCCCCATTAAATGGTAGAAAATACTATTAACAAAATGCTGAAAGACGGCCGGAGCATTCATCAGGCCGAAAGGCATAACGAGATTCTCGAAATGCCCATTCATCCCCCTCTCTGACCCTGACCAGGTTGTACGCGCCTCTCAAATCCAATTTGGAAAACACCTTGGCCCCAACAATTTGGTTGAAGAGGTCCGGGATCAGAGGAAGGGGATAGGGATCGCGAATCGTAATACGGTTCAGCTCCCTAAAATCTAAGCAAGGTCTCAGAGAGCCATCTTTTTTAACAAAAAAAACCCAGCGGCAACAGGTGACTTTGAGGGACGAATATGCCCCTTATCGAGACTCTCCGAGATATAGGTTTGCATTGCGATTCTTTCCGGTTGTGAGAGATTGTAGAGGCGTGCCTTTGGCAGCTTGGCGCCGGGAATGAGGTTAATGGGACAGTCAAACTCCCGGTGAGGAGGTAGCTCCTGAACACCGCTCTCGGAAAACACGTCCGAGAAATCAGAGAGAAATGATGGCACAGTTTTAGTAGACACCTCTGCAAAAGTCGCTGTGAGACAATTCTCTCTACAAAAGTCACTCCACTCATTTATTTGCCTTCCTTGCCAATCAATAGTGGGGTTATGTCTAGTGAGCCAGGGTAACCCCAAAACTAGAGGAGAAGGCAATCCGTTAAGGACAAAACAAGATATATCCTCCACATGAGTGTCACCTACAGCTAGCCGGATATTGTGAACAATGCCCTTCAGAGATCTCTGCGAGAGTGGAGCAGAGTCAATAGCAAAAACAGGTATATCCTTTTCTAATGTGCAAACTTGAAAACCATGCATGGCTACAAATTGAGTGTCAATAAGATTGACGGCCGCTCCACTATCGACAAAAATCTCACAAGAAATGACTTTGCTCTCTAGCGCCATCCTGGCAGACAGGAGAAAATGGGAACTGCAGGTCAGAGGAAAGCATCAATTCCTACATCAACTTTGCCCAAAGTAGCAGATGAAGCAGAATTTGATGATTTACCTTTTGAGGTTTTTCTCTTATTATCGCTCTTAGTACAGTTCAGGAATCTCCTAGACGGACAAACATTTTCCAAATGACCTATGCCCCCACAACAAAAACACACCATATTCTGAGGACTAAATCCTCTTTTATCAGGGGCAAGTCGACCTAGCTGCATGGGCTCCTCCTCAGAGGGGAGCGAGACAGGATGAGGCCCCTGCACACTGAATGAGTCCGCACCATTGCCCCTAGACTGACAATGGCTGGACAGAGAGGTCTCGTTTCTTTCTCTTAGACGCCTGTCAAGGCGTACCGCCAATGACATGGCAGACTCTAAGGACGTTGGTCTCTCATGGAAAGCAAACGCATCTTTCAATCTCTCTGAGAGACCATGAGAGAACTGACTCCGGAGTGCAGCATCATTCCAACCTGAATCAGCTGCCCATCTCCGAAATTCAGAACAATAAAGCTCCGCAGACAGTTTGTTCTGGCATAAAACACGTAAGTTCGATTCGGCCAGAGCAACACGATCCGGGTCATCATATATCTGCCCCAGGGCCACAAAAAATCTTTCCACGGATCGAAGGGAGGGATCCCCTGATGTAACATAGTAGTAGTACATAAGGCCGAAAAAAGACATTTGTCCATCCAGTTCGGCCTGTTATCCCGCAAGTTGATCCAGAGGAAGACCCCTCTCTAGTAGCTATAGCCTGTAATATTATTAAGCTCCAGAAATACGTCCATGGCCCTCTTGAATTCCTTTATTGTACTCACCATCACCACCTCCTCAGGCAGAGAGTTCCATATTCTCACTGCTCTTACCGTAAAGAATCCTTTTCTATGTTTGTGTACAAACCTTCTTTCCTCCAGACGCAGAGGATGTCCCCTCGTCACAGTCACAGTCCTGGGGATAAATAGCTGATGGGATAGATCTCTGTACTGACCCTTGATATATTTATACATATTAATTAGATCTCCCCTCAGTCGTCTTTTTTCTAAAGTGAATAACCCTAATTTTGATAATCTTTCAGGGTACTGTAGTTGCCCCATTCCAGTTATTACTTTAGTTGCCCTCCTCTGGACCTTCTCCAGCTCTGCGATGTCTGCCTTGTTTACAGGAGCCCAGAACTGTACACAGTACTCCATGTGTGGTCTGACTAGCGATTTGTAAAGTGGTAGGACTATGTTCTTATCACGGGAATCTATGCCCCTTCTGATGCAACCCATTATCTTGTTGGCCTTGGCAGCAGCTGCCTGACACTGGTTTTTGCAGCTTAGTTTGCTGTTTATTAAAATTCCTAGATCCTTTTCCATGTCAGTGTTACCCAGTGTTTTACCATTTAGTATGTACGGTTGATTTGCATTTTTCCTTCCCATGTGCATAACTTTACATTTATCAGTGTTAAACCCCATCTGCCACTTATCTGCCCAAGCCTCCAGTGTATCCAGATCCCTCTGTAGTAGTATACTGTCCTCATCAGTGTAAATTACTTTACACAGTTTAGTGTCATCTGCGAAAATTGATACTTTACTATGCAAGCCTTCTACAAGATCATTAATAAATATATTGAAGAGAATAGGGCCCAATACTGACCCCTGAGGTACCCCACTAGTGACAGTGACCCAATCTGAGTGTGTACCGTTAATAACCACCCTCTGTTTTCTATCACTGAGCCAGTTACTTACCCACATACAGATGTTTTCTCCCAGTCCGAGCATTCTCATTTTATATACTAACCTTTTATGTGGTACAGTGTCAAATGCTTTGGAGAAGTCCAGATATACGACATCCATTGATTCGCCGCTGTCAAGTCTAGAACTTACCTCCTCATAGAAACTGATTAAATTAGTCTGACATGACCGATCCCTCACGAAGCCATGCTGATATGGCGTTATTTGCTTATTTCTGTTGAGATGCTCTAATATAGCATCTCTCAGAAAACCTTCAAACAGTTTACCCACAACAGATGTTAAACTTACCGGCCTATAGTTTCCAGGGTCTGTTTTTGGCCCCTTTTTGAATATTGGCACCACATATGCCATGCGCCAATCCTGTGGGACATTCCCTGTCAGTATAGAGTCTGCAAATATCAGAAATAAGGGTCTGGCTATGACATTACTTAATTCCTTTAGGATACGGGGGTGTATGTCATCCGGTCCTGGCGATTTGTCTATTTTAATCTTTTCAAGTCGCTGATGTACTTCTTCCTGGGTCAGACAGGACACTTTTAATGGGGAATTTATTTTTGCATTCTGCATGTCATCTGACAATTTATTTTCCTCAGTGAATACATTGGAGAAAAAAATATTTAACAGCTTTGCTTTCTCCTCATCGCTCTCTGCGACTTCCCCCTCATTACTCTTTAAAGGGCCAACACCTTCAGATTTATACTTTTTAACATTTATATAATTGAAGAACATTTTAGGGTTAGTTTTACTCTCTCTGGCAATTAATCTCTCGGTCTCTAGTTTGGCCGCTTTTATTTGTTTTTTACATGTTCTATTTTTTTCCTTATAGTTTTTCAGTGCTTCCGTGCTCCCCTCCTGTTTCAGTGAATGATATGCTTTCTTTTTGTCATTTATTGCTTTCGTTACAGTTCTATTTATCCACATTGGTTTCTTTTTATTCCTTAACCTTTTATTACCATACGGTATGTACCTCTCACAATGAGATTTTAGGATGTTTTTAAAGATATCCCATTTTGTGGCTGTATTTTTATTTTTGAGGACTTTGTCCCAGTTAGTTTGGCCTATGGCCTCTCTTAGTTGGCTAAATTTAGCTTTTTTGAAGTTTGGTATTTTTGTTCCTCCCTGTAGAAACGCTCTTTTGAATGATAATTGGAAGGTTATTACTTTGTGGTCACTATTTCCCAGGTGTCCCCCAACCTGCACGTCTGTTGTTCTGTCCGGCCTATTGGCAGCGAAAAAGCCCAAGTCTGAGCATTACCCCTGAGCAGGGAGATGACAATCCTCACCCTCTGCTCCTCCTTACCAGAGGAGTGGGGACACAAGCAAAAATGGAGTTTGCATGCCTCTCTGAAGCGAACAAAATTCTCACTGCCCCCGGAGAACGTTTCCGGAAGTGAGACCTTTGGCTCGCAACAGACTCCATGAGCCGGAGCAGAGCCCAATGCTTGTAGCTGAGTCATAGATTGACGGAGATCCGCTACTTCCAAAGAAAGACCCTGCATGCGGTCAACCAGGCCAGAAAGCGGATCCATGTCAAAAAGGACGGTTTTGGTGGATTATAATGTCACGGCTGTTTGAGAGTAACAAGAGCATACACAGTAAAAAGAGCTACTGACCAGACCCAAACTAGGGAAGATAAAGGGTGACCCCTGTCAGACCCTCAAAGCTCTCCCTATGCTGCTAAAGCACATGCTTGGATCCAAATGGTGGAACGAGGCATGCCCGCGTACCTAAGACTGATGACCACTGTAACCCCTACAATAGTGGAAGGGGCCCGGCCACCGGTGCCCTGCTCAGTATATGGAGGGAACCGTGGCCACCTCAGATCAGTCAGAAAATAACCAGGTACACAACAATGTCTGCACACTTAGCTGAAGGAGCTGCAACCGCAGAGAAGACGGATCCAAGGACAGCTGGCAATATCCGGAGTGCTTGCTGCAGCAGAACACAGGTCCAGTGAACTGATAGCTTACAAGTGAAGATACTCAAGCCAGAGCTACAACTGAAATGAGAAATATAATCCACACCCTACAATAGGAGGAGGGGTGATTTAAAGGCAGGGAAATCAAATGCAGGAGGAACAGCTGGGAGTAAAGACCTCATCACAGGGGCGGAGAAACAGAGCAGTGAGAACTCCTCCTAGCTCTAAGTGACATCATCACAGGGGTGGAGAAACAGAGCTGTGAGAACGTCTCAAAGCTCTGGTAGTGACAGGTAGTGACCTGAAATGGTCTTCCAACAGTCTTAAAGAGTTCCCAGAGATGCTTAGCACTTGTTGGCCCTTTTGCCTTCACTCTGCGGTCCAGCTCACCCCTAACCATCTCGATTGGGTTCAGGTCCAGTGACTGTGGAGGCCAGGTTATCCGGCGCAGCACCCCATCACTCTCCTTCATGGTCAAATAGCCCTTACACAGCCTGGAGGTGTGTTTTGGGTCATTGTCCTGTTGAAAATAAATGATGGTCCAACTAAAGCAAACAGGATGGAATAGCATGCCGCTGCAAGATGCTGTGGTAGCCATGCTGGTTCAGTATGCCTTCAATTTTGAATAAATCCCCAACAGTGTCACCAGCAAAGCCCCCCCACACCATCACACCTCCTCCATGCTTCACGGTGGGAACCAGGCATGTAGAGTCCATCCGTTCACCTTTTCTGCGTGGCACAAAGACACAGTGGTTGGAACCAAAGATCTCAAATTTGGACTCATCAGATCAAAGCACAGATTTCCACTGGTCTAATGTCCATTCCTTGTGTTCTTTAGCCTAAACAAGTCTCTTCTGCTTGTTGCCTGTCCTTAGCAGTGGTTTCCTAGCAGATATTCTACAACGAAGGCCTGATTCACACAGTCTCCTCTTAAAAGTTGTTCTAGAGATGTGTCTGCTGCTAGATGTCACGGATGGTGTACAGAAAACAAGACAAAGCAACATGCATATATGACTCACTGGATCCAAAGCTAAGGAACCAAAAGGGAGACCCCTGCACAAGACCTGAGACTTTCCCTGGCTGCTCAGCCTATGCAAATATCCCAGAGGTGGATGGTTGCATATCCACGTACCTCGACTGTATAACCCCTGAACACCCTACAATAGTGAGGGGACACGACCACCGGCTCCCTACACCAGACACGGAGGGAGTCAGGGTCACCTGGGATCCAGCAAACAGATAAATGTTCAGCACTTAACTTTGTAGCAGACTGCAAAACAGGACCAGCATGCACACACACTCCAGGAAGTAGTATAAGCCGCCCAGTGATGCATTATGGGGTGGAATTTATAGGGATGCAATCAGTCCAACTACATGACAGCTGAGAGAGGCTAACGAGATGAGGAACTGAACATCACAACAAAGAAACTCAAGGAGGAGGTTCTGAAAGGCTTCTGTCAGAGCTTCTCAGCTGTCTGGTTGTGACAGTACCCCTCCCTCTACGAGTGGACTCCGGACACTCAGAGCCCACCTTCTCAGGATGGGACCTATGGAAAGCCCTGATGAGACGAGAGGCCTTAATGTCCGTCACTGGGACCCACATCCTCTCCTCAGGACCATAACCCTCCCAATGAACAAGGTACTGGAGAGAACTGCGGACAAGCTGAGAATCCGCAATCCTAGAGACCTGAAATTCAAGATTCCCATCAACCGTAATCGGAGGAGGAGGCAAAGGCGAGGGTACAATGGGTTGAACATAAGGTTTCAATAAGGACTTATGAAAAACATTATAGATCTTCCAAGTCTGAGGAAGATCAAGACGGTAGGCAACAGGATTGATGACAGACAGGATTTTGTAAGGCCCAATAAACCTAGGACCCAACTTCCAGGAGGGAACATTCAATTTGATATTCTTGGTAGACAACCACACCAGATCGCCAACATTCAGGTCCGGACCAAGCACACGTTTCTTATCTGCCACACGCTTATATCTCTCACTCATGCTCTTTAGATTATCCTGAATCTTTTGCCAAATAGATGACAAAGACGAGGAGAATCTGTCCTCATCAGGTAAACCAGAAGACCCCTCTCCCGAGAAAGTCCCAAACTGCGGATGAAACCCATATGCACCAAAAAATGGTGACTTATCAGAGGACTCCTGATGACGGTTATTTAAAGCAAACTCAGCAAGGGGCAAAAAAGAACACCAATCCTCCTGATTCTCTGCCACAAAACAGCGCAGATATGTCTCCAGATTCTGATTGACGCGCTCCGTCTGGCCATTCGAATGCGGGTGGAAAGCAGAAGAGAATGACAACCGAACCCCCAAGCGAGAACAGAAGGCCTTCCAGAGTCTGGAAACAAACTGCGTGCCCCTATCAGAGACTATGTCTGAAGGAATACCGTGCAATTTGACAATGTGATCAATAAATGCCTGCGCCAGTGTCTTAGCATTGGGCAAACCAGGAAAAGGGATGAAATGCACCATTTTGCTAAAACGGTCCACCACCACCAGAATCACAGTCTTCCCCGAGGAATGAGGCAAGTCCGTTATGAAGTCCATGGACAGATGTGTCCAAGGACGGGAAGGAATGGGTAAGGGAAGGAGAGGACCTGACGGCCGTGAATGAGGGACTTTGGCACGAGCGCAAGTCTCGCAGGCTGCCACAAAACCCTCAACCGACTTACGAAGCGCAGGCCACCAGAATCTCCGAGCGATGAGATCCAGTGTGGCTCTTGCACCTGGGTGTCCAGCAAGGACCGTATCGTGGTGTTCCTTAAAAATCTTGTGTCTTAAAGCGAGAGGCACAAACAACCTCCCAAGAGGACAAAGATCAGGAGCCTCTGACTGGGCTGCCTGCACCTCTGCCTCCAATTCAGAAAAAAGAGCAGAGACCACCACACCTTCGGCCAAAATGGGACGCGGGTCTTCAAAATTCCCGCCTCCCGGAAAACAACGTGACAGGGCATCTGCCTTCACATTCTTAAGCCCAGGGCGGAACGTGACAACAAAATTAAATCTTGAAAAGTACAAAGACCATCTGGCCTGTCTCGGGTTCAGACGCTTGGCTGACTCCGAGTAGGCCATATTTTTATGGTCAGTAAACACGGTAATAGGGTGTCTGGCTACCTCTAGCCAATGGCGCCTTTCCTCAAAAGCCAACTTGATGGCCAACAATTCCCTATCTCCCACATCGTAATTTCTCTCTGCGGAGGAGAGTTTTTTCTAGAAAAAGGCACACGGTCGCCATTTGGCAGGAGGGGAACCCTGAGACAAGACCGCACCCACCTTAGAAGCATCAACCTCAACTATGAAGGGTAAAGAAATATCAGGTTGCACCAAGATGGGAGCGGAAGCAAAACTCTCCTTGATATTAGAAAAAGCCTTACGCGCCTCTACCGACCAAGAAGAAAAATCTACCCCCTTTCTGGTCATATCAGTGAGTGGTTTAACAATAGAGGAATAATTCAAAATAAACTTCCTGTAATAATTGGCAAAGCCCAAAAAACGCATCAGCGCCTTCTGATTCTCAGGAAGCTCCCACTCAAGCACAGGCTGGACCTTCTCGGGGTCCATGCGAAAACCAGAAGCGGAGAGAAGAAACCCCAGAAATTGAATTTCTGGAACTGCAAACACACATTTTTCCAGTTTCGCATATAATTTATTCTCCCGCAGAATGAGCAAGACCTGACGTAAATGTTCCTTATGAGTTTTGAAATCAGGAGAAAAAAATCAAAATGTCATCCAAATACACTAATACAAATTTTCCCATCAAATCATAAAAAATGCTGTTCACGAAATGCTGAAAAACGGCTGGGGCATTCATCAAACCAAAAGGAATAACCAAATTTTCAAAATGGCCCTCAGGGGTATTGAAGGCCGTCTTCCATTCGTCTCCTTCTCTGACCCTGACCAGGTTGTATGCCCCTCTTAGATCTAATTTGGAAAAGACTTTAGCCCCAACAACCTGGTTAAACAGGTCCGGGATCAGAGGAAGCGGATAAGGGTCACGAATAGTGATACAGTTCAGCTCCCTGAAATCCAGACACGGTCTTAAAGAACCATCTTTTTTCTTAACAAAGAAAAAACCAGCGGCAACAGGTGACTTCGAGGGTCGTGTCCTTTTCTCAGACTCTCAGAGATATAAGCACGCATAGCGATCCTTTCAGGTTGGGAAAGATTGTATAAACAAGATTTAGGCAGCTTGGCGCCTGGGATGAGATTAATAGGGCAATCGTACTCCCGGTGCGGGGGCAAATCCTGAACTCCACTCTCAGAGAAGACATCCGAAAATTCAGAGAGAAAAGATGGTACAGTCTTAGTAGCAACCTCAGAAACAGATGTCGTGAGGCAATTCTCTCTGCAAAAGTCACTCCAACCATTTATTTGCCTCACTTGCCAATCAATGGTGGGATTATGTTTAGTGAGCCAGGGTAGCCCCAACACTAGAGGAGTAGGCAAACCGCTAAGGACGAAACATTACACATCCTCAACATGAGCATCACTCACAATTAAACGGATATTGTGAACTATGCCCTTTAATGATTTCTGAGAAAGTGGAGCGGAATCAATAGCAAAAACAGGAATATCCTTTCCCAAAGTGCACACCTGGAAACCATGAGTTATTGCAAATTGATTATCAATGAGATTGACCGCTGCTCCACTATCCACAAAAATCTCACAAAAAATGCTCTTGCTCTCTAGCGCCACCCTAGCAGGCAGGACAAAACGGGAACTACAAGCAAACGGAAAACCTTCAATTTCCGCCTCAACCCTGCCAATAGTAACAGATGGGCTCCTGCTCAGAAGGGGCTGACAGCGACTGAGACCCCTGCGCACAGAATGGCACCGCTGCACTGTCCTGCGACTGAGTATGACAGGAAGGAGAGATCTCTCCTCTCTCTCTAAGACGCCTGTCAATACGAATGGCCTGAGACATAGCACAGTCCAAGGAAATAGGCCTTTCATGAAAGGCAAATGCATCTTTCAATCCCTCTGAAAGACCATGGCAAAATTGACTTCGGAGTGCAGCATCATTCCAACCAGTATCAGCTGCCCATCTCCGAAATTCTGAGCAGTATATCTCTGCGGATTGTTTACCCTGGCATAATAGACGTAGTCTAGACTCAGCCAGAGCAACACGATCCGGATCATCATATATCTGACCCAGGGCTAAAAAGAATTCATCCACTGAACGGAGAGGCCGTGCCCCCTCCGGCAGCGAAAAGGCCCAGGACTGAGCGTTACCCCTGAGCAGCGATATAATGATCCCCACCCTCCGTTCCTCATCACCAGAGGAATGGGGAAGAAGGCGAAAATGGAGTTTGCAAGCCTCTCTAAAACGCACAAAATTCTCACTACCCCCGGAGAACGTATCCGGGAGCGAGATCTTAGGCTCAGAACAAACTCCATGAACGCTAGCTGAACCGGTCACTTGAAGCTGAGAAAAAGTCCTGCGGAGATCAGCTACCTCCAATGAAAGACCCTGAAGGCGTTCAGCCAAAAGTGAAACCGGATCCATGCTTTCATAGTCATGAAAATAAAGAAAACTCTTTGAATAAGAAGGTGTGTCCAAACTTTTGGTCTGTACTGTATATTGATAAAATGTCCCCTTTGAAAAAACATACTCCCTGCTTGCGACTCCTACTTTTGCAAGCAGATCCAGGAGTCGCTCTCCCTAATTGTATGGGTTCCTCCCCAGGTATAATCCCTGACAAAACTGGCTATGGAGAGCTGGATCGTTCCACTCAGTATCCGTTGCCCACCTCCTAAATTCGGAACAATGGATCTCCGCCGAACGTTCTCCCTGACGCAGGCTGCGTAATTTAGTCTCGGCCAGGGAGGTTTGGTCCGGGTCATCATAGATGAGACCTAAAGCTCAAAAAAAATACATCTACTGAGAAAAAGACCAAGACTGGGCATCCCATTTAAGCAACAAAATAATCACACCCACTCTCTGGCTCTCATCCTCAGATGAGTGTGGACGCAGCTTAAAGTACCATTTGCATGCTTCCCTGAACCAAATGAAATTATTCCCCCCCACTGAGAATCTATCCGGGAGAGCAACTTTAGGTTCAGGACCAGAGACAACAAATTCCTTCCCAGATGGATAAATGAAAGTTTCTATCTCAGGTCCAGATACAAACAACAGGGAATATAACAAACACAATACAATAAGAAAAGACAAGACTTAGCTTTAAGTAGAAAACTGGCAACTCCAGAAGCACCACAGTGTACAAACAACCAGCTAGTAAGAAGACAAGAAGAAAATCTATAAACCACACCTCCAAGAGTGAGAAGCGGCTACTTATGGGGAAGGTAAATTACCAACAAGCAATACCTGGAGCAAAGGGTGTGGCATTCACCAAAACACAAACACAATAATATCCACAAGGAACTTGTCAATTTAACCCACGTGTTGCCAGTCTTACTGGTCTCCTTGTACCTGCCACGGGAACGTCCGTGACAAAGGTTTACTGAACAGGTACAATTACTTATTATTTGACCTAGTCACCAGTGTGAAAATGGAAGGATTATGTACAATTTCTTTCACTCTAGATAATGACTTACGCATTTCTTTTAAAACAGTTTCCTGGCTTTTTTGTGTCCCGTTCTTTTTTTTCTTATTAAAACACAAGTAAAATGTTGTGTGACTAAAACCTCCACCCCAAAAGGCTTGTAAAAACAATTACATTTGATGGCATTTTTTTGCAAGCCAAAAGCAAGCAGTGGATTGCATTTTACTCATTATGGGCTTTGTCACATTAACTGTTTGTCTAGGTACTTTCGCTTTGTGCTTGTGTTCTAATAAATCTTAACTCTAAAGTATAGAAAGGTCATAAACATTTATTTAAGCCACATTCTTATCAGTAAGATATGAATTGAACGATAATGAGGGTTTCTCAACTCCGGTCCTCGGGACTCACCTACCAGTCATGTTTTCAGGATTTCCATGTATCAGGACTTACCACAGGTATTAATTCTGTGGGATATTCTCAAATCCTGACTGGTAGGTGGGTCCTGAGGACCGGAGTTGGGAAACCCTGGTTTAGGAGGTCAGAGATGACAGATAAGGAGCCATCAGCTGAGCTGCTTGATGGAACACAGTAAAACCACAGAATATCAAGACTATACAGAGAAAGGGTCTTAATGTTTGTAATAAAGACCAATTTAAATATATATTTTAGCTCAAAATGAGTACAAAGCAAAAATACAGTTCCCACAAAGGTGTCCCTATCCATAGCCTTTTAAAGGATGTCTTTCACCATGATCCCCACCCTCTAAACTACTGTCAAGTCTGGATAATTGAAGAAACACAAGGAATTTATCATGATGGTAATATATTTCTTCAGTCGCTTCAGACTGTGTTGATGTACTTTGTGCTAAATTTGTCAAATGTTACGTGATGTTTCTTAAATTTGTTGTAACTTCACAGTTTTGTCTAGAAATGATACTACAGTTTTCTACTGAGTGACTTTGTGAATTTTTTTGTGACTTTTCAAAAAGTCCCAGTGACAAAGATGGACTGAAACATTAACATAACTATCCCCACCCATAACTATCCACACCCACTTTTCAAAACAGGAGTGAGTAAAAATGTCCCAAAAGCCCTTTACGAAGACAAAATCTTGGAGTGCAGGAAGTGATAAATTTCCCCTACATATTCCAAAGATGTAATTATTATATCTGAATCACTTGCACTCCCCAAATCAGTAAACAGCCCCTGCTATGTATGCTAATGAAGCATCTAGGAGTCCCGCTATACTACAGTATTTCTTGAGTTTAAGAGTACATGGGATACATTACAATGCAGCAGGTGAATGAATGGGAGTACACATATAACAATAACATCTTTGCAATATGTGCCTCTTCAGCTATCCAAACATTATAATATTTCTGTTTTTTCTTCTGATGACAGATTGTGTTTGAGGTCACAAAGCATTGTCTATGACTCAGATCTAGGTATATATGGTTTTCAAGATATACACAAATATTCTCATGCAATAAAAAAAAATGGTGAGGAACTATTACAACCTGTCAGCATGAACATGTAGTTATAGAGCAGGAGGAGCTGAGCAGATTGGTATATGGTTTTGTGGGAAAAGATTCAGTAAAACTTGTAACATACATTTTATACCTCTGCGCTTTCTAAACTCAGAAGTCCAATGGGAGGTCCTACTCCTTGACTGACAGTTATCTTAGTAATCAGTCGTACAGCGAAGGCTGTCAATCACTGAATAAGGCCGGCTATATGACTACATTGGAAGAGCAGGGAATTAAATTAGTAAAATGCAAGTTTTACTGAATCTGAGCTTCTCCTGTTCTATACAGTGTTATCCACAGATCAGACACCGTGTTCAAAATGACAGGTTCCCAGCAGCTGGGAACATGACCATGGATGGAACTGGTAGCAGAAGGCTCCATCCACTGTGGCATAGTGCAACTCAACTTACATTCGAGTGAATGAGAGCTGAGCTGCAGTTTCTGGTTATGTTTCTCTTGCTGGTAGCTGCCGCAAACAGCTGATCACTTGTGGGGCTCGGTGTCAGACCCACACAGATTTAATATTGATGACCTATCTGAAGGATAGGTCACCAAAGTTTAGAAGTTCGACAACCCCTTTAAAGTAAAACATTTACCTACACAATATTTATTTTTTGGGTTCAGTGGTGGGGTTTGCAAGTTATTAATTGAGTTTATCACAATAATCTAGCTTCTCTGGCCACATGCCAAAAACATACTAATCAGCTAAATGTCTTGTTAAGACAATAGTCCAATTGTCCTATGTGTGTGTAATGTATATGACAGAAATAGAGATTATATTGCTAGCCTCACTGGAGTCACAGGCTGAGAACCCTAACCCTTCAAAATGTATGCAGTGCTATGGAAATAACAGTAAATAAATGAATCTTATATAAAAATGACAAATTGTTTAATAGTATATGTTAAAAGTACATTACTAATACATAAAAAAGTTTCAAAATGTCCAGTTTATTACAATGGCATTTACAATTTGATTGTCATGCCAGAAACAGGAGATGACACCAAGTCTTGATCAGTTTGATAGGTAAATTATACTATTTGTACTATATTTATAGTATTTATGTCAATTGTTGTAGAAGTTATATAGCAGTGAAATTCTCTTACCTGCAGAAAAGTGAAGAGCACTCAGGCAGCAGAATGCAAACAGGAGAGGCAGAGGAGGATGGTGCTTTACGGATTTGATTTTAAGGACCCTCTTCCTCTCTGTAGGTGACATGTTTCTTTTGTGTGTCCTATACTTGAGCATCTTGAAGAGACTGTGGAAGGTTAGATCTGTAAGTGTGTGTCTGGCTCATCCACAGTGAGGCGTTATCTCTTTAAATGTAACACTGTATCCCATAGGACTGCAAGCAATCAGCACCTGGCAGGATCCTACTTTCTATCCTCTTTGTCATGCTGAGCTCTTATTTATGAGGCATTGCCCCCCCAAAATCAATGTTGCCTGATTAGCTAAGGGTTGAGTAAGTAGGGAAGAATAGAGGATCTATATTATTGCACAATAGGGAACCTTATAACTAACACTGACTTTGCAGCACATAGGAAATGCCACTCATGAACACTGTTATCACATCACGTGCCCTCAGAAATATAATAGCTTTTTTGCTTCCTGTCGAGTTTATTAGCAATTACTATTTTATGACATTTGCTGATCCTTGTACACGGAGATCACTCAGAAAAACTGGTTTATAAGAAGTTATTTCTGAGACTGTCCAGTGTACTGTGAAAGCTTACAGTACGAGAGCATGATAATAGCAGCCCTTCACTATTGTTGGCTTCTTAGTAACCACGATATGGTGTGCAATTTGCACATTTTGCTTACAAAATGACTCCCAGTTTTAGTTCCTTTATTTAATCCCTGCAGTATGTCAATGTGTTATTAAAAAAAGCCTACAAAGATATTACTTTTAATGTTAAAAGTTTAACCGCTGGGATTGGCTTGGTTTATTGTACTGTAGCATTAGTCAAACCTATTTTAATAAAAAAGATTTAAAAAAGATATAGGAGATGAGTCATGGTCTTCTATCCAATTGCATTAGAATTAGCAGTTCATTTTAGAACTTCTGTTTGTTAAAAAGGTCTTATTTTCAGAAAAATATCACAATTCTGCATAACAGTAGAATTCTACAGCTAAAAATGTTTAGAGCCATCATGTGCAATCAAATGAAAAAAAAAAACTTTCAAAAAGCTAATTGCTGATGAGTAGGGATGAGCGAACTCGAACTGTATAGTTCGGGTTCGTACCGAATTTTGGGGTGTCCGTGACACGGACCCGAACCCGGACATTTTCGTAAAAGTCCGGGTTCGGGTTCGGTGTTCGTCGCTTTCTTGGCGCTTTTGTGACGCTTTCTTGGCGCTTTTTGAAAGGCTGCAAAGCAGCCAATCAACAAGCGTCATACTACTTGCCCCAAGAGGCCATCACAGCCATGCCTACTATTGGCATGGCTGTGATTGGCCAGAGCACCATGTGACCCAGCCTCTATTTAAGCTGGAGTCACATAGCGCCGCCCGTCACTCTGCTCTGATTAGCGTAGGGAGAGGTTGCGGCTGCGACAGTAGGGCGAGATTAGGCAGATTAACTCCTCCAAAGTACTTGATTATTGATCGATCTGCAGCTGTGGATCATTGAGCTGCTGATACTCAATTGCTCAAAGTTTTTAGGCTGCCCAGACCATTTGTCAGTCACATTTTTCTGGGGTGATCGGCGGCCATTTTGTGTCTTGTGGTGCGCCAGCACAAGCTGCGACCAAGTGCATTTAACCCTCAATGGTGTGGTTGTTTTTTGGCTAAAGACTACATCAGGGTGAAGCTGTCACACCAAGTGCATTTAACCAGCAATAGTCTGTTTATTTTTTGGCCATATACTACATCAGGGGCAAGCTGCGCCCGTCACCAAGTGCATTTAACCCTCAGTAGTGTGGTTGGTCAAGCTGTGACACCAAGTGCATTTAACCAGCACTAGTCTGTTCATTTTTTGGCCATATACTACATCAGGTGCAAGCTGCGCCCGTCACCAAGTGCATTTAACCCTCAGTAGGTCAAGCTGTGACACCAAGTGCATTTAACCAGCAATAGTCTGTTCATTTTTTGGCCATATACTACATCAGGGGCAAGCTGCGCCCGTCACCAAGTGCATTTAACCCTCAGTAGTGTGGTTGGTCAAGCTGTCACACCAAGTGCATTTAACCAGCAATAGTCTGTTCATTTTTTGGCCATATACTACATCAGGGGCAAGCTGCGCCTGTCACCAAGTGCATTTAACCCTCAATGGTGTGGTTGTTTTTTGGCTAAAGCCTACATCAGGGTGAAGCTGTCACACTGTCATGGTCTTACCTTCTTACTACTCTCCTTCGTTTGACATGTGCTGGCGGCCATCTTGGTTTCTGGGTTTCTTGTAGCCTCCCACCCTGCGGCTTCTCCTTCCCACTGGGAGGAGCTGGATGCCTAGCTCATATATATAGGAGGTCTGTGGCTTCAGTTCCTTGCTTGGTCCTCCTGTGTTCACATGCTTCTAAGACTGCTGCTGCTTCTGGTTCCTGATCCTGGCCTCGTCTGACTACCCCGTTGGTTCCTGATCCTGGCTTCGTCTGACTACCCTGCTGGTTCCTGATCCAGGCTTCGTCTGACTACCCTTCTGGTTCCTGACCTCTGTCTACGCAAGACCCTGCTTCGGCTTAGCCATCCGTTTGGACTTTTGCTTACAGCTTGATTTTCAATAAAGCCTTCTTATTTCCACTTATTTCTTGTTGTACGTCTGGTTCATGGTTCCATGACATTAGGACCAAGCCATGAATTCTGACGGTACAGGGCCATCCTCGCTACCTACGCTGGTTGCCAGACTTGATCAGCAGGATCACCTGTTGGGTCGGTTCGCTGTGGCGTTGCAAACCCTGCTTGAACGCACGGCTCATTTCGCTTCCGTTGCCGATGGGTCGGTTGTCGCTCCTGGGCCCGCTCCTACTGCCGCTCCGGTTGTTGCGCCAGAGTCTACCCCGACACCTGTTGCTGCGCCTGCGGTGTCTCGGGGTATGACCGGTTCTGCCCCCCTTCCACAGCGCTTTGGGGGAGAGCCAACTCAGTGCCGAGGTTTCCTTAACCAGGTGGGCATTTATTTCGAGTTGCTGCCACATGCCTTTCCTACTGAGAGATCAAAGGTGGGCTTCTTGATCTCGCTGCTCTCGGACAAGGCCTTGGCCTGGGCCAGCCCTTTATGGGAGAACAACAATCCGGTGGTTGCCGAGTTTTCCGGTTTTGTTGCTTCTCTTCGGAAGGTATTCGATGTGCCGGCTCGTGCTGCCTCTGCTGCGAAGCTCCTTATGTCCATCAGACAGGGTTCACGATCCGTAGCTGAATACGCCATTGAGTTTCGTACCCTGGCAGCAGAGGTGGGCTGGAATAATGAGGCTCTGGTCGCTGCTTTCTCTCATGGTCTCTCGGATGCCTTGAAGGATGAGGTTGCAGCTAAGGACCTACCAGTGGAGCTCGAGTCTCTTATTTCTTTCCTGATTTTGATTGACACCAGACTCAGGGAGAGACCTTCCTTTAAGGAGAGCCTGCGGAGGTCTTCTAACAGATTGGCGCCTACGTTTGCTGTCCCACCCGTGCCTCCCTCTCCTCCCACGCCTCCTGGGGATGACTTGTCTGGGGGTGAACCCATGCAGCTGGGGTTTGCTCGCCTGTCCGAGGGGGAGAGGGTACTCCGGAGACGCGAAGGCCGATGCATGTATTGTGGTCTCGGTGGGCATTTTCGGTTGGCATGTCCGAACCGTCCGGGAAACGCTCGCACCTGAGATCCTGTCGGGGGCAGATCTTGGGTGGAGTCTCCTCGTCCCCGGTTTCCCGTGTTGACAAACCACTGATCACTGTTGTCCTCTCCTGGGTCGGGGGCTCGGTGACGACCCAGGCGTTGGTGGACTCTGGTGCTGGTGGTTTGTTCATTGATAGTGTGTTCGCTGCCGCCAATTCCATTCCTCTGCAGCCTCGAGGTTCCCCACTGGCTCTTGAGGCGATAGACGGCAGACCCCTTCTGCCGCCACACGTGACTCATGAGACCCTTCCAGTGGGGATAGCCATTGGTGCCGTTCAGAGAGTCGGTCTGTCTCCAGGTGATTTCGTCTCCACACTACTCGGTGGTCTTGGGGTACCCCTGGCTCCAGAAGCATAATCCGACTTTCGATTGGAGATCGGCCGAGATCCTCTCGTGGTCACCGCAGTGTGGGGCTAGTTGCATCCATGGGCCTGTCAAGTTGCTGTGTACTTCCTCGGACTCTCTGTTGCCTCCTGAATACGAAGAGTACCGGGATGTATTCGATAAGGTGCGCGCGGTTGCCCTACCTCCGCACCGCCCATACGATTGTGCCATAGAGTTACAATCTGGTGCCGTTCCTCCTCGTGGCAAAGTCTATCCACTGTCGGTAGCGGAGAATGAGGCCATGGAGGAGTACGTGAGGGAGGCGCTTTCACGCGGACACATCCGCAAATCCTCGTCCCCGGCAGGGGTTGGATTTTTCTTTGTGAAAAAGAAGGGCGGTGAGTTGAGGCCTTGCATCGATTACAGGGGTCTCAATCGCATCACGATCAAGAACGCTTACCCGATACCCTTGATTTCCGAGCTGTTCGATCGCCTCAAAGGGGCCACGGTCTTTACCAAACTCGACCTGAGGGCGGCATATAACCTGGTAAGGATCAAGGCGGGCGATGAGTGGAAGACCGCGTTTAACACCAGGACCGGTCATTATGAATCCTTGGTTATGCCCTTTGGGTTGTGCAATGCGCCCGCAGTCTTCCAGGAATTCATCAACGATGTTTTCCGTGACCTGTTGCAGCAGTGTGTGGTGGTCTATTTGGATGACATCTTGGTATATTCTGAATCCATGGAGGCCCACATTATGGATGTCAGACGAGTGTTGCAACGGTTACGAGAGAACAGGCTGTTCGGTAAGCTTGAGAAATGCGAATTTCACCGATCCCAGGTAACCTTCTTAGGTTACATCATTTCCGCTGAGGGGTTCTCCATGGATCCTGAGAAGGTTTCGGCTGTCTTACAGTGGCCCCAGCCCAGTGGTCTCCGTGCCCTGCAGCGCTTTTTGGGCTTCGCCAATTATTATCGGAAGTTCATCAGGGACTTTTCCATGCTAGCCAAGCCTCTCACGGATCTGACCAGGAAGGGCAGTAATTTCCAGGTCTGGCCGCTCGAGGTCATCCGAGCTTTTGAGGCTCTAAAGTCCGCCTTTGTGTCGGCTCCGATTCTGTCGCATCCCAACCCTGGGTTGCCCTTTGTCCTCGAGGTGGACGCGTCTGAGACGGGAGTAGGCGCCCTTCTGTCTCAGCGTAGAACACCAGAGGGTCCTCTGCTTCCTTGTGGGTTTTACTCCCGGAAACTGTCTTCCGCGGAGTGCAACTATCAGATTGGTGACAGGGAGTTATTGGCCATCGTGCAGGCCCTTAAAGAATGGAGGCACTTGCTCGAGGGTTCGGTGGTTCCGGTTCTCATCCTGACGGACCACAAGAATCTGACCTACCTTTCTGAGGTCAAGAGATTGACACCACGTCAGGCCAGATGGGCTCTGTTCTTGTCACGTTTTAATTACGTGGTCTCCTACCTACCCGGGTCCAAGAACATCAGAGCGGATGCCTTATCACGGCAGTACTCCGAGCTGTCCGGGGAGGAGTCGATTCCGACTTCGGTCATACCTCCGAATCAGATCCTGGCCGCCATTCGCACCAGCCTGACCTCTCCCCTGGGTGAGCAGATTTTGGCGGCTCAATCTGGTGCTCCCTCTGGGAGACCCAACGGCAGGTGTTTTGTGCCTGAGGAGTTGCGCACTCGGTTGTTGCGAACCTACCATAACTCCAAGGCCGCGGGGCATCCTGGAAAGAATCAGCTGTCCTGGGCTGTTTCACGTCTGTTCTGGTGGCCTTCTCTACGTTCCGACATCGCCGCATATGTAGCGGCATGCTCCGTTTGTGCCCAGAGTAAGTCCCCTCGGCACCTTCCGTTGGGCCTTTTGCAACCCATAGCCACCGGGGAGCGCCCATGGTCACACCTGGGGATGGATTTCATTGTGGACCTCCCTGCATCCCGAGGCCATACGGTCATTCTCATGATTGTGGATCGGTTTTCCAAAATGTGCCACTGTGTTCCTCTCAAGAAGTTACCCTCTGCACAAGAGTTGGCCACGATTTTCGCCAGGGAGGTCTTCCGGTTGCACGGTTTGCCCAAGGAGATTGTGTCGGATTGGGGGAGTCAGTTTGTGTCCAGGTTCTGGCGCGCCTTTTGCTCCCAGTTGGGGATTCATCTCTCTTTCTCCTCGGCCTACCACCCTCAGTCCAACGGGGCCGCAGAACGATCCAATCAGGCCTTGGAGCAATTCCTTCGTTGCTATGTCTCCGATCACCAAGACAATTGGGTTGACCTCCTGCCTTGGGCTGAGTTTGCCAGGAACACGGCGGTGAACTCTTCCTCTGGGACGTCTCCCTTCATGGCCAATTATGGGTTCCAACCTGCCGTGTTACCGGAGGTATTCTCTCCCCAGGATATTCCGGCTGTGGAGGATCACCTTTCCGTCCTACGTGCTTCTTGGGTACAGATCCAGAGGTCCCTTGAGGTCTCTGCGCAGCGCCAGAGACTCCAGGCTGATCGCAGACGAGCGCCCGCTCCTTCCTACCAGGTCGGAGACCGTGTATGGTTGTCCACCCGCAACCTCAACCTTCGAGTGCCCACTCCCAAGCTGGCGCCTCGCTTTGTTGGTCCCTTCCGAGTGCTTCGCAGGGTAAACCCGGTAGCCTATGCCCTTGCGCTTCCTCCTGGCATGCGGATCTCCAACGTGTTTCATGTCTCCCTGTTGAAGCCATTGGTGTGTAATCGTTTCACTTCCTCGGTTCCTCGGCCCCGTCCGGTCCAAGTGGGCAATCGTGAGGAATATGAGGTGAGCAATATCCTGGACTCACGCCTGGTCCGCGGTCGGTTGCAGTTCTTGGTCCATTGGCGTGGTTATGGTCCAGAGGAGCGTTCCTGGGTTCCCTCCGCAGATGTCCATGCTCCTGCTTTGCTCCGAGCCTTCCACGCACGCTTCCCTCAGAAACCGTTCCTTACTCCACGGAGGAGGGGCCCTTGAGGGGGAGGTACTGTCATGGTCTTACCTTCTTACTACTCTCCTTCGTTTGACATGTGCTGGCGGCCATCTTGGTTTCTGGGTTTCTTGTAGCCTCCCACCCTGCGGCTTCTCCTTCCCACTGGGAGGAGCTGGATGCCTAGCTCATATATATAGGAGGTCTGTGGCTTCAGTTCCTTGCTTGGTCCTCCTGTGTTCACATGCTTCTAAGACTGCTGCTGCTTCTGGTTCCTGATCCTGGCCTCGTCTGACTACCCCGTTGGTTCCTGATCCTGGCTTCGTCTGACTACCCTGCTGGTTCCTGATCCAGGCTTCGTCTGACTACCCTTCTGGTTCCTGACCTCTGTCTACGCAAGACCCTGCTTCGGTTTAGCCATCCGTTTGGACTTTTGCTTACAGCTTGATTTTCAATAAAGCCTTCTTATTTCCACTTATCTCTTGTTGTACGTCTGGTTCATGGTTCCATGACACACACCAAGTGCATTTAATCAGCAATAGTCTGTTCATTTTTTGGCCATATACTAAATCAGGGGCAAGCTGCGCCCGTCACCAAGTGCATTTAACCCTCAGTAGTGTGGTTGGTCAAGCTATCACACCAAGTGCATTTAACCAGCAATAGTCTGTTCATTTTTTGGCCATATACTAAATCAGGGGCATGCTGCGCCCGTCACCAAGTGCATTTAACCCTCAGTAGTGTGGTTGGTCAAGCTGTGACACCAAGTGCATTTAACCAGCAATAGTCTGTTCATTTTTTGGCCATATACTACATCAGGGGCAAGCTGCGCCCGTCACCAAGTGCATTTAACCAGCAATAGTGTGGTTATTTTTTGGCCATATCCCAGTCTAATTCTGTCACTAAATCCATACCGGTCACCCAGCGCCTAAATACTAGGCCTCAAATTTATATCCCGCTAAATCTGTCGTTACCGCTGTACTGTTGTGGCTGGGCAAGTTATTTAGTGTCCGTCAAAGCACATTTTTTGTTCAGGGTTGAAATACAATTCCCAATTTAGCAATTTCATAATTTAGTGGTTTCTGCTATATCAGAGCTATTTGAAATCTATCCCTAAAAGGGTATATAATATTCATGGTGCACATAGGGTCATTCAGAATAACTTTACACACACGCTACTGTGCATTTCCAAGTCCAATTCTGTTAGTAAATCCATACCGGTCACCCAGCGCCCAAATACTAGGCCTCAAATTTATATCCCGCTAAATCTCTCGTTACCGCTGTCCTGTTGTGGCTGGGAAAGTTATTTAGTGTCCGTCAAAGCACATTTTTTGTTCTGGGTTGAAATACAATTCCCAATTTAGCAATTTCATAATTTAGTGGTTTCTGCTATATCAGAGCTATTTGAAATCTATCCCTAAAAGGGTATATAATATTCAAGGTGCACATAGGGTCATTCAGAATAACTTCACACACACGCTACTGTGCATTTCCAAGTCTAATTCTGTCACTAAATCCATACCGGTCACCCAGCGCCTAAATACTAGGCCTCAAATTTATATCCCGCTAAATCTCTCGTTACCGCTGTCCTGTTGTGGCTGGGAAAGTTATTTAGTGTCCGTCAAAGCACATTTTTTGTTCTGGGTTGAAATACAATTCCCAATTTAGCAATTTCATAATTTAGTGGTTCCTGCTATATCAGAGCTATTTGAAATCTATCCCTAAAAGGGTATATAATATTCAAGGTGCACATAGGGTCATTCAGAATAACGTCACACACACGCTACTGTGCATTTCCAAGTCCAATTCTGTTAGTAAATCCATACCGGTCACCCAGCGCCTAAATACTAGGCCTCAAATTTATATCCCGCTAAATCTCTCGTTACCGCTGTCCTGTTGTGGCTGGGAAAGTTATTTAGTGTCCGTCAAAGCACATTTTTTGTTCTGGGTTGAAATACAATTCCCAATTTAGCAATTTCATAATTTAGTGGTTTCTGCTATATCAGAGCTATTTGAAATCTATCCCTAAAAGGGTATATAATATTCAAGGTGCACATAGGGTCATTCAGAATAACTTCACACACACGCTACTGTGCATTTCCAAGTCTAATTCTGTCACTAAATCCATACCGGTCACCCAGCGCCTAAATACTAGGCCTCAAATTTATATCCCGCTAAATCTCTCGTTACCGCTGTCCTGTTGTGGCTGGGAAAGTTATTTAGTGTCCGTCAAAGCACATTTTTTGTTCTGGGTTGAAATACAATTCCCAATTTAGCAATTTCATAATTTAGTGGTTCCTGCTATATCAGAGCTATTTGAAATCTATCCCTAAAAGGGTATATAATATTCAAGGTGCACATAGGGTCATTCAGAATAACGTCACACACACGCTACTGTGCATTTCCAAGTCCAATTCTGTTAGTAAATCCATACCGGTCACCCAGCGCCTAAATACTAGGCCTCAAATTTATATCCCGCTAAATCTCTCGTTACCGCTGTCCTGTTGTGGCTGGGAAAGTTATTTAGTGTCCGTCAAAGCACATTTTTTGTTCTGGGTTGAAATACAATTCCCAATTTAGCAATTTCATAATTTAGTGGTTTCTGCTATATCAGAGCTATTTGAAATCTATCCCTAAAAGGGTATATAATATTCAAGGTGCACATAGGGTCATTCAGAATAACTTCACACACACGCTACTGTGCATTTCCAAGTCTAATTCTGTCACTAAATCCATACCGGTCACCAAGCGCCTAAATACTAGGCCTCAAATTTATATCCCGCTAAATCTCTCGTTACCGCTGTCCTGTTGTGGCTGGGAAAGTTATTCAGTGTCCGTCAAAGCACATTTTTTGTTCTGGGTTGAAATACAATTCCCAATTTAGCAATTTCATAATTTAGTGGTTCCTGCTATATCAGAGCTATTTGAAATCTATCCCTAAAAGGGTATATAATATTCAAGGTGCACATAGGGTCATTCAGAATAACTTCACACACACGCTACTGTGCATTTCCAAGTCCAATTCTGTTAGTAAATCCATACCGGTCACCCAGCGCCTAAATACTAGGCCTCAAATTTATATCCCGCTGAATTTGAATACAATACATTGGGCCAAATAATATTTGTGTTGTTGTGGTGAACCATAACAATGAGGAAAACATCTAGTAAGGGACGCGGACGTGGACATGGTCGTGGTGATGTTAGTGGACCCTCTGGTGCTGGGAGAGGACGTGGCCGTTCTGCCACATCCACACGTCCTAGTGTACCAACTACCTCAGGTCCCAGTAGCCGCCAGAATTTACAGCGATATATGGTGGGGCCCAATGTCGTTCTAAGGATGGTAAGGCCTGAGCAGGTACAGGCATTAGTCAATTGGGTGGCCGACAGTGGATCCAGCACGTTCACATTATCTCCCACCCAGTCTTCTGCAGAAAGCGCACAGATGGCGCCTGAAAACCAACCCCATCAGTCTGTCACATCACCCCCATGCATACCAGGGAAACTGTCTCAGCCTCAAGTTATGCAGCAGTCTCTTATGCTGTTTGAAGACTCCGCTGGCAGGGTTTCCCAAGGGCATCCACCTAGCCCTTCCCCAGCGGTGAAAGACATAGAATGCACTGACGCACAACCACTTATGTTTCCTGATGATGAGGACATGGGAATACCACCTCAGCATGTCTCTGATGATGACGAAACACAGGTGCCAACTGCTGCGTCTTTCTGCAGTGTGCAGACTGAACAGGAGGTCAGGGATCAAGACTGGGTGGAAGACGATGCAGGGGACGATGAGGTCCTAGACCCCACATGGAATGAAGGTCGTGCCACTGACTTTCACAGTTCGGAGGAAGAGGCAGTGGTGAGACCGAGCCAACAGCGTAGCAAAAGAGGGAGCAGTGGGCAAAAGCAGAACACCCGCCGCCAAGAGACTCCGCCTGCTACTGACCGCCGCCATCTGGGACCGAGCACCCCAAAGGCAGCTTCAAGGAGTTCCCTGGCATGGCACTTCTTCAAACAATGTGCTGAAGACAAGACCCGAGTGGTTTGCACGCTGTGCCATCAGAGCCTGAAGCGAGGCATTAACGTTCTGAACCTGAGCACAACCTGCATGACCAGGCACCTGCATGCAAAGCATGAACTGCAGTGGAGTAAACACCTTAAAACCAAGGAAGTCACTCAGGCTCCCCCTGCTACCTCTTCTGCTGCTGCCGCCTCGGCCTCTTCTGCTGCTGCCGCCTCGGCCTCTTCCTCCGCCTCTGGAGGAACGTTGGCACCTGCCGCCCAGCAAACAGGGGATGTACCACCAACACCACCACCACCACCTCCGTCACCAACCGTCTCAACCATGTCACACGGCAGCGTTCAGCTCTCCATCTCACAAACATTTGAGAGAAAGCGTAAATTCCCACCTAGCCACCCTCGATCCCTGGCCCTGAATGCCAGCATTTCTAAACTACTGGCCTATGAAATTCTGTCATTTAGGCTGGTGGACACAGACAGCTTCAAACAGCTCATGTCGCTTGCTGTCCCACAGTATGTTGTTCCCAGCCGCCACTACTTCTCCAAGAGAGCCGTGCCTTCCCTGCACAACCAAGTATCCGATAAAATCAAGTGTGCACTGCGCAACGCCATCTGTAGCAAGGTCCACCTAACCACAGATACGTGGACCAGTAAGCACGGCCAGGGACGCTATATCTCCCTAACTGCACACTGGGTAAATGTAGTGGCAGCTGGGCCCCAGGCGGAGAGCTGTTTGGCGCACGTCCTTCCGCCGCCAAGGATCGCAGGGCAACATTCTTTGCCTCCTGTTGCCACCTCCTCCTTCTCGGCTTCCTCCTCCTC
This sequence comes from Bufo gargarizans, assembly GCF_014858855.1. Lineage (NCBI taxonomy): Eukaryota > Metazoa > Chordata > Amphibia > Anura > Bufonidae > Bufo > Bufo gargarizans. The sequence continues at coordinate 213,127,776 of NC_058082.1, read as the reverse complement.
TTCTTCCACCTGCTCATCCAGTCAGCCACACACCTTCACCACCAACTTCAGCACAGCCCAGGGTAAACGTCAGCAGGCCATTCTGAAACTCATATGTTTGGGGGACAGGCCCCACACCGCACAGGAGTTGTGGCGGGGTATAGAACAACAGACCGACGAGTGGTTGCTGCCGGTGAGCCTCAAGCCCGGCCTGGTGGTGTGTGATAATGGGCGAAATCTCGTTGCAGCTCTGGGACTAGCCAATTTGACGCACATCCCTTGCTTGGCGCATGTGCTGAATTTGGTGGTGCAGAAGTTCATACACAACTACCCCGACATGTCAGAGCTGCTGCATAAAGTGCGGGCCGTCTGTTCGCGCTTCCGGCGTTCACATCCTGCTGCTGCTCGCCTGTCTGTGCTACAGCGTAACTTCGGCCTTTCCGCTCACCGCCTCATATGCGACGTGCCCACCAGGTGGAACTCCACCTTGCACATGCTGGACAGACTGTGCGAGCAGCAGCAGGCCATAGTGGAGTTTCAGCTGCAGCACGCACGGGTCAGTCGCACTACAGAACAGCACCACTTCCCCACCAATGACTGGGCCTCCATGCGAGACCTGTGTGCCCTGTTGCGCTGTTTCGAGTACTCCACCAACATGGCCAGTGGCGATGACACCGTTATCAGCGTTACAATACCACTTCTATGTCTCCTTGAGAAAACACTTAGGGCGATGATGGAAGAGGAGGTGGCCCAGGAGGAGGAGGAGGAGGAAGAGGGGTCATTTTTAGCACTTTCAGGCCAGTCTCTTCGAAGTGACTCAGAGGGAGGTTTTTGGCAACAGCAGAGGCCAGGTACAAATGTGGCCAGCCAGGGCCCACTACTGGAGGACGAGGAGGACGAGGATGAGGAGGAGGTGGAGGAGGATGAGGATGAAGCATGGTCACAGCGGGGTGGCACCCAACGCAGCTCGGGTCCATCACTGGTGCGTGGCTGGGGGGAAAGGCAGGACGATGACGATACGCCTCCCACAGAGGACAGCTTGTCCTTACCCCTGGGCAGCCTGGCACACATGAGCGACTACATGCTGCAGTGCCTGCGCAACGACAGCAGAGTTGCCCACATTTTAACCTGTGCGGACTACTGGGTTGCCACCCTGCTGGATCCACGCTACAAAGACAATGTGCCCACCTTACTTCCTGCACTGGAGCGTGATAGGAAGATGCGCGAGTACAAGCGCACGTTGGTAGACGCGCTACTGAGAGCATTCCCAAATGTCACAGGGGAACAAGTGGAAGCCCAAGGCTAAGGCAGAGGAGGAGCAAGAGGTCGCCAAGGCAGCTGTGTCAATGCCAGCTCCTTTGAGGGCAGGGTTAGCATGGCAGAGATGTGGAAAACTTTTGTCAACACGCCACAGCTAACTGCACCACCACCTGATACGCAACGTGTTAGCAGGAGGCAACATTTCACTAACATGGTGGAACAGTACATGTGCACACCCCTCCACGTACTGACTGATGGTTCGGCCCCATTCAACTTCTGGGTCTCTAAATTGTCCACGTGGCCAGAGCTAGCCTTTTATGCCTTGGAGGTGCTGGCCTGCCCGGCGGCCAGCGTTTTGTCTGAACGTGTATTCAGCACGGCAGGGGGCGTCATTACAGACAAACGCAGCCGTCTGTCTACAGCCAATGTGGACAAGCTGACGTTCATAAAATGAACCAGGCATGGATCCCACAGGATCTGTCCGTCCCTTGTCCAGATTAGACATTAACTACCTCCCCTTAACCATATATTATTGGACTCCAGGGCACTTCCTCATTCAATCCTATTTTTATTTTCATTTTACCATTATATTGCGAGGCTACCCAAAGTTGAATGAACCTCTCCTCTGTCTGGGTGCCGGGGCCTAAATATATGCCAATGGACTGTTCCAATGTTGGGTGACGTGAAGCCTGATTCTCTGCTATGACATGCAGAATGATTCTCTGCTGACATGAAGCCAGATCCTCTGTTACGGGACCTCTCTCCTCTGCCTGGGTGCTGGGCCTAAATTTATGAAAATGGACTCTTACAGTGGTGGGTGACGTGAAGCCTGATTCTCTGCTATGATATGAAGACTGATTCTCTGCTGACATGAAGCCAGATTGTCTGTTACGGGACCTCTCTCCTCTGCCTGGGTGCTGGGCCTAAATATATGCCAATGGACTGTTGCAGTGGTGGCTGACGTGAAGCCTCATTCTCTGCTATGACATGCAGACTAATTCTCTGCTGACATGAAGTCAGATCCTCTGTTACGGGACCTCTCTCCTCTGCCTGGGTGCTGGGCCTAAACTTATGAAAATGGACTCTTACAGTGGTGGGTGACGTGAAGCCTCATTCTCTGCTATGACATGCAGACTAATTCTCTGCTGACATGAAGTCAGATCCTCTGTTACGGGACCTCTCTCCTCTGCCTGGGTGCTGGGCCTAAACTTATGAAAATGGACTCTTACAGTGGTGGGTGACGTGAAGCCTCATTCTCTGCTATGACATGCAGACTAATTCTCTGCTGACATGAAGCCAGATTGTCTGTTACGGGACCTCTCTCCTCTGCCTGGGTGCTGGGCCTAAATTTATGACAATGGACTGTTGCAGTGGTGGGTGACGTGAAGCCTGATTCTCTGCTATGACATGCAGACTGATTCTCTACTGACATGAAGCCAGATTGTCTGTTACGGGACCTCTCTCCTCTGCCTGTGTGCTGGGCCTAAATATATGCCAATGGACTGTTGCAGTGGTGGCTGACGTGAAGCCTCATTCTCTGCTATGACATGCAGACTAATTCTCTGCTGACATGAAGTCAGATCCTCTGTTACGGGACCTCTCTCCTCTGCCTGGGTGCTGGGCCTAAACTTATGAAAATGGACTCTTACAGTGGTGGGTGACGTGAAGCCTCATTCTCTGCTATGACATGCAGACTAATTCTCTGCTGACATGAAGCCAGATTGTCTGTTACGGGACCTCTCTCCTCTGCCTGGGTGCTGGGCCTAAATTTATGACAATGGACTGTTGCAGTGGTGGGTGACGTGAAGCCTGATTCTCTGCTATGACATGCAGACTGATTCTCTACTGACATGAAGCCAGATTGTCTGTTACGGGACCTCTCTCCTCTGCCTGTGTGCTGGGCCTAAATATATGCCAATGGACTGTTGCAGTGGTGGCTGACGTGAAGCCTCATTCTCTGCTATGACATGCAGACTGATTCTCTGCTGACATGAAGCCAGATTGTCTGTTACGGGACCTCTCTCCTCTGCCTGGGTGCTGGGCCTAAACTTATGAAAATGGACTCTTACAGTGGTGGCTGACGTGAAGCCTGATTCTCTGCTATGACATGAAGACTGATTCTCTGCTGACATGAAGCCAGATCCTCTGTTACGGGACCTCTCTCCTCTGCCTGGGTGCTGGGCCTAAACTTATGAAAATGGACTCTTACAGTGGTGGGTGACGTGAAGCCTCATTCTCTGCTATGACATGCAGACTAATTCTCTGCTGACATGAAGCCAGATTGTCTGTTACGGGACCTCTCTCCTCTGCCTGGGTGCTGGGCCTAAATTTATGACAATGGACTGTTGCAGTGGTGGGTGACGTGAAGCCTGATTCTCTGCTATGACATGCAGACTGATTCTCTACTGACATGAAGCCAGATTGTCTGTTACGGGACCTCTCTCCTCTGCCTGTGTGCTGGGCCTAAATATATGCCAATGGACTGTTGCAGTGGTGGCTGACGTGAAGCCTCATTCTCTGCTATGACATGCAGACTAATTCTCTGCTGACATGAAGCCAGATTGTCTGTTACGGGACCTCTCTCCTCTGCCTGTGTGCTGGGCCTAAATATATGCCAATGGACTGTTGCAGTGGTGGGTGACGTGAAGCCTGATTCTCTGCTATGACATGAAGACTGATTCTCTGCTGACATGAAGCCAGATTGTCTGTTACGGGACCTCTCTCCTCTGCCTGGGTGCTGGGCCTAAATTTATGAAAATGGACTGTTCCAATGTTGGGTGACGTGAAGCCTGATTCTCTGCTATGACATGCAGACTAATTCTCTGCTGACATGAAGCCAGATTCTCTGTTACGGGACCTCTCTCCTCTGCCTGGGTTCCGGGGCCTAAATATCTGAGAATGGACTGTTCCAGTGGTGGGTGACGGGAAGCCAGATTCTCTGCTATGGGACCTCTCTCCAATTGATTTTGGTTAATTTTTATTTATTTAATTTTTATTTTAATTCATTTCCCTATCCACATTTGTTTGCAGGGGATTTACCTACATGTTGCTGCCTTTTGCAGCCCTCTAGCCCTTTCCTGGGCTGTTTTACAGCCTTTTTAGTGCCGAGAAGTTCGGGTCCCCATTGACTTCAATGGGGTTCGGGTTCGGGACGAAGTTCGGATCGGGTTCGGATCCCGAACCCGAACATTTTCGGGAAGTTCGGCCGAACTTCTCGAACCCGAACATCCAGGTGTTCGCTCAACTCTACTGATGAGATCCAATCATGTTTTTGCTGTAAATATCTACCATCTTGTTGTAGTCAAAAAAGGTCATTTTACATGGTCTAATAATCAGATAATCCTGATAATTGACCTGTGTAAAAGGTGCCAGTGATCACCCAACAGGAAATGATTGCTATGTAAATGCAGCTCTCATCACTTCTGACTCTCAGGCAATTATTGGGATCAGAAATAAGTGAAAAAATGGTTTCAGCACTAAAGTTGTAGTCCAATAAAAACTTCTTCTTTATTTCAACTTATGTACATCAGCAGACACAACCATGAAGCATGCGGTAATTATTGACGCGTTTCGGACTATATGTCCTTAGTCGTAACAATGTTCTATGTTAGTTTGAGATATTTAAAGACCATAGTCACATCCCCCACAAAATCGCAGGAGGAGGTATCTCAACACCATTGGTCATTCTATCATGGAACCACCTTTAGCCCAATTTATCATTATCAAACTTCACCTGTGCAACATTATTCACTTATCCTTTAAATCAGGTTAACCCTATCCTCCCCACCCAATTCAAATAAATGAATCAAATGTTCTTGGGTATAGGGACCTTGGGAAAAAACTAATAAAAATCGCACAATGTGCACAGTGACAAATACAAAAATATTTAAAACAAAGTAGCAAGCCACTTTATGAACCTTCGAAACCAACATATCACAGATGAACTGATATATCACATTATTTTATGTTATGTTATTATACTGCTATTGCTGATAAACATACATTAATTCCTTTCTCTGATTCAAATCTGTAGGAACCCTGGCATTTAATCTAAAAATACAGAAGGCTTCTCTCAAAAGCAGTTTCTTTCTATGATTACCACCCCGTAGGGGCGCTGTGACTTTTTCAATTGCAAAAGCACGAAAGGTGTTCGTTCTCCGACTATGGATGTGAATAAAATGTTTGGCTGCATTTGAGATATTTAGAGCTGTGGGATTTGTTATATAGTTCAAATGTTCAAGAATCCTATTTTTGAACTTGCGTATTGTACTGCCCACATATATAAGATCACATTCCTCACATCCGATCACATACACTACTTCAGTGCTGAAGTTTGATCATGATAAATTGAGCTAAAGGTGGTTCCATGTTAGAATGACCAATGGTGGTGAGATACCTCCTCCTGCTATTTTGTTGGGGATGGGATTTTGGTCTTTAAATATCTCAAACTACCATGGAACATTGTTACGACTAAGAACATATTGTCCGAAACGTGCCAATGATTACCACATACTTCGTGGTTGTGTCTGCTGATGTACATAAGTTACAATAAAGAAGAAGTTATTGGACTACAAATTTAGTGCCAAAACCATTTTTTCACTTATTTCTGCTATACTGGGACACACCCAAAGGTTTCTGGACATACGGGAGAACAAAGGCCAAGGAGGTGAGCTGGATAATACTACTATACAATTATTGGGATCAACTGGTTCATTCCTAATAATTGCCTGTAACATTGGACCATGCAAAAGAACCTTAAAGAAGTTAATCTGCCATATACAGTTGCAAGAAAAAGTATGTGAACCCTTTGGAATGATATGGATTTCTGCACAAATTGGTCATAAAATGTGATCTGATCTTCATCTAAGTCACAACAATAGACAATCACAGTCTGCTTAAACTAATAACACACACAGAATTTAATGTTACTATGTTTTTATTGAACACACCATGTAAACATTCACAGTGCAGGTGGAAAAAGTATGTGAACCCTTGGATTTAATAACTGGTTGAACCTCCTTTGGCAGCAATAACTTCAACCAAACATTTCCTGTAGTTGCAGTTCAGACGTGCACAAAGGTCAGGAGTAATTTTTGACCATTCCTCTTTACAGAACTGTTTTAATTCAGCAATATTCTGGTGTGAATCGCTTTCTTGAGGTCATGCCACAGCATCTCAATCGGGTTGAGGTAAGGACTCTGACTGGGCCACTCCAGAAGGCGTATTTTCTTCTGTTTAAGCCATTCTGTTGTTGATTTACTTCTATGCTTTGGGTCGTTCTCCTGTTGCAACACCCATCTTCTGTTGAGCTTCAGCTGGTGGACAGATGGCTTTAAGTTCTCCTGCAAAATGTCTTGATAAACTTGGGAATTAATTTCCCTCGATGATAGCAATCTGTCCAGGCCCTGACATAGCAAAGCAGACCCAAACCATGATGCCTCCATCACCATACTTCACAGTTGGGATGAGGTTTTGATGTTGGTGTGTTGTGCCTCTTTTTCTCCACACATAGTGTTGTGTGTTTCTTCCAAACAACTCAACTTTGGTTTCATCTGTCCACAGAATATTTTGCCAGTACTGCTGTGGAACATCCCGGTGCTCTTGTGCAAACTGTAAATGTGCAGCAATGGTTTTTTTTGGACAGCAGTGGCTTCCTCTGTGGTGTCCTCCCATGAAATCCATTCTTGTTTAGTGTTTTACGTATCGTAGATTCGCTAACAGGGATGTTAGCACATGCCAGAGACTTTTGTAAGTCTTTAGCTGACACTCTAGGATTCTTCTTCACCTCATTGAGCAGTCTGTGCTGTGCTCTTGCAGTCATCTTTACAGGACGGCCACTCCTAGGGAGAGTAGCAGCAGTGCTGAACTTTCTCCATTTATAGACAATTTGTCTTACTGTGGACTGATAAACAGCAAGGCTTTTGGTTACTTTTATAAACCTATCAAGCTTTATGCAAGTCAACAATTCTTAATCGTAGGTCTTCTGAGAGCTCTTTTGTGCGAGGCATCATTTACATCAGGCAATGCTTCTTGTGAAAAGCAAACCCAGATCTGATGTGTGTTTTTTAAAGGTGTTTTTTATAGGGCAGGGCAGCTGTAACAAACACCTCCAATCTCATCTCGTTGATTGGACTCCAGTTGGCTGATGCCTCACTCCAATTAGCTCTTGGAGATGTCATTAGTCAATGGGTTCACATACTTTTTCCACCTGCACTGTGAATGTTTACATGGTGTGTTCAATAAAAACATGGTAACATTTAATTCTTTGTGTGTTATTAGTTTAAGAAGACTGTGATTGTCTATTGTTGTGACTTAGATGAAGATCCAATCACATTTTATGACTAATTTGTGCAGAAATCCATATCATTCCAAAGGGTTCACATACTTTTTCTTGCAACTGTATAGACGACCTATCGTTGGAGGGGATGCAAGGTGTCAAACCCCCGCTGATCTGATATTGATGACCTATCCTGACAATAGGTGATCAATATAAATGGCAGGACAGCCCCTTTAGGAGTATTGTGTGGCGGATAGCTTTATCTGAGGGTGCCATTCAACACTTTATACATACATGCACAGCTAAAAGAAGAAAGGGAAGTAGGCTGCTGCCAGAAAAAAAAGTCTATCTCTCACAGGAACAAAGAATGGGGCATGTTTAAATCCAACATGAATGATCCTTCTTTCCTAGACATAGGTTGCTGTGGGAGAGTCAAGCCTCCCTCATATGTATTAGTCAGTTGACTAGTTGTGCTTAAATAAGTAGGTTCAACCAACTTTCCTAGAATGTGTATAGCTACCTTATAACTCTACTGGTGTTTGTCTACTAGCCCTATCATAAGTGGCAATAGAAGTGTCATTGTAGTCACCCTTCTTCCTTTCTATAGAATTGACATTTATCTTGGTTGGAGTTGTAAAGGTTTAAAAACCAACATGGCTGCTTTATTCTAAAACAACTCCACGCCTGTCCACAGCTGGGCCTGATATTGCAGCTCTATTCAAGTGAAAGGGGCAGAGCTGCATTGCCATGCACAACCTGTGGACAGGCCTGGCACTGTTTTTGGAACAAATAAGAGATGTTTTTCTAATATTGTGCAGCCCCTTTAAGTGATATTGTTACATTATTGGTTTAAGTGATGCATGTTTTATTAATATGAATCTGGCTTTTATATGACTGGTGAAAACTTCCACAGTAGATGTCTGCAATGTCTATTATGTTAGTATGGCACAGCTATAGCCAGTTGTTTTACTGCCTGGAGAAAAATAATACAATAATAATATAATACATTTTCTAAACCCTTACTGGAATTTTCGACAGCTCTTTGACATTGTGTACATTGTGTACATGGGCTTTAATATAATGGCTGTAAATGTACTCTTTCTGGGAAGATGCAAATGATTTTATAATCCTGAGTGTCAGCTTTAAATAGATCTTGCTCTACTGATAGCATTTTATAGTTGCTCTTACCATTATCATTGTTTACAGTATGAGATCATAAACCTAATTTATGAAAAAAATACTTAATGCAGCCATGCATTTACTCTGGCCGCTAATGGGACAAAATAAAAAGTCAAGTTAACACCAATAACATAAAATAAAAAATAACACCCCCCCCCCCCAAAAAAATAATAAAAAATAATATGTAAATTTGACCTTTATTTATAAAAAATTTAATATGTAAATTTGACCTTTATTTATAAAAAATGCCAAAATTTACAGAAAATTTGGAAAAATGTGCAATTTTCTAAATTTGAATTTCTCTGGTTCTGACAGACAGTGGTAACTTACAAAATAGTTATTGCTGTACGTTTACCATATGTCTACTTCATGTTTGCATCATTTTGTAAATGTTATTTTATTTTTTTGGGATGTTAGAAGGCTTTGAAGTTTAGAAGCAAATTTTAAACATTTTCAGAACATTTCCAAAACCCACTTTCTAAGGACCAGTTCATGTCTGAAGTCACTTTGTGAGGCTTATATAATAGAAACCACCCAAAAATTACCCAATTTTAGAAACTACACCCCGCAAGGTATTCAAAGCTAATTTTACAAACATTGTTAACCCTTTAAGTGTTCCACCAGAATTAATTGAAAATGGAGGTGAATTTTTAAAATTTCACTTTTTTTGCAGATTCTTCTATTTAGATCCATTTCTCCTGCAATTCAGCATGGGTTAACAGCAAAATAAACCTTAATATTTGTTACCCTGATTCTTAAGTTTACAGAAACACCCCATATGTGGTCATAAAGTGCTATATGGGGGCACAGCGGGGCTCAGAATGGGAGGAACACTGTGTGGCTTTTGGAATGCAGATTTTGCTGGGATAATTTTCAGGCACCATGTCGCACCCCAACAATGAAAGAACCCCCAATGTGACCCCAGTATGGAAAATACACCCCCCAAGGAATTTTTCAAGGGGTGCACTGAGCACTTTGGCCTAATAGCCGTTTCATGGAATTTAGAAAGACTTGGCAGTGAAAATGAAAAATTTCATATTTTACAAGAATATCTCGCTTTAGGCCCAAATTTGTCATTTTAACAAGGTGTATCAGGAGAAAATGCACCCCATAATCTGTTGCCCATTTACTTCTGAGTACGTCAACACCCATATGTTGTTGTAAAGTGCTGTATGAGCACACAGCGGGGCTCAGAATGGGAGGAACACGTGTGGCTTTTGAAAGGCAGATTTTGCTGGAATAATTTTCAGGCACCATGTCGCATTTGAAGACACTCACCCCAACAGTGAAAACCGCAAAATCGAGGCTCTAGGGGTGCCAGAACATAAAAGGAAATTGAAGAATTGCCTCATTTAATAAAATGACACCTTTCAATGTATTCATCTAGGGGTATAATGGGAATTTTTAAGGTTTTTATTTTATTTTTTATTTTTGAGGGGGGGGGGGAGCTATTATTGGATTGCCAAATGGAAAAATGCTCAACTGAAAATGTCTTGCCATGGATTAATTAAGAAATTAGTGAAATGGACTTAATGGATATCAGTGGAGGTGTGATAAACTTGAAAGCACTCTCCAATGCAGAGGCCCGGTTTAGAGGGGCAGGTCTGACAGTAGTGAGTGGTGTCTTTCCTAATCCCTTTAACTGAGCAAACTCGACACCTTTGTTGGGGTCGCCTTTTTTTTCTGTGGGGGGAAGTACTCCAGGGAAATGCTGCCCACGTATTATTCTCGATACCCCAGAAGCACTGCTGGATGAAAAACTGCCCTCTTCTTCCTGAACGCCAAAAATCCATTTTTTTATTATTTTTTCCTGAAATTCCAAGAAGGTCCCCCCATGACCAGCTGTTCTGTGGATGACAAAATCATTATATAGTGACACTTGGGTTAAGTACACAGCTAATTTTTTGTACCACACCTTAGATTTTCTTAAGGCACTGTAGGGCTGTAGTACCTGGTCTGAAAGATCCACTCCACCCATGAACTTGTTGTAATCCTGGATACACACAGGCTTGATGTTCTGCTCTGTGGTTCCTCGGACTGGGACTGGGGTGGACTGATCTGCATGGAGGGTAGTCAACACAAGAACATCCCGTTTGTCCTTGTATTTTTGCAGCATCAAATTTTCTGAGCAAACAGCCTTGCTTTCCCCATGACGCACTGTCTGATCTATAAAGGATTTAGGGAGCCCTTTTTGATTTCTTCTAATTGTGCCACATGTGCCTATGCCTCTGGCAGCAAGACACTTCAGGAGAGGGACACTGTTGTAAAAGTTGTCCAAATACAGATGGTATCCGTGGTCCAGCAGGGGGTGGACTAAATCCCATACTAACTTCCCACTTATACCCAGAACCGAGGGACAATCGGGTGGCTTAATTTTGGAATCTTTTCCCTCGTAAATACGAAAGGGCAGTGTATACCCAGATACACTTTCACAGGCCTTATACAACTTCACTCCATACCTAGCCCTTTTATTGGGCAGGTACTGGAGGAAATGTAATCGGCTTTTGAAGTGGACCAATGATTCATCCACTGAGAGACATTTTTGGGGGGTATATACTTGACCACATTTGGAATTGTAGTGGTCAACCACTGGCCTAATTTTAGAGTCTGTCATAACTGTGGTCGCTTGGGGGTTGGCATTCATTATTATTGCTGAAGTGTAGGAATCTTAGAAGAGCTTTGAAACGGGCCCGGGGCATGGCAAGACAGTGAAGAGGGGTGTGATATAAAATATCTTTGTTCCAATACGAATGTATATTATTATTTTTTTTATAATGCCCATGCTTAGGAGAAGTCCCCAAAACCTTTGCATTTCAGTCTTGTTAGTAGGGGGTCCATTTGCGGGGCCTTGAGAGATAACTGTCTGGATGGGAGGCAATAAATTGCTCTGCATATATATTTGTTTGTTCCACCATCAAGTTGATTAGGTCATCAGTAAAGAATAATTTGAAAAAATGTATTTTACTGAAACCTGTTGTATCTACGTGCACCTGGGGCACATAGTTATCTGCGGGGATCAATGAAGAGTCACTTGTATGGGGTTGCGACTGCGCACTACCCCTAGGACGCCTACGAGGGGGTTCATCATTAGATGAATCATCTGAGGAAGATGAAACTAAAAATGTCACTTCATCTCCACTGTTGGCGTCAGTGTCCTCAAAAAGTACGGCATATGCCTCTTCGGCAGTGAAAAGCCGTTTAGTCATTTTAAACTGTAAACTAACGTAGATTTTTTTTGTATTTTTTTATATATAAAAAAATTAAATAAAATAGAACAGCAGACTAAAATACTGTATATCCTTTAGGATAGGATAAAAACTCCCGATTCACTTGGAAATTATTGACAGGTGTCACAGGTAGAACAGATGGCTGGCGATGAGCCAGGGGTCTAGTATGGGGCACAGAGTAGTGCCAATATCCTTACTGGGGCAGAAAAGGGTTTAATTAAAGTATTATTTTACAGTATTAGGTGGCACAAAGCCACATGGGGCATAAGAGACTTATATTTTACAGAATGGTGCCACTCAAGCACAGGACACGAGTATATACACACAGGAGGATGGCACACCTATTGACGGTTATTTTAATATTTTTTTTATGTAACTTGGGAGAGTGACAGGTGACTTGACGGACAGACAGGCTAGTGTGACAGGTGTCTTTATTGAACGGACAAACCGGAGTCACAGGTGTCTTGATGGACGGACAGACTGGACTGACAGGTGTCTTGATGGGCGGACAGGCTGTAGTGACAGGTGTCTTTATTGAACGGACAGACTGGACTGACAGGTGTCTTGATGGACGGATGGATGGATTTTTATGTAACTTGGGAGTGTGTGACAGGTGACTTGACGGACAGACAGGCTAGTGTGACAGGTGTCAATTGAACGGACAAACTGGAGTCACAGGTGTCTTGATGGACAGACAGACTGGACTGACAGGTGTATTGATGGACGGACAGGCTGGAGTTACACATCTCTTTATTAAACGGACAAACTTTAGTGACAGGTGTCTTGATTGACGGACAGACTGGAGTCACAAGTGTCTTGATGGACAGACAGGCTAGTGTGACAGGTGTCTTTAATGAACAGACAAACTGGAGTCACAGGTGTCTTGACGGACGAACAGGCTGGAGTGACAGGTGTCTTGACGGGCAGACAGTTGTCTTAACAGACAGACAGGCTGGAGTGAAAAGTGTCTTGACGGGCAGACAGTTGTCTTGACGGACAGCCTGGAGTGAGAGGTGTCTTGACGGACGGACAGTAGTGACAGGTGTCTGGATGAGGTGATGATTAGAGGACTGGACAGGACTAATCTCACTGACTGGGGCAAATCAGGCACAGAAGAGTGGCAAATCGGTACTGAAAGGGTTAATTAGGGGTTAATTATGTACGAAGCAGGGGATGAGGCACAGAACTGACTACAGATGACAGGCTGTTGATGAGGCACAGAACTGATCTGTGTCACAGACTGGGGCACAAAAGGGGTTAATTCGATCTGGTAGGTATTAATATACAGCAGCTTTTCACACTCTCTCCTTCTCTGATCGCTTTCCTGACAGGAATTTGGATGATCAGAGAAGGAGAAGCACATAGTCCCTCCCTAACCCCCCCTAGCGATTGGTCCCTTTGCAGTATTGGACCAATCACAGCGATCGCTGGCGGGTCAGAGCTCCGATGCAGTTCCCGTCGGCTTCTCTGGTTTCCTAGCAACCCCAGCACACCGGCTTCACTGAGGCACCACATTCCCCCACGTACATGTACGTGATGTTGCGTGAAGGGGTTAATAAAAGATTTGGGGGAAATTTTGATGGAGTCGGTGTTGCCATTATTTGCACCAAGTTTATCAAACATTTATCAAACAAAACCAGAAGTGAATCCTACACAGGTACATAAGGTATGATAAAAAAAAATTCACCTCTTCTGTATTTTTCTAATCAATGACCCACAAAGTCTGAAATAGGCCCTATCTATCTTTACGAACATCAGAAAACTTTGTTTAGTATGCTAATAAGTTTGAAAGTGCTCAGCGGGGCATGATTTATAGTCCCAGGAGCCCAAGCCTGCCTCCAACAAGAACCCAAGCCTGCCTCTTCACTTGGTACCTCCCCTTGCGTTCTCCAGTCCACCACCTCCTCTGCAACATCACTATCTTCTTTGAACTCTGTCCATGATGTCAGCATCTTCCTCAATGAAATCTGATATTGTCAATGGCTCTGCACATGCGCTGTAACTACAGTGAGTGCAATGTCCACTGCAGGGAAGTCACTGCGCAAGTGCAGGTAGTTTCCTATCTTGAAGGAATATGTATATAGTGGCTCCACCTGTTGGGTAGATATAGAATTGGTGCTCACTCCGCAACACACCCAATGTCTCTAAAGTGCACTGTAAATAATTATATTGGTTGGAGGGCACACAAATATTTGTTACCATATGGAACTGATATAGTATCCCATTAATATTTATTTACAACATATAGTAAACAAATAACAACATAGAGGACCACATATATAATATAGTCAATATTTGGATAGTGTCACTACCCTGTAAAAAATTAAATATATATACTGTATAAAACCATTGAATGTCCACTGTATAATTCACTTGCAAATATTAAATGTCCAATCAGTAAATCACCACATGTACTAGAACGATCAAAATAGAGACAGAACTTATCAGAGTCCACTCATCAATGATATTCACCTTTAGATGTAGTTAGAGGTTGTTAGTCCAATCATGCCACGACCAAACGATATCCCTTATTGTAGGAATAGTCGGCAGTTGTTAGTTATCTAATTATCAAACTTTCAGTAGTGGCAGTAAACCAGTATTAGCGATATACCCAGCATAGTATTATTCAAATATTTATTTCTGGTATTGGGGTGTTAATAATCACTTAATATTCCCAGCAGAGAAATATTCTTTCCACATCCATATACAAATTTCAAATATTGTAAGTTACCTATCCTGTGCCAGTCTCTGTACCCCGTCTCAGTCCGCACTGTTGCACAGAAGCGTGTGCGCGCTGTCTCACTTGCTGGTCTCCACATGCGGCGTCCCATGTGTTCTCGGCGTCCCGCGTGGTTCTCTTGCTTCATCGCTGTTTGTCCTGGTATTAGGATGTTGCAGTGGTACTTGTCGAAACGGCTGAATATGTAGGATCGGCTTGATCTTTGTATGAAAAAACTGTGAGACCTGAAAGTCTGTCCAAGACCAAGTCCTTATATCATCGGTATGTACCAAAAGTCCTTATATCATCGCTGTATACCAAACCCGTTTCGGAACTAGAGTGTTCCTTCTTCAGTGGTTAACAGTGATGAATGATAGTTCTCCCTTTTTATAGGGTGTATACTTGATACAGAGGAGGTACCTTTATGGATTGTCTAAAAAGTGGACCGGATCTGTGGATCATATATTGTCTATCTAGCTATATGGCACAATGCATAGTTACATAAACCCCTTTCACTTCAAAATAAAAAATAAAAATATGCACAATAAAATAAAAACATTAAAAGCTGTATATTCTTGGTAATTCTATTTGCAATAACTCCTATACATTAGGAGACATCAAATTTATAAAAGATTTCACAAAAACGCACATGCGTTATCAATGCGGTTTGGATGCGTTTTTTACATAATTAGCCTTGGAAGATGGTCATCTCAATATCCTCCTTATTAAAACTCTTATTTGTTATAACTACTTTAAATCCTATTTTATAGTTTCTTACATATATTCTGGTTACACGTTAACAAACATAACAATATATAGCTTCACTTTAGATGACTTGAGACGATATAGTACTTCCATATTTATACACATTGTTCATTCGATGTATGGGTGGAAACCAGTCCAGGAGGGGGAAACAAGGCAGGCATAAATGACAAAGACCTGTTTTCCCGACCTGAACCGACATCCGTCCCGACCCTTACAGAAACCCAAAAAGTTCAATTTCTGCGTTGAGGCCTCTTGGGTCTAAGGGCTTAAGTTCGAATACCCTCCTTGATTCCATCCTGGACATGTTTGAAATATGATTACCCTCCTCCAAGGTCTTTGTACTTTTTCAAATGCTACATATCTTAGTGTGGAGGGATCACTATTATGGCACTCTTTATAATGCTTGGAAACTGTATGTAATTAATATCCCTTTTTGATGATAGCAATATGTTCTACTACTCTTTTTTTAAAAGGACGTTTAGTCCTGCCCACATACTGTTTGTGGTATGGACATTCAAGTAAGTATATAACGTCTATCGAGTTGCAGGTATGACTATCTTTGATATCGAATCGAAAAGAGTTTTGAGTATCATCGTGGTTTTCTTCAGAAAATGTGTTTTTTGCAATTATGGCAACCTCCACACCTGAAGAACCCTTTTAGTGACAACCAATTAGATGTAGTGGTTGTTCTTTTTGTTTTAACCATATGGAGCTATCTTCAGGCCCACATTTAGAACCTTTGTATAAGTAATCAATGGACTAGTGGTCAAACTAGGACCTATAATTTTATCATCTAATAAGTGGTGCCAATGTTTTTTTATAATAATTTTTTCAATTGTACTGTATTGGGAGTTAAATGGTATAATAATCCATGATGGTTCATCACCTAGGCTGTCCTATTCATAGATGTCACTTTGTTTAGTGAATTTTCAAGTATGTAGTCAGGATAATCTTTCTCTAAAAACTGATATTTGAAATCACTAGCTTCCTGTTCAAATTGTTCTTCAAGGGTACAGTTCCTTTTTAATCTCCTAAATTGGCCTTTATAGGTATATTAAGCAACTCGGAAGATGGCAGCTTGAATATAAAATAAAACTGTTCCTCATAACATGTTTATAATAGGTACTACATATTATTTTAAAGTTTTCTACCCTAATATTAAGGTCAAGGAACTCTACATGTGTTTTATTGATCTTAGATGTAAACCTTAAATTCTTCTAATTTATATTGATCTCCTGTAAAAAAAAATTACATTTTTCCTCAGTGCCCTGCCATATAAAAATAACATCATCAATATAACATTGCCATAGCACCAAGTCTACCCCCAGCTTGGGCTGGATGGTATCTTTCTCCCATTGTGCCATAAACAAATTGGCATAGCTGGGGGAACACCTAGTGCACATGGCCGTCCCCCTCATCTGTATATAAAACTGGAAATCAAATAGAAAATAATTATGGGTCAGAATGTATTCAAACCCTCCAATAGGAAGGAGATCTGATCTTCATATAGTGTATTGTTACAATTTAATGGTCCTCAAAGAGCTTCTAGACTTTGTGTATGTTCAATTATAGGGTATAAGGAATTTACATCCAAAGTCCCCAAAATCCAGTGATTTTCAAATGTTATTTGTTCAAGTGTGCAAATAATATCGGTGGTATCCTGTCACGGCAATGGCTATGACCGTGACTCTTCAACCGCATGCGATTGTCAGCGGTTTGGTTTTGTTGTCAATCACAGGCGAGGGCAGTGGTATTTGCCTCACCTGTGGTTGCCGCTGACAACGCTATGTATGTGGCAGCTTTCCTGCTGTGCATGCGGTTGCACCTAGCAACCCCTATGTTAGGTGTGTGTGTATTGTGTTCACTGTGTTGTATGTCTGTGTGTAGTGTGTTGTGCGCACTGACACTTTTCCTGCACTGTGGTTGCCCGTGGCAACGTTTGGCTGTCTGTACATGTGGTGGCAGTGTCCCGGCCTCCGGGCTATCTCCCAGGACATGGTTGCCACCCATGCCGTTGCCAGCGGCAACAACCACAGTGTGTTGGTACTGTTGGACACTTTTCCTTTAAGTGGTGTTTCCCTTCTCTGGTGCTGGAAGGGTTAACTCCCTTCCCAGTGTGTGTGTGAGGCACTGTGTGTGTCTGACCCTTGGGTGTGGCCTCTTAGGCCTTTAAAGCCTCTCACTTTACCATGGCTCAGTAGGTTGCTTCAGTCATGCTTTGCTGTAGCAGCCTCCTGTGATTTCCTCCTTCTTGTAAGGGCCACCCTTCCGGTCATAGGTTTAAGTTTGTGTGATGTTCAGTTTATGTTTTCCTTTACTATTCTGTGCAGCTATGGATCTGGGTTCCTGTGTGTGGATGTGTGTGTGCTGAGTTATATTTGTATTGTTTGTGGACTCCAGCTTGCCTGCACACGGACCCAGTCAGCAAGGCTGTGGCAGGTGGCTGGAACTAGTGCAGCACCTGCCATATCCATAGGCCTGTTGATGTTCCCTTCTTCATGCTGCTTGGCCAGTGAGACTCCTGCTTCTCCGTGTCTAGGAGGAGTGGGTTGTCTAACTCTGTTCTCTAGTTCAGGGCCGACTTGAGGGCTTGTAGGGACTATAAGGTTCCAGCGTATGAGCCCTACTACCATCAAGGTCGGCTCATACTGACAGGAGACAGGGTCAGCGTTAGGGACGCAATAGGAGGTGACCTGCTCCCTAATTCTGTGGTCCTGGCCAAGTAGCGACATCCACCATCATCGCACGGCTGAGGATTTCCCCCATCCTCAGCCGTGAAATATCCTTTATATATGACTGAGTGGTTTTAACAACTGGCTGTAATAACTTGTCAATATATTGAGAAAGATTAGATGATATGGACCCGATACCGGATATAATCGGTCTACTGGGTGGATTATTATAGTCCTTATGAATTTTGGGAATGGTATACAAAATGGGAATTCTTTTTTGTGTGTTGACTATATATCTGAATTCATATTCCAAAAGGATGCCTTTATTTAGACCCACATTACAATATTTAATTCGTTCTTTATGATAGGCCTCTGTTGGATTTTTTTCAATTTATTATAAGTAGTGATATCTTCCAATTGTCTCCTGCATCCTTGTTCATAGTCATTTGTATTAAGAATGACTATGGCCCCTCCCTTGTCGGCTGGTCTAATTCTGATATTGTTGTTAGATTGTAATTGTTTAATAGCTATTATTTTTTTGTTTGTCAAGTTATTTCTAACTCTATTATTCTTAATTTTTCTTGGATCAATTTCCAAATTTTTCTTAAAGGAGTCTATTTCTTGACTTATTTATTGTTTTGGATATTTCTTTGATTTCATTTGGAATCCAGTATGCGTGTATTTGAATAATATAATATATAATATATAATTTCTCTCACTACTGGATTTTTGATGTAGTGTTTCTTAAGGCAGATTTTCTGGATAAATTTCTCAATTCCTATGTATGTTGAAAATGTATCCATAGTGGTAGTCTGTGCAAATTTAAGGCCCTTATCTAATAATGAAATCTGAGTCTGTCAATTGTGTGTGACTAAGATTAATTACTGCAAGAAAATTTAGACTAAAACCTTCAGAATCACAGGTGAATATCCATGAAGCAAACATAACTACAAAAAACAAAATGGCTGCACACCATTATATATATATAAACTATAGAGCTAAGAAATGGGGGCCATTCTAGATAAAAGTGGTACAATACGACTATAAATGAGTATAAATGAGTAATGGAAGCTCTTAGCTCACATACGTGTCGGGCCCATCTACCAGGCGTCAAGGGGGCTTCCGCAGATGGGTCCCTATCACTAAAGATACTGCCTCACTTTGGACTTACTACAGCTTACTACAGCTTGTAGCTGGTTCCTACACTGCCCTGAATATTGTAGGCTTAAGTAAGTCCAAAGTGAGGCAGTATCTTTAGTTATAGGGACCCATCTGCGGAAGCCACCTTGACGCCTGGTAGATGGGCCCGACACGTATGTGCACGAAGAGCTTCCATTACTCTTTTATACACATTTATAGTCGGTATTGTACCACTTTTATCTAGAATGCCCCCCTTTTCTTAGCTCTATTGTTTATATACAAACCGGATTCCAAAAAAGTTGGGACACTATACAAATCGTGAATAAAAACTGAATGCAATGATGTGGAGGTGCCAACTTCTAATATTTTATTCAGAATAGAACATAAATCACGGAACAAAAGTTTAAACTGAGAAAATGTACCATTTTAAGGGAAAAATATGTTGAATCAGAATTTCATGGTGTCAACAAATCCCCCAAAAGTTGGGACAAAGCCATTTTCACCACTGTGTGGCATCTCCCCTTCTTCTTACAACACTCAATAGACATCTGGGGACCGAGGAGACCAGTTTCTCAAGTTTAGAAATAGGAATGCTCTCCCATTCTTGTCTAATACAGGCCTCTAACTGTTCAATCGTCTTGGGCCTTCTTTGTTGCACCTTCCTCTTTATGATGCGCCAAATGTTCTCTATAGGTGAAAGATCTGGACTGCAGACTGGCCATTTCAGTACCCGGATCCTTCTCCTACGCAGCCATGATGTTGTGATTGATGCAGAATGTGGTCTGGCATTATCTTGTTGAAAAATGCAGGGTCTTCCCTGGATGGGAGCATATGTTGTTCTAGAACCTGAATATATTTTTCTGCATTGATGGTGCCTTTCCAGACATGCAAGCTGCCCATGCCACACGCACTCATGCAACCCCATACCATCAGAGATGCAGGCTTCCGAACTGAGCGTTGATAACAACTTGGGTTGTCCTTGTCCCCTTTGGTCCGGATGACATGGCGTCCCAGATTTCCAAAAAGAACTTCAAATCGTGACTCGTCTGACCACAGAACAGTCTTCCATTTTGTCACACTCCATTTTAAATGATCCCTGGCCCAGTGAAAACGGCTGAGCTTGTGGATCTTGCTTAGAAATGGCTTCTTTTTCTGGCAACGGCGGATGACACGGTGGATTGTGTTCACTGACAATGGTTTCTGGAAGTATTCCTGAGCCCATTCTGTGATTTCCTTTACAGTAGTATTCCTGTTTGTGGTGCAGTGTCGTTTAAGGGCCCGGAGATCATGGGCATCCAGTATGGTTTTACCGCCTTGACCCTTACACACAGAGATTGTTCCAGATTCTCTGAATCTTCGGATGATGTTATGCACAGTTGATGATGATAGATGCAAAGTCTTTGCAATTTATCGCTGGGTAACACCTTTCTGATATTGCTCCACTATCTTTCTGCGCAACATTGTGGGAATTGGTGATCCTCTACCCATCTTGGCTTCTGAGAGAAACTGCCACTCTGAGAAGCTCTTTTTATACCCAATCATGTTGCCAATTGACCTAATTAGTGTTAATTGGTCTTCCAGCTCTTCGTTATGCTCAAATTTACTTTTTCCAGCCTCTTATTGCTACTTGTCCCAAATTTTTTGGGATTTGTTGACACCGTGAAATTTTGAATCAACGTATTTTTCCTTTAAAATGATACATTTACTCGGATTAAACGTTTGATCTGTCATCTACGTTCTATTACAAATAAAATATTGACATTTGCCATCTCCACATCATTGCATTCAGTTTTTATTCACGATTTGTATAGTGTACCAACTTTTTTGGAATCCGGTTTGTATATATATATATATATATATATATATATTTATAGGTGTGCAGCCATTTTGTTTTTTGTAAGATTAATTACTGTTATCATAGTTTTTAGTGTTTGTGTGGATTTCTTCTTGTTTGAGTGTCTGCCTCTTCGTATCTTCCTGTGTTGTGTGTTTGAGTTCTGATTGGTGTCCTCACATAGTGGTTGTCTGTTTGGTGATAGTGATTGTGTCTCATTGGGGCTTCCCTTCTCACATTGTTTGTGTAATCCTAGTGTCGCTGTTTCAAATTGTATTCGTTTCTGTGATTCTGTGTTCAAGTGTTCCTTCTAATTGGGGTTGGTGACCGTATCTCTCTTGTTCTCATCCTGTGATGTGGTGTGGTCTGGTCTAAAAAAAAGGGGGTAGATAGTCTCATATCTATTTGAAGTGGATATGGTAAATTGTTGAGGAAATCTATCTTATTAATGATCTCCTTCTCTAATAAATCTAAATTTTTACAAAATTTTTCTTGCCATCTTTTAACCGATCCTTCTTGTGGAAATTGGTCAATTACTTCTCTTAATGTGGAAATCTGGTCCAATGTTTCCGCCAGTATTTGTGTACATCTTGATAATTAACTGTATAAGATTAGGAATGTGTCCCATTTAGCCCTAAAGGTATAATTTATTAAATCTTGTGCTGGTTCTTTATTCAATGATAATCCTTTGGGTATAAACCCACTTTGTAGGTATTGATTTAGGGATTTGATCTCCCATTTATTTCCTAATTGTCTGTGTAGTATTTTTTTGAGACTCTTAAATGATTAATCTATTAGGTTCAGCGATTTCTGTATTGGGGGCATCAAATAAAAATGTATACATTTTTTTGCATTTAATGTCCATATAGTCCATAATATCCATATTTGTTGACTGAATATGGATTGAACAATGTGTATACATATGGAAGTACTATATAGTCTCGTCATCTAAAGGTAAGCTATAAATTCTTGTTTAACGTGCACCAAGAAACGCACATGCGTTTTCTAAATATCACATGTTTTTATATTATGTTTTTATATTATGTCTCTAGATTAGCCAGAATATATTTAAGTAATTATTAAATAGGATTTAAAGTAGTTAAGATATTGCAAATAAGAGGTTTAATACGGAGGATATTAAGATGACCATCCTCCAAGGCTAATTATCCAAAAAACGCATCTAAACCGCATCGATAACGCATGTGCGTTTTTGTGAAATAATTTATAAATTTGATGTCTCCTAACATATAGGACTTATTGCAAATAGAATTACCATGAATATACAGCTTTTAATGTTTATATTTTATTGTGCATATTTTTATTTTTTATTTTTGAAGTGAAAGGGGTTTATATAACTATGTATTGTGCCATATAGCTAGATAGACAATATATGATTCACAGATCCGGTCCACTTTTTAGACAGTCCATAAAGGTACCTCCTCTGTATCAAGTATACACCCTATAAAAAAGGAGAACTATCATTCATCGCTGTTAACCACTGAAGGAGGAACACTCTAGCTTCGAAACTCGTTTGGTAAACAGCGATGATATAAGGACTTTTGGTACATACCGATAATATACGGACTTAGTCTTGGAGAGACTTACAGGTCTCACAGTTTCCACATATTCATCCGTCTCAACAAGTACCACTGCAAAATCCTAATACCAGGACAAATAGCGCTGAAGCAAGAGAACCACGTGGGATGCAGAGAACACGTGGGACATCGCGTGTGTAGACCGGCAAGTGAGACAGCGTGCACACGCTTCTGTGCAACAGTGCGGACTGAGACGGGGTACAGAGACGGGCACAGGATCGGTAACGTACAATATTTGAAATCTGTATATGGATGTGGAAAGAAACTAATGAATGCCGCTGGGAATATTAAGTGATTATTAACACCCCAATACCAACAACCTCTAACTACGTCTAAATGTGGATATCATTGATGAGTGGACTCTGATAAGTTCTGTCTCTATTTTGACCGTTCTAGTACATGTGGTGATTTACTGATTGGACATTTAATATTTCCAAGTGTATTATACAGTGGACATTCAATGGTTTTATACAGTATATATATCTTATTTTTTTACAGGGTAGTGACACTATGCAAATATTGTCTATATTATATATGTGGTCCTCTATGTTGTTTTTTGTTTACTATATGTTTTAAAAAAATATTTATGGGATACTATATCAGTTCCATATGGTAACAAATATTTGTGTGCCCTCCAACCAATAGAATTATTTACAGTTTCCTGTCCTGCGCTAGCGCAAGATTTCACAGAGGGAAATGCTGACCAGGTGGACGGAGTTGTATGAAGATCATGACATGATAGTGGAGGGGTCGACGATCCTTTCCTCTTAGATTCTAGAGTCCAACAAGTAGGTTGTCTCCCCTTGTGTCTCATTACTTACCATGTCTGAGGTCTGCTATTATTTTCTTTCTTGATTTCAAAGAATAAATAAAGAATAACATAAGCAAAGTAAATTCCACTAATATTAATAAGTAACCTTATTTATCATTATAATGGACAAAAAGTTCTAAAGTCCATAATATAATCCATTGGGAAATATCGGTAACAACAATATTTTCCCCAAACAATCATGTTTGCTTCATTATGTTAGCAGCTGATTGGTTCCTGTGCCAAATATGACTATTTTATCCCCTACAGACTGGTTACAAATATAATACTTAATATCGCTGTCATATGACTTCTCTATATCTTAACTGCTAGTCAGATCTTAATAGCAGATACTCTTTGCCCTTGTACATGGCAAGGTCCACCATATTTGTCGGAATAATTTTTCAGACATAATCAAATGTTTTCTATATGTAGTGTATTTCTTCAAGATGAGCACCTCAAGGGATATCTTTAATTGAATCATGACAAACGCTTTATATAAGTAATTACGTACCATCAGGACAAGCTAAATTCAAGTTCTGTGTTAGATCAAAGAAAATAACAATTTACCTTGTGAAAGCAGGCAAGTTGTTGACTGAATATGGATTAATTGACCTATTGTATGTATTGAGCGGCACGGGTCATCATTTATCATACTGTTAGTAAATGCACCTTTTAACCAATTATGTTGTCACTGGTTGTAGACAGGCACTGGAAGATACAGTATCAGAGCTGATCTTATTATTGGGTTTGTATCTGGCTAGGTAATCAAACCATTTAACTTCTTGAAAGATAAAAACAATGCAGAGTTAAGATTTTACTTTTCTTTAACATGACTATATGGATTAGAATCACAACATGTTCTACAGTCGTGGCCAAAAGTTTTGAGAATGACACAAATATTAGTTTTCACAAAGTTTGCTGCTAAACTGCTTTTAGATCTTTGTTTCAGTTGTTTCTGTGATGTAGTGAAATATAATTACACGCACTTCATACGTTTCAAAGGCTTTTATCGACAATTACATGACATTTATGCAAAGAGTCAGTATTTGCAGTGTTGGCCCTTCTTTTTCAGGACCTCTGCAATTCGACTGGGCATGCTCTCAATAAACTTTTGGGCCAATTCCTGACTGATAGCAACCCATGCTTTCATAATCATTTCTTGGAGTTTGTCAGAATTAGTGGGTTTTTGTTTGTCCACCCTCCTCTTGAGGATTGACCACAAGTTCTCAATGGGATTAAGATCTGGGGAGTTTCCAGGCCATGGACCCAAAATGTCAACGTTTTGGTCCCCGAGCCACTTAGTTATCACTTTTGCCTTATGGCACGGTGCTCCATCGTGCTGGAAAACGCATGGTTCTTCACCAAACTGTTGTTGGATTGTTGGAAGAAGTTGCTGCTGGAGGGTGTTTTGGTACCATTCTTTATTCATAGCTGTGTTTTTGGGTAAAATTGTGAGTGAGCCCACTCCCTTGGATGAGAAGCAACCCCACACATGAATGGTCTCAGGATGCTTTACTGTTGGCATGACACAGGACTGATGGTAGCGCTCACCTTTTCTTCTCCGGACAAGCCTTTTTCCTGATGCCCCAAACAATCGGAAAGAGGCTTAATCAGAGAATATGACTTTGCCCCAGTCCTCAGCAGTCCATTCACCATATTTTCTGCAGAAGATCAATCTGTCCATGATGTTTTTTTTGGAGAGAAGTGGCTTCTTTGCTGCCCTTCTTGACACCAGGCCTTCTCCAAAAGTCTTTGCCTCACTGTGTGTGCAGATGCACCCACACCTGCCTGCTGCCATTCCTGAGCAAGCTCTGCACTGGTGGCACTCTGATCCCGCAGCTGAATCCTCTTTAGGAGACGATCCTGGCGCTTTCTGGACTTTCTTAGATGCCCTGAAGCCTTCTTAACAAGAATTGAACCTCTTTCCTTGACGTTCTTGATGACCCTATAAATTGTTGGTTGAGGTGCAATCTTAGTAGCCACAATATCCTTGCCTGTGAAGCCATTTTTATGCAACTCAATGATAGCTGCACGCGTTTGCAGGTCACAATGGTTAATAATGGAAGAACAATGATTATAAGCATCACCCTCCTTTTAACAGGTCAAGTCTTCCATTTTAACCCAATCAGCCTGACATAATGATCTCCAGCCTTGTGCTCGTCAACATTCTCACCTGAGTTAACAAGACGATTACTGAAATGATATCAGCAGGTCCTTTAATGACAGCAATGAAATGCAGTGGAAAGTTTTTTGGGGGATTAAGTTAATTTTCATGGCAAAGAAGGACTATGCAATTCATCTGATCACTCTTCATAACATTCTGGAGTATATGCAAATTGCTATTATAAAAACTTAAGCAGCAACTTTTCCAATTTCCAATATTTATGTAATTCTCAAAACGTTTGGCTACAACTGTACATTTAACAGTCTTTAAAAAGTTTTAAAATGTGAAATCTTTAAGTCTTAGGCTTCATTCACACGACCAGATTTTTCATTTGTGTGCTATTCAAAGTTTCTGCATTGCACACTGACCCATTCATTTCTATCAGGCCATGCACACAACCGTTTGGTCAGAATTAATGGTGTCCTTATGTTGAGAAATACAGGCAGATATTTATGCATCATGCAATACCATCAGGGAGGCGTCTGATTGGCTCCAAATTTATTCTGCAGCAGAACAACTCCAAACATACAACCAGTGTCATTAAGAACTATCTTCGGGGTAAAAAAGAACAAGCAGTCCTAGAAGTGATGATTTGTTTCCCACAGAGACCAGAACCCAACATCCTCGAGTCTGTCTGGGATTACATGAAGAGACAGAAGGATTTGAGCAAGCCTACATCCACAGAGAATCTATGGTAAGTTCTCGAAGAAGAAGTTTGGAACAACCTCCGGGCTGAGTTCCTTCAAAAACTGCGTACAAGTTTACCTAAAAGATTTACTGTTTTGAAGGCAAAGGGTAGTCACGCCAATTATTGATTTCACTTAGATTTCTCAATTTCTCTTTTGTTCATTCACTTTGCATTTTGTTAACTGATAAAACTAAACTATTACTACTTAAATTTTTAAAAGCTGGAGAAAACCCAACCAAACATGGGGTGAGCAGGGCCTCATTTATCAGAACTGTCAAAAAAGGCAATCTGTATTTTTTGCCCATAAAAACCCATCAGAGCTTAGCTTTCATTTCCTTAACTGCTTTGGTAAAATGAAAGCTTAGCTGTGATTGGTTGCATTTCTTCTTTTAGGCAGTGTTGATACATGTGCCCCACTGTATCTACATAGTCCCATCAACATGAAATACTGAATATGAACTAGTACATAAACTGGTTATACTGAAATAAATTTAGTTTTAAAAGAAGTGTAAAACATAGGTGAATACTTGCCACTTTGTCAGAAAACACAGAAACAAGGAAATGTGGCCCAAATGATATGGACGAAGTGCTGTCATTGCTATCTATTTATTACTAACTGACTAGAATAGTTGAGGCATAGTATGAGATCAACGTTTTATATAATACCACCCACTAGGTGCCCCCTGATGATCGCAAAACCTGAGGCAAGTCAAACTGAAGAGACTGTTCCTATGCACACAGTAATACACATCCTGCAAAGTAGTGGAATGTCTGTTCTCCTAAATCCGTAATTTTCAGACTATAACATGCAAAAGTGGGGGGAAAATGATAGTGTGTCTTATAGTCTGAATGTAGCCCAACACTACACTGCAAGCCGACAAGTGTACATCGCAAGCCACGCTGTGCAGTCAGCTGTCCTTGCGCCACACAGCACAGCCTGCGATGGACACTTGCTACATTCCGACATGAACATGATGGCAACAGGCGATGCTTCCCGACCTGGCTGCTGCTGGAGTAAGAAGATTCCTCTTGTGTAGGAGGGAGACGGCAGGTGGTCCTGGAGGATCACGGGCTTCCTGTCTTGCACTGTGCTGCTGTTGGAGGGAGACGGCAGGTAGTGCTCTGGAGCTGGAGCGAGATGTGGACGGTGCAGGCTTTCTGCTTCTAGCATGTCTGCACATGCCTCCACCACGTTAATACCTGCCAGCTTAGGTAACATTATCCAGTCTATCCCAATAAAGTGTTCCCCAAGAAATTAACCCCATAACTTTTATATGCCCAATATAAAGTCTCATAATAAAGTGGCCCATACAGTTTCCCCTAATAAAGTGTCTCCCAATACATTGTGTCAGCACTCATTTGAAGATCCCACCCATAACAGTGCGTCAACAGCAGATACCCCATAACAGTGTGTCAGCAGCAGATCCTCCCCCCGTCACCCCTCCCCCCCCATAACACTGCTTAAAATCTCTCCTCATTTGTTAGTGATACTAATGATAGTTGTTAATGCTGCTGGTGACCGTTGTTCATGTTTCCATTGTTGAAATATTGTTCTGTTATTTTATTAAATACTAGCAAAAAAAAGTAAATAAAAATGAGTTACCCTTTAAGTAATGTCATAGCCAGACCCTTATTTCTGATATTTATGGACTCTATACTGACAGGGAGTGTTCCACAGGATTGGTGCATAGCAAATGTGGTGCCAATATTGAAAAAGGGTCCAAAAACAGAGCCCGGAAACTATAGGTCGGTAAGTTTAACATCTTTCATGGGTAAACTGTTTGAAGGTTTTCTAAGAGATGCCATCTTGGAGTAACTCAATGAAAATAATTAAATAATGCCATATCAACATGGCTTCATGAGGGATGTCAAATATCTGGACTTCTCCAAAGCATTTGATACTGTACTACATGAAAGGTTAGTACAATAAAATGAGAAAGCTTGGACTGGGAGAAAATGTCTGTATGTGGATTAGTAACTGGCTCAATGAAAACAGAGGGTGGTTATTAACCCCTTGATGACCCAGGACGAGAATGCTCATCCTCAATCGCCGGCACTTAGCGCTCGAGGACGAGCACTCTCAACCTGCAGTCGTTCCACCCCCCGCGTGCGGTCCCCCTGATCAGCAGCAGAGATCCGGCGGTTACTGACAGCCGTATCCCTGCTGCATCCACCAGCATCGGCGATAACGCTGATGCGGTGGATTAACCCATCATATGCCATGGTCAGCGCTGACCGCGGCATATGGGAGGTTTGAGCTCCCTCACCTCATGCATCGAGTCCCGCGCTGCTGTGGGTGCAATGGGTGCCATGGCAGCCCCAAGCCATTCCAAGGCCTGTCATGTACAGAAGCCTAAGAGGCCCAGCCCCCAGGCTGAATCTCCTAGGCAACTGTTAGCGTCTTGCAGTGTAAGACACTAACAGTTCAATACAGCACAATACAGATGTATTGTGCTGTCTTGAAACAAGGATCAGACCTTGTCCCATAGTGGGACAAAAATTAAAGTGAAAAAAAAATGAATAAAATTAAAGTTTTGGAAAAAAAAAAGTAAGTTTTAAGTAAAAAAAAAAAAAAAAAAGAAGCTAAACAAACAATTTTTTTGTCACCTTTCATCACAAAAAGTACAACAGCAAGCGATCAAAAAGGCGTACGCCCACCAAAATAGTACCAATCTAACCGTCACCTCATCTCGCAAAAAATGAGCCCCTACCTGAGACAATCGCCCAAAAAATAAAAAAAACAATGGCTCAGAATATGGCGACCCTAAAACATCATTTTCTTTTTTTTAAAGCTGTTATTGTGTAAAACTTACATAAATAAAAAAAAAGTATACATATTAGGTATCGCCGCGTCCGTATCAACCAGCTCTATGAAAATAGCACATGACCTAACCCCTTAGATGAAAATCTAAATAAACCATTTTTGGTCACCTTAAATCACAAAAAGTGTAATAGCAAGCGATCAAAAAGTCATATGCACCCCAAAATAGTGCCAATCAAACCATCATCTCATCCCGCAAAAATGATACCCTACCAAAGATAATCGCCCAAAAACTGAAAAGAACTATGGCTCTTAGACTATGGAAACACTAAAACATGATTTTTTTTGTTTCAAAAATGAAATTATTGTGTAAAACTTACATAAATAAAAAAAAATGTATACATATTAGGTATCGCCACATCCGTATCGACCGGCTCTATAAAAATATCACATGAACTAACCCTTCAGGTGAACACAGTCAAAAAATAAAAATAAAAACGGTGTAAAAAAAAGCCATTTTTTTGTTCCCTTACATCACAAAAAGTGTAATAGCAAGCGATCAAAAAGTCATATGCACCCCAAAATAAAGCCAAACAAACCGTCACCCCCTCCCACAAAAAATAAAACCCTACCTAAGATAATAGCCCAAAAACTGAAAAAACTATGGCTCTCAGACTATGGAGACACTGAAACAGGATTTTTTTGTTTAAAAAATGAAATAATTGTGTAAAACGTACATAAATAAAAAAATGGTATACATATTAGGTATCGCCGCGTCCGTGACAACCTGCTCTATAAAAATACCACATGATCTAACCTGTCAGATGAATGTTGTAAATAACAAAAAAATTAAAACGGTGCCAAAAAAGCTATTTCTTGTTACCTTGCCTCACAAAAAGTGTAATATAGAGCAACCAAAAATCATATGTACCGTAAACTAGTACCAACAAAACTTCCACCCTATCCCGTAGTTTCTAAAATGGGGTCACTTTTTGGGAGTTTCTACTCTAGGGGTGCATCAGGGGGGCTTCAAATGGGACATGGTGTAAAAAAAACAGTCTAGCAAAATCTGCCTTCTAAAAACCGTATGGCATTCCTTTCCTTCTGCGCCCTGCCGTGTGCCCGTACAGCAGTTTACGACCACATATGGGTGTTTCTTTAAACTACAGAATCAGGGCTATAAATAATGAGTTTGGTTTGGCTGTTAACCCTTGCTTTGTAACTGGAAAAAATAAAATAAAATGGAAAATCTGCCAAAAAAGTGAAATTTTGAAATTGTATCTCTATTTTTCATTAATTCTTGTGGAACACCTAAAGGGTTAACAACATTTGTAAAATCTGTTTTGAATACCTTGAGGGGTGTAGTTTCTAGAATGGGGTCATTTTTGGGTGGTTTCTATCATGTAAGCTTCACAAAGTGACTTCAGACCTGAACTGGTCCTTAAAAAGTTAGTTTTTGAAAATTTCTGAGAAATTTCAAGATTTACTTCTAAACTTCTAAGCCTTGCAACGTCCCCCAACAATAAAATGTCATTCCCAAAATGATCCTAACATGAAGAAGACATATGGGAAATGTAAAGTAATAACTATTTTATAGGTATTAATATGTATTATAGAAGTAGAGAAATTGAAACTTGGAAATTTGCCATTTTTTATAGATAAAAATGAAATTTTTTTACTCCATTTTACCAGTGTCATGAAGTACAGTATGTGATGAAAAAACAATTTTTTGGGTCAGATTGGGTCACTGTCACTAGCATATATATATAGCATGTTCCATATCAATTAATCAATAACATAATTGAGTACAAAAAGTGATAAAATTCATAAAAGTGTATCTCAAAATCCAATTATGCATGATTCAAAAACAAGTGAAGACCATATTGAACATGTAAGTGACCTAAATGTATATATCCTCAATAGTGCATATACCTAAGAGACTGTAAGTCATATTTCATGATAATTAAGACAATCATCAGGCAAGATTATTCTGTTTTCTTACCTCATATCACGGGTAGCGATCCCGGTGTCCGTTGGTGCGCCCCTTCTATGTCTGATCTCCTGGGGTACGGGAACAGGGGGGTCCTACCTTCAAGCCCCACACGTCGGGTGCCAAAATGTTCTGGTTCTGATCAATGGTCAGGTAGGTTGATACACTGCTCCAAATTAGATAGATAGATACGTGCATGCACGGTGAGAGAAATAACACTGACACTAGATCAAGTCAAAGCATAACTCTAATTTATTAAGTGGGGGCTTCACATTATATACCCTCCATATTAGTGGGAGGAGTGGGCTCACATCATTGGTCTTTTACCAAGAAGGAATGTAAACAGGAAATAAGTTTAAAACATATGTATGATAGACTCAGAGGAATTCCTGACAGTTTCAAGTGTTTGCTGCAAATAGTTTCAATCATAGAATGCATACTGGGGGTTGTCTCTCGGACAGACACCATTTTGTAAGTGACAAGCAAGTGTCCATTATATTCCATAACAGTCCCCCCTTGGATTCTTGATTGTACAACTTTCCTTGCCTAGTGAACCCCTGGGAATACCATTCGCAATCCTCTTCACCCACAGTGGCGACAACCTACCCCTTTCGGGTAGACTCCCGGTTAATCGGACTTATGATAGTACCCTTGGATTCATCTTTCCTTATCTAGGTACGACATCGTAATTGGTGGGGGAACTTGTGTTGAATTCTTTGGTTTCTATTTCTTCTTCACCATATAGCAGCATGATGGGCTGTTCAGTAGTTGAAATCACAATTTTTTCACATATTTTTCAGACACAGGGTACAATGCAACATAACACTACTGACATTAATACTAGCATCAAGACTGTCACCATACCTATCTGGGTGAGGAAGGATGTCCAATCTTTTAAACCATCCAAAGTACTTATCCAATGGGTCTGTTATCCCTGAGCTGCGTTTTATTCCTCTGAGAGGTTAGCAAGCTTGTTTATTGCTTCAGTTGCCTTCCTTTGGGGCCAGTGTTATCTGGGATGTAGGTGCAGCAAGTTTCCCCAATCATTTTACAAACTCCCCCAGTCTCAGCTAGGATCATATCTAGGGCCATCCTGTTCTGAAAGGCCACGGCAGAAGTGGCCTCTAACGGCTCTGCAATTCCTTTTAGGGCATCACGGGTGTAGTTTATACAATTCTTTTCTGATTATAATATATGTAGTTTATCCAGTTGTTGTTCTTGTCACTATTGGGAGTAGGGATTCAAATCCAGCTGCCACCTGATCTCTGGCCTTAAACTCGTTAGGGACCCCCCTTGGGGGGTCTATATACACATGTGGGTCAAAGCTTTTTGACCTCCCTAAATAGGTTTTTTGAGTATACCCTCTAACTGTGGGGTCATCTTCTAGTATATGAAGGGGCATTATGGCTTTCGCTAGGGCGCATTCACCGGACCAATTGCCTTCTAACCTAGTTCTTATTTTTCCATCTCTACAGATCCAATAGATGTCCCCCAAAGATACCCTCTGATTCTGTGTTTCAGTGGACAGGTTGCTGTAGGATGATCAGTACCCCTCTGTGAAGTTGCCCAAGAATCTCTGACTGCCAGGGTTGAAGTAACAGGTGTAGTTACCGGGGTATATGGTTATGCCTTGCCCTGGTTTTTTTTTTTTTTTACTACCAGGCACTGTGCCTAGGTGTGGGCATGCCCCCCCCCCCCCCCCCCCGCATATGTAACAGCTCATCTTATTGTGTGTGTCAGCATTGTATTTCATCCATTCTAACCACGGGTTGGTGTCAGAAAATCCTGTCTCGGCGGCCATAGTATCTTCAAAGGTGGGATCTGCGCCCTCAAAGGGTTAAATGTCATATATGAAAATTGCTCTAAATGTTGGTTCTCAGTTTTCAGGGGGACGGGTAGGGGAGGGAGGTTATTATCCAGTGTCGGTATAATTTTTCTGCTTTATAGGTACCATGAGTTAGGGAGATTACATGTACTCAGCGATCCTTTCTGTGATCTAATTAATATAACTGATGTCACCGATTAGTGTACTCAGCTGGAATGTGCGGGGAATGTCAGAAGCGACTAAGAGGCATAGTATCTTCCAATATGTGTCCAGGTTTCATCCAGCGGTCTGTTGTCTCCAGGAGACACATATGACTAAACAGAAATTGCACATGCTGCAGAAATCATGGGTCGGATACTCGGTGCATTCGGCCTTCTCCGCTTATTCTAGGGGAGTTAGTATATTAGTCCACAAAAATATAAGATTTGAATGCTTACGAGAATATATTGATGGGGAAGGTAGATTTATTTGTCTGCATTGCAATCTGAATGGAGTTCAAATGGTATTGGCATCTATTTATATCCCACTGCCTTATTTAGTGGTTCCCTTGAGGTCTGTCCTGGAGTTTGTGGCGTCATTTCCGGACCTACCGGTGCTCATTATGGGTGATTTTAATACGGTGATAAATGATGCACTTGACAGGTGCAGAGTGGTGACGGGGGGTGGGAGATGGCGCTACAACCTCATTTGGAAGGCTATTGAGTGAGGTGGGTTTGTATGATGTGTGGAGGGTGAAGCATCCAGAAGCTAGGAGTTACTCTTGCTGCTCCTCCACCTATATGTCTCTTTCTAGGATAGATATGAGAATAGTGAATGCCAAGATGCTTCTTTATATAAGTACTGCGGATTATTTGCCCCGGTCGATTTCTGACCATTCTATGCTGCAGATGACGTTGGTGGAGGATGGAGGGATCAGATCACGTATGAACTGCTGGAGATTTAACCCTTTTTGGCTCACATTAATGGGAGATAACTTGGAGATAATGGTCCAGTTGCAGGAATACTTTAAATATAATGCTGGAACGGCATCTGTACATATGGTGTGGGAGGCCATGAAGGCCTACCTTAGGGGAGTATTGATAAAGTCGATCAGTAAGATCAAGTCTAAGTCTCAGGAACAGGATAAGCGAATGCATAACAATATGAGAAAGATGGAGGAAACATTTGCGGCTAACCCATCGGTAGAAAATAGTACTAAACTGAAAGATACTCAAGAAGAATTTAGATGTTATATGCTCCAATTGTCAGAGAGGAAAAGGATGTTTTACAGGCAGCAATTTTTTGCTGAAGGGGAAAGGTCAGGTCATATGTTATCTATGATATCAAAAGCGCAAAGGGGCTCCTCCTGTATTGCTGGGCTGCTGGATGAAGAGGGTATTTTGAGGCAGGATACTAGCTTAATCCTCCAGATTCTGGAACGGTTTTACACTTCATTGTATGAGTCTAAACTGACATGTTCAGATTCAGATATAGAGTGCTTCTTAACAGAAGCTGCTCTGCCTAAATTGTCGAGAGAAGACTGTGAGTCTTTGGAGGCCCCCATAGAGCTTGAGGAATTACAGGAAGCAGTGAGTTCTATGGCTAACGATAAGGCGCCAGGATTGGATGGTCTCCCTGTGAAGATATATAAGAATTTCGCGGACACTCTGCTACCGGAACTACTTAAAGTGTTTAACTATTCCTTAGAGACGGGTGTATTACCCGCTTCTATGCAAGAAGCGTTAATCGTTGTGTTGCCCAAACAGGGTAAGGAGCCGAAATTGCCAGACTCTTATAGGCCTATATCATTGTTGTCAGTGGATGTTAAAATACTCGCAATGGTCTTGGCCCGGCGTTTATCTAAGGTAATATTAACTGTCATACACCCAGATCAGACGGGTTTTATGCCCCAAAAGTCGACAGCAATAAATATACGAAGGGTGTTTGCCAGCTTGCAGGTGCCAGCGGATAATATGGGTGACAGAGCAATATTCTCTTTGGACGCGGCCAAGGCCTTTGATAGTATAGAGTGGAAATTTTTATGGAGTACGCTGGAACGTATGGGTTTTGGGCAAAAGTTTATTGCTTGGGTGAAGGTCTTGTATTCGAGCCCCAAAGCATGCATTAGGGCGAATGGTGGTGTGTCCGCGAAATTTCAACTTCAGAGAGGCACTCGGCAGGGATGCCCTCTGTCTCTGTTATTATTTGCTTTGGCCATAGAACCACTAGCTGCTACGATACGGGGCGCTCAAGGTATCCAGGGCTTTAAATACGGTGATATACAAAATAAAGTGGCATTATATGCCGATGACACACTGTTGTTTTTGGGTGATACAGCACAGTCATTAGTTGAGGCAATGTCGGTGATAGATAAATTTGGCCAATTGTCAGGATTAACGATTAACTGGCATAAGTCAATGCTGATGCCCATAGATAATCAACCTAAATCAAGTGTGATAGTTGACCGTAGAATTCCCTGTGAAAATAAGATCAAGTATTTAGGTATACATATTTCGCCCGATGTGAGGACCTTCATTGAAATGAATCTTACGCCTCTGCTCCGGCAATTTAGAGACAAATCTAAGGCCTGGTGCAAATTGTATCTGTCTGTAGTGGGTAGAGTGAATTTGATTAAAATGATCATGATGCCACAGCTGCTATATGTTTTACATAATTCGCCGGTGTGGATATCTAGAGATAAATTTGGTCAAATTAATACCATCTTTAGGGAATTAGTGTGGTGTAAAGGCCAGCCCAGAATAAAATTGGAAACTTTACAATATTCCAAAACAGAAGGTAGCCTGGCGCTACCAAACCCCTGGATATACTACTTAGCTAATCAATGCCAGCATTTTAAGGGGTGGCTTGAACCTGAGACAAAGGATGTGACCAGGCAGATCTTGGGGTCGCAGATTATGGGGAAAGATGTCATGGTCTTGCTGGAAGGCGTGGATCCAAAGGCTGCAAGGCTGACTGGCTCATTGTATCGTACAATGTACACTGCCTGGAATAAAGTGAAAACGCTTAGGGGGATTGGCGGCTTTACGCCATATACTCCGCTATGGGGTAATTTAGCGCTGGCAGAATTAAACTCATTGCAAGGATTTGAGGAGTGGAGGAAGAAGGGAGTGCTACGACTAGAGCATTTAATGGAGGGGGGAGTTTTTAGGACTTTCAAATCTATTCAAGATCTTTTTGGTGTTCCTAAGACTCACTTCTTCAAATACTTGCAAATACGACATGCGTATGATACCACGGTTAAAAATGGCTTGCAAGTCTCTCAACGAGATAGAGCACTTCAAATTGCATTGGTTGGAGGGGAGAAGAAGGGGTTAATATCTATGTTATATAAACTGCTGTTAGATAAACAGCTTGAACTCCATCCCTTAAACAGAATGCATAAATGGGAACAGGATGTAGGGGATATTTTGGAGGCAATCCCGTTAACCTCCTTGAGCGAAGGGGGTAAGCTGTCACAGCTGTTTATTGTTCACAGAGTGTACAAGACACCGATTTTTTTACATCGTATAGGGTATAGGTCGGATGACCGTTGCCCCAGGTGTTTTGTGGGCTCTGCTGATCTAATATATATGTTGTGGAATTGCGCCAGGTTACAACAGTTCTGGGATACAGTACTGAAGAATGTTAGAAAAGCGTACCGGGTACACATTTCAAAGGACCCTAAAGTTTGTATATTGGGGTACACTGCAGAATTGTGTACAGATGATGTTAGTAAAGTGGCAATTGGGCGACTGTTATATGTGGCAAGGAAACTAGTGGTGCAACACTGGATCCAAGATGAACCGCCAGGGTTTAAAGAATATTTGTCAAAGGTCAATACCATGCTTTCGTATGAAAAAATTATATTTCAGAAGAGAGGCTGCCCAGCCAAATATGAAAAGTTATGGGATTCTTAGAGGGAACATGTGACTTCTATTGGTAGTAATTACTAGTTAACCGACACTGGAATGGGGGGGAAAGGGGTGGGAGGGGGTGGTGGGAGAAGGGGGGGGGGTTATGTCAGTAATATTATTATATTTTTATGATTCCTGACGGTATCCTACGGTCTGCAATGGAAGTTTCTGTACTTATAATTTGTAATGTATAAGGATTGGCTTTATTTGATATTGTATGTCAAGTAATCTTTCTAATAAAAAAAGATCTGATTTAAAAAAAAAGTAGGATCTGCTATGGCTGTCATCTGCCTAAGGGAGGTAGTGTAGGGTTTGGACGGACCCTTCTCTGTCTTTGTGAGATTATGTAGGTCTTTCAGGTGGAACATGCCCATGTCCCCAGCAGTTACCCCGATCCAGATGCCTATAAGGTATGTCCCTGCGTCATTGGGGCTGGGGTTTTCTATTGTGAGGGTAAGTGGCATGTTGGAGCCTGTCTGTCCACTTGGGTGACATCTTCCACTCTAAAACAGTGTCATGCGGGTAAGCAAGGATTTACCCATTTTGGCACTTGTATTCTTTTGCAATGTGATGCGTGGATCCAGTTAGGTCTCCCCTCGAGTTTTACAGAAGTTGGGGTGGTCAGCAGCACCTGGTAAGGTCCCTTGTATCGTGGTTAGATGGTGCTTCTGATATGCTTTTTGACCACCACCCACTCTCCAGGTGTGGCTTCCTTCTAGGGAGTTAGGATCTGGAATGGAAGAGAAAACTTGTGCATGTATGTTAGACAATTGTTTACTCAGAGCTATCACATATTTAGCAACAGATTCATAATGCATTTGCAACTGTTGCAGTAAATACTGTTCCATCCTTGACACTGTCCCAAATAGGATCTCGTATGGTGTCAGTTTGTGTGGAGGCCTTGGTGTGTGCCTAACTGAAAAGAGTGCTACAAGCAAGCACTGAACCCAATTGAGCCCTGTCTCCCTGGTCATCTTCAACATTTTTTACTTCAACACCCCATTCAATCTTTCAACTTTGCCGCTGCTTTGGGGCCTGTAGGGGGTGTGATACACCAGGTGCGACCCTACCATTTCCCAGACTTCTTGGGTTAATCTGGCAGTGAATAGTGAATGCTGGGCCCTGATCAGTTTCAATGACCTCAGGTACGCCGAACCTACAGACAAGCTCCTGCATTAGTTTTTTTTCAGTAGTAGTTGCTGTCTGATTTCGGACGAGGTAGGCTTATGGCCACCCAGAGAACAAGTCTATTACTACCAGCACATATTGAAACCCTTGGCACATTGGCATCTGGATGTGGTCGATTTGTATCCTCTGAAAGGGATATAAGGCCTTTGGGAGACATTTTTCCGGAGCATGGGCTCTGTTCTACCTGGATTACACTCTGAACAGATGAGGCACGCTTGAGTATGTATCACCAGGACGGGGGTGATCCCTGGGGCCACCTATATTTTATCAATTAGCTCTTTCATGATGGTTTTGGATTGGTGGGTGGGTCCATGAGCTATTGTGGCTATTAGGGGATAGAGAGATTTGGGTAGGCATACTGTCTTTCCCTGTGTCCAGAGTCCAGATTCTTCTTCGAGGGCTGACTCTTTCAACCAGGTTTCCTTTTCCCTGGGAGTGGCCTGTTTCTGCATTTGTTTCAGTAGGTCCCATGTGACTTCCTCTTGCTCCAGATCTTCTTGTACTGTCAGGATCTGTTCTGTCTGGGCTCCTTCCTCTTCCATTGCTGCTCTCTTCACGGTTTGATCAGCTATGGCATTTCCTCTGGCCTCAGGAGTGTCAGTTCGTGTATGGGCTTTTACCTTGATCACTGCCACTTGAGTGGGCAGGAGTACTGCTGCCATTAGAGCCGCTACTGCTGAGGCATTTTTGATTGGGGTTCCTGCGGCTGTGATGTAATCCTGTGCCTTCCATATTAGTCCAAAGTAATGAACCACTCCAAAGGATATCTGGAATCCGTGTAGAATCCATGAGGCAGGCTTCAGTGAGGGCAATAAGTTCAGCCTCCTGTGCTGACTGGTCTGGGCGCAATTGTCTTACACACAGCACTTCATGCTCACTAGTGACTGCCATGCCTGTATGGTATTTCATCAGCATACCTTGAGCCGTCCACAAAGAGAATCCAATGAGGGTTTGTCAGAGGAGTGTCTTGGACTAATGGTGGTGTCCCTACTTCAGCTTCCATCATTGTGATGCAATCATGATCCTGTTCCTGGTAAAGAGAGTCAGTTGAGGGCCATAGTTCTTCTTCCTGAAGATCTTCTTCAGCATGCAGATCAATAAAATCTACAGAAGCATCTCCTGAATCTCTAGTATACTCCCCCCTTGGAAGAGGAAGGAGAGCAGCATTTCTGAATGGTGACATTATCTGGCAGGAGCAGACTACACTGCAGCCGGAGGTGGCATTGTGCAGTGAGGTGTTTGGGTTGTGTCTGCTGGAGGATGGCAGAGATGTCATGCGGAGCCAAAATAGTGAGGGGGTGCCCAAGCACAACCTCAGATGTGATGTCCAGAAGAGAGCTGGCAGCATGGACAGCTCTGACACAGGAAGTGGCAGCTCTGACTACAGGGTCAAGGCGCTTAGAGTAGTAGCCCATCGGTCTGTTGCGTCCACCATGAGTTTGGGTAAGAACTCCAGTAGCGTGACTTTGACTTTCCATGACATACAGCCTAAAGGGATAACTGTAGTTAGGAATAGGAATCCCAAGGGCCGGAGCGGTTGCAATTGCTGTCTTCAACTTGTCAAATGACTCATTAGCCTCCCTTCTTAACTGGAACGGAGAGGTTGCATTCCGGGGAATACAGTCATATAGGGGCTGCATCAGTATTGAGGCATCGGGGATCCAGGGTCTGCAGTAGGAAATGAGGCCTAAGAAGGTCTGCAATTGGTGTGGAGTGTCTGGTATCCGTATGTTTGAAACCGCCTTTTTCCTGGAATCCGTCAAGTGTTTACTACCTTGGGCAATACAGTTTCCAATAAAGACTACCTTGGGTAAACACAATTGGAGTTTGGTTTGAGTTACTTTGCAGCCCGATTCGGCCAGGAACTGTAAGAGATAGATAGATAGATTGAGCAGGACAGACATTCCTGAAAGATTGAAGCACAAAGGAGGATGTCATCCACGTGTTGTAGGAGTTCAACCTCTGGGTTGTCTGCCTGCCATGGTTGGAGCATGGAGGACATGGCTTTGCTAAAGCATGAGGG
Source organism: Bufo gargarizans (assembly GCF_014858855.1). Lineage (NCBI taxonomy): Eukaryota > Metazoa > Chordata > Amphibia > Anura > Bufonidae > Bufo > Bufo gargarizans. The sequence goes on along the minus strand of NC_058082.1, from coordinate 213,087,786 downwards.
GCTATTCTGTGCTCCCTGAGTCATCACAGTCCAAGTGTATTGCTTGCCTGCATGTGTGAATGCGACAATCTTCTTCTAATTTTCTCTTTGGCCTTGCAGACAGTGTTCTCGCTTATCACACATGCCAATGTCATGACGTCACTCCCCTCTTCCAGCTAAGGCCCCCTGTCTCTCACTCTATATTCACTGATCAACAGAGATACGCACGGTGCGGGGCACACAGACACACAATGCTTTTTGAGTTTCTCCAGAATGAGAGCAGAGTATTCTCCAGTTTTGTTTTTTACTATACTTTGTAGCTCTGACCACGTACACCCATATGTCTTGTATATTTGATCTCATTTACGGTAAAACAGCATGGGGTGGGTCTCGGGGTCCGGCAACTGACTGACAATTAAATACAGCTGATTTGGTGTGAATGACACATATCTAGATGGCCCCCTGGATATTGCTTTAGATAAAATGGTCTAATTTGCACATCTAAAAAATCTGACTGTTCTCCTGCCTCATTCCTCATCTGTTCATCTGACCGCCGTTTTGGAGTGCTAATATCTGCAGGAGAGGGGAAAGTTGTATGCAATGGGGGTGGTTCTGCTGGGTTCTCATCCCCACCATCCTCCTCCTCCTTCTTCCCAACCATCACTTGAACAACCTGCTGTGGCAGACTGAATGTGCCATCAGGATTTATCATGGGATAGAGTGCTTGAACTTGTGGGCTTACAGGCAGGACGGAGGGATCTGGGTTACGGGGGGGGTTAACAGTCCAGCCGTGGGCGTCAGCTGGGAATATGACGGTGTCTCATGAAGAGCTGTGGGTAGGAGGTGCCAGGGAGCTACAGGAATGTAGCTATGTGGGCGTGAAGAACCACATACGAGGCACGTAACACTGGAGGCAGGATTCTGTTGCCCACATACGGCACAGGTCCACCCCCCTTCTTCTTGGTGACACCATAATTATAAGGTAGCTGTTGCCCGGGCATACAGTAATATCTTCCTCTCTTTTCATTATATGTCTGTTCTTTGCTGCAGTCAAGCCACACCTCCACTGCATTTACTATCATTTCATCAACAAGTTTTGCCTTTTTTTTTTTCATTTAACAATGCTCTCCATGTATCAACACAAAGAGTACCACCTTTACACATCTCATAATGTTTCTCCAACCTGGGTAAACACTTTACGAAGCGTTTCCCTCTCTTGTCCGCCACGTACTGCTCCGGTGAGCAGCATCCCTTCGGGACACTTTCAACATTTCCCATAATGTAATATCTACTGGAGCCGTCTAGTCCGTAACCTGTGCTTGCACCCTGTGTTCCTTTGGACCGGCTCTGACCTCCTCCTCCCCTTCTACTATCTGGACAGATGCCTCTGGCTGTACCGCGATGTAGGCTAATGAGGTAGGCTTCCTTGTAATGCGGTAATTTATACACAGGTGCTCAAGGTCATACCGACGTCAGAACAACACAACATGTAAAACACAGTGTATCAAAATGTCATCAATTACTGTGGGGTTCTTACTTGCTTGCCATCAAAGGCGCCCCAACTGCTGCCGCACCCCTTCCTCAGACAGATGACAAGAGGCTACACCAGGGGACACAGTATAGGCAAGATTACTCTGTTTTCTTACCTCATATCATGGATGCGTTGTGCGTTGGTACACCCCTCCTATGTCTGATCTCCGGGGGTACGGGAACAGGGGGTTCCAACCTTCGAGCCCCACACGTCGGGTGCCAAAATGTTCTGGTTCTGATCAATAGTCAGGTAGGTTGATACACTGCTCCAAATTAGATAGATAGATATGTGCATGCACGGCGAGAGAAATAACACTGACACTAGATAAGGTCAAAGCATAACTCTAATTTATTAAGTGGGGGCTTCACATTATATACCCTCCATATTAGTGGGAGGAGTGGGCTCACATGATTGGTCTTTTAGCAAGAAGGAATGTAAACAGGAAATAAGTTTAAGGCATATGTATGATAGACTCCTGACAGTTTCAAGTGTTTGCTGCAAATAGTTTCAATCATAGAATGCATACTGGGGGTTGTCTCTCGAACAGACACCATTTTGTAAGTGACAAGCAAGTGTCCATTATATTCCATAACCTACCCAGGTGATCTAATAAATTACATAATTAAAAACAATAGTTGAACATTTGTAACCTGATTCGGATCCGAGTGACACATGGAGATCTGGTGTGGTGTGGAAACAACTGCGCCTGCGCAATGTTGCTTCCGCAATCCTCCTGGTGTAGGCAATCTTCTATGAGTGGATGTATCACCTGATCGACAGGTCAGCTGACCGGAGGATCAGATGTCCGAAATGCTGAGATCACATGAGGCCTATTTGTAAATGTTGCCGCAGCAACCATCACATGACTAAGGGCCTGCATTTTCTAGGCCAAGCATGTCCAAACTACGGCCCTCCAGCTGTTGCAAAACTACAACTCCCAGCATGCCCTAATAGCTGTAAGCAATCAAAGCATGCTGGGAGTTGTAGTTTTGAAACAGCTGGAGGGCCGCAGTTTGGACATGCCTGTGAATCTAGACCAAACTCTTGCAGGGTCTCTGTCTCCATTTATTTTATAGGAAGATAACATAACTTCCATCACCCTAATCTAGTCACCTCTATCCACACCCGCAGTTCCCGGATACCAGAGAAAAATCTCAATTAAGTAATCATTGTTATGGACTGACAAACGTGAGTTACAGACTAAATTTCTGCACCTAAAGGGTCATCAACATCTTCTGACATCGCTAAATGCCACCAGTTGTATCTGTAGGTAGCACCAGCCACACTGCATTTGTCCCCAAATGCAGAGTCTAGCTGTGCACGCCAGTCCCCCAACACAGAAGACTAAGGCTGTAATGACAGGGAGGATTGGCCCCCAAACAAACAGCTTCAAGTGATACTCAGAGCAAATGTCGGGTAACCTCATCCTATACTATCAAAGAAAGATGGGTTTACTAGGAATATGCAGGGCTCCCATTCCTTTTGGCTCCAGCATACTCCATTAACATCCCACTGGTTGCCCTAGTGATCATCTGCAACTCACCAATGTCAAGAAAAAGGTATAACTTGTACCAAACTAAATCCACGAACTACAAGTGAGGCGAGGGAACAAATGGGGAGAGAAAAATGACCTCATGTTCATAATCTCATCTTTTATCCATGATTCTTCATGTGCATATATTCTCTATAATTGTCCAGCATCTTCATGTGTGGCGGTTATCCGAACCATTTCTTCTTATTTTTTAAACGTTCAAACGTACATAGTCTGCAAGTAAAACAAGGGAGACCATTAGAAAAAAATCGATGGCACCCCACATATAACTAGCAGGTCGACATAGCAAGATTTGAGTCACAACCAATTGAGACACCATCTAAGTACATATCCAAGGTCTGAACTCAACATTCAATCCCATCAGTTTTAAGGTATTTAATTTCATAATCCACAGAATCTTTTTTTTTAACATTAGGCCTCTATTCCCACCTCTTCGTGACCATGGGACATGGTCAATAAGCATCCATTTTATATCTCTCTCACCATGACCCATTTCTGTACAGTGTTTTGACACCAGTAAATCCATCCGCTTTTTGCGGATGGTGTAACGGTGCTGGTTAAAGCGTGTTTTGAAATCCAATGTAGTTTCTCCTACATACAACACATATATCACAAAAGTAGAATCACATGTCAAATAAAAATTTATTTTATATGTGACCTCAGTTTTTGGATACGTAAATCTTCCTCCTTTCTGAACCTGTTTGCAATTAATGCAATTCAGGCATGGGAAGCATCCCTTTTTAGGTGTTTTGAAAAAGGTTTGTCCCACTTTTTTAATGGGGCCCACATCCGCATGGACCAATCTATCCTTTAAGTTCCTAGGTTGCCTGTAATAAATCAGGGGTGCACTCTTAAATTCATCAACCTCACCAAGGCCATGTTTTAAAATGGGCCAGTGTTTATTGATGATATTCCTGACCTGATAGCTATCTTCTGTGTAAGTGGTCACCAGGGAAATTCTATTGGTTCTATGTATCTTGTTTCTATTGGTAGTCAGCAGTTGTTCCCTGCTCACTTCTTCTACCTTTCTCATCTGTGTGTCAAGACTCCTTCCTGGGTACCCACATTTTTTTTTAAAAGCATCCGTCATATTAGTCAAAGTTTGTTTTAAATGTATCGGATTACTCACTATTCTTTTGGCCCTTAGGAATTGACTCATCGGCAAAGATTTCGCCATAGGTCTTGGATGTGCACTTGTATAATAGTGTATTCCTATCAGTGGGCTTAATGTGTATCTTGCTTTCCACATCATCATCATGAATAGTGATCAGGGTATCCAGAAACACCGTCTCATCAAAGGATTGAGTGATGGTGAACTTGATGTCCTGATCAACTGAGTTCAAATACGTAAAGAACTCGGCCAACTGTATCTCTGTGCCCGTCCAAATGAAGAAGGTGTCGTCTATGTATCTCCACCACCCCAGCACAGAGCTGAAGTGGTGGGACACATAGACGTACATCTCCTCCAGGAAGGCCACAGTGATATTGGCGTAAGTGGGTGCCACATTCGACCCCACTGCCGTAGCCCTCATTAACATAAAAATAGTGACCTCCACAGCGGCCTGCCCCTTAACAGTAACCTCCACAGCACCCTCCCCTTTAACAGTGACCTCCACAGCGGCCGGCCGTTTATTAGTGACCTCCACAGTAGCCCATCTCGTTAACAGTGATTTCCACAATAACCCAAACCCTTAACAGTGATCTCTACAGAGCTCTGTTCCCTTAAAATATGATATCCATAAGACCCCACCCCTTAACAGTGACCATTGCAGCACCCTGTCCCTTAACACTGACCTCCATAGCGAACCGCCCCCTTAACAGAGACCGCGCCCGCCCCTTTAACAGTGACCTTCACAGCATCCTGGCCCCTTATCAGTGACCTCCAGAGCATCCTGCCCCCTTAACAGTGAACTCCACAGCAGCACGCCCCTTTAACAGTAACCTTCACAGCAGCCACCCCTTTATTAGTGACCTCCACAGTAACCCATTTCCTTAACAGTGATTTCCACAACACCCTGTCCCCTTAACAGTGGCCTCCACAGCAATCTTCCACTTAACACTGACCTCCATAGCAGACCGTCCCCTTAACTGTGACCTTCACAGCAGTCTGCCCCTAGGGTGGCCAGAGGTCTGGTTTTAGGCAGGACAGTCCAGCTTTTAGACTCCCTGTCCTCTGTCCGGCGCAGGACCTGGATGGACACAGGGATGTACTTTTGAACAGCTCACTCACAGACAGCAGCACCGTGAGCTGCACGGAGAAAGTCACCCTCCCACCCCTGCAGCTGACAGAAGTTGATTTTTAACATAATTTGTTCAATCCCCGTCGGCTGCAGAGTGGGAGGGCCTGGGGCAGGGTTTTTAAGTCCGTCTTTTGAGGGTGACCTGAATGGCCACCCTACCTGCCCCTGAAATGAGACCGCCACAGCACTCTGTTCCCTTAACAGTGTCATCCAGAGCCATGCCTCTTTAAAGCTGACCTGCAGCAGTGAAGAAAAATGACTGGGTTGTTATGGAAACCTGGTGTAAAACTGTGTGTATGTGTAAGACAAAGGGCCTGTGAGCTTCTATAGGCTGATAAGGGTCATGTGACCAGGTTTGTATTGGCTAATGCATTTTTTGGGAATATCTCACACAGGGATGTCCTTTTGAACAGCTCATTCTCAGATAGCAGCACTGTGTTGTCTGAGCATGAGCTGCAGGGAGAAAGTCACCCTCCCTCCCTCCCACCCCTGTAGCTGACAGAAGTACATTTTTACCTTCATTTTTTCAATCCCTGATGCCGCGAAGCGGGAGGGGGCGTTGCCTAGCCAGATTGGGGCGTGGCTTAGCTTTCCCTGGGGACAGAGATTTTAACGGTGTCATCCATAGCGCCCTTCTCCTTTAAAGCTGACCTGCAGCAGTAAAGAAAAATGGCTGGGTTGTTATGGAAACCTGGAGTAAAACTGTGAGCTTCTATTGGCTGAGAAGGCTACATGCACACGACCGTATGTATTTTGCTGTCTGCAAATTATGGATCTGCAAAAAAAACAAAAAAAAACGGATGACATCCGTATGCCATTCTTTTTTTTTGCATATCCATTGTAACAATATCTAAAACGGACAAGAATAGGACATGCTAAAAAAAAATCTGTTCACTAATGAACACTCTGGAAAATTTGTCACATACTGCAGGGACGTTACTCTGATCCACTTTTGGGTAATTACAGTATATGGACATTTGTTTATTACTTCTCTTCCGGCCAAAATACTCTTAAAAGTGACGCTGCGCCAATTGACTTGTGGTTCACAGCGGCGCACTAATCATCTGAATGAATATGGAATTTCATTCATTAAATGGTAGGGACTTCCCTATCCCTCTAGGGCATCCAGACCGAACTTCTCCGTCTTATACTCATGGGGACCGAATCCTGGTTACCCCATGAGGTCCATATACAGTGGGTCAGTGATTGTGCTTTATATACAATAAGCACACTTGCATATCTAAATGACCTGTTGGTTATGTTGCTTCATTTCACTATGGTCGCAGGACCTGCGATCATGTGACGCCCCATGTGACCATGACGCTGTGGTCACATGATGGGTCACATGACGGCAAAATGGGCGGAGCTTAGATGACGCCGATGGTTCAAATGGTGCAGCTGAGCCGGCGTCTCTTGCTGCACTGCCACACGCAGGACCCAGCACACAGACTGTGCAAGAACAGGAACTAGTCTGCATCGCAGGGACAGGTCCACTGACCGGTGACTCCTGACGAGCTAAGTACCTCTCTTCACCCCCATCTGTGACTGCGGCTCGTTATAATGCCACACTATGGGGGTTGCTTGAAATAGTAATGATAGTGTCCTGAAAAACAATATATGTGTGGGTGTCAAGGTAGAACACCCCACATATGTATTCGTTGATGATGCTGAGAAGCTCAATAACCATGGGTGGCCCGACGCGTTTCCCTGTTGTGTTACAGTTCGTCAGGGGCCCCAAGAAATGGATATAAGCAACAATAGGGGTGACTTGTCCACCAGTTGGGACAGTTCACCAAATCACACTTAAATTGTAAACAGCACGGTTATTAACAGCTGATATGTATCATTACTATTTCAAGCAACCCCCATAGTGTGGCATTATAACGAGCCGCAGTCACAGATGGGGGTGAAGAGAGGTACTTAGCTCGTCAGGAGTCACCGGTCAGTGGACCTGTCCCTGCGATGCAGACTGGTTCCTGTTCTTCTTCTGTTGTGGCTACAAAACGGACATACTGATGCAGATAGCACACGGTGTGCTGTCCGTGTTTTTTGCGGAGCCATTGAAATGAATGGATCCACATCCTATCCTAAAAAAAAAAAAAACTGAACGGAAACAATATACGTTCATGTGCATGAGGCCTAAGGGACATGTGACCGTGTGTATGGCAGTTGGGATATGAAAAGAAAGACTTGCAGACTTGTATTGGCTAATGCAGGTCATTTTTTGGGAATATCTCAGGAACGGTACGTCCTAGAGATCTGTGACCCCCACAAGATTTCTTTCGAGGTAGCAAGGGATGTAAATGCCAAGTTTCGTTGAAATCGATGGTTGTGTTTTTGTTTGCGGAACATACACACATATGTACTTATATATATATATATATATACAGTACAGACCAAAAGTTTGGACACACCTTCTCATTCAAAGAGTTTTCTTTATTTTCATGACTATGAAAATTGTAGATTCACACTGAAGGCTTAAAAACTATGAATTAACACATGTGGAATTATATACATAACAAAAAAGTGTGAAACAACTGAAAATATGTAATATTCTAGGTTCTTCAAAGTAGCCACCTTTTGCTTTGATTAATGCTTTGCACACTCTTGGCATTCTCTTGATGAGCTTCAAGAGGTAGTCACCTGAAATGGTTTTCACTTCACAGGTGTGCCCTGTCAGGTTTAATAAGTGGGATTTCTTGCCTTATAAATGGGGTTGGGACCATCAGTTGCGTTGTGGAGAAGTCTGGTGGATACACAGCTGATAGTCCTACTGAATAGACTGTTAGAATTTGTTTTATGGCAAGAAAATAAGCAGCTAAGTAAAGAAAAACAAGTGGCCATCATTACTTTAAGAAATGAAGGTCAGTCAGTCCGAAAAATTGGAAAAACTTTGAAAGTGTCCCCAAGTGCAGTCACAAAAACCCATCAAGCGCTACAAAGAAACTGGCTCACATGCGGACCGCCCCAGGAAAGGAAGACCAAGAGTCACCTCTGCTGCGGAGGATAAGTTCATCTGAGTCACCAGCCTCAGAAATCGTAGGTTAACAGCAGCTCAGATTAGAGACCAGGTCAATGCCACACAGAGTTCTAGCAGCAGACACATCTTAAGAACAAGAGGAGACTGTATGAATCAGGCCTTCATGGTAGAATATCTGCTAGGAAACCACTGCTAAGGACAGGCAACAAGCAGAAGAGACTTGTTTGGGCTAAAGAACACAAGGAATGGACATTAGACTAGTGGAAATCTGTGCTTTGGTCTAATGAGTCCAAATTTGAGATCTTTGGTTCCAACCACCGTGTCTTTGTGCAACGCAGAAAAGGTGAACGGATGGACTCTACATGCTTGGTTCCCACCGTGAAGCATGGAGGAGGAGGTGTGATGGTGTGGGGGTGCTTTGCTGGTGACACTGTTGGGGATTTATTCAAAATTGAAGGCATACTGAACCAGCATGGCTCCCACAGCATCTTGCAGCGGCATGCTATTCCATCCGGTTTGCATTTAGTTGGACCATCATTTATTTTTTTTGACAGGACAATGACCCCATACACACCTCCAGGCTGTGTAAGGGCTATTTAACCACGAAGGAGAGTAATGGGGTGCTGCGCCAGATGACCTGGCCTCCACAGTCACCGGACCTGAACCCAATCGAGATGGTTTGGGGTGAGCTGGACCGCAGAGTGAAGGCAAAAGGGCCAACAAGTGCTAAGCATCTCTGGGAACTCCTTCAAGACTGTTGGAAGACCATTTCAAGTGACTACCTCTTGAAGCTCATCAAGAGAATGCCAAGAGTGTGCAAAGCAGTAATCAAAGCAAAAGGTGGGTACTTTGAAGAACCTAGAATATGACATATTTTCAGTTGTTTCACACATTTTTGTTATGTATATAATTCCACATGTGTTAATTCATAGTTTTGATGCCTTCAGTGTGAATCTACAATTTTCAGTCATGAAAATAAAGAAAACTCTTTGAATGAGAAGGTGTGTCCAAACTTTTGGTCTGTACTGTATATATATATATATATATATATACACATACCACACATACACATATTTTAGCACAACTCAATTCAAAACATTTTTTCTGATTTTCCTCTAAAACCTAGGAGAGTCTTATGGTCCGATGTGTCGACTTTTGAGACTCCATACTTTGGTCTGATGAAACCATAATCAATCTTTTTGGATTTGGTGGCATCCTAAATAAATTCTGCAAGGTGTAGGAGTACAGTGAGACCTTAACCACCTAACCGTCCTGCCCAAGCTCAGCTCGGGCTGTATTTAACTGTTCTACCCGACTGGAAGTGTGGGGGCTGCTTTAGCTGCTGATATCTCCTGAATGGTAGCAGCTAGAAGCATGCAACTGGTCTTGTTTGTAAGCAGGAGCATAGCTAAAAGCTCATGGGCCCTGGTACAAGAGTTTAGCTTGGGCCCCCGTCCCTCAGTGCTTGTTGTAAAGGGGCAGGGGAACACATATCCTTCCTGCTGCCTGAGGCAAACATTGAAAGGGCACCCCCTCATGCCAAATTCTTAACCTAACCCCTTCCCTCCAGCCAGAGGTGTAAATTGACCAGTATGCACTTTCTATAATGCCAGTGTCTTATGTGGTACAAGGGTCTTTGGGCTCCTGGGCCCGGTAGCGACTGCTACCTCTGCACCCCCTATAGCTACACCCCTGTTTGTAAGCATTCCTGGATTTTTATACAAGACCAAAATGACAGGATTAGTCCAAGCTTAACAGGAAATATCATTCTTAGAAATTGAGTCTGGAATAATCGTGGGTAAAAACCTGTCACTAAGGGGTTAAAAGTGCAATAGTGTCCCCTGAGTTGCGCGCCAACAAGATTTACTGCAGACACACATAAAAAACCTTCAATATAAAAGTGACATTTAACGTGACTGTTAGGAAGTTAAAGGGGTTGTCCAAGTTATTTTTATTGATGACCTATCCTCAGGATAGAGAAAAAAAAAACACACAATGCAACAGCACTCTGCAAACCAAATAAAGTGCAATAATGTATAGTAATGCCATAGTAATAGAAAATATTCTGGTGCCTATGCTACGCTTATTTTGTAAATTTGAGATTCTTGGCAATAACATTTTGTACTAAATTATTTGGGCCCCGTCTTCCACACGTCAAGGCGATCTCTGTAAGACGGGAACCTAACACTAAATGCTACCTGTTATGTGCCTTAATGTCCACCATAAAATTCAGGGAGTGCACGTTCCACATGCATGCTGGGTCTACTCTGCTTTTTATAATATTTGGTGCCAAAATGGCCCCCATTAAATTAAGAGGATGCAGGTACCAACATCCATGCTGAGCCCACTCTATACCTTATGGTACATAACAGGTAGCATTTAGTGTTACAGCGATCGCCTCAACGTGTGGCTGATGGGCCCAATCAATTTTGTACAAAATGTATTTGCCAAGAATCTCAAATTTACTAAATAAGCACCTACGCATTGGGATGTGCTGACTGACCCCCTTTTTCTTTGCATTTTGTACTGGAGTTGTGGCTGACTCCATTTAGTCTTGCACCCCTGACCAGTCTGTCTGCCCCAAAGGCTGATTTTAATTAGTGTAAGCATAAAGTTGCAGCCTGCTCTCCCTGCACTTACTGGAAGGCTATTTTGGCACCACAAATGAAAAAAAGCAGAGTAGACCCAGCATGCATGTAGAACCTGCACGCCCTGAATTTTATGCTGGCCATTATGGCACATAAAAGGTAGCATTTAGTGTTAGGTTCCCGTCTTACAGAGATCGCCTTGACTTTTGGCAGAAGGGCCCAAATAATTTTGTACAAAATGTATTTGCCAAGAATCTCAAATTTACAAAATAAGCATAGCATTAGCACCAGAATATTTTCTATTAATATGACATTATTGTATATTATTCGGTTTGCAGAATGCTGCTGCATTGTTTTGTTTTCCTTTGTGTTTCTAGTCATGGCAGCGCGCACCTGTGCATTGGGATGTGCTGACTGACCCCCTTTTTCTTTGCTATCCTCAGGATAGGTCATCAATATCAGATTGGTGGGCATGCGTGGCCATCTCAGTGATCTACTCTTTCCTTGTACAATGACCCCTACACATGACTATGCTTAAAGGGACACTGACATTAGCATATTTAGGTATATATACGTGAGTACAGGTCTTATAAAGTCTATTAAAATGATCTAAGTATCCCCCCTGTCCACCTTATAAGTACCAAAATATAAAGTTATATAACCTGCTTGTCCGGTCACCAATCTGCCCAAGGGGCGGCGTTTCATCACAAAATGCGCCCAGCCAGCCGCTCCCAACTGCCAGTCTGAAGCGCCGCCCAGCTCATCAATATTCACTTAGCTGGGCTGCAGCCTCTGCTTTATGCGCATGCGCCGGGCACTTGAGTCGGGAGAGTTGTAGCCGCCGCCCAGCTAAGTGAATATTGATTAGCTGGGCGGGGCTTCAGAACGGCAGTTAGGAGCTGCTGGCTGGGCGCATTTTGTGATGAAACGCCGCCCCTTGGGCAGATTGGTGACCGGACAAGCAGGTTATATAACTTTATATTTTGGTACCTATAAGGTGGACAGGGGGATACTTAGATCATTTTAATAGACTTTATAAGACCTGTACTCACATATATATACCTAAATATGCTAATTAGGGCTGTCAGTGTCCCTTTAAAAAACTCTCCTGTAGAAGTCAATGAGGTCCCCTCCTGACCATTGTGTCTATGAACCATAGTGGCTCCTGTAAAGCATTTTTCAAAATGCTGTTAAGAACTGTACAGGCAAGATGTTCAAAACTTAGAATAGGAATCTGCAAACAAAAAATGAGAACAGGTTAGAAAAATAAGATATGTATTGCTATGTGGTTTTAACTGGCAGTAAAAAAAATTGGTGACAAATTCACTTTGAGATCCTGTAGCTGGTACTTTTATCGGAGCACCAAAACACTCAGATCTGGAGCACATAAGAAAATCACAACAGGCATGTAGTGCAGCATTTGTATGTGTGTCTCCTAATGCCAGTCAAAAGTTAGACTAAAACTATAGCTGAAATTCTGAAATGTATAAGAAAGTGTATACAAAAAGGTCAATATAAAATCACTAGTGAACAGTAAATAGTGTCCAAATTGTTCCTGTCCGTTCCATACCTGTAAATGACTGCATTCTATATGCAATTCTGCTTGAGATAAATATCTATATAGATACATTAAGATGTGGCTTATTAGCAGCTCACTTATGTTTGTGGCAGTATGACTGATGTTAATATGTAGCCAGAGTTCCCTGCTGGTAAATATATTTCACCTGGTAAAATAGGCTTTAAGTCTCTATAAACTTCAATTTCACTCTGAGCTCTAAATCATTTAGCTCATTATCTGCTAGAATTGGTCTTTCTCCTTTAGGTTTTGAGTCCCTAGGAGTCACTGCAAAGAACATTACCAATATATTTACCAGTGCCATGCCAATTTGTTCAAGATTAAAATCCCGGCTAGGGTGTTCATAGGTTGTGTCATCTTTAATGACTGACTAAGAATAGGATAGATCCAACTTATGGTCATGAATAATGGTTGACCAGTTAACAGAACCTGTGAATTACGCTCCAGATATAATTACAGAACAGAACATGCTCTCCTTTTATGAGATACTTATGGTCCTGAGCAGAAGGTCAAGCTTTGTTTTAATTGCTTACTTATGTAAAACTGTATTGCAAATTCATTAAATAATCCCAGATATGTCTGCTTTTAAATTTTAATCTCTCGTCCTTTTCAGTCCCCGAAATGTCAGCACTGCATTTGAGCAAATGTAGGATGGGTTCTTATTGTTTAATAAGTAAAAAAAAAAAAGCTAAATGAACCTACAAACACTTTGGAAATTGTAGCTATGGAAGGAGAAGGCATTAGTGTGCTTATTAAAGGGAATCTGTCACCTGCTTTTACCATTTTAAGCTGTCACCATCGCTATGTTCACTAAAGTACCTTATTTCCAGCAGTCTTCTTTTTACTTTATTTCGTTTTGTCCTTTTGGTATAAAAGAGCTTTTTATGATATGCTAATGAGGCTCCAAGGTGCCCAGAGGGGCGTTTTTTTCCTTCTCCAGTGCCCAGTGACGCCCCCCTGCAGTGCCCAAGAACACCTCCTCATCCTCAAATAACCTCCCACAGCCCCGGCAAACGGTTCCGCCCCCTCCCCACATCATAGTCTACCTTCTAGAAATGCCCCGTCCTTCTTCCTGCCGGCGGCCAGAAAACTTGCGCAGGCGCAGTACCGCTTGCGGCCTGCGCGATCATCAACCTCAGGGCAACAGCGCTCAGGTTACATCACTGGGCTCAGCGAATGCCCAGTGATACTTTTGAGGCTGTTGCCCTCAGGAGCTTGATGATCGCGCAGGCGCAGGCCGCAGCCGGTACTGCGCCTGCGGAAGTTTTCTGGCCGCCAACAGGAAGGACGGGGCATTTCTAGAAGGTAGACTATGACGTGGGGAGGGGGCGGAACAGTTTGCCGGGGCTGTGGGAGGTTATTTGAGGATCAGGAGGCGCTCTTGGGCACTGCAGGGGGGCGTCACTGGGCACCGGAGAAGGAAAAAAACGCCCCTCTGGGCACCTTGGAGCCTCATTAGCATATCATAAAAAGCGCTTTTATATCAAAAGGACAAAATGAAATAAAGTAAAAAGAAGACTGCTGGAAATAAGGTACTTTAGTGAACATAGCGATGGTGACAGCTTAAAATGGTAAAAGCAGGTGACAGATTCCCTTTAAGCTCATTATGTTGTTTTAAAGGGTTAAAGGGGCTTGCTGTTACTTTAACAGGTCATCACTATGTGATAGGTGAGGGTCCGACACCCAGGAACCCCACTAATCAGCTGTTTGAGAAGGCACAAGTGATCCTGTAAGCGCTGCAGCCTTCTTGCAGCTCTAAAACCACAATGTCGTGTGCTTGGTCTCGCTGCTCAGCCCTATTCGTTTCAATGGTGCTAAGCTTGGCCTAGGCCATGTGACCGATGCACATGACATCAAATGGCTTAGGCTAAGTTGTGAGAAGTCAGCAGTACTAGTGCGAGTACAGTTGTACAGGTTATCAGCAGGCGGGGGTTAAGAATAAAAGTCTTAGAAAACCCCTTTAATTACACTTAACATGCCAGTTAGAGAACTGTTGTCCTATACGTATGTAGTGCCCTAGAGCAGGGAGTACTTTGACATTTGTGGACATTTGCCTATATCCCCTATGCAAAGTTAAAACTTCTTACTTTATTTCTCTTGAAAGGGTTAACTTATACAGTTTAATACTGTGTTACTGCATTTTATATGTTGTGATATATATCCTGTTCATTATCACTGTATTTATATGGCTCTGTGGAAATGGTTAATGAATACTGAGAGACTGTTAGGGCTTTGATTGAGAAGCTGGTAATTTTCCACAGCTGCCATAGGGTTTAACCCCTTCTACCCTGGGCCAGTTTTCTCCCTTCTGCCCAGGTCATTTTTTTGCAATTCTGACATGTGTCACTTTATGTGCTAATAACTTTGGAACACTTTTACTTATCCAAGCCATTCTGAGATTGTTTTCTCGTTACACATTGTACTTCATCATAGTCATAAATTTGAGTCAATATATTTTACCTTTATTTATGAAAAAATCACAAATTTACCACAAATTATGAAAAATTTGCAATTTTCAAAATTTCTATTTCTCTGCTTTTAAAACATAAAATATTTATTACTTAACATTCCCCATATGTCTACTTTATGTTGGCATAATTTTGTAAATGTAATTATTATTTTTTTAGGACGTTAGAAGGCTTAGAAATTTAGAAGCAAATCTTGAAATTTTAAAGAATTTCCAAAACCCACTTTTCAAGGACCATTTCAGGTCTGAAGCCTCTTTGTGGGGCTTACATAGTAGAAAGCCCCCATAAATGGCCCCATTGTAGAAACTACACCAGTCAAGTTACTCAAAACTGATTTTACAAACTTTGTTAACCCTTTACATGTTCCACAAGAATTAACGGAAAATAGAGATGAAATTTCTAAATTTCACTTTATCAGATTTTCCATTTTAATAATTTTTTTTCTTTAACACATCAAGGGTTAACAGCCAAACAAAACTCAATATTTACTACGCTGATTCTTTGGTTTACAGAAACACCCAACTTGTGGTTGTAAACTAATGTAAGGGCACACAGCAGGGTGCAGCAGAAAAGGAACGCAATATGGTTTTTGGAAGGCAGATTTTGCTGGACTGGTTTTTAGATGCCATGTCCCATTTGTAGCCCCCCTGATGCACCCTTACAGTAGAAACTCCCAAAAAGTGACCCCATTTTGGAAACTAGTGGAAGAGATGCCAGTTTTATTGGTGCCATTTTTCTAGGTACATATGATTATTTGATCATTCATTATTAACACTTTATGGGGCAAAGTGACCAATTTTTTTTTATCTTGGCACATTTTTTATTTATTTAATTTTACAGTGTTTACCTGAGGGGTTAGGTTATGTGATATTTTTATAGAGCAGATCATTCCGGACGTGGCAATATCTAATATGTATACTTTTTCTTATTTATTTAAGTTTTACACAATAAAATAATGTTTTAGTGTTTCCATGTTCTGAGAGCTATAGTTAGTTTTTTTTAGTTTTTTTGGGGGGATTTTCTTATGCAGGGTCTCGTTTTTTGCACAATGAGGTAACAGTTTTATTGGTACCATTTTGTTCAACGCCTTTTTGATCGCTTGGTGTTTTTTTTTACATAGTTTTTTTTTTTACATGTGACCCCATTTCGGAAAGTAGACACCCCAAGGTATTCGCTGAGGGGCATATTGAGTCCATGAAAGATTGAACTTTTTGTCACAAGTTAGCGGAAAGGGAGACTTTGTGAGAAAAAAATAAAAAATTAAATTTCCGCTAACTTGTGGCAAAAAAAAAACCTTCTATGAACTCGCCATGCCCCTCACGGAATACCTTGGGGTGTCTTCTTTTCAAAATGGGGTCACATGTGGGGTATTTATACTGCCCTGGCATTTTAGGGGCCCTAAAGCGTGAGAAGAAGTCTGGAATCCAAATGCCTTAAAATGCCCTCCTAAAAGGTACTCATTGGAATGTGGGCCCCTTTGCCCATCTAGGCTACAAAAAAGTGTCACACATGTGGTATCGCCATACTCAGGACAAGTTGGACAATGTGTTTTGGGATGTCTTTTTATATATACCTGTGACAAACTCCCCTCTTTTGAGGTTGCCACGAGTGCTTGGAGAGGACTACTTGCCAGCTTCTTACCATGTGATTATGGTCCCATGTTGTATGCACCGGTTTTATGCAATAGTGGCATAGTTATATAAGTTCAAGTCATTTTCTGTCTTTGGAATTGTATTGTATGTTATGTGAGGGTACCCAGATAGCTAATTTTAGTGTATTCGTGTAGTCTGAGTGCCATTTACCTAATAATATGCACTCAGACTTGAGCTATCTGGGGATATGTTAAATGTCTGTGTTTACTGTAAGGGTTGTGACATTGTATGTTTAAATGGTGATTTCTGTCCTGTTGTCTCCACATGTGTATTGGCGATTCCCCTTTGTCCTGTGAGATAATTGTATTGCTCCTCGTTGTCTCCAGGGCAGAGAGGAGGAAACCATGATGCATTGTGGGGATGTATTGTGTCTGTGTATCCTGAATTGCTGCATATCTGTCCTGTGTCACAGTCTTCCTTCTGGTACCTAGAGGAGGGTCCACCAGATGGGGACCTGCATAAATACGGGTGGGTAGCCCTCAATAAAGAGTTCCTATTTTACATTCAACATAGAGCCTCTTCTCATGTGTGTGGGGATTGCTATACGTGTATACTCCCCTGGCTATTACTACTAGCTCTTGTAAGAGCTTGTTCATGGTTCCTGCTCTCTGGATGTAGGAGAGGTTCACCCACTGGAAGCTGAAGCCCGGTCTTGGGTCCAGCGTGGGTGGAGGACGGTGAGACCCCAACCAAGCTGCGGCGGTTCGTGGGGTCTGCAGTGCGTACGGTGTCAAGTGGAGTGCTTGGAGTCCTCGGAAAGCACTAGGAGCATCTATCGACGGAGGTACCCGGTCGTGGTGCTAGGAGATCCGTTACATTGGTGGCAGCAGTGGGATGGCGTCCTAGTGCGAGGAGAAGCAGCTCAGAGACACCGGTAACGTGTGGAGTTACAAATTGAGGGCAACGCTAGCACTCGTGCAGCGCCCCTGGGAACAGAGGTATCCAGCGACTTGGAGCAGACAAGTATGGAAGGCTCTGAAGATGACTGGCTGGCCGAGATGAGGCAGCGAGTGGCCCAGTATGGAGATAATGTGTCCATGGATATATACCAGGCCATCTGGAACAGGTCACAGCCCAATGACACGCAAGGATGGAACGAGAATTCCGACTGGCGAAAGAGAGAGAAATTGCCCAGCGGAAGGAGTGTTACAGCAGCCGAGCAGAGGCTGTATCCGAGGAGGTTAGCAGTCTCCCCCTGAGGCGGCCAGAGGAACCCGAAGTAGGGGTCCTCATAGACTGGTCCTGTGGGGAACCACAACAGGCAGGTGGAGACGGGACCGAGGGCTCTCCACCGGGATGCTGGGCAGCTGGCCCAGACCCTCAACAGCAGCCGGAGTTGCCAGGTGTGGACGCAGGTGGCCCTTACTCGCAAATGTTGAGGGACCTCACAGACTGGTCCTGGGAGGACCCACAGATGGCAGGTGGAGATGGGACCGAGGTCTCTCTACCGGCCCTACAGGGATGCTGGGCCACCTGCCCAGATCTCCAACGGCAGTGCATATCACAGGGAGAGGAGACAACCGGTCTCTCTCCCCAGCGGCAACCTGAGTTCCAGGGGGAGGAGATGCTGGGTCCCTCTGCCCTACAGCAACCAGAGTCCTGGGGAGGAGAGGCAAACGGCCTCACCTTCCAACAGCAGCCAGAGATACCGGGAAAAGGGGAACACAAACCCCTCTACACGGGTGCAGATGAGACCGCGGGCTCGGTGCCAGTCCTACAGGGATGCTGGATGGTCAGTCCAGATCCCCAGCCATCTCCGCAGGGATACCAGGAGGAGGAAGTAAGCGAGCCCTCCCCTTCCCAGCTACTTCCCAACCGAGTTCTGGGGGTAGGGGATGAGCCTGCGATATCCACTGATCTCTCCAACCGAGTTCTGGGGGCAGGGGATGAGCCTGCGATACCCACTGATCGCTTCCCAGCGGAAGAGCTGGCATCCGGGCAGAGCGCCGCTAGCCTCTGCTCCACCGACCCCCTTGTTACAGGGCTGGCTTGCACCCCCTCACCCCAGCAGAAGAGCTGGCATCAGGGCAGAGAGCCGCTAGCCTCTGCTCCACCGACCCCCTTGTTACAGGACTGGCTTGTACCCCCTCGCCCCAGCAGAAGTGCTGGCATCAGTGCAGAACACCGCTGGCCGCTGTTACCCAAGTAGCCCCAGCAATTTGCCTAGCTGCACCAGGGAGACTGAGGATGCGGAACTGTTTCACCACAACCTGGGACCTACAGACCAGTACTGTCCCTGGTGGGTGAGCTACCCTGTTAACTATATACTGTGGGTGGGCAACTCTGCTAATGTTTCTTTGTGGGGGAGCTTCCCGACTAATCTAGGTACTGACCGACAGGAGGTCAGATACCTGTTTAGTCTTAACCCCAAAGGGATGATATGTGACAAACTCCCCTCTTTTGAGGTTGCCACGAGTGCTTGGAGAGGACTACTTGCCAGCCTCTTACCATGTGATTATGGTCCCATGTTGTATGCACCGGTTTTATGCAATAGCGGCATAGTTATATAAGTTCATGTAATTTTCTGTCTTTGGAATTGTATTGTATGTTATGTGAGGGTACCCAGATAACTAATTTTAGTGTATTCGTGTAGTCTGAGTGCCATTTACCTAATAATATGCACTCAGACTTGAGCTATCTGGGGATATGTTAAATGTCTGTGTTTACTGTAAGGGTTGTGACATTGTATTTTTAAATGGTGATTTCTGTCCTGTTGTCTCCACATGTGTATTGGCGATTCCCCTTTGTCCTGAGAGATAATTGAATTGCTCCTTGGGTGTCTCCAGGGCAGAGAGGAGGAAACCATGTTGCATTGTGGGGATGTATTGTGTCTGTGTATCCTAAATTGCTGCATATCTGTCCTGTGTCACAGTCTTCCTTATGGTCCCCTAGGGGAGGGTCCACCAGATGGGGACCTGCATAAATACGGGCGGGTAGCCCTCAATAAAGAGTTCCTATTTTACATTCAACATAGAGCCTCGTCTCATGTGTGTGGGGATTGCTATACGTGTATACTCCCCTGGCTATTACTACTAGCTCTTGTAAGAGCTTGTTCATGGTTCCTGCTCTCTGGATGTAGGAGAGGTTCACCCACTGGAAGCTGAAGCCCGGTCTTGGGTCCAGCGTGGGTGGAGGACGGTGAGACCCCAACCAAGCTGCGGCGGTTCGTGGGGTCTGCAGTGCGTACGGTGTCAAGTGGAGTGCTTGGAGTCTTCAGAAAGCACTAGGAGCATCTATCGACGGAGGTACCCGGTCAGGGTGCTAGGAGATCCGTTACAATACCCATGCTGGGTGAGAGAAATATCTCTCTAAAATGACAACTTTGTATAAAAAAAAAGGGAAAAGTTGACTTTTAGAGAGATATTTCTCTCACCCAGCATGGGTATATGTAAAAAGACACCCCAAAACACATTGCCCTACTTCTCCTGAGTACGGCGATACTACATACAAATTCCAAAGAGCACCTTTAGGATTTCACAGGGCATTTTTTACGCATTTGGATTCCAGACTTCTTCTCACGCTTTAGGTCCCCTAAAATGCCAGGGCAGTATAAAAACCCCACAAGTGACCCCATTTAGAAAGAAGACACCCCAAGGTATTTCGTGATGGGCATAGTGAGTTCATGGAAGTTTTTATTTTTTGTCACAAGTTAGTGGAATATGAGACTTTGTAAGGAAAAAAAAATAAACAATCATAATTTTCCGTTAACTTGTGACAAAAATTAAAAAGTTCTATGAATTCACTATGCCCATCAGCGAATACCTTAGGGTGTCTACTTTCCGAAATGGGGTGTTTCTATTGTCTGGCCATTGTAGAACCTCAGGAAACATGACAGGTGCTCAGAAAGTCAGAGCTGCTTCAAAATGCGGAAATTCACATTTTTGCACCATAGATTGTAAACGCTATAACTTTTGCGCAAACCAATAAATATACACTTATTCCATTTTTTTATCAAAGACATGTAGAACAATAAATTTAGAGAAAAATTTATATAGAAATGTAGTTTTTTTTAAAAAAAAATTTACAACTGAAAGTGAAAAATGTCATTTGCAAAAATTTCGGTAAATTTCGATTAATAACAAAAAAAGTCAAAATGTCAGCAGCAATAAAATACCACCAAATGAAAGCTCTATTAGTGAGAAGAAAAGGAGGTAAAATTCATTTGGGTGGTAAGTTGTATGACCGAGCAATAAACCGTTAAAGTAGTGTAGTGCAGAATTGTAAAAAGTGCTCTGGTCATTAAGGGGGTTTAAGGGGAGCTGAAGTGGTTAAAGGGCTTCTGTCACCCCCAAAACGTATTTTTCATTTTTGGGCATATTAAAATCCTTATTGTACGACTATTCCCTATATAGGGCTCTTACTTTGTTCTGTGGCTTTGTTTCATTAAATAAAAAAAAATAATAAAAAAATAAAATAAAATAAAAATCGAGCTTTTAAAATATGCAAATTACTTCACTACCAGCAAGTAGGGCGTCTACTTGCTGGTAGCCGCCGCATCCTCCTTTTAAAAAAATGCCTCCTCCTCCAGGGCCATGGATAGCGCCATTGTTTCATTTTTACGGCATTTACTGAGGGAAAAATGATATAATACCTTTATTCTGTGCGTCAGTATGGCTAGAGTGATCACAAATGTATATAGTTTATGTTATGTTTCAAGTGGCATAAAAATGAGGTAGGTAGGTATTGTTAACACAATACTTTTTTATTTTCAGTCAACGCGTTTCAGGGGCGGAGAGCCCCCTTCATCAGGACAATATACAACATAAAACCACATTCACATGTGGCAGTTATTTGAACTCAAAAAAGGCGTGTGAGTCCAAACGAGGGTGGAGCAGGGGGAGGGGAAGAGGGCGGGGGGTGAGTATGTGTCTTAAGATTGTGGAAATCTGTCATCTGGTATTCAGTCCCTTATTCAGTCCCTTACTGATCCCTTTAAAATTATATACAGACAGTTTACGCTTTATTTTAGAGAACAATTTCTTTATCTACAATAGCGTTACATACCATCAATGCAGAGATACCGCAATGGGGACGAAAGTGGCGCCATCCTTCGCAAATCTGTTTATGGGGGAGTTTGAAAAACTACACATCCAAAATACTATACCCCAGACCCAACAATTAGTGTACTACAAAAGGTACATCGATGATATCTTTATCATATGGGACGGGGACGAAAACACAGCTTTACAATTTTGTAATAAAATAAACAACACAAGCTGGGGAATAAAATTTACCCGTAAATACAGTAGAAGTGAGATCGAATTTCTAGATATCATTATCTCTACCAAAAATAATCAACTGGCTACTCAAACATATTTTAAATCTATTGATACAAATAGTTACATTAATTTCTCAAGTTTCCATAACAAAAAATGATTGGAAAACATTCCATATAGTCAATACAAACGGATCCGACAAAACTGTACCCTTGATAGTGACTTTAAAAATCAGGCAAAAAACGATTTATTGAGAAAGGCTACCCGAGGAAACTCATAAAAAATGCTTATGGTAGAACCATCACTGATACACAGGAAACCTGCCTACAGCCCAAAAACAGACAAGGGACAAACACAGAAATGAATATGAACTTTGTTACACAGTTCAATACATCCAACAACAGTATACGTACAATTTTTTCAAAATACTGGTATAGCCTACTCCAGGATCCATACCTTGCAAAACTCTTACCGCTTAAGCCTAGAATGATTTACAGGAGAGCCCCAACATTTAAGAACCTTCTTGCCCCCAGCAAGCCGAAACAACATAATAAGAAAACCAGTTCTGTTGGCCCACTTTTACCATCTAAAAAACTAGGCAGCTACAAATGTGGAAAGAGTCGGTGCTTATGCTGCAAGACTATAACCAACAAATGTTCAAATTTTTCGTCCCAAAAAAACGGGTCCACCTTCATGATAAAGCATCATCTGACATGCCAATCCAGTTATGTAATGTACTTAATTGAGTGTAGCTGCAGGCTTCAATATGTAGGGCGCACCACCCAGGAGTTACACTGTAGGCTAAATCAACATAGGCACAATATCCAAAAACATTACCAAAAACATAGCCTCTCCAGACATTGTGCCTCCACACCAGAGAAACAAAAACATCCAATCAGAATCACACCAATTGATTTTATACCAGAAAACCCATATAACCGGTTCAGTACACTACAGCGACGAGAAGTTTACTGGATGTACCAATTGGACAATCTTGCGCCCCATGGGTTAAATGAAATTAATGAGACCATCTTTTAATGTAAACTTTTCTAAAGGACACCCAATATTTGTGTCGCCTGGCATTCAAGTATAAAAAATGGGTTTTTTTTGTCTTTTTTTTCTCCTTTGCAAGGGGCCCATGCAACTGAATAGGGTGGCCTCATTGTTATATTCCTAATACCACTCTTATGTAACAAACATCTGCAGTTCCGCACTATTGCTTAAGAACACTCTGCTAGCTACATTTGCGAAACTGTGTCTATGATTTACAACCGATACAGCCTCACAAAATAACTATAACATTGTATCAATAGCCACTAACCTTGTATTTTAAATATGTTAACTTTTTGTGGTTGCTCTCCCCTATCCTCCCCCACTAAAAATCAGCCATTCATAGAAATTTCATACACGTGCAATTGTACCGTAGAGACATATGGGTGTACATGTATGTAAATATATGTATATGTATGTGCACATACATATATATATATATATATATATATATATATATATATACACAGTACAGACCAAAATTTTGGACACACCTTCTCATTCAAAGAGTTTTCTTTATTTTCATGACTATGAAAATTGTAGATTCACACTGAAGGCATCAAAACTATGAATTAACACATGTGGAATTATATACATAACAAAAAAGTGTGAAACAACTGAAAATATGTCAAATTCTAGGTTCTTCAAAGTAGCCACCTTTTGCTTTGATTACTGCTTTGCACACTGATGAGCTTCAAGAGGTAGTCACCTGAAATGGTTTTCACTTCACAGGTGTGTCCTGTCAGGTTTAATAAGTGGGATTTCTTGCCTTATAAATGGGGTTGGGATCATTAGTTGCATTGTGAAGAAGTCAGGTGGATACACAGCTGATAGTCCTACTGAATAGACTGTTAGCTGCTTTTTTCTTGCCATAATATAAATTCTAAGTAAAGAAAAACGAGTGGCCATCATTACTTTAAGAAATGAAGGTCAGTCAGTCAGTCCGAAAAATTGGGAAAACTTTGAAAGTGTCCCCAAGTGCAGTCACAAAAACCATCAAGCGCTACAAAGAAACTGGCTCACATGCAGACCGCCCCAGGAAAGGAAGACCAAGAGTCACCTCTGCTGCAGAGGATAAGTTCATCCGAGTCACCAGCCTCAGAAATCGCAGGTTAAGAGCAGCTCAGATTAGAGACCAGGTCAATGTCACAGAGTTCTAGCAGCAGACACAGCTCTAGAACAACTGTTAAGAGGAGACTGTGTGAATCAGGCCTTCATGGTAAAATATCTGCTAGGAAACTACTGCTAAGGACAGGCAACAAGCAGAAGAGACTTGTTTGGGCTAAAGAACACAAGGAATGGACATTAGACCAGTGGTAATCTGTCCTTTGGTCTGATGAGTCCAAATTTGAGATCTTTGGTTCCAACCACCGTGTCTTTGTGCGACGCAGAAAAGGTGAACGGATGGACTCTACATGCCTGGTTCCCATCGTGAAGCATGGAGGAGGAGGTGTGATGGTGTGGGGGTGCTTTGCTGGTGACACTGTTGGGGATTTATTCAAAATTGAAGGCATAGTGAACCAGCATGGCTACCACAGCATCTTGCAGCGGCATGCTATTCCATCCAGTTTGCGTTTAGTTTGACCATCATTTATTTTTCAACAGGACAATAACCCCAAACACACCTCCAGGCTGTGTAAGGGCTATTTGACCATGAAGGAGTGATGGGGTGCTGCGCCAAATGACCTGGCCTCCGCAGTCACCGGACCTGAACCCAATCGAGATGGTTTGGGGTGAGCTGGACCACAGAGTGAAGGCAAAAGGGCCAACAAGTGCTAAGCATCTCTGGGAACTCCTTCAAGACTGTTGGAAGACCATTTCAGGTGACTACCTCTTGAAGCTCATCAAGAGTGTGCAAAGCAGTAATCAAAGCAAAAGGTGGCTACTTTGAAGAACCTAGAAAATGACATATTTTCAGTTGTTTCATACTTTTTAGAGAAGTATTTAATTCCACATGTGTTAATTCATAGTTTTGATGCCTTCAGTGTGAATCTACAATTTTCATAGTCATGAAAATAAAGAAAACTCTTTGAATGAGAAGGTGTGTCCAAACTTTTGGTCTGTACTGTATATATATATTTTATTATGCTATCTATCTACAGAGACATATATATATATATATATATATATATATATATATATATATACACTATTTATATTTATATTTAAAAAAAATCTTTTATCTGTTACCAATATAACTACCAAACTTCATACCATTCCCTGCACTTTTTTACTATTAATTTACATTATCATTTATTATCTACTATTTATTATTTTACTATTTTTTCCATTTTTATCTTTATTTATTATCCTACCAAAAATAACCACCATGTTTTACACCTCTTTTTTTCTTTCAAAAAAGTCTTAACATTAGATCAATCCATCTATAACCTTTCAAAAATATGGCCAAATTAAACCATTGTAGCTATATCCATATATAACCATTTTATCTTATTTATTTCCTTTTTTTAAATGAATCAGGTCCACACTATATATAATTTTAAAGGGATCAGTAAGGGACTGAATAAGGGACTGAATACCAGATGACAGCTTTCCACGATCTTAAGACACATACTCCCCGTCCTCTTCCCCTCCCCCTGCTCCACCCTCATTTGGCCTCACGCGCCTTTTTTTAGTTCAAATAACTGCCACATGTGAATGCGGTTTTATGTTGTATATTGTCCTGATGAAGGGGGCTCTCCGCCCCTGAAACGCGTTGACTGAAAATAAAAAAGTATTGTGTTAACAATACCTATCCGGTCTCTGACTCCTGCTGACAGCGACATCAAAAAGGTTCATTCTATTTCTTCTTCTGCAAACGATACCTCTCCCCACATCATCACAACACCATCCGGTAAGAGTTTTCACTTACCTTTTTTATCAATCATCTTACTATACCACACATGAGGCGCTGCCTCCTATCTCTCTTTTATCTTCATAAAAATGAGGTAGCACTCCAAAAATCAGGTAAATAGGGTGGTGGACTCGCTTTAATCCTCACGCAACATTTCAGCTCAACTCAGTGAGGCATATTTGTTTGCATTATCTTACTTTTCTATTAAAAAAATGAAATCTGTTAGGAAAAAAAAACTAATTTATATAGTTTATGTTATGCTTTACTACTATTCAGACAATTTCTATTTCCAAATACAGATCTGTGTAAAGGCTCTTTTATTCCAGGGCAAACTGGAGTTTTTATTAGCGCCTCCAATATATAGATATGCTTCAGATGTAAACGGCCAACCCCTTTTAACCCCTTAATCCTTTGAGTCTAGGGCTATCAACATTGTAGATGAAGCGCGTAGGGATTTATTCTGCTTCTAGGGGTCCTTTACTTACTAGTATCCGGAGGCAGGGACGTCCAGGGCCTCTTATCTTTTAGGGAGAGGTTCTGGTATTAGGAGGTCATCAGGGATTTCTAGATCTGACAGGGCAATCCAGGGACAGAGTTTTGTACTAGGACCCTGACCTTTGTTTAAAATTTGATCACTGGAACTTCAAAACGGTATCCAGATGACTTCCATTTACCGGTAAGACTGTTCCTTATATGTTGTGGAATTTATAGCCGATTGGGAGGTTTTGAAGTTTGGCCGTGTGGTTGGTACTGCTAACATTGGGCACCCACGGCAATATTGTCCAGTTTTTGTTGGTTGTTTTTTTGTTGCACGATTGGTGGTGTGCACACATTTAGCACTTTATATGTTGTTTGTACTCTCTTAACCTAGAATGAAATAAACGCTAAGTTTTAATAGATAACTACCTCCAGTTTTCCAATTTTGAATCAGTTGTGGTAGTTTGGGAGATACTTTCAGCATTTTTCTTCCTTGAGGGCAATTCTTGTTGACATTTATATACATCAAACCGATAGGAAATAAAAAATTTCTAGGCCCTGGCAGGGCATATTTTTGAGAGTTTCCGTTTAAGACGCATTAAAAATGGCCCCTGATTAAAATACATATTTTTTGTAGGAATTTTTGCCAATGACCCCCCTCTGGTATATCACTGTCCATGTTTTTGGACTATTTGTGTATTTCTAGTAAGTGTTTGCTGGCTGCAAATATGACCTGAAGGTTTTTCAGGTTCGCCTGCCGTTAAAATGAATAGGGCCCAGCGCGAACATTTGATCGCGAACACGCGTTCGCGAATCGTCCCGGCCGATGTTCGTCCATCACTACCCTACAGGTCCAAACACTGGGGCCCCTGATGATCATAAGAGCAGGGACCCAGTGTTCCCCTGTTCGACTGGAGCAGCAGTCATGAACAAATGTCGTATACTGTTGAAAAGTAAGTATGCCAGCATCCGAACAGAGGCCAAAAGAACTGGATAAATGGAACTCTATGTATACATTTGACCTACAGGTGAAACTTGAAAAATTAGAATATCGTGCAAAGTTCATTTATTTCAGTAATGCAACTTAAAAGAAGAAACTAATAAATGAGATAGACTCATTACATGCAAAGCGAGATATTTCAAGCCTTTATTTGTTAGAATTTGGATGATTATGGCTTATAGCTTATGAAACCCCAAAGTCACAATTTTGAGGTACCCTTTGCTCAGGGGGTATGGATTAATTAGCTGACTAGAGTGTGACACTTTGAGCCTAGAATATTGAACCTTTTCAGAAAATACTAATTTTAAGCTGCATTAATGCAATTCCTTTTAATTTGCATTACTGAAATAAATGGATGTTTGCATGATATTCTAATTCTCTGAGTTTCACCTGTATATGTCGGGCGCTTTTTCTGGCATATACACAGGGCCGGCGTCAGCATCAGGTATACCCGGGCAAGTGCCGGGGCCCCCTGCCAGTGGCGGATAGGGGCGTTTGGGTGGGCAGCCCAGGGCCCAATGTCAATGAGGGGCTCATCGCATCCCAAAACGCCCAAGTGCGATTATATGTTGATTTCAGTTGTCACTTAGTGCAGCACTAGCGCTGTGCTAACAACAGCAGGCGGAAGGAGAGAGAGTTAGAATAGTGAGGAGGAACTCAACAGCAATACCTCCTCCAATCAGCTAGCAGCTGAGTGCCTGATGTGCCTGACCCTCTCTGTCCAGCGCTAGCTAGGGTTAACATGCTCCTGGCGGTAAACTACTGGGCTGCCCTGTAATTACTATATAAGAATTGTGGGCAACCCAGGTGCTTACACTCTTCCCTCACATCCTTTTTCTTGTTTGCTCCTCGGCACTGCCAGACAATCGTTTGCTGCATTCCCAGGCCGGGTGAGAAGTCAAAAGAAAGCAGCAGAAGCATCTGAGTGATGGAGCTCAGGGTGAGGTGAGAATTGATGACAGGAGAACAGGGCAGTTTGACCCAGCAGGGAAACAGAATTTACAGCTGTTAGGGTCAGGTAAGATAGGAGCATAGGCTCTGCTTCTCTAGTGCACATGTATTCTTTGATATGGGACCTGAGGCATTTGTTACTCCAGTTAACCCTCCTAAAAGGTAAAAGGATGGGTTATGGTGGAACATGCTCAGCTCTGCTCCCGGTTAATAACAAAGGGAAAAGCTGAGATGTGAGACCTGTAGAAGATCTGTCACAGGGCTCACAATGACCAGTGTGGACAGTCCTGCCACAGTGATTAACCCTATAGGCTCCCCTCTGCTTTATATACTGTGAGGTGAACCCACTGGGGTGGGGGGGGTTGCTGTGAGGCCCATTCAGTTCTAGCTAGCGAGGGCCTCTTACACAGTATAATGACCCCAGTGCCCCCCAGTGGGGGCCACTGGGGTAATTATTCTGAATGGACGGCCACTGTGGGGTCATTATACTGTGTGTGGGGCCACTGTGGGGTCATTATACTGTATGGGGGGGTCACTGGGGGTTATTATACTGTGTGTGGGGGGATTGGGGGGGGTCATTATACTGTGTAAAGGGCCACTAGTGGTAATTATACTGTATGGGGGCCACTGGGGGGTCATTATACGGTGTGGGAGCCATAGGGGTACATGTAAATGTAAGAAAATGCCACAAGGGGGCCCACTGAGATTTTTCATCCAAGGGCCCACATGAGAGGGCCCTGCATATACACCAAGTATAGCATTTGAATACAGACTGCACAGAGCCTATGCCTCACCCCTCACTTATTCCCCAGCCGAAATTATTTGAGGAACATGCAGAAAATCTGCAGACTGATAAATAGAGTGGGATGGCAGCCTACTCGCTTCTATCATTCATTTGTAAGCTTAGTGATCATTTAAAGTCAGTATTCACGTGTGTAGCGCATGTTTCCTTGCCTGAGTTTCTTTATTTTATTTTTTTATTGGTATCCTGTAAACATCATATGTCACTGACAAAAGAATACTTGGGTGTAAATGAGAGATGACACCTCAGAACAGGGCTCTATGTACTGTAGCCATACAGGAAATGAATGAATCTATCATGTGTCGACCAAAACCTTTCCAGCAAGGAAAAAAAGAGAAAACGGCTTGTGTTAGATTGCTGTTTTAGCTGTGGGCAGCTAGTAGTTCATGAAGGAGGTCACCTGTCGTGAGGTGGTGTGGTATATACAGTGGAGAAAATAAGTATTTTATAGACTGGCGATTTTGCAAGTTTTCCCACCTACAAAGAAAGGAGAGGTCTGCAATTTTTATCGTAGGTATAGTTCAACTGTGAGAGACAGAATCTAAAAAAAAAAAATCCAGAAAATCACATTGTACGATTTTTAAAGTGATACCTCATAAAGTAGTTATCAATCAACATTCCCCATATGTCTGCTTTATGTTGGCATAAGTTTGTAAATGTCATTTTATTTTTTAAGGACGTTAGAAGGCTTAGAATTTTAGAAGCCATGTTTCAAGTTTTCAACAAAATTTCCAAAACCATTTTTTTTAAGCACCAATTCAGTTCTAAAGTGATTTTGAGGGGCTTACGTAATGGAAACCACCCATTAATGACCCCATTTTAGAAACTACACCTCTCAAATTTTTCAAAACTGATGTTACAAACTTTATTAACCCTTGAGGTGTTCCACAATAATTAAAAGGAAAATGTTGGTGAAATTTAAAAATTTCATTTGTTTTGTAGATTTTTTATGTTAATCAATTTTTTCTTGCAACACAGCAAGGGTTAACAGCAAAATAAACCTCAATATACATTGCTCTGATTCTGCAGTTTACAGAAATACCCCAAATGGTATTTGGAAGCAGATTTTGCTAGAATGATTTTTGGGCACTATTTTTCTATTTGACGAGACCCTGACATACCCCTACAGTGGAAAGCCTCAAAAAGTGACCCCATTTTGGAAACATTCGGCTGTGAAAATGAAAAGTTTCATTTCATCCAATAAAATTTTGCTTTAGCCCTTTTTCATTTTCACAAGGGGTAACAGGAGAAAAATCATCCCATAATTTGTTACCCATTTTCTCCTGAATACAGCAGCACCCCATATGTAGTGGTAAACTGCTGTGGGGGCACATGGCAGGACTCAGAAGGGAAGGAGCGCCCTATGGCTTTCGCAGGACATATTTTGATGGATTGGTTTACGGGTGCCATTGTTTTTTATTTTTTTAGTGATTGTCTTATGTGGGAGTTCATTTTTTGCGGGATGAGATGACTGTTTGATTAGCACCATTTTGGGGTACATAAGACTTTTTGATCACTTTGTGAGGTAGGGTGACACAAAATGGCTGCTTTGGCATCGTTTTTTACAGCATTCAAATGAGTGGGCATATAATGTGATATTTTTATAGAGCAGGTTGTTACGGACGTGTCGATGCCCAACATGTCTATTATTTTTATTTTTGTTAAGCTTAAGGCCGAATGCACACGGCTGTGTTCCGCGGCCGAGAGCGGTCCGTGGTATGCCGGGCTGGATTCCTGTTCAGAGCAGGAGCGCACAGCGTCATTGGTTGCTATGATGCCATGCGCTTCATGCCGCCGCTGCTGTACAGTAATACACTCGTATAGTTTTTTACGGCATTCACCTGACAGGTGGATCATGTGATACTTTTATAGAGCCAATCAATATAGACGCGGCGATGCCTAATATGTCTACTTTAATAAATTTTTCACATTTTTTTTTTTACATTTATTTTGGGAAAAGAACGCTTTTTTTTTTTCACTTTATTTTTTGTCCCACTCTGGGACTTCAATTTTTGGGGGTCTGATCCCCTCTACAATGCATTACAATACATCTGTATTGTAATGCATTGGCTGTAAGTGTATTACACAGAGTAATATTGAGGAAGGGTAGTTGAGCGGCACTCCTTTAGATAGTCGGCGGTGCTCAGTGGTAAGGGTGCATAACTTGATATCAAAGAACCACGGCACTCAATAGCTACTTATGAATCAGTTGTTTTATTTTTCTTTTTCTTTATATATCTTTTTTCATTTTTATATATCCATCCAAAAAATTAGTAAGCCACTGGCCAACGTTTCGGTCTATTTGACCTTGTTCACGGCCTAATATGTGGATAAGTTATAAATTAATAATTACATATACAACAATAGTAAATAGTTCTTAGTTAAATCACATGATATAGTATAACAAAGTATTAGTAATTGCATCACTCTTGAGAGAAAATCTCTATCGTATCTAGGAGAATACAAAAAACGGACCAAATACATATAGACATATATAACATCATTTGGTAATCTATCAATAATGTGGTGAGGCATAGAGTGCCAGTAGTAGTCTGAAATGGAACTCTGTAATAGGGATTTCCAGATGGCATTGATGTATGGTATCTGTGAAGTCCAAATAGTATAATGTTAAATATAGACCCAGACAGTGTTACAATCATTCAGGTGATGTAAATAGTATAGTATAGTATAGTATAGACCACTTAAATATGTTGCTGATAACCTAGGATAAAAGTAATGGCTACAGAAATAGTATCTGGCTACAGAAGTAGTATCCAATAGGAGTGGCATAAATAGTAATACTGGCAGGGTCCTGTATACACAGCATCTGGGAGCGCTTATGACGCCGGTCAGCCGGCGCTAGACACGCCTCCCCGCTACCTCATAAAACGAACAGACTCGTAGCGTCCCCACACCATCCCAGAACTCCATGACTATGCAGACTAAGGTATGCGCTCCCAGATGCTGTGTATACAGGACCCTGCCAGTATTACTATTTATGCCACTCCTATTGGATACTACTTCTGTAGCCAGATACTATTTCTGTAGCCATTACTTTTATCCTAGGTTATCAGCAACATATTTAAGTGGTCTATACTATACTATACTATACTATTTACATCACCTGAATGATTGTAACACTGTCTGGGTCTATATTTAACATTATACTATTTGGACTTCACAGATACCATACATCAATGCCATCTGGAAATCCCTATTACAGAGTTCCATTTCAGACTACTACTGGCACTCTATGCCTCACCACATTATTGATAGATTACCAAATGATGTTATATATGTCTATATGTATTTGGTCCGGTTACACAGAGTAATATACTTCAGCCTGTGAGATCCAGGGGGCTGGATCTCACAGGCTTACAGGGAAGGCAGCCACAATGCCTAAGGCAGGCATCAGGCTGCCTTCATAGCCATCGAGTCCCTGTCCCCGCAGCATGGGGACCCGATGGGACCAGGTACCCTTCACACACATTGCACATGCCGCGGTCAGCGCTGACTATGGCACAGCTAGGGTTAATGCGCCGGTATCAGCGTTTTCCCCGATGCCGAAGCATACAGCAGGGGTCCGGCTATCAGTGACTGCTGGACCCCTGCCGATGATCAGCGTGCTGTAGCTGATCAGCGCTGGTATTGTAAGGGTTAAAGGGGTATTGCCACCATTACAAATTTATTATATTACTACATAAATAAAATTTCATTAAATACATGTATTTAAAAAATATATATATTTTAAAAGTTCTAAATGCTGGTCCCCCCCCCCCCCTATAGTAGACTGGCCATTTCCTATGGTTACGGCCACCGCAGCAGTTCCACTGCAGTAGCCATAACTGCGCAGTTGGTTCATAACTTCTTTCTGAAACAGTCGGCAGGGGCTAATCTGCTTGCATTTTGAAGAGCATGAGCAGAAGCCCCCTGGCCGCTCCTTCTCACTAAAGCCGTCCCGTTCTGCAGCTATATCAGTATTGCAGGTCATGTTGTGCTCTGAAGCCCATTGGAAGTATACGGGTATGCGCAGAAAACAAATGCTGCGCTACCTCAGGATTCTTAACAGGTTTTTGGACTTGCGCAGAAGTTTGCATTTATAGCTTTGGAGCAGATGTGAAAGTCAGCTATTTTCAGTATAGTTTAAATATGGTGGCCTATGGTGTCCGATCTCTTTTTTTCAAGGTTTGGGTGAGGCGGCATGGATGATCTAATCAGATACATCAGGCATTGGTGGGTGGAAATCTTGGCTGATTCACGCCTGATTCATCTTGACAAAAGGTCAGTCTCTCCACATTTAGGGATGACAGGCGAGTTCTCCTTGGGGTAACTATGGCCCAGCTGCACTAAACACCCACTCTGATGCCGGGCAGGACAGCTTTTCCAGGGCAAACTCTGTTAGTTGCGGCCACAAATCCAGTTTGGCTACCCAGTAGTCCAGCGGATCTTTAATGTGGGTTGGTAGGGTGCTGTCCAAGTATCCCACCACCTGCTGGTTCAGGTGTCCTGCTCCAGGTCTACCTACTGCTGCTGGTGAGTAGTTTCTTCACTATGCAGGTGAAGAAAGCTACTCATCAGCGACTGTAGACTCATCAGAGTGCTGCTGATGGAGCTGGAACTGCTCCTGCCACCCCGCCCCTCCCCAGCAGCCATGGCAGTGAAACGTGAGCGCAGAAGGTCCCCCGGTCAGACCTGCAAGAGGATGGACGATGGTGCAGATAGTCAGCGGCCAACTGACTACATAGGATGTCTCTGTAGTAGTTCAGTTTGTCCTCCCTCTCAGTGGGTGTAAAAAAGGCCCCCATTCTGGACCGGTAGCGAGGGTCCAACAAGGTGGAGAGCCAGAATTCATCCCTCTGCCGAATGGTGATAATTCAGCTGGTCAGTAGTGTTAAGTCTGAATATTTGAATCGCAAATTTTATTTGCGAATATCGCCACTTCAAGAATTCACGAATATTTAGAATATAGTGCTATATATTCATATTCGCGAATAGTGTTGAATATTCTAATCGCGAATTTATCGCAAATATATTATATTGCTGATTTTTGCAATCAAGTAAACAATGACTGGAGATCACGAATTTGCAAATTTATGGCGAATATTCAGCCCAAAATCTGCTAAATATTGCATATACCGCTCATCACTAGCTGTCACTACGCAAGCAAGTGAGCATGCATAGGGCATTTGTGCAAGTGACTCAGAGGGATTCCCTGCCTCCATCTCCACCACATACTGCAACGGTGTGACTGGTCCTCCTTCCCCTCCTCCTCCTACTCTTCCAGTTCAGCCCCCACAGGGCTCATGTGGCTGTGAGATCTAGGTGCCACGTCTCCAGTCCCCTGACCAGCCATTGTTACCACCATCTGTTCCAGGACATGAAGCAGTGGAATGACGTCATTCACCCGTAGTCCTGGCAAGTGAAAAATAACGCTGCGTCCTCAAAGGGCCTGAGCAAACGCTAGGTGTCACGAATGAGCTGCCACTGGCTGACATCGAAGTTACACAGGTAAGTACTCCTATCCGCTTGCATCATCAAGAAATTGTTGATGGCCTTTCTCTGTTCGTATAGTTGGTCCAACATAAGGAGGGTGGAATTCCAACGGGTGGAAACGTTGCATATCAGCCTATGTGGGGGGATGCAGTTTTGCCGCTGCAGCTCAAGGAGGGTGTGCTTTGTGGTGTACGAGCGGCTGAAGTTCATGCAAAGTTTCCAGGATGTCTTGCAGATGGGTGGAAGACTTCAGGAACCGCTTGACAACCAGATTGAAAACGTGTGCCGTGCAGGGCGCATAGCTCAGCGCTCCTTGACAAAGTGCCAACATAATGTTCTTCCCATTGTTGGTCACCATGAGCTGTCGGGGAGAAAGCCAGGATTCGATTTCTTGCTGAAGGACACAAAGCAGTTCCTCCCCTGTGTGACTCAGTTCGCTCAGGGAAATGAGGTGCAGAACAGCGTGACACCACCGTGCCCTGCACATGTGGTATGCTGGAGGGTCACTGTGACTTGTCTCTGCAGTGGAGGACACGGTGTAGGATGAGGAAGCAGAGGCGGACATGGTTGCAGGACCAACGGCGTGACAATGTGAAGGCGCAAGCGGCATGACCTGGCCAAGTTGCTGGTGTGGCTGTGCAGGAACCACATTCACCCGGTGGGCCATAAAGGACATGAACTGTCCCTGACCGTAGTTACAGCTCCACACTCCGACGCTGCCGTGCACTTTGGCAGACACCGACAGGCTCAAGGACTGGCCCACCTTCTGTTCTACATATTTGTGCAGGGCTGGTACTGCCTTTTTCGCAAATAAATGACGGCTTGCGACTCTCCACCTCGACTCGGTACAAGCCATGAGTTCTCTGAAAGGTGCAGAGTCCACCACTTGGAAAGGGAGGGACTGAAGCACCAGCAACTTGGACAGGAGCACGTTCAGCTTCTGCTCCATTGTATGCGTGCACGCATACTGTTGTCTCTTGGCAATCATTTCGGTGATCGATTGCTGACGGAATGACTAACGAACAGTAGGAGGAAGAGGAGGAGCGGGAGCATCTGGACAAGCAGAAGATGGAAATGACAGACCGTTCCCTTCGGCTGAGGTGATGGAACCTTGACTGGCTGAAACCGGGTGCGTGCCACTGGGTGATGCAGCGGTTGCTGCGGCAGGCTGGACCACCACATCGGAGCCACAGTTCTCCCAGGCCACTGTATGGCAGCGGTGCATATGTTAACGCAGGGCCGTAGTGACAACATTGGCACCCTGGCTACGCTTCACCTTCTGCCTATAGATTCTACATATGGCCACGTTCACCTCCTCCGGCGGCTTAACAAAAAACTGTCACACCGCCAAGTACGTGATTTCCCCCCCAACAGTCCGCACTGACTGCTACCACTGCTGCCTCTGTGAACCCCTGCACCACTACTTCCCGGGCAGGTAGGCTGCTGCGAAGCAGGTGGTCTACCCTGAGCACGTTTGGCTCCCCACCTCATACTTGCTGGCTCACGGGCAAACTGCCACCCTCTTCTCTTGATGATGATGAAGCCCCTTCTGCACCCGGCTCCCAAGTGTGATCGGCTTCATCATCATCGAGTAGTGTCTGCATGTCACTGATGTCCTCCTCAACGGTCTCTGGGTCAGGAGCCTCACCACTCGCAACACTCACTACCATGCCACTCTCCTCATCACTACTTGCCCGCCTAGCGGAGGAAGCGGCGGATGTCTCCTCCAGATCTTGGCCAGGCAGTAGCTGCTGACCGCCCTCTAGTAGCTCTTAATCACTGAAAAGTGGAGCTGAGCCTACAGCATATAATACTTCTCGCGGTGAGGGAACAGATAAGGAGAGGCAGGTTGAGGACAGGTGAGGACACAGGGCCTGCTCCCGGGCCATGCCAACTAAAGGTTGTGTCTGACGAACCCACCGACTGTTGGCTGGGGGTGTCTGATGTCACAATCAAGAACCGCTGGGTTGCTGGTGAAGACACAAACTGTAGATGACACCGGGAGCTCAAGCCTTTCGCTGCGACTCCTGCTGCCACGCCCCCTTAATCTGCTGCGACCTCTGCCTGCCCCAGAAACATTTCTGCCTCTGCCACTCCTCTGTGCATGGCCTGGCACTTCTCTGTCTGAAATACCTTTAGCTGAACTAAATAAATTAAAAGCAAATTAAAAACACCCCTAAAAGTGGCGAAAATATTTTTCTTTTTGTACTGAAATAGGCAACTAAACGCTTTGACCACAAATAACTGCAACAGTGAACTGCATATATATTTTTCTTTTAGTAGTGAAATACGTCAGTAAATGCTTTCACCGCAAATAACTTCAGCAGTAAATATATATATATATATATATATATATATATATATAATTTTTATTTTTTGTACTTAAATACGCCAAAATAGATGCTTTCACCACATAACTGCAGAAGTGAACTGCGTATATATTTTTCTTTTTCCACAGACATAAGCCACTAAAGGCTTTTCAATGTAGCACTTGCACCCCAAGAACAAATTGCTGGATTGACAGAGCTGTATAATGGCTATTTAGATCCCCAAATAATCTTTTCCCTGCACTTGTAAATCACTTTTCTAGCACTGTCCCTAGCGCCTTCTGACGTCTCTCCCTGCACTAAGATGTTGTTAAATGATTCATCCCTATCCTTTCCCTGCACTTTTTTTTCAGTTTCTTTGTTCACAATGAGGTTTTTACTATTGCTGTCCCTAGCGCCTACTCACATCTGTCCCTGCACTCAGAATGCTGGAAAATGGCAGAATCTAAAATGGCTGCCGTATTTATAGGGCTGTGACATCACAGGGCTGGCTGGCTGCTGATTGGCTGCATGTTGCGTTTGGTGCGAATCAAATTTTTTCTGAAATTCGAATTGAATTCCACTTCGTCTGATTCGATTCGCTCATCTCTAAACCTCATCAAGCCGTACTCTAGCCGTGACTTGAACACTGCAAAGCATGTGTTTAACTACAGACTGACACGAGCTAGATGACTGGTGGAGTTCGCCTTTGGCATTTTAGTTGTCAAATGGCGCATTCTCACCAAAGCCATAAATCTTAAGGTTGAAACTATAGAGAATATAGTTAAAGCTTGTGTAGTTCTAACTATCTTTTAATGGATGAACCACTGCACCTGGACCCGCAAGAGGTTGATTGTACACTCACCAGGCTGCAAAATTTGTCATATCAGTCAACCCTTGCCGTCGCCCGAATGCGGGACAGTTTCGCAGTTTACTTTGTTTCTGAAACGGGCAGAGGGAGTTGGCTGGATAATGGTGTTTAATTGTTGTTTAAACTGTTTGATCTATTAAATCAAAGTTTTTTTGTTATACACCTAGTGTCTTTTTCTTTTTTACTCAGCGCCAAGAATGCTTCTGCTACACTGGTGATATAGTTAAAAAAAAAAAAAAAAAGCTAATGTCACCCATGATGTTTGGATTTTGTGCATGGCATAGTTCACGTTGCAGCATCACTCTTGTGAACATGCACACTGTCCAGACCCTCATGGGTGGCATTAGCATTTGTGAAATAAACGTGAATGGTAGTAGCCACACATATTAAAGGTGATGTCTCTCTTAGACATTAGTTACATATTACTAGGATATTTCCTCCATATAGGTGCGAGTCACAATGCTGGGACCACACCTATATCGGTGACATAGCCACACAAGGTGTTTGCTGGAGGAGTCCGGTCCAGCCACCACCAATTGCTTTCTCCATAGAAGTGAATGTGAGTGCACCGCACATGACCGGCCACTGCTCCCATTCACTTCTATGGGCCCGACGGAAGCGGCCTATCCAGCGCTCGGCTATTTTTGGATGATGTGCTTGCGTAGTGTGCTCACCAGCACTTTCCTTTTCTCGATATAGGTGCGTGTACATGTGCTGGGATATACACCTATAAGCTATCAGTCAAAGTTGGCATATCCTAGCCATATGCCCCCATCGTCTTTGTTGAGAAAACCCTCTAAGCTACTGGCTCTGTAACGGTCACGTCCACACACACACACAGGGGGAAGGATAGTGACCACTGCGCTCCACCCTCACCCCTGGCCCTGCCTACTTGCCTCACAAGTCCTGATGACAGGGGACAACTGGATGACAGTCCCTTACTTAGGATATGAGCAGGGAAAACAGACAAGACAAAATACGGAACGGACCGGGTCAGAACCAAGAGAGCTACGCAGTACAAAGGGTTAAGCAAAGAATGGTCAGGAGAAGCCGGGGTCAAATACCAGGAGAGTAGAGAAGTACCAGAGGAGTCCGCAAAGAGTAGTCAGGTGGGAGCCGAGGTCACAATACCAGGAGGGATGCACAGTACAGGAGAAGCAGGCAAAGGATTGTCAGGGAACAGGATCAGGTGAGTATTCAGTAGTCCAACAAATAGCCAGGAACCTAGAATTAACAGGCAACCTGTGGTCAGCAGGCTGCCTGTATTTATAGTGGGGTCTGAGGGTCATGTGACGTGGCCAGCGTCACATGACCGACAGACAGACAAGTCAAGCACCGAGTTATCAGCTCGGCGCTTAAAGCAGACCTAGGAGCAGGGAGCCTCCCAGCTAGCAAAGCCACCCTGGGAACGAGGCTAAACACAGATCCTTGCTCCCGAAGCTAAGCAGCAGGTCTGCAGCTGAAGGGAGACCAAGTGCGCCTTTGGCGCCCCGTGACAGTACCCCCCCTTTTACAAGGGGCCACCGGACCCAAGACTTCAGGCGATGGCCTTTCAGGTTGATCTAAATGAAATTTTCGACCAAGTCTAGGAGCATGAACCTCCCTGGCGGGTACCCAAGATCTCTCTTCGGGTCTATACCCCTTCCAGTGAATCAGGTACTGTAAGGAATTACGCACTCTCTTGACATCCACTATCTTAGACACCACATACTCTACAGCATCACTAACAAGAACCGGCGGAGGCGAGGCTTTCAACAGTACAACAGGTACAAAATACTTTTTAAGAAGAGATTTAAGAAATAAATTATGAAATGTGGAACGACTCGGGCAGCTCCAACTTAAACAATACCGTATTAATCACCTTCGTGATCTTATATGGTCCAATAAAACGAGGAGCAAATTTTCTAGAAGCAACCTTGAGAGAGAGATTCTTGGAGGACAACCATACTTTATCCCCAACCTGAAAGTTCACCCACTTGGAACGTCTCCTATCGGCCTTGAGTTTTTGGTAACTTTGAGCCTTTTCTAGGTTCGATTGAACCCGGGCCCAAACTGTGCACAGTTCGGAGGAGAGTTTATCCGCTTCAGGGTTAGGGGAGGAGACGGACGACCCAGAATGAAAACGGGGATGAAAACCATGGTTACAAAAGAAAGGGGAGACCCCAGCAGAAGAATTGACACGGTTGTTCAAAGCAAATTCAGCCAACGGAAGGAATTTGACCCATAATTGCTGGTCATCAGCAACATACAACCTCAAGAATTGTTCCACAGACTGATTAAGGCGTTCAGTCTGCCCATTACTCTCAGAATGGTAGGCGGAAGAGAAAGACAATTAAATTTTACATCTTTGACAGAAGGCCCTCCAGAATTTGGACACAAACTGCACACCCCTGTCAGAAACAATATTTTCCAGGATGCCATGTAAACGAACAATCTCTCTCACAAAAATAGATGCCAGGGTTTTTGCATTCGGAAGCTTAGACAGGGGAATGAAATGAACAATCTTGCTAAACCTATCAACCCCTACCCAAACCACAGTCTTACCCTCCGCCAGCAGTAGGTCAGTCTTAGACCTAGGTGTCTTAGACCTGGCACAAACCTCACAGGCTGACACGTAGGACTTGACATCCCTGGTCAGAGTGGGCCATAAATAAGATCTAGAAACCTGGTCCTTAGTGCCCTCAAAACCCGGATGTCCGCAAAAGGCAGAATCGTGACGAAATTGTACGGTAACAAACAGCTTATCTGTTGGGGTGGATGCCGGTGCCAGATGTTGTTCAGCCTTAATGCGAGCCGAGATATCCTGGGTTAGAGCCGCTAAGAAAATGTTTGCTGGTAGGATGGATTCAGGCGGTGCCTCAGTGGGTTGAAAAGCATGGAAGCTCCGAGATAATGCGTCTGCCTTCACATTTTTTACTTCCCGGCCTGAACGTAATGGAGAAATCAAAACAGGTAAAAAACAGAGCCCACCTGGTTTGCCGGGGATTTAACCTCTTAGCAGACTCGAGAAACATTAGGTTTTTATGGTCAGTGACAACAGTTACCCGATGCCTTGCCCCCTCCAAAAAATGCCTCTACTCCTCAAATGCCCATTTAAAAGCCAGCAGCTCCCTATTCCCTATGTCGTAGTTTCTCTCCGTGGGAGAGAATTTCCTGAAGAAGAAGGCACACGGTCTCAGGTTAGTGAGGCTAGCAGGACCTTGTGAAAGGACTGCTCCTGCACCATCCTCAGATGCATCCACCTCCACAATAAAGGGTCTCTCCTGATCAGGCTGGATCAGAATGGGAGCGCTATTAAATGACTTTTTTAATGTTTCAAATGAAGAAATGGCCTTGGTAGACCAATTCTTCAAATCCGCCCCTTTCATAGTCAGGTCGGTCAATGGTTTAGCAATTACAGAAAAATTCATTATAAATTTACGATAGTAATTAGCGAAACCCAAAAACCATTGTAAGGCCTTTAAGGATGAAGGCCTTACCCATTCTTTAATTGCCAAAACCTTACCAGGATCCATCTTAAAGGCATGAGGAGTCAGAACATGAATAAGATAATAATGCACTTAGTAAAGTAGATGCAAGCATTATATATGGACAAAGTCCTCACTCTGATATGATAATATCTGAGACACTTAGCCAATATATTTTGATCAAAACACATCTGAGCCCGCCTACCAAGCGCCAAGGTGGTCTCAGGTCAGGCGGGTCCTACGCTAAACCTACCTAAGCCATTGGGCTTCTATGTTCAGGAGCGCAG
The DNA here is from genome assembly GCF_014858855.1 of Bufo gargarizans. Taxonomy (NCBI): domain Eukaryota; kingdom Metazoa; phylum Chordata; class Amphibia; order Anura; family Bufonidae; genus Bufo; species Bufo gargarizans. The sequence continues at coordinate 213,046,446 of NC_058082.1, read as the reverse complement.
ACGCCGCACATATGGTGTGCTGCTCCTAGTTGGTTGCTTGATGCACATGGAGGTGAATAGGAGGTGTTTTGATCAAAATATATTGGCTAAGTGTCCGGAATCAATAAAGGTGAACCGGAATCAATAAAGGCCTTACCCGGCCACTTATTAACCCCCAGAGAAATTGTTATGGGTATCAAAAGCTTACATTTAGAAAAATCAGGGTATACCTGGTATTTAGGTTGTCTTGCCTTAGGAGACTTGTCAGAGAGGACCCTCTTAGGACACTTGTTGATCCAATGGCCAGGATCTCCACAGTAGAAGCACTCTCCACGTCTGCGACGAAGATTACCCCGGGTCATGCCAACCTGCATGGGTTCCTCGGTGGAGACCTCAGTGTTGTCCCTGGAAAAGGCCTGTGGCTGGACCACCATCTGAGAACAGAACTGTTGTTCTTGTCGTCTCTCTCTAACTCGTCGGTCAAGTCGGACACCTAGGGTCATCATCTCCTCTAAGTTCTCTGGAATTTGATAACTGACTAATAGCTCTTTTAAATTATCAGACAGACCAGACCTAAACTGACTCTTCAAGGCTGGTTCATTCCATCCTGAGGGAACACACCACCGTCTGAATTGGGTGCAATACTCCTCCGCAGGGAGATGGCCCTGAACCAGTGCCCTAAGAGCCGTCTCGGCTACCAGGGCCCTGTCTGGTTCGTCATAGAGGGTACCCAGGGCCTGAAAAAAAAAAACTGGCCCCAGGAGGTAACGAGAATGCCCAGTCCTGGGGATCACCCTGTAGTAGATAAATTATGATACCCAGCCTCACCTCTGGTCCTGCCTACTTGCCTCATAAGTCCTGATGACAGGGGACAACTGGACGACAGTCCCTTACTTAGGATATATGCAGGGAAGACAGACAAGACAAAATACGGAACGTGAACGGACCGGGTCAGAACCAAGAGAGCTACGCAGTACAAAGGGTTAAGCAAAGAACGGTCAGGAGAAGCCGGGGTCAAATACCAGGAGAGTAGAGAAGTACCAGAGGAGTCCGCAAAGAGTAATCAGGTGGGAGCCGAGGTCACAATACCAGGAGGGATGCAGTACAGGAGGAGCAGGCAAAGGATCGTCAGGGAACAGGATCAGGTGAGTATTCAGTAGTCCAACAAAAATCCAGGAACCTAGAATTATTTATAGTGGGGTCTGAGGGTCATGTGACGTGGCCAGCCTCACATGACCGACAGACAGACAAGTCGAGCACCGAGTGATCAACTCGGCGCTCAAGGCAGACCTAGGAGCATGGAGCCTCCCAGCTAGCAAAGCCACCCTGGGAACGAGGCCAAACACAGATCCTCGCTCCCGAAGCTAAGCAGCAGGTCTGCGGCTGATGGGAGACCGAGTGTGCCCTTGGCTCTTTCCCAATATTGTAGGCACCATTGTGTTTTTCTTGTTTGACAACATCACACAATATGCCTTGTCATGAGAAATAATGCTTGTTAAAAAGGGGTTTAACCGGATTCAGAGCTGAACCCGGACATTGTCACCAAGACTGCCCCACTAAGCCGAATCGCGCAGGTCAAAGGCATTTTATGGAGCTCCAGTGACGTACTGGGCTCTCCATAACACTGCCAGGCGGAGACTTGCGCCCATCAGTGAGCCCGTTTACACCACCAGCACTGATGGGCGGGCTTTAGCGCTACTATAGCCTGACATCACCGAACACACCGTTTGGCCGATCCTGCTCAGGGCAAGGGAGAGCATTGGAGCTTGAAATGCTTTGTTGCTAACATCCTGGCGAAATTCTGTGTAGGTCTGGCTTCAGCTCTGAACCCGGACAACACCTTTAACAGCAGCAAGTCCCTTGTGTGTCCCTTGTGCTAGTCACGCTAGTTATGTGAGAGCGTCATCTGTAAATCATTAACTAAAGAGTAAAATTTAAATTTAGCGCTCTGTAGTTAATGAATTTGTGATGATGCTGATTCACATGGACTGTGACTCCCACAAGGGATCATGTTAAAGGGCACAAGATTGACTGATGAACAAGCATTTGATTGTTCATGTGCCAATCAGAGGGAATACGATCAATAAGGAGCTATAAGAAAGCCAGTTAGTGATCGTGCAACATCAAAGGTTCAGCCACCTTTGGCACTACAGCTGTTCAGAAAATAAAACTCCCAAAATTTACCACAACCCGTTCTCTACCAAATTTTTTAAATCATGCACCTGCTTAGGCATAATTTAGTCCATCCTAGGGATTATGGTTAGCACAAAATGATGGTGAGGGCTGAGTTGACGCGCTGCCTCCACCCCCCTCCAGGCGATGTACCAAGTCATCCCTCATTCGCCTCAATTCCTCTGCAAAACCTTCTAGAGCATCAGAAATGACCTCTACAAGGTTCCCAAAACCCTTAATGACGGCTGCTATCTCCAACTACTCAACAGGGCTCTCGCATTTTGTCTCTTGAAGGGTCTGCTTCAAGAGGTGGGTCAGGTGCCCGAGTGCTGCTGGCAATTCTGTGGAGGAAAAAATAAATAAAAAATAAATAAAAAAAATTGTCCTTCAATTACTGCATCGAGGTTCTATGCTATGCCTATCTCCTACTGTAGGGGGGCTTCCCGAAACAGAGGGGACAAACACTCCTCTGTCCCAGACAGCCCCTTGCACTCAGAGGGAAAGGACAGTTGTCCCTCCAACCATAGGGGGCTTCCCGAAATAGAGGGGCCAAACACTCCTCTGTCTCAGACAGCCCCTTGCACTCAGAGGAAAGCAAATGCTTTTTCCAGTCCTTAAAAATAAAGAGTTTTCTTTATTTTCATGACTATGAAAATTGTAGATTCACACTGAAGGCATCAAAACTATGAATTAACACATGTGGAATTATATACATAACAAAAAAGTGTGAAACAACTGAAAATATGTCAAATTCTAGGTTCTTCAAAGTAGCCACCTTTTGCTTTGATTACTGCTTTGCACACTCTTGGCATTCTCTTGATGAGCTTCAAGAGGTAGTCATCTGAAATGGTCTTCCAACAGTCTTGAAGGAGTTCCCAGAGATGCTTAGCACTTGTTGGCCCTTTTGCCTTCACTCACCCCAAACCATCTCGATTGGGTTCAGGTCCGGTGACTGTGGAGGCCAGGTCATCTGGCGCAGCACCCCATCACTCTCCTTCATGGTCAAATAGCCCTTACACAGCCTGGAGGTGTGTTTGGAGTCATTGTCCTGTTGAAAAATAAATGATGGTCCAACTAAACGCAAACCGGATGGAATAGCATGCCGCTGCAAGATGCTGTGGTAGCCATGCTGGTTCAGTATGCCTTCAATTTTGAATAAATCCCCAACAGTGTCACCAGCAAAGCACCCCCACACCATCACACCTCCTCCTCCATGCTTCCCGGTGGGAACCAGGCATGTAGAGTCCATCCGTTCACCTTTTCTGCGTCGCACAAAGACACGGTGGTTGGAACCAAAGATCTGGTTTCCACTGGTCTAATGTCCATTCCTTGTGTTCTTTAGCCCAAACAAGTCTCTTCTGCTTGTTGCCTGTCCTTAGCAGTGGTTTCCTAGCAGATATTCTACCATGAAGGCCTGATTCACACAGTCTCCTCTTAACAGTTGTTCTAGAGATGTGTCTGCTGCTAGAACTCTGTGTGGCATTGACCTGGTCTCTAATCTGAGCTGCTGTTAACCTGCGATTTCTGAGGCTGGTGACTCGGATGAACTTATCCTCCGCAGCAGAGCTGACTCTTGGTCTTCCTTTCCTGGGGTGGTCCGCATGTGAGCCAGTTTCTTTGTAGTGCTTGATGGTTTTTGTGACTGCACTTGGGGACACTTTCAAAGTTTTCCCAATTTTTCGGACTGACTGACCTTCATTTCTTAACTTAGCTTTACTTAGCTGCTTTTTTCTTGCCATAATACAAATTCTAACAGTCTATTCAGTAGGACTATCAGCTGTGTATCCACCTGACTTCTTCACAAGGCAACTGATGGTCCCAACCCCATTTATAAAGGCAAGAAATCCCACTTATTAAACCTGACAGGGCACACCTGTGAAGTGAAAACCATTTCAGGTGACTAACTCTTGAAGCTCAACAAGAGAATGCCAAAGAGTGTGCAAAGCAGTAATCAAAGCAAAAGGTGGCTACTTTGAAGAACCTAGAATATGACATATTTTCAGTTGTTTCACACTTTTTTGTTATGTATATAATTCTACATGTGTTAATTCATAGTTTTGATGCCTTCAGTGTGAATCTACAATTTTCATAGTCATGAAAATAAAGAAAACTCTTTGAATGAGAAGGTGTGTCCAAACTTTTGGTCTGTACTAATATATATATATATATATATATATATATATATATATAAAAGAAGAAAAAGTCCAGCGGGAGCACCAACCGGGTTGCGGGTGCAAAGTCCAACAGAGGGCAACGGCTGTACCCAAGATTTGTAGAAATGAAAAAAGTCGGACTGCACTCCAAAATGATGGTGAAATAAAGTGTTTTAATCACCCATAATATGGCAACTTGCGACGTTTCGGCTCACAAGAGCCTTCCTCAAGCAAAGAGATAGTGAAAATGGAAGCATATATAGGTATAACAAAAGTATAGGACCAATCACATTGAAGTTACAATCAAGGTACAATTACATACATCTGCTGTGAAAAACAAAGTGCATGTGCATAAAGTGACATGTGCCATGTGATCTACATTCACAGGGACAAATCCCTTAACGTAGAAAAATATAAATTATATATAAGTGTTGGCAATAAGAGACAAGTTTAAAACTGTGTCATAATAGTGAATAATAAATAATAAATACGGATCGCAGAAATCAGGCCTTCAGAAGTTGTAGCGTCCACATAGACCATCGTGTTGGTTGAGCGTCTCTATCTCTATCGTGCGCATGTGTTAATTCATAGTTTTGATGCCTTCAGTGTGAATCTACAATTTTCATAGTCATGAAAATAAAGAAAACTCTTTGAATGAGAAGGTGTGTCCAAACTTTTGGTCTGTACTAATATATATATATATATATATATATATATATAGATATATATATAATCCAAGGCCGCACAATACATATATGGCGGCCTTGAGGTTGCTGCAGTTCCACTCGGGGCCTGAACCTCCCGGTTGTAATCCCTCTTGAAGCGGTCCCGGATTGACCTTTTGAACTGTGGGGGAAAAAAAAAAAAAATGTATGCAGTTTATGTTTATTACACTATAACTTTAGATAAAATACAAATTGCTGTACTTACCACATTTCTTTTGAGCCGCCACGGTGAGATCCCCCCAGGTGTTGAAAATTTTGGAACATATTTCCCTCCAGAGCCGCTGGGTCGGTGTGGTCCCACACGAATTGTATGAGGAGTTAATTATCTATGTGGGGGACAACGAACTCCTCATCTTCCCTGGTGGAGACTGTGGAACCCTGGAAGAAACAGAAAGAGTCCAAAAAAGAAACATACAAAATTATAACTATGTTTTCAATACTTAAACGTCCCTGACTGGCACGGGCTCTCCTACTAGCTCTGGAGGAGACTGGGGAATCCTGCATGGCGGCTCTAGGTGCAGGTTCCTACCACAACAAAAATAAAAAAGGTTAAATCTCATAATATTTTTTTTTTTACAGTGAATATAGATATATATACATACTTCTTGCCGGCCCCTGGTCTGTGCTCGGTCCACCTCCTGTCACTACCAGAGCTTTGAGACGTTCTCACAGCTCTGTTTCTCCACCCCTGTGATGATGTCACTACTAGAGCTTGGAGGAGTTCCCTCTGCCCTGTTTCTCCACCCCTGTGATGAGGTCTTTACTTTCAGTTTCCTTCCTCCCAGCTGTCCCTCCTGTGTTTTATTTCGCTGCCTTTAAATCACCCCTCCTCCTTTGTAGAGGTGCGGATTATACTTTTCATTTGAGCTGTATCTCTCGCTTGAGTATCTTCACCTGTGTGATATCTTTTCACTGAATCTGTGTTCTGCTGAAGCAAGTACTTCGGATATTGTCTGCTGACTTCGGATCTGTTTTTACTGCAGCTGCAGCTCCTTCAGTTAAGTGTTCAGACATTGTGTGTTTTTGTTTCTTTGCTGACTGGATCCGAGGCGACCCCGGTTCCGTCCATATAGTGAGCAGGGCACCGGTGGCCGTGCCCCTTCCACTATTGTAGGGGTTTCAGTGGTCATCAGCCTTAGGTACGCGGGCATGTCTCGATCCACCATTTGGATCTGGACATGTGCATAGCAGCTTAGGGAGAGCTTTTAGGGTCTGACAGGGGTCACCCTTTATCCTCCCTAGTTTGGGTCCGGTCAGTTGCTATTCACTGTGTAGGCTCTTGTTGCTCACTTACAGCCATGACATTATAATCCGCCAAACCGTCCTTTTTTGACATGGATCCGCTTTCTGACCTGGTTGACTGCATGCAGGGTCTTTCTTTGGAGGTAGTGGATCTCCGTCAATCTATGACTCAGCTTTAAGCATTGGGCTCTGCTCCGGTCTATGGAGTCTGTTGCGAGCCAAAGGTCTCACTTCCGGAAACGTTCTCCGGGGGCAGTGAGAATTTTGTTCGTTTCAGAGAGGCATGCAAACTCCATTTTTGCTTGTGTCCCCATTCTTCTGGTAATGAGGAACAGAGGGTGAGGATTGTCATCTCCCTGCTCAGGGGTAGTGCTCAGACTTGGGCTTTTTCGTTGCCATCGGGGGATCCCTCCCTTCGATCCGTGGAAAGATTTTTTGTGGCCCTGGGGCAGATATATGATGACCCGGATCGTGTTGCTCTGGCCGAATCGAACTTACGTGTTTTATGCCAGAACAAACTGTCTGCGGAGCTTTATTGTTCTGAATTTCGGAGATGGGCAGCTGATTCAGGTTGGAATGATGCTGCACTCCGGAGTCAGTTCTCTCATGGTCTCTCAGAGAGATTGAAAGATGCGTTTGCTTTCCATGAGAGACCAACGTCCTTAGAGTCTGCCATGTCATTGGCGGTACGCCTTGACAGGCGTCTAAGAGAAAGAAACAAGACCTCTCTGTCCATTCATTTTCAGTCTAGGGGCAGTGGTGCGGACTCATTCAGTGTGCAGGGGCCTCATCCTCTCTCGGTTCCCTCTGTGGAGGAGCCCATGCAGCTAGGTCGACTTGCCCCGGATAAAGAATGGTGTGTTTTTGTTGTGGGGGCATAGGTCATTTGGCAAATGTTTGTCCGTCTAGGAAATTCTTGAACTGTACTAAGAGTTATAATAAGAGAAAAACCTCAAAAGGTAAATCATCAAACTCTGCTTCATCTGCTACTTTGGGCAAAGTTGATGTAGGAATTGATGGTTTTCCTCTGACCTGCAGTTCCCGTTTTCTCCTTTCTGCCAGGGTAGCGCTAGGGAGCAAAGTCATTTCTTGTGAAATTTTTGTCGATAGTGGAGCGGCCGTCAATCTTATTGATACTCAATTTGTAGCCATGCATGGTTTTCAGGTTTGCACATTAGAAAAGGATATACCTGTTTTTGCTATTGACTCTGCTCCACTCTCACAGAGATCCCTGAAGGGCATTGTTCACAATATCCGGTTAGCGGTAGGTGACACTCATGTGGAGGATATATCTTGTTTTGTCCTTAACGGATTGCCTTCTCCTCTAGTTTTGGGGTTACCCTGGCTCACTAGACATAACCCCACTATTGACTGGCAAGGAAGGCAAATAAATGAGTGGAGTGAGTTTTGTAGAGAGAATTGTCTCACAGCGATTTTTGCAGAGGTGTCTACTAAAACGGTGCCATCATTTCTCTCTGATTTCTCGGACGTGTTTTCCGAGAGCGGTGTTCAGGAGCTACCTCCTCACCAGGAGTTTGACTGTCCCATTAACCTCATTCCCGGCGCCAAGCGGCCAAAAGCACGCCTCTACAATCTCTCACAACCGGAAAGAATCGCAATGCGAACTTATATCTCTGAGAGTCTCGATAAGGGGCATATTCGTCCCTCAAAATCACCTGTTGCCACTGTTTTTTTTTTTGTTAAAAAGAAAGATGGCTCTCTGAGACCTTGCCTAGATTTTAGGGAGCTGAACCGTATCACGATTCGCGATCCCTATCCCCTTCCTCTGATCCCGGACCTCTTCAACCAAATTGTTGAGGCGAAGGTTTTTTCCAAATTGGATTTGAGAGGCGTGTACAACCTGGTCAGGGTCAGAGAGGGGGATGAATGGGAAACGGCCTTTAATACCCCTAACGGGCATTTTGAGAATCTCGTTATGCCTTTCGGCCTGATGAATGCTCCGGCCGTCTTTCAGCATTTTGTTAAACAGTATTTTCTACCATTTAATGGGGAAATTTGTATTGGTGTATCTTGATGATATTTTGATTTTTTCCCCTGATGTTCAGACCCATCAGGATCATCTTTTTCAGGTTCTGCGGATTCTGCGGGAGAATAAATTATACGCCAAGCTGGAGAAATTTGTTTTTATGGTATCGGAGATTCAATTTCTGGGTTTTCTCCTCTCTGCTTCTGGTTTTCGCATGGATCCAGAGAAGGTCCGTGCTGTGCTGGAGTGGGAGCTTCCTGAGAATCAGAAGGCATTGATGCGCTTTCTGGGTTTTGAGAACTATTACAGAAAGTTAATTTTGAATTATTCCTCTGTTGTCAAACCCCTCACTGACATGACAAAAAAGGGGGCGGATTTTTCCCCTTGGTCGGAGGAGGCGCTTGCAGCTTTTTCTAAGATTAAAGAGTTATGCGTCTGCTCCCGTCTTGGTGCATCCCGATGTTTCCTTACCTTTTATTGTTGAGGTGGATGCTTCCGATGTGGGTGTGGGTGCGGTTTTGTCCCAGGGCCCTTCTCCTGCCAAGTGGCGACCCTGTGCCTTTTTCTCAAAAAAAAACTCTCCCCGGCAGAGAGAAACTATGATGTGGGAGATAGAGAGTTGTTGGCCATCAAGTTGGCTTTCGAGGAATGGCGCCATTGGTTGGAGGGGGCCAGACACCCTATCACCGTTTTTACCGACCATAAGAATCTGGCGTACTTTGAGTCGGCCAGGCGTATGAATCCAAGACAGGCCAGATGGTCTCTGTTCTTCTCCAGATTCAATTTTGTTGTTACATTCCGCCCTGGGATCAAAAATGTGAAGGCTGATGCTCTCTCTCGCTGTTTTCCGGGAGGAGGAAACTCCGAGGACCCGGGTCCCATTTTGGCGGAGGGGGTGGTTGTTTCTGCTCTGTATTCTGATTTGGAGGCCGAGGTCCAGGCTGCCCAGACTGAGGTACCTGCCCGTTGTCCTCCTGGGAAGTTGTTTGTGCCATCTGAGTTACGTCATAAACTCTTCAAGGAGCATCATGATACTGTTCTTGCTGGTCACCCCGGGAGTAGAGCTACGGTAGATCTCATTGCTCGGAGATTTTGGTGGCCGGCTCTTCGTAAGTCGGTGGAGGGTTTTGTGGCTGCTTGTGAGACGTGCGCTCGCGCTAAGGTCCCCTTGTTCACGGCCTTCAGGTCCCCTTCTCCCGTTACCCATACCTTCCCGTCCTTGGACACACCTCTCCATGGACTTTATCACAGATCTTCCTCGTTCCTCAGGGAAGTCGGTGATCCTGGTGGTGGTGGACCGTTTTAGCAAGATGGCTCATTTCGTACCCTTCCCTGGTTTACCCAGTGCTAAAACGTTGGTGCAAGCTTTTGTCGACCATATTGTTAAATTGCATGGCATTCCCTCGGATATTGTTTCCGATAGAGGCACGCAGTTTGTGTCCAGATTCTGGAAGGCTTTCTGTTCTCGCCTGGGGGTTCGGCTGTCCTTCTCTTCTGCTTTTCACCCGCAGTCGAATGGTCAGACTGAACGCGTCAACCAGAATCTGGAGACATATTTGCGCTGTTTTGTGGCAGAGAACCAGGAGGATTGGTGTTCATTTCTCCCTCTTGCTGAGTTTGCTCTGAACAACCGTCGTCAGGAATCTTCTGATAAGTCACCATTCTTTGGTGCATATGGGTTCCATCCGCAGTTTGGGACATTCTCGGGAGGGGCTCCCTCTGGTTTGCCTGAGGAGGAGAGATTTTCCTCGTCTTTGTCTACCATTTGGCAAAAGATTCAGAGTAATCTTAGAAAGATGAGTGAGAAATATAAGCGTGTGGCTGATAAGAGACGTATGCCTGGTTCGGACCTGAATGTGGGTGATCTGGTGTGGTTGTCTACAAGAAATATTAAACTGAAGGTTCCCTCCTGGAAATTGGGTCCCAAGTTTATTGGGCCTTATAAAATCTTGTCAGTCGTCAATCCTGTTGCCTTCCGACTTGATCTTCCACGGGTTTGGAAGATACATAATGTTTTTCACAGGGCTCTTTTAAAACCATATGTCCAGCCCACGGTACCCTCCTCTTTGCCTCCTCCTCCGATTTTGGTTGATGGCAATCTGGAGTTTGAGGTTTCCAGAATTGTGGACTCTCGCATTGTCCGCGGTTCTCTTCAGTACCTCATTTATTGGAAGGGTTATGGTCCTGAGGAGAGGATGTGGGTTCCGGTGTCGGACATTAAAGCCACTCGCCTCATCAGGGCATTTCATAGGGCTCATCCTGAGAAGGTGGGTCCTAGGTGTCCGGAGTCCACCCGTAGAGGGGGGGGGGTACTGTCACTACCAGAGCTTTGAGACGTTCTCACAGCTCTGTTTCTCCACCCCTGTGATGATGTCACTACTAGAGCTTGGAGGAGTTCCCTCTGCCCTGTTTCTCCACCCCTGTGATGAGGTCTTTACTTCCAGTTTCCTTCCTCCCAGCTGTCCCTCCTGTGTTTGATTTCGCTGCCTTTAATTCACCCCTCCTCCTTTGTAGAGGTGCGGATTATACTTTTCATTTGAGCTGTATCTCTCGCTTGAGTATCTTCACCTGTGTGATATCTTTTCACTGAATCTGTGTTCTGCTGAAGCAAGTACTTCGGATATTGTCTGCTGACTTTGGATCTGTTTTCACTGCAGCTGCAGCTCCTTCAGTTAAGTGTTCAGACATTGTGTGTTTCTGTTTCTTTGCTGACTGGATCCGAGGCGACCCCGGTTCTGTCCATATACTGAGCAGGGCACCGGTGGCCGTGCCCCTTCCACTATTGTAGGGGTTTTAGTGGTCATCAGCCTTAGGTACGCGGGCATGTCTCGATCCACCATTTGGATCTGGACATGTGCATAGCAACTTAGGGAGAGCTTTTAGGGTCTGACAGGGGTCACCCTTTATCCTCCCTAGTTTGGGTCCGGTCAGTTGCTATTCACTGTGTAGGCTCTTGTTGCTCACTTACAGTCATGACACCTCCCCTTGGTGACGCCAAGGCCCCAGCCGGTGAGCCGGAGGCAGATGATGATGATGATGAAAAAGACTAGAATAAAAGGACATACTGATTGATGCAATTAATCAAACAGTATTCCACACTCTAAAGCCTCATGCACACGTCCGTGAAACACCTGGATTTCTTCCAGTGCACGGTGTCATAGCAACTAAGGACGTTGTGCGCTCCTGCACTCAGAAGAAATCCAGGCCGGTATCACATGGTCTGCGTTTCACGGACGTGTGCATGAGGCTTAAGGCTTGTTTCACACAGGCGTTGCAGGAAAAGATGTGGGGGGCGTTGCGGGAACATGTGCAATTTTTAAAAAAAAATAAAAAATCTCGGCATGTTCGGTAATACAGTGAATAGATTTTCATCCTAGCAACCATGTGTGAAAATCGCACTGCATCAGCACTTGCTTGCGGATGCTTGCGATTTTCACGCAGCCCCATTCACTTCTATGGGGACTGCGTTGCGTGAAAAATGCAAAATATAGAGCTTGATGCGTGAAAAATCACCGCTCATGTGCACAGCCCCATAGAAATGAATGGGTCCGGATTCAGTGCGGGTGCAATGCGTTTACCTCACGCATTGCACCCGCGCGGAAAACTCACCTGTTGCTTGTTATACTTACCGGCTGCTGAATTCTACGGCGCCTTCTGGGTGGGCTTCTTTGGTCTGATTCAGAAGGTGTATGAAATATAATACAAGACCTAATTTTGAATAAAAACGCAATATGAACATATTTATAAAGGGAGAGCGAGATATTGCATGCTCAATATTTATTTCAGGAACTTACTTTTGAGTTCAGCAGCTTTCACTTGCCCACCACAGATTTTCATCTTTAAAAATCTTTATATATTTTTTATTTTTTTGGAAGATGCTAAAAAAACTATGATAAAAAATGTATGTGATTATCATATTTTTTTAAGTAGAAAAGCATAAAAGGGAGTGTGGATGATATGGCATGTGGCTGATATGAGGCATGGGGCTCTAAAGTGAGGTCTGAAACGGGGTCATTCACATTAGTGTCTGAGCAGAGGTCTGATTGTGGGTCTGATCTGAGGCCTTGTTGGGCTCTAGCAGAGGTCTGATTCTGGGGCAGGGCACAAAATAGGTTGTATAGCTATTGTGGGGGTTTTAACTCCGTCACTGTGCACACATACACACGTGTCAGATTAGTCTTCACCACATGCAGTATTTATTTCAGCAAACAAAAGTGAACATGTCCAAACTTTAGCTTTAAGCTTTCCTCAGCCTACAGATATTGCATAACATAAAGTCCCACATTTTGTGTTAAGTCCAAATCAGGTAACAAAACAATATGATCTCACCACTCTCTGGGGTCTTTCAGAGACCAAGTCCTCCCTCTCAGCTTGTTCAGCTTTCAGTTAGCCTGTGCACACTTGATCTCCCCAGTTGAGATTCCCATAGCCTTTTTAACCACACCTTAGGAAAACCCTGGATGGAGTACGGGAGTGACCTGTCCCACCCAATCTCTCTGGTCACTCCTAAAACCAAAATCCATTTGAATGAAAACCTCCCAGCAACCTAATGTTACTGGTATACTTATTTCCGGGAATTATATCACTGAGGCATACATTCTCAGTGAGATGTACCGACCATCCACGATTCTCCCCTGGCCTACTACACTATCTATATTTGTATATATAGTAGGGCTGCAGCTATCGATTATTTTAGTAATCAAGTAATCTATCGATTAATCCAACTATTAATCAAGTACTCTAATAAAAAAGAACTAATAAAAAAGGTTTGCCTTTATAAAATGTCTTCAGACCTGTGTGCCATCAGTCCTCTGTGCCATCACCCCCAATGCCATTAGTCCTCAGTGCCATCAGCTCCCCCCAGTACCATCAGCTCCCCATGCCATCACACCCCTCAGTGCCATTAGCTCCCCCATGCCATCAACCCCCCCTAGTGTCATCAGCTCCCCCATACAATCAGCCCCCCAGTGTCATCAGCCCCCCCTTAGTGCCATCAGCCCCCCTCAGTGCCATCAGCTCCCCCATGCCATCAGCTCCCCCCAGTGCCAACAACAGCTTCCCCAGTGCCATCAGCTCCCCCAGTGCCATCACTTCCCCAGTGTCATCAGCTCCCCCCAGGGCTATCAACCTCCTCAGTGCCATCAGCCCCCCTAGTGCCATCAGCTCCGCCCAGTGCCATCAGCTCCCCCAGTGCCATCAGCTCCCCCAGTGCCATCAGCCCCACTAATCAGTGCAATCAGCTCCCCCCAGTGATAGGTAGATGATAGATAGACATATAGAAAGAGATAAAAAAAGAAAGATCGATAGATAAATAGATAGACAGATAGACATAAAAAATTTCTATACTTACCAGTTCGTTTGCCAAGTATTATATGCCGTAGGCTCGGCTCCACTTTTCAGTGAGGACAAGCTACTAGAGGACAGTCAGCAGCGACTGCCCAGCCAAGATCTGGAGGAGAGATCAGCCGCTTCCTCCGGTAGGCGGGCAAGTAGTGATGATGAGTCGCATGGGAGCTGGTGTTGCGAGTGGTTAGGCTCCTGGCCCTGAGACCATTGAGGGGGACATCAGTGACATACAGACAGTAGTGGATGATGATGCTGTAGATGCTGTAGCCAATCGCACTTGGGAGCCGGGTGAAGAAGAGGCTTCATCATCATCATCAGGAGAAGAGGGTGGCAGCTTGCGCGGGAGGTGGCCATGAGTCAGCAGGGTGGCAGCAGTGGGAGGTTGGGAGCCAAACATGCCCGGGGTAGACGGCCTGATTCGCAGGAGCCTACCTGCCTAGAAAGTAATGGTGCAGGGGTTCACGCAGGCAGTCGCGGCAGAGTGTTGGAGGAAAATGACATACTCGGCGGTCTGGCAGTTCTTTGTCAAGCCGCCAGAGGAAGTAAACATGGTCATTTGCCGAATGTGTGGGCAGAAGGGAGCTGTCTGTCCTTCCCATCATCTACTGGTCCTGATGCTCCTGCTCCTCCTCCTCATTTCGTCAGCAATCAGTCATTTCGTCAGCAATCGATCACCAAAGGATCTGGACGGAATGGGCAACGGAAGTAGAGATCCAGAAGGCATAGTATGTGTCACCTTAGCACGTGCACAGACACTAGAGGCCGACACATAGTCCACAACACACTTAACCAATCCCGGCCACCAGAATCTACAAGAGATGAGGTCGGCAGTGGATCTGCTCCCAGGGTGTCCCGTAACAAACCGTTTACCAGAGGGGCAAGAATCCGATGCATTTCCCTGGGCCTCTAACACCTTCACCTCAAGGTCAGGGTATAGAGCGGATATCACCACCCCTTCTGACAGTATAGGACTCAGATTTTCAAAATCACCACCTCCAGGAAAACTACGTGACAAGGCATCTGCCTTGACGTTCTTAACCCCAGGACGATAGTTGACAGTGAAATTGAAACTGGTGAAAAACAAAAACCATCTGGCCTGCCTCGGGTTCAGTTGTTTAAAGTAATATGAAATCAGTACAAGTAAGAGATAAGTAAAAATAGAACTCTATAAGTCGGAATAAGAGGAGCTAGGTTATAAACCAGAAATAGCAAAATAGCAATATAGCATGAGAAAAAGGATCTCTAACATAATAAAAAGTATAACCAATTGACAGTATAGCCGTGCTGTAAACTATGCATGAAGAGTGAAATAATATAGAGAAATGAGCGGCATATAGATATAATAAAGTAATATCAAATCAACATAGACCATAGGTGAATATAAAAGAAGGAGGAAAAATAAGCAGTTAAAAGCCCCTATAAGAAAAATATTTAAAAAAAAAAATATATATATATATAAAAGATGATAGTAGAGATTAAGTTGATTAGGTGTATGAATGGAACACATGAAAGCTACACTA
The DNA here is from genome assembly GCF_014858855.1 of Bufo gargarizans. Classification (NCBI taxonomy): domain Eukaryota; kingdom Metazoa; phylum Chordata; class Amphibia; order Anura; family Bufonidae; genus Bufo; species Bufo gargarizans. The sequence goes on along the minus strand of NC_058082.1, from coordinate 213,031,322 downwards.
GGATATATGAGAATATCACAGGTGGTATTAGCACATATATTTATCACTTTAATTAATCAGTCCCCCAATCCGGTATAGGAAAGAGAAGGAGTCTGGGAGGGGGGAAAAATAAAATAAAATAAAAAATAAAGAATAAAAAATAAAAAATAACATAAAATAAAATAAATAAATAAATATTAATAACTACTAATAATTGAATAAAACAAATAATAAAAAATATGCATATAAATAAATTAGAAGTAAATATAATAGATAGAATCAATAAAATATGGTAATCACTAAAGTAAAACACTTCACTCTAATAAATATCAAATAATAATAATAAAAAATAAAAACTATTAATAATTAATAACATAATATACTAAAAAATAGGGGGGAAATAAATCTTTAAGCGTACATAGAACTTACCTCTGAAAACATGGTGACGCGAAGAGGAAAATTGGAACATCTGCAATAAGAGAGAAGAGATTAAGGGAGTTGAATATTGAATATTTATTTAAACCTATGAATATGGAAATGTTGAAAGAAGTAATAAATCAAGCAGTATTAATTAATATAATTAGGGATGGCCATACTATAACGAATGAAGAACCTCTATATAGAAAGCTGACCACAATAGCTATAATAAACCAAGCAAGGGATCCGTATGCAGTAAATAGCAACTAAGGGCATGAATTCAGAACCAAGACCGGATGCATGATTGAGACTCGCTCTAAGTGGGAGAGCATGCGCAAGATAACTTACTAATGAGTAAGTAGTTGGAGTACTGTGACATGCGCAGAGATGACACACACTGCAGTCGCATCACCCGCGCGTCATTAAGGAAGAGACAGGACGCAGTGAGATGACGGTCAGAGAGCGAGGCTGGGAGGCAGCTGCAGACATGCGCGGTGAAGGCATGAATGAATTAAAATATACTAAGTATCAGCGCACCTCGTACGGCGCAGGCCAAAGCCCATTAAGGTAGAAAATAATGGGAGGAGCCAATATCTGGGAATATTTGGTAGAGGCGCCGTGACTGGTGAACGGCAAATGCCCATAGCTAGCAAGAAACCTACTGGTCAATTTGGTTATGACGAGAGAAGGGAGGTTTTATCAACCTGGCTCCGCCCCTAACAATCAGTCCTCTGCCCAAACCCCTGAAGACGCCTGGTTGGCGAAACATGTCGGGGGGCAGTTAGTGAATCTAATGTTTTAGCCAGCAGTAGCCTAGCCTCAACTCATGTATGAGAACAACAGAAGAATAGGCGAGTAGTCTCATAAGATGGCACAGTAGTCCAGACGCTGTGGGAATAACAGCGTGCAGCATATAAGCAGAGGGACGTCTGCATAATAAAGGATATATGTACTAAGCTACTTTGGATGCACTGAGCCACCTAGTGGACGAATCTGTGAATTACTGATCATACTGTGAGCACACTAATAGGCAGGCAAGCTACGCTGACAATTTTAATAAAAGGAAAATATAGAGTTCTAACTAAACTTTTTAAAGAGAAGTAATAAAAGTTATTTTTTAGAATTAGTAATACGTGTAAACCAAGGGACATTTATGGTCCGAGCGGCCAATTGAAAATAACAGTTGTTTAGCCGGCTCCAAGTAAGCCAGGTTTTTGTGTTCACCATGAACACCGTGATCGGATGAATCGCCCCTTCCAACCAATGATGCCATTCCTCAAAAGCCAACTTAAAGGGAACCTGTCACCAGTTTTATGGTGTCCTAACTAAGAGCAACATAAATAAGTGACTGATTTGCTTAGCAAAATGCTGGGTCACCTTCTTTAATTGACCCAGTCAATCTGCCAACATCTTGTATTGAAAAGCTCCAGCTCATAATGATGAGTCCTGAATATTCATGAGCTCCTGACTCTCCCCGCCCACCTGCTGCTGAATGACAGTTTGTTTCCATAGGAATCAGCAGCAGGTGGGCAGAGGAGTGGCTATAGCTCTGAATTAAATATATACGCTGGACTCAATGACATCATGCCGGACTCGAATCAGCTCATTAGCATGCCGCATCTTTGTGTGTATATAATGAGGTAACCATCTGTCACACCAGTAAGTGAATACATCTAAGGCACTTTTTAGTAGTTAATGATTGTATATAATTAATTAGATTATAATCAAATATCCACATGACAGGTTCCCTTTAATGGCCAGTTACCCACATCATAATTTCTCTCTGCGGAAGATAATTTTTTTAGAGAAAAAGGCACATGGACGCCATTTACCTGGTCGGTTGTGATACATAAGAGTCTTGAGATTTTGGGGTCGATCCAAGTTTTTTCTGGATCCATTTTAAAATCTGAAGATGACAGCAAGTAGCCCAAAAACTGCACCTCGTGTTCGCAAAAACACACTTTTCTAATTTTGCGTACAATTTATTGTCTCTTAGGATCTGTAACACCTGTATAACGGGATCCTGATGTGTCTCCACGTCTGGAGAATAAATTAGAGTGTTATCCAAATACACGACTAAAAACCTCCCCACAAGGTGATTAAAAATGTTATTCACAAAATGCTGGATGGCCCATGGGTAGCGTGATGACGTGAACACGTCACGTTTCGCTCTCCCCCTGCATGCCTCCTCCCCTCCAAGCTCCCGGCTCCGTCTGATCCAGGGCGCTGACTGAGCGCCGACCGCCCCCAGCGTGCTGCCATGCTCCAGTGCCGTTAGCGGTTCTGAGTGCAGGGGGCCCTGTGATCTATTTACCGATCTGGCTGCTGGTTGCTGGTTCCTGTTGCTCCTCTCTGGCCTCTGGTTCCGGTTCCTGTGCGCTGGTCTGCTCTTCTGTGTTCCGTGCTCCTGGGTCTTCCCTCGTCCGGATTGTCCGTCTCCCTTCTCTGCTGCCTTCTCTCCTCTGCGGTGTGGCGTGTGTTCGGATCGGCGCTCTCTGCTCAGCTGTTCACCGGCCCCCTGGTTCGCTTGCTGCTGGCTCCCTCTGCTGGTGATCGGTGGGATTTTTTCATTTTTCTTCACCTGAAAACCGTTTGCCTGCAGTTTCCTCCTCCCTGAAGTGGCCACCTGTCATCTGGATCTTTTGTCATCCTGAGGATCCTCGTCTCCCTCGTCGGGCCACGTGAGAAACTAACTATCGTGGCTTTATTGTTACTTGATTAAGTTTTCCGGCTGCACAGAGCCGAAATTTGGCGTTCCCCCTCCCTGTGTGGTGGTGGAGAGGGAGGGTTAAAGGGGTGAATAGAGGTACAAGAGTAGAAAGGAAAGGGCCGATAAAGAGAAGTAAAAAGGGAGGAATAGGAGCAGAGGGGAAAGAAGTAAAGGGGATATAAAGAAGAGTGTAAACTAAAGCAAAGGAAAAAAAAAAAAAAAAGTAAAAAGAGGTAAAAAAGGAGAGTCGGGAAGGGAAAAAAAAAAAAAAAAAGAGAAGGAAAAAAGAATGGCCCCAAAACGACGGTCGATTGACTCTACTGTAACAAAGCTGGGCTCTAAGACCCCGGAGAATAAAATTGATAAGTTCTTGAAGTCGCCCTTCCTAAATGAAAAGAACTTAGCCAAAACAAAGTCCTCTGTTAATCTGAAAAAATCTGCAAAAACTCCCCAAACCGACGAATTTTCTGAGGACGGTTTAGTGGAGGTAGATCAGGAAGCAGGGGGGGAGGACCTATCCGCTCAGATGCGAACTGAACATGACCCTTTTGTTCTGGATAAAATTCTCTTGGCCGTAGAACACAATGGCACTCTAGTGCAGGAGATGTCTATCCAATTAGGGTCTGTACAGAGTGACATTTCTGTAATAAGAGAGAACCTGGTAAAGATCCGCGAGCGAGTCCTTAATGTGGAAAAAACAGTGGACTCTTTGCAAACCGATATTAATATGTTAAAATCCAAAACTTTGTCCCTTGCTTCAGAAAACCAAGCACTACATAATAAGCTAGAGGACTTTGAAAATAGGTCAAGGCGAAACAACGTCCGTATAATTGGTTTCCCAGAGGGAGCGGAAGGCTGACACTTAGAGGAACAACTTAAAGATGTGGTCTTGCATAACCTAGGCAGTGACTATTTTTCTTCCATGTTTCAGATAGAAAGAGTCCATCGTATCCCAGGAGGGAAACCTATTCCAGGGAGGCCGCCGCGAGCAATCTTAATGAAATTATTATCATCCATGGATAGAGATATGATATTGAAAAGAGCAAGAGAATGTACTCCTGTTGAGTACCAGGGCACTAGGTTGCTCTTTTTTCCTGATTTTGCCCGGCAGACTCAGGATAAAAGAAGAAATTTCATAGAGATAAAGAAACGCCTGGCATCAAAGGGGATTAAATATTCCCTACAGTATCCAGCGAAATTAAGAGTGATCCATAATGGGACTTCTCTTTTTTTTGAAACACCACAGCAAGCGCTGGACTGGATGGAGCAAAGGGATATTTGAAATCGTGCATTATTATGATTGAAATGTTGGAGGGGGGATGGAGCGGGGGGGGGAGATTGGCTTGAGGTTAGAGGTTCGCTGATTGGGCGGATCAATAGAGAGGGGGGATGGGGGGGAAAGGGGAGGGGGGAAAGGGAACCCACCTTGCAGGTAGGGGCGTTTTTTTTTTTTTTTTTTTCTTTGGTTTGTCCCGTGTCTGTTTCCGTAGTAGTGAAGGATGGCCACTAGAATTGTAACTTGGAATGTTAGAGGGCTCGGGGAAAGGGTCAAAAGGCAAGCTATTATGGATGCATTAAAAAGATACCTTCCAGCAGTTATTTGTTTAGTAGAAACTCATCTCACTAAAGAAACTGTGTCCCGCTTGACAACGGGATGGTATTCTCAATCTTACCACTCCACTTTTAGCAGCTCCTCTAGGGGCGTTTCAGTTCTGATTCATAATTCTGTGGATTTTATCCTTATAGAATCTTACATAGATGATCAGGGCAGATTCATCTTTCTGCATGGTAAGCTGCATGGGCATAGTTATATTCTTGCCTTTTTCTATATACCTCCGCCTTTTTCAATGTACCCACTGACCCAGTTGATGCTTTTCTCTGAAAGGAGGCCAGAATGCCGGCTAGTCCTGATGGGGGACTTCAATGCGGTTATGGACCCGAACAGAGACAGATTCACATTAGACGTAGATCGAGGGAGGAATTTATGTAATTCACCGTTGCCACAGTTTTGCTCGGAGGTTGGAGTGGTGGATATATGGGAACATCTTGGCGGAGGAAAGAGAGTATACTCTTGTGTTAGCCGGGGTGGTAGAGCAATGTCTAGGATTGATTTAGCATTTACTAATGAGAGCAACTTGCGTAATATCCGGAAGATACGATATGGGGTAAGAACAGTCTCGGACCACTCGCCCGTACTGGTTGAGGTTTGCATTGGGGAGAATAAGGATAACAGGGGGCTAGGATTTAAGCTGAATCCATACTGGCTTACTATTATGGATAACCCTCAGCCTATTAAACTATTGATATCCTCCTTTTGGGAGGTGAACTTCCCCTCTGCTGACATCAATATAGTATGGGACGCCCTGAAAGCATATCTGAGGGGGGTGTTTATAAGTGAGATTGCTGCAGCAAAGAGAACATTTAAGAAAAAAGAGGAGGAACTGGTCAAAGCTGCTGCAGACACAACTGCACGATTTACCAGCCAACCTTCCGAGTATAACAGGGAAGAGATGCAGAAGGCCAGTAGTTCTTTGGAGAAATATATAATAGAGAAAGCAAACCATAGAGTATTCTTTAAGGGTTTAAAATATTTTTCGGAGTCCGGACGCCCTGGTAAGCTTCTAGCCAGGATAATTACACAACAAGATAAGAAAAATCAATCTATTGTCTCGATTCGTAACACAGTGGGGGAAATTATAACAGACCCAGAAGGAATTAGGGATGCCTTTTTAAAATATTTCTCTCATACTGTATATATAGCTCCTCTCTTGGCTTGTCATCTGATCTGGCGACGCAGTTCTTGAAGAAGATTCCACTTCCTACCTTAAGTGAAGCCCAAATAGAGTATCTGGAAGAGGAATTGTCTCTTTCGGAGCTCCAGGAGGCCTTGGGGTCTATCTCGGGGAACTCGTCGCCAGGGATGGATGGCCTTCCATACGAGGTTTACCGCAAATACAGCGATGTGATTCTCCCCCAGCTACTAGAGGTTTTTTCCCAAGCAATACAGGGAGGGGGTTTACCTTGCTCTATGATGGAAGCTCTTATTGTTCTAATTCCCAAAAAGGATAAAGACCCTATAGAAATGAGTTCCTATAGACCAATTTCTTTACTAAATACTGACGCTAAGCTACTATCAAAAGTTTTGGCTAGGAGGCTTTCGCGGGTTATGTCCACCATTATCCACCCAGATCAAAACGGCTTTATGCCAAAGAGAGGCACCCATCATAATTTGCATAGGTTATTTATGAATATTCAATCACCGGGGTGCGGCTCCCGCTCCATCCTGTCGTTGGATGCTACTAAAGCCTTCGACAGGGTGGAGTGGATTTTTCTCTGGGAGGTGATGAAAAAAATGGGATTTGGTCCGAGATTTATGTCAATGGTGCAGTTACTCTATGGCTCTCCAGTTGCCAGGATTAGGATCAATGATACGATCACTGAGAGTTTTTCCCTAGGAAGAGGTACCCGTCAAGGATGTCCTCTTTCCCCCCTCTTGTTTAACATTTATATTGAACCCTTAGCAGTTAGCATTAGGCAAGACTTGCAGGTGTCCGGCTTTGGTGTAATGGGAAAGCATGATCGTGTATCCCTCTATGCAGACGACATCTTGGTTTTTGTCCATCAAACAGAAACCACTCTCCCTCGAATAATGGATTTGGTGGGTTCTTTTTCTGCTCCGTCTGGTTTGCAGATTAATTGGGAGAAGACTGTTCTCCTCCCTATAGATGAGCTGCGAGGCGACTGGGACAACCAGCTAACAATTTCCGATTCAATAAAATACCTGGGGATTTCAGTCTCTGCCGAACCTCAGGAATTCTTACAACTCAATTTGATTCCCCTTTTGAAAAAGCTGAGGGTCAAAATTAAGATATGGCAAAAAATCCTGCCCGCAAGAGCGGATAGAATCTCTCTAATAAAAATGGTAGTGCTGCCCCAGGTTCTTTACGTCCTGCGCAACTCACCTGTATGGATCACGGACAAGTATTTTAGATTGATAGAGCGGATGATTAATGATCTATTATGGGGGAGGAAGCGCGTGAGACTGAAGGCACTCTATTTTTCCATGCCCTATAATCAGGGAGGTCTTAACCTCCCTTATTTTAAGGGCTATTTTGTGGCCTCTCAACTTTGTTTTTTTAATGATTGGGAAAGTAGCCATTTCTGCAACAGAGTGGTGAAAGACTCAGGTTTTTCGGATTTTTTTACTGTATTGGAGTCCGATTATTTAGCAAATCCACAGACTGGGTATACACTTTTTTGCAGAATGGCTATAAAGACGTGGTTAGTTATAAGGAGCTGGTGTGGAGTCAAGGCATCACTTATTTGTACTCCACTGTGGCATAACTCAAAGCTCTTGGAGTTAGGGGATTTGGGTTGTTGCCAGTATTGGAGGACTAAGAATGTTCAGTACTTATATCAGGTGGTCAGCGGCGGACAAATCCTGTCTCTGACGGAGCTAAGGCAAAGAACAAACCTGGGTGAGGTGGCTTGGTATGCATACTTTCAATTGAGGTCAGCACTTTCTACTACTTTGAATAGTCACCTTTTTTCTATAGATACTCCGCAATTCTTACATGATTTATTCTGTAAAAAAGTTGTCACGAGAATTAAAATATCACATTGTTATAGACACTTAATGAAAGAATTTTTTTTGGGTGTTCTTTCTCCAGGACAAAGATCCTGGTCTTCTGTACTTCTAGAGATGGGTCCCCCAGATTGGGAGAATATAGGGGAAAGTTTAAAATCCGTTTCACACAACTTTAATCACACTGTTGTACAATTTAATATTTTGCACAAAATATATGTGACACCTAGGTGGTTATATAGGAGAGGACTTAGAGCCTCCTCTGACTGCCCACGCTGTGGCGATTCCGAGGCAGATCATTTACATTTGTTTTGGGACTGCCCAAGGGTGAGCAGCTATTGGAGATCGGTCCAAATTAATTTGGCTCGTAAACTCAATATTGTTGTCCCTTTGTCCCCCAGGATATGGGTCCTGGGAGATTTATCAGAGGTTAATTACCAGCCTATAAAACGCCAACTATTGATCAAGGTAATGTTTTTGGCCAGGCTTCTCATTTCCAGATTATGGTTTTGCTCTTCTGCTCCAGACTGCAACCACTGGTTAAGCTTGGTTGAGAAAGTGAAAAGTTATGAGAGGATTTTGTATAAACAAAGAGGATCCTATCTAAAGTGGGGCAAATTGTGGGCAGACTGGGACAAGCCTAAATAATTAATTTGGGTTATTTTTATTTTTTATATTTTATTTAATTTTTTTTTATTATTTTATTTTATTTTTTTTATTTTTTTTCCCTGCAAGGTGGGGGGGGGGGGGGTTTGGCGGGGTGGGCTGGGGATGATCCTATTAGTCCGGCCCCTTCTATATGAATCATAAATAGTTAAGGAGGTGAAGCTGCATTTGGGTACTGGAGTATCTCTAGGAATGCTGGGGGATGGCGGTACCTTCCGGCATTAAACTATGGTTAAAATTTTTTTAATTGAACCACACTACCGCGTCGGTTATGGGTGGGGACCCGGAGCCCAGGATATTGGACAGCCCGGCGACTGGGTGTGCCCTGGGACGCGGCTCTCTCTGTCAGACATGTGGCTCGACTTCAGGCAGTGATATGACACACGTTGTATGGGCACCAAGAGGTGTTTTCTCAGCGGGACAGAGCCGGTTTTAGGTAGTGCTCATGTTTACATCTTCCCTAAATGCCGGTGATCACCGAGTGATACTCAAGTTGAGTCCCTTTATATGTGAGACACTAAGGTGGATATATGTGTGGTACGGTTAAGTCGGGCATTAAACTCCTAATTTAACTACATGGGGATGAGGCAGCAAAATATGTAAGAGTTTTCTTTTCCACTGCGATAGAAGACTGCTGGACCCCCAAACTTGTTTTATGAAATGCTTGCGATCAAAGATTGCAGTAGGCCCGCTACGTACGGTTAATGTGAGTATCGGATGAATGGTGATATGGCTGTCAATCCTGTCAATTTCTTGCCCATGATCGGGGGAGAGAGCGCGGGGCACGTGCTCGCTCCCCGGAGGCCGCCCGGGCTGCGGGCCCCTGACCTTTTTTCCCCTGTATAGACAACAATATGTCAAGTGGGATGTTTTGTGTGTTTGTTTTGCGTTATTAGGCTGTGGATGACGGACGTATCCCGCATTTCCCCCAGCAAGTGAGATCTCCATTTGTATTCTTGCTGTCTCCATAAGCATGGATACTTGTATGAAATTGTTCTTAATCATGTTGCAAATTACAAATTTCACGGACTGTAGGATTTTATAATATTATAATTGTAATATGGATATGAATTTTTGTATTATAAACTAATAAAATATATTTAAAAAAAAATAAAAATGCTGGAAAACCGCAGGAGCATTGGTCAACCTGAAAGGCATGACCAGGTTCTCAAAGTGCACCTCAGGAGTATTAAAAGCCGTCTTCTATTCATCCCCTTGTAACACCCAGAGTTGTGTTACTACACGCCTCTACCCCGCTACTATATTCTAAGAGCCATTATACTGTCATCTGTTATGATTTTGCTCATGTCCTCCACAAATGTGCATATAAACCATGTTAAATGTAATTGTTCCTGTGATTTGCCTGGTTACTAGTCGGTGGCAGCAACACATTGACAAGGTACAAGTCACAGCTTGGTGTATCTGAGCTGGAATGGATTATTCCAGCTTTGCTCCCCCTCTGTGAGAGAGTGGGCTGTTCCCACATCCTGCAGCATGGGTGGAGAAGGAAGTTGGGGTCAGTGTAGGCTCCCCCCTGCTAGGGGAAGGCTGTGTGATAGCATTCAGGAGATCCCCTGCATAGGGAAGACAGCAAGGACCTAGTCTCGGCTGAGACTTGGTCATATACCCAGCCTGAGCACCTGCAGCTCAGCTGGGTGAAGGAAAGCAGAAAACTACAGACAATCTCCAGAGTTCCAGGAAGAAAGCATCCCCTGAGAACCAATCTGTGAGTTAAGTCCAGAGACCTATGAGAAGCCTGTTCCTCCTCAGCTAGTCTGTTCCCACTAAGCAGAAGTTACAGAAAAGTGCAGAAGATTAATTCCTGTCACAATTACAGAGCTACCAAGCAGACGTTTTTTATCCTGCAAGCTCCAAATTTAAAGCAGAAGTATTTATTCCTGCCAATCATTGCCAAAACCTGCTGGGACCAAGAGACCAAAGCTGTATACTGCTTGGATGCAAGTTATTTCAAGTAAAGCAACGTTTGAACTTCATCTAAAGGTCTGGACATCATTTACTCTGCAAAATTCCACTATTACCCCTACTATCACTACACTCAAATGTATTGCAAGTGAGCCAGGAGACAGGACTCCAGCTGTACCCAGGTAGGAGACACTGTGACACAATTATATTTACCCTACAGAGACATTATAGGACATTCCTAATCTGGGACGTGCGTTAACACCTTGGAAGGGCCCTGGGATTAGTACCCTGCGCACGCTGCAATTGGCATCACAAAGAAATACTGACTATTATCTAACTGACCCGGCCACTGGATTAAAGTGGCATCAGCGTACCCCGTTCCTGGTCATTGCACCCTTCCTTGATCCTAACCAGATTATATGCCCCCCTAAAATACAACTTGGAGAATACCTTGGCCCCAACAATCTGGTAAAACAAATCAGGAATCAAAGGAAGGGGGTAAGAATCACGGACAGTAATCCGATTGAGTTCACAGAAATCTAGACATGGCTGAAGACCAAAAAAGGTTTTATGTGTCCTTTAGCCAAACTCTTGGGAATATACTCTCTCATGGCCAGTCTTTCAGGTCCAGAAAGGTTATACAACCTAGATTTGGGCAACTTAGCTTCAGGAATAGGGTTGATAGGATAATTATATTCCCGATGCGGAGGTAAATCCTGGCATCCATTCTCAGAAAATATGTTGGCAAAATCAGATATAAAAGAAGGCAATGTCTCAGTAGTTAAAACAGAAAAATATATATTCAGACAATTGTCAACGCAATAATCACCCCAATCCAGAATCTGTCTAGCTTGCCAATCAATGGTTGGATTGTGCTTGCTTAACCACGGTAAACCCAGAACCACCGGAGCAGGGAGACCCTCCAACACAAAACACAAAATAAATTCTTGATGAAAGTCACCCACTCTTCATCTGATATCATGCACCACTTGAGATAAACACTTCTGAGCTAGACGTGCAAAATAAATAGCAAAAATGGAAATGTTTTTCTCGAATGCACTCGGTGACAACCCGTGCATACGGACAAACTGAGCATGGTTTGCCCGAAGGTGCCCTGCACTAGCCTTTTTTCTGTATATTTCTTCCAGAAATCGCACGATTTCTTTCAACGTATTGCGTGTGGCTTCTGGTTATAGGAAAACATTTCTTCAGGCCTCACCCTCTAGAGCGGCGAAAGCGATTTCTACTTCTGAGTTCTGAGCTGACATTGTAAATCCTAACAGCGCTCTGTAACCTTGTCACCCAGTCTGACAGTGACATGTTCTGGCCATCAAATTTGGGCAGCAAGCTAAACAGCAAGCCCATAGGTAGGTCCCTTGCAGGGGTTCCACCATTGCCTGAGGTACTCACATTAGCATCATGCACATTTCCTTCAGCCACCTCCATCCCTGTGACTGTACCCTGCTCACAGAGCTAATTGTAGCAGTCAGGGGAGGAAGAGACTGCAGGGCAGGGTTCAAATACAGTACAGCAGACGGGGCTGAAGCAGATACCGGCTTTATTAAATAATAGACTATAACGGCCTGAAAATCGGATTAACAATGAACTTTGCATATACCAAATACTCTCCAACCAGAAAACACACAAAAATACAAGCCACTCTCCTCTGATATTTTCCTGTCTGAAGCCTGCTACTCAGGGCACATTGCTACAACGCTCTGACTAAAGTATCCTGTTCTATGACCTATCACAGATTAGCACCGGTGCACACTCACAGTTCTGTGGACAGCTGCTTGTCTTGGTCTGGTACGTGGAGGCAGGTGTAGTCTGGATCCTGATATGGTCGCTTGCTTGTCCCAGCTTGGTCTTTTCCTCTCTCTGTCTAGATTGCAGGTACAGGAATCCACGTAGTTTGGCTCTGACAGGCGTACCTGTCCTATCACTGGTCTCTGAATTGAACTATATCATTCCTCTCGGACACACTTTACAGTCTCTGTTGTTCTGTCCCACAGCAGCCTGGAAAAATCACTTTACAGTCTCTGTTATTCTGTCCCACAGCATCCTGGAAGAATCGTTTTACAGTCTCTGTTCACATCAGCCAGAAAAGCGCACTCCAGCCAGGAAGACACACACCAGACTCAGTCCGGGAACTTGAAACTCCTCCTGCATCCTCTGGAACAAACAACTTAATTTCTTTCTTACTCAGCAACACAGCGGCCTCTTGTGGCTGGAGGAAGGCATCACAGTCTGTGTGGAACCTATCTCTAGCAATACAGTGCAATGTAAATTGGTGTTTCTAGGGGCTGACCCTTACAACCTCACCACTCTGTCGCTGGGCCACTCTGTGGTCTCCTCATGCGGCTGCCAACTAAACACTGTCAGTGGGCCACTCTGTGGTCTCCTCATGCTGGTGCTAACTAAACACTATGTCAAAAGAAAAGCACAAACATGAATCACCATCTAATGCTTCTGCTTCAACAAATCACGACCTAGTATAAGATTATGTGCCTTAGCATCCTCAGTGATGAACTATGCTACCGTTATGCTACCAACTGAGTTATTCAGGAAAAAAATGAAAAATCTCTTGGACACAGCACATGAGCATGGTCTGATTAGCCGAACAGAACATGGATTCCTATTTCCCAAACATCCCCAGGCCCCATGTTTTTATGGATTGCCCAAAGTACATAAGGGCCTATCACCGTTAAAGGGGCGACCCATTGTTTCTGGGACAGGGAGTCTGACACATTCCATCAGTACGTACGTGGACCGGATTCTGCGACCATTTGCAGTGGCCCTGTCCTCGTACGTGACTCAATGGATGTTATCAAGAAATTGGAGGGGATCCATATTGGTGAAGATGTTATGCTGGCCAACCTTGACATGGAGGCACTCTACAGCTCCATACCTCATGACAAGGGGTATGGAGTGGTAGCCTCATTTATAAATCAACGTGGCATCCATCTTTGGCAGCATAATGAGTTTGTCCTTGAACTTTTGAGTTTTATTCTCGAACACAATGTGTTCATTTTTGACCACCGTATGTACCACCAGCTCAGGGGGGTGGTGATGGGGAGCCCTTGTGCACCTACCTTCGCCAATCTCTACCTGGGCTAGTGGGAACGGGAAGTTGTGTTTGCTGAGAATAACCACAAATGGGCTGACCATATTAATTTATGGCTACTTTACATCCATGATGTGTAGTTCAATTTAACAGCTTTGCTACAGACCTGAATAACAACATAATGGGATTGTTTTTTACATCTGAGATTCAGGAATCTCAAATACGTTTCTTGATCTCACTATCTTCAGGGATTGTGATGGCAACGTTGGCACGCGTTTATTTCGGAAGAAGACGGCTACGAATAGTCTCATTAGGTGGGACAGTTTCCATCCTCTGCCCTTGAAGAGAGGAATTCCTAAAGGACAATACCTTAGGGTAAGGCGCAATTGTTCTATGTCTGATTTTAGGGCTGCTTCTAATGACCTGCAGTCAAAATTCAGAAGTAGGGGATACCCACAACATGTGTTAGCCAAGGCCTAGTAACACTCTTTGGCCTTGGATCGTGACACGTTGCTGATACCCAAATCAGGGCTATCTGGGCCTGAACAATTGCGTATGGTGGCCACCTATGACGAGGCACATGATACGGTAAGAGAATTTCTCACCAGATATTGGGGCATTTTAAAATCTGATCCCGACATCGGCGATCTGGTAGGAGATACACCTCTGATAACGTACCAACGTGGACACAACTTAAGAGATCGGCTGGTCCACAGTTTTTTTCAAGCCCCCACTACAACCACTTGGCTGAGTACCAACCTCAAAAGGACCTTTAGATGTGGAGGATTTGTGGCGTGTTCTGCTGTTCGGCTAGGTGCTACATTCACCTGCAGTGTAACAGAGCAAACGTTCACCATTAGATCCTTTGTTAATTGTAGGACTAGAGGGCTGGTATAGTTGGCCACGTGTACATGTGGAAAACAATATGTGGGGAAAAGCTTGAGGGAATTCCGCTGAATTGCAGAATATCTTAATGTCATCTGCAAGGGTGCTGACACCCCAATTGCGAGACACACATCCACCTTACACGGTGGTAATGCGGATGTGATGAGATTTCAGGCCATAGAGGTGGTGAGAAGATCTCTAAGAGGAGGTGACTGTGACAAGCGACTGTTAGAAAAAGAGACACAGTGGATTTACCGTTTGCACACACTCCAACCGCAGGGACTCCTTTGTTTGCTTTCTTTGAGTCCCTATGCACGTAATTTTTCTCATAGTACTATGGGGAGTGTCTCCGAGGTCCACACTCAAACGAAGACACAACATATTTTTCTCTGCCCTACATTTGTATCTCAGAGTTGAGTACGCTGTGCGTCACCTCTATGCATTATGGTAATCCTCATGGTGCATCACTTCTATATATTATGACAACTCAACTCATGACTCTTAACACTTCAGAGTCACCATAATTGAGTAACAACAACCACAGTAGTTGTTTACTACATACAACCACTTACTAAAATAAGACACCCGATCCCTGCCCCTGTAATGCTGTGTTGCCTTATTTTTTTAATAAACCGCCGTTGGTCACTCTAGTATCAGTATGCGAATGTTTTGACATTAGTCTGTGATCGCCTCATAGAGGGGGCGGGGTGCTTGCTGCGGTGTCGCCGCGCCTCCTGCCTTCTTATTGGCCGCCCCAGGGGCTTGATCCGAGGGGAGGAGTCTCCTCCTTATATGGCGCGTTTCCTTGCGGCCGCGTACGGCCACTCAGTGCTGATAGCCGCAGCCTCTGTTGCGGAGGTTAGCAGCTGGTTTGATTGTTTGTCCTTCTACCCACATTTTATGCTCCTGACGAGCCAAACATGGCAAAATGCGTCGAGCGATCAGTGGGGGCAAACCCATGTTTTTGAATTTTGCTTGACTTGCGTTCACACAACAGAAGTGGTCTGCTTTAATCCAGCCCCCCGGAGTATGTGAACAGGGGCACTCAAGCTTTTTTCGCTCACACCCAGTTAGTTAGTGTCCCTTGATTCGTGCTCACAGTGCCAGCATTCAGATATCTGGTACTTACCTATGAACAGGTGTTCTTTGTTGGCGGCCTGCCCTAGTGAGTAGATGTTTATCAATGAATTAGCTTGTTAATTTAGTCCAGGGCCATCTAGACTGGGTGATTGAGCTGATCACCTTGTCCGTGCCTCGGTGCGCACAATTGGTTGTGAATAGATAACTATAGCCTGGTGGCGTGGTTCTGCAACCTTTGTAGTGCACCTGAAGTGGATTTTCCAGTGACTGTATCCACACCTGAGCGGTACCGCAGACCGTGGTCTTCCACGCAATATCTCAATCCGTTCAGGGTCTGTGGACAGATCTTGGTCACTTGGAATTTTATATATTTAGTAGGTAACTTTTCCTCACATATTTTTGTATATTCAATAAAGTATTAGTTTTATCTAATCCCTATAGCGTTCCTATCTACAGTGAATTATTTTTGATGGTGGAACGCATACCACTATTAGCTTGTCAGTGATTCAATTTATAGCTATCAACATTTACTATCTTTTGAAAAATCTGTAGGAGAAAAAAGTATTATAGTGAATATTCCTTATATTTCAAATACAGTAATTAGTGAAAAATCTCTTGTAGAAAATAGTACATAAAAAATGTTGTGGATAAAGGAGTGAACACAGAATTTTTTAATAATTGCAAATCCAGAGTTATCGGCACTGAGCCTTTCTTTAACTGAAGAAGTTGGAAGACATGGCTTAAACAATTAGAAAGTGAAGCACAAAAATGTATTGAATTGATAAAAAAAAGCCTCTGAATGTAACACTGTGACTAGTAATAAGAATATGGAGATAGACAACTCAGCATTAAAAATTCAAATTGACTATGATTACTCGCTAACATCACCTTCCTCTGATCAAGGTACCGTAATTTCCTTGATAATAATACTACAAATATTGATTCAACAATATCTGCACAACTACAACATGACAGTTGTACAATTGATACTGAAAAAAGTTACGCAGCTGTAAAATTTTTTTTTTTATTTGTGCAGATTTAGATGTGGAGGAAGAAGAAGAGGATTGTTTGGATGTAGAAAGTGAAGATGAGGACATAGAAGAATATCTGACACCCAGCAAATTTGAAGATTGTATGTAAGAAACTGCTGATCCAGCAAATGATGAAACATTTTTAATATTCAAAACTTCACTACATACAGTAATTTCTCTAGTCCCATGTTCATACTGCAGGTATGAATCTTGCAATGCAAAATTGAAACAGATCTCCATCCGTAAAAAAAAAAAAGGGAAGTATGATAATTGTCGATGTCCGCTGCGAAAAGGGACATGTTATTAATTTATGGCATAGTCAACGCAGAGTTAAACATATACCTGTAGGAAATTTGCCCATTGCAAGTGGGAGTGTTTTAATATTACAAACATTTAAAGTATCTCACAAAGATCTTATTATCGCTATCAGAGAAATTATTTCGCATCTACCATTATTTGTCATTGTCAACAAGAGCAGAAATCTGTTTTCAAATATCTAGAGAACCGACCCGTCTGCTTAGCAGGAGATGACCAAGCAGACAGCCCTGGATTTTCAGTAAAGCATTGTGTATACACATTTCTAGAGATAACAAATAAAAATGTTGTATTTAATTTACAACAAATAATTCCACCAATGTATTCAGTCAATCTAGGAAAACAGGCTTTTAAATCTTTGCTTGGTGAACTTCTAAAAATTTGAAAAATTGCCACTGACAGACATGTAGCAATTTGTAAGATATTAAGAGAAAATTATCCTTCAATTTCTCACCAATTTGATGTATGGCATGTAGCTAAGTCTACTTTCACACTGGCGTTTTGGCTTTCCGTTTGTGAGATCCGTTCAGGGCTCTCACAAGCGGTCCAAAACAGATCAGTTTGCATTCTAATGCATTCTGAATGGAAAAGGATCAGCTCAGAACGCATCAGTTTGCATCAGTTCAGTCTCCATTCTGCTTTGGAGGTGGTTGGTGTCAGTCTGATGAAAATGAGCAAAAAACTGATCCGTCTTGGCACACAATGTAAGTCAATTGGGACAGATTAGTTTTCACTGACACAATAGAAAACTGATCCGTCCTCGATTGACTTTCAATGGTGTTCAAGATGTATCAATCTTGGTTATATTAAAGATAATACAAACGGATCCATTCTGAACGGATGCAGAAGGTTGTATTATCTGAACGGATCCATCCATGACGGATCTGCCCAAAACGCGAGTGTGAAAGTAGCCCTAGGCTACTTTCACACTTGCGTTCGGAGCGGATCCATCTGGTATCTGCACAGACGGATCCGCACCTATAATGCGAACGATGGTATCCGTTCAGAACGGAACCGTCTGCAATATATTTCTGAAAAAAATCTAAGTTTAATTGTTAGTCAGACGGATCCGTCCTGATTTTGCATTGAAAGTCAATGGGGGACGGATCCGTTTGAAATTGCACCATATTGTGTCAACGTCAAACGGATCCGTCCTCATTGACTTACATTGTAAGTCTGGACGGACCCGTTTGACTCCGCACGGCCAGACAGACACCCAAACGCTGCAAGCAGCGTTTGGGTGTCCGCCTCCTAAACGAAACGGAGGCGAAAAGGGGCCATACTGATGCATTCTGAGCGGATCCTTATCCACTCAGAATGCATTGGGGATGTACGGATCCGTTCGGGGCCGCTTGTGAGAGCCTTCAAACGGAACTCACAAGCGGAACCCCGAACGCAAGTGTGAAAGTAGCCTTAGTCAGTTGCCAAAATTTTTTAACTTCATCCAAGTAAAGAGAATTGCATTATTTGTCCGATTTTGATAGAACCAAAACACATCTTTGGTGGCGTGCTTAAACATGCCAAGAAAACCATAGTTTTGGGAATGGGAGTCTGATGGAACATATAATAAATGTCAACATAATGAAGGGCCCAACAATACAAAATGGCTTATTGTTAACTCACCAGCACATGACAGACTCAAGACCATAGTTGATAATAAGTCTCTTCTAAGAGAAATTCCTTTCTTCTGTCACATTGGAGAACTAGAAATCTGTCAGAGCACCATCCTAAGGTACAGACCGTAGAGAGTCCATTTTTTATGATGCCATGTTAGCTCGCACTCAGTTAGTAGTTTTAGTTCATAACAAAAATAGTGTACGACTTCAAAGTACTTGAGGCTATGTTATAGAGTTGAATACTCAAAAGTAGAAGGCCATGGGTGGTAAAAAGAAAGTATGAAAAAAAATCTGTACAATTTTTAAAATAAATACGGTAAGTAGTGATGTTATTTCTTTAGTTTCTAAAGAACATTTTTTCGAATGGGAATCTGCACTTCCAAAACGCCAGTTAAAAAACCTTCTAAAGAAGAAATTATAAGTGTCTTTCAATCTCTTTTCTGGATACACAATTGGAGATTTATTAAACTGATGTAAAGTAGACCTGGCTTAGTTGCCTATAACAACCTATGTGATTAAATTTTTCATATTTAGCAGCTCCTTTTGAAGATGAAAGGTGGAATCTGATAGGTTGCTATAGGAAACAAAGTCATTTTTTAATAGGTTTTATAAAACTAAAAAAAAAAATTGATTTGGGTACATTCACACGACCGTAAATCTGGGTCCGTATGTGTTATTGCTATGCTTTTTTGAAAATGGTTACGGATGCATTCATTTCAATATTGACACAAAATATGCGTGCACAAGTTAATGTCACAGCTCACCTGCAGAGGACAGTGAGCCGCAGCATTAAACGTTGCGTGCGTACAGCACGTCTGTGCTTTTGCACAAGGTAGGCAGAGCACTGCGAATGCCTGGGCCTGGCGGCGAAGTATGCTGGCGAGAACTGGAGAGGATTACTTAAGATCATTTCAGGGCGGGCCAGAGGACACCATGGGGAGGGGTTGGGCGTGCAGATCACAGAGGTGCCTGGGCACTTACAGCCATAACACCGCCCCTAGGCACTTTCAAGACCTATTTTACATAAGTTTATAACCTCGTTTTTGAAACTTGTCTACATGTGATAAACACATCAAAGATGCTGTTTCATTCATGTTTATGTGCACAATAACGCTGTATGAACAGTTTAAAACATGAAAACCTGGTGACATACTCCCTTTAAATAAAATGGCAGGATGTGTTAGGTAACATTCACATGCAGAGGACCACAAATATTGATCACCAGTACGCGGGCATGGGCTGTGTGAATCCTGTATTGCGGCGCAGACCCATGTACTTTTTTTTAAAGATGGATACAGGATTTGCAGTGGGTGTAGCTGCTGGAGACAGAGCAGTATGGTGGGGGGGGGGGGGGCGTGTCCAGCCTGTGACTCATCACTGTGCAGTGCAGCCAGGCTTGTGTTTCAATAGTTATGTATTAAAAAAAATAAGAAGGGGAGGAAGTAAACAGATCTACCAGGATAATCTAATGCCCAGACAGGCATAAGGAAAATTTAGACATGAAAAAACAGGTATTGGAGGCATCTGTATGCATGGTGAGGGATGTTAGGAGCACATAAAAAGAATTTTGATTTTGGGATCGAACAACCCCTTTAACCACTTCAACCCCGCTAGCTGAAACCTCCTTAATGACCAGGCCACTTTTTACACTTCTGCACTACACTATTTTCACCGTTTATTGCTCGGTCATGCAACTTACCACCCAAATGAATTTTGCCTCCTTTTCTTCTCACTAATAGAGCTTTCATTTGGTGGTATTTCATTGCTGCTGACATTTTTACTTTTTTGTTATTAATCGAAATTTAACGATTTTTTTGCAAAAAAATGACATTTTTCACTTTCAGTTGTAAAATTTTGCAAAAAAACCGATGTCCATATATAAAATTTTCACTAAATTTATTGTTCTACATGGATGATCCCCCCCGTCATTGATCACCCCCTTGTAAGGCTCCATTCAGACGTCCGTATGATTTTTTACGGATCCACGGATACATGGATCGGATCCGCAAAACGCATACGGACGTCTGAATGGAGCCTTACAGGGGGGTGATCAATGACAGGGGGGTGATCAGGGAGTCTATATGGGTGATCACCCCCCTGTCATTGATCACCCCCCTGTAAGGCTCCATTCAGACGTCCGTATGTGTTTTGCGGATCCGATCCATGTATCCGTGAAAATCATACGGACGTCTGAATGGAGCCTTACAGGGGGGTGATCAATGACAAGGGGGTGATCAATGACAGGGAAGTGATCAGGAAGTCTATATGCGTGATCACCCCCTTGTCATTGATCACCCCCCTGTAAGGCTCCATTCAGACGTCCGTATGTGTTTTGCGGATCCGATCCATGTATCCGTGGAGCCGTAAAAATCATACCGACGTCTGAATGGAGCCTTACAGGGGGGTGATCAATGACAGGGAAGTGATCAGGAAGTCTATATGCGTGATCACCTCCTTGTCATTGATCACCCCCCTGTAAGGCTCCATTCAGACGTCCGTATGTGTTTTGCGGATCCGATCCATGTATCCGTGGATCCGTAAAAATCATACGGACGTCTGAATGGAGCCTTACAGGGGGGTGATCAATGACAGGGGGGTGATCAATGACAGGGAAGTGATCAGGAAGTCTATATGCGTGATCACCCCCTTGTCATTGATCACCCCCCTGTAAGGCTCCATTCAGACGTCCGTATGTGTTTTGCGGATCCGATCCATGTATCCGTGGATCCGTAAAAATCATACGGACGTCTGAATGGAGCCTTACAGGGGGGGTGATCAATGACAGGGGGGTGATCAATGACAGGGGGGTGATCAATGACAGGGAAGTGATCAGGAAGTCTATATGCGTGATCACCCCCTTGTCATTGATCACCCCCCTGTACGGACGTCTGAATGGAGCCTTACAGGGGGGTGATCAATGACAGGGGGGTGATCAATGACAGGGGGGTGATCAGGGAGTCTATATGGGGTGATCATGGGTGATCAGGGGTTCATAAGGGGTTAATAAGTGACAGGGGGGGGGTGTAGTGTAGTGGTGTTTGGTGGTACTTTACACAGCTACCTGTGTCCTCTGATGGTCGATCCAAACAAAAGGGACCACCAGAGGACCAGGTAGCAGGTATATTAGACGCTGTTATCAAAACAGCGTCTAATCTACCTGTTAGGGGTTAAAAAAAATCACATCTCCAGCCTGCCAGCGAGTGATCGGCACTGGCAGGCTGGAGGTCCACTCGCTTACCTTCCGTTCCTGTGAACGCGCGCGCCTGTGTGCGCGCGTTCACAGGAAGTCACAGCTCTCGTGAGATGACGCGTATATGCGTGACTCTGCGCAGATCTGCGTTAGGCGGTCCGGAGGTGGTTAAGGAAGTATATATAGGAGTATGTGACTGTAAATGATATCATAAGTGATAACCTGCATGGGTTTACCAAGGACAGAAGTTGTAAAAAAAAAACTATTTGCTTTTATGAGGAGGTGAGTAGAAGCCTGTACAGAGGGACGGCTGTGGATGTTGTGTTTCCCTCATAGACGTTAAATAGGTAAAGTAAGGTCTATAGGCTTGGAGAGTATACAGTCATGTGAAAAAATTAGGACACCCTTTGAAAGCATGTGGTTTTTAGTAACATTTTTAATAAAAGGTTATTTCATCTCCGTTTCAACAATACAGAGAGATTAAAGTAATCCAACTAAACAAAGAAAACTGAAGAAAAGTCTTTTCAAGATCTTCTGTAAATGTCATTCTACAAAAATGCCTATTCTAACTGAGGAAAAAGATAGGACACCCTCACATGTATTCCCTCTTAAATTGGCTCAGATCTCACACAGGTATATCACACCAGGTGCACATAATTAGTAGATCGTTACTCTGCATGTTGAATGAGGCTTGCCCTATTTAAACCTCAGACATTTAGTTTGGTGTGCTCCTGACTGTTGAAGTGAGAGTGAGCACCATGGTGAGAGCAAAAGAGCTGTCAGAGGACTTCAGAAAAAAGATTGTAGCAGCCTATGAGTCTGGGAAGGGATTTAAAAAGATCTCAAAAGATTTTGAAATCAGCCATTCCACTGTCCGGAAGATAGTCTACAAGTGGAGGGCTTTCAAAACAACTGCCAACATGCCCAGGACTGGTCGCCCCAGCAAGTTCACCCCAAGAGCAGACCGCAAGATGCTAAAAGAGGTCTCCAAAAACCCTAAAGTGTCATCTCGAGAACTACAGCAGGCTCTGGCTACTGTTGATGTAGAAGTACATGCCTCTACAATCAGAAAGAGACTGTACAAGTTTAACTTGCATGGGAGGTGTGCAAGGAGGAAACCTTTGCTTTCCAAGAGAAACATCGAGGCCAGACTGACATTTGCCAGAGATAAAGTTGACAAAGACCAGGACTTCTGGAATAATGTTCTTTGGACAGATGAGTCCAAAATTGAATTATTTGGACACAACAGCAGAGGACATGTTTGGCGTAAACCAAACACAGCATTCCAAGAAAAGAACCTCATACCAACTGTGAAGCATGGAGGTGGAAGTGTCATGGTTTGGGGCTGCTTTGCTGCAGCAGGACCTGGTCAGCTCACCATCATAGAATCCACGATGAATTCTACTGTGTATCAGAAGGTGCTTGAAGAACATGTGAGACCATCAGTTAGAAAATTAAAGCTGAAGCGGAACTGGACCATGCAACATGACAATGACCCAAAACATACTAGTAAATCAACCAAAGATTGGCTGAAAAAGAAGAAATGGAGAGTCCTGGAATGGCCAAGTCAAAGTCCAGATTTGAATCCCATTGAGATGCTGTGGGGTGACTTGAAAAGGGCTGTACATGCAAGAAACCCCTCAAACATCTCACAGCTGAAAAAGTTCTGCATTGAGGAGTGGGGTAAAATTTCCTCAGACCGATGTCGAAGACTGGTAGATGGCTACAAGAACCGTCTCACTGCAGTTATTTCAGCCAAAGGAGGTAACACTCGCTATTAGGGGCAAGGGTGTCCTATCTTTTTCCTCAGTTAGAATAGGCATTTTTGTAGAATGACATTTACAGAAGATCTTGAAAAGACTTTTCTTCAGTTTTCTTTGTTTAGTTGGATTACTTTAATCTCTCTGTATTGTTGAAACGGAGATGAAATAACCTTTTATTAAAAATGTTACAAAAAACCACATGCTTTCAAAGGGTGTCCTAATTTTTTCACATGACTGTAGTTTGTAATTGGATTAAACAGCTGGTTGAAGGACCGTGTCCAGAGAGTTGTGGTCAATGATTCTGTAATGACCGGCGTCACACACAGGGAGGAAAACAGGGAAAGCCCTGCCCGAGGGAGAGGGAAAGGTGGTGACCCCTAACTCACCTTGCGGCTGGCACCTGACTGCCCTGACGTCCCTAGACGGGTTCCTCACCCGTGCGGCGATCACGTGCCTAAACCCTGGCTTTCCCTGAAATGAGCCCTAGATAGTGAACGGGCCGGTGGGATCGCTAGTCCGCACCACTGCACTAAGAGGCAAACACCAGGGAGAGGACAGACAAATACAAACAAACACAAACACCCAGGTGGGCGACCACAGCAGTCCACAAAGGTCCAACAGGGATCCGGAGGGTAGCGTTCTGAAACAACCATCCGAGAACGCAGCAACACAGCTCCAGTGGGTCAGAATAGATGTCCAGGCAGGAAGCTCTATCTCTGGCAACCAGAGAAGTGTGAGAGAGGAATATAAGGAGGTTTGGGAGTGCTGGACAAGGAACAGCTGAGGAGAAGGAGCTACGGATCCCTGAGTGAGCCAAAAGGGTTTGCAAAGCAAACCCAGAAAGCTACCATAAGGAAAACAGCCCTATCTTAAATAGAGCGTGCAGCCAACCGCTGCGACTTCCTGACCCCGGGTATAACTGAGTCAGGCGTGGTTCTCGATACCCTCGTGACAGATTCCTATTCAGAATGTCTCGAGTTATAAGTGGTGTACCCCAAGGTTCAGTGCTGGGTCCTTTATTATTTAATGTATTTATTAATGATATTGAGGATGGAATTAATAGCACAGTTTCTTTGCAGATGCCACTAAGCTATGTAGTACTGTACAGTCTATGGAAGATGTTCAAAAACTACAAGCTGACTTGGACACTTTGAGTAAATGGGCCTCAACTTGGCCAATGAGGTTCAGTGTGGATAAATGTAAAGTTATGCACCTGGGTAGTAATAATCTCAGTGCATCATATGTCCTAGGGGAGGTAACACTGGTGGAGTCACTTGTATAGAAGTATTTGGGTGTCTTTGTAGATCATAGATTAAATAACAGCATACGATGTCAATGAGATGGTTCTAAGGCTATCAGGACATTGTCATGTATTAAGTGAGGCATGGACTTGCAGGGCAGGGATGTAATATTACCACTTTACAAAGCGTTGGTGCGGTCTCATTTGGAATATGCAGTTCAGTTCTGGCCACCAGTCCATAGAAAGGATGCTTTGGAACTAGAAAAAGTACAAAGGACGGCGACTAAACTGATAAGGGACATGGAGGGTCTTAGTTTTGAGGAAAGACTAAAATAATTAATTTTATTTAGTCGTGAGAAGATACGTTTAAGGGGGACATGATTAACCTATAAAAATATATACAGTAAATGGGCCATACAAAAAAATATGGTGAAAAGCTGTTCCATATAAAATGCTCTCAAAAGACAAGGGGGCACTGCCTCCAACTGGAGAAGAAAAGGTTTAGTGTCCAGAACTGTCAAAGCTTCTTTACTGTAAGAACTATAAATCTATGGAATAGACTACCTCCCGACGTGGTCATGAAGGAACAGTGGACAGTTTTAAAAAGGGTTTAGATAAATTCTTAAAAGTTAATGACATTAATGCTTATGAAACTGTGTAGAAATCACTACAGAAAGGAGTCTCACTTCCTTTCTGGGATTTGCGTCCCCACCCTATCCCTAATTTAAACTTGATGGTCTTATGTCTTTTTTCAACCATATTAACTATTTAACTATTGTAGGAAGGCGCAATGGTCTGTTGTTGACGGAAGGTACAGTATGTGTCACCAAGGTTCCTGACCTCGGTGAAGTAAAAGCCGGTATTTTCAGGTGTCAGTGGCAGCTAATTCTGATTGACACGTGCTCCCCACGTGCCAGGCCGGGTCTTGACTGGCCTATAAAAAACCCAGCTAGCAGTGTCAGCTGGGAGTGATTACCTCTCTCTGACAGAGGAGCTTTGGCAATCGCTGGTGTGGGAACTGAGCTCTGTGCTGGGCTGGAAAGCCGAGACCTGTGTGTTGGAAGTGCAGGACACTTAAAGACTGCATTTGGACTACTGGAGGCAGAACCACCGACAAGGTGACGTTTTATTTTTATGCAAGAACTTGCTACTCGGTGTGAACAAACACCAACCTTACAAAGAGTGTTTTTGTTTGACCTTATGTGTAAATAAACACGGACATTTGAATTACGAACTTGTACTTTGCCTCTGTACTGCACCCGCTTATCCCAACTACCAGAGCGAATCCCCACACTATGCACCCAGAAGTGTATTGCAACTTTTGTTACAAGTGAAGAGAACCATGACTATCCTGCTCCTGTCTCTCTCTTCTGCTTTTCTATACATTTACACTGGGGTATACACTTTCCATAAAAAATTGGTTGTATTGTCAAAAACTCACCTGTCCAGGCTCCAGTGGCACGATCCCCAGCTTCATCGCAGCCATGTCACGAGAGATGCGCTGTTAAGCAAAGCCCCCTAGTGACTTGTTATGTGTCTGGTTCTGCTTTTAGCTTGTCTTCTGACCACTCTCCTTTTTCTCATTTGGTATTTCATAGCCTGTCTGGTTCTGACCCATTTGTGTACGACCCTATTTTTGTGTTGTTTTGTCTCTTGGCATTTGTCTGTCTCTGCATGTAAGTAGTATAGGGGCCATCAACCAGTTGCAGTTATGTTGCCTAGGGCCTTTACTCCAAGTAGATATGAAAAGCATGCTGGGTTCTAGGTCAGGGCTCACTGTCCATGTCTGTCTCTTACGACATGCATTACATTATCACTGGCCAAGAAAGACTGGTGCCTGCACTGTTCTGAATGCCATGACAGCCATAGTCTTACAAATGGAGGCCATTTCACAGTTGTTGCAGGATATAGCAGAGAGGGTCCAGCAGCAGGAATCCCGCCAGACCATACCCCCTGTGTCTGCAACACAGTCACCAATGGAGCCTAAGATTAAGCTTCCTGACTGCTTCTCTGGTGACTGTAAGGGTTTTGCTACTTTTAGGGAGAGTTGCAAACTCTATTTTCACTTGAGACCCCATTCTTCGGGTACTGAGGCACAGCAAGTCAGCATTATCATGTCGCTGTTGCAAGGTGACCCACAGGAGTGGGCATTCTCTTTACTGCCTAATTCCCCTGAGCTGTATTCCATAGACCGTTTTTATGCTCTCAGTCTTTTATATGATGAGCCTGACAGCACTACTTATGCTGAGAGTCAGCGTCTCTCGCTGCGTCAAGGCAGGCAACCTGTAGTAGAGGAATATTGCTCTGAGTTCCATAGGTGGTGTACTGCCTCCGGCCCTTAGGTCACGATTCATATTAGGCCTTTCAGACACTCTGAAGGACCTTCTTGTTAGCCACCCTACACCAGGGTTTTTAGATGAGGCCATGTCTCTGGCTATCCGGGGTGGTCACTCAGATGCACAGTTATTTCTCGATAAAACTTGACAGGGTTCTGTTGCCTCTGGCAACAGAAGATCATCCCTCAGAAAAATGAGCTCCTACACAGCTCTGTAGACCTACTGTAACTATAAAACATGTAATGGGTGCCCTTTCTCAGTGGATCATTTGTAATTCAGATTATATACTGCCCAAAAGTTATTGACGGTGCCTTCAAAGCAGTTTCACTTGAAGTAGATAAATATGATTAATCAGGGGCAAATATACAAATCATGGGGCCCCATATAAAAACTCAGTATTGGGCCCCCCATCCCCGCACAAATATAAAGTACAATTTTTGTAACTTTAAATATATATATGGGTGTTCTTGCACAGTCTGACAATGGCAGCACTGACTAGATAGAGTGATAGAGTTTATACATTTAAAGCAGAATCTTCATATATTCGTGTATTTATGTATTTCCTTAAAACAGCTAGCTCAGTACAAAAATTAAACACTGTATTTATGTTTTATATTTTTTATTAGTGTATTTAAAGGGGTTATCCAATCCTATAAAAATCCCCCTAATATATGCCGGGCCCGCCACACTGAATATACTTACTTGGGTCCCCGCTCCCTGCGCCACTCCTGGTCCTCGCACCGTCGCTGCTACTTCTAGCATCGCGGGTGACACTAGGAAGGCTCGTCCCTGTCTCCACCTGCCTGTCACTGCCTGCCCTGTGAGAGATCTGAGAAGATCGGATAGACTTGCAGCACGTGAGTCTATCTGATAGGTCTTTCTGTGTTTCCTTTCTGTTTGTTGTTGTGGGCAGGATCCCGCCTCTCCACAGGTTCTGCTCGTTAGCTGTTTAAAAGGCTCTATTTTAGTCCGCCTTTTACTGATGACTTTGCAGTTGATATTTTCTTTCTGAAGTTCTATACTGGTTGTTTGTGGATCCTCTACTTCCCACTCGTCTCAAGATAAGTCCTCCTGTTCTCCCCTTTGTGCGTGTGTTGCTTCTAGGTCTCAGGGAGACGCTGGTCCCTTTACGGCGGAAGGTACCGGCAGTCTCATTCCCCGCTCCCTAAGTTAGGGTTTGCTACAGTGTCAGCAGGGCTTAGGTTCCAGCGTATGAGTTTGTTCACCATCAGGACTTGCTCATACTGTCAGCAGTCAGGGAGAGGCTCAGGGTTTGTTAGGAGGTTACCATTCCACCTCCCTAGCTTTGGGGCCTAGTCTGTTTACGTTTTGCTGTTTGTTTACTTGGTGTTCCCCTTATCCCCACTTGCCGTGACACTCCTATTGGCTGCTCCCCCCGACTTCGGATGTTTTCATACGTGCACGGTGAGAAGCTGCAGCGGCAGTGCAGGAACCAGGAGCGGCATAGGGAGCGGGGACCCAGGTAAGTATATTCAGTGGGGGGGGGCCCGGCATATGGGGGGACATATGCACTGTATAACAAACATTTAAGGCTAGGTTTACATCTGCTATGAAATTCTGGTTTTCTGTACCAGCATAGGAAATCGGAATTGCCAGATCAGGAATATGCCACACATCACCGGCACCCAACAGATCCCATTGACTATAATGGGGTCCATTATGTTTCGTGGATGCTTACATTCAACCAGACAAAATACCTCTGCATGCAGAGATATTGTGCCCCCTTTGTATTTGCTGGACTCTGCAAAAGAGGCTCCTGAGAAACCTTTGCCACAGATATGCAGAGATTTACAAAAGACCACGGCACTCTGTAAATATTTTTAGTTGCTTATTTTATTTCATATCTTTTGTATGTATTTTTTTCTTTTGTATATCCATCCAAAAGTAATAGCCACTGGCCAACGTTTCGGTCTAATGTTAGACCTTGTTCACGGCCTATTATACAAATGAGTACATAATTGTGGGTTACTTGATCATAATCGCTGTACATACCTTAGTTCTGTGGAGTAAGGAGAATCGTGGATGGCGTGGGGATGCTGAGCGCTTGTGTAATTTAAAAGGACCGCGGGGATGACAAGGCACGGCGCGACATGCGCCGAAATGATGACGTCATGAGTGGGCGCATGCGCAGTGTAAGTGGTCAATGCCGGGAGCACGGTCAAAAGTGGGCGCATGCGCAGAGGCACTCTGATGTCTAGGAAGGGAACTGGCAAACTGTAATTATGTATGGGAGAGCAGTCACAATATTACTAAGCACTTCTGAACTCCTCCCAATAGCACAGACTTTCTGTATACGCCTATTAGAATTCGTGCTCCAACACAATTTCTTTATGTTTGGTGACAACTTCAATATACAGAGGAAAGGGACCGCCATGGGCGCGCACGTGGCGCTGCCCTATGCTAATGCCTTTATGGCACAATTTGAGGAAGACTGGATCTATCCCAATGCCTTATTCCAGACCCATGCATTAACATGGTACAGATATATCGATGATATATTCTGTATATGGCAAGGTGACCAGAATACATTCACTGCATTTCTACTATACATCAACAGCATTAAATCTGATCTACTATTCACCGCACATACGGACCCACAATCTATTAGTTTCTTGGATACAGTTGTCATCAAGACCCCCACAGGCACACTGACGACCGATTTATATTGCAAACCCACTGACCGGAACACTCTCCTACATTACTCCAGTTGCCATCCTCTCACCACCAAACAATCCTTACCCCATTCACAGTTCCAAAGGGTAGCTCGAATTGTCAAAGACCCCACACTCCAGAAACAAAGACTACAAGAAATATCTAAAAAATTTCAGGATAGAGGATATCCACTTCCTCTACTCAAACGAGAACAGACTCTTCCCGTACGCAAAGACTCCCCTCCTAATACTACTCCATCATCACCCGTCTCCCGCTAGTAGTGACATACCACCCTATCATGCCTAAAATTCAAACAGTAATAAAAAAACACTGGTCGATCTTGAAAGATTCTTATCCAGATATCCCTGAATTCCAGTCGCCGGTCCGCATGTGTTACAAAAGACCACAAAATTTAAGAGATAGACTAGTCAAGGCAGATATTGGACTGTTAAAACCTTCCATAAAACAAACCACACTAGCACCTTCAAAAACAGGCACCTACCCATGCCTCAACTGCACCCAATGCAACAATGTCATTAGAGGTAACAGGATTATTCACCCCCACTCAGGCAAAATATACCACCCAAAAGGCTTCTATACATGCTCCTCTTCATATGTCGTATATCTGATCCGTTGTCCATGTGGCCTTGCATATGTGGGAGAAACTACCCAATGTGTAAGGGACCGCATTTCCAAGCACAAATCGGACATCCGCTGCCACAAAACGGAATTACCGGTACCACATCACTTCATTTCAGCAAACCATCAGATCAACCAATTAAAGTTTCAAATTTTAGAACAAGTAGCATCGGCAAGGCGTGGAGGGAACAGGATAGCACGTAGTATGCCATTAGTGATATAATATAGTATAAGATACTGCTATTGTTAGAATATATTGATAGAAATATGGATAGAAATATAGATATATTTAGAAGTGTAGAGACATATAATCTTACTAATCACTATAGGGACTAATGCACTACCCTCTATATCAATGTTACCTGATAAATTACTAACATAGTATATATACAAATTTTTCCCCCCCCAAGATATATATGTCCGATGTCTATAATCATATTCTGGTACTTATTACAGACTTCCCATTGCCATTTCTACTAGTTTCTTTCTCTCCCATACATAATTACAGTTTGCCAGTTCCCTTCCTAGACATCAGAGTGCCTCTGCGCCCACTTTTGACCGTGCTCCCGGCATTGACCACTTACACTGCACATGCGCCCACTCATGATGTCATCATTTCGGCGCATGTCGCGCCGTGCCTTGTCATCCCCGCGGTCCTTTTAAATTACACAAGCACTCAGCATCCCCACGCCATCCACACTGTGAACATCTCCTAAGTTAACCATACTAATGCCACTATTTTCCTTAACTCTGCCCCCCTGCATTCGAGTATGGCTTGTGCTGTTCTAGCACACTTATGGAATGACTATACATACTACCATCTACCTAATATTATACCATTTGGATTCCACAGATATTGCATCCATACCCTGGCACCTCTACCTGGCTATCACTATCTTGGTGTTTGAATATTCTAGCTGGTACTACAGCCATTTTGCCATTTTCATTTCATTTTGGACAATTTGTGCTTATCCTTTTGTTACTGTCAGTTTTCTATTTCCATTTACATGCTATAAGTCCAATACCCGTTTGTGTAGAACATGGATGGGTCCGGTTCGTTTTCTATTCCCATTATGTATTCTCGTTTATGACGGACGTCTTTTTCTCCCCATATCAATGTTATAACTCATAATACATTGTCTATTTGAAATCATGATATGCATGTAACAACTCTTTGCTTGATCAATATATATATAAATGTAATTATGTACTCATTTGTATAATAGGCCGTGAACAAGGTCTAACATTAGACCGAAACGTTGGCCAGTGGCTATTACTTTTGGATGGATATACAAAAGAAAAAAATATATACAAAAGATATGAAATAAAATAAGCAACTAAAAATATTTACAGAGTGCCGTGGTCTTTTGATAAATCTCTGCACGTACCCCTACCACTGAGCACCTCACAACCTTCAACAAGGAGTGCCGCTGAACCCCCTATTTGCCACAGATATGAACCTAGCCTAAGGAATATTGGTACTGATTATTTCAAAGACAGTTGCTATCATAGAGATGTGTCAAGTAGCCCATCATCAGAATGATCTTAAATTATTAGAAAGCTTCCTTCCACTTAGTTTCACCTTATCCTGACTTTACATTAGTCATGATGAGTTTTCATTACTTGTTGTATCTCTTAGCCCTGAGGAGCAAACGTAATTATTAAACAGAACTATATGCACTAGTATGACACCCCACCACTCACACCTTTCATTCAGGAGTCCCAGTATGTGTGAATATCTGTGCTATACAGATTTTTAACTGTGAGAATGCGTGAAATAAAACATGTCTACATTTGTAGGTAAAGATTAGGAACTATTAATGGATGTCAGTGTATGCATTCTA
Source organism: Bufo gargarizans (assembly GCF_014858855.1). NCBI lineage: Eukaryota > Metazoa > Chordata > Amphibia > Anura > Bufonidae > Bufo > Bufo gargarizans. The sequence continues at coordinate 212,999,366 of NC_058082.1, read as the reverse complement.
CTATATTACTATATTATTAATGAATTCATAAGGGCCCATGGACCTGACCGTATGTATTTTGCTGTCCACAAAACACGGATCCGCAAAAAATACGGACGATGGCCGTGTGCATTCCATATTTTGTGGAACGAAACAACTGGCCCCTAATAGAACATTCCTATCCTTGTCTATTATACGGACAATAATAGAACTATTTTTTTGTGGAACAGACATGCGGACATACAGAAACAGAATGCACATGAAGTAACTTCCATTTTTAATTTTTTTTTTTTTGCGGACCCATTGAAATGAATGGTTTCATACAAGGAATACAAGTCCCAAACTCCAACTCTCAGTACCTTAATGCAGCGTTTGCTGACGACCTCCTTATGATAACAAACCATGTCGGGGCCTTCCCTCATCTGGTTGACTTGTTTGAACAATATGGGTCCTTGTCCAATTTTAAAGCCAACCATTCGAAAACAGCTGGCAAAAATCCCACATCACTTACTTGGGAGTCAAGCTCCCTTCTCAACTTAGTAAATTATTTAGCTTAAACTATCACCCTTTACTTGTAGATATCAAAACACAGCTGAGGTCCCTGAAACTTCCATATGTGTCATGGATGGGAAGAAAAACTTTGCTGAAGACTTTTGCCCAAATTATTGTATGTATTTCATGTACTTCAAATGCTCCCTATTTTTGTGCCCAGCTCCTTCTTTGCCCAGGTGATTAGAGTCTTTTCCATTTTCCTTTGGAATGGGAAAAGGCCACGAGTGGCCTCATAGGTTAATATTGAGGAAGGCACAGTGGAGGATTTGGCCTTCCAGATGGCCTTACTTATTATAGAGCAATTCATCTGAAAAGATGGCTCCAAATCCCGACTCCCGACTATAGGTCTCTAGGTAACGAAATGGAACAGATATTCCTGACACCTGAACAGAGGGCTGGGTTATGGTGCCTAACGATGGCATCTCTAGATGATAATCCACTCTTGAGAGGCACTGTCACAGTGATTAGAACTTTGAACTCAGAATATGATCTCCTCAATAAGCCCTCATTGGGCATGCGCGCTGACCTAATACCACTGTTTATAAGACTGGGTGCGAGGGGTATTGCCCCGATATGGGGAGGGCTCAGAGAGTTTACGGTAGAGAATTGTCTGGATTTAGATCCAACTATCTCTCGTCTAGGCATGAACTTAAATCTTCTCTTTTTAATTGTGCTCAATACGAGGAGAGTAACCCCTGGCCAAAAAGTTAGAGTGCATTCTAACTTCTGATCATCCTGCAGATTTTTTTTTTTTACTTTACTCTAAGCTTCTGACTGTATAGTAACAATTCAATCATACGTCTCAGTTACAAACTTTTAAAACTAAGTAATGCATTTTTGTCTGTCTTTCCTCTAGAGTTTAGTGTATACATCATTAGAGGTGGCAACTTTAGTATCCAGGGCAACATATAAGATAGAATACATTTGATATGTGCATCAATCCCATCGAAAGATCTATAGAATTCCAAGAACTAACCCAAATGAGGAAGACATCATTAATATATTGCCACCACCTCAGCACATGACTGAAATAGTGGGACACAAATATATATATCTTTTCTCCAGATCTGACATAAAAATATTAGCATATGTGCGTGTCATGTTAGTACCCATGGCGGTCCCACACTGCTGCAGAAATAAAGTATTACTGGATGCAAAAAAAAAATTGCAAGTCCGTTTCATGTTAACAAAAAAAAAAATATAATAATAATAATAATTTACATGTCAAAGGAGTTTCTTTGATAATTAAAAAAGGCACAAGCAGTCACCTCAATCTCTCCAAAATGATTAATCAAAATTTAAAGATTAACCACATCAAAAGGAGGCCAATATTGCTCCATGAGGGACAACATCTTGTAGCTTCAATAGAAAATCTGAGGCATCTTGTATATATGATTTAGTGTTACTGGCATATTGCCGTGGTATCTTATCCCAAAAAATAGAGAGATAGAGATTAGAAAACATGGTGATACGGTAGGTTGACCAGGGGATTTATGAATTTTTGGCAACAATTAGAATATAGGTACAGTAGGATGATTAAAATGTAAGAACTTAAAAAGACCCTTGTCAATGATCCCCGCTTCAATAGCGTCTGACAATACACTCTTGATTTTGCGTTCAAATTAGGCCAAATTGTCATTATCACCAACTTAACCTTCAGGGTGGTAATGAGAAAACATAAAATCAATTTCTAGAAGAGTTTTCTGGCAAAGAATGAAGCAGATGTGTTTGCCAGCAGTGAGGGGGACGCCCTTAAAGAAAAACTCCTAGATGACTAATTATTAGCATCTTCAGTGCCAGTGTGCTGTCAAGTAAATATAGGATTTCTACTAGAATCCTTGCCTGCCGAGAGTCTACTCCTAAAAGGACAATTCCTCGAATACATTTGCCACTACCAGATAATAGATTACCATTGAATTTTTTATGCATACAAAAGCTGTCCATTGATGAACTGTACCAACTGTCCAGAGACTATTGAGCTTCAGCAAATGTTCAACTGGTTTACTATTACTGACTCCTCATTCTTACAACTACTACTCTCAACATTTGCACCTAACGGTGCTGCCGTCACGAACACAGGGGCCCAGCCACAAGCACCCTAAACATCACCACCATCAAGGGCACCTCAACCAACTTCTGGCTGGTGTTCCCTGCAACAGAGAGTGCCCCGGAAGATCTTGTGCTGTCTTCCCATTCACTGCACTGCCGACCCATCTGCTAACCGAGAATACAAATGAACCACTACCCCCATCAGCCCACCGTGAGCCTCACTTGTTTCCCCCTGCGGTCCGGCATGCTGCAACTCTATTTCATTTATTTTTCATCTCTTAACTTGGTAAGCTTTAAATTGGTAGCTTTAGTTATATTGCACTGTATGGCTTCTTTTTCTTTTCTGTATCGCTCCTGTTCACCATAATATCTTTACTCCTCCGCTCTATGTTGGCCCTTTAATTCTTGGCAGTAAACTAACCATGCAAGTAGCTGCTCCATACTTTTTATAGTAGGTGCATTTACAGCAGTCCTATTCCCAGCTATAGCACCCTCCTCAGGAATCATAGGGACACCCACTTCAGTTTGGGTGCCTTCCATCTCGCATACAGTAGTATCTTGAGCTGCTGAGGGATGCTTTTCTGATTGTCTGGGACTAGTGATGGACGAACATCTGCCGGGACTGTTCGCAAACGTTCGCTGCGGGTCCCATTCATTTTAATGGCAGTTGAAAAACCTTCAGCTCATATTTGCAGCCAAGAAATAATTACTAGAAGTGCACAAATAGTCCCACAACATGGACAGTGACATGCCAGATGTACGGTATTATTCGAATTTGCGATCTCCATTCATAATTTTTTTCAATGCGAAATGTCGGCAATATAATTTTCGGGTACGCGCATGCGCAAATGCACTATACAGTACTCAAATGCACTATAAAGAAAGTATATTGGTATATAACACCCTGCTTCAATCTGTTTTTTTGGGGGGCGACTGGTATATCACACCAGTAGAAATCATTTGTTCCCATAACGCTTGTCCCTCTATATACCTGCAGTGTCGCAGCAGAACCGCACACAACTGCCGCACAATACAAATGCACTATAATATACTTTCTAACATAGAAAGTATATTATAACATTGTACAAGGAAGGCAATCCATTACAATATACATGAAGATAAAACGCAACCTTTAATAATTTTACTATGAGGGTCCATTCACACGTCCGTAAGTGTTTTGTGGATCCACAAAACACGGAGACCGGCAATGTGTATTCCGCAATTTGCGGACCGCACATCGCCGGCACTATAATAGAAAATGCCTAATCTTGTCTGCAATTGCGGACAAGAATAGGACATGTTCTATTTTTCTGCGAACCGGAAGCACAGATGCGGAAGTGCGGATCCGCAAATGCGGATGCAGACAGCACATTACGGCCCCATTGAAAATAAATGGGTCTGCACCCGTTCCGCAAAATTGCGGAACTGATGCAGACCCATTTTGCAGACTTAAGAATGGAAAAGATATACTTCAAAATGAAAATAAATTATATTATTAAAGTTAAGCAAAAGGCATAGATGTGGTCGGCAATATCAAGTGCTCGGCGGCACCAAATCAGAAAGTCAATGGGTCCGCAGAAAATCACAAGAAACGGAACAACGGACACGGAATAAAACAACGGTCTAGTGCATGAGGCCTTAGTGTGAATAAGGCTTAAGGCAGGTAAGGTGATAATGCTGGGTGTTAGTGTGAATAATGCCCTAGTTTGTCTGTAGAAGTAATAGGAGAGAGGGAAATAGGTTTGCAGCAAGAAACGGAAAGCATAGAGAAAGATATACAGATACATAGCCATATTCACCGTCCAACAGGTCACAATACAAAACTCGATAAATGTAAACATCTGCAGTACACCGCCCTGCAGGGTGAGGCGAATTGTGAGGTCACAGGGGTAGTTACTAACCGAGGGTGGTTATAGTACTCAGTTTTTTATATACCCTGGGCAGACGTACAGCAGTGATGGAGAGGCTGGCACAGGGGTCCTCTGGGGCACTCTCTGTGTATAGGGACCAGGCTTGATGGTAGGTGAGGTACCCTGGATGTTGCAGGTTTTTAACGTGCCGGTGGCAAGATCCCTTTAAGTTCGTGACGCCAGTGACGGTAATGGTGGCACACCGATTTATTGTAGTAATAATTGAGGAACACAATGTTGCAGTGAACTTCCTTTACTGAAACAGTTCAACTATTTACAGTTCTTTAGTTGGTTCCATACATCAAAGGTGGAATACAGGCAGGCTTTACATCAATTGGCAGGCACAATGTTCTTGCAAGATACTCGGAGGATTAAACACTTACAGATCAGGCTGCACTTTTCCTCAGAATCCTGTCTGTCTTTATCCCAAGGCCCGTATGCCCTATTGCTGGCTTTATCCTTGGTTAGGGAAAACTTCCTCAGGTATATGTCTCCTTGCTTTAAATATATCCTTCTGCCCTTCAGCTCTCTGGTTTGGCTGGAATACCTTTTGCTCTGCACTGCACTTGGTAGGAACTTGGTTTTCTCTCAGGAGGCACACCCTTCTCCTGGTGGCAAACTAGAAGCCTGGGCTACTAGCTGCATGTCAGAAGCTCCACTTCAGTTCCTCTCGGGCTAAAGTACACACTCTCTTCTGACTCTACACACTTCTGACTACACAACTCCCTTCCCTGAACAGGACCTGACTATTAATACTAGGGGTTCCCTAGCTCCCTCTACTGTCTAGAAGGAGGAACTACATAAACCCTAACAGGCCTGATACACACATAACAGGGAAAAATACACATAAAAACATTATATAAAACACAGTGACCCTGTCCCGCAAGAGGTGGGAACAACGTGGCCCAATTGACTCTTGTGTAGTGCCCACATTTACCTAGTGGGACACTACACATCCCCTATATCTCAATAGGGTAAGAAGTAAGTTGCAGAGAAAAGTCACTACGAAGACTTAAACCGATTTGAGACAATGTAAGGTCTGAGGTAGATGAAGAATATGAAGTTCTAGTGTCAACAGGATTTTCATGTATATTGTACCACACTTTTAGTTTGCGTTGTAAAAAACCTCTTGAGATCTATCTATCTCTCTCCAATAATGAATCTTCTCAGTGTATCTTGTTACCATAAAGGAGACTGGAGAACCTCTGTACATACTTGCTGTATCCTCTAAAGTCTAACCAGATCACCATCCTGCAACAGAAGGAACAGCCCCAATAGTGTTTGGTGTTTGTATGCAAGGGCTATTATTGTGATGTCATGCAGTACTGTGATATCATAGGCTCATTCGCATATGTGGCTGCCAATCTGCTGTCTTTTAGGGCTCATGCAGATGGCCGTATGCTTGGTCCGTATCTGATCTGCATTTCTTACGGATTGGCTGTGGACCCATTCATTTCAAACAGGCCGTAACACCGGCCAGGATGCCTCATGCATCTCATATCCAGCACCTGACTAGTTTACCAAAGGATCCACTGGGCCCAGGTTCTAATACCATAGTGGGCTCCAAAGGTCCAGAGAAGAAAAAATATGAGCTGCCTTTGGCGTTGATAAATTGCCATTAGGGTATTTTTATTTTGAATCAAAACTGATCAGACTTTATTGATTACATGCATTCAGACATCCGTTCAGAGTACCATCTGCAAAATATAGATGTATGTGGACATTTGGGTCAATTTTTTTCTAGACCTATCCACTTGAATCAATGAGTTTCAGATGGAAAAGAGAAGAGAATGGTGCATGCTGTGAGTCTCTCTACTGAACAATAGTCTGTGCAGAACACCTGACATCTAAATTGCACCATTTACTTTAATGGTCTGTGTGCTATGCCGGTGCAGTCTGGACAGCACACAGACAGGAAAATATGAATCAGACTTAGGCCTCTTGCACACGACTGTATGTATTTTGCGGTCCGCAAAAAACTGATCACCAAAAAATACAGATGACGTCCGTGTGCATTCCGTATTTTGCGGAACGAAACAGCTGGCACCTAATAGAACAGTACTATCCTTGTCCGTTATGCGGACAATAATAGGACATGTTCTGTTTTTTTGCGGAACGGAAATCCAGAAACAGAATACACATGGAGTACCTTCCATTTTTTTTTTGCGGACCCATTGAAATGAATGGTTCCATATACGGTCCGCAAAAAAACTGAATGAAAAATACGTATGTATTTTGCGGATATACGGATGACGTTCGTGTGCATTCCGTATTTTGCAGAACAGAGCAGCTACCCCCTGATAGAACAGTACCATCCTTGTCCATAATGCGGATAATAATAGGATAAGTCCTATTTTTTTGCAGGACGGAAATGCGTACATACGGAAACAGAATGCACACCAAGTAACTTCAGTTTTTTTTGTGGACCCATTGAAATGAGTGGTTCCATATACGGTCTGCAAAAAAACAAAAAAAAAAACGGAACGGACACGGAAAGAATATACGTTTGTGTGCAAGAGGCCTTAATGAATCTAAAAAAATAAATAACAAAATGACAAAAATTAAATAAAGTTTTAGATTACAAAAACAAAAAAATTAAATGAACTTTTTTTTATCATTCTTATTTAATAAAATTCAACATACAGAAAAAATAAACATAAACGTTGTTTCCCCAAGGGCATTGGTATTTCCTTCTCACTTTCTATTTTTCCAGCTTAAATTAGGCTACTTTCACATCTGCGTTTTCCTTCCTGGTTTTGTGATTCGGCACAGGGTCTCAAAACTGCAGCACAACGTTTCAGTTTTGTCCCCATTGATTGTTTTGGGAACAAAGTGCGCCAGAATGCATTCCATTCCGGTTTGTTGCGTTCCGATGCCAGACACAAAACCACTGCAAGCAGCGTTTTTGGTGTTCGGCATGGAAAACTGAAGAAGCTAGATCTGGCACCAAAAACCATGTAAGTCAATGGTGCCGGTTCCGTTTTTTTTTTTTTTTGTTATTCTTACAGTTTGTTAATTTTCGACATAATGCAACCGGATTCATTCTGAACGCTTGCAGACTTTTGTATTATTATAAGACAAGTGTTTTGCTGTGGTTTTGAGATCCCATGCCAGATTTAAAAACTGGATAGCAAAATCGCAGATGTGAAAGTAGCCTAAGGCCTCTTGCACACAAACGTATTTTATTTCCGTTTCATTTTTGCGGTTTCCGATTGCGGTCCGTATGCAGAACCATTCATTTCAATGGTTCCGCCCAAAAAAAAGAATGTACTCCGTGTGCATTCCGTTTCCATATATCCGTTCTGCTAAAGGATAGAACTTGTCCTATTATTGTCTGCCTTACGGACAAGGATAGGACTGTTCTATTAGGGGCCAGCTGTTCCGTTCTGCAAAATACGGAATGCACGCGGACATCATACGTATTTATTGCGGATCCGTCCCTTTACTTTCACACTTGCGTTCATATAATGCAGACGGTGGCTCCGTTCAGAACGGATCTGTCTGCATTATATTGTTAAGGGCTCTTTCACATCTGCGTTCTTTTCTTCCGGCATAGAGTTCCGTCGTCGGGGCTCTATGCCGGAAGAATACTGATCAGGATTATCCTAATGCATTCTGAATGGACAGTCCGTCCTTCAGGATGCATCAGGATGTCTTACGTTCCGGAACGGAACGTTTTTTGGCCGCAGCAAATAGCGCAGCATGTTGCGCTTTTTGCTCCGGCCAAAAATCCTGAAGACTTGCCGCAAGGCCGGATCCGGAATGAATGCCCATTGAAAGGCATTAATCCAGATCCGGCCTTAAGCTAAACGTCGTTTCGGCGCATTGCCGGATGCGACGTTTAGCTTTTTCTCAATGGTTACCATGGCTGCTGGGACGCTAAAGTCCTGGCAGCCATGGTAAAGTGTAGTGGGGAGCGGGGGAGCAGTATACTTACCGTCCGTGCGGCTCCCGGGGCGCTCCAGAGTGACGTCAGGGAGCCCCAAGCGCATGGATGACGTGATCGCATGGATCACATGATCCATGCGCATGGGGCGCTCTGACGTCACTCTGGAGCGCCCCGGGAGCCGCACGGACTGTAAGTATACTGCTCCCCCGCTCCCCACTACTACTATGGCAACCAGGACTTTAATAGCGTCCTGGGTGCCATAGTAACACTGAAAGCATTTTGAAGACGGATCCGTCTTCAAATGCTTTCAGTACACTTGCGTTTTTCCGGATCCGGCGTGTAATTCCGGCAAGTGGAGTACACACCGGATCCGGACAACGCAAGTGTGAAAGAGGCCTTAAACATTTCTAAGTGTGAAAGTAGCCTCAGACGGATCCGTCCAGACTTTACATTGAAAGTCAATGGGGGACGGATCCGTTTGAAAATTGAGCCATATTGTGTCATCTTCAAACGGATCCATCCCCATTGACTTACATTGTAAGTATGGACGGATCCGCTTGCCTCCGCACGGCCAGGCGGACACCCGAACATTTTAACTTGAAGCGTCCTCATCACCATGGGAACGCCTCCATGTTAGAATATACTGTCGGATATGAGTTACATCGTGAAACTCAGATCCGACAGTATATTCTAACACAGAGGCATTCCCATGGTGATGGGGACGCTTCAGGTTAGAATATACTGAAAAACTGTGTACATGACTGCCCCCTGCTGCCTGGCAGGTGCTGCCAGGCAGCAGGGGGCAGACCCCCCCCCCCTGTTTTTAACTCATTGGTGGCCAGTGCGGCCACCCCCCCCTCCCTCCCCTGTAGTTAACTCATTGGTGGGCAGTGCGGCCGCCCCCCCTCCCTCCCCTGTAGTTAACTCATTGGTGTCCAGTGGGCCCCCCCTCCCTCCCCTGTAGTTAACTCATTGGTGTCCAGTGGGCCCCCTCCCTCCCCTGTAGTTAACTCATTGGTGTCCAGTGGGCCCCCCTCCCTCCCCTGTAATTAACTCATTGGTGTCCAGTGGGCCCCCCCTCCCTCCCCTGTAGTTAACTCATTGGTGTCCAGTGGGCCCCCCCTCCCTCCGCTGTAGATAACTCATTGGTGGCCAGTGGGCCCTCTCCCCTCCCTCCCCCTCCTAATTAAAATCGCCCCCCCTATCATTGGTGGCAGTGGAGAGTACCGATCGGAGTCCCAGTGTATTCGCTGGGGCTCCGATCGGTAACCATGGCAACCGGGACGCTACTGCAGTCCCGGTTGCCATGGTTGCTTAGCAATTTGTAGAAGCTTCATACTTACCAGCGAGCTGCGATGTTTGTGACCGGCCGGGAGCTCCTCCTACTGGTAAGTGAAAGGTCTGTGCGGCGCATTGCCTATAGCACAGACCTGTCACTTACCAGTAGGAGGAGCTCCCGGCCGGTCACAGACATCGCTGCTCGCAGGTAAGTATGAAGCTTCTACAAATTGCTAAGTAACTATGGCAACCGGGACTGCAGTAGCGTCCCGGTTGCCATGGTTACTGATCGGAGCCCCAGCGATTACACTGGGACTTTGATCGGTACTCTCCACTGCCACCAATGAAAGGGGGGGGCGATTTTAATTAGGAGGGGGAGGGAGGGGAGAGGGCCCACTGGCCACCAATGAGTTATCTACAGCGGAGGGAGGGGGGGCCCACTGGACACCAATGAGTTATCTACAGCGGAGGGAGGGGGGCCCACTGGACACCAATGAGTTATCTACAGCGGAGGGAGGGGGGCCCACTGGACACCAATGAGTTAACTACAGGGGAGGGAGGGGGGGCCCACTGGACACCAATGAGTTAACTACAGGGGAGGGAGGGGGGCCCACTGGACACCAATGAGTTAACTACAGGGGAGGGAGGGGGGCCCACTGGACACCAATGAGTTAACTACAGGGGAGGGAGGGGGGCGGCAGCACTGGCCACCAATGAGTTAAAAACAGGGGGGGGGGGGTCTGCCCCCTGCTGCCTGGCAGCACCTGCCAGGCAGCAGGGGGCAGTCATGTACACAGTTTTTCAGTATATTCTAACCTGAAGCGTCCCCATCACCATGGGAACGCCTCTGTGTTAGAATATACTGTCGGATCTGAGTTTTCACGAAGTAAAAACTCACCTCTGAAAAAGCTTTTATGCAGACGGATCTTCGGATCCGTCTGTATGAAAGTAACCTACGGCCACGGATCACGGACACGGATGCCAATCTTGTGTGCATCCGTGTTCTTTCACGGACCCATTGACTTGAATGGGTCCGTGAACCGTTGTCCGTCAAAAAAATAGGACAGGTCGTATTTTTTTGACGGACAGGAAACACGGATCACGGTCTCGGGTGCAAAACGGTGCATTTTCCGATTTTTCCATTGACCCATTGAAAGTCAATGGATCCGCGAAAAAAAACGGAAAACGGCACAACGGCCACGGATGCACACAACGGTCGTGTGCATGAGGCCTTAAACGGACACTGTCACCTGGATTTCACTTACTGAGCTATTCACATCACCACATCAGTCTCCACGATTTACAATAAAATATACTAGTATTACTGCCCTGTGTCTTGTACTTTGTCTATAAAATCGCTTTTATTAATATGCTAATTACCTCAATACGGAGTCCAAGGGGTTGTCCCTCCGGCCGTTGGAGCCCAGCCACGCCCATTATCTTGGAGCCCAGCACCGCCCCATTGTTAATTTATTCACTGTTCATTGCCGACGTCATTTTTGTTTGCTGCACCCGAAATGACGCGCATTTCCGGGTCGAGCAAAGCTGGCGCATGCGCACCTTGTTCTATGAGGCCTAAAAGGTTATTTCCATCATTCCGACCTCGGGGACCCCAAAGGAAACTGAGAATTTAGGTGTGTATTGAAATTGGGACATGCACACCCCTCCTGGGACCGCGTGGCAATAGCTGGATCTGGGATGGTTGTGATGTATGTTGTTACACACTGCAGTAAAAGCGATAACAGCCATCACTAGAGAGGAATATCTAATATTTCTCACAGAGAAGGTTCCTGTCAGTCCAAAATTTTCTCTCCTTGACTGTGGCCATAAACATTTATGATATGAAAATCAGGGCAAACTGGACTCTTGCATATGGCTGCGCGGTTGCACTGAAATGTATAGGGGATGTAATTTTCCTGACTTTGTGGTCATTTGCTTCTCCATAAGAGCTCAAGACCTTTGCACTGATTTATTTTAAAAATCGAAAGGGAAAAAAAAATACCGTATTTTTATGACACACCTGATGATAAGATGCACCCCAGGTTTTATAGACGGGGAAATAAGAAAAAATATTTTTCATCAGACATCATATCAGATCGGACCCCATATCAAATTCTCAGATCAGACCCCCATATCAGACCTCACATCAGACTTCCATGCCAGACCCCATCAGAGATAAAATAAATAACTTCACTTACCTCTCCTGCTCTGCCACTCCTCTCCATTTCTGGTGTTGCCCCCTGTAGTCGCGCTCCCTTGTCTTCTATGGCCCGCACTGCACTGTCATCTGACTGCGTTCAGCGTCAGGTCATACCGGAAAGAAGACCAGGGAGAGTAAGTACCAGAAGCACTAACAGCGCTTCACTCCCTGCTCCTCACACTTAGGCCTCATGCACACGACCGTTGTGTGCATCCTTATCCGTTGTTCCGTTTTCCGTGATTTTCTGCGGACCCATTGACTTTCAATGGGTCCGTTGAAAACTCGGAAAATGCACCGTTTGTCATCCGTGATCCGTGTTTTCTGTCCGTCCCAAAAATATGACCTGTCCTATTTTTTGGACGGACAATGGTTCACGGACCCATTCTAGTCATTGGGTCCGTGAGAAAACACGGAGGCACACAAGATTGCCATCTGCCTCCGTGATCCGTGTCCGTAGGCTACTTTAGCACAGACGGATCCGCAGATCCGTCTGCATACCGCTTTTTCAGAGCTGAGTTTTCACATCGTGAAAACTCAGATCCGACAGTATATTCTAACACAGAGGCGTTCCCATAGTGATGGGGACGCTTCAAGTTAGAATATACTAAGAACTGTGTACATGACTGCCCCCCTGCTGCCTGGTAGCACCCGATCTCTTACAGGGGGCTGTGATCCGCACAATTAACCCCTCAGGTGCCACACCTGTAAGAGATCAGGTGCTGCCAGGCAGCAGACCCCCCTCCCTCCCCAGTTTTTAATTCATTGGTGGCCAGTGCGGCCTCCCCCCTCCCTCCCCTGTATTAAATTAATTGGTGGCCAGTGCGGCCCCCCCCCCCCATCATTGGTGGCAGCGGAGCGTTCCGATCGGAATCCCAGTTTAATCGATGGTGACAGGTCTGTGCTATAAGCAATGCGCCGCACAGACCTTTCACTTACCAGTAGGAGGAGCGTCCGGCCGGTCACAGACAGCGCAGGTAAGTATAATGCTTCTAAAATTGCTAAGTAACCATGGCAGCCAGAACTGCAGTAGCGTCCTGGTTGCCATGGTTACCGTTCGGAGCCCTAGCGATTAACCCCTTAAGGACCCTGCCATTTTTCACCTTAAGGACCAGGCCATTTTTTGCAAATCTGACATGTGTCACTTTATATGGTAATAACTTTAGAACGCTTTTACTTATCCAAGCCATTCTGAGATTATTTTCTCGTCACACATTGTACTTCATGACAGTGGTAAATTTGAGTCAAAATATTTTATTTTTATTTATAAAAAAAATACCAAATTTACAAAAAAATAGGAAAAATTCATAATTTAAAACTGCTTTTAAAACAGATAGTAATACCTCCTAAAATAGTTTACTTTACATTTCCCATATGTCTACATTATGTTTGGATCATTTTGTAAATTACATTTACTGGTCACACAGCTCCCCAAACATAGCACTAAGGAAGGGCTATGGATGTGTGAGGAGTACTGAAGGGGTTAACTCTGCAGCTGAGGAGGAAGAGCAGCTTTGATCTCCTCAGCACTAGAGAAGGAGAATTACAAGTAGCTCAATTCTTATCAACTGTGTGTTTACTCACAGTGACAGTTTTACTGCAGGAGGAAATTGTTTGTCCTAGTGCGTTAAGTACCTGCAAGTTAGGCCATTCTTGTCCAAGGTCCATTTTTTTTTAAAATGCTTTATTATGTAAAACTGAAACAAAGGAAGTACACATATTAGATATTATTGCGTCCGTAACAACCTGCTCTATCAAAATAGCACATGATCTACCCTGTCAGATGAATGTTGTAAAAAATAAAAACTGTGCGAAAACAGCCATTGTTTTGGTTACCTTGCCTCACAAAAAACATAATATAGAGCAATTAAAAATCATATGTACCCCAAAATAGTACCAATAAAACTGCCACCTTATCCACTAGTTTCCAAAATAGGGTCACATTTTGGGAGTTTCTACTGTAAGGCCCCTTTCACACGGGCGAGTTTTCCGTGAGTTGAACGCATTGCACCCGCACTGAATCCCGAGCCATTGATTTCTATGGGGCTGTGCACATGAGCGGTGATTTTCACGCATCACTTGTGTGTTGCGTGAAAATCGTTGCAAGCTCTATTTTGTGCGTTTTTCACGCAACGCAGGCCCCATAGAAGTGAATGGGGCTGATTGAAAATCGCAAGCATCCACAAGCAAGTGCGGATGCAGTGCGTTTTTCACGCATGGTTGCTAGGTGACGATCGGGATGGAGACCCAATCATTATTATTTTCCCTTGTAACATGGTTATTAGGGAAAATAATATCATTCTGAATACAGAATAGGGCTGGAGGGGTTAAAAAAAATTAATATTTAACTCACCTTAATCCACTTGTTCGCGCAGCCGGCATCTCTTCTGTCTTCATCTGTGAGGAATAGCACCTTTGATGACGTCAACCATGTTATAAGGGAAAATAATAACATCTACACAATCTTGAACCCAAACCTGAACTTCTGTGAAGAAGTTCGGGTCTGGGTACTACAGTCAGTTTTTTATCACACGCGTGCAAAACGCATTGCTCCCGCGCGATAAAAAATGAACAGCGGAACGCAATCGCAGTCAAAACTGACTGCAATTGGGTACCTACTCGCGCGGGTTTGCCGCAACGCATCCAGACCTTATCCGGACACGCTCGTGTGAGAGAGGCCTAAGGGTGCATCAGGGGGTCTTCAAATGGGACATGGCATCCAAAAACCAGTCCAGCAAAATCTGACTATTGACTCAAATTTATGACTATCATAAAGTACAACGTGTCACGAGAAAACAATCTCAGAATGGCGTGGATAAATAAAAGTGTTCCAAAGTTATTACCACACAAAGTGACACATGTCAGATTTGCAAAAAAATGGCCTGGGCAGGAAGGTGAAAACTTGCCCGGGGTAGAAGGGTTTAAAACTCAGTTTTACTGCATAGGGGATTGAATGTTTTTTTTTTCCAGCTTCCCACTACATTCTATGCATTATATGGTGGCATTAGAAAGTACAATTTGGTCCGCAAAAAGCAAGTCCTCATACGGAAAAAATAAATAAAAAAGTTATGGCTCTGTGAAGGCAGGGAGCGAAAAAATGAAAACACCAAAATGAAAAATCGCATCAGGAAGGGGTTAATGGAAGTTGACATGCCTGCGACTTAGCTGCGATTTCACAGCGAAAACACAGTTCTAAAGCAGTCGTGCGACAGCAATTTGCAGACAAGTCGCACTTATTCTTGTGTCGCACGACTTTTGTGCAGCCCATGTCACTGTGTAGCTGTCCCTTATAGGGCTGGGAAGCCATTACTACACACAGAGAAGAGAACAGATGGGAGCATTCCTTTGTGTTTGCAGGGAAGAGCTTTTAGTCAGTGGTGACTGAGAGAGGAGCAGTGCTGGAAGGGGTTAAACTCTGCAAAAGACTTAATTGGGAGGGGGACAGAGAAAGACCCTGGTCACGTGAAGGCTCCTCGGTACGGTGGCTGTGCTGCATGCTGTGCAGCGCGATACTACGAGCCTTCAGGTACATACAATGAGACCACACTGTTCACTTAATTCTCCCGCCACATTCCATTGGCTGGTATGAGGGACTGTCACGTGGTACGGTGATGCCGCCCACCCTGAGCACGATCACATGACCGTGACCTCATCAAACAGCCTGTACCACAGCGAATCCTTGCCTCCGCTGGCAGGGTGTTCTGTCAGTGAAGGAGCCTGCAGTCTCAGCATGGTGCTAGGTGTGGGCACAGCTGGAAGGTAAGCGAGGGCACTGCCAGCTGCTGTGGTGGTGTAGTAGTGCACGTCTCCAGTAGCAGAGCCCTGCTACATTGGGTGTTACACCTTCCTAACGAGTAAAATGGCTGCTGGCCCCCAGCTGATAGCTTGTCACCTTCGTTTATTATAGATGAGTTTCATCTGTGTGAAGTGGACACATACACCTGGACGTGCTAATTTATGGGTGGGCTGTGAAAGCTGGGGGTCATCCTGGGTGAGGTGTGATGGCAGTGTAGTTTATAAGCCATATGGCTACGCTATGTATATGGAAAAATGGCTAAATGTTGATAAATCAAAGCTTGGAGCCATTCGTTATCACGCTGAGGTGATTGTGGCGCCAGCGCATCCACAAAAAGTAATGGCCGCACTGAAGTGCGGTGCTATTCCTGCCATCAAATGTGATCGAAACCCAAATAGAAGTTATTCTCGCGAGGAAGTAAAAGGCTGCGCCAATTTAACTAACAACGCTTACCCCGTTTGCACAGGATGTCTGATCTTTGGGGGGTTCCCCGGCGATCACGGAAATAGAGATGCAGAGGGCGCACTACATTGTTTCCAACAGAGTAAAGATATTTCTTTGTAGCATCTTTCAGGACAGTTTTTGGACAAAGGAGGAAATCATCAGTAAGGGCTAATGCACACGACGGTCACGACCATATGTATTTTGCAGTCTGCAAAAAATACGGATGACGTTCGTGTGCATTCCGTATTTTGCGGAACGGAACATCCACCCCCTGATAGAACAGTTCTATCCTTGTCTGTGATGTGGACAATAATAGGACATTTTTTATTTTTTTGTGGAACGGAAATACGGACATATGGAAAGGGAATGCACACGGAGTAACTTCCGTGTCTTTTTTTTTTTTTTTTGCATAACCATTGAAATGAATGGTTCCACATACCGTTCTCAAATAAAACCTAACGGACATGGAAAGAAAATACGTTTGTGTGCATGATCCCTAATTCAAATAAATAATACAAAGGTGTAAGTAACGTTTAGGGGCTGTTCACGTCACTTTTTGTCCCAAGTTTAACATCTATATTGAGAAAGAAAGGCTAGTACACTACACATTTCCATCCTGCAGAGTTTCCAGCATAAAAAATGAATACGTTAAAAAAATACTTTAAAAAACAAACTCTATGGCATCCGTTTAGCATATATCTTATACGTATATGTTAACCATGAAGCAAAAATGTGATGTAAACCCAGCCTGGGGCCCCTTTCAGACGAGCTACTGCAGGCATGGCCAACCTGCAGCTCTCCAGCTGTTGTTAAACTACAACTCCCACCATGCCCTGCTGTAGGCTGATAGCTATAGGCAGTCTGGGCATGCTGGAAGTCTTAGTTTTGCAGCAGCTGGAGGGCCTCAGGTTGGCCATCCCTGAGCTAGTGTCTCGCTGCGGACTTGCAGCACAGCACCTGTCCTGACCTCCCAGCACTGCTGGGTCGTATAGGATTATATTGATTTATGATTAGGTGTTGTGTAAATTTTATTATTTTCCCTTCTAACATGGTTTTAAGGTAAAATAATAGCATTCTTAATACAGAATGCTTCGTAAAATAGGGATGGAGGGGTTAAAAAAATAAAAATAAATTTCAACTCGCCTCATCCACTTGTTCGCGATGCCCGGCTCGTCGTCTTTCTTCTTCTGGGAGGAAAAGGACCTTTGGTGACGTCACTGCGCTCATCACATGGTCCATCACCGCACAATATAGAGCTTGCTGCGATTTTCACGCAACGCTTAAGTGATGTGTGAAAATCACTGCTCATGTGCACAGCCCCGTAGAAATGAATGGGTCCGGATTCAGTGCGGGTGCAATGCGTTCACCTCATGCATTGCATCCGCGCGGAAAACTCGCCTGTGTGAAAGAGGCCTTATGCCTCTTTCACACGAGCAATACGGATTGTGTCAGGATGCATCCACTGAAACTCGCACTATTTCGCAAGCAAGTTAAGTGGGTTTTGTCTGCATTTTCGTTCAGTGTTTCAGTTTTTTCAGCGCAATCAGTTTTGATGCGTTTTTCATACGCATGAAAAAAAAAATGAAAGTTTACAAACAACGTCTCTTAGCAACCATCGGTGAAAAACGCATTGCATCCGGATTACAATGCGTTTTTTACTGAAGCGCCATTCACTTTTACAGGACCAGAGCGGCCTGGAAAACACAGAATATACAACATGCTGAGATTCTCACGTAACGCAAAAGTGATGCGTGAAAAAACCCTCATGTACACAGACCCACGAATGGGTCAGGATTCAGTGCGGAGGCGTTTACTTTAAGCATAGCACCCGCTGAGAAAACCCGCTCGTGTGAAAGAGACTTTACAGTTCTGGAGTGTATTGGATAACACTTTACAACATTGTCAGTGTTTATATAGTACATTCCAGAACTGCAAGGGTTAGCATTATATTGATTTATGATGCTATGCGAGGGAGGTCAGGACGAGAGCTGCCACATACTCGCGCTGCGAGTCCAATACGTAGAACTCGCTCGTCTGAAAGTGGTCACTATTTATGCAGAAAAAACAGTAATTCTACATTCTCAAATTCTGACAGTCTTAAGGTTTTATATTTCTCTGTGGGGCTGGGTTAGGGATTATTTTTTGCAGGGTGAGCTGTTGGTTTTATTGGTACCAATTTGGGGTACATAAGACTTTTTTTTTTTTTATCCCTTTTTATTCCATTGTTTTGGGGGGGCGAGGACACAAAAAAGGTAAATTAGACATTTATTTGTTTATTTTTTTCTGTTACAGCATGATAAATATTTGTAGATTTTAATAGTTTGGATGCTTTCAGACACGGCAATACCAATAGGTTTTTTTTCAAAGCTTTTATATGTAAAAATGGGAAAGAAGTAGATTTGAATATGTAATTTTTTAATGTTTTCAATACATTTATTTTTTTTTTTTTTTTTTTTTTTTTTACTTTAATTATAGTCCCCTTAAAGAACATGAACATGCAACCCTTTATTCACTTAGACTGCAATAGTATTCAATGCTAATATACTTGAATAGTATAGTATTACTGGTTCCCTATTAAACCTTGCCATAGGTCGTTCTTAACAGGCAGTTTACTCTGACATGCCTGGATCTCAGACTGCTATAACAACCAATTTCATCATGGTCCGAATGGGTTATAGAGGAAACCCCTTTCCTCTGTCTAACCTCTGCTGGAACCCTGACTACCATTGGCTGCAAGTAAGGCTACTTTCACACTAGCGTTCGGGGCTCCGCTTGTGAGCTCCGTTTGAAGGCTCTCACAAGCGGCCCTGAACGCATCCGTACGGCCCCAATGCATTCTGAGTGGATGCGGATCCGCTGAGAATGCATCAGTCTGGCACCGTTTGGGCTCCGCTCTGCTCAGCAGGCGGACACCCGAACGCTGCTTGCCGCGTTCGGGTGTCCGCCTGGCCGTGCAGAGGCAAACGGATCCGTCCAGACTTACAATGTAAGTCAATGGGGACGGATCCGTTTGAAGTTGACACAATATGGCTCAATTTCAAACGGATCCGTCCCCCATTGACTTTCAATGTAAAGTCTGGACAGATCCGTCTGAACAGATCCCATCGTCTGCATTATAGGAGCGGATCCGTCTGTGCAGACACCAGACGGATCCGCTCTGAACGCAAGTGTGAAAGTAGCCTAAGGCTACATTTACACAACAGTAAAAAACAGTGAAAACCTGTGGCCTTTTAGGGCAGAGGCTGAAAGACCTGCGCTCCCAGCCTGATGACATCACCATTAACTCCCAGCATGATCACTGTGAGGAGTGACTGCATCTGCACGTGCAAAAGGACGAGGTGAGTGTTTTTTTGTTTTGTTTTTTTTCCCAGCATAAAAAAACCCTGCACATTGATGACCACTCTGGGAGACATTATTAATTCTAGGGGCCACTATTAATGCTGGGGGCCACTATGAGGGACATTATGTATACTGCGGGGGCTGGGATTTAAAGGGGCGGTCTGACTTCAGCAAATACCATTTATCATCATATAGACAAAATTAATACAAGGCACTTGCTAATGTATTGTTATTCTCCATATTTCCTCCTTTGCTGGCTTGATTCATTTTTCCATTGCAGTATATGATAGGGATCGACTGATTATCGGTTTTACTGATATTATCGGCCGATATTGAGGATTTTGACTGTTATCGGTATCTGCATTTATTTTGGGAACACAGATCGCGCTGCTGACAGCGCTCTCCGTGTTTTCTCTGCAGCACAGGGGAGAAAGAAGCAGCGTCTCCCTCCCCCTGTGCTGCTGCCACCGATGAGAGGAAGGAGGACAAGAGAAGGGGAGGGGTTATGGCCACTGCGCCACCAATGAAGATAAATCTCTCATTCATTCAAATTGAACAGGAGGCGGGAGCTGGCTGCAGAATGACATCGCCGGCTCCCGACCTCTAGGAGCAATAGCTGCGATCCGCTGTAGTTAACCCCTCAGGTGCTGCCGATCGCAGCTACCGCTCATAGAGGTCGGGAGCAGGCTATGTGATTCTGCAGCCAGCTCCCGCCTCCTGTTCAATTTGAATGAGAGATTTATCTTCATTGGTGGCGCAGTGCGCCCCCCCCCCAGTATTAATCATTGGTGGCAGTGGCCACAGGATCCCCTCTCCACTGCTCCTCCGATCGGAGCCCCAGCAGTGTAATCCTGGGGCTCCGATCGGTTACCATGGCAGCCAGGGACAGCAGGGACAGTGTGAGCTCCTATTCACCCTGATGGAGATCTATCAGGGTGAATAGGACAAGGGTTCTAGTCCCTAAGGGGGCTAAAAGTTAGTAAAAAAAACTAACAAAAAAAAAAGTAAAAAAAATAAAACACCAAAATATTAAATATAAATGAAAAAGAAAGATTTACAAAAAAATGAACTACACGTTAACAATAAACATTAATTTTCAGCAGATGTGTAGGAATTTTTTATTTATTTTTTTCAAAAATGAAAATTCCCAGAATATCGGTATAAATTATCGGCTATCTGCCTGAAAGTTCACAAATTATCGGTATCGGCCCTAAAAAAAATCAATATCGGTTGATCCCTAGTATATGATGCTCGTTTCCATGGTTACGACCACCCTGCAATTCACCAGTGATGGCCGTGCTTGCACAATATAGGAAAAAGCTCCAACCTCTCTGGTGTCTGGGACCACGAAAGTGTGCACGGGAGTGCACTTTTTTTCTGTAGTGTGCAAGCATGGCCACCGCTGATGGATTGCAGGGTGGTTGTATCCGTGGAAACGAGCAGTGTATAATATGATGGAAAATGAATCCAGCCAGCAAAGGAAGCTATATGGATAATAACAATACATTAGTAGGTGCCTTGTATTAACTTTCTCTACATGATAAATATCATTTACTGAAGTGAGAAAACCCTTTAACCCAGGGATCTCAAACTGCGGCCCTCCAGCTGTTGCAAAACTACAACTCCCAGCATGCCCGGACAGCCTACAGGTATCAGCCTACAGCAGGGCATTGTGGGAGTTGTAGTTTTGCAACAGCTGGAGGGCCGCAGTTTGAGATGCCTGCTTTAACCCCTTAAGGACTAGTATCTGTACGCCATGTTTGCCGAGTCCTTAACGACCAAGGGCGTACCGGTACGTCCTAACTTTAAAATTTAATTGCGGCAGGGGTTAATCGGAACAGGATGTCCGCTGAAATCATTTAGCGGGCATCCTGTCACAACAGGAAAAAAAATTACGTTTCAAGTAAAAATAAACAAAAACTTCATTTTCCCCAAATACAGTTAAAGGACTTCTGTCACCCCCCAAAATTTATTTTTCATTTTTGGGCATATTAAAATCCTTATTGGACGACTATAGGGCTCTTACCTTGTTCTGTGGCTTGGTTTCACTAAAAAGCGATCTTTTAAAATATGCAAATGACTTCACTACCAGCAAGTAGGGCGTCTACTTGCTGGTAGCTGCCGCATCCTCCTTTAAAAAAAAATTACCCCTCCTCCTGCTGATTGACAGGGTCAGGGAGCGCTCTCCTCCTCCAGCTGGCCCTGTCTTCATTTCAAATCCCGCGCCTGCGCCGATGACGTCACCTCTAAACCCGAAAGAGAAGACGTCATCGGCACAGGTGTGCTGAGGAAGTGAGCGTCCTTCTCTCAAAATAGTGCCAATAAAACCGTCATCAAGGTAGTCGCCCAAAAACTAGATAAATTATTGCTCTCAGACTATGGAAACACTAAAACATGCTTTTTTTTTTTTTTTTTGCTTAGAAAAATGAAATCATTGTGCAAAACTTACATAAATAAACAAAAATGTATACATATTGGGTATCGCCGCATCAGTGACAACCTGGTCTATAAAAATATCACATAATCCAACCTGTCAGATGAATGTTGTAAATAAAAAATAAAAACGGTGCCAAAACAGCTATTTTTTGTTACCTTGCCTCACAAAAAGTGTAATATAGAGCAAACAAAAATCATATGTACCCTAAACTAGTATCACTTTTTTGGAGTTTCTACTTTAAGGGTGCATCAGGGAGGCTTCAAATGGGACATGTAAAAAAAAAAAAACAGTCCAGCAAAACCTGCCTTCCAAAAACCGTATGGCATTCCTTTTCTTCTGCGCCCTGCCATGTGCCCGTACAGCGGTTTACGACCACATATGTGGTGTTTCTGTAAACTACAGAATCGGGGCCATAAATATTGAGTTTGGTTTGGCTGTTAACCCTTGCTTTGTAACTGGAAAAAAATTATTAAAATGGAAAATCTGCCAAAAAAGTGAAATTTTGAAATTGTATCTCTATTTTCCATTAATTCTTGTAGAACACCTAAAGGGTTAACAAAGTTTGTAAAATCAGTTTTGAATACCTTGAGGGGTGTAGTTTATAGAATGGGGTCATTTTGGGGTGGTTTCTATTATGTAAGCCTCACAAAGTGACTTCAGACCTGAACTGGTCTCTAAAAATTGGGTTTTTGAAAAATTTCTGAAGAATTTCAAGATTTGCTTCTAAGCCTTGTAACATCCCCAACAAATAAAATATCATTCCCAAAATGATCCAAACATGAAGTAGACATATCTGGGATGTAAAGTAATAACTATTTTTGGAGGTATTACTATGTATTATAGAAGTAGAGAAATTGAAACTTGAAAATTTGCAAATTTTTTGTAAATTTTGGTATTTTTTTCTATAAATAAAAATGTTTTTTTTTTTTTTTTACTTCATTATACCAGTGTCATGAAGTACAATATGTGACGAAAAAAAAAAAAAAAAAGCTCAGAATGGCCTGGATAGTCAAAGCGTTAAGTTATCAGCACTTAAAGTGACACTGGTCAGATTAGCAAAAAATGGCCAAGTCCTTAAGGGGTTAAATAAAAAATAAAAAAATCATCCATTTTTAACGGGCATTAAAAACAGGTGCAAAATGGACGTAAAACAAATGCAAAAATGTTTGAAAAATGGCCATGAAAAACTGACAGTGTGTCTGTTTTTCATGGCCATTTTTTTATTTTTATTTTTTCCATTTGGGATTATTATTAAAGGGGTTATCCAAAACCTATAATGCACCCTTTAGTGCCTGAGCCCTTCACACAGGTTGTACTTACCTTTGTTCCCCAGCACCCATGTTGGTTATGATGCACGCACGGCCGGCGCTGCATCTCCCTGTTGCGCGGATCAAAATATCCGGCGACTGGTGTTTGGGACGAGCGGGTGATGCTGGGAAGGCTCATCCTCATTGGAGCCTGCGATTGCCACTGCTCTGCTCTGCCCCCCAGTGTTCTGTGGTTGCTCGAGAAAGCTGTGAAGAGACAGATATAGCGACGGTCCAGCCTCCTGACACTGAAGACCGAGTCTATGTAAGAGCGCTGCATAATAGTGTGTGACATAACGCCGTTTCTTAATACAGCGGTATATTGTGAGAACTGGTAAATCGCCCAACCCTAGCAGCGAGCATCGCTCCATTCACACTCCTCCTCACTGCGGTCACGCAGAGAGGCTAAATGGGGAGGGGGAGAACTCCCATTCTAGTGATTAGTAGGGCCACCAGTGTTTAGTACCTACTTGCAGTATCCTGAACAACAGTTTTAATTAGAAAATAGAATTACCAAGGTGCAAATCCGAGAGGTTTGTCTGCCGATGACCTACTTATGGATGTCCTAGTTTTTGTTCCCTGTTTGTTGTGACACAGCATGGGGCTCACGAGCGGACCCGAACGCAGCCGTCCAGCCCTGATGCAGTCTGAATGGAGCGGATCCGCTCAGACTGCATCAGTCTGGCGGCGTTCAGCCTCCGCTCCGCTCGCCTCCGCACGGACAGGCGGACAGCTGAACGCTGCTTACAGCGTTCGGGTGTCCGCCTGGCCGTGCGGATCCGTCCAGACTTACAATGTAAGTCAATGGGGACGGATCCGTTTGAAGATGCCACAATATGGCTCAATCTTCAGGCGGATCCGTCCCCCATTGACTTTACATTGAAAGTCTGGACGGATCCGTACGAGGCTATTTTCACACTTAGCTGTTATATGCTAAAATAATGCAGACGGATCCGTTCTGAACGGAGCCTCCGTCTGCATTATTATGATCGGATCCGTTCAGAACGGATCCGATCGAACGCTAGTGTGAAAGTAGCCTAACTCACCTTCTCCTCTTGTTCGCGTAGATGTCGGTCTGTTCTTTAGCTGTGGGCTGAATGACCTGAGGTGATGTCAGATCACATGCTCCAATCACATGGTCCATCACCATGGTGATGGAGCATGTGATCTGACATCACCACAGGTCCTTTAGCCCACAGCTAAAGAACAGACCGGGATCTACACGAACAAGAGGAGAAGGTGAGTTAACTTTTTTATTATTTTTAACCCTTCCAGCACTATTATACTAAGCATTCTGTATCCAGAATGCTATTATTTTCCCTTATAACCATGTTATAAGGGAAAATAATACAGTGAATAGACTGTCACCTAGAACCCATGCGTGAAAATCGCACCGCATCCGCACTTGCTTGCGGATGCATGCGATTTTCACGCAACCCCATTCATTTCTATAGGGCCTGCGTTACGTGAAAAACGCACAAAGGGGAGCATGCTGCGATTTTCACGCAACGCACAAGTGATACGTGAAAATCACCGCTCGTGTGCACAGCCCCATAGAAATGAATGGGTCAGGATTCAGTGCGGGTGCAGTGCGTTCACCGCACGCATCGCACCCGCACGGAAAACTCGCCAGTGTGAAAGGGGCCTAAAGAAAACCTGTCATCAACTTTATGCTGCCCATACTAATGACAGAATAAAGTAGAGACAGGTGAGTTGATTTCAGAAGTCTGTAAATTATTAGTAAACAGTAAGTGGCTGCCAAGAACCAACATCACAATCATTGCAGACTAGGCCTGGAAAAGAATCACGGCCACCTGAGAAGAGTCCTAGTTATTCATGAATTCCTGCTCTTCCCACCCACCTGCTGATGATTGATAGTCTTCTACCTAGTTTTCTCCCTTCTCTCTAGGAGAGAACTGCCAATCATCAGCAGGTGGGCAGGGAGAGCAGAAGATTATGAATAACCATGACTCTTCTCAGGTAGATTTGACTCTTTTCAAGGCCTTTGCTGCAATGATTATAAAGCAGGTTCTCAGCAACGACTTACTTTCAGCTCATGAGTTAGTTACACACCGCTGGAATCAGCATTTCTGTCACTATTTTATGCTGCCCTCAGTGAAATCAGCATAAAGTTGACAGGTTCCCTTTTAGGCTACTTTCACACTAGCGTTCGGGTGTCCGCTCGTGAGCTCCGTTTGAAGGAGCTCACGAGCGGACCCGAACGCAGCCGTCCAGCCCTGATGCAGTCTGAATGGAGGCGGATCCGCTCAGACTGCATCAGTCTGGCGGTGTTCAGCCTCCGCTCCGCTCGCCTCCGCACGGACAGGCGGACAGCTGAACGCTGCTTGCAGCGTTCGGGTGTCCGCCTGGCCGTGCGGAGGCGTGCGGATCCGTGCGGATCCGTCCAGACTTACAATGTAAGTCAATGGGGACGGATCCGTTTGAAGATGCCACAATGTGGCTCAATCTTCAAGCGGATCCGTCCCCCATTGACTTTACATTGAAAGTCTGGACGGATCCGTCCGAGGCTATTTTCACACCTAGCTTTTTTTTTTGCCATTTTAATGCAGACGGATCCGTTCTGAACGGAGCCTCCGTCTGCATTATTATGAGCGGATCCGTTCAGAACGGATCCGCCCGAACGCTAGTGTGAAAGTAGCCTTAAATGGCCTTTTAGGGTTAAGGCTTGTTCACAATTATCATTAGGAAAGGCCATGTGATGCAAATTTCTAAGCTTTATAAATACCCAAACTTCTCTAACCTTGTCCCAAAAAAACAGCAGCCATTAGTTCTTTTAAGCAGCTGCCAAACACTCTGAGAATGAGGTCCACAAAGCAGGAGAAGGCTAGAAGAAGATAGGAAATAATTTTCAAGTTGCCATTTCCTTAGTTCGAAATTTAATTAAGAAATGGCAGTTAACAGGAACAGTGGAGGCCAAGAGAAGGTGTGAAAAATTTCGGAGACAGCTGCTCATATGATTGCTAGAAAGGCAAGGAAAGGAATGCAAAAGACCTTCAGGAAGATTTAGCACACTGTTGGTGTTGTGGTACATTGCTCTACTATTCAGCGACAGCTGCACAAATATGGCTTTCATGTAAGAGTCATCAGAAGAAAACTTCTCCTTCGCCTTTACTTTATTCAGTGTCGGAGTTTTGCAAAAGAACGTCTAGACAAGCCTGATGCATTTTGGAAAAAAGTCCTGTGGACCAATGAGGTGAAAATGGATCCCTGGGCCCAATGAGCAAAGGCATGCTTGGAGAAAAAAGGGCACAGAATTTCACCTCTCCAACCATTAAGCATTGGGGTGGATCAGTCATGCATTGGGGTTGTGTTGCAGCCAATGGCATGGGAAACATTTGACTGGTAGAGGGAAGAATGGATCCGATGAAATCCCAGCAAATTCTGGAAGCAAACGTAACACCAACTGTAAAAAGCTGATGTTGAAAAGAGGATGACTTCTACAAATGGACAATGATCCTAAACACATCTCGGAATCCTCTAAAGGAGCAAGCTGAAGGTTTTACTATTGCCCTCACAAGTCCCCTGACTTTAACATCATTGAAAAACTGTTGAGAAAACTTAAAAGAAAAGTGCATGCAAGACAGCCCAGGAATCTCACAGAACTGGAAGACTTTTGAAAGAAGGAATGGATGAAAATCCCTCAAACAAGAATTGAAAGACTCTTTGCTGGCTACAAAAAGCATTTACAAGCTGTGATACTTGCCAAAGGGGATGCTACTAGGTACTAATCATGCCAGGTACCCAAAGTTTTGCTTCAGGCCCTTTTTCCTTTTTTTTAAATTGCACAATTAGCAGATAAGAATCATATACCAATAATGAGTACAAAGATCCTACTTCTTGTACATGGCTATTACTATCAGTTTTCTCTAGGTAAAAGAGCTTGACCATAATTCATATTGCTCGACATGTCTATGTTTTGTAGGACACTATAGTGGATTTATGGCTGTCACTTGACATCATGCACCATCGTTGGCTGCTGCTTCTTGCATGCTTCTGGGTCCTGTTTATGCTTATGTTTGCAAGCAAGTTCATCACCCTCTCAATGAGAAGCCCTGAGAGTAAGTAGACTGTTTTATTACTTAGTATTTATTACTATTTTACTTTTTAGTAGATTCTGTGCTTCCTATTACAGCTAGAGAAGATCAGTAGAATTAAAGTTCAGCTTGTATCTCTGTGCCATACCTGCACCATAATTATATGCAATGCTGCAGAAAGCTAGTCCTTAACCATATTATACAGTTCTGTCATGTTATGGGAAGGGGTTAAACTATATATCTGCACTTTGCAGTCTAGTTTACTTCGGTGATGGCATTTCTGGAAGTGTTTTTTCCTTACTTAGGTGTGTTTCCTTTGATTTATGTGAAAATCAGGCATTACATAGTATATGACAGTCTCTGTCCAACAATGCGATAACCAGCCCTGTACCTCACATGTATCCATAAATCTCCACATAAATTTTTCCAATTGATCTGCTAGATTTTTTTCTAAGCTAGCAGCTCAGGGGTGTGATTATCCTATCAACAGGTCCGCAATATACGGGCACCAGCCGTGTGCAGGCTGTTACTCCGGATGCGGACCCGTTGACTCAAATGGGAAATGGGTCTCCAAGATACGAAGTGGTGTGGAGCGGAGGCACGTATCAGAAGCCCACAGAAGCACTTTGTAGTTCCTTATTTATTTTTTTATTTTTATTTTTTCCGCATTGCAGACCCTTTCAAGTGAATGGGTGCATTCACATAGGGCGTGCATTCGGCCGGTACCTGTTCATTGAGGCACGGGGCGCACACACGAGCCCAAACTATCATAGCTTCTAATAGAAGATGAAGCAGGTGGCAGTTAAAGGAAAGAACTGGTCATGTGTGTCCACATCGGCGATGTTCCTGAGATGGACAGAAAATATAAGGAAAAAAAAGCAGCAGGTGGCGCTGTACAGATAGATTTTATTGAATAACTTTGTGGCTATACACAATTTTTAATTACCTGCAATTGCAAAACAATTCACATACAGGTGCTGGTTTGAAAAATGTAGAATATATTTTTTTTTCGCAGGACAACCCCTTGAAGTGAGAAAAAAAAATGCCATTGGTTTGTTTGGTAATCTTTGCACTTTTTTCCCTTTTTGTTTGCTTGTAAAACAAGAGTATAGAATGAGACCGGGCTCTTTGACCATTTTACCTGAACTGGAGAAAATGACTGTGACTGAAGCAAGAAAGTTCCAGATTGATAGTCAGGTATGTGCATTTTAAAAAATCTTCTACTCCAGTAATTGTGAAAAACTGTTTTATGTGAGCAATCCCTGCCCCATTCCCATGTGCTTCATGATATGTTATTGCCTCTTTTATTGGGCCCATTCACACAACCGTATTTATCTGTCTGCATCCGTTCCGCAATTTTGCTGACCCATTCATTGCAAAAGATGCGGACAGCGCACTTTGTGGCCGCACTAAAAAGACAGAACAGGTCTGATTATTGTCCGTACGAATAGGACATGTTCTATCATGGAGAAGGCTGTTCCGTTCTGCAAATTCGGAAGGCACACAGTCTGTATCCGTGAATTGCTGGAACAAGGAAAAGGCAATTAAAAAAATTAAAGCTAGGATGTAAATCGTTTGTATAGAATCTTTTTTTATTTTTTTCATTTTTCAATGACATTTTTATGGTAAATTGGTAGCGAGCTGGGGGAAATTGACTAGATTGAGATCACCATGCATGGTTTCCCCAGTGCAGGGCTCCAGATGGCGACCAAAATGGTCGCCAATGTGACTTAGAATTTACAAATGGCGACAAGACTTTTTAGTCTTGTCGCCATTTGCGACTAGACCCGCCGCCGCAGCTCTGCCATTAAATACAGCGGCGGGGCACAGGAGATGATAGTTCTCTGCCCCGCCGCCGATGTTCTTCTCAGCAGCGCAGTGGAGAAGGAGTTTCTCCCTCCCCCTGTGCTGCTGCTGCCGCCGCCAATAGGAAGAGACAGGAGGAGGAGGGGAGGGGCTGTGGCCACTGCGCCACCAATGAATGTAACTGACCTGTTAATACAAATACAGGACGCAGGTGCCGGAATCAAATAGCCGACACCCGACCTCTATGACTGGGAGCTGCACCTGAGGGGTTAACTGCAGCGGATCACAGCTCCCTGTCATAGACGTCGGGTGCCGGCTATTTGATTCCGGTACCCGCCTCCTGTATTTGTATTAACAGGTAAGTTATCTTCATTGGTGGCGCAGTGCGCCCCCCCCCCAGTATATTAAACATTGGTGGCTCAGTGGGCAGTGCCAATGAGGGTTAAAAAAAGAAATAAAATATTAACTCTCCTCCAACTGATCGCGTAGCTGCTGGTCTCCTGTTCTTTCTTCAGTACCTGTGGTGACATCACTGAGCTCATCACATGGTCCATTGCCATGGTGATGTATCATGTGATGAGCACAGTGATGTCACCACAGGTCCTTTGACAGGTCCTGAAGAATGAACAGGAGACCGGCTGCTACACGATCAATTGGAGGAGGTGAGTTAATTATAATTAATTTTTTTTAACCCTCATTGGCACTGCCCACTGCGCCACCAATGTTTATTATACTGGGGTGTTGGGGGAGGGGGTGCGCTGTGCCACCAATGTTTATTATACTGGGGTGTTGGGGGCGCACTGCGCTACCAATGTTTATTATACTGGGGTGTATATAATGTTTATTATATTGACCTACTAAGCATTCTGTATTAAAGAATGCTATTATTTTCCCTTATAACCATGTTATAAGGGAAAATAATACAGTGAATAGACTTTCATCCTAGCAACCATGCGTGAAAATCACACCGCATCCACACTTGCTTGCGGATGCTTGCGATTTTCACGCAGCCCCATTAACTTCTATGGGGCCTGTGTTGTGTGAAAAACTCACAACATAGAGCATGCTGCGATTTTCACGCAATGCACAAGTGATGCGTGAAAATCACCGCTCATGTGCACAGCCCCATAGAAGTGAATGGGTCCGGATTCAGTGCTAGTGCAATGCGTTCACCTCACGCATTGCACCCACGCAGAAATCTCGCCCATGTGAAAGGGGCCTAAGAGTGAATAGGACAAGGGTTTCAAGCCTCTTAGGGGGCTAATAGTAAGTAAAAAAAAAAAAAAAAAAAAAACACTAAGGCTACTTTCACACTTGCGGCAGTGTGACCAGCAAGCAGTTTCGCCGATCTGGATGTGACTGAAAGCATTTGTGAGACGCATCCGGATGCGGATCCGTCTCACAAATGCATTGCAAGAACGAATCCATCTCTCCGCTTGTCATGCGGACAGACGGTCTTGTATCTTTTTACATTCCGGTATTTTGAATGCCGGATCTGGCACTAATACATTCCTATGG
This sequence comes from Bufo gargarizans, assembly GCF_014858855.1. Taxonomy (NCBI): domain Eukaryota; kingdom Metazoa; phylum Chordata; class Amphibia; order Anura; family Bufonidae; genus Bufo; species Bufo gargarizans. The sequence goes on along the minus strand of NC_058082.1, from coordinate 212,968,810 downwards.
GGGGAAAAATGCCGTATCCGGCATTCAGGCAAAACTTCTGTTCTTTTTCGCCGGAGATAAAATCGTAGCATGCTGCGGTTTTATCATTTGCCTGATCAGTCAAAATAACTGAACTGAAGACATCCTGAACGGATTGCTCTCCATTCAGAATGCATGGGGATATGCCTGATCAGTTCTTCTCCGGTATAGAGCCCCTAGGACGGAACTCTATGCCGTAAATGAAAAACGCTAGTGTGAAAGTACCCTAAAATATTAAGTTTAAATCCCCCCCCCCCTTTCCCAATTTTACATATAAAATATATAAACAATAAATAAATAAACATATTACACAGCGCTGCCTCCGAAAAGTCCAAACTATTAAATCATTAAAAAATATCTCCTATGCGGTGAGAATTCGCCATATTTTTAGTCACCTTGTCACCCCAAAAAATAGGATAGGACTGTTCTATTATGGGCCGAACGTTTTATAAAATGCGAAATGCATGCAGCTTTTTTGGGTGTGTTTTTTGCGTGGTATTGAGTATCGCATTTTTAATTGGGACATACCCTGGGTAAGGTTTATTTACAGATGCCTATACAGGCGTTGAACCTATCTTGCCCCAGGTGAGAATTAATACTTCACTTTTATTATTACTTATATTAAAAACTAAACGTGTACTTGATACCTTTTTATTTTAATTTTACTTAATGAACCAAAAACGAAAAAAAGGGTTAAAAATACAGTCACCACTCCACTGTAATATCAAGGTTTGGTCAGTGGATCAAGAGGGAGAGCAAGTGCACTATCTCTCACTCCTGTCACTTTACAGGCAATATACTGCCATCATGCCGCTTGCAGTGCCACCATCAACTAGACTGAGTTGTGGGAGCCGTCAGCCCACTGTGAACACAGCACATTAAGCATTCCATGTGCTATTAAATCAGCATCTATCCTATTGAACGATGACGGTTGTGATAACGTGTCTAACTGCTAAATTAATCTAGCATTGATAAGTAGGCCAGCCGGACTACTACTAACTAACTTGCAGTGGAGTGTAACACTGAGTTAAAAACTAAGTCTGCCCCCCGACATGTTTCACCAGATTACTGGCTTCTTCAGGGGAATTGGGCGGCAAGGAGTTGAGTATCGCAATACTTATTTATGGTGACGAAAGCGAACAAAAATTTTGGTATCGAAACAACCCTACGCCGATCTGATCGGCGTAGCGTTGTCACGATACCAACATTATTATTCGGTTTTGATTTGGCGACTAAAAATTTAATTTGGCTCCTAAATTTTTCAGTTCTGGAGCCAATGGCTACTAGGTATTTTTTTTAAGTCTGGAGCACTGCAGTGGAGACAATATAGCTGCTGGTTAGGATCTACAATATGTGCTGGCTGTCCACAGTAAAAGGAATACATTAACAGTGTGGGCTCAGTTCACACTGGCTCAGGTCACTGCTTTTGTTCTTTTCTCCAACCTCTGCTAAGAAAAGCAGCAGTGATAATCTGGACCTTTTTCTATTTGTATATAATTGCTTCAAATGTTGCCTCCAGTAAGTACATTAGCTTTGGCTTTGCATGTACAGTAGCTGCCACAAGTCATTTACGTGAACTTGGTTGATTGAAGCTTCTGTTCTTGTCAGCGGTTTCCCATTTTATAAGCAATACGCAAGAACATTTGGTGGTAAACTTTTTTTTGCATTTTATTTCTGTGACTTTGGGCTGTTTTGTTCTTTCTAGCCCAGAGAAAGGCAGACAGAAATGAGTTAGCTTTCCAGTAAATATTATACTTAAAGCTTTGTTTGTCACGTTTTTTCGTTTTCAGAAAGGTTTCCTAGCATATACCTTCTACAGAAGGCTCCAAGGTATACCATTGTATATGCATACAGTGGTGTATGTCACCTATAGGCTCCCATACAAAAAAACTAAAACATTTATTTTCAGGATGCCTCCATATAGTATAGATCCTACTCTGCTATTCAATATAGAAAAAAATAATATATGTATACCGACAGAGGGCTAAAGATTACTCCTTAGAATCCATTCGGTGCTCATCTACAGTTTAGACTAAATGTAGGGCTCAGATGTATTGTGAACAGAGCCTGAGCATGAAAGCCAATTACTACATTCATGCTGATGAGTGAGAATTTACTCCTCACTCCACGGACCAGGACATTATCGGATGTGCGGTACATGGCAAGTAGCTTTAATCATCCAGGCATAGGAGAGTGTGTATCAGTAGAGAACCTTTAGAGAGAAGCACAGAATGAAAGGACTAATCAACATATGGACCATTTTTTTTTAAATTAGAATTTCCCAATTTGTTATCTTGCTCACTCTTCTGCTTCTGGGCTTATGAATGCAGTATACCGTAGTTCTGTGTTTGAAATGAGTACTAGACTATCAGATTTTCTAGATTATCACACGTCTCTGCAGAAAGGAACCATTAAAGTGGTTGTCCAGCATAAAACACGTATCCCCTATCCTTAAGATAGGGAATAAATGTCTGACCAGCACTAGTCCGAATGCTGGGACTCCTGCCGTTCACAAGAATAGGGCCTTATGTTGCCTGTTTGAATGCAGCGGCATCTATCTATTAATGCTGTACAAGTGCACATGAGGTGCTTAGCAAATATATTTTGATAAAAAATATCTGTGCCCATCCACCATGGCAAGGTGACCTTTATCTGGATGAGAAACTATGTATTACCTATGACTATGCCATATAGACATCTAAATTCAGGCGAGCAGAACCCACATATATACCGTGTCTGCTACAACAGTTGCCTCACTAGGTCAGCAGGGCACATGTCTGGCATTTTCACTGCTGCTTTGTTCACTCCAAGTGACTGCTGGAGACCGCCGAGTTCAACTCCCTGAAGTGCACAGAACCTCTTTCTTTCCCTTGGTCCTATTTTTGTCCCATATTATGTTTAAAACTTAGCAATGTATAACAATTTCTCGCTTTGTCCTCGGGAGTCAACTCCCCTCCCCGTCCTGTCACAAGCTGTAGGACAAGTGGCTGGGGCAGAAGCCTCCCTCATCGATAGTGGGTCAAAAAAGTCCCATCCCTCTACAACCAACAGGAGAATAACCCCCTCCGTCACTCTGCCAGGATGATGCAGCAATTTTGCACACTGATAAACAGTGGGAGCCACTATATTTCCTATAACCCTTTGCTTTTATCATTTATTTCTAGGTTCGTTTAAGCACCGCATGTTCACTTTGGCAGCTCTTAAGATACCTTATACGATTATATGTGGGAAAACGATAGAATAGGATGGGGAAAAACCTATGCAATCCATTATGGTTTCTGTTCATGTCACTTTTAACTGTTCTGATTGTCTGTGGAATGTTTTATATAGCGACCACCCAGCTGTCCAGTGCTGAAGTACATATGGCCGGTACTGTTTGAACAGTCAGTGTTGAGAACATGTGGATGCAATAAGAGGTCAGCGCTGCAGCAAATATTCAGAGGCTCAACAATATGTTGTGTCTGTGGCTCTTTCCCCTCAATAAGATCAGACTTAATCTTCTCTTGTCTCCTGGCAGATGGTTCGCCTCTGCAGCTCAGACAAGCCCGTAAACATTTACCAACATGAGAAGAATGGGCCCTTCTGTGTTTTTGTATCTCTTTTGAAAGAAGTCACAAAATATGTTTAGTAACTTATTCCATGTTTATCCCTCATGCTCTACAGCGTAAAAAAAGAAAGCATGTCATGTGGCCCTACCTCAAGAAAAAGTTATCAGAACCCCTCCTGAAGTTATAAACCTGTATTGCTTAACCCGTCCCCTTCTTCCTCTTAATAATCACCTTTGCCAATCTCTCCTTTTCGTTCATGTGATACCCACAATGTTATTTTTATCAGCTATTTCTAGCGTTTTCAGTAAAAGTCAGAGCCCTGGGTATAGGCTTCCTGCAGGGAAAGATGCAGCAAATGCTAATTTGTTAGGCTACTTTCACACCTGCGTTCGGTGCGGATCAGTCTTGTATCTGCACAGACGGATCCGCACAGATAATGCAATCGCTTGGATCCGTCTTGACTTGCATTGAAAGTCAATGGGGGACGGATCTGTTTTCATTTGCACCATATTGTGTCATTGAAAACGGATCCGTCCCTATTGACTTACATTGTAAGTCAGGACGGATCCATTTGGCTCCGCATCGTCAGGCGTCACCGTCTAAAAAACGCTACAGATACCAAACGCAGCCAAATTGATGCATTCTGAACGGATCCTTATCCTTTCAGAATGCATTGGGGCTAAACTGATCCGTTTTGGGCTGCTTGTGAAAGCCCTGAAACGAATCTCACAACCAGACCCAGAAACGCCAGTGTGAAAGTAGCCTTAGTTGGGAGTAGGTTTAAAACGTTAAACTTTTTTGAGATGTATAATTTCATTACAGCCAACAGTGGACACGTTGAAAAATATGACCCACATCGATTTCATCCACAAAGAGCGACTGGAAGAGCTCAGAAGTGTGTGCAGGAATGGATCACTCGCAAACCTCTCACATTCCGGCATTTCCAAGTTTGTGTTGGATCGAATCTTTGTCTCTGACAAGCACAAGATATTGTTTTGTCAGACCCCTAAAGTAGGAAATACCCAATGGAAAAAAGTTCTCATTGTTTTAAACGGTAATTCAGTTACTATAAAAAGACAACATGGATTTACTGCCTCGGGGTATAATTCACATTGCTCCTTAGCATAAGGCTATATGCACACAAACGTATTTTGTTCCATTTTTTTTTGCAGATTGGATGAGGACCCATTTCAGTGGATCTGCAAAAAATGCAGACGGCACACAGTGTGCTGTCCGCATCCGTATGTCCGTTTTGTAGCCCTGCAAAAATATAGAGCATGTCCTATTCTTGTCCATTTTGCGAACAAGGATGGGCATTGTTAAAATAGATCCACAAAAAAATGGATGCAACATGGATGTCCATGTTTTGCGGACCGCAGAATACATACGGTCATGTGCATGTAGAATAATTCATATATTGTACACGAGGCATTTGTATACGTTTTGATCAAAATGCACTCGCCACGTCAAGGTTGCCTATTTTAATTGGGTACCTACTCTAACTTGCAGCAGCACATGGCGACAGCCGCCGCTGCAACACAGTGCCCACATGCAGCGTGACTCAGCAGTCCAACAGCTTCCCTGCTGTCACACTAAGGGTACTTTCACACTAGTGTTTTTCTTTTCCGACACTGTTCCGTCATGGGGGCTTAATACCGGGAAAAAAATGATCAGTTTTATCCCCATGCATTCTGAATGGAGAGCAATCCGTTCAGGATGTCTTCAGTTCAGTCACTGAACGGCGTTTTGGATGGAGGAAATAGCGCAGCATGCTGCGGTATTATCTCCGTCCAAAATTCCGGATCAGATGCCGGATCCGGTAAAAATGTGAAAAAATATATATAACGGATCCATTTCTCAGGATGACATCCGGAGAGACTGATCCGTTCCTGCAATGCATTTGTAAGACGGATCCGCGTCCGGATCCGTCTACAAATGCTGTCCGTTTGCATGCAGATTGCTGGATCACTCTGCCGCAAGTGTGAAAGTAGCCTAAGCCCCCTTGGCACTGGGCCCCACCGATACACAGCATAACGGCAACCACGTAGTACTGCACCATGTGAACAGATGTCTGACGCTCACCTGTCCATGTGGTCTCAGGAACTACAAACTAAAACCAATTAGGAATTCATTAACCCTTATGCAGTCTCCTGGTAATTAAATCACCTGGGCCGAAAGGGACACCACGGAAGAAAAAAGAGCACTAAAAAAATATTATTATTATTATTATTATAACTTTGTCTACATAAGAAATGCTATTTGCTGAAGTGAGACAACCCTTTTAAGTCCTATTATTACTAGTGTGCTATTCAAATATGTTAAATATATTGGGGACCTTTTTATTTAACTTTTAATGCAAAAATTCCTTTCTGATATTTCCATGATACAATTTGTTTTTTAAACCCAGCCAAGTGCCTGAAGTTACAAAAAACTCTTGTAAGAATTGTGAGCCAATATGTTATTAATTTGACATTGTTTTTTTAGGTGCATTTTCATCGATTGAGGATATCCCAGAAAATGTAGTTCACGATCATGAAAAGAATGGTCTTCCGCGGCTATCCTCATACAGTAAAGCAGATGTGCAGGAGAGGTATGGCTACCGCACAGGCACCGGCATCCATTTCTAGTATGTAGAATTGTTTCAAAGTATGTAAAACCCCCACAAAAAACTTTACATTGGGGAACCTACAATAACATTCATTTTAAGGAATTGTATAAACAGCGACTCCTTCAATATACCTATTATTGTAGCCTTCCTAAAATGTGTATACACAGCTACAGCGCTTTACTAATTGTCTATTCTCTGTGAATTAACCTGCAACCAGCGGCTGATATTTATGGCCTGAGGCAACTACGTTATCTGCTTTTTTATTTTATTTTTTTTTAATTTTTTTTATTATGTTTGAATATTTAGAACTGTTAAGAATAAAAACTTTTGATATGTCATAGCCACATGTCAAAGGTTTTGATTGATGGGATTTGAGTGCTCAGACCCCCACTGATCACATATCGCACGCTCCTCGCAGACAGATAGAAAGTCTATGAGCCCATCCCTGTTCCATGTGCGCTATGTGAGCGCATCGCTCACCTCATTCTAGAAATCGTGGGGGTGTAAGCACTCAGACGCCACCGATCAAAATCTTTTGATATGTTGGGTGACATGAAAAGTTTTTAAAACTTGAGTGACCCTTTAATGGGAAACCCGTCATCAAATCCATCCTATTAAAATCCACTTACATTTCCGAAGAGCCATTGTCAGCTGGATTTAATGTTCTTTCTCCCATGTTACACTGTGGGCTTAATGCAGAGGAAACAGCTTTTTAATCATGTATAAATTAGTTCCTGGGTGCAATGAGGGCATTTCCATTGCACTTCTCACTCTCTAGATGCCACACCCCAAACTCTTTGACAGTGCCAAGCGTCTTAACTTATTCTTGCCTGGCCCTGAAGTCTCGCTACAGCGTGACCGCCGCGGTGTTCGGCGCATACGCAGAACAAGGGATTAAGCTTGCATTGCACCTGGCAAGGGCTTATTTTCCAGAGATAGCGATGGCCAGTTTGGCAAATTTTTCAGACATTGGACAAACTTATGAATCTGTCTGCCCATACACATGTGTACAGTGATTCCATAATGCCTTCAGTATTCGCAGTAACAGTTCCAGACATATTGGTGCCAGTAACAGCCATTAGTAAACCTCTTTTCGTGTCCATTTAAACCAATAGGGGTTTTCAGAGACTTAATAAATAACCGATGACCAATTCTCTGCATAGGTCATCAGTATCTGATGGGTAGGGGTCCGACACCCAGGACCCCCGCTGATCAGCTGTTTGAGCAGGCAGCGGCGCAGCCTTCTCACAGCTCTTCCTAGTCCAGTGACAACATGTTAATCAGTCATATGGTCTAGAACAGGGGTGCACAACCTGCGGCCCGGGGGCCACATGCGGCCCTTGATACCATTCTGTGCGGCCCCCAACCATCTGGTAACTGACATGTATGCCTATGTCTTGTGGCTGCTCACATGTATTTTTCATGTATTTCTCCCATCAGATGGAAGCCCTAGAAGTGTAACTAGACATTAATGGTATATAATGTGTGTTCAATATGCCATAAGTACAATATTTCAGTTGTTAATACACCTTTAAATTGTAATTGCGGCCCTCATCATTGGTTCAGTCTGGCAATGTGGCCCCCAACCAGGAAACGTTGTGCACCCCTGGTCTAGAAGCAGCTCAGCTCCATAGAAGTGAATGGGGCTGAGCTGAAGTACAGCCGTGATACAGTGTATGGCGCTGTGCTTGGTAAGATACAAGAAGGCCGTGGCACCCATAGCAGTGCCGGTGTCTTCTCAAACAGCTGATCGGTAGGGGTCCCAGTTGTCAGACCCCCACCGATCAGTTACTATATTAAAGACCTGGAAAACCCTTTTAATTGGAATTGAGAGAGGGGACAGAGATCAGGAATGTTGAAATCCATCATGTCCTTTCTATCCCTGATATTTGCCATTGGGGAGTTGGCAGTCCCTATACACATTAGATTGTCCTGCATTAATTAATGAGAATGACACTGCCCTCTGCTGTTAGTCTCTGGTAAAACAAGCAGCACTGAGATCTTCCTGACTCTTCAGGAGCCCCTTCAAAAAAAACAAAAAGTTACTTGATGGGCCACAGTTCTGCTGTGAAAGCGAAGATCGTGAATGAGAGCCAGTCACCTAGAAAACACATGTCATACCGGCAGCATTACCTGATAGCAGTCTGTAGATTGATTCCAAAGATGTTTTTGTACTTTGTGTCAGATGTATAATGCCAGAGAAAAGACTTATATTCCCTTGCCTGTGTTATGTAAATGAGGTTCTTGAAGTCAAGGGGAGCAGCGCCTTTCCCGCTTGAAATCAAGCTTGCTGTGCCCCCTTTCCCACCCTTTAGCGTTTGATTGATAGAAGTTCTAATTCCTATCATGTCGGACGCAAGTTCTAAATCTCCTACACACACAGCTCCCCCGTCTTTCCCGCACCTGCGCCTTATTCTCTGCGGCTGTGAGTTTTCAGCGGCTCAATGTGAGGGCACAGGCTCGCATGCATGAATGCGCCACTAAATATTCAACATAAAACCATGTGCAGGCGCTGGAAAGACGGGGACGCTGCATGTATGCGAGATTTAGATCTTGCATCCGACATGATGGGAATTAGAACTTCTATCAATCAAACACTAAGGAGTGGGAAGAGAGTGTGGCTTTTTTATTTTTATTTTTATCCACTACAAAACCCACAACATGTGAACTTACCCCAACTAAAGTCACCTCCTGCTAGGACGTTGCCGAACAGCCACCCAAATGTATTCTGGCATTGCACAGCCAGAAGTAGTGTTTTTGTACAATGTACATCGAATATACCTTGTCACTTGTATTTCATGCTCTCATTAACTTTTTTTTAATTTTTTATTCCAATTGTTTTCAGGCTGAATTCCTATTTCAAGTTCCTCATTGTCAGAGATCCCTTTGAGAGACTGATTTCTGCATACAAAGATAAGTTTGTACAGAACCCCCGTTTTGAGCCATGGTATAAGCACAACATTGCTCCAGTCATTATTCGCAAGTACAGGAAAGATCGTACAGAAACCCAGGGTGGTCTGCAGTTTCAAGACTTTGTACGGTACTTGGGTGACCCAAACCACAAGTTTCTAGATCTCCAGTTTGGGGACCATATAATCCACTGGGTAACTTATGTGGAGCTGTGTGCCCCTTGTGAAATAAATTACAATGTCATTGGGCATCATGAGACTCTTGAGGAGGATGCACCATACATCTTGAGGGAAGCAGGAATAGATAAACTGGTCTCTTACCCCGCCATACCACCAGGAATCACAAAATACAACCTATCAAAAGTGGAACATTATTTTTCCAAAGTATCCCAGAGAGACATCAAACGTCTTTATGACAGATTTGAAGGAGACTTCAAGCTTTTTGGATATAAAGAGCCAACATTTTTATTTCATTGATGTGGCGCTGTATACAGTGGGGTAATGACCCACTGTGTCTGCAGCAAGAGCACTACTGAAGCTTTTTATTCATTGTTATATGGACTACATACAGTTGGTGTTTTTTTTTTTTTTTCCTCTGACAATAATGTACTGTATTTGCACTTTAACCCACTTACAGCAGTGCATTAGATACAATGTATTATATTTTGTATGGTGGGTATTGGCCTGTAAGTACCCGCTCTGGGACTAATGGTGGGTGCGGTTGGAAATCTTATGTGAATACGTTATTCTGTTTACAGCTTAAATGTATAGCCGAGCTGCCGCAGTGGTAAAAAGTGCTGCAATATCCAGCTCTGTTGTTTGCTTTTTATTTTTACCTGATGATTTATTATTATTAGTGCCATTCTGAAAGAGCCACTAGTATAAGGATACAAGGACTAGGATGCACCTATACTATTTCTAATGACTGAACTACATAACGCCCAGCGAGGCAGTGATCCCATGCCCTTGCATCTTATCTCTCTCACAGAAAGCAATTTTTGTAGCTCTGGTGCTTTTATTAAGGGGATTGTATAATTCTAGGACTAACGCTTGGAATTTAGGTAAGATAAAGATTTTTGTATTTTCTCCACTTTTTGATGTGGCCAAATGGAGAAAATGATTTTGTACTAAAGCATACTTTTGTCATTGACCTATCAAAAAAGTGCATAAGTATACAGCAGGTCTGCGGGACCAATATTTTACAAAGCTCTCTGACTCTTAGGTTTATAACTAATGGTACTGCCACTTCCATTTACTTAAATACAGCTATAATGGACGTCACAATTCCACTGAACTGGAAGATACTACAATAAATAAAGCACCAGAACATGTTAAGAGCTGAAGAGACGCAACCCAGCTATTCTCTGATATTTCTCAATGATATGTCAGGAAATAGAGGAGTGATGTACTATATTTTAAATTTTTTTTGCTCTGGCATCTACCTTTTCCAGATAGCCACTAAGTAACAAATGCGAGCCCAGTGACCATTTCATCGATGCATGCTGCAAATACATGCCCAAGCTGGACTCCTACTGTAACGGCTGGAATCGGAAAAATATCTGATCCCAGCCATTTAACTCATTACATGCTGCTGTCAATATTGACTGTGGCATCTTAGGTACTTGACAGAGGGAAAAGGCTCCCTCTGTCAGCCCATCAGGGCCCTGCAAAGTGATTGTGGGGCACCAATGGGTTTCTTTGGCAGCCAGCAAAGGCCTCCTGGTCTGTTTTAAGCAACTGCATGTTAGTCTATGCCAGTGGTATGGCATAATAAGTTGCCTGTCAGTGTAATAATGCTCTGAAATGCTATGTATTCCAGAGCATTATAGAAGCCTTCAGGTGACCACTACTTCAAGTCTGCTAGGGGGACAAGAAAATAGTTTATTATAATACGCATTCCCATCTTGGATGTCGGTGGCGTATCGCTAGAATATGCCTCAAAATGCAGGAGGGCACATGCACAGCCGCCTTTCATTCTTACGGGAGCAGTGAAAATTTCTATAAACTCTATAGAAGTGAATGGAGCGGTCGCCGCACTTGAAAGGTGCACTTCCCATTCATTTCAATGAGACTTCTGAAAATACCAAATCGTGCAGCTCAGCTATTTTCAGCACTCCCATCGGATTGAATGGAGGGCAGCCGTGCATGTGCAGTGCGCTCTCCAGCACATTGCGGGCTCCATTCTTAGTACAGGGGCAAGTCCCAGAGGTGGGATCCGCACCTATCAGACGTTGAGGGGCATATCCTAGAAATATGTTCCCAATAGCCATTATGTGTAACATCAGGTGGAACTGAATAAAAATCTTCACAGGATATCTGGTTTGGGTAATGGGGGTGGAGACTTCACTGTGTATATGCTCCCAATGTCCAAGATGGGCATACCCCTTTAAGTGGTTTTCCCATCTTATCCAACTTGTAAAAACATTTTAATACACAGTGAAGCCTCTCTAAAAGACCATCCTCATTACCCAAACCAGATATCCTGTGCAATTTTTTATTCAGTTCCATCTGATGTTATGCATAATGGCCATTTTCTTTGAGAAGACCGCCCCTCTAGAAGGGGACTTTTTACTGCAAGTAGTTGTCTCTTAGAGATTTCACAGTATTTCGTGTTTCCATTCTTTGTGCGGTCAGTGATTGGAAACATTCTTGTTTATAGCCAGAGATTGAAAACCTTCCCCGGTTATATCCAATGGAGAGATGCACAGCTCTCCCTTGTGAGTAGTACGGGATCAGAAGCATTCTTTAGCCTCCGAATGTAAGCAAGGTTTCTGTTCATTGGCAGAAAGCAAGAGATCGTGAAAATGGAAAGGAATAAAAACAGTAAAAGTAGATTAGGAAGTTACATAATTTATTATTATGTAACACTCAAGCTTTTATTTGCATATAGACTGGTGAACCTCTTCAAACCCCTAATTTTTTTTTATTTGTGTTGTGTTTTTTTTTTTTTTTTTTTTTTTTTAAACCTTGCATAATGATAGATTGGGTTAGAACATAACTAGTGTTATGTTGAATATGATGTGAGGCATATGTTAAATAAACGTACTCCCTTCTACTTTGTGACTAGCCCTAATTTATTGCCTCTAGATGGATCAGCACGGAAGACATATGAAAAAACATTTCTGTTTAAGGGTACTTTCACACTAGCATTGTGAGGATCCGGCAGGCAGTTCCGGAAACGGCACTGCCTGCCGGATCATGTAAACGGATACCGGATCTGTCTCATCTGGCATAACGGATCCGGTATTTAAATTTTTTCGAAGATCAAAGGCGAAACTAGCTCCTCCTATCTCCCGGCGCATGCGCAGAGTGGAAAACCGGATCCGGCAACACGGCAATTTCCGGAACACTTGTTACCAGATCCGGCATTAATACATCTCTTTGGAAATGAATGCCGGATCCAGCAAGTGCGGTAGTGTTCCTGGATTTTGGCCAGAAAAAATACTGCAGCAAGCTGCAGTATTTTGTCCGGTCAAATACCGTAAAAGGGAATTGGAACGGAAGACATCCTGATGCATACTGAACTGGACTGCTTTCCATTTATAATGCATTAGGACAAAACTGATGCGTTTTTTTTCCGGTATCGAGACCCTTTACCGGATTTCAATAACGGAAAAGAATAACGCTAGTGTGAAAGTATGCTAAGGATGTGTTGAATATATTTTCCTCCTCATGAATGTATCCATATTCATTCTTGTTACCAACGCCACCTGTTTTATTTTCCAGCTCAGTAAAACATATTTTGCTTTACAGTGCCATCTAGTGGGCGACCATGGTGTTCTCATTTAAAAAAATAAATACCAGTTACTGGCTTCACTTGAACGAGTTTGACTGCGTTATATAAAGTTCTCTCAAAAGGCTCAGTCTGTCTGTCTACGCCAGCAGGGGAAGAAAGTGCTTGCACCTTTTGGAATTATTGTCTTATTTCTGGCCCAGCATCTGTTACTCAAGGAACTTGGGGACTTGTTCCATTTCTCTTCAAGAGGATCCACTGGAAGATGTGCTAGTGCTAGCCTATTTTGTACCATTTTAAATAAGTGGCACAGTTTTGTGCTGTGTATTTCAGTACAGGGAAAACAATCAATTCCTTGTAAAAAAAAAAAAAAAAAAAAATGGTGTGTAAATCACTTAGGCCCCTTTCACACGGGCGAGATTTCCACGCGGGTGCAATGCGTGAGGTGAACGCATTGCACTGAATCCAGACCCATTAATTTCTATGGGGCTGTGCAGATGAGCGGTGATTTTCACGCATCACTTGTGTGTTGCGTGGAAATTGCAGCATGCTCCTCTTTGTGCGTTTTTCCACGCAAAGCAGGCCCCATAGAAGTGAATGGGGCTGCGTGAAAATCACAAGCAAGTGCGGATGCGGTGCGAGTTTCACGCACGGTTGCTAGGAGACAATTGGGATGGAGACCCGATCATTATTTTCCCTTATAACATGGTTATAAGGGAAAATAATAGCATTCTTAATACAGAATGCATAGTACAATAGGGCTGGAGGGGTTAAAAAAATAAAAATGTAACTCTCCTTAATCCACTTGTTCGTGCAGCCCGGCTTCTCTTCTGTCTTCATCTTTGCTGTCACCACAGGTCCTTTTCCTGTGCACATCACTATGCTCATCACATGGTCCGTCACACGGCAGTCACCATGGTAAGGCTACTTTCACACCTGCGTTCGATCGGCTCCGTCTGCATCATAACTTAGAAAGTCTGAAAGTAGCCTGAGCGGATCCGTTCAGACTTTACATTGAAAGTCAATGGGGGACAGATCCGCTTGAAGATTGAGCCATATGGTGTCATCTTCAAGCGGATCCGTCCCCATTGACTTACATTGTAAGTCGGAACGGATCCGCTCGCCTCCGCACGGCCAGGCGGACACCCGAACGCTGCTCGCAGCGTTCAGGTGTCCGCTCACTGAGCGGAGCGGAGGCTGAGCGCTGGCAGGCGGATGCATTCTCAATGGATCCGCCTCCACTGAGAATGCATTAGGGCCAGACGGCTGCGTTCAGGGCCGCTCGTGAGCCCCTTCAAACGGAGCTCACGAGCGGACACCTGAACGCAGGTGTGAAAGGAGCCTAAAAGATCATGTGATGGACCATTTGATGAGCGTAGTGACGTCACCACACGTCCTTTTCCTGTGCACAGCAAAGATGAAGACAGAAGAGAAGCCGGGCTGCACGAACAAGTGGATTAAGGTGAGTTAAGAAAAAAAAAATTTTTTTTTTTTTTTTTTTTTTTTTTTTTTTAACCCCTCCAGTCCTATTGTACTATGCATTCTGAATTAAGAATGCTATTATTTTCCCTTCATAACCATGTTATAAGGGGAAATAATACAATCTACACAACACCTAACCCAAACTTCTGTGAAGAAGTTCAGGTTTGGGTACCAAATATGCCGATTTTTCTCACGCGCGTGCAAAACGCATTACAATGTTTTGCACTCGCGCGGAAAAATCACACATTTTCCTGCGACGCACCCGCATCTTATCCGGGCCAAAAACATGACGCCGGTGTGAAAGAGGCCTTATAGTTTACCTATGGAATTAGCCTGCCTAAAAATTGAGGAATTTTTAAATACAATACAATAAAATTCCTTTATTGTAGCAGATCAGAAAAGCCATTTAGCCACTTATAGATGACTCAAAACTTTAAATGCTAGTGTTCCTCTGTTATCTCCTAAACGGGTTATCCCATGATTAATGTAGAAAAATGAAAATCGGACATCATATAGTACAGGGCAGTCTAACAGAGCTAGAACCAGCCCTGTACATCACACAGATCCAGAGATCTTCCCATTCATTGCTCTGCTAAAATTAATATCAAGCTGGCAGCTCAAGGGGAGTTTCTTTTCTGTTGCAGCTCTCTCCCTATCACAGCTCTGGAGGCAGTTGAAGGATGAAACTGAGCATGTGCGACCTTTTCAGTGAGCCGAACAAAGAAATAAAAAAGAGCAGGTGGTGCTGTACATATACAATTTATTGAATAACTCCATGACCATACAAAATTTTTAATTACAGTGGTCCCTCAAGATACAAAATTGGTTCCAGGACGACCATTTTAACTCCTTTCTGACCGCCTAACGCACGGATGCGTCCTGGCGGCCGTCGATTCATTCCTCCTGGACGCATCCGTGCGTCATCTTGCGAGACGCGAGATTTCCTGTGAACGCGCGTTCACAGGATCGGAAGGTAAGCGAGTGGATCTGCAGCCTGCCAGCGGCGATCGTTCGCTGGCAGGCTGTAGATGCGATTTTATTTATTTATTTATTTTTAACCCCTAACAGGTATATTAGATGCTGTTTTGATAACAGCGTCTAATATACCTGCTACCTGGTCCTCTGGTGGTCCCTTTTGCTTGGGTCGACCACCAGAGGACACAGGCAGCTCAGTAATAAGTAGCACCAATCACCACACCACACTACACTACACCCACCCCCCGGGCACTTATTAACCCTTTATGAACCCCTGATCACCTGATATAGACTCCATGATCACCCCCCTGTCATTGATCACCCCCCTGTAAGGCTCCATTCAGACGTCCGTATGTGTTTTGCGGATCCACGCATCCATGGATCGCATCCGCAAAACATATACGGACGTCTGAATGGAGCCTTACAGGGGGGTGATCAATGACAGGGTGGTGATCACCCCATATAGACTCCCTGATCACCTCCCGGTCATTGATCACCCACCTGTAAGGCTCCATTCAGACATTGTTTTGGCACAAGTTAGCGGAAATTGATTTTATTTTATTTTTTTATTTTTTATTTCTTACAAAGTCTCATATTCCACTAACTTGTGTCAAAAAATAAAATCTCACATGAACTCACCATACCCCTCACAGAATCCAAATGCGTAAAAATTTTTAGACATTTATATTCCAGACTTCTTCTCACGCTTTAGGGCCCCTAAAATGCCAGGGCAGTATAAATACCCCACATGTGACCCCATTTCAGAAAGAAGACACCCCAAGGTATTCCGTGAGGGGCATATTGAGTCCATGAAAGATTGAAATTTTTGTCCCAAGTTAGCGGAAAGGGAGACTTTGTGAGAAAAAAACAAAAAAAAATTTCTGCTAACTTGTGCCAAAAAAAAAATATTCTATGAACTCGCCATGCCCCTCATTGAATACCTTGGGGTGTCTTCTTTCCAAATTGGGGTCACATGTGGGGTATTTATACTGTCCTGGCATTTTAGGGACCCTAAAGCGTGAGAAGAAGTCTGGGATCCAAATGTCTAAAAATGCCCTCCTAAAAGGAATTTGGGCCCCTTTGCGCATCTAGGCTGCAGATAAGTGTCACACATGTGGTATCGCCGTACTCAGGAGAAGTTGGGCAATGTGTTTTGGGGTGTCATTTTACATATACCTATGCTGGGGGAGATAAATATCTTGGTCAAATGCCAACTTTGTATTAAAAAAATGGGAAAAGTTGTCTTTTGCCAAGATATTTCTCTCACCCAGCATGGGTATATGTAAAATGACACCCTAAAACACATTCCCCAACTTCTCCTGAGTACGACGATACCACATGTGTGACACTTTTCTGCAGCCTAGGTGGGCAAAGGGGCCCACATTCCAAAGAGCACCTTTCGGATTTCACCAGCCATTTTTTACAGATTTTGATTTCAAACTACTTTGCACGCATTTGGGCCCCTAAAATGCCAGGGCAGTATAACTACCCCACAAGTGACCCCATTTTGGAAAGAAGACACCCCAAGGTATTTCATGATGGGCATAGTGAGTTCATGGAAGTTTTTATTTTTTTTGTCACAAGTTAGTGGAATATGAGACTTTGTAAGAAAAAAAAAAAAAAATCATAATTTTCAGTGAATACCTTAGGGTGTCTACTTTCCGAAATTGGGTCATTTGTGGGGTTTTTCTACTGTCTGGGCATTGTAGAACCTCAGGAAACATGACAGGTGCTCAGAAAGTCAGAGCTGCTTCAAAAAGCGGAAATTCACATTTTTGTACCATAGTTTGTAAACGCTATAAGTTTTACCCAAACCATTTTTTTTTTTTTTTTTTTTTTTTTTTTTTTTTTTTACCCAAACATTTTTTTTTTAATCAAAGACATGTAGAACAATAAATTTTGCGATAAATGTATATATGGATGTCGTTTTTTTGAAAAATTTTACAACTGAAAGTGAAAAATGTCATTTTTTGGCAAAAATTTCGTTAAATTTCGAT
Organism: Bufo gargarizans; assembly: GCF_014858855.1. Taxonomy (NCBI): domain Eukaryota; kingdom Metazoa; phylum Chordata; class Amphibia; order Anura; family Bufonidae; genus Bufo; species Bufo gargarizans. The sequence continues at coordinate 212,951,540 of NC_058082.1, read as the reverse complement.
TAATAACAAAAAAAGTACAAATGTCAGCAGCAATGAAATACCACCAAATGAAAGCTCTATTAGTGAGAAGAAAAGGAGGTAAAATTCATTTGGGTGGTAAGTTGCATGACCGAGCAATAAACGGTGAAAGTAGTGTAGTGCAGAAGTGTAAAAAGTGGCCTGGTCATTAAGGGTGTTTAAGCTAGGGCGGCTGAGGTGGTTAAGTTGAGTAATTAGTTCCAAAGCCCCAAAGTGTCATCCAAGATGAGAGAAAAATGAAGATTTAAGAAAAATAAGCAGATAACTGAGACAGATAAAACAAGTCCTTACATATAACAGTCAGGAATAGCTGCTAACCAACAACTAATACAGCTATTTACCAGAGAAGTGTCCTTGATTGGTTGGATCAGAGTCAGAGGCATTGTATGTTGAGTCTAGTTTAAACTTACGATGGGTCATTGTCTGTTGAAAATATTGTATCCTGAGGCCATTGTATCTTGAGGGATCACTGTACATACAATTACAAAAGTATTCAGATCCAGGTGCTGGTTTGAAAACTGTAGAATACTTTTCGTGGGACAACCCCTTTAAAGAGGACCTTTTACTACTGTACAAACTAAAAACTAACTAGATCAGTGGGCAGAGCGGCGCCCAGGGGTCCCCCTGCACTTACTAGTATGCCTGGGCGCCGCTCCGTTCGCCCGGTATAGGCTCCGGTGTCTGCGCTCCCTCTGACTGATTTTCTTGTAGGAGGCGTGTCCCTTGCTGCACTGCTGACCAATTGCAGCGCACAGCTCATAGCCTGGTGATTTCGGTGATGTCATCGGCGCAGGCGCACTGAGGGAGTTCTGAGGAGACGAGCCTCCTCATCTCAGAGCGCCTGCGCCGAATCAACACAGGCGCGCGATTTTTGAAATGCCGACAGGGCTGGCCGGAGGAGGAGATCCCGGCTGGCCCTGTCAATCAACACGACGAGGGGGCGGATTTCTGCAGCAGCTACCAGCAAGTAGCCGCCCTACTTGCTGGTAGAGACCGAATTTACATATTATAAAACTTCTTTTTTTGCAGAAACTGCTGGATCAAAGTAAGTAACACAATTATATTGTCATATATCGCAATATAACTAATTTCACTAGCCCAAAAAAAAAAAATCACTTTAGTGGGGTGACAGAAGCCCTTTAACCACCTCAGGACCGCCGTACGCAGGATTGCGTCCTGCCGGCGGTCCTGCTCTTCTGGGTGGACGCATATACGCGTCCTCCCGCGAGAGCCGAGATTTCCTGTGAACGCGCGCACACAGGAACGGAAGGTAAGCGAGTGGATCTCCAGCCTGCCAGCGGCGATCGCTCGCTGGCAGGCTGGAGATCCGAATTTTTTAACCCCTAACAGGTATATTAGACACTGTTTTCATAACAGCGTCTAATATACCTCCTACCTGGTCCTCTGGTGGTCCCTTTTGTTAGGATCGACCACCAGAGGACTCGGGTAGCTCAGTACAGTCGCACCAAACACCACACTACACTACACCCCCCCCCCCCCCCGTCACTTATTAACCCCTTATAAACCCCTGATCACCCATGATCACCCCATATAAACTCCCTGATCACCGCCCTGTCATTGATCACCCCCCTGTCAGGCTCCGTTCAGACGTCCGTATGATTTTTATGGATCCACGGATACATGGATCGGATCCGCAAAAAGCATACGGACGTCTGAATGGAGCCTTACCAGGGGGGGGTGATCAATGACAGGAGGGTGATCACCCATATACACTCCCTGATCACCCCCTGTCATTGATCACCCCCCTGTAAGGCTCCATTCAGACGTCCGCATGATTTTTACGGATACATGGATCGGATCCGCAAAACACATGCGGACGTCTGAATGGAGCCTTACAGGGGGTGATCAATGACAGGCGGGTGATCGCCCATATACACTCCCTGATCACCCCCTGTCATTGATCACCCCCCTGTCATTGATCACCCCCCTATAAGGCTCCATTCAGACGTCCGCATGATTTTTACGGATACATGGATCGGATCCACAAAACACATGCGGACGTCTGAATGGAGCCTTACAGGGGGGGTGATCAATGACAGGGGGGTGATCAGGGAGTGTATATGGGTGATCACCCCCTGTCATTGATCACCCCCCTGTCATTGATCACCCCCCTGTAAGGCTCCATTCAGACGTCCGCATGATTTTTACGGATCCATGGATCGGATCCGCAAAACACATGCGGACGTCTGAATGGAGCCTTACAGGGGGTGATCAATGACAGGCGGGTGATCACCCATATACACTCCCTGATCACCCCCCTGTCATTGATCACCCCCCTGTAAGGCTCCATTCAGACGTCCGCATGTGTTTTGTGGATCCGATCCATGTATCCATGGATCCGTAAAAATCATGCGGACGTCTGAATGGAGCCTTACAGGGGGGGTGATCAGTGACAGGGGGGGTGATCACCCTGATTACCCCCTGTCATTGATACCCCCCCTGTAAGGCTCCATTCAGACGTCCGCATGTGTTTTGTGGATCCGATCCATGGATCCGTAAAAATCATGCGGACGTCTGAATGGAGCCTTACAGGGGGGGTGATCAGTGACGGGGGGTGATCACCCCCTGTCATTGATAACCCCCCTGTAAGGCTCCATTCAGACGTCCGCATGTGTTTTGCGGATCCGATCCATGGATCCTTAAAAATTATACGGACGTCTGAATGGAGCCTTACAGGGGGGTGATCAATGACAGGGGGGTGATCAGGGAGTCTATATGGGTGATCACCCCCCTGTCATTGATCACCCCCCTGTCATTGATCACCCCCCTGTAAGGCTCCATTCAGACATTTTTTTTGGCACAAGTTAGCGGAAATTTTTTGTTTGTTTTTGTTTTTGTTTTTTCTTACTAAGTCTCATATTCTACTAACTTCTGTCAAAAAATAAAATCTCACATGAACTCACCATACCCCTCACGGAATCCAAATGCGTAAACATTTTTAGACATTTATATTCCAGACTTCTTCTCACGCTTTAGGGCCCCTAAAAAGCCAGGGCAGTATAAATACCCCACATGTGACCCCATTTCGGAAAGAAGACACCCCAAGGTATTCGCTGAGGGGCATATTGAGTCCATGAAAGATTGAAATTTTTGTCCTAAGTTAGCGGAAAGTGAGACTTTGTGAGAAAAAAACAAAAAAAAATCAATATCCGCTAACTTATGCAAAAAAAAAAAATTTCTAGGAACTCGCCATGCCCCTCATTGAATACCTTGGGGTGTCTTCTTTCCAAAGTGGGGTCACATGTGGGGTATTTATACTGCCCTGGCTTTTTAGGGGCCCGAAAGTGTGAGAAGAAGTCTGGGATCCAAATGTCTAAAAATGCCCTCCTAAAAGGAATTTGGGCCCCTTTGCGCATCTAGGCTGCAAAAAAGTGTCACACATGTGGTATCGCCGTACTCAGGAGAAGTTGGGGAATGTGTTTTGGGGTGTCATTTTACATATACCCATGCTGGGTGAGAAAAAGATCTTGGTCAAATGCCAACTTTGTATAAAAAAAATGGGAAAAGTTGTCTTTTGCCAAGATATTTCTCTCACCCAGCATGGGTATATGTAAAATGACACCCCAAAACACATTGCCCAACTTCTCCTGAGTACGGCGATACCACATGTGTAACACTTTTTTGCAGCCAAGGTGGGCAAAGGGGCACATATTCCAAAGTGCACCTTTCGGATTTCGCAGGCCATTTTTTACACATTTTGATTGCAAGGTACTTCTTACACATTTGGGCCCCTAAATTGCCAGGGCAGTATAACTACGCCACAAGTGACCCCATTTTGGGAAGAAGACACCCCAAGGTATTCCGTGAGGGGCACGGCGAGTTCCTAGAATTTTTTATTTTTTGTCACAAGTTAGCGGAAAATTATGATTTTTCTTTTTTTTTCTTTTTTCCTTACAAAGTCTCATATTCCACTAACTTGCGACAAAAAATAAAAAATTCTAGGAACTCGCCATGCCCCTCACGGAATACCCTGGGGTGTCTTCTTTCCAAAATGGGGTCACTTGTGGCGTAGTTATACTGCCCTGGCAATTTAGGGGCCCATATGTGTGAGAAGTACTTTGCAATCAAAATCTGTAAAAAATGACCGGTGAAATCCGAAAGGTGCACTTTGGAATATGTGCCCCTTTGCCCACCTTGGCATCAAAAAAGTGTCACACATCTGGTATCGCCGTACTCAGGAGAAGTTGGGGAATGTGTTTTGGGGTGTCATTTTACATATACCCATGCTGGGTGAGAGAAATATCTTGGCAAAAGACAACTTTTCCCATTTTTTTATAGAAAGTTGGCATTTGACCAAGATATTTTTCTCACCCAGCATGGGTATATGTAAAATGACACCCCAAAACACATTCCCCAACTTCTCCTGAGTATGGCGATACCAGATGTGTGACACTTTTTTGCAGCCAAGGTGGGCAAAGGGGCACATATTCCAAAGTGCACCTTTCGGATTTCACCGGTCATTTTTTACACATTTCGATTGCAAAGTTCTTCTCACACATTTGGGCCCCTAAATTGCCAGGGCAGTATAACTACCCCACAAGTGACCCAATTTTGGAAAGAAGACACCCCAAGGTATTCCGTGAGGGGCATGGCGAGTTCCTAGAATTTTTTATTTTTTGTCGCAAGTTAGTGGAATATGAGACTTTGTAAGAAAAAAATAAAAAATCATCATCATTTTCCGCTAACTTGTGACAAAAAATAAAAAGTTCTATGAACTCACTATGCCCATCAGTGAATACCTTAGGGTGTCTACTTTCCGAAATGGGGTCATTTGTGGGGGTTTTCTACTGTTTGGGCATTGTAGAACCTCAGGAATCATGACAGGTGCTCAGAAAGTCAGAGCTGCTTCAAAAAGCGGAAATTCACATTTTTGTACCATAGTTTGTGAACGCTATAACTTTTACCCAAACCATTTTTTTTTTTTGCCCAAACATTTTTTTTTTATCAAAGACATGTAGAACTATAAATTTAGCGAAAAATTTATAATATGGATGTCGTTTTTTTTGCAAAATTTTACAGCTGAAAGTGAAAAATGTCATTTTTTTGCAAAAAATCGTTACATTTAGATTAATAACAAAAAAAGTAAAAATGTCAGCAGCAATAAAATACCACCAAATGAAAGCTCCATTAGTGAGAAGAAAAGGAGGTAAAATTCATTTGGGTGGTAAGTTGCATGACCGAGCAATAAACGGTGAAAGGAGTGTAGTGCCGAAGTGTAAAAAGTGGCCTGGTCATTAAGGGGGTTTCAGCTAGCGGGGCTGAAGTGGTTAAGGAGGCTCAAGCTATGACGTGATTCTCCCTGCGCCCCACAGGCAACTTGCTAACACGGCGTTTACCTGTGTGCGTCAGGGTGGATCGCGTCAGTGAAAGATAAACAATAAAACAAACATTTAAAATGGTACCATAACTTCACAGTTATTTTTGCAACACATCTTTGAGAAGAACAGGGCGTCAATAAGAATATATCCATATCAATTTTGTCGTTTAGACCCAAAGGTCCCATTGCGTCCGCACGTAGGATCCACTTACTTTCCCTCCTAAGGAGATCTTTGTGTCTATTTCCCCCTTTGGTAGACTATGCACCATTTCTATACCAGCAAAACGAAGGGTAAGATAGTTGCCTGCGTGCCCCTTCCTCTCATGTTCTATCAATCGTATACAGCCCTTTCCTGTGGTAAGTGAATTTATGTGTTCCCTGATCCGCTCCTGAAGACTCCTTATCGTTTTACCTATATAAAACCTGCCACATATGCACTTAATAAGGTACACCACATATTTACTTTTACAGGTGATGAGGGTATTCACTTTGTGCTGGTTCCCTCCAAACCTTAGTGTGTTCCATTGTGTATTAAGCCTGCAGCCGAACAATGTCCACATCTGCGGTTACCTTTAGGTCCCCAGTTATCCAACCAGGTCATAGGTTTTTTCTCTTGAAATCTGCTGCGGACCAACTTATCCTTCAGGGTATGGCATCTCCTGAAGGCTATAATTGGTGCCACATTTTTGATTTCCTTTAGAGATTTGTCTCTTTCAAGTATGGACCAGTTGTCATTAATGACCTTCCTAATTTGAGAGGCTATAGGTCCATACTTGAAAGAGAAGACAAAGGGGTGGGAGCTATCATCATACGTTACTTCTTCTGTTTGGTCACTGCCAGGAGATATGGGGCATCTTTGGGGTTTGGTTAATGCAGCTTTCTTCATAGCCTGGTTCAGTCATTTTAAGGGGTACCCTCTGGCCAGGAGTCTATTTTTTTATTCCAACACTTGTCGATTATAATCAACCTCAAACTTATTAATGCTTTTAAGTCTGACGAACTGGCCATAGGGTACCGCTTTTTTCAAACTTGGGGTGTGATAACTCGAGTAGTGTAAAAGAGAATTGGTGGCCGTTGGCTTACGATAACCCTCGGTCACCAGCTCGCCGTCTCTCACAGAAATCTCAACGTCCATTCCAAATACTCGCCTCCAAACATATGTGTAAACAACATATTCATGTCGTTGACTGTATTAAGGTGCTGTACAAAGTCAGCAAAGTCAACCTCTGTCCCTGTCCATACTATAAACACATTGTCGATGTATCTTAAGTATGTGTGTATACAGGAGAGATAGAGGTTAGAGAGCGCATATATATATCGGTCCTCGAATTTTGCTAAGTATAAATTCGCAAAGGTGCATGAGACTGCTGTCCCCATGGCAGTGCCAAACTTCTGCCTGTACCATGCATCCCTGAATCTAAAAGCATTGTGCTTGAGAATGAGCCCCAGTGCATCGCTGGAGAATTTCTCACTTTTGCCTGCGCTGGTCAAAATGTCAGTGACTACCTCAATGCCTTTTATCTTGGGGGATGCATGTGTACAGGCTTTCAACATCTAGGGATACAAGTTGGAAGCCCTCCTGCCAGTGCACGGACCTTAGCACCTGGAGGAGATCCGACGTATCCTTGAGAAAAGAAGGCACACAACTCACCATGGGTCTAAGTAGCCAGTCAATGTACCGTGACAAGGGTTCAGTCACTGACCGAACCCCAGACACAATAGGACTGCCCGGGGGCTGGGTCAGTGACTTGTAGACCTTAGATACAAAGTGCCATGATGGTTTTGAGAGGAAAGATGGCAGCAATTTCTCTGCCTTCTTATGTGACAGGGTATTTTGCTCACAATGCTTATGGAGAAGTCTCCGTAACAGACTCTGCACCTGATGTGTAGGGTCTGTCTGTAATTTTTCATACACTTCATTGTTATGGAGCTGCCGATGCACCTCTGTCGCATAACATTCTTTAGTCATCAGGACCACATTGCCCCCCATGTCTGCTGGCTTTATGACAATATCGTCACGTGTCTGTAGCCACTTAAGGGCCTTTTCTTCTCCAACATCCAAATTTTTGGCAGCCTTGGGGTATGATAAAGCTTTCACCCTTTCTAGGGCTTTCTGTTGGAAAATGTTAATCGAACTGCCAGCAGACAAGGGGGGGGGGGGGGTTAAATGTGGACCTGATGCCCCCCCCCCCCCCCGAAAATCCCCCCCTCTCCCTCCAATTGTGGAGTAGGGGTGTCAAGTGATGAGCACATCATCCATTCTAAACATGCTACCTCTGTGGGGTCAAAATTGGCCGTGGTACTAAATCCCCGAGGACCTATACGCGCTGGCGACTCGCCCTCTCTTACTTCCTTTTTTGTGGATGAAATTCTATTGAATAATTTGTTCAATGTTAGCTTTCTGACTGCCTTGTACAGATCTATCTCAAGCCCGACCGGGTCACACTGCTCCACCAGGCTGTAGTTGAGCCCCCGGTTGAGGACCCTCGTACAGTTGACCCTCCCGGTTGAGGACCCGCGTTTTTTTGTGCGATTTCTGGGGTTCCAGTTGAAGACCTTATCCCCATCAAAGTCCTGTTTATCGCGTAGAAACTTATCTCTTTTCTTTTATATCGCTCTGTGTGGTTATCAGTCTGGTTTCCAGACGTTTATTGAAGGCGTTGAACTGTTTCTCTGTGAGGCGGGTTGAAAGCTCGACTTTTTGCTTTTTCCAATTCCGTTTTTATACTTTGATACTCTTTCATTTATTTTTAATACTGTCTCTTGTATTTTTAAGGAGAACTCTAGGTGCATTTGTAGCCACTCAAGAGCAAAAACCATATCATCTTGGAATTGTGACATTTCCTTGTAAATTCTGAGCCCTCTAGGGACCCGTTTGCTCTCTTGGTATGATCTTAGAGAGCTAATAGTCCAATATAGGCGGACCTCCTTCTCAGTTGCGACAATTTTGTTTCCAGTGTCTTGGTACTCATAGTTGCAATAAAATCTTTCTGGTGTACCTTATTAAGTGCATATGTGGCAGGTTTTATATAGGTAAAATGATAAGGAGTCTTCTGGAGAGGATCAAGGAACACATAAATTCATTTACCACAGGAAAGGGCTGTATACGATTGATAGAACATGTGAGGAAGGAGCACGCAGGCAACTATCTTAGGGTCCATTCACACGTCCGTAATTTGGGTCTGCATTCGTTCCGCAATTTGCGGACCCATTCACTTTCAATGGGGCTGGAACGGATGCAAATCCACATTTCCTGGATCCGCATCCGCATTTTGGGATCCGCATCCGTTTTTTCAGGATCTGCAATTTTGTTCCTGAAAAAACTAGAACATGTCCTATTCTTGTCCTCAATTGCGCACCAGAAAAGGCTCTTTCTATTATAAGGTCTGTGATGTGCGGTCTGCAAATTGCGGATCGCACATTGCAGGTGTCCGTGTTTTGCGGATGTGTGAATGGACCCTTACCCTTAGTTTTGCTGGTATAGAAATGGTGCATAGTCTACCACAAGGGGGAGATATACTCAAAGATCACCTTAGGAGGGAAAGTAAGTGGATCCTACGTGCGGACGCAATGGGACCTTTGGGTCTAAACGACAAAATTGATATGGGTATATTCTGATAGATGCCCTGTTCTTCTCAAAGATGTGTTGCAAAAATAAATGTGAAATTATGGTACCATTTTAAATGTTTGTTTTATTGTTTATCTTTCACTGTGACGCGATCCACCCTGACGCACACAGGTAAGCGCCGTGTTAGCGAGTTGCCTGTGGGGCGCAGGGAGATCACGTCATAGCTTGAGCCTCCTTAAGAGCAGGTAAACTGTTTCACCTGATTATGGGCCAGACGAAGCACTGAGGTGCGAAACGGCCGTTGCCTAACTCAGCTGGAGCACGCTTGTATGTTGTCCGCTCTCTACCAGGAATAAAATAAATTGTTTCAGCGCATAGCGGTGAGTGCCGTCCTTTTGTCTCTTATCTGTGCAAAACTATTGAAGCAGTAATTGCCTGGTTACACGTTGGATAGAGCAGCGCACACAACGCAAGTGCACCTGCCAAGTACCCCGGTGACGAGGTGTTGACAAAATAAAGGGGTTTATTTTGTTTCATGCAGTGCCACTCTGATTTTTTTCTACAACCACAAGGTATTTCTGAATTTGTAGTCCCAAGGGGTACCAAAATATGGACCACAGTCCAGCGAACATGTTTCACCTCTTGCTGGCAGTATGGGGTGTAGTTTTTTCTTCTATATTTAGACTAAAACATGCCATTAGAATCTTGTTTCTTACTGGTGGGGCTATCTTTATGCTCTCTTCTAGGGAGACAAAGATGTGATGCCAAAGCAAAGAAGCAGTTCTGTTAAATGCACTGTGTGCAATAAGATCCGACGTACAAAAAACCTGTATGCCCTATGTCAAAAATTGTGCAGGAAGAAACCCCGATATTTATGAATGACATTAGATGTATGGTTAAGGAAGAGATCCAGTTCGCTGTGCCTGACGTAACTGCCTCCCTCTCTATGAAAAAATCCAGGAAAAGAACCAGGGAGCACTTGTCCTCTGATTTGGAAGACTCTTCTGATGCAGATTTTTCTGATAGAGAGGAGGGGGGACATATGGATTCATCCCCTGAAGAGAAATGCCACATACAGTTAAAATTGAGGAAGTTAAAAAGGCAAAGTCTATCCTGGATACCATGGTTGGAGGACTAGGTGAAAAACAAAAAGGTGGGTCTTTCCAATTCAATAGAATATACATAATTTGATGGAATACTCCTGAGAAAAGATCTATATTTCCTAGGGGCAGACCAGACTTCTTAGTGGCAAAAGATAACTAAAAATCCTTCAAGAGGGATACAGGATAGACATTTTTCAAATGTTCCCCAGAAAGGTTATGTCTTACTTCTCATCCCTTCGGAAAACATCATACAGGAGTTCAGGATCTTTTGGAACTGGGGGCAATCCAACCAGTTCCAAAAGAAGAAAGATTTCAGGGTCATTACCCCCATCCTTTCTTGGTAAAAAATAAATAAAAAAACAATGGTTCATTTTGCACAATTTTAAGTCTGAAACTACTGAACAAATTCATTAATGACAGGAAATTCAAAATGGACTCTCATGGCAGTCCCACGGATTTAAAAGGAAGCAAAAATGGTGACCATAGAACTGAAAGACGCCAACTTCCATAACTCAACTTACAGAGAACATCAGAAATATCTGAGGTTTGCAACAGAGGAGGGAAAAAAGATAAACCATTACCAATTTATATGTCTACCCTTTGGAATATCTTCTGCCCCCAGGCTTTTCACAAAAACTGGCAGAGGTTGTAGCTTTTCTGAGGTTACAGGAAACATTAGTTGGCCCCTTATCTAGACAACCTTCTAATTACAGAATCCCAACAAAAAAGAATTCCAGACTCTGGTTCAACTGGTGTTATCTATACTCCAGGATCCGTGATGGATAATAAACTGGAAAAATCGCCTCAAGGGAGTAGTAGTTTCTGGGTTAAAGAGCACTGTTACCTTGGGACAAGAGTGAGAATTTGATTCTCATGATCAGGCAATTCAGAAGGAAAGGAAAAGTGTCAATAAGACAGCTTATGAAAGTATTGGGACTCATGATGGCATACATACCAGTGGTACTATGGGCCCAGTACCATTCTAGGCCACTGCAGAATTTATTCTCAAAGAATTGGAACAGAAGCAGGCTATCATTGGATCTGTCTATAGTGGTTAAATATCTTCTATAGTGGTTAAAGGAGACTCATTTACAAATGGGAGTGAGTTGGATTCAGAAGCCTATCCGTCTAATGACTACAGACGTGAGTGCCAAAGGTTGGGGAGTTCAGGTAGATCACCTATAATTCCAGGGAGGCTGGAGCAGTCAAAGAGCAAGGACTTTTTATATTGTATTAAGTACAATATGGGAAACTCTGAAAACTTTGTCCGAGGTGATAACAGGTACTGATCTGAAGATGTATTCGGACAATGTTATAGCTGCAGCGTTTATTCAACATCAGGGCGGTACGAAAGGAGAGCAACTCCAAAAACAGAATATTTTAGTGGGTAAAGAACCACCTTCTGTTATTAACAGTAGTACATCTAAAGGAGAACATGTGGGCAGATTTCTTGAGCAAGAATCAAATTATCCCAGTAAAATTGTGTCTAGTGGATCAAGCATTTAAGGTGATTGTGAACACCTGGGGTCCTCCACAAATGGATCTTTTTACCACAAAGAGAAACAGAAAGTTGGCAATGTTTTTTGCTCATTACACCCAGAAGATCTTCCAAATTTCGTAGATACATTTTCAATCCTTTATGCGTTTCCTCCTCTCGATATACAGTCCTGATCAAAAGTTTAAGACCACTTGAAAAATGGCAAAAAATCATATTTAGCATGGCTGGATCTTAACAAGGTTCCAAGTAGAGCTTCAACATGCAACAAGAAGAAATGGGAGTGAGACAAAACATTTTTTTAATGAAAACAACGAATAAACTAAAACAGGCTGTTTTTCAGCTGATCAAAAGTTTAGGACCACACTTCCAAAAAAAAACTAAACCCCCTCCCCCAAAACAGAAATCCAACTTTCAAACATGAACTCAGTAAGGAGTAGCTCCGCCGATTGTTGTTGAGCAATTCAAAAATTTGTTTTGGCATGCTTGATGCAAGTATTTCCATGAGGTGAGTGGGAACATTTCTCCAAGTGGTTAAGACGGCCGCATAAAGGCCATCTACTGTCTGGAACTGTTGTCCATTTTTGTAAACTTCCCTTGCCATCCATCCCCAAAGGTTCTCAATTGGATTTAGATCAGGGGAACACGCAGGATGGGCCAAAAGAGTGATGTTATTCTCCTGGAAGAAGTCCCTTGTCCTGCGGGCATTGTGTACTGTAGTGTTGTCCTGTTGAAAAACCCAGTCGTTACCACACAGACGAGGGCCCTCAGTCATGAGGAATGCTCTCTGCAACATCTGGACATAGCCAGCGGCCGTTTGACGCCCCTGCACTTCCTGATGCTCCATTGTTCCACTGAAGGAAAAGGCACCCCAGACCATTATGGCGCCCCCTCCACTGTGGCACGTAGAAAACATCTCAGGTGGGATCTGCTTGTCATGCCAGTAACGTTGGAAACCATCAGGACCATCAAGGTTACATGTTTTCTTATCAGAGAATAAAACTTTCTTCCACCTTTGAATGTCCCATGTTTGGTGCTCTCTTGCAAAGTCCAAACAAGCAGTTCTGTGGCGTCCAAGGAGACGAGGTCTTTGAAGACGCTTTTTGTTTTTGAAGCCCTTCAGTCTCAGATGCCGTCTGATGGTTATGGGGCTGCAGCTAGCACCAGTAAGGGCCTTAATTTGGGTCGAGGATCGTCCAGTGTCTTGATGGACAGCCAATTGGATCCTCTGGCTCAGTGCTGATGAAATTTTTTGGGGTCTTCCACTTGACTTTTTTGTTCCATAACCCTCAGGATCATTTAAGAATTTAAGAAATTCCAAATGACTGTCTTACTGCGTCCCACCTCAGCAGTGATGGAGTGCTGTGAGAGACCCTGCTTATGCAGTTCAACAACCAGACCATGTTCAAAAAGGGAAAGTTTTTTTGCCTTTGCCATCACAACGTGTGACTACCTGACAGAAAATGACAATGAATCCACATCTTTGCACAGATTTGGCCTTTTAAACTTTTGATCAGCTGAAAAACAGCCTGTTTCAGTTTATTCGTTGTTTTCATTAAATTGAATCCTCAAAAAATGTTTGGTCTCACTCTCATTTCTTCTTGTTGCATGTTGAAGCTCTACTTGGAACCTTGTTAAGATCCAGCCATGCTAAATATGATTTTTTGCCATTTTTCAAGTGGTCTTAAACCTTTTTGATCAGGACAGTACTACCAAAGGTATTGCAGAAAAAAAAAAAGGGTCAAGATCAGGGATGCCCAACCTGCTGCTCTCCAGCTGTTGCAAAACTACAACTCCTAGCATGCCTGGACTGCCTACAGCTATCAGCCTACAGCAGGGCATGGTGGGAGTTGTAGTTTTACAACAGCTGGAGGGCCGCCCCCCACACACACACACACACAAAAAAAAGCAAGGCCACATTGATGGAAAAATTAAAACAAATTATGGCTCTTGGAATGAGATGTTATTACTGTGCAAAAGGAGTAATGTATACAAACTTGGTATAGCTCTAATTGTACCAACCCACAGAATAAATGTACAGTAACACTTTTTTTATGCTGCTCTGTGATATGTCATTATTAAAAAAATAAAATTATGGTGTGCTTGATTTTTTTTTTTTTCCCATTCTCAAGAAATAGTTACTACAAAATAATAAAGTCATATGGACCCAAAAAGGTGCATCCAAGTCATCCTGCAAAACAACAAGCCCCTTTATGGACAGTAGGCTTGAGCGAATCAAGCTTCAGATCATAGACACAGGCACTGTACGGAGACCTGTTTTCATACAGCATTAAAGAGGACCTTTCACCTCTCCTCACAAACCAGTTTTAATAGCTTCATGCACTGCCCATATCATAACAATTCCTGAGCATCTATTCTTATGGCTTTATGTTGTGCTATTCCTTTATTATTTCAACTAGAAGTTATGAATGAATTGCCAGCAGTCTTTAGTAAGGATACAGAGGGGTGGTACAAGTTGGGGGTCTGTCCCTGTACAGACTCACTTTATCCAATCAATGTTGATGTTGCCAGTCTGGGCAGGTACACCCCCCCCCCCAACTGGTTACCACCCCTCTGTACCCTTACTGCAGACTGCTTGCAGTTCATTCGTAACTTCTAGTAGAAATAATACAGGAATGGCACAACATAGAGCCACAAAATGTTCCTCTGTCAATGGCATCTAGGATTTGCCACGGTTATGGCCGTGACTCCTTGGGAGCCGCATACAGTTGCCCGCGGTTTGGGTAGTTGTCTCAACCGCAGCTTGAGGCATGTTGTTGTTTGCCTCAAGTGCGGTTGCCACGGACAACAGTGATGTGTGCGGTTCCCTTGGAGTTGTGTGCTTGTGTGTATGCACTTTTGTATGTCTGGTGTGCACTGTGTTTTATGTTTGGTGCGCATGGACATCTTCCTTTCTCTGTGGCTGCCCGTGGCAACGTTTGGAATGTTGTACATGTGGTGGCAGTGTCCCGGCCTTCGGGCTTTCTCCCAGGACGGCTGCCACCCATGTCGTTGCCTGCGGCAACAGCCACAGTGTGATCTTAGTTTGGTCACTTCCCCTTTATGTGTGTTTCCCTTCTGTGGTGCCGGAAGGGTTAATTCCCTTCTCAGTGTGTGTGTGTGATGTCACTGGGTGTGTCCGACTGTGGGGTGTGGCTTCTTGGCCTATATAGCCTTGGTGTTTGGCATGGCTCAGGAGGTTGCTTCAGTCATGCTTGGCTGGAGCAGCCTCCTGTGCATATTACCTGCCAGTGAGAGCCACCCCTGTGGTCATAAAAAGATATTGTCCTTATGTTTATGTCTTGCTGTGTGTGATGTTGTATGTTATGTTCTGTTGGGACCTTCTTATGTGTTTTGGTGCAGCTTACGGTTCTGGATTCCTGTTTGCGCAGGGATCCAGTCAGCAAGGCTGTGGCAGGTTGGTGGAACTTAGTTCACCTGCCATATCCGTAAGGCTGTATGAGTTCCCCTTTTCCCAACAGCTTGGCCATTGAGACTCCTGCTCCTCCGTGCCTAGGAGGATTAGGTCGTCTTACCCAGCTCCTAGCTCAGGGATCTGCGGAGGGTAAGTCAGGGCTCCGAGGTTCCTGCGCATGGGTCCTCCTACCTTTTAAGGTCGGCCCATGCAGGTTAGGAGTTAGGGTCAGGTTAGGGATGTTTGAGGAGGTGACCTGCTCCCTATCCTGTTCTCATGGCCGAGTAGCCACAACATCATCTGGCATCACACGGCTGAGGGTTTCCCCCATCCTCAGCCGTGACAGGATTGCTCCAAACAACATTTCATTGTATTGTACATTGTATTACATTGTATTGTACAGTGACAATAAAGGCATCTTATCTTAAGAATAGATGCTCTAGAATTGGTATTACATGGGGAATGCATGAAGCTATTAAAACAGGCATGGCAGGAGAGGTGAAAGGTTCTGTTTAAAATGTATTGCCTCCATGGAGGCAAAATTCATACCAGCTGGTCCCAAACCAGTCTTCGTTCACCAAATTCATTAACTGAAGTCTCGTGTGACTTAGGGTGAAGCAAATTTTGCCTCCACAGAGGCAGTACATTTGAATGCTGTACGGAGACAAGTGCCCGTACAGCATTAAAACAAAGTGTTGGAACAATTCGACTTCGGATCTATGATCAAAACCTCGATTTACTCAACACTAATGGATATACTGAAGGAAAATAAGTAGGCTTAGTAATGAAAGGGGGCTAAACTTGTGGTATTGAAGTGGCTAGAAAACTCTTTTGATAAAGTTGTGTTAAAGGGGTTGTCCGAGTTATGTAAAAAAAACTAACAAAAAAAAACCACTAAGGGCCCATTCGCACGTCCGTATGTGTTTTGCGGATCCGCAAAATACGGACATGGGCAATGTGCGTTCCGCATTTTGCTGACCGCACATTGCCGGCACTCTCATAGAAAATGCCTTTTCTTGTCCGCCATTGCGGACAAGAATAGGACATGTTTTATTTTTTTGAGGAACAGAAGTGCAGATCTGGAAGTGCGGATCCGCAAATGCGGATAGCACATTCCTGGCCCCATTGAAAATGAATGGGTCTGCACCTGTTATTGAAAATTAAGGAACAGATGCGGACCCATTTTGCGGACGTGTGAATGGACCCTAAATCTGAGGGTCAGCAATATATTCATAAGCTAAGCAAGTAGGTTTTAGGCAAAAAAATTAATAAATTACTCATTTCCCTAGTTCTGTTCTCGCCCTTTGTTGACATGTAGCTGTAGAGTTGCATGTAACAACAGTCTCTTCCTCATAAGAATTTGTGGGTGTCAAAGACTGCCTTTCCCCTTCCCCTGCTCTGTAAAGGAAGTGAATAAAATTGCTGCCCTGCCTGCAGTCTGACTGCTGGCATACTCATGTTGTATGTGTAGGACTACAAGTCCCAGCTGTACAGTACAATGACATTGCTAATACACACAGGATCTTTTTCCTACATATTCTTGTGCAATGCTCTGCAGCTATTTCTTCACAGCCAGCCTCAGCCTCAGGCTTGTGCACAGGACATCATCATTGCAGGGAAAGAAGCTGACATCACAGGTCATGTGACGCTCAGCTAAATAGGAGAACAGGGCCACTGGAGATGAGGTCAGTGAATTGAAAGCCCATGACATTTACTGAGTTAGAAACTGTGGCGAACCAACCTCGCCACGGTGTTTTGGAGGGGGCTGTTTGCCAGCCTCTTGCCTCAGGATTATGGCCCATACTAACTTTAAAGGAGAAGACAGACCGGCCGCACAGCTTAAATCTGTCTTTGGAATTGTATTTTATGTTATTATGCGTTCGGTTAAATTGTATGTTGTGAGGGTACCCAGAAAGCTAATAGTATTGTATTCGTGTATTCTGAGTGCCATTCACCTAATGATATGCACTCAGACTTGAGCTATCTGGGGATATGTTAAATGTCTGTGTTTGCTGTGGGGGTGTGACATTGTGTGTTTGGGTGGTGATTCCTGTCCTGTTGTCTCCACATGTGTATTGGCGATTTCCCTTTGTCCTGAGACATAATTGGATTGCTCCTCGGGTGTCGCCAGGGCAGAGAGGAGGAAACCATGATGCATTTTGGGGATGTGTTGTGTCTGTGTATTGCTGCATATCTGTCCTGTGTCACAGTCTCCCTTCTGGTCCCCTAAGGGTGTGGCAGGGGACCTGCATAAATACGGGCGGGTAGCCCTCAATAAAGTGTTCCTGTTTTATCCTTCATCATGTTGAGACTAATGTTTGGATAACTGATCAAAACTGGGGGATTGCTATACTCCCCTGGCATAACTACTAGCTCTTGTAAGAGCTGTTCCTGCTCTCTGGTTTTAGGAGAGGTTCACCCACTGGAGCCTGGAGCCTTGTCGTAGGTCCAGGGTGGGTAGGAGACCGTGAGACCTCAACCAAGCTACGGCGGTTCGTGGGGTCTGCAGTGCGTACGGTGTCAAGTGGAGTGCTTGGAGTCCTCGGAAAGCACTAGGAGCATCTAGCAACGGAGGTACTCAGTCGGGGTGCCAGGTGATCCGTTACAGAAACCTATAAAGAACAAAAAAATTACTTAGACAACCCCTTTAATGTACCGCATTTTTCGCCCTATAAGACGCACCGGCCCATAAGACTCACCTAGGTTTTTGAGGAGAAAAATATTTTGAACCAAAAGGTGTGCATTTGGTGGCCTTTGAACTAATGGTAGCCTGTGAATGACACTATTATGGAGGATCTGTGGATGATGCACTGTTATGGGGGATCTGTGGATGCTACTGTTATGGGGGATCTGTGGATGATACTGTTATGGTGGTCTGTGGATGATACTGTTATGGTGGTCTGTGGCTGACACTGTTATGGTGGTCTGTGGCTGACACTGTTATGGGGGTCTGTGGCTGACACTGTTATGGGGGTCTGGATGACACTGTTATGGGGGTCTGTGGATGACACTGTTATGGGGGATCTGTGGATGATACTGTTATGGTGGTCTGTGGCTGACACTGTTATGGGGGTCTGTGGCTGACACTGTTATGGGGGTCTGTGGCTGACACTGTTATGGGGGTCTGTGGCTGACACTGTTATAGGCGTCTGTGGATGGCACTGTCATGGGGGCAACTGTGGATGGCATGACACTGCTATGGGGGGGATCTGTGGATGACAGATAAATAGCATCTTATGTTATGTGTCATCCACAGATCCCCCCCCCCCATAAGTGTCCCTGTGTATTGTGAATGACCCCCAATACAGCGGGTGGGGGCTGGCATCTACAGTAGTTTTGTAATGGCAGCGGAGGCCCAGTGCAGTCATTGTATTCTATTGCACCGGGCCCCGCTCACTGTACTAATCGTATCTAACTGCAGGCAATGTTTACCTATAGAAATTCTTCAATCCAGCAGCATGTACTTACGACCATAGTAGGCAGGAGGCTGGACAGGCGGGCACTGGCAGCGTAACTTACTACGTCATGCGCCCGCGCCGCCTTCTTCATTCATAAAGTGGGCGGAGCAGGCGCATGACGTAGTGAGTTACGCTGCCAGTGCCTGCCTGCCAAGCCTTCTGCCTGCTATGGTCGTAAGTACAGGCTGCTGGATTGAAGATAGTCTATAGCAGTGATGGTTAACCTTGGCACTCCAGCTGTGGTAAAACTACAGCTCCCAAGATGCCCCCCTTGCTTGGCTGCTCTCAGAACTCTGTAGAAATAAATGGGGCATGCTGGGAGTCATAGTTTCACCACAGCTGGAGTGCCAAGGTTAGCCATCACTGGTCTATAGTTAAACATTGCCTGCAGTTAGATACGATTAGTACAGTGAGCGGGGCCCGGTGCAATAGAATACAGTGACTTCATCGGGCCCCGCTGCCATTAGAAAACAAGACACCGGCCCCCAGCCCCTCTTTCCTCCTCACTGATACACCCCAGACTGCGCTGTGCAGCATGCGGTCGGCGGTGTATCAGTGTAAACTGTAGCATTCGCCCCATAAGACGCACTGTCATTTTCCCCCCACTCTTGGGGGGGGGGTGTCCTTATAGGGAAAAAAATATGGTATTTTGTGCTTTTTTAAATGTGAGTTTACTGTACTTTTTTGCACTTATCTGATTAACTAGAAAATCGGTGTCTACTTCATAACAGCCAATGAGCACTGTAAGCTATATATCTAGATAGCATTTTATTGCTTTTCAAGTGTGTGCACCTAATATAGTGATCAAATTTTGTGTGTACATAAAGAGTTACCCTACTGTATACAGTACTAGCAGAAGGACCTGTCTTCGCACCGGTATATTTCATGTATTTCATTTAATGTTTGTGTGTGAGGTTAAAAGATATCCACAGTGTTCTCCATCACAGTGAACTCTACAGCATCTTGCCCCTTTATCAGTGACTCCACAGTACCCTGTTGCCTTAACAATGACCTTCACAGCAGCTGCCCCTTTTAATAGTGGCTTCCACAGCTGTCTGCCCCCTTAACAGTGACTCTACAGTGTCCACCCCTTTATCAGTGACCTCCACACCGGCTGCCCCTTTATTAGTAACCTCCACAGTACCCTGTCTCCTTAACAGTGATCTCCACAACACCTCGCCCCCTTAACACTGATCTATGACCTCCATAGCAGACCGTCCCCTTAACTGTGACCTCCACCGTTCTCTACTCCCTTAACAGAGACCTCCACAGCTCCCGCCCCTTTACCACTACCACAGTACCCTGCTGCCTTAGCAGTGACCCCCGCAGTGGCTGCCCCTTTAATAGTGACCTCCACAGTCCCCTGCCCCCTAACAGTAACCTTTACAGGGCCCGCCCCTTTAACAGTGACCTCCACAGCATCCCACCCCTTTAACAGTGATCTCCACAGCACCCACCCCTTTAACTGTGACCTCCACAGTGCCCTGCCCCTTTAAAGAGGTTGTCCGAGTTATATTTATTGATGACCTATCCTCAGGATAGGTCATTAATATCAGATCGGAGGGTTCGGACACCCGGCACCCCGCCGATCTGATATTGATGACCTATCCTGAGGATAGGTCATTAATAAATATAACTCTGACAACCCCTTTAACAGTGACCTCCACGGTACCCCATCTCCTTAACATTTTCACAACAACCCGCCCCCTTAACAATGACCTTTACAGAACTCTACCCCTTAACACTGACCTCCATAGCGGGCCGTCCCCTTAACTATGACCTCCACAGCAGCCTGCCCCCTTAACTGTGACCTCCACAGCACTCCACTCCCTTAACAGTGTCATTCACAGCGCCCTGCCCCTTCAAAGCTGACCAGTGAAGAAAAATGGCTGGGTTGTTATGGATACCTGGTATAAAACTGTGTATGTTGAGACTAAGGGCCTGTGAGTTACTATTGGCTGATAAGGGTCATGTGACTGTGTGTATGGCAGTTGGGATATGAGTGAAAGACCAGCAGGCTTCTTTTGGCTAATGCAGGTCATGTGATAATGCCATATTTTGCATTTTTTTGTAATATCTCAGGAACGGTACGTGCTAAAGAGCTGAGGCCTGGTGTGGCGGAGGTGAAAGGAGCCATTTTGCTTAGTTATGGAGTCGCCCCGACTGCTGGTTAGCAGAGGGGGGCTACTTAGGGTGGGGGGGTATTTATGGGATGAGGGAGAGGGGACATGTTTTTTTTTCCCCCTCTCTGCTAGATGGTTAGGATTCTTTTGTTGAATGTGAGAGGTTTACGAGAGAGAGTAAAGAGATATGCTATCCTTGAGTGGATGAAGAGGTTCTTGCCAGCCATCGTCTGCCTCCAAGAGACACACCTGGATAAGGAATCTCTAAGGTGGTTGGAGAAGAGATGGATAGTGGAAGGGTACCATTTGGTATATACTACTTATTCTAGAGGGGTCTCAATTTTGATACACAACAAGATTAAATTTGAGTGTGTTACATATGAAGCCGATGACTATGGCAGGTACCTCTTTTTACATTGTAATATAGAAGGGGTTAAAATGGTAATTGCAAATATATACAGTACAGACCAAAAGTTTGGACACACCTTCTCACTCAAAGAGTTTTCTTTATTTTCATGACTATGAAAATTATAGATTCACACTGAAGGCATCAAAACTATGAATTAACACATGTGGAATTAGTCTTGAAGGAGTTCCCAGAGATGCTTAGCACTTGTTGGCCCTTTTGCCTTCATTCTGCGGTCCAGCTCACCCCAAACCATCTTGATTGGGTTCAGGTCCGGTGACTGTGGAGGCCAGGTCATCTGGCGCAGCACCCCATCACTCTCCTTCATGGTCAAATAGCCCTTACACAGCCTGGAGGTGTGTTTGGGGTCATTGTCCTGTTGAAAAATAAATGATGGTCCAACTAAACGCAAACTGGATGGAATAGCATGCCGCTGCAAGATGATGTGGTAGCCATGCTGGTTCAGTATGCCTTCAATTTTGAATAAATCGCCAACAGTGTCACCTGCAAAGCACACCCACACCATCACACCTCCTCCTCCATGCTTCACGGTGGGAACCAGGCATGTAGAGTCCATCCGTTCACCTTTTCTGCGTCGCATAAAGACACGGTGGTTGGAACCAAAGATCTCAAATTTGGACTCATCAGACCAAAGCACAGATCTCCACTGGTCTAATGTCCATTCCTTGTGTTCTTTAGCCCAAACAAGTCTCTTCTGCTTGTTGCCTGTCCTTAGCAGTGGTTTCCTAGCAGATATTCTACCATGAAGGCCTGATTCACACAGTCTCCTCTTAACAGTTGTTCTAGAGATGTGTCTGCTGCTAGAACTCTGTGTGGCATTTACCTGGTCTCTAATCTGAGCTGCTGTTAACCTGCGATTTCTGAGGCTGGTGACTCGGATGAACTTATCCTCCGCAGCAGAGGTGACTATTGGTCTTCCTTTCCTGGGGCGGTCCGCATGTGAGCCAGTTTCTTTGTAGCGCTTGATGGTTTTTGTGACTGCACTTGGGGACACTTTCAAAGTTTTCCTAATTTTTCGGACTGACTGACCTTCATTTCTTAAAGTAATGATGGCCATTCGTTTTTCTTTACTTAGCTGCTTTTTTCTTGCCATAATACAAATTCTAACAGTCTATACAGTAGGACTATCAGCTGTGTATCCACCTGACTTCTCCACAACGCAACTGATGGTCCCAACCCCATTTATAAGGCAAGAAATCCCACTTATTAAACCTGACAGGGCACACCTGTGAAGTGAAAACCATTACAGGTGACTACCTCTTGAAGCTCATCAAGAGAATGCCAATAGTGTGCAAAGCAGTAATCAAAGCTAAAGGTGACTACTTTGAAGAACCTAGAATATGACATATTTTCAGTTGTTTCACACTTTTTTGTTCCACATGTGTTAATTCATAGTTTTGATGCCTTCAGTGTGAATCTACAATTTTCATAGTCATGAAAATAAAGAAAACTCTTTGAATGAGAAGGTGTGTCCAAACTTTTGGTCTGTACTGTATATTCCACCACCATATAAGCCAGATGTTTTGTATCCATTGCATAGATTCATGTTGAATAGACAAGAATGTACAATGATAGGAGACTATAATGCGGTAATGGATTCACTCAGGGATAGAACGTCTAGCAGAGGGGGAGGAACACAAAAAGTAGATTTCTTTAAACTAGCCCAGGAATTCAATTGGGTTGATGTTTGGCGCTTTCTGAACCCGGAAGAAACCGTGTATTCCTGTTATTCTAAATCACATCAAACTTGGTCAAGAATAGATATGGCCCTGGGAAATAAAAACCTAATGTCCCAAAATAGGATTAAGATAAAGTATTTGCCCATGGCCCTATCGGATCATAGTGCTGTGGTAATGGAATTAGATCTGAATAAAAATAATATTTTGCCACTGTTTAAGTTCAACTCCCACTGGTTATCGTTGATTCTAGACAGAGAGTATAATGGAAGAACTAAAAAAAAATTTCAGGAGAATAACAATTCTGCTAGTAGACTGATTGTTTGGGATACTGCCAAGGCATACTTAAGAGGATTGTTGATCAAAAAGGTGAATTACTGGAAAAAAAAGTAATAAAGAAATAGGTAATGCACTGGAAAAAAAATTACAAGAAGCAAGAACAACATGTATAACGCATCCCACTGAATATAATAGGAAAGTATGGGAGGAAGAACAGGAAAAGCTAAAAATACATCAACTAGATAGAAGTAGGAAAGATCTGTAGACTCAAAATGGTGGCTCACCTCAGGCGGGGTTCTGGATTAGGTGCTTCTAGCCCAATGTAGAGGAACACCCCTCCTCTAGTAGTAAATGTAGCTAAAATCTGAATTAGGGCGAGCACTCAACACTTGGACCAAGATAGCAGTAGAATAAAATTTAATTAAATCACAATAATATAACACGTGTATATTTATACAATAAAATCTAAAGATAAAATACATGAATATTAAATACCACAAGTAGGGATGGAAAAATAGTGTCGGTCTCTTGTAAAAACGGCTGTAGTATATATGTAACTGAATCAAAGGAGTTGTTAATAATGTTGTGCTTCACTGACCAGTGCGCACACTTAATTAGTTAGTGGGTTTGCAGGCTCATATGCGCTGGTCCAATGTTAATATGGCAATTAGACAGGTAAGCCAAGAAGTTCCTGCTCATATGAAAATGCGTGTCTCAGTGTCCTTAAATGCCGATGATACAGTTAGGTTACCGTACATATTCAGATGGTATGCCTCATCACATACGGTTCACAGCTGCAGTGTTCCTACCTTCCACTCGGTGTATCTCGTGGGCGCCTCTATGGACGTTGTGAGGCAAGGACATGGTTGTTAGGGGAGATATATGGCAGGATTTGCTGTGTCTTCCCTCAGAATCGCCAGGTCTGAAGAAAGACCAGGTGCAGTAATCACCTGGGGATAAAGGAATCCTCAGAGTGAGAGGGGACGGGGACTTGCACACAGAAGGCTGGAGTGGCTCTGTGTGGTCTGAGCCGAGAGGGCTGAGAGACCTCTATCCCCAAGGAGACATTGTTGTGGGAGCAGCCAGGAGGCTGTGGGACATTGGCTGACAAAGCCGCATGGGTTCACAGGGTGTGGACTGTGACTTAGGTGAGTCAGGAACGTCATGTTTATTTTGTATTTATGTTTGGTTTGCTGAGGCGCAATAAATGCACTGTTTGGACCTGAAACCTGGTGTCCTGAAGCCGTATCTGTGAGAATGACCCCGAAGAAGAGCTAAACCCCCACAATTGGTGTCGGATGCGGGCAGGTGTCCCTGCTGATAAGTAAAAGTGCTGGTGTTAAACTGGACGTTTTTTTTTCTGTGGTGCAAACAGTGCAGGACTTAGAGGGCCAGTAGTCGAGTAAAAGAGACTGATCAGTGGAAATGGCTGCAAAATGGTATAGCCCGTGGGAGAAATCCTGCTAGTTAGTGATCGGCGGAATCCCGCTGGGGGTCATTCTAGATTCCCGCCAGCAAGTGTCTCGGGTCCTGCCTGTAAGTCTGGACTTTGTAACAAGGGGGCCAGAGACAAAAACTACGGTGTCACTGACCTTTGTGACGGACTATGGCTCTGTGCAATGGGAGCTGTTAAAATGTGAGACACTGGAAGTGGAATTTGTACTGGGCAAGGACTTTCCATTGTTTGGGCAGTTGTGGAGCGGAGTTCCTGATAAAAGGCAAGGATATGCCGTTGCCAAGGGCAACCGTCGGGAAGAAAAGGAGGTGAAGAGCGGTGCGGTTCTCGGGAGTGCATATCTTCCCTGCGACTGTGCCCGGAGTCCTAGAGAGGAAGTGCGGAGGTGCAGTAAAGCTGTTGCTAGGAGCAACCACAACCTTGATGAGTCGTCGGGAGAGAATGTCACTGCTTTACCAGAATGGTTGATTTCAAAGGGTAAGACTGTTCCTGTTATTAACTATGTGGCAGAGCCAGTGACAGTGAGCTGGCGGCAGGGGATATCTGCTGGGCCGGTAGGTGATAAGTCACACCAAGAAAAAACAGTGTCTGAACAGGCGGATAAGCCTGCTGTGATTGCTCCCTCGCAGAAACCTGCAGGGGAGAAGGTTTCTGTGTTTCCTCAGTTGCCCATGACCAAAGCTAGTTTTGGGATGACAAGTATCCGGGATCCCATGCTAGCCCGGGTAAGAGGTAGCACAATGTTGAAACCTGAGACTGGTAAAATAATAAAGGTGCTGGACAGTCGTGCGGAGAAGGACTATCCACTGATTTTCACTGAGCGTGAGACTCCAATGAGAACAGAGACTGATGAACTTGATGTTACAGATAAGCTTATGCATGAGGGAGTGTTGGGGTGTAATTTTCCCTTATGCTGGGAGTTGTGGAGTAATGGAGACACTTCTGCAGAGAGTGCAAAAACTCCTGCAGAACTTGTACCTGTACCTTTAAGTGAGGATCTAAGGGAGCTGCACTTTGACCTGCATGGGAAAAGCATATTGACCATTGGAAACAACGGTGCTGGTCAAATACAAAGTGATGGTGACAAAAGTGCGGAAATGCATAAGGAAAATGTGATGTCATATGAAATATGTGATAATAATGACATGCCTTTTCCTTTGCAGGCTGTGATTGGGGAAAAAGCTCCCCCTGTGGGTAAACATGTGTCTGATATAAAAGTGTTGATAAATGTTGAAGAAACACCGCTAGGAGACCCCATTGTAGACAACGTGGCGGGGCTAGAGGGTGTACCACACAGACCAGAGGTGGATGTGCAGTCTCCACAGGTTTCTATGATTAATAAAATGTCCCAGGTGGGGATTGACTCAGGGGTGCCCCTAGAGGCCAGGGTTAATAATGACACGAGCAGTATAAGTGGCCAATGTGCCGTGACAGTTAGCAACTCCGAGAGTGAGGCTACTATGTCAAGACCCAGCAAAACTAAAGTGGTTACTAGTAGCGAGTCTAGTGACCAGATGACAGTTATATCTGACGAGACGAGAGTTCAGTCGGGTGACAGCCTAGTGTCTGAAGCTCATATCCTGACAGTTGTAGATGACCTGACAGGACAGTACAGCTACAAACTTGAAGATGTTTTCGCTCGCTCTGCACAGTCCCTAGATACACTAGAGATGGGGCTAGCGGTTCTCGCAGAGGAATCTCCAGAGGAGTCACAGAAAGAGATGAATGAACTGAAGGAACTAGAGTCACTAATAGAAGCGGAAATTCTCCAACTTCAAGAGGAACTTGCAGCTTCTGAGCGATCCAGACTTCATGCAGAGCAGGAAAGAGATGAGCTGGCTGATGAGGTTCTAAACAGCGCCTCAGAAAAATCTGCTCTCTTGGAGGAGAAAAGACATTTGGAATCCAGGATGGCTCAACTTGATCAAGAGTTATGTGATCGCATGGTGGACCTGGACCACCAGAGACAAACTGTATCTAGATTGGAGAAGAAACAAAAAAAGTTTGACCAGCTCTTGGTTGAAGAGAAATACATATCGGCTCGATATGCCGAAGAACGTGACCGAGCGGAGACTGATGCTCGGGAGAAAGAGTCCAATGCCCTCTCCTTGGCTAGAGCCCTTGAAGAAGTGCTTGAGGAGCGAAATGAATTAGAGAGGCTGAACAAGCAACTCAGAGCAGAGATGGAAGCTCTCATGAGCTCAAAAGATGCCATCTATGAGGTGGGGAAGCCTAAGCCTGCTCCTGCACAGCAGGTGGAAGAAAGTGAGAAACCAGAAGAGGAAGATCCTCTGGAAGACGTCGAGAAGCCAGAGCCTGTTAAAAATGGGACTGGAGAGGGTGGCACTGTGGTGCTGGCTGTGGCAGAGAAGATGGAAGATGCTTCTGCTAAACCAGTTGATGGGGCTGATGTGGATGCCGAAGACCACAGACCCGTGGTAGCGTGTAACCTAGGCCTGGAAGACGTCCCCTCTGCATACATGGCCTTCCAAATAGCCAGCAGGTTGCTGGGGAAGA
Organism: Bufo gargarizans; assembly: GCF_014858855.1. NCBI lineage: Eukaryota > Metazoa > Chordata > Amphibia > Anura > Bufonidae > Bufo > Bufo gargarizans. The sequence goes on along the minus strand of NC_058082.1, from coordinate 212,924,667 downwards.
AGTACGAGGAGGTGAACGATCAGTTTTCGGATCCGGGCTATTGCGATGGGCTGTCTCTCCTGACTCCTCCCCAAAAGGAGACCAGTGTCCTGGGGAAAACGCCAGAAGACAAGAAGTATGCTGAAGAACCCAGTGCCTCCAACCTTGATGCGAAAGGGAAGGAGGACTTAAGAAACCAAGGATATGATACCATGTCCCTGAATGGGGAGAAGGCTAATAAAGTAAAGGCCAAAGAGACAGAGGCCAAGGAAGCTAAGGCCGAGCTCTTGAAATGGGAGAAAACTTTGGATGTCCCAGAGACCAAGGTTAGGGCGGAAAGAGCGACTGCTGAAGTGGGAAAAGCCACTGAAGACGCAGAAGACTCTGAAGCTGGCTCCAAAACACCTGCTGAGAATAATAGTAAAGGGGTCCAGAGGCATGTTAAAGGAGCGAGACATAAAAAACCTGCTCTGCTGAAGGAGCCCTGCAAGGCAAACGAGAAAGGGTTGGGACATGACCATGACTGGGACCAGTTCAGTCAAGAGTTGCCGCAGTCCAAGAAAGGACGTGAGGGGCCTGTGCAGAAGCCAGGAAATATAAAAAGACAGTACCTGCTCATGAGATGGACAAGAAATACCCAGAAGCCTTGTCAGCTCTGTAATAAACTCATGAGGGTGACAAACCAAGCGCTGTTGTTCTGGGTCTGGCAGAATAAGGGGAAGACTGTAGGCCAGGTTAATGCCCGTTCACGTGCATCTGGATTTGATGCTAGTGTTCACCCCTACAGGCTTGAACAAAGGGGGGAGGTATGTGAGGCAGGGACATGCCTCATGGTTGTTAGGGGAGATATATGGCAGGATTTGCTGTGTCTTCCCTCAGAATTGCCAGGTCTGAAGAAAGACCAGGTGCAGTAATCACCTGGGGATAAAGGAATCCTCAGAGTGAGAGGGGGTGGGGACTTGCACACAGAAGGCTGGAGTGGCTCTGTGTGGTCTGAGCCGAGAGGGCTGAGAGACCTCTATCCCCAAGGAGACATTGTTGTGGGAGCAGCCAGGAGGCTGTGGGACATTGGCCGACAAAGCCGCATGGGTTCACAGGGTGTGGACTGTGACTTAGGTGAGTCAGGAATGTCATGTTTAGTTAGAGCCCAGCCGGGCAGGTATTTTATTTTGGCTTTGTGTGTTTTTGCTTTATGCCGTGTGCCACAATAAATGCACTGTTTGGACCTGAAACCTGCTGTCCTGAAGCCGTATCTGTGAGAATGACCCTGAAGAAGAGCTAAACCCCAACAACGTGAACGGTGGATAAGCGGCGTGGAACAATTCCGGCGTCTAGCTTGTAGCTCCTGTGGTTTGCTGTTCCCGGATCTCGCGGGATTTCGGAAGTGGTCTGAGTCCGGACAATGAAGAGCAATACTTAGCAAATTCTATGCTCTGCGTCCTGGAAAATCCGAATTCTTCCGTTATATTATTATTTGCATGGCCATGCATAGGGTGCGGAGGTACTTCTTTCACAGGTGTGCAGCCCAGACGCGTTTCGGGAACTCTTTCCCTTCGTCAGTGGTACAGCATCACCTGTCTTACTCCGCCTTTTATATCCGCAACTTACACAAAATCCTGGATCACTGGATTCGCTTTCAGCAACTAGAAATCGCATGCGTTTTTTTGTATGCGTTTTCAATGCGGTTATTTTGCAAACATGCGTTTTTTCATACTATGAATTCCTTTTAACATTCTATATATCCTATAAAAGTCCAATTTGTAATTGTGAATTTGCATATATGGGTTATTGTCATTTTTCTGAATCTACAACATAAAATCATGCAATGGTATCATTTTTCTAAAACTCCAGCATAAAATGGTGCAAATAAATTGTATTCCACCATACTTTAACACTCAATGTGCCAATATTGGCCTGTTAATCATTAGAGTCTCCATTCTTATGTGGTATAACAATACAAATCTAAAATGAATAACAATATAAACTATCAATAAGCTAGCGAATTTTACACAGTCTGAACCCCAATATCTGTACAGCTCGAATCAAACCAGAATGTGCATTTTAAATTTTTTCTTTTTTCTCCCAACCATCATATTTTAACTATTTTTATTTATATATATATATATATATATATGTGTATATATTCATAATTTTATGTATATTAACTATTTATTATTGTATTATTAAAGGCATCTATCGGCACTATTGTCGATATTGTTGTTTAGTAAAAGTAATGTTTTTTATTGATAGCTTATATTGTTATTCATTTTAGATTTGTATTGCTATACCACATAAGAATGGAGACTCTAATGATTAACAGGCCAATATTGGCACATTGAGTGTTAAAGTATGGTGGGATACAATTTATTTGCACCATTTTATGCTGGAGTTTTAGAAAAATTATACCATTGCATGATTTTATGTAAATTACAATAACCCATATATGCAAATTCACAATTACAAATTGGACTTTTATAGGATATATAGAATGTTAAAAGGAATTCATAGTATGAAAAAACGCATGTTTGCAAAAAAACAAACGCATTGAAAACGCATACAAAAAAACGCATGCGATTTCTAGTTGCTGAAAGCGAATCCAGTGATCCAGGATTTTGTGTAAGTTGCGGATATAAAAGGCGGAGTAAGACAGGTGATGCTGTACCACTGACGAAGGGAAAGAGTTCCCGAAACGCTTCTGGGCTGCACACCTGTGAAAGAAGTACCTCCGCACCCTATGCATGGCCATGCAAATAATAATATAACAGAAGAATTCGGATTTTCCAGGATGCAGAGCATAGAATTTGCTAAGTATTGCTCTTCATTGTCCGGACTCAGACCACTTCCGAAATCCTGCGAGATCCGGGAACAGCAAACCACAGGAGCTACAAGCTAGACGCCGGAATTGTTCCACGCCGCTTATTCACCGTTCACGTCCATAGAGGCGCCCACGAGATACACCGAGTGGAAGGTAGGAACATTGCAGCTGTGAACCGTATGTGATGAGGCATACCATCTGAATATGTACGGTAACCTAACTGTATCATCGGCATTAAAGGACACTGAGACACACATTTTCATATGAGCAGGAACTGCTTGGCTTACCTGTCTAATTGCCATATTAACATTGGGACCAGTGCATATGAGCCTGCAAACCCACTAACAAATTAAGTGTGCGCACTGGTCAGTGAAGCACAACATTATTAACAACTCCTTTGATTCAGTTACATATATACTACATCCGTTTTTACAAGAGACTGACACTATTTTTCCATCCCTACTTGTGGTATTTAATATTCATGTATTTTATCTTTAGATTTTAGATTTTATTGTATAAATATACACGTGTTATATTATTGTGATTTAATTAAATTTTATTCTACTGCTATCTTGGTCCAAGTGTTGAGTGCTTGCCCTAATTCTGATTTTAAGCTACATTTACTACTAGTGTTCCTCTACATTGGGCTAGAAGCACCTAATCCAGAACCCCGCCTGAGGTGAGCCACCATTTTGAGTCTACAGATCTTTACTAATTTAATCACCCTTTGTGTGAGCTCCTTCAGACGGGATTATGGACATTTGGCACCATTTAGAAGCTAAGAGGTTGAGAGCTGAGACTTATAAATTCAATGACATAAAAAATGCACAGTCGGGAGATAGAGATATGTCAGATATTTTTCGTGAACTAGAGGGACTTCTACAAAAACAATTAAAACAGCATTGGGAGATAGGTCCCTCCAACAATATCTAGAGAATCTCCTATAGGTCTCCTATGTAATAAAATTCCTGCACAAGATTTACTCAGTGACAAATTTGAAGAGGAATGGAATGCGCTATTAGCTTCACATTCAGTGTCACTGATTAAATTAATTATCAAAAGAAGAACTGAAATATTGGGCGATCTCAATATTAAAATCACAATACTTAAAGAACAGATTGAGAAATTGCCTAGAAATGAAGAATTTGAAAACTGGCAGGAAAGATTATGTAGGGGATTGGATAGAATAGAAAGTGAAATAATAAACAGAAAAGGGAGGAAACATCTGAATCCCTAGAGGAATTATCAGATAGAAAACAGTAGGGACCACCCAAATGTATTTGAGGACAATCCCCCTAATAATAAAGAAATAGAAGAAGAGATTTTACAAAACAGATATGCAGTAACGGTTAATAATAGATATGACCAACTATCTAATCAACATTTTTTAGACCACACCCCAGCACACCACAAGACACGAATAAGACACAGAGAGCACACTCCCCCAATTCGCAATCAGGAATCACCAACACACAGATACAACCTGAGGCACAAGAATCACTATCCTACACAGATTTCAGAGAATCACCAATATCACAATCCCCAGGGCAGAGATCACACCACACCTCAAGGAATCAGAGGGATTCCCGGAAAAATTATCACCAAGACTATACAGAGGCACGAAAAAAACCAGAAGACGTTCTAGAAAGAAGAAGACAACACAAGAGACACTGACAAATAAAGACACTACAATAATTAATTTAAGTTCAATTAATCTCACTAATCCACAAATTAAATTATTAGAAAAAGGTCTGAAATTTGCGCCCACTGAAAAAATAGATAGATTTTCTGCATATATAGGGATCCAAAAATATCCAAAGAAATATATGTTTAAAAAAAACACTTCCTAAAAAATCCAATAATGAGGAATACACCCACAGACTCGGGTAAACCCATACTGAAAAATAAATCAACATTCTTCCCTAGGAATGAAATCAGTGCAGAAATGGCTACCTTCCAAAGAAATGTGGAAGAGGATATACGTAAATTAAAATTAGGATCTACATGCCGGGACAATCTGACGAGACAAGAACATCATGCTATTAGACAGTTACAAAAAAATGAAGCCATCACTATACGACCTGCAGATAAAGGGGGGGGCAGTGGTCGTTTTGAATACAGTAGATTACAATGAAGAATGCCTACGTCAATTAACAGATACTGAGACATATATGCAGTTAAAAAACGATCCACTAGATGGCTTTGAGCAAGACCTGAAGCTATTATGTATGAAAGGTTTTGAACTTTCAATAATCACTAAACAAGAATATGACTTCATCTTGGGGACACAGAGGAGACTACCAGTCTTCTACTGTCTCCCCAAAGTGCATAAAAGCCTGGACAAACCACCGGGTCGACCGATAGTTTCAGGTATTGGCTCAATATCATCTAATTTGTCTAAATATATAGATGTAGGGGGGCGTGGCTTGCCGCGGACAGGAAGAGACGTGTGGTGAGGGAGCTCTGTCCACTCGATCTTGTATCTACTGCTATCCTGTCGTACAACCGCCTTCTATAGCCACAGATCACTCATTTTGGAAAGCTGTAACCCGCCAGCTACAATTTGACCCTACCTGGAGCTCTGTGAGTGCCGGTGAGCCGGGGATGTGATCGGGGCCTAGCTAACAGGCGGCGCCCGGATCCGGCACACAGACCGGGACATTGATTTTACAAGCCTCCCAGCAGACAACGGAGCTTCCCTGATTATCGGAGCTTCCCTGGATGGGATCCCGCTGCGAATAAAGAACCTGTGCAGTGTGGGGTGAGAGTCCCGCTGCGCGGAGTGTTAGCGGCGCGTGGCAGAACCGTCTGAAGTAAGGCGCCATCTTGAAAGGGAGCATCGCCGGTGGAGGATTAAAGATCTACCCTGCACTGAGCGGAGCTGAGGCTCTCTGAGGTGAAAGGAGGCCTGCTTTTCGGTCCTTTTCGGGCTTTGCATTCGAAGGTACTGTGTCTGTATCTTTGCAATTTATACTGGAGGAACCAGCGCTATTACTAAGGCCTCTAAGGACGCCACTTTCCGTTTCAAAGTGAAGCGCCACTAGCACATATCGCATCTGGTCTCCCCAGTTATCTCTGGACTGATTTAGTGTGAGGACTGAGTCCTAATGTTTTAAAAGTCCCTTATTTTACTCTGTGAGAGGAGGTCTCTTTGTTCCACGTATTAGAGCCACAGGCTCAATGTTTTCGGATCATTAATTATGATCTTTCCTGACTGGACACCTTTACAGCATATGTGAGGATTTACAGAACATAACGGCATAGCACCCATAAGTGACTTCTCTAGCAACTAAGGGTCTTAAACCATCTATCTCGCAATGGTCAAATACGGCCAACCTCTCCCTAGAGATCCTAATATGCCTCAGAAAACTCTGCATGGCAAAGGCAATATGGAAAAATTTATCACGAAAGCGTCTGCAAGTGCTGAAACCTCTGCTCCTGTGAATTTACCTTTATCTATAAGTGGCACGCTGCAGGATGAACCACAAACTGCAGCACAGACGGATCTCCCTCTATCAAGGGACTTTTTTCAGCAAACCCTCACCAATGCCCTGTCGCCTCTTGCACAGAATCTGCAAGAAATTAAACAAGATCTACGCCATATTGGTCATCGTGTGGATAGTTTGGAGGACACCACTGCAGAACTCTGCCATCATTCTAGAGAAGTTGCCACTCATTTTCAAACATGTCAAGATCATCTGAACCAGATTTACATTCAAATGGAGGACCAAGATAATCGCAATAGGCGCAATAATTTAAGAATCCGTGGCCTTCCTGAAACGTATACTCCGGAATCTCTACTTTCAACGGTGAAACAGATTGCCATTGCCTTATTGGGAGATCATTATCCCCTCTCCATTGAAATTGAGAGGGCACACAGAGCATTGAGACCTAGGCCCAACCCTAATGATCCCCCCAGAGATATCATCTGTAGATTTCTGGACTTCAGAGTCAAGGAAGACATGCTAGGAAAGGCTAGGGTATCCCCCTCTTGGTCCTTTGAAGATCACCAACTAGTGCTATACCAAGACCTAGCTCCTATAACTCTGCACAAAAGGAAACAACTGAAACCTCTCACAGATTTATTGCGACATAGGAAAATATTATACCGTTGGTTGTTTCCGTTTGGACTCTCCACTATGGTAGCGGGGAAAAGATTTTCTATCCGTCGACATGAGGACCTTACGGAACTTTTGTCAGCATTGGGTGACCCCATGATCTCCATTGAAGATTGGTGCAGTGTCCAAAATCTACAGGCATTCCCAGTAATACCAGCTCCGATTCCGTGGTCTACTGCACAAGCTGGCAGGCATGGGAGAAGTAATAAAAGAAAGACTGATCGGTTGTCTCCTAAACAATCTGATGAGGAGATAACATGAATGTGTTCTGTTGTACCAATTTTCTTATGATGGGGGAATTCTCATGTATCCTAAACGGGGACACTTACGTTCTTCTATTCTGTATTTGATCTATTATTAACCCCTAACCCCTAACATTTCTTCTTCTATGTCGGTGGAGTGAGCTGAGAATGGGTAACACCTCCACTGTTGTAGTTGCTATGCCAATTCTCTTTTCTTTCTTGAATACTCTAACCTCAAAATTACTGGTGATGAAGACCGGACAAAAAACCGGGATCAGCAGATCGTTCAGATTGAACGAACACTGGCTAACTATATTAAATGATTCCGCTGGGATAGATAAAGAACTCTCACAATTTTGGCAAGAGAATATCGGTACAGCTCACATTCATTTTGTTTGGGATGCCATGAAGGCATTTATGCGTGGGCTGTATTTTTCTAGAATAAAAACGAAAAAAAATGATTTCTCTGCCGAACAAAAAAAGCTGGAGGCAAATATTGCATATCTGGAGGGCTGTATCCGAGTACGAAATGATATGAATACGCGTACTAAGCTAAAATCTGCCAAAGATCATTACATTACCTTTATGAAGGAAAAAGCACAGAATCAACTATTTTTCATGGGCTATAAAGATTTCTGCGAGGCGGGTACCCCGAGTAAGCTATTGGTTTCTATTATAGCAAATCAAAAACCCCCCCCAAAGAATTAGACAGATACTGACGGGGGATGGGCGTAGATTGGAAAGAGGAATGGAGATGGTAGCAGAGTTTTTTAATCACTTTGATAATTTATATCGATCTGAGGCGGTAGATATAGTGACCGAAATAGATGCCTTTTTGGAACAAGTCAGGATCCCGGCGCTCTCGGTCTCCGATTCCGCCTCTTTGTGTGCCCCCATCTTATTGGAGGAATTACAAACGGCCCTGCAGGGGACTCGGGGTTCTTCTGCGCCGGGTCCGGATGGACTTCCATTTGGCATCTATAAGCGCCATGCGGAGATACTCTTGCCCGGACTGTTGCTTGTTCTAAATGAGTCTAGTAAACGCGGAAAGCTGCCCCCGTCTCTGGCCGAAGCAACGGTTACATTGATCCTTAAAAAGGGGAAACTGGGAAATAAAGTTGAGGACTATCGCCCAATATCACTGCTCAATGCAGATTATAAAATAATTGCAAAAGTCCTTTCCAATCGCTTAAAAAAAGTAATAGCGCGCCTGATACATGTGGACCAGACAGGGTTCATTCCTGGGCGACAGATACAGACCAATATACGGCGGACCTTTCTTAATATCCAGATTGGCGGAGGGGAGGACCGCTCGATACTATCATTGGACGCCGCTAAAGCGTTCGATCGTGTCGAGTGGCCCTTCCTCTGGCGTGTTATGTATAGGATGAATCTGGGCCAGGAATTTATTGGATGGGTTAAACTGCTATATAGTGAAACAACTGCTAGAATTAAAGTCAATGAGGTGCTTACCCCTGCTGTTTCCCTAAAGCGGGGAACACGTCAGGGCTGCCCCCTTTCTCCTCTCCTCTTCGCAATCTTTATGGAACCCCTTGCCTGCAGGATACGGACTGAACCTGGCATATCCGGCTTCGGGGGGAGAGGGACAGACGATAAGATTTGCTTATATGCAGATGACGTCTTACTCTACCTGAATGACGGTTGGAGAAGCGTCCCCAATGTTATGCGGATAACAGAGGAATTCGGCAGAATTGCTGGGTATGAGATAAACTGGTCTAAGTCTGTACTCTTCCCCCTGAACCGGATGCCCCCCCCTAACGATCTTAGGATCAGAATTATTCCCCCGACAGATCATTTAGATTATCTCGGGATAAAAATCAGCAATAATATCAGGGAATATAATCAGTTAAATATTTCCCCTTTAGTGGGGAGAATAAAAGACAAAATAAGAGTGTGGCAGAAACTCCCACTTTCGCAGATCAATAGGATTGCGTTGATTAAAATGGTTTTGTTACCCTGGATATTGTATACGGTCAGCTCCTGCCCCACTTGGATTGAGGATAGCGTCTTCAATCTGATTGACCGCTTGATAAATGATCTGATATGGGGCAGAAAAAGGGTCCGCATCAAACTACAATACCTGCGAATGGCCGTAAGTAACGGGGGCCTAGGCCTGCCCCATTTTCAAATCTACTATCTCTGTGCACAATTACAATGGTGCGTCAATGTCGGGGATGGTGTATTAATATCACATATCCTAGGTCAACGCCCACTACACTCCAATAACATTTTTAGTATATTGGAATCCGGAATGTTTCAACGTACAGATTACTTTTGCCCCATCGGAGCCGCGCTACAGAAAGTTTGGAATAAAATTAAGATATTGATCCATGCCCCTCAAATTCTGGATTTCTCCCCCTTATGGGACAACCCTGCCCTAACTGAATTTTTGACACTTAACGAAAACGAATTCTGGACTCGAAAAGGTATTTCATTATTTTCACATATATACACAAAAGGGAATAGTAAATCAATACGGGAATTGATAAAACAAGCACCAATAACTGCACTAGAGCACTATAGATATTGTCAACTACAACATGCACTATCATACACTCTCAAAAAAACACCCTTGATAAAAGTTACTCCGGGGTTCTTATCCTTTTGTTATAACATAGTAGGGAATAAAGTTAAGATTTCACTAATATATAGGAGATTCATCGAGGAAATAAGCACTATCACTAAATTTAAAAGTGTGGATAAATGGAAGACAGATATTGGGGAATGTAACCCCTCACAATGGCAGGAAATATATCAAAATATAAAGAAGGCCTCTCTTTCACGACAACACCGATTGATACAATTCAAAATAATACATCGCTTATATGTTACTCCGAGCCTGTTGACTAAAATGTACACTAACAAGGGTCAAGAATTTAGCTGCCTTAAATGTTCTTGTGTAGCCGCAGGGCTTGTACATATGCTGTGGGACTGTCCAGCTATTAGGACTTTCTGGGGCTGCATATTTCAGACAATGGTGGCAAACAGCAGGAACAGTCCTCCCATGACTATTCAAGTAGCAGTTCTTGGATTGCTTCCTCCTGAGTATAAAAACAAAACCACTAAAAATGAACAGGTATACTGGTTAAAGGGGTTTCTTTTGGCCAAAGTGATAATCTTGAGACAGTGGGTGAAAGATAGACCCCCAACAATCAATGATTGGCAAAGTTTAAGGACGCGAATAACACATTTTGAGGGCATGAAACGACGTGGATTAAACGACGCTACCGGAATGGGCCCATAGAGAAGGGAAATAGCCAGCCGTAATACCCCAGAGCAGAATTGATGGCTAGTAACTGGGGAGACCACTGATATACCCCAACAAACCATTATATATTCCTAGATAAACTCTATCAACACAGCCCACGCCAGAATACGTGTGAAATTGTAAAGGCTCTAATGAAAATCCTTATGAGGGGGGCAGGAATACTCCGCCGCCCCTCGCGGCGGCCGCACCAAGCCGGGTGGAAACGGGTGGGGGGTGAGGGGGCGGGGCGGAGGGGGGTTGGGTTTATGGTTTTTTTTTTTTTTATTCTTGTGTGTTTTTTTTTTGGGTTGTGGATCCCATGCCTATGTACTGGTATTAGAGCTGACTCCTCTGGTCACAGATTGTTTTGTTGTATGTGTCCGATATATGGCATGGAGACGATACACTGTCTAATGTGCGCTATTATAGTATATCTGATTGGAAATTTGCTTTTATATTGTCTGTAAAATAAAAATACAAATAAAAAAAAAACCTCAAAATTACTTACGGTTCTTATTAATTAAGGTGATCCTGTCAGGATCTTTCTGTTCAATTGGGAAACCTTTGCGCTCCTGAAAATTCATGGGCGCTTATCTCTGGTTTGTGTACCAATATAGGCATGTTTGCCTAGTTTTACTTTGTAATCTTGTTAACTCCTGTTATTTCTTCCAGACTCAATGTGATCCTGAATCCGATGTGTCCGTTACGCCGTCTGAAATCCACCGTTCTCTCCAGTTTAACGCTAAGTACTTACCTATCCCCACAAAACCACAATGGTACTACACCTAATGTCTGTAAATGTAAGGGGTCTAAATTCCCCCTACCAGCGTTCTGCGCTGTGGAATGATGCCAATAAGACCAAGTGTGATATAGTGCTAGCTCAAGAAACTCATTTGTTGACTAAGGATGTTGGTAAGTGCTCAAATAGGCACTACCCGCATCTTTATTGTGCTTCGGCAGAAGTTAAAAAAGCTGGGGTTCTTATAGGGGTTAGACGTTCGGTCCAATTTAAAGCACATCAAACTATTATTGACCAAGCGGGACGATATATTATCCTCCTTTGCTCTATCAACCATGTTGAATACACCATAGCTAATGTCTATGTACCTAACTCTCACCAAGTTTCTTTCCTTACAAGGTTTTTTAAGAAGTTGTTGAATTCTGCCAGGGGTTCCATCATTTTAGGAGGAGATTTTAACCTGCCCATTGATCCTTTGATGGATTGCTCCAAAAAAACGGGGAGTCATCGGCCTGCGTTGGGTAAGCTTCTCAAAACTACTCCCCTACATGATATATGGAGGTACCAACACGCGACAGAAAGGGATTATACCTTTATGTCTCAGGTTCATATCTCCCAATCTAGAATTGACTACTTCCTTATCTCCAAAGACCTTCTGCATAAAACCACTCACACAGCCATAGGCAATATTACATGGTCTGATCATGCTCCAATCTACCTACACATCTCAGATAATTACCCTAATCCTAATCCACCGCTCTGGCGCCTTAACTCATTTTTACTGAGGGATAAAAATCGGCACCAATTATTCTCTAAAGCTCTGGACGAATATTTTGTTCTTAACGACACGCCAGATATCAGCGTCTCCACATTATGGTGCGCCCATAAAAGCTTCATGAGAGGCCTTTTCATTCAGACTGCGTCTAAACTTAAAAAACAAAGGGATAAACGGATGCAGGATATCTTAGCACAAATAGAGGAGGTAGAAGCGCGATTTAAGGAGACCCCTACAGATACGTTATCAGTTCAACTCACAGACTTGCGCTTTCAATTACGCTCTCTCTTGCTCTGCAAGTTTGAAAAGGCCCTAACCAGATCAAAGGCAAAATCGTATCACTTAGGAGATAGAGCCGGGGCTATGCTAGCCCGCAGACTGAAAAAGAGGGAGATAGCCTCCCGTATAGATTCAATGAAGCAAAATAATGGAAAGATAACCACACATCCAATAGATATTGGGGATGCGTTTGCAGATTACTATAGTTCTCTTTATAATTTGAAAAAGGACGGCGACATCCCACAACCTACCTCACATACCATACTGAACTTTTTAAACTCAGTATCTCTTCCAAGTATTGCCTCCCAAGATTTGGAATTGCTCAATGCCCCCTTTTCGGAACGGGAAGTAGATATAGCTATTAGATCATTAAAACTGCATAAAGCTCCAGGCCCAGATGGCTTTTCGGGGGACTATTATAAATCCTTTAAAGCAAGCTTACTACCATACCTTACGCAGCTTTTTAATACATTCCTTCTCCCGGGTACTATACCCAAAGAGATGTTATGTGCTATTATCACAACAATCCCTAAACCAGGGAAATCTCATGATACTCCAGCAAACTTCCGGCCCATATCTTTACTAAATAATGACTTGAAACTATTCTCCAAACTGTTGGCCCTGAGATTACAGCCCCTTCTTCCTAAATTGGTGTCCACGGACCAGGTTGGTTTCATCCCTGGCCGTCAATGTAGAGATGGTACTCGTTGAGTAATTGATCTGCTCCAAATAGCGGATACCTCCGGTGCACCCACAATATTTATATCGCTTGATGCTGAAAAAGCTTTTGATAGGGTGCACTGGGGGTTTCTGACGGAGGTGTTAAATCATTTTGGGTTCCGGGGACCTATCTTGTCAGCTATTTTAAATCTATACTCCCTCCCATCAGCCCGAGTATTAGCATCTGGCTTTTATTCCAAAAGCTTTGATATAACGAACGGTACCAGACAAGGCTGCCCTTTGTCACCGTTGGTTTTTGCGCTGGTGATGGAACCCCTGGCAGAAAGAATTCGGTTGGACCCAGGTATTCTGGGCATACATGTGGGTAAGGCATCACATAAAATAGGACTGTACGCGGATGATGTCCTGTTATCACTCACGAATCCAGAGATATCTCTCCCCAACGTCATGGCAGTTTTAAAAGAATATGCACAAGCCTCTTTCTACAAACTTAATGTTACAAAATCGCATATTCTCCCATTTGCGATCCAAGAACCTCTCAAAAGGGAGCTCCTGGCGAAAGCTCCATTTCAGTGGGCAGAGGAAGGCATAACTTACCTGGGCATATTATTAACGCCTCGTATACTAAATTTGGTGAGAAGTAATTTTGACTCCCTGAGGAAAGAATTACTAACAGATTATGCTGAGTACTCTAAGCTGTTTTTATCATGGTTGGCCAGAATTAATGCGGTCAAAATGATGATTCTGCCTAAGATCCTCTATAAACTTAGATGTATCCCTCTTATCATTCCACAAAAACTATTAAAATTGTTGCAGTCAGACCTTATAAAATTTATATGGGGTAACAAAACACCTAGAGTGGACCGTCGAGCCCTATACCCGAAGCTGAGAGAAGGGGGCCTCGGGGTCCCGGACCTCAGTCGTTACTACAAGGCGAACCTCATTGAGCAGACTAAAGAGTGGTGGGCGCCTTCCTCACTACAGAGATGGCATGAATTAGAATCCACCTACGCAAAACGGGGTTCTCTCACAGGCTTTCTTGCCGCCCTTTCCCTGGAAACGCCTAAATCTTCACCCCCTCTCTTAACTATGCAAGCGGCAGTTTGGACCTGGTGCCATTATATAGAGAAAGGGTTGCTTTTCTCACCTAAGAGATCTGAGATCCCACTAGTGGCGCTTACGTATGGGGTCCCAGGAATGGGAGAAAGCAGGTATCATGCGTTTAGATCAGTTGTATGAAGGTGACACTTTGAAAACATTTGAGACCTTGCATCAAAGCTATGGTATACCTAACACTTGTTTCTATCAATACCTGCAAGTTAGACATATGCTGCACAGAACAAGACCTCCTATTATTTCATTGAATAAAACTGCCCCCTTTGGTAAATATTTCACTAGTACGACAGGTCAGGGGAAGGGCTTGGCTACTGCATATCATGCTCTAGACCCTACTCTAGAAACAAAGCTGAACTTTATGGTGAAGTGGGAAGAAGAATTTGAAAGCTCTTGGTCGGTCGAGGAGTGGAGGGATGCCTTCCACTGGACGATAGCTACTGCCAAATGCGTTAACCACATTGAACAAAATAGGAAAATACAACTTAGATGGTACTTGACTCCAGCTCGTATAGCACACATGGATCCCGAATATAGTTCAAACTGCTGGAGGAACTGTGGGGAAAAGGGAAGTTTATCACATATGTGGTGGTCGTGCCCTATTATTCTCCCTTTTTGGAGGAAGATTTTTGACCTTATCTCGACAGTGGCGGGCCTCCAGATCCCCCTCGACCCTCCATTAGCTGTGCTGTCCATCGGACTAGGAAGATTACCTCATTCCCATAGATCGGTTGTGATGGGCATTCTCTCGGCTGCAAGGAAGCTTATTGCGACCTCCTGGAAGATGCCCATTACTCCTCAGATATCTGATGTGATTTCACTAGTTAACCAGTATATGCAACATGAATATATATATGCAGATTCTCACTCGGAACGCTTAAGGGCTCATAAAAGATGGGAATTATGGGACTCTTCCCCGTTTGCAGTTAAGATTCACTGTTTGGCTCTGTAGTAACTAAAGATATGATGTATGTACGTGACGGGAGAGAGCGGTGGATGGAGGACGGTGAGCGGATAAAGGTATAAGGTAAAACACATATAGGGACACACTAACGTATAGAATAAATTATATCTCAGGAATGGATCGCAAGTTCTGGACTTAGTCTATTAGTTATGTTCTAGGATTGACTATGTTACAATCTGCTGTATATGTCATAACTATGCTTTGCAGATATTTGAGATAGGTGCCGGACTATACAAGTGACATTTATTATCTGGCATTCTTATGTTGGTTTAACTATGTAATATCACAATACGAATGTCAAAGTTGTACTTTGAAACTTTTAGCATTGTCTCGGCTTATGCATGTGACATATTTACTGTCTAATTTCCTTATGCTGAAAAATCAATAAAACATGACAGTTTAAATATATAGATGTACAGATACAACCGGTAGTGAAGAAAACAGCCTCCTACATTAAAGACACAACCCACATTATTAAAATACTGGAAGAAATACATACTGAGTCAGGGTGGATTATGGGCACTCTTGATGTCCAGTCACTGACCATCAACAAGGCATACTAGCAGTAGGGGAACAATTAAGAAGAGATAGGTTAATGGATGAAGCATGTATCGAATTTATTCTAGAGGGTATAAATTATATTCTGACCCACAATTATTTTTATTTCGAGGGCAACTTCTACCTGCAGAAGTGCGGGACCGCCATGGGAACCAGATTCGCCCCCAGCTATGCCAATTTGTTTTTGGCAGAATGAGAACACAACACCATTGAGCCCAGGCTGGGGGTGGATCTGGTCCTATGGCGGAGATTTATAGATGATGTCATCTTTATCTGGAATAAAAGTAGAGAGGAACTGGATGTATTCCTGGAAGAAATTAACAAAAACCAGTTGAATTTGAAATTTACTGTAAACATTGCAGAGGAGACAGAATTCCTGGATTTAAAAATAAAACCAGTAGAACAAAGGTATATATGCAATACATTCTCGAAGCCTACCTCAAAAAACAGTTTCATACAGTTCTCTAGCTGCCACTTGCCGACTTGGCTGATAAATGTGCCATACGGCCAGTTTCTAACAATAAAAAGAAACTGTACACAAGATGAAGATTTTGAGGAGGAAGCGGTCAAAATGAGAGATCAATTTATGGAGAGACAATATCCCGAAAAGGTGATTAATATAGCGTTAGAAAAAAACTGAAAATTAGATAGAAGCACCTTCTTCACAAATAGGACAGGGAGGACTGAAATAATACAAGACAGTGAGGTTATTAACAATAAAATTATCCTTCCATTTAATAACAGTCATAAACGGCTACAGAAAATTTTCAAAACCCACTGGCATCATATTTTAAGTGATAAAAAGATAGGCCATCTATTACCAGCTACCCCGGCATTAATATTTACTAAGGCACCTAATATAGGCCTAAAAATAGCCCCATCGATTAAAACAATGAAAAAGGAGAATACAATTTTGGGCACCTGGATGAATTTAAAAGGTTTTTTTAAATGTGGGAAGTGCATGGCATGTAAGGTCAATCCCACATCTAGAAAGACTACTACCATCTCCTCAACACAAAATAAATATATATGGGAGATTAAGGATTGCCTAACTTTACGTCAGGAGTCGTCTACCTGATTCAGTGCCCGTGTAGGAGACAGTATATAGGTAGAACCAAACGTCCTATGAAAACCAGGCTGGCTGAACACATAGCAAATATAAGGAAGGGATATGACAAACATTGTCTATCTAAACACTATAAAGACATACATAACAAAGATCCCTCCGGCCTGATATTCACGGCCCTGGAAAAGGTAGACAGACACTGGCGGGGTGGAAATTACATCAAACAGATGTCCAGGATAGAATCCAGACATATATATCAATTTGGATCTATGTTGCCAGTTGGCCTAAATGCCGAATTGGAAATCTTTGGGTTCTTGTAGACTGGGTGCCCCCATTCCGACTCTTGCGACTCAGTCAGGCCGTTTATCGACACTGAGTCGTGGACTCGGATGTGGGCCTCCAGTCTCATACATCACTAGCGAATTTTACACAGTCTGAACCCCAATATCTGTACAGCTCGAATCAAACTAGAATGTGCATTTTAAATTTTTTCTCCCAACCATCATATTTTAACTATTTTTATAAATTCATAATTTTATGTATATTAACTATTTATTATTGTATTATTAAAGGCATCTATCGGCACTATTATTATACATTTATGTCGATATTGTTGTTTAGTAAAAGTAATGTTTTTTATTGATAGCTTATATTGTTATTCATTTTAGATTTGTATTGTTATACCACATAAGAATGGAGACTCTAATGATTAACAGGCCAATATTGGCACATTGAGTGTTAAAGTATGGTGGAATACAATTTATTTGCACCATTTTATGCTGGAGTTTTAGAAAAATGATACCATTGCATGATTTTATGTTGTAGATTCAGAAAAATGACAATAACCCATATATGCAAATTCACAATTACAAATTGGACTTTTATAGGATATATAGAATGTTAAAAGGAATTCATAGTATGAAAAAACGCATGTTTGCAAAATAACCGCATTGAAAATGCATACAAAAAAACGCATGCGATTTCTAGTTGCTGAAAGCGAATCTAGTGATCCAGGATTTTGTGTAAGTTGCGGATATAAAAGGCGGAGTAAGACAGGTGATGCTGTACCACTGACGAAGGGAAAGAGTTCCCGAAACGCGTCTGGGCTGCACACCTGTGAAAGAAGTACCTCTGCACCCTATGCATGGCCATGCAAATAATAATATAACGGAAGAATTCGGATTTTCCAGGACGCAGAGCATAGAATTTGCTAAGTATTGCTCTTCATTGTCCGGACTCAGACCACTTCCGAAATCCCGCGAGATCTGGGAACAGCAAACCACAGGAGCTACAAGCTAGACGCCGGAATTGTTCCACGCCGCTTATCCACCGTTCATGTCCATAGAGGCGCCCACGAGATACACCGAGTGGAAGGTAGGAACACTGCAGCTGTGAACCGTATGTGATGAGGCATACCATCTGAATATGTACGGTAACCTAACTGTATCATCGGCATTTAAGGACACTGAGACACGCATTTTCATATGAGCAGGAACTGCTTGGCTTACCTGTCTAATTGCCATATTAACATTGGGACCAGCGCATATGAGCCTGCAAACCCACTAACTAATTAAGTGTGCGCACTGGTCAGTGAAGCACAACATTATTAACAACTCCTTTGATTCAGTTACATATATACTACAGCCGTTTTTACAAGAGACCGACACTATTTTTCCATCCCTACTTGTGGTATTTAATATTCATGTATTTTATCTTTAGATTTTATTGTATAAATATACACGTGTTATATTATTGTGATTTAATTAAATTTTATTCTACTGCTATCTTGGTCCAAGTGTTGAGTGCTCGCCCTAATTCTGATTTTAAGAAGTAGGAAAGAATTACTTTTTCAAGGGATCCGGTTGGCTTCAGAGGGAGAAAAGGTTGGTAAAATTTTAGCAAGTATAGTAAAAAATCAAAGAGGGAAATCCTGGATAGGGGCGATTAAAGATAAAATGGGTGAAATAATTAGTACACCGGAAGGAATTAAAAAAGTGTTTGTGGAATATTTCCAGGAACTATATAAGTCCAGGGTACAATATTCAAAACAAGACTTGAACCTATATTTAGACCAGATTGCTTTCAGAGAGCTATCCCAGGCCCAAAAAGAATATTTAGAAAAATAAATATTGATGGTAGAAATAAACAAGGCTGAAAAAGCACCAGGGTGTGATGGCCTTCCCTTTGAAATATATAAAACCTTCTCCCAGGTGCTAATACCAGAACTAAAAATAACACTGAGGCTCAAAAAATAGGGAATTTACTAGATTTTATGAAAGAGGCAATTGTTACACTAATTCCAAAAAAGGGTAAAGAACAACTAGACCCCAGGTCATATGGGCCAATATCCCTCCTAAACACGGATGTTAAAATTTTGGCAAAGGTCTTGGCAGATAGGCTGTTGAAGGTGATTAAAGTTGTAATACACGATGATCAGACTGGTTTTATATACGGTAGAACGATATATTGAAATATAAGAAGGTTGTTTCTCAATATTGAAGCCAATAGATCAGAAACAGGGGAGAAAGCGGTACTTTCACTGGATGCTCAAAAGGCATTTGATTGTATTGAATGGGAGTATTTATGGGCAGTATTGAAAAGGGTTGGTATAGGGGAGGGATTTATAAGATGGATTCAGCTTATATATTTCAATCCAAGGGCTAGAGTGGTGGATGGGAGCTTGTCCCTGCCTCTTGCCCTTTATCGGGGCACTAGGCAGGGGTGCCCTCTCTCCCCATTATTATTTGCTACTGCAATTGAGCCCCTGGCAAGTATAATAAGAAATTATAAGGAGGTTAAAGGTTTTCAATATGCGGAAGGAGAAGAAAAACTGTTAATGTTTGCGGGCGATATTTTATTATTTATGCACAATACTGGGTATCAGTTTAATAGAGTAATAGATACGTTTTTTTTTTTCTGGTTTAAATATTAATTGGGGAAATCACATATGCTGACATTAGGCGACGCGCAATCACAGGGAGATTTAAGGGTGCATGTGCTTGAAAAACACGAGAATGTTAAATATTTAGGTATACAAATCTCTGGGAATATTGAAGAATATGGAAAATTTAATGTATTTCCCCTAATAAAAGAGCTTAGAACCAAAATACATATTTGGAAAAGATTACCAATGTCAATACAGGGTCGGGTAAATCTAATTAAAATGGTTTTCCTCCCAAAAATACACTATGTCCTACAAAATGCCCCATTGAGATTACCGCAGAATATTTTTAAGTTATTTGATAGCCTAATGGGGGATTTTATTTGGAAAGGCGCTATCCCTAGGATAAAGAAAGAAGTGCTTCAGCTCCCAGTGAGAGAGGGTGGATTAGCTGTTCAGAATTGGTTTTTCTATTATTTAATAACACAATACGGTCAGATAAAAGGTAGCTTAAATGGCTTAGTGGGTAGGCAGGAAGTAAATAGATTGGGTTGGAGAGAGGAATGGAATCACTTAGAGGTATTAGAATCAGGTACACTAGGGAAAAATAATACAGGAAATAGAATATTAAATTCACTGGAGTATATATGGGTGGAAGTTAAAAAAAATACTAGAGATTAAAGGTTTTCTGCACTATACACCTATTTGGAAAAATTTAAATTTAAAGGAACTGCAAACGATTAGGATTTATATAGATTGGGAAAAAAAGGGGATGAAATATCTAGGCCAGATATTTGAGGAGGATACATTGAAAGACTTTAATACACTGGCTAGGGAGTTTGGGATCCCCAAAAGGATATTTATAAATATTTTCAGCTTAGGAATGCGTTGCGGACAGTGGTGCAGGTAGATAAATAAAGAAGGGAAAAATCTGATAGATTGCATAAATTTACCAATGGAGGTGAAAAAGGAGGAATAACCGCAAAAAGATACAGGATTTTGATGGAGGAAAAGAAAAAACGGATTAAAATACTTGCCGGGAAAAAGAACTACAGTCTTTTACAGAAGAGAAATGGAAAGATGCTCTTAGAAGTTATGCTATGGTCTCGGATAGGGGCTCACACAAGATATCACAGTTTTTTATAGTTCATAGATTACATCGATCCCCTTGGATGTTGAAAAGAATGGGCGTGAGAGTTTCAGACAAGTGCCCAAAATGTAGGGGAGAGAAAGCAGACTTAATACATTGTTTCTGGAGATGCCCCAAATTGTTCAGATATTGGACAGAAATACCAGAGACAGTATTTGTATTTTTGAAGGTTCAAATATCCGAAGATCCAGTAACCTGCATATTAGGGGCAACTGACCATCTGAAGTTAAATAAAGAGATACGACTGGTTCTGAGTAAAGTACTATTTCAAGCTAGGCTCCTTATACTTAGGAAATGGGTAAAGGAAGATCCTCCGACAGCGGGACAGTGGAGAGAAGCAGTTGACAATTTGATTAAAGGGGAACGGGTGACGGAGTGTCATAGTAAAAAATCACAAAAACTTGACGAAATATGGAAAAAATTGTTATTTTAGGGCTGGATGGTGTGTTTTTTTGTTTGTTTTTTCTCTCGTCCTCCTCCCTCTCCCTAAGGGTGTCGGGTGGGTATTTGGGATAGAATAAAGGGGGGGGGGGGAGAGAAAAAATTTTTTGTTATAATATTTACTAATTTGTAATATGGATTTTTGTACTGTTGAGTTGATGTGTTTTGGGTATAAATGTATATGGTTTTACAAAGTTGAAATAAAAAATAAATAAAAAAAAAGAGCTGAGGCCTGGTCTAAAACCTTCCCGGACACCTAATTTACCTGTGTGCCAAATTTGGTGCAGATCGGTCCAATTGTTTGGTAGCGCAAAAAGAACAGACAGACAAACAGAAACTCATCTAATATATAAAGCTGAGTGTATGTGTGTATGTCTGCTAAAGGAATCCGCACCGTCGCATTTACAATCATGACATTTTGCACAGCCACCTCCTGCGACTCGGAGGACGCCATAGACTATGTTTTAAGTGGAAATTTTCACCCCGCGCTTTCCAATTATTGCCAAAAAATACGCTTAGTAACCTAACCGTCAAACTACATGAGCCATTGTTTGTTGCCTGTTGTGGCAGTTAGCCTGGATATTCATTAGGTTGTTATAGCAACCAATTACAGCTCAGCTTCTATTTTGCTACAGGCCATTAATATAAGCTCTGATTGGTTGCTATAGGCAACGAAGGACATTCTTAGTATAAGAGAGCTTATGTGTGAGTTAATATGATTTCAATATATGATGTAAAATCCTTCTATTACTTTACTTTGATTTTTCATAATAAAATTTGTCTTTTAGTTTGCTAATTTTAGGTGCAAAATAATTTTGGGGCAACCCATTCTATTTTGTTATAGCTAATAGCAGTTATTTACTATCCTGGGCAACGCCGGGTACTACAGCTATCGCTTATATTTATAAAAATTAGATTCTGCCTGTCTGTTCTTTATGCGCGGCCAAACGACTTGACCGATCTGCACCAAATTTGGCACAGAGGTACAAATATATAGAGATGTTGTCCTTGATTGGAGTCACACATAGGACCCCAGAGCATAGACACCAATGCTAACCACTGAGCCACTCTGCTTTCTATTTCTCCTTCTATTCCAGCTAGAGATGAGCGAATTACTTGAAACATGTATCACACCTGATTCAACTAAACTGTACCAAAAATAAAATTCAAAAGTGCTCCAATTGGAATAAAAATTATATATCACACTGGGGTCTTCTAGGACTCCTATTGTTCTGTCTTGTCTTTCTTCCTTTTTTCAGTTTTTTTTCTCTACTTCAGCCTCAGACCCCCTTTAGCTCTCTAAAACAATGGCGGCAATAGTAAATAATGTGACACTGACATATATAGCACACATGCTTGACAGTGTTAACGAAAAGTGTGTTTAAAAATACACTGCACCATCACATTTGTTATGCTTTTTAAAATTAAAAATGTTCTAAAAATTGTCTCTTAATGGGGTTTTATACACACACACACACACACACACACACACAGTAGTATCGGAAAAAGCACTGGCTTGTTTTGAGCAAGCGCCCAAAAATTCTCCCTTTTTTGGGAACCGCACAGTGAAGTGCAAAACTTCACAGACAAGGCAAGAGATGTGCAGCTGTTTAGGAGTAGTAGTAGTGGCACCAGAGGGAGTAGCAGCAGCTGCAGTATGGAACACGATGAACAGGCAGTTGCATGATTGGCTAGCAATAAATTACCACTATCAATAATGGCACATCTATTCATTGTCATTAGATAGAGAGAGATCATTATGGATCTATGTGTCTGATTAATTTTGACATTAGTAATGTTTTGTACACTTGTGCCTGCTTAGGTGTTAAGAGGCCGCCTGCCATGCTGAAAACTCTTTATGAGATGACACAGGAGGCTAGACAAAAAGGATAGCGATAGTGAATTAGGCTCGTTCCTGCCACTGTTCCAATATGCCTCCCCAGAAGTCCATGGGATCAGGGGACAGGGTATGTGCCAGAGAACAGTCCAGGTACGACTGAACCTAGTTGTTCAGGCGGTGCATGTCTGTTTGCTGATAGAAACATAGAATGTGTCAGCAGATAAGAACAATTTGGCCCATCTAGTCTGCCCAATATACTAAATACTATGGATAGCCCCTGGTCCTATCTTATATGAAGGATGGCCTTATGCCTATCCCATGCATGCTTAAACTCCTCCACTGTATTTGCAGCTACCACTTCTGCAGGAAGGCTATTCCATGCATCAACTACTCTCTCAGTAAAGTAATACTTCCTGATATTACTTTTAAACCTTTGCCCCTCTAATTTAAAACTATGTCCTCTTGTAGCAGTTTTTCTTCTGTTAAATATTCTCTCCTCTTTTACCTTGTTGATTCCCTTTATGTATTTAAAAGTTTCTATCATATGCCCTCTGATGTTCATCAGGTTAGTATTTCTGAGTAAAAAACTGCTCCATCATGTAGCAAACTGAACTGGCTGCTACAGAATCTGCTACTTGTTGTAGCAGAGACAGTGGTAGAGTGGTGACTCAAATTTTGGTGAAGGTGCAGAAGTGCACCACATTTGCCCCTGCTTCCTCTATGCAAAGTTGTAAACTTCTTACTTTATTTCACTTGAAAGAGTTAACTTGCACTGTTTAATACTGTTTAACTGCATTGTTGTGATATATCTTGTTTATTTGAACTGTATTTGCGAGACTGTGGAAAGGGTTAATGAATACTGAGAGACTTTTGGGACTTTAAATGAGACGCTGGTAATTTTTCTCTGCTATCATAGGCTTTAAAGAAGAGCATGCTTTGGAGAGAAAACGCCAGACTTGTTTACCACCAAAACCAGACAGACTGACCTTTTGAATGTCTGGTTTTAGCTCTGTTGTTATGTCTGGAAAAATTGCTGTGTCATTGTCATTGAGAATCATTAAAGCAGATGGAAGTGGCAACTTTGTAATTGTTTGTGCTGAGTTTCTCCATTCCACCCCTCACCCTAGAATGTTCCTGTCGAGCTAGAAACTGCATATAAGGAGAGCAGTCAGAGCCCCTAGTGTTCTGCGGTTAGGGACCAGTGTTTGGAGGGAAAGACTCTGCCAGTCTGCATGAGTGACCAGAAGGGGACGCTGAGCCAAGGACCATGGGTCACCAGCCCGGTGGCCAAGGAGTCACTTGGATTGCTGAGCTACAGACCGTGGGCCTTAAACCTTTGGACAGGGTACTGGTCTTCTGAGAGTGAGAGGGAGAGCTATCTCAGGCCTTTCCTCAGCATCAAACCTTTCTTCTGCCAGGGAGGAGACTGCAGAAGCCAGCCCTATGCCTCGCCTATTTTGTTTTGGGCAGACTAGATGGACCAAATGGTTCTTATATGCCAACACATTCAATGTTTCTTTGTTTTCCACCTGAATTCCTTCAATAAAGAAGCACACTGGTTTACTGCAGACCCTGACTATCTGGAATTATTTCCCATTGGGGTGCACCATGCCTTACCATCCCTTATGGAGAGAAGCAACACGTGGTGACACCTAGACAGTGTCCAGGGGACCCAGCATACCATTGGGGCCATCCCAAACCTGGCCACTGCAAGTGAAGTTGCTGAACTGCTCCACATTGAGAGAACAAGACATGATAGAAACTTTTAAATACATAAAGGGAATCAACAAGGTAAAAGAGGAGAGAATATTTAAAGAAGAAAAACTGCTACAAGAGGACATAGTTTTAAATTAGAGGGGCAAAGGTTTAAAAGTAATATCAGGAAGTATTACTTTACTGAGAGAGTAGTGGATGCATGGAATAGCCTTCCTGCAGAAGTGGTAGCTGCAAATACAGTGAAGGAGTTTAAGCATGCATGGGATAGGCATAAGGCCATCCTTCATATAAGATAGGGCCAAGGGCTATTCATAGTATTCAGTATATTGGGCAGACTAGATGGGCCAAATGGTTCTTATCTGCCGACACATTCTGTTTCTAACAAGACATGTTTTATAGACAGCTGGCCAGAAGTATGAAAGCCAAAGAGAAGAATAAGATTTTGATGAAGGTGCAGAAGTGTACCATATCTGGAGAGCGACGAGACACATTTTACTGACAGCTGGCCAGAAGTGTGAATGCTATAGAGTAGAATAAAATTTTGGTGAAGGCGCGAAACTATGCCAAATTTGCAAATGAAGAAAAGATGATTTTTACAGACAGTTGGCAAGAAGTACTACTGCCTGCGGATTTAAACTTTGCTTAAGGCTGGGTTCACACCTGAGCGTTTTACAGCGCGTTCAAACGCGCTGTAAAACGCTCAACACATGAAAACCAATGCTTCCCTATGGGAATGGTTCTCACCTGGGCGTTTTACAGCGCGTACGATCGCGCTGTAAAACGCCCGACGCATAATCAAGTACTTGAGCTTCTTTGGGGCGTTTTGACGCGCGTTTGTGGCCATAGGACACTGCAGTCAATCACACAAACGCGCGTCAAACGCGCGTTTACTATTACAAAAAACGCGCATAAAAACGTGCGACAAAAATGCGCGTAAAACGCGCGTTTGAGAAATGCTCAGGTGTGAACCCAGGGTAAATGTTTTGTTTTAGCATATAGTACTAATTTGACTGTAGGTTTTCTAAAACTAGCAATATCCTTGTCAACATCCCATAAATAAATGAATGCAAGATTTAGAAGAAAATATTCTCATACTGAAACCCTGTTCCACCTTAGAATGACTGCGGAAGAGTGACATTCAGATACTGTATTCTGCAAAGGCAAAGTTCAGGAGAAAACAGGTTAATGCAGCAATTTTCTTTTTAAGATTATAATTTAACTGCTTAGTATTCATGAGAAGACATTCACTCCCACACATGGCATATAGGGAATAAAGTCATAATTATTCCAGCACATATACCAGGGATATGCAAGCACCAGCATGCACTGACACTTTCACAGGCTTAATCTTATTGATTTCTCTCTCCAGCCAAGGCAAGTAATATGCTTTTCTAGCACATGACCTCCTTTTGAGTAATCCATGTTGCCTTGAGCTGAGCAGTCACTGAGGATTGTTTGGTAACACATTCTGGCTATTTTGAAGCCTGACAGTAATGCTTTAATTGGATGCCAGTTTGTTTTTACAGCTTCGCCCACACTGTTTCTGTCCATGTGGTGAAGACTATAACATGGCTAATTAAAGATTAATATATTTCTGTGAGTGCAAGCATGCCTGGAGAAATAAGATCTGATATTAAACCTAATTTATTCCTTCTAAGAGAGATGGAGCTTGTCAGGTGATACCATGACAGCAGAAAATTAATCATATGTATATGAATGCCTATGCACATTCATTTTTCCTTCCTGAAGATTTTATTTACAGCAAAACATATACAGGATCATTTATTAAGACTGGCATTATAGATGACGGTGCCCCTGCACTGGCGGTGGATCAGCCAAAGGTATGTAGAGGTCACCTCCAGTCTAAATGTACACCAACTCCCTTGCTGGTGAAGATTTAGAACATTTTCTATGCTTAAAACAGGCGTAGAAAATGATAAATGAGATGTGCCTGCAGACCCTCCCACTTACCCACCCATGCCACACTCTTTTTTTTTTTTAGACCTGGAGCAAGCGGAGAAAAGTCCCAGATTGCAGTGCAAATAACCTTTGCGCTACAATCTGTGACAGATACATGCGCCAGGAAACTGGCGTATATATGATAGTGAATGACCCCCATAATGCTGATAACAATGCTATTATGTTACACAAAGAGTCTATTTAAAATGTAGTGAAGTGGAAAGTAAATGTGAGCATATGTTGTAGGACTAGCCTACCAGAAGACCAGACGATCCTCCAGTGGAACCATCATCTGACAAAATAATGGTGCCAAAGTGGCAGTAGACAACAACCAACTTCAGAACTGACTTTGGATGGAGCTCCCCACTTGCCATTAGGGTCTACTGATACAATCATGTTTTTTGATAGTATTTTTTTTTTTTTATAAATATTTCTTTATTGTTATACAAAACACATTAAATATACAGTATCAGACCGTCCAACGGGTCATTACAATAATCATTCAAATTAACTTTTTAGCCCTTCAAAATTTGATATATAGTATCTGTTATTTCTGTCCAATATCTAAACAATCTGGGACATCTCCAGAAACAATGCATTAAGTCGGCTCTCTCTCCCCCACATTTTACACAATCATCCGAGGGTCTAACGCCCATTCTTTTCAATATCCATGGGGATCTATGCAACCTATGAACCACAAAAAATTGTGAAATCTTATGTGAACCCCTGTTTGAGACTCGAGAATAATTCTTTAATGCATCGTTCCATTTTTTTTCCGTAAAAAATTCCAGTTCATTCTCCCATTTTTTCCTAGCTAGTATTGTAACCCGTTTCTTTTTTCCACCCATCAATATCTTATATCTTTTTGCCGTTATTCCTCTTCTTTCACCCAGATTAGTAAATTTGTATAATATCTCAGATCTTTCCAACTTATATTTATCCTCTTGCATAACTGACCTCAATGCATTCCTAAGCTGAAAGTATTTGTATATGTCCTTATGCGGTATACCAAACTCTCTAACCATTGTATTAAAGTCTTTCAATTTACCCTGCTCGAATATCTGGTTTAAGTATTTCATCCCATTTTTCTCCCAGTCGATATACATTTTAATCCCCTGCAGTTCCTTAAGGTTAATATTTTTCCATATAGGTGTGTATTGCAAAAACCCTTTAATCTCCAGTGTTTTTTTAATCTCTACCCATATATATTCCATTAAATTTAAAACTCTATTTCCTGTATTTTTTCCTGCCAGTGTACCCGATTCCAACACCTCTAAAAAGTTCCATTCTTCTTTCCATCCCAGTCTATTTACTACCTGACTACCCACCAACCCATCCAAGCTACTCTTTATTTGACCATATTGTGTAATTATATAATAGAAAAACCAATTCGGAACTGCGAGTCCACCTTCTCTCACTGGGAGTTGAAGTATCTCTCTCTTTATTCTGGGAATCTTACCTTTCCAAAGAAAATCTCCCATTAACCTATCAAGCAGTCTAAAGGTATCCTGCGACAACCTGACTGGGGCATTTTGAAGGACATATAGTATTTTGGGGAGAAAAACCATTTTTATTAGGTTTACCCGACCCTGTATTGAAATTGGTAATCTACGCCAGACATGTATTTTGGCCCTAAGTTCTTTTATTAGGGGAAGTACATTTAATTTTTCATATTCTCCTATGTTTCCGGAAATTTGTATCCCCAAATATTTAAAGTTTTCTTGTTTTCCCAACACCTGCACCTTTAAGAACCCCTGTGGTTGTGCATCTCCCAGCATCAACATATATGATTTCCCCCAATTAATATTTAAACCAGAAAAACAACCAAACTTATCTATTATATCTATAACTCTATTAAACTGGTCTCCAGTACTGTGCATAAATAACAAAATATCATCCGCGTACATTAACAATTTTTCTTCCCCTCCATCATAGTGAAAGCCTTTAATTTCCCTATCGTTTCTTATTATACTTGCCATAGGTTCGATCGCAATGGCGAATAATAGTGGAGAGAGAGGGCATCCCTGCCTAGTGCCCCGATATAGGGCAAGGGGCAGGGACAAGCTCCCATCCACCATCACTCTGGCCCGCGGATCCTGATATATTAACTGTATCCATCTTATAAATCCTTCCCCTATACCGACCCTTTTTAATACTGCCCATAAATATTCCCATTCAATACAGTCGAATGCCTTTTGGGCATCCAGTGATAATACGGCTTTCTCCCCCGCTTCTGTTCTGTTAGCTTCAATATTTAAATACAACCTTCTTATATTTGAGTATATCGTTCTGCCCGGTATAAAACCTGTTTGATCTATGTTTATTATACCCTTAATCACCCTTGAAAGTCTATCGGCCAAGACTTTTGCCAAAATTTTAACATCGGTATTTAAAAGAGATATTGGCCTATATGATCCCGGGTCTAGTTGTTCTTTGCCCTTTTTTGGAATTAGTGTTATAATTGCCTCTTTCATAGAGTCTGGTAAGTCCCCAATTTTTTAGCCTCATCCAATGTTGTTTTTAGTTCTGGTACTAACACCTGGGAGAAGGTTTTATAAATTTCAAAAGGGAGCCCGTCACTTCCTGGTGCCTTTTCAGATTTTACTTGCCCCAGGACCTTATTTATTTCTACAATTGATATTTCTTTTTCTAGAAATACTTTTTGGGCCTGGGATATCTCCCTAAGAGGGATCTGATCTAAGTACAAGTCTAATTCTTGTTTTGAGTATTGTACCCTAGACTTATATACCTCCTGGAAATATTTTACAAACACTTCTTTAACTCCTTCTGGTGTGTTAATTGTCTCACCCCTTTTATCTTTAATCGCCCCTATCCAGGCTTTCTCTCTTTGATTTCTTGCTATATTTGCCAAAATTTTACCAACTTTTTCTCCCTCTGTGGCCAGCCGGATCCCTTGAAACCTTAATTCTTTCCTACTTCTCTCCATATAATATGCCTTTAACTTTTCCTGTTCTTCCTCCCATATTTTCTTATTATCATCAGTGGGATATCTCATACATGTTGTTGCTAATTCCTGAACTTTTTTTTCTAAAGCAATCCCCTTTTCCCTGGTAATTTTTTTTAAGTAATTCACTTTTTTACTAAGCAATCCTCTTAGATATGCTTTAGCCGTATCCCAAACAATTAACTTACTTGCAGAATAGTTATTCTCCCTAAAAAAAAAATTTAATTCTTCTATTATACTTTCTTTGTCTGGGATCATTGGTAACCAATGGGAGTTAAACTTAAACGGTAATAAGGCCTTCTTTTTATTCAAATCTAGTTCCATTACTACGGCATTATGATCTGATAGAGCCATGGGGAGATACTTGATTTTGATCCTATCATAGAACATCAGATTTTTATTTCCCAGGGCCATATCTATTCTAGACCAGGTTTGGTGTGTTTTGGAGTAGCAGGAATACATATTTTCATCCGGGTTCTGGAGACGCCAAACGTCAATCCAGTTGAATTCATGGGCTAATTTATAAAAATCTACTTTTTGTGTTCTTCCCCCTCTGCTAGAGGTTCTATCCCTGAGTGGATCCATTACTGCATTATAGTCTCCGATCGCAATCATTATAGATTCCTGTCTATCCAGCATGAATCCATACAGTTGATATAAAATCTCTGACGTATACGGTGGAGGAATATAGATATTTGCAATTACCATTTTGACCCCTTCTATATTACAATATAGAAAGAGGTATCTGCCGCAGTCATCGGCCTCACACGTCAGACATTCAAATTTTATTTTATTATGGATCAAAATTGAGACCCCTCTTGAATAAGTAGTGTATACAGAATGGTAACTTTCCCCTATCCATCTCTTCTGCAACCATCTTAAAGATTCCTTATCCAAATGTGTTTCTTGTAGGCAAATGATGGCTGGCAGAAACCCCTTCATCCACTCGAGGATAGCATACCTCTTCACTCTCTCCCTTAAACCCCTCGTATTCAACGAAACAATCCTAACCATCTAGCAAAGGGGGAAAAAAAAAAAGAGAAAAAAAAAGGAAATCACAACACGTCTCCCTCTCGCCACCCACACCCCCCCATCCCAGATAGCCCCCCTCCCTGCTGTCCAGCAGTCGGGGCGACTCCATAACTTAGCATACTAGCTCCCTCCCTCTCCGCATCCCCCGGCATCATAGGCCCTCCCCATCCGCCCAATCGCTAACCTCCTCCGGAGTCTGAAAAAAAACAATCCTACCTTTATATTCCACCCTTAATTTTGCCGGAAATAGTAAACTGTACTTTAAACCTGCTTCCCTTAATCTTTTCTTAACAACAATATACTCTTTCCTGTGGGCGTTAGTATGCGCAGAATAGTCTGGAAATAGCCTTATCTTTACACCCTGTATCTGGTACTTTTCGGAGGTTCTTGCATCGGTTAATATTCTATCTCGATCCTGGCCCAGTAAACATTTGACCAATATCTGTCTAGGAGATTCTCCTGGAACCCTCTTTCTTGTAGGGACCCGATGCGCTCTTTCAATAGCAAACAATGGAGATAGAACACCTTCCGTACAATTATCCCTTATCCATCTCTCCATATATTCGGTACAATTATCACCTTCTACGCGCTCTGGGATCCCTATACATCTTATATTAGATCTCCTTGATCTATCCTCTTGACTTATTATTTTTTGTTCCATCCTAGTATTCATTTCCTTTAACAGAACCACCTCTTTCTCCAATTTCTGTACCGAATGTTCCAAAACGGGAACCTTGTCCTCCATCTCATGTAGGCGCTGCCTTATCTTCTCCATCTCAACCCGTATTACACTAACATCCATTTGCACTGCCCCGATCTGGGTCACCATATTCCCCATTAGGTTCTCCATCCTCGAGTATATCTTTCATCATCTTTGCATCATTTTCTGTGAATGCAGCTAATACTCCCTTCTCCCCCCCTCCCCCCAAAGCCCCACCATCCTGCACCAAATCATGAGACCCAGCTTCTATCGTTCTCTCCCTTTGTGGGGACCCAAATCCAGGCGAGTTTGGCGCTAGAAATTTATTTAATCCCTGTTGTTTAGGGCCGGTCTCCAATCCCGTACCTGACCTCCTACTACTGCTACCCCCCGTAGGACCTTTCTTAGGTGGCATTTTAAGATCTCCTTATCTCCCACCCCTACTCACCTCCCGTCAACCCACCCACAAAAAGTCACTGGAACAACAGGGATAGGAACAAAAAAAAAAAAGAAAAAAACAAGCGTCAGAAATTAAAGAAGCTGTCGTTATTTTCCGTAGAACACAGAAAGTCGCCTCTAAGGAAAAAAAAAAAAAAAAAAGAAAACACAAAACTTTGTTAATAACCACTTATCTACTAGGTCTTCAATCATAAAATAAAAAAAAGGATAAGAGTTAGTCCAGGATTAATCCAGCGGAGGGTTAAGGGTGAAAATATTAACAAAGTCAAATATTAATTAAGTTAGCCATTCCTAAGGGGAAAAAAAAAGTACAATAACATTTGACCATAATCCGGTGACTGCACCAGCAACTACACCCTCCACCTCCATACAGCCCGGTTCAATCTTGGCAGTCCGGCCAAACTCGCAACATTGATAGCAGAGAGACAGTATTAGTAGCAGACCGCCGAACAAGTAAAAAAAATCCAGGTAGTAGCAAGATAGTATCAGGGGGCGCTCCCAGCATATCCCCCTACCAGACCATGATCTCAGCGTCTCAGTATCTCCCAGGTCGGAACCCATAGAACATAGGGCAACGCAAATAATTATTTTCTTTTTCTTTTCCCCCTTCCTCTCTTTAGTAAAGTTAGTAAAGTTAGTATAACTTTGAACCCAAAGTAGGAAGAGTAATTATAGATGCAGGAATGAGGTTAGTCCCTTTTTAGAAGAACTTCTTCAGAGGATTAGAGCCAGAGTCTCGGGGTCGGGAAAGAAAAATAAAGATAACAAATGAGGGCTTACGCACCAATAAACTGGGAGGTGAGCAATATACTCAGTAATAAGCACGATATATTCGCTCCTAGTTTTTTTTTTTTTTTTTTTTTTTTTTTCTCACTCGTGCTTCTTTTTTTTTTCCTTTCTCTTTACTCTATCCCTCCCAGTATTCCTCCAAGGATAAAAATAAGGTGCTATATACCGGAGATTATACCCCAAAGTCCACAGTGGTCAAAGTCTCATCGCCCATATATCCTCTGCATGAGGTTTGAGACCAACAGCACGTATGGGAATCCTATACAGTCCAGCGTACTCTAAAAGGGGGAGAGCGACAGGCCCACAAGAGCTCTAAACCAATATTGCAAGCACAAGCACACATGTGCAACTCACGACTTTCTCCAACGCAAGTCCACCGCTCCACAGCACCGGCGGCTCATTCCTTGCCTCCTAGGGGTAACAATGGCTCCTCCTGTCACCAACAAACCCAGGTATCAATACTCCGGTCTCAGCGTCGGGTAATCTTCCACACCGCCTGCAGATCATGGCATCTCCATCCCCCTCTACGCTTCCACGCCTCTTTCACAGACCAGGTAGCGGACCAGATGGCAGCGTCAGATCTCCGATATCAGCGGTAGCGTCCCCCTGCCTGCCTCAGCATAACGGCTTAGCATACAAGCGGGAACGAGCGGACGGAACAGCCGACATGCCGGAGGAGCGGAGAGGCGGAGCCTAGCGTCTCACGTCAGACGCTCCCATGCTCCTCGATACAATCATGTTAATGGTAAGGTGACCTTGCAGGTAAAACCGGTATTACGGTATAAAAACAACATGTGAGACAACCCCTTTAAAATGGCATGTTTCAACAGATTTGTACCTATGAAACTGACTGACCTGTTGCACGTGCACTTAACAGCTGTAGGCATCTGTGTTGGTCCCATGTTCATGTGTGCCCGCATTGCTGGGTTAAATGAAGTTTGATAATTTGCAAATAAGCCTCTAATAGCAACGGCGACATTGCTGTTACACCTAGAGTTTCTTTGACATGGCCAGGTATTATGATGTTTTCACTGCCTGGTCAGTCAATCAAAGTGGACAGGGTACTGTAGTTGCGGAGAGAGCTGAGCTTCTTGGTGTAATGGCAACAGCCCCATTGCTCCTGAGGCTAATTTATATATATTAAAATATTTTTCTCAGTAATGCAGTCACATACGAACATGGGACTAACATAGATGCCTTCAGCTGCCAAGCGCACATGCAACAAGTCAGCCAGTATAATAGGTACAAAATGGCCTCATGCGGATATAAAAAGTTATGGCTGCTATGGTTATAAATGTGAGAAAGGTCGATGGGAGCCCACCCTGTTTTCCTGTATAGGGCGTGTGTGTTTTTGGGGTAAAAATAAAATGCATTAAAATGCCTGACTTGTGCTTGTGTTTGTATAGCATTTCGTGGTGTTTTTGGCATAATAGTGTATTTGAACAATGAAGTTGTGTTTGTGTTTTAATGGTATTTTTTGCAGGCCTTGTTTTATATAGGAAAGTATGTGCTCCCTGAAATGTCACTTCTATAGGGCAGTATAAAAAAAACATTACATTGTTTAAAAAAACGCCATAAAGAAAAAAGCAACACACTTGAGTTTTTTCAAAGATGGCCAAAAAACAATGGATGTTTACGGGAAAAAAAAAAAACACACCAGAAAATTAGATAAAAACTCCACACCCAGAGCATGCTGCAGTAAAAAATAAATCAACTGCAAGTGTCAAAACTGCTACTGCAATTTTTGTTTAGGTGCAAGGACTGCCAGAGGATGCGCGCTTAATTTATGACGAAGCCTGAGCCTAGTCATAAATCAAGTGCATCCTCTGGCAGCACAGGGGATATCAATACTGGTGCAGAAAGCGCCAGTCATGATAAATCTTCCCCTTAGTTCCCTTGGCGTTTTTTTATTTGTATCTTTAAATTGCATCATGTTCAAACATTTCTCATACACTCTATATAGAAAAAAAACACGGCTGAGCAAAAAATTTAAAATGTGCAACTAAAAACAATCACCCTAAAAAGGCATCCCCCTCCCAAAAAATAATAATTGTGGAAGCACCCGTATATACTATTGATCATGCATTCTGTGTGTGCAATGATAGCAACATTTCTGATGCAATTAAAATGAATGTGCTTTTATACCGCAATCGCACTGAAGTAGAACTGAGACTAATGGGTTTTTTTCTATCAAAACCAGGAACAGATCCAGACATAAAGCTTTCCATATACCTGCTGGGAACTGTTTGTATTTCTAAAATGGCATACACACCCAATTATAATTGTATGTTTGGCCCAATCATGCCCATGCTAGCTGCTAAAATGTGCAGTCAGTTTTCTCCATGAATAGTAAGATTTGTTTGCCTTGCAAGTCATATCTTAATATAATAATTGGTCTTGTGTGAAAAGGGATGTCCAAGTTTAAAATAAATGTTAGAAGGCAGGGAAGGTGTTGATGCGTTCTGATCGTTATGAGACCACAGTACACGTTTTGTCAAGTGGCTTTTGTGGGTACACGCCTCCTGACAGGCTCCTTCCACCCGCGGAGTAAATAGCTTATATAAGTGATTTGGAGACAGCACACCGGAGTCAGCAAGTAGTTTTGTATTCAATCTTTATTTTACCAGTGGTACAATTTCATGACATTTATTCCACGCCGTGGAAGCACCGTGACCGGCCACTCAGCTTGACAAAGGGCACCGAACTGGGCCTGAAACGTTGCCATAAGCAATAAATGTCATGAGATTGTACCACTGGTAAAATAAAGATTGAATACAAAGCTACTTGCGGACTCCAGTGTGCTGTCTCCAAATCACTTATGCAGTGGTGATGTGCCCGTATACTGCATGTGATCAATGCAGCCAATCACTGGCTTCAGCTATCTTGTGCCATATAGCACTGAGGCAGTGACTGACTGCATCAGTCATATGTTCTTTTCTTTTTACACCTTCCCTGACTTCTAACATTTTAGTTTTTTTTAACTCAAACAATGCTTTAAAGGCTATGGACACTTTTCAGGGGAAATTTTTTTAATGATTGTACTCTACCCATTTTGGGCAAACATAACTTTTTCTGTTTTTTTTAATAATTTTTAACAGTTTTTTTCTACAACTTTTAGTTTCAGGGCATTTCTAGACTTGCAGGCTTTCTGCTTCACACTAAATCCATTAGAGAACTACTCTGATAGCTCGATCTGTAGCCCTGATCTCTGAACTAATTTATTCAAATTTTTTAGAAAACTGAAAAGAATTTAGCGATAATGAGTGTTTATGAGCTGCCAGGAATTCAGAAATAAGAGCTACAGATCAATCTTTCGGAACAGCTCTCTGGTGGATTCAGTGTGAGGCAAAGAGCCCGCTAGTCTGGAAATGCACTGAAAATGAAAGATGTAGAAGAAAAACTGTTGAAAATTTTAATATATTTGAACATTTTAAAACAGACCAGATGACAAATGATTTTTGGTAAAATTTGTAAAATGCAATAATAATAAAAAAATTCACCCAAAAGTGTCCATAGCATTTAAAAGGCATCTGTCAGCAGATTTGTACCTATGAAACTGGCTGACCTGTTACATGTGCACTTGGCAGCTGAAGGCATCTGTGTTGGTCCCATGTTGATATGTTGTAAAGGGGTGCCGAAGGCGCACTCGGTCTCCTATCAGCCGCAGACCTGCTGCTTAGCTTCGGGAGCGAGGATCTGTGTTTGACCTCGTTCCCAGGGCGACTTTGCTAGCTGGGAGGCTCCTTGCTGCCTTGAGCGCCGAGCTGATCACTCGGTGCTCGACTGGTCGGTCTGTCGGTCATGTGACGCTGGCCACATCACATGACCCTCACTCACCACTATAAATACAAGCAGCCTGCTGGCCACAGGTTGCCTGTTAATTTCTAGGTTCCTGGCTATTTGTTGGACTACTGAATACTCACCTGATCCTGTTCCCTGACGATCCTTTGCCTGCTCCTCCTGTACTGCGCATCCGTCCTGGTATTGTCACTTCGGCTCCCACCTGACTACTCTTTGCGGACTCCTCTGGTACTTCTCTACTCTCCTGGTATTTGACCCCGGCTTCTCCTGACCATTCTTTGCTTAACCCTTTGTACTGCGTAGCTCTCTTAGTTCTGACCCGGTCCGTTCACGTTCCGTATTTTGTCTTGTCTGTCATCCCAGCATATATCCTAAGTAAGGGACTGTCGTCCAGTTGTCCCCTGTCATCAGGACTCGTGAGGCAAGTAGGCAGGGCCAGGGGTGAGGGTGGAGCGCAGTGGTCACTATCCTTCCCCCTGTGTGTGTGTGGACGTGACCACTACATATGTGTCCGCAATGCTGAGAAAAATGATGTTTTATGATATGCAAATGAGCCTCTAGAACACTGCCATTAGATCTAGAGGCTCTGCTCTCCTCTCTCTGCAACTACTGCATCCTTTCCACTTTGACAGACAGACAGTTCCCTAATCCAGACCTTGGCCTCTCACTTAGTTAAGCCGGTACTTCCACCCCAAAACAGCTGTCTGCAGATGAGGTGCTGGCTTATTTATTATCCAAGTCATGTTTCAAGGCCTATTTACAGGGGCGAACATTGACTTATATGATAGCTACATTATACTTAGTCACAGGAGGCCAATGCAGGGACCCCCCACTGATCACTAGAACATTAGTTCTGTGTCCTCCAATCATCCTGACCTGCATAAGGAGGAGTTTGAATGGAGTGGTGGAAGAGAATGCACACTGCTGCTCCATTCATACAGTACAGGAGTTACAGAAACAACCAAGTCTAACTCCTGAGGGTGATTCTTCTAAGGTAGGGCAATCATAAATAAATGTCTGAAAAAGTAAAGCCTCAGACATTGTGATGAAGTTTTTCTAGACTTTTAGTAGCATTGTGGAAGTCTTTTTTAAATTAGGTGCACTAATCTTAAAATTTGTGCACAGAAACATGCACCCTTTTTGTAAAATTGACACAATCAGAGGAACATATTTACTAAAACTGGGGAAAAAATAAAATATGAGCATTTGCCGATTGAATTAGATCAGGCTAATGCTTCTAAAAAAGAAAAACGGGATTTGATTATTTCCTCCTTTTGTTCCTGACATCAGTTTTGACAAACTGCACTGGGGCTTCAAAAAAATATGTTTAGGAAAATGTAGAGATTAATAGGAAAATCTGTTTTTAGTCTAACACTATGCAGCTTCAAAGATGAGTCAAGAGTTCCCCTGCAGATATTTAGTGTAAATGATTTCTATCTTGTGTACTTTCCATGCAACTCCTTCATCTATGCCTTCTCTTCTTGGCGGTTGATTTCTTACTTTCATCTGAGCCCGTGATTAAATATTTACTATGCACTATAAAGGTTTGTGATAATGAATTTTTGTTATAACCGTCACATCTATTGTTCAGGGACTGTAAAACAACAATCTACTGTAACTCATGAAGTGGGATTTTCTTTCCATAGTTCTTAGGCATTGACTGTTAATAGAAAAACTACAGAACATAATGATTTGTCTAAACATTTTACTAAAAGCTCTTATTTTTTAAGCAAGTTATTTTTTTTAAAGCAGGTACTAAAATAAAAAATATGACAAAATATCCCAAGACTCCATTTTAGTGTTAACCACTATGTTACAGTCACAGAAAATAATGCACTATAATAATAGATGCAAGCATAACATATGGACTAAGCCCTCACTCTATTGAAAAAATCTGAGACACTTGGTCAATACACATCTAAGCCCACCTACCAAGCGACAAGGTGGTCTCAGTTCAGGCGGGTCCTATGCTAAACCTGCCTATACCACCTTGTTGCGTGGTACGTAGGTGGGTTAAGATGTGTTTTGATCAAAATGTATTGAGCAAGTGTCTAAGATTTTATCAATAGAGTGAGGGCTTAGTTCATATGTTATGCTTGCATCTATTATTATACTGTACTATTTTCTGTGATTGTATAAGCGTAGCCATGTTCATCCGCAACATTATCCTATTGTGCAGGATGTTTTTTGGTTTTCCGTAATTTGTTTAGCCATTATGTTAGGATTGTGTCATACAGACCAATAATCAGGCAGTTCAAGTTTTCTGGGACGAGTGTTTAAACGGTAGCTGACCTTTCTGCCGACACCAAAAATCATTGTTGCTGTGCAGCAAATCGACGTGTCTAACCAGAAATCTGCTGCCCAGAAACAATGATTTTCTATGGGGACAAGCAATCGCTTGTCCCCAAAACGCAGAGTTGATTGCTGCATGTAAATACAGCTTTCATCTCTGCTTTCGATCAGGCAATTATCAGGAATGTCTAGTTAGTTCTCCATAATTGCCTGACATATCGGTCCAAGTGAAAGAGCTCTTGATGTTTATTGTTCATAATTCTAACGTTCAATCAATAAAATATATCCACTGCTCAGTGTCCTAAAATTCTACATACAATAAAAATAAATAAAATCAAGAATATGCATGAATAAAAATAATTAAAAACACATCATGATTGCTGGAAAATTATATAAAAACTGTATATCATCACAAAAATATAAAATCTACAGAACTGTGTCCAGGAGACTCTTTATAAAGTGGACTGTGGGGCCCTTGTGGTATATAGCTGTTTTAAAATGTATTATAGCTATACACCACTGTACTTGGGACGTTATTGTTATGCCATATGTCAAAAGTTCTCCGATTTTTAGACCTGTACTCAGTCAGTCCTTATTGTAAATGTCAGTGTACTTACAGACCAATACTGTTGCTTACTTACTGTGCAAAAGTCCGATTTTTCGATCGCTGGTCAGCTCTCTTTGGGTGTTAGCATAAGTGTGTTTGGTGTGGGACTCCGCCTCTTTTTTGGCACGCCCCCTAGGCTCTGCAGCATAGGGGAGGCGGCATTCACATTATAATCCATGGTAATGAGGCAGTTGTGGCGCAGTAGAAATGATTTTCCCCCACTTTTTGTAGGGGCGGCACTCTAGTTTCCCACCGTACAGGGCGTTTTGCAAGAGTGATGGTGCCAAAAATCAGACAAGAAGGCCTCCGGCGGCCATTTTAGGTTCAAAGTCAATTCAATCGCAGCAAGCAATTCTAGTGACACAAAAATCAGCAATTTTCTAAGTTTGAACAGTGCGATTTCAAAGCAGTCAACTGGCGCACACTATAAATATAATTATTACTACGAGGAGCATTATGGTGGGCTTTATTACAACTGGGGGACTATGGGAGCATTATTACCATACTTCTGGGACACAATTACTGTTGGGGGCACTGTAGGAGTACTATTGCTACTAAGTGCACTCTGGCACAGAATTATGACTATTGTTGGAATTTTTGGGAGCACTATTAATGTGGGGGCACCCTGGCACAGTATCAGCTTAGCACCGTTATTTTTGGGGGACATTATGATTACACTATTAATGTCGGGGACACTATTTGCTGAGTGCAGTTATTTTTTAGAGCATTGTGTTCCGATAATTATTGAAGGGGGCGCTATCTGTATGTAACTAGTATTTTCAGGGGGTTTATGCAGTTTAGTTTTGTGGGTGCATTATGGGATGTTGAGAAGGTGGGAGGATGATGGAAAAGTAGGAAACTAAGATGTCTGTCAAACTCTGCAGAGAGAAAAGATGGCTAAAAGAAATCATCATGGCGGTCTGGTCTGAACGGAGAAGATAAAGAAAGAAAACATCTACGTCAAAGGAGACGTCACTGGATGGAAGAGATATGGGGCGCTGTATGACCCTGGATGGAAGATGTATGTGGACCTGTATTAGGCTACTTTCACAACTGCGTTAGTGATTCTGGCAGGCTGTTCCAGCTGAGAACAGCCTGCTGGAATTCACTGGATCCGGCACTGCAGACTGAATGCCTGCCGCCCCCATCAACTATAATGAGGTACGGCAGAGATCCGCCCACAATCGGGGGCTGGGGGGGCGCTTTTTTTATGTTCGCACTGTTGGTAAATTTCCCTAGAAACTGCCCTGAGTGTATCCTTGCAGTTTTAAGCAATTTAAACAGTTCTTTAGCCCAATAAAAACAGTCAAACAAATGGGGCTCATCCACATAAGGCATAGAGGATATTGATCCTGTTTGTGATGCCAATTTTTAGTTGCAGCGTGCCAGTTCACAGGGGTAGAACACGTGAGGTGCACAGTGGGCCAGAATGTACATACAGTTCATGAGTTACTTGTGGTTTAGCAGATGCCTCCCTGGGCCAGCAGTGTAGTGAAGGGGAGAACAGCACTGGATTTTCCGGGGCACACTCGGTTACAGGGGACACCGGCCAGGTGGTGATTAAGGTGCCCTTGATGGTGAATGGGTGCTGACTGCTTGTGCGGCTGGGCCCCTGGTTTAGGTTTTGCCATGATGCCAGCACCTTGATGGTGGAAAATGTTGAGAGTAGTAGTGGTGTGGAGTTTGAAGAATGAGGCAGGTTCAAATCCAACTAGGAACTTTACTATACCCAGGTTCTTGATAACAGTTTACATCCAATTAAACAGTATCTGATACACATGCAAGTTGGATGTTATTAATCCCAGTAACAGGATGTGCTGGTGTAATGTGTCAGGCTAGGGTAGTTAGTTAGGTACTCACTGATAAACAGCTCTTTGCCTTGCTTCAGTCTCATTTGAGGTAGTTCAAGTCCCCGTCTTCTACACACAAGCGATGCAACAGAAATCTTATCTGTCCTTCAAATAACGGTGAGGCTACCAGAAGCTAAAAAGCCCTACACCTAGATACAAAGACACCTAGAGCCTAGACTAATGGCTTTGTCCTTCCTTTGTCTTTGTCCAACAAGAAACTTGACCAAGATCTACTTGCTACTCCAGAAGAGTGAATGGTAGAATAGAGACTTTTCTTATGACCCTGCCTTCCTGGCTTAGTAATGAGATACAACTATGGCTCCTCTGGGCTGTGGAGCCCAAGAGAAAGAGCTTGAGAGGAGAGGAGACCTCTCCTACCTCCTCCACACTTCTGCACTAAACCACTACATCTTCCCAACTCCCCTAGCTATGCCTGAACTGTCCTATATATACTGTGGTGCTATCCCCATCTAGTGGTGGATGTGTGTAGTTCACCTGACAGCCTGGTAAAAAGGGATTTCCCATAACACAATGCAGCCTGATATTACAGAAGACAACAAAAAGCTTTTGCAGTTCCCACATAAGCTAGTGGGACGCTGCATACCCCCTTTGTTTAATATGTGTCATCCTCGACACATTCTGGACGAAGTCTCCTGAAAGATACAAAAGAGACAAGCATGCAAACAAGCAAACAGGCATAAATAACAAATAGCATATCAATGCACATTATAGCAATACACTTTATAGAAAACACAATAAATTATGTGGTTTACAACGCAAAGTGGGATGTGGGACGGCGTTTTCTTCTGATCTTGCCGGTGACAAAAATGGGCGTTGATCTCACAAACATAATATAAAGTCAATGGCAAAGTCCAACCAAGTCTTTAGTATACAAAACTTTTAAGTGCAGCATAATAAGAAAAGTGCAAAAAGTCTATTGAAATTGCAAACATAGGAATTGCACATAAACAAATCACAGAAGAATGTTTTTCTGGGTACGTGACTTAAACATCATAATAGTCTTGTTGCTTAACCCTCATCAACCTGAAGAGGGAATAGGAAGGGAAAAACTTTGCACAAACGAGGTGCAACTTGGGCGAAAAACAGTGGTTATAAGGCAGGGAGTCCTGAATGTTAAAGGGCCAGCAGGCTGTGAAGTGGCCTAGTGAACTGCCACTTGCCGCGGCAAACTGGCATCAGTCCATACTGGGACAAAAATAAACATTGGCTCCAGTTGACAGTTATTGTAGAATGGCCTACAGGCCCACTTACAAATAGGTATCTTCCTCCTCTGGGTCCTTGACCGGTACGGGCCACAGTACTCTATTATCAGGAGACAAGATCTGTATCCGGACCTCTGTAGGCTCTATGGCATTCGCTAATATTTCCTCCTGAGTACGGATTCTGGACCGAGCATAGCACATTTTTTCTTTAACATGTGCAAGTTTCAGTGTAGCAGCCGGTTGCTTGGGCTCCGGTTTAAGAGGATCATGGATTTCCTGGAATGCAGTCAGCTGGCGTTGGTTCTCCAGGTAGGCTTGCAGCTTTCCTTGTACCTCCAACTCAGCCATGACTTGGGCCCGCTGACTACGGTCAAACTCTGGGTAAGGATTGTCATTTCCCTCCAACACAGTCGGCTACCAGAAGATGTCGGGGCCTATAAAAGATGACTTCTGCTGCTACGTGGACCGGACAAGCCCTGGCGAGAATTCAGACATGCCCTCAGATTCCGCTGCATCCGGTGTGCAGTCCCAATCTTCTGGTTCGGCACGCAATCTGGATACTGCTGTCGCATATGGACCTCGCAGGCCCGCAGCAGGGGTAAACTTCACCTTCTCTCCGGGCATCAAGTTATGCAGGTGACCCAGAAGGTAATTCCACTTCACGGACCGGCGATTCACATAAAAGGCTGATTATCTTCCGGATGCTCAATCAGTCTCTTGGTGAGCTCCTCGAAATAAATCTTAGTTTGATTTGTTTTCCTTATCGTGGTCTTATGAACTTCGACCATCAGAGCTGTCCACAACAGATTAGGCGAGGCAAAGCCTCCTCGTGGTTGGGAGCAAGGGTAAGGCGGCCGCCCCTCATCCTGGTCGTATGCTGGCGGTGCCCCCATGTCGTGCTCTGGCTATGACATAACGGTAAGTTCTGTGTTTCTCTGCATGTCTGCAGGCAAGATCACATCTCGCAGTATTGTCCACTGATCGCATAGACTCCTCCTCTCTTTTGGCACGCCCCCCTAGGCTCTGCAGCTAGGGGAGGCGGCATTCACATTATGATCCATGGTAATAAGGCAGTTGTGGCGCAGTAGAATTGGTTTTCCCGCACTTTTTTAATGGGCGGCACTCTAGTTTCCCACCGTACAGGGCGTTTTGCAGAGTGATGGCGCCAAAAATCATACAAGAAAGCCTACAGCGGCCATTTTAGGTTCAAGGTCAAAGTCAATTCAATTGCAGCAAGCAGTTCTAGTGACACAAACATCTGCGATTTTCTCAGTTTCAACAGTGCGATTTCAAAGCAGTCAACTGGCACAGTGTATACTTTCAGTTTTAAGCAGTTTAGCCCAATAAAAACAGTCAAACAAATGGGGCTCTTTCACATAAGGCACAGAGGATAGTGATCCTTTTCGTGACGCCAATTTTTAGCTGCAGCGTGCCAGTCCGTAGGGGTAGAAAACGCAAGGTGCACAGTGGGCCGGAATGTACATACAGGTGAATGGAATATTTGCTCAAGGAGGGTGTGCTTTGTGGTGTAAATAAGGCTGAAGTGCATGCAAAGTTTCCTGGCCATTTTTAGGATGTCTTGCAGATGGGTGGAAGACTTCAGGAACCGCTTGACAACCATATTGATCACGTGTGCCATGCAGGGCGCATTGCTCAGCCCTCCTTGACGCAGCTCCGACACCATGTTCTTTCTTTCGTCGGTCACCATGGTTCTGATTTTCAGTTGTCGTGGAGAAAGCCAGGATTCGATTTCTTGCTGAAGGACACGGAGCAGTTCCTCCTCTGTGTGACACCCAGACAAACCAGGTGCAAAGCAGCGTAAGAGTAATGAGAGGG
The DNA here is from genome assembly GCF_014858855.1 of Bufo gargarizans. Lineage (NCBI taxonomy): Eukaryota > Metazoa > Chordata > Amphibia > Anura > Bufonidae > Bufo > Bufo gargarizans. The sequence goes on along the minus strand of NC_058082.1, from coordinate 212,880,529 downwards.
ATTGCACATGACTTGCATACACTACATGCCTCCAACATAATTCTTGGATCTCTACATGAAAATAATGTATTTGGTGTAAATCTTGCTAGGGGCATAGTTGGAGATATTGAGATACAGAGAGGCGGAGTTTGCTTTGAAATGTAAAATTTCACCACTGCGTAATTCGGCCCATACAGCAAAAGGATGTGTACAGTCACCCATCAATTTTCCCCCAAAAAGTCTGTTTCACATAACAAATTTCACCACTACATAATTTGGCCCATAGTGTAAAAGGAGGTGTACAATCACCCATACATTTTCCGAAAAAAAGCCAGTGTCACATAAAGAATTTCACCACTAAGTAAGTCAGTCCATACCACAAACGGAGGTGTACAATCACCCATACATTTTCCAAAAAAAGCCTGTGTCACATAAAAATGTTCACCGCAAAAAGGGCTTTACCACATATAATTGCACTGCTGAACGGCAAGTAGGCCCTTGATTTTTTCAACTTCATTATGTTTACTGCAGGACCCACGATGACGTAATTTGTCAATACAGCAAATGGAGGTCTACAATAAACCATAAATTTTCCCAAAAAACGGCAAACAGGGCTGTAGAATATATTACTGCACCTAATGGCAATTAGGCCCTAATTTTTTTCTACTTTTACACAACACAAAAGGCTTTTCAACAGATAAGTGCAATGCTGGATGGGGAATATATTTTTATTTCGCCACTAATACATGGCAAACAGGGCTGTAGAATATATCACTGCACCGCTGAACGGCAATTAGGCCCTAATTGTTTTCTACTTTTACAGTACACAAAAGGCTTTTCAACAGATAAGTGCAATGCTGGACGGTGAATATATTTTTATTAGTGATGATCGAGCATGCTCGGTCGAACACCAGTTCAGCTTGAGCATCTTGATGCCCGGCACATGGCGGTACTCAGCCGAGTACTGCATGTGCTCGAGCGCCATGCTCGAGTCTCTTCCCTGCACGTTTCTTGGCTGCTATGCAGCCAATAAACGTGCAGGTAGGTCCTGCCCTCACTGAAATGCCAGTGGCATTACAGTGATTGGCTGGCTGGAACGCATCATCGGGTGCTATATAGCACCAGATGATGCATGTTCGGCTCATTCGTAGTCAGGGAGAACTGAGCATAGTTGTGGATACACAGCTGATAGTCCTACTGAATAGACTGTTAGAATTTGTATTATAGCAAAAAAAAAGCAGCTAAGTAAAGAAAAATGAGTGGCCATCATTACTTTAAGAAATGAAGGTCAGTCAGTCTGAAAAATTGGGAAAACTTTCAAAGTGTCCCCAAGTGCAGTCACAAAAACCATCAAGCGCTACAAAGAAAACTGGCTCACATGCGGACCGCCCCAGGAAAGGAAGATCAAGAGTCTCCTCTGCTGCGGAGGATAAGTTCATCCGAGTCACCAGCCTCAGAAATCGCAGGTTAACAGCAGCTCAGATTAGAGACCAGGTCAATGCCACACAGAGTTCTAGCAGCAGACACATCTCTAGAACAACTGTTAGGCCTCCTGCACACGGCCGTTTTTTTCCCCCGTTTACTGGCCATTTTTTGCATTCTGTATACGGTCCGTATATGGAACCATTCATTTCAATGGTTCTGCAAAAAAACCGGAATGTACTCCGTATGCATTCCGTTTCCGTATTTCCGTTTTTTCCGTTCCGTTTTAACATAGAACATGTCCTATTATTGCCCGCAAATCACGGTCCGTGGCTCCATTCAAGTCAATGGATCCGCAAAAAAAATGGAACACATACGGAAATGCATCCGTATGTCTTCCATTTCCGTTCCGTTTTTTCCTGAACCATCTATTGAAAATGTTATGGCCAGCCCAATTTTATCTATGTAATTACTGTATACTGTATATGCCATACGGAAAAACGGAACAGAAACGGAAACACAACGGAAACAAAAAACGGAACAACGGATCCATGAAAAACAGACCGCAAAACACTGAAAAAGCCATACGGTCGTGTGCAATAGGCCTTATGGGGAGACTGTGTGAATCAGGTCTTCATGGTAGAATATCTGCTAGGAAACCACTGCTAAGGACAGGCAACAAGCAGAAGAGACTTGTTTGGGCTAAAGAACACAAGGAATGGACATTAGACCAGTGGAAATCTGTGCTTTGGTCTGATGAGTTCAAATTTGAGATCTTTGGTTCCAACCACCGTGTCTTTGTGCGACGCAGAAAAGGTGAACGGATGGACTCTACATGCCTGGTTCCCACCGTGAAGCATGGAGGAGGAGGTGTGATGGTGTGGGGGTGCTTTGCTGGTGACACTGTTGGGGATTTATTCAAAATTGAAGGCATACTGAACCAGCATGGCTACCACAGCATCTTGCAGCGGCATGCTATTCTATCCGGTTTGCGTTTAGTTGGACTATCATTTATTTTTCAACAGGACAATGACCCCAAACACACCTCCAGGCTGTGTAAGGGCTATTTGACCATGAAGGAGAGTGATGGGGTGCTGCTCCAGATGACCTGGCCTCCACAGTCACCAGACCTGAACCCAATCGAGATGGTTTTGGGTGAGCTGGACCGCAGAGTGAAGGCAAAAGGGCCAACAAGTGCTAAGCATCTCTGGGAACTCCTTCAAGACTGTTGGAAGACCATTTCAGGTGACTACCTCTTGAAGCTCATCAAGAGAATGCCAACAGTGTGCAAAGCAGTAATCAAAGAAAAAGGTGGCTACTTTGAAGAACCTAGAATATGACATATTTTCTGTTGTTTCACACTTTTTTGTTATGTATATAATTCCACATGTGTTAATTCATAGTTTTGATGCCTTCAGTGACTATGGAACTCTCTGCCAGACTATGGAACTCTCTGCCTGAGGAGGTGGTGATGGTGAGTACAATAAAGGAATTCAAGAGGGGCCTGGATGTATTTCTGGAGCGTAATAATATTACAGGCTATAGCTACTAGAGAGAGATCGTTGATCCAGGGATTTATTCTGATTGCCTGATTGGAGTCGGGAAGGAATTTTTATTCCCCTAAAGTGAGAAAAATTGGCTTCTACCTCACAGGGTTTTTTTGCCTTCCTCTGGATCAACTTGCAGGATGACAGGCTGAACTGGATGGACAAATGTCTTTTTTCGGCCTTATGTACTATGTTACTATGTATGTTACAGTGTGAATCTACAATTTTCATAGTCATGAAAATAAAGAAAACTCTTTGAATGAGAAGGTATGTCCAAACTTTTGGTCTGTACTGTATATTCATAAAAGATTTCTGACAGTCAAAAACTAAATTTTTGCTTACTGATTGTCACTAGAAAAAGTTGTTTTAAAAAATTCACATTTACACTAAAAATGGTACAAATGAAAATGTCAACTCACTCTACAAAAAAAAACACTCACTGTACTGTATATTCATAAAAGATTTCTGACAGTCAAAAACTAAATTTTTGCTTACTGATTGTCACTAGAAAAAGTTGTTTTAAAAAATTCACATTTACACTAAAAATGGTACAAATGAAAATGTCAACTCACTCTACAAAAAAAAACATCAGTAACCGTTGGTCACTCCCTGTTCGGAATGCTCATCTCTCCTGTAGCACTGTCCAACTGGTGGTTGGTGCCATGAATGGGTCTACTTGGTCTGCAACAATTTTTAAGTTGATGGTACATGTCAAACTAACATACATATAAATGCAATTACCCAAGGCTTTCCAACAGAACATTGTCCAGAGTATCGTACTACCTTTGCTGGCTTGCTTTTTTCCCATAGAGAATTCTGGTGCCATCTCTTCCCCAGATAAGCAACACACAGAGACACACACGGCCATCCATATAATGTAATAGAAAACATGATACCTTAGGCCAGGCCACCTTCCTCCATTACTCCATGATTCATTTCTGATGCTCATGTGTCTAATGTAGGCACTTTTGGTGGTCAACAGCAGTCAACATGGACACTCTGATGGATCTGTGTCTATGCATTATGGCCCACCCAGATGCTTAGCTTTGTTTGTTTACCTACATATAGCATCTCTTCTCATGTGCCTTACTTCAGTGATTAATTGATTTATGAGCTAAATTACCCTTAGTTCTATGATCACACTTCCTATAAATATAGACCCAGTCTAAGGGGATGCACTCGCAGGGGTCAGCACGAGCCAAAAGTACCATGTCTGCCTAAGCGCTTGGTAGTTATTAATGGCAGTTAGACTGGGCAGGAGACGGAGATGCTATGTGTACTACTCAAACAAAGTTACACACAGCACAGGTATGCTACGATATTGCTTCACTTAGGCTCTGGCTGCTCTTCTCATCACTATGGTTGTCTACTTTCAAATTCAAGCACACCTTCCACCCTCTGTCCCTTCTCTCCACATCAGTCCCTCCTTCCTTCCCTCACCCTTATTCAGTTCCCATACACTTTATAACCTCATACATTACACTGACCCATCTTCCTCCACTGTGCGACTTAAAAACACCAATATAAATCTTTCAACCACTTGCTATCTCTTTTTGTTCTCCTGCTACTAGCTGCAGGGGATATTTCACCAAATCCTGGCCGTCCCTCTGTTGCTAACTTCTCCTCTGCCACACACAGAAACTCCAAAAATCTGATTAATGTTCACTGCACATCCTCTCCAGTCTCTTTTACTGCGCACTCTGGAATGCACAGTCGGTCCGTAACAAACTACCCACAATCCATGATTTCTTCCTCTCACGCTCTCTGAACTTGCTAGCCCTTACAGAAACCTGGCTTCAACCCTCTAAAGCTGCTTCCCCTACTGCCCTATCCTATGGTGGACTTCACTTCTCCCATACCCCAAGACCTGATGACAGGCATGGGGGAGGAGTAGGCATACTACTTTCTCCACAGTGCACATTTCACGTCATTCCCCCTGTACCCTCTCTCACATTCCCCTCTTTTGAGGTTCACACCATCAGACTCTTCCATCCATTTCCCCTGAGAGTTGCAGTTATCTATCGTCCCCCAGGCTCCCCCCACCAATCTCTGGATCATTTTGCAGCTTGGCTTCCTCACTTCCTATCTTCTGAATCACCAACTCTTATTATGGGTGATTTTAATATCCCCCATTGATGATCCTATCTCCCCATCGGCCGGCCGCTCACTTTCTTTCTTTAACCTCCTCTCTTGGCCTATCACAACTTACTTCCTCTGCCACGCATAAACATGGCAATATACTTGATCTAGTCTTCTTCCGTCATTGCTCAGTCTCAAACTTTAGTAACTTATCCTTCCCACAATCTTTTTTCATTTACCATAAAGACCTCTCGATTTTCACACTTACAGAAACCTACACACCATTAAATGCCAGCAACCTATTAACACCCTACAATTAGCTCTTAACCCAATCACTTCCCTCCCCTGTCCAGACTTGGCTGCCAATCATTACAACCAGACCCTCAAAACCACCCTAGATGAAGTTGCTCCAATATAAATCCGTCCCTCTCGACACAGAACACGGCAACCCTGGCACACACCTGAAACATGTTTTCTACAGCGCTGCTCCAGATGTGCAGAACGCTTATGGAGAAAATCGCAAATATCAGCAGACTTCCTCCATTATAAATTTATGCTCAAAGCCTATAATTCGGCTCTCAACATTGTCAAACAAAAGTACTTCACCTCTCTCATCTCCTCACTCTCAAATAACCCAAAATGACTCTGACACTTTTCATTCACTTCTAAGCCCTAAAGTTCTAGAACCTGTCACGGACCTCTGCGCTGATGGCATGGCCACTTACTTCAGAGACAAGATTGGCAGTATCCGGCAGGAAATAATCTCCCAGTCCCCAAATAATTTAAATCCTCTTCCCTCCAATTCCTCCACATGCTCTCTCTCCTCTTTTGACCCTATAACAGAACAAGAAGTCTCCAGGCTTCTCTCTTCTTCTCGACCCACAACCTGTAGCAGTGATCCTATTCCATTCTCACCTCCTCCAGTCCCTCTCCCCGGCTGTCATTACTCACCTAACTACAATTTTTACCTCTCTCTTCTGGTATCTTTCCATCCTCTGTCAAACACTCTATTATCACCCCACTACTAAAGAAACCATCTCTTGACCCGACTTGTGCTGCTAACTACAGACCTGTTTCTAACCTCCCCTTCATCTCTAAACTCCTTGAACGTCTTGTCTACTCTCGTTTAATAAGCTATCTCTCTGCAAACTCTCTTCTTGACCCCTTACAATCTGCCTTTCACCCTCTTCACTCTACAGAAACTGCCCTTACTGAAGTGTCTAAAGATCTCCTAACAGCAAAAAGAAATGGTGACTATTCGCTATTGATCTGCTGGATATCTCTGCAGCGTTTGATACCGTAGACCATAAACTCCTCCTCACCATGCTTCACTCAATTGGCCTTAAGGACACTGCTCTCTCTTGGTTCTCTTCCTATCTCTCTGGCCGCTCCAATAGCAGTCCCAAAGTAGTCCCAAACCCGAAGCAGATCGGCTGGCACCACTCCTGTCAGTTCAATAATGGCTCAAATCCTACTTATCACAATCAACTTATGTGTCACCCCCAATTCCTCATAGACTGTAAGCTCTTGCGAGCAGGGCCCTGACTCCTAGTGTTTCAGTTGCATATTAGCCAGTTAGTTTTGTTTCGTGCATGAACCCTATGAATTTGTAAAGCGCTGCGGAATATGGTGGCGCTATATAAATACATTTTATTATTATTATTATATTATGCAGCCCTATACTCAGGAAGCTGTGATTCACTGTGTGTTCCAACACCTTTCTATCTTAGCCGCGCTAACTTTTTCAGCAATTTATACTATAGCCTCTCTTTTTTTGGGATCAGACTAGACAAGGTAGCTTTTGCTCCTCATATGCATAATAAGCCTTAGACACTCATTACTCTGAACCAAGCTGTCTTTCTTTGGACCACTTTTGGTAGGGACAGTACTAACACCCCAGAAGACCTGGTGTTTAGGAGATGCTCTGACCAGTTTTCGCACAATCACAATGTAGCTCTTGTTTAAAGTTACTCAGATCCTTACACTTGCCATAAAATGCGCTTCCAACACATCAACAACTGACCAATCCCTTGCTGCCTAACATATCCCACCCCTTGACATTCTATGTTATTCACTTTGAACATATAAAACCCTTGCCTTGGAGCTTTACTGACTTAATGATCAGATAATTTAGCACTGTACAGATAGCTTTCATCATGGGAGACTAAGCCTGCCCCCCATTCTCCAAACATATGGTTTCAGCAGGTATGCCATGCTTGTGCACATGTGTGATGATATCTGCGTGTCTTCAACTGAAGATGGATGAGGCAGGGAAGAAAGGGCTCTTTCTGTGCAAGCAAACATTTCTACAAACAGCTAGCTTGTTTGTATAGCTTGCTGAAAGTATTGCAGGTTCAACTATAGTGAATATTTTTCCCTGTTTTTTATTGTTTTCTAGGTGGTTTTTCATATCACAGCATGTGATTTTAATCTTAAGATACAGATTGAAGCATGCACACACTTTATTTTATCTGCTTAGTTTAATAGCCTGGAAAAGCCCATTTAGTTAATATTAGTTACAAACGGAAAATTTGTAGTTTAGCTTGCCTAATGGGACTGCAGGATAAAAATAAAAAAAAAGCTTTAAATATTAATCATTGTCCTTGTGAAAAGTTGTTTTGCTTGCTCCAATTACTTGAGTAATGTGACGATTTCAGCAGCTAAAAATACAGCTTGTGTCCTGAAGTGTCTGCTACACTTCTTTCCCTTTCTCTTGAAGATGAGCAGGTAATTGATTGAGCTATTTTATATAGGAACAGGATACTATGTCTCTTGTCAGTTTGATGACAATAAATGATATTTGATTTCTTCCCAGATGACCCACTAAAATGTTACAAAACTATACCTAATATACTAATAGACAAATGATAGACAATTATAGCTAAACACTTTCTAACAAAACTGAGACCACACAAACAGTTTGTGTCTTTTATTGAGCGGACGTTAAAGTAAACATACAGTACAGGGAGAAAAAGTAAACGTTTACCAAGATCCAGGGGCGTAGCTATAAGGGAAGCAGGGTAGCCGGCTGCCTTGGGGCCCTCAACAGCATTACACAATGAAACGATATACAGTGACAGTATAGACAGTGTAGAAAACGGATGGAACAGCGGCCTGGTCTGAGAGAGCGATCTTTACTAGCCACAGGAATGGGGGCGGCATGAAAGGAAGGGGTTGCGAAAAAATTTACTGGGGGTATGGAAAGGTTTGACTGGGGGTCTGGAGGTCTAATGGGGGTCTGATTGGGGGTCTAGAGGTCTAATGGGGGTCTGATTGGGCATCTGGAGGTTTAATGGGGGTCTGATTGGGGTCTAGAGGTCTAATGGGGGTCTTATTGGGGGTTTGGAGGTCTGATTGAGGGTCTGGAGGGCTAATGGGGGTCAGTATGGGGGTCTGGAGGTCTAATGGGGGTCAGATATGGGGGTCTGGAAGTCAAGTTGGAGTCTGGAGGTATAATGGGGGTCTAGAGGTCTGATATGGGGATGTGAAGGTCTGATATGGGGTCTGGAGGTCTAATGGTGGTCTTATCTGAGATCTGATATTGGGTTGGGGGTCTTACATGGAGGTCTAATGGGGGTTTGATCTGAGGTCTAAAACGGGGGTCTTATATGGGGTCTGACATAGAGGTCTAAAGGGGGTTTGGTCTGAGATGGGGTGATCTCATTTAGGGTTTTATATGGGGGTCTGATCTGAAAGGAAGGGTGGATTTTTTTGTACTAGCGCACAATATAAAGGGGTGTTTTGTACTGATGCACTGTGTGGTACCAGTATTTTCAGGGGGACTGTTTCTGCAGGAAGTATTGGGGAGCACAGTGGGCACAGTATTTAGGGTGGCAGGATGGGGTGTTGAGTAGGTGAGGAGGAGGATGGTAAGATGTCTGCTTGTTAAACTCTGCAGAGATGAGGCGCGGCTGAAAGAAGTCACCATGGCGGTCTGGTCTGATAGGAGAAGAAGAGGAAAGAGAATATCTACATCAGAGAAGAGAAGTCACTGGATGTAAGAGGTATATGGCGCTGTATTACCCTGTATTTTCTGGAGCGCTGTATGTAATGTTTTCCAAGTATATCTTTAAAGGGGTTGTCCACTTTTTTTTTTCTGCTCTGTTTGCCTACTCATCACTGTACATGCTACAGCGAGCAGAACAGAGAAAGCAGCTCTCATATGAGTTCTGCCCTCTCTTCAAATAGCTGATTGTTGGGGGGGGGGGGTGCCGGAGGACCCCGGCTGATCTGATATTGATGACCTATCTGATATTGATGTCCTAACAGTAGGACTGGAGGGAAGGGGGGGGGGGGATTTCAATATTTGCCTTGGTCAGCAGAAAAGCTAGGTGCACTAGCGCTGAGTGAAGAGAGAATCCCAAGCTGAACTCTTGCACCAGGGCCCATGAGCATTTAGCTATGTCCCTGGCCTTTAATACCTTATCACTGCCACTAATCAGCTGTTTATGGAGGCAGTGGTGCTTAGGTGAACGCTGGAGCTTCCTCACAGGATATCAAGCACAGTACCATACATTGTATAGTGACTATGCTTGGTGTTTCGGACAGGGCCCTTTCACTCCAATGATGAGAGTCAGACCCCACCATGCATATATCATATATTATCCTGAGGATAAGTCATCAGTATTTTACTTCTTTAAACCCCTTTAATTTCAACGGGTTCATTCACTTTTTTTTGCAAGTGTATGGTACAATATCTCATGAGTTCACATTTACGATCAAGGAATCTGCCGTTTAGCAGCGATATGCCAGCAGGCCTCAATACTATGGTGTGACATCAATAACAATGCATATTTCTTTGTTTTTAATTACAATATTTTTATTTAGAATTTATATTTTTGACAGCTTTTTGGATTTTACATTATTTATTTATCTATACATATACTAAGCCTGCACATTATATGGACATATTTTGAAATTACTATTAGTGCATTGAAGGTGTCACCATTGCCCTTGTTGCACCTAAGTTCCACACCTTTCTGTAGCTAGACCCTCCCTGGCTGGTTTGATTGACAGGGCCAGGCAGAGGCAAAGTAGTGAGAAAGGGGCTGGCCACTAATGTGAGTGGAGCTTGGGTTCAACAAGAGCAGATGCCTGCCTGTGTTTATACACACATGTTAACTGTGAACAAGTCTTGAAAAATTCTCCCTTATTTTGGGAACAGCAGCCGTACAGTGTGGATTTGGAAAGGCCAGCAGGGGAGGGCTGGCAGCCTTTGTCCTGGGGGGCAAATCCAGTCAAGGGGCCCATTTTTAGCCCCGCCTATAATTAAAAGCCCCTCCTACAATAGGCCACTCCCAACAAACATTGTACAGCTGAAATTCAATTGATAAGGCTTGTCTCTACACATCATACAGAGAGGGGAGGGCCTCTTCACTGCACTGCCTGCTTCACATTATACAATAAACAACAGCAGGTTACAGCCAGGACCTCCTCCGCTCTCCTCCCTCCCCAAACCCTGCTCAAGGCCTGTGGTTCCCCCCCACCATCTTCCACCCGCCCGTGGCCTGCTGACCCCATTGGCCATCCTCACCAAGCTCTGAATCCTCCTTCTGCAAATGGCAGGGGGAGGAGACAGAGCATCCCCCCCCCCCCCTTCATAGCGCCACATACCTCTTACATCCAGTGATGTCACCTTTGTTGGAGACGTTCTCTTTCTTTATCTTCTCCATTCAGACCAGACCGCCATGATGATTTTTCAGCCATCTCCCAACTCTGCAGAGATTGACAAGCAGACATTAATTTCCCACATTTCCTTCAGCTTCACATCTTCTGAACACCCTTTCCTGCCACCCCCAATACTATACTGCAGAAATAGTCCCCCTTGAAATACTACTACCACACAGATAGTGCCCCCTTCAACAATTATTGGCACACAGTGCTCTAAATAACTGCACCCAGACACTAATAATATAAATATAATGTCCCCCTCAAAAAAATTAGGCTAAGCTGATACTATGCCAGGGTGCCCTCCAAAGTAACAGTGCTCCCCAAAATCCCACCAATTGAAATAATTCTGTGCCAGAGCACACTTAGTAGTAATAATGCCCCTATAGTGCCCATACTAGTAATCATGTTCCTCATAGCCCCCCAGTAGTAGTAAAGCTCTGCATAATACCTCCTAGTAGTAATAATTCTCCCTATAATATGACAGTACATTAAATACCCCCGCTTAGTGCCCGCAGTTGAGCTAATGTCCCCATAATGTATGCCAGTATAAAATACCCCTATATAGTGCCCCAGTAAATGCCCTCATAGTGCTACTCTCCCCCTTCCCCATAGTGCCCCCCATAATATGCTAGTAAAAAAATGCCCCTTCTTAGTGCCCCCAGCAGATGTACCTATAGTGCTCCTCTCCCCCATAATGTGCCAGTAAAAAATGCCCCTTTAGTGCCACCAGATGCCCCAATAGTGCTCCACTCCCCCATAGTGCCCCCAAATAATGCCCCATAGTGCCGCTGTCCCCTATAGTGCCTCCCATAATGTGCCAGTAAAAAATGCCCCCTTAGTGCCACCAGATGCCATAGTGACCCCCATAATGTGCCAATAAAAAAGGCCCCTTTAGAGCCCCCACTTCTGCATTGTGCCTCCAAATAATGCCCCTATAGTGCCAACAGATGCCCCATACTGCCAATCTCCCCTATAGTGCCCCCATAATGTGCCAATAAAAAAAAGCCCCTTTAGAGCCCCCAGATGCCCCCATAGTGCTCCTTTTCCCTATGGTGCCCCCCCATAATGTGCCAGTAAGAAATGCCCCCATAGTGCCCCCCCAAAAATGGGCAAGAAATAAATGCCCCCAGAGTGCCACCCCAAAAAAATGGGGCTGTAAGAAATGCCAGATGCCCCCATAGTGCCAGCTCCCCCGCAAAGAAAAAAACACAAAAAAAAAACACTAATACTTACCTCCATCAGCAGTGATGCGATGCAGGCCTCTTCCGGCCTGTGTCCCCTTCTGTGTGCTGCCCAGCCCAGGCGGCGCAATGATAATGATGTCATTGCGCCGCCTGAGCCGGCCTCTGATAGGCTGCAGGCATTAGTGCCTGCCGCCTATCAGAAGAACAGGGAAGGGAGACGCCTCTCCCTCCCCTGCCCTGCCGCAGCACAGGCACCTGTATCGCTGTCCTGAGGACGGCGATACAGATGAATATGGAGATGAGCGCTTACACAATGGAAGCGCTCATCTCCTACTGCCCTCCCCCCATCGCCGCCAGCAACTAGAACCAGGGCCCCGTGCTGTCTGTGGTGATCGGCAGTGCGGCCCTGAGGAATTAAAAAAATTAAATAATTATTTGCTAACGACGGCCCAGCACATGCTTTAGGGCGGCCTGGGGGGCAATTGCTTCCCGTCCCAGCCCGCCCCTGGGAAAGGGTAAGGTCTAAGGTGTGTAGAGGTAATAGTGCCATGTGACAGCAATAGTAGCGGCAGCAGTAGCAGCACAGCATGGAACAGACAAGGCAGTAGACATTTTGGTTGCTGTATAGGGGTAATATTAGTAGTACTTATGGGTAATGGCAGTAGATGGAGCAGCAATTATATAATATGGAACATGATGGTACACAGGAAGATAACGGCAGTGGCATGATGGGGCCAGAGATATAGCAGGTATATTCTTCGGCCTCACAGATTCATGACTTATTCATTCTGACAAAAGTGATGTATTGTACACTAGCGGAGGTCAACTTTGTCTGTTTGGGTGTGATGACACCTGCCTTGCTGAAAACTGTCTCTGAGATGATACGGAGTAGTAGTGGTGGTACCACAATTTAGCCTCTCTTTCACCAACAGGAAACCATTCCCCCATTTTGCTTTGATAGCAAGAGTCTAAAAGCATGGCTATCCAGTAATCTTCAAATGTCTTGATGCTAACGATACATAAGCACGCATACAGCTTGCCATGCTCACCAGAGTTCCGTGGGACTCAGTCCTTTCCAGCTATGCCCCCCCACCCAACTATTTCTCCTCCATGGGACTTTGTCTGTGTGGGTCCCCAACAGATACATGGTGGCAAGCAAGATGTGGAAGCTTCCCTCCCTTGTTGCATCAGCGTGAGCATCTTCTCTAAGGTAAGTATTAGGGGGATGACATTTTTGATGCTGCAGTTGTCCCTAATGACGAATCTGGTGGCCTCTTCGAAAGGTCTGAATAAGCTAAATGTGTCTCTGATGATCGGCCATGTGCCTGACTTCAAAACAACACATGCTCCCTGATGTGGTGGTTTAATGCATGATGAAATCATTCACTACTTGAAAGTGAGGATAGTTTGGTAATGGGAGGATTAGTTTGGTTGAAAGTGAGGATAGTTTCCTGGACATGGACAGCACCTTCTGCGAGCTGCTGTACTTTTTCAAAAAGCGTTGCATGACTAAATTTATCATGTGCAGTGCACCATGCAGGGAGCATTTGTTATTTCCCTCAAATGCAGCGTAGCCATGATGTTCGTGCCATTGTTGCTGACCACGAAGTTGGCGGGGATTTTTGCTGCTTGATGCTCTTCACACCACCAGTTCCCTAAAGGCAGCAGAATTCACAGTGGTATGGCAGCGACTGCACCACCAGCAACATGGCCAGTTGGGAGTTAAGCTTGCACACCATCGAATTGCTGGGCACATAAAGTTGTTTTCTGGCCACACATTACATTATTGATGGCTGACGATGAAGTGGAGAAGGAGGAGGAGTAGTATGAGTGGGAGAAGCAGTAAGTGATAATGACAATGTCAAGGACACTGTACTGCATGTGGATGCGGCCTGCTTTATATAAAGAAAAAGGAGGACACTCTTGTTCGATAGATGATGGCCAATTCTTTTTTCCCATAGGATCTCGTGATGCTGCCTCATGTGCTGCAATAGAGCCGTGGTAAACAGAAACATAGATAAGGTAAAAAAAAAAAAAAGAGTACAAACAACTTGCTCAAACAGCTCTCTGCAAACAGAGCATAAATTAATGACCATAAACCAAGTAAACATCCAGACTGGATGACCCTCAAAAATCCAAGCAGATCGCTATTTAAATTAAAAAGGATCTATACTTTGGTAATAAGGGTCAGTTGTGCAGTTAGTGTCAAAGCACCTGCTTTATTCCAATTGCCCTTTTATGGGCTCAGGGGTGCAGGAACCTGATCGTAGCATTCAGTATATCTAGGAGTCCATACTTGGTGTAAGTGAGCTCCTATTTGTAAAAAATGTTTTATTCCAAAGAAGTGGTCTTCTCACCAACAATGTAGGCACTCTCCCCTTACTATTCTCCTTGTAGCGTCCTTGTCGATGTTCCCTTCTGTGAACTTGTATGGATTGCTATAGACAGCCACATTGCAGCCCCCTCAAATCACTGTTTGCCAGCTGGAACAGCGTGTCTTGAATTACAATCCTCCAACAGTCATAGGAATATTGAGACACAAAGAAACAGAATATTGTGCAGAATCATTTAAAGAGTACTTGTCACCACAAATGCAATGCAGTCTGCAGGCAGCATGTTATAGAGCATGAGAAGCTGAGCAGATTGATATATACACTCACCTAAAGAATTATTAGGAACACCATACTAATACGGTGTTGGACCCCCTTTTGCCTTCAGAACTGCCTTAATTCTACGTGGCATTGATTCAACAAGGTGCTGATAGCATTCTTTCGAAATGTTGGCCCATATTGAAAGGATAGCATCTTGCAGTTGATGGAGAGATTTGAGGGATTCACATCCAGGGCACGAAGCTCCCGTTCCACCACATCCCAAAGATGCTCTATTGGGTTGAGATCTGGTGACTGTGGGGGCCATTTTAGTACAGTGAACTCATTGTCATGTTCAAGAAACCAATTTGAAATGATTCGAGCTTTGTGACATGGTGCATTATCCTGCTGGAAGTAGCCATCAGAGGTTGGGTACATGGTGGTCATGAAGGGATGGACATGGTCAGAAACAATGCTCAGGTAGTCTGTGGCATTTAAACGATGGCCAATTGGCACTAAGGGGCCTAAAGTGTGCCCAGAAAACATCCCCTACACCATTACACCACCACTACCAGCCTGCACAGTGGTAACAAGGCATGATGGATACATGTTCTCATTCTGTTTACGCCAAATTCAGACTCTACCATTTGACTGTCTCAACAGAAATCGAGACTCATTAGACCAGGCAACATTTTTCCAGTCTTCAACAGTCCAATTTTGGTGAGCTCGTGCAAATTGTAGCCTCTTTTTCATATTTGTAGTGGAGATGAGTGGTACCCGGTGGGGTTTCTGCCCATCCTCCTCAAGGTTGTGTGTGTTGTGGCTTCACAAATGCTTTGCTGCATACCTCGGTTGTAACGAGTGGTTATTTCAGTCAACGTTGCTCTTCTATCAGCTTGAATCAGTCAGCCCATTCTCCTCTGACCTCTAGCATCAACAAGGCATTTTTGCCCACAGGACTGCCGCATACTGGATGTTTTTCCCTTTTCACACTATTCTTTGTAAACCCTAGAAATGGTTGTGCGTGAAAATCCCAGTAACTGAGCAGATTGTGAAATACTCAGACCGGCCCGTCTGGCGCCAACAACCATGCCACGCTCAAAATTGCTTAAATCACCTTTCTTTCCCATTCTGACATTCAGTTTGGAGTTCAGGAGATGGTCTTGACCAGGACCACAACCCTACATGCATTGAAGCAACTGCCATGTGATTGGTTGACTAGATAATCGCATTAATGAGAAATAGAACAGGTGTTCCTAATAATTCTTTAGGTGAGTGTATAAACAGTATATATATTATTATGGGAAGAGATTCAGTAAAACCTGTAATTTATACATTTATATCTCAGTTTTTTTCTCTTCCTGTGAACAGCTCCGGTATAGCAGGGAGGGGTTATCAGTGACTGATAGCTAACTCTGTATGCACACTTATACACAATGCTGTCAATCACTGATAACTCCCCCTCTCTCTACTGAGCATCTCTTGCTTTACATGGTGCTATCAGATTGCATTGCATTTTGTGGTGACAAGTCCTCTTTAAGGTAAAACAACTTGCTGAATTTTTTCAGAATACTCATAAGAGGAACATCTTGCACACAACCCCCGCATCGGACCCCCGCCAGTCTGATTCTGATGATAGGCTATCAATATCAAAATCCTGGACTACCCCTTTAAATATGTAAACCACACCATCAACCCAAGAAGGAAAATAAAAGAACAAAACAGAAACATTTGCCATAAATATCAATGCAATAGATCAGTATTTCTTAGATGTTTTGTACTCACGCTTTATTAGTGCAGCGTCATACTCCTATACGTGGGCATTGCAAATCTTGTTATGATGTATGTTGTATCATGTTGTATTGCACTTTTGTATGAAGATCCCTGTTAACAGGCTGTTAGGTGCACTACACAGATTCCACCACTAGATGATAGCACTACAGTATATATATATATATATATATATATATATATATAGCTCAGTTCAGGCCTAGTGAGGGGGAGTTGGAGTTAGAGTATGGGAGTTGGAGGAGATGGAGTGAGGGGCAAGGGGGAAGGAGAGGACCCCCTCCTCTCAGCTCTCTCTTGGGCTCCACGGCCCAGAGGAGCCAAACTTATTGTCTCAGTGTCAAGTAAGGAAAACAGGCAGAGGTGAAACCTTTATTCTACTGTCTACTCTTCCGGAGTGCCAAGTGAATTTTTATCATTTTATATGTGGAAAGAAAAAGGAAGGACAATAGTATTATTCTAGGCTTTAGGCGCCTTTGTATACAGGTGAAGGATTTATTAGCTTCCGGCAGCCTCACCGTTACTTCAAGGACAGACAGGCCACCTGTCGCATCACTTGTGTGTAGAAAATAAGGACTTGAACCACCTTTATGGAGATTAGGACAAGGCAAAGAGCTGACTACCAGTTAGTACACAACCTCCTACTATAGCCTGAGATATAGCCACATATACAGCCTGTTACCTGGATTTACAGACTGTTTATATTTGGATGTAAACTGCTGTCAAGACCCTGTTTACAGTAAAGTTCTTAGTTGGATTCAAACCCTGCCTCATTATTCTATCTCCATACTACAAACACTCATCATTTTGCACCACCAAGGTGCTGGCGTCACGACATTACCTTAAAGGGGTATTCCCATCTTATTGATCCTATTTTATTAAATGATATACCCCCCTGTGAGCTTTTTAAAAAATATATTTCATTAAAAAAACCTACTGTTCTCTTTAAACTCTTCTTATTTAAATTCATTGTTGATCTGCGCTGCCCATGGATGCGGCCACCGCTCACCGTCCGCATCCATGCGCAAAAGAACTCCGGCATCCAGTGGCCGCCTCCATCGCAAGTGCGAATGAGCACAGCTCTGGGCGGCCGCGCATGCACAGATTCTATATTCTTTTGTGCTGCGTCTGAAACAGAGCCGCATGCGCGGCTCCATTCTAAACGCGGCACAAATAATTATAGATCAGCGCATAGGAGGAGGGGAGCTGTCCGGTCTTTCAGAGTTCAGCAGCGCAGCCCGGATGTCCTCAGTGAATGGTGAGGAGATCGGGAGTGCTGTGTATAAGTGCTGCGCTGCTGTGTCAGCCCCAATGGTTACCATGGCAACCGGAAGCGATCCGGCTTGCCCTGGTATATCTAAGCCTGATCAGGCTCCTGCGGCATAGAATATGTGGGTAAAACCACGCTGGAATTCCGAAGGAGGGTGGGGGAGCACCTTGGAGACATCATAAAAGAGACACCCCATTAGCCAAGCACATAGAAACCAGCCATAATAGAAATTGGAAGGGTATGACCTTCATGGGCATTGAAGTAATCCCTCCCCTGAAGAGAGGGGGTAAATTGGGATAGGAGGATATTGCAGAGGGAGACCTGGTGGATTTATGAGCTCAAAACCTCCAACCCCACTGGCCTCAATGAGCAGCTTTCTTTTAACTGCTACATTGAGGAAACAAGGTCCACCTGCTGAATCTGGGGGGCTGCCCTACCCCGTCTGCTAGACTCCGTACATGCTAGTGACAAGATCCAGAATATTGTTCACCTGTCTCTTGACTTAAAACATCACCTTTTTCCCCCCACTCCAGATATTGAGGGACAGTATCTCTGCTTAGACCAAAAACCAGGGGCCTTGTATACATATACTGTATATTCCACTAGATTTCTTCTACATGGCATCCTGGCCGGATATGGTTCCTAAATAATAATTAAAACACATGCCTATTATACCCACCTCCTAATAGGGCAACATAGGATTTGCCCCTTTAATATATTTGATCTCAATTGAACCTGCTATTGGACAGGAATCTGACCCTAGATTGTTCTGACACATAAAATTTGTATATGTGGAGATGAAACTAGTCCACTGGAAATATACAAAATCTAAACCATTGATCCGTATCTATCCAGTCCATAACCTATTAAATCTGCTATTTAAATACTCTAGGTAGCGCCTCCTGTGACTGTACGCAGTGACGCACCTCATTTGGCTATTCTGGCAAGAGCAATTGGTGGTTTGTGGGGAGTGGAGTCAGCCCACCTCCATCTCGCTACAAGCGCACCATGGATCCGCCCCCTATCACCGCTTGACCAATCGCATACAGAGGAGATTCAGCCGCAACAAAGGGGAGGCATTAGCAGTGCCGCTCCCGATCATGTGATCCTAGATGGTGACGTGACTAGATACGTCACGATTCATGTGATTGATCATGTGATCTCGGGGGCGGAGCCAACTAGACGCACGAGGCTTAAAAAGGACGCCAGCGCGAGTAATCGTTCCCCACTGCCACATGCAGGAGAGGAGCGGACCCAGGAAACAAACATACTTGGCGAGATAAGTACACTCTGTTTTACTTACAGGATTGTCTTTTACTTGCTAGTCCCGGCAATTGAGGCTGCAACAAGCACATACTGTTTGTTTTTTCTGTTTGAAGTCTGGGTATTGGTTGGTCCCCTGATGATCTGGCGCATAGCCAGTGAAACGCGTAGGGACATCTTTTGCTTTACATTTGTCTGTCTGCCCCAGTATGTGACTGGTCTTTGTTGTTTCCGACGAAGCTGGGCAGTCACTGTATAGTCCTGAGGGACATCTAGGGACAGACAGAGAGGGGTATAGTTGTAATAGTTAGGACATAGGGACGTTTTTAGGGGAAGAGACCCAGCATCTGTCTCCCTCTTATACTCTATCCCTTTTATTCCTAACTCACCCTCTGAGTCCTGGCTGCTTACATAACTCTCTACCAGTGCACCTTGGTTGGCAGTTGAGTGTTACCTCCTAGAGAGGTTTGTGTTGTACAAAAAACTTTTTGGGCCTATTATTTTAAATTCTACTAATAAAATAATGTTTTAAGGTTTTCCCATTATTCAATTTATTGCAATCTACAAGTTGGGTGCCATATATATATATATATATATATATAATTTGTGTGACCAGCCTTAACCTTGGTTAAGTTTAGACACATTCGCAGTTAACATACAATAATACCTTAGCAGGAGTCCATCTTCCAAAATAAGAAAAAGTTTTTTTTTAGATAGCAGAGTGTCACCACGAAGCTAATTATATAAAATATTAATTACTAATTATAGCCGCATTTTACGTATATTCCAGCCAATGGTTTTTCTAATGATGCATGAGCATTACCCAGAGGATGGAAACTACACTTACAGAGCCAAGACATGAAAAATAATCCCAGCACTTTTTCCCAGTAGTAATTTAAAATTTATGTTCTACAAACCTAAGTTTACAGACATTATTTGGTAGTAGCTGCACGACAAGATTTCAACATCACAGATCAATGAAAAGCAGTCCTGAACACAATATTACGGAGGTGTGCAACAAAGCAATACAAACATTTTTGCATATTGGACAGTCTTCATCTGTCACGCTGGCGGTCCATGTCTGCTGCAGTCTCGCTCCTCCGAGCAGGCACGGCTGTCACGTTGCTCACCCAACATCTCCTTCTGCTGGGTTGGCAGTCCATACCTGCTTGTGTCTCACATACTGTAGCTCTCTCTGTTGCAGGACACGGACTGCACTTCCCCATCAGGTCTCTCATGTATGTCCCTAGGGCACGCATGCTCTCTAGCTCTTAAAGGGCCAACACACAAACCTTAATCTTCACCAGCCTCTAGCTGCCACTTCTGGGTATTTAAGGCACCTTCTCCTAGGGGAGGGTGCCTAAGCAATAGGTAGTCTACTTTGCTGGTTTCCTGTGAAGGTGTGCTATCACCTTTGCCTGAGTACCAGCGTCTGCCAATTACTGATTCTGACCCTCTGCTGCCTGACCTAAGCCTGCTTACTGTTTTGACCCTTTGCTGCTTGCCGTAAACTCGGGATGGTTTCATGGATTTCCACAAACTCTGGCTGCCCTGATCCCTGTCTGTTACTTACTATGAGTATAGCCTGTCCCCTTGATGCTTTACACCGGTGTCTCTGACCCCTGTGGGCAGCTGTCAACCACAAATGAACTACTCCAAAAGGTAGAGACCTGGTGGCTCCCCTGCAGTGAAGTCTAGATCCCTGTATAGGGGTTAATGGGTGAATATCAGGGGACTGTCAGAATAAGGTCCTTAGGATTAGCCATAAGTCAAATCAGTTGGTTGAAGCAGTAGTTCCACGCTCTCACTGCTCGTGACATCATCATTCAGTAGTATGAATATATAAAGACCTGTGGGACCATTAAAAAAAAAGCACTCTATGAATTTTCTTATCTGTTATCTTTACATCGGTTTGTAAAGTACAAAAGGTAAAATGTTTGGGTAATTCTCTTACTGGGTGCTTTATTACCAAATTATCAGCTCTTTTCTAGTCCACCACCATTATGTCATGTGGCCCGCACTTTGACCATACAACTCATACAGTGTCTTCTTTGTGGACCAGAAGTCAGTTGATACATGCCTATGCCTTAATTCTCTATGGGGATGGAATGGATGCGGACAGCACACAGTGTGCTGTCTGCATCCTCATTTCCAGAGCTCGCTGCCAATCTTCTGGTCCGCGGCTCTGGAAATAAATAGAATATGTCCTATTCTTGTCTGCAATTGCGGACAAGATTTGTGGATCCGCAATACACTATGGACGTGTGAATGGACCCTTACAGTCTTAGGCCTCATGCACACGACCGTTGTGTGCATCCGTGGCCGTTGTGCCGTTTTCCTTTTTTTTTCGCGGACCCATTGACTTTAAATGGGTCCGTGGAAAAATCGGAAAATGCACTGTTTTGCAGCCGCATCCGTGATCCGTGTTTCCTGTCCGTCAAAAAAATAGGACCTGTCCTATTTTTTTGACGGACAACGGTTCACTGACCCATTCAAGTCAATGGGTCCGTGAAAGAACACGGATGCACACAAGATTGGCATCCGTGTCCGTGATCCGTGGCCGTAGGTTACTTTCATACAGACGGATCCGAAGATCCGTCTGCATAAAAGCTTTTTCAGAGCTGAGTTTTCACTTCGTGAAAACTCAGATCCGACAGTATATTTTAACACAGAGACGTTCCCATAGTGATGGGGACGCTTCAGGTTAGAATATACTAAAAGAACTGTGTACATGACTGCCCCCTGCTGCCTGGCAGCACCTGCCAGGCAGCAGGGGGGCAGACCCCCCCCCTCCCCCTGTATTTAACTCATTGGTGGCCAGTGGGCCCCCCTCCCTCCCCTGTAGTTAACTCATTGGTAGCCAGTCGGCCCCCCTCCCTCCCCTGTAGTTAACTCATTGGTGGCCAGTGGGCCCCCCTCCCTCCCCTGTAGTTAACTCATTGGTGGCCAGTGGGCCCCCCCTCCCTCCCTCCCCTGTAGTTAACTCGTTGGTGGCCAGTGGGCCCCCCCTCCCTCCCCTGTAGTTAACTCATTGGTAGCCAGTGGGCCCCCCCTCCCTCCCTCCCCTGTAGTTAACTCGTTGGTGGCCAGTGGGCCCCCCCTCCCTCCCTCCCCTGTAGTTAACTCGTTGGTGGCCAGCCCCCCTCTCCCTCCCCTGTAGTTAACTCGTTGGTGGCCAGTGGGCCCCCCCTCTCTCCCCCTCCTAATTAAAATCTCCCTCCCCTATCATTGGTGGCAGTGGAGAGTACCGATCGGAGTCGCTGGGGCTCCGATCGGTAACCATGGCAACCAGGGCGCTACTGCAGTCTCGGTTGCCATGGTTACTTAGCAATTTGTAGAAGCATCATACTTACCTGCGAGCTGCGATGTCTGTGACCGGTCGGGAGCTCCTCCTACTGGTAAGTGACAGATCATCAGGCAATGCGCCGCACAGACCTGTCACTTACCAGTAGGAGGAGCTCCCGGCCGGTCACAGACATCGCAGCTCGCAGGTAAGTATGAAGCTTCTACAAATTGCTAAGTAACCATGGCAACCGGGACTGCAGTAGCGTCCCGGTTGCCATGGGTACCGATCGGAGCCCCAGCGATTACACTGGGACTCCGATCGGTACTCTCCACTGCCACCAATGATGGGGGGGAGACTTTAATTAGAAGGGGGAGGGAGGGGGGCTCACTGGCCACCAACGAGTTAACTACAGGGGAGGGAGGGGGAGTCCACTGGCCACCAATGAGTTAACTACAGGGGATGGAGGGGGGCCCACTGGATACCAATGAGTTAACTACAGGGGAGGGAGGGGGGCCCACTGGCCACCAATGAGTTAAATACAGGGGAGGGGGGGGGTCTGCCTCCTGCTGCCTGGCAGCACCTGCCAGGCAGCAGGGGGCAGTCATGTACACAGTTCTTTTAGTATATTCTAACCTGAAGTGTCCCCATCACCATGGGAACGCCTCTGTGTTAGAATATACTGTCGGATCTGAGTTTCACGATCTAACTCATATCCGACAGTATATTCTAACATAGAGGCGTTCCCATGGTGATGGGGACGCTTCAAGTTAAAATATACCATCGGATTGGAGAAAACTCCAATCTGATGGTATAATAGGGACTCCTGACTTTACATTGAAAGTCAATGGGGGACGGATCCGTTTGCAATTGCACCATATTGTGTCAACGTCAAACGGATCCGTCCCCATTGACTTGCATTGTAATTCAGGACGGATCCGTTTGGCTCCGCACGGCCAGGCGGACACCAAAACGACTTTTTTTTATGTCCATGGATCCTCCAAAAATCCAGGAAGACCCACGGACGAAAAAACGGTCACGGATCACGGACCTACGGACCCCGTTTTTGCGGACCGTGAAAAAAAAACTGTCGTGTGCATGAGGCCTTAGGAAAAGATTAGTGTTGATCGAGCATGCTCGGCCGAACACCAGTGCCTGGTTTTATGCTCAGGTTCTCCCACTGACTTCCATTGTGCTTCCCGAGGTGTTCTACTCGAGCACCCGAGCACTTTGGTACTCGATCAACACTAGAAAAGATGCCCAGAATTGAATATAAGGATTATAAATTGTTCTAATGCTATATTCACTGTATTAATGAATATAAGGTAACTTACCAAATATTTAGATTAAAAGAGGTGAGTATATCCACCAAGACAAAGTGACAACTTATAGATGGGACCCTTCTCTAAAATGACTACCTCTGTTTGGGCTTAGGCCTCCAAATGAATCCAGGGAAAGCAGCAGAAAGCTTTATTCTGCTTTAGCCTATTCTGTTTTTGCTTAGTGTAAATAGCAGAGACAAAGGGCTTAACACAGTATAATATGCATGACAGAAGTATTTTTGTATTTATTTACAGTAAGTTTTGTAACTAAAAGGTTAAGACCCTGTGATTTACTGCATTCAGAGAATTTGGATCTTTTACACATTGGATAAGGATAAGCACAGATTTCCTCCCATTTAGGCCACTTTATTTCAGTGATTTTTCTTTATATGTCTGGAATGTGCCATTGCGTACTGCTGGTAGCATTCTGTTGCACCTGGTAGCCTGTGTCACATGGCCTATTATAGGTGGGGCTCACAGCCTTATCATCTCTCCCACTACCTGAGTGATCAACTATGGAGGTATATGGGAGCTTGGCTGTAAGTTGTATCTTAGCACCTCTCAGACCGGGTTCACAGTTAGTTTAGTGGCAGGAACCCATGCCACACTGAGATACCTTGACGGTGGTGCAAAAGGGCTCCAATGTGTTCCTGACAGGAATACATTGGCTAAAGTCTCAGTTCCTAACATCATCTTGAGGGATTAGCCAGTGTTGTCAGTTGCATATCATTGTGGTGCACTTTTCGCTGTGATTTGTGTATTTTTATATTTGCATCCACACGTTATCCCATCTTGTGTAGGATGGCATTGTGGTGCATGTGGTCCGCTGCCAACATCCTCCATTGTATGCATTTTTGCTGGGGATTGCCGCTAGCAACGGATCACATGGGGAGGAATTTCTCCCCCGGTTATAAACAAGCTACAGTGTTTGGGGTTTTTGAGCATTTCCTCCCATTTAGGCCACTTTATTTCAGTGATTTTTCTTTAAGCACAGATTCTCATAATCTTCGTAGGTAAACAGTTACTTATAATCTTACAATCTTCCTCCAACTATTTTTAACAGTAGATATTAATAGGACGTATAGTTCACTCTAATAGTAAGAGCAGAGGGAACCTGCCTTTATTACATTTTAATCTTTAAAGCCCACTTAATACATTTTCATAAATATCTTGCCCTTCGGCATCTTATTCAATACAATGGCCAGTTCCTACTTCCAGCACCTAAGATAAAAAGGAAACATCAAGCAGCTAGAAGATAAAAGGCTGTGGAATGACATCCATGATATACATTATTTATGACTTGAAGTTCTTCTGAATAAATTGTCCCAAAACAAGAAACTTTGTTTTTGCAGCAGTATCTAACATACAGTATTATTATGGCTATCAAGTATTATTATGGGAATCTTTACCCAATTAAGGGCACGGCGACACAGCAATTTTGGGGGTGATATGTGTCATACCCCTGTGACATGCCCAAGTATTTAGGGGTCATTATTTCAGAAGTCTTAAAGGTAGGCAGACAATGTCACAGAGCAGCAGGAAATGCTAGCAGAATGCTTGGGTGTATAGGGAGAGGCATTACCAGTAGAAAGAGGGAGGCTACAGAGCACTAGTGAGACCTCATTTGGAGTATTGTGCTCAGTACTGGAGACCATATCTCCAGAAGGATATTGATACTTTGAAGAGAGTTCAGAGAAGAGCTACTAAACTAGTACATGGATTGCAGGATAAAACTTACCAGGAAAGGTTAAAGGACCTTAATATGTATAGCTTGGAAGAAAGACGAGACAGAGGGGATATGATAGAAACTTTTAAATACATAAAGGGAATCAACAAGGTAAAAGAGGAGAGCATATTTAAAAGAAGAAAAACTGCTACAAGAGGACATAGTTTTAAATTAGAGGGGCAAAGGTTTAAAAGTAATATCAGGAAGTATTACTTTACTGAGAGAGTAGTGGATGCATGGAATAGCCTTCCTGCAGAAGTGGTAGCTGCAAATACAGTGGAGGAGTTTAAGCATGCATGGGATAGGCATAAGGCCAACCTTCATATAAGATAAGGCCAGGGGCTATCCATAGTATTCAGTATATTGGGCAGCCCTGCTGCCATAGGAATGAATAGAGTTGCAGCACAATGCACACATTTGTTGCGACCGCGACATGTGATTCGCAAAAATATCCAGCAGTGTTTGATTTTTTGCGACTCATGCTACAAACCCATTAATTCCTATGGCAGCCCTTCCTCTACACTACAATCTTTAGTCATGTGACAGCTGTCACAGGCAAAATCGCTGTGTAGCCAAACACTAAAGGTATTTGACCTGTTAAAGGGGTATTTCAACTGTTTAATATAGATGACTTATCCTTCAGATAGCTTATTTATATCAGGCAGTGTGTGTGGAGGGGGGGTCTGACACCAGGCACCCCACTGATCAGCTATTTTGGGGGCGCCATCAATGCCAGAAACTGAACAGTGGGTGGAGCCAGAAGTACAAGGCTCAGTCTACAGAGACGTACTGCATTCAGAGGAATGGAAGATGAGCTGCACGATGCTGCCTTGGCCATTACACAGTAGACGGACCCTCCTGTTTTGGTCTGTTCACCAGATGGAGGTGGTGGTGCAACACGCCAGACCTGCAGGGTATAGCGAAGTGAGGTCACGGTTATGGGCAATTGAGGGTTGCTCACTGTACTGGAGAACCCTGGGCAGGCGCGTGGCAGTGAATGAGAGGTAGACACAGTTCCTCTGGGGCACACTCGGTATGTAGGGACCAGGCCTGATGGTGGATGAGGTGCCCTGGATGTTACAGGTATTTTGAGTGCCTGGGGCAAGGTCCCTGTTGGATTCGTGACGCCAGTGCCTTTGACGGTGGCACGCCGGTTGGTAGTTGGAATGATGGAGGTACACAGGTAGTATAGTGAACTAAACGTTACTTTACTGAACAGTCCAACTTTGTACAAGCAGGTGGTAACACAGTCCTTAAATCACAGTTTCACAAGTAGGCTTTCTCCACAAGATGGCAGGTATTAGTTATGCAAGATACGCAGAGGGTAAATTCACAATCCACTCATAAGCAGGTTGTACCTTTCCTCAGAAATAGTGTACACTGTTCTTTCTAGAACTCCTGTCTGGCTTTCTTTCCCAAGGCCCGGATGCCTAAAGGGTGGCTTAAATCCTTGGTAAATATCTCTTCCTCTGGTATTAATTAAATCCTTGCTTTACTTTGTAATGCATCTGCCCATCAGGGTTACTTAGCTTTCCCTGGGATTTCCTTACTTGTTTGGTGGATGACTGTGGGTTTCTCCCAGGAGGTTCTGTCCTGCTGCTGGGGTGACTTCAGAGCTAACTAAGGCTCTCTTGTCCTCAGGCAGGCTGGAGCTTCTCACTAGCCTCCTGGACATCACTAGCAGCCAGGGCTATCAAGCTGCATGTCAGGAGGAGGCTTTCTAACCTCTGTCTTCTCAGACTCCTGACTCTGCACTCCCTCTCCCTGTCTAGGCTGGGACATTTATACTAGGGGCTCCCTATCTCCCTCTAGTGTCTGGGATGTCTAACTACACCCAACTAGGCCTGATATTGCATCATACAGGGGTACATTGCATAGAAAAACACATTAGAACATACGTTAAATGCACAATTAAATATAACATTTCTGTCCCTTGTGAGTAGGAGTAACGCACACACCAATTGACCCTTGTGTAGTGCCCACCCCTACCTAGTGGGACACTACAGTGTGTGTTGGACCACTACTAATCTGATATTGATAACCTATCCAGATAGTAGATCTTAAAAAATGCAATGATCTCAGTATCTCCATCAGTGGGGTGCTTATTCACAAGTACATCCAACAAGCATTTCAAAGTATTAAAATCTACACACCTGTATACCAAGGGGCAGTACCATTTTATCTATTACACCAATCAAAGATCTCGGAATAATTGTACATATCAGCCATTTACCAATTATTATTTCTTACATCGTAATGGACCATTCAACAATCCAATACACAAGGTTCACTTCCTACATGTGTTCTTTGCATCTGACAAATCTCATTGCTATTATCCAGATAAAAAATGCTCAATACAAAAAAATCGGGAATGCCCTTTTAAGGGCATACCTCATAGGCGTTGAGGACACAGGATATTTCTCCATTTATGACTCACCGCATTCAAGTAGCCATATGTGCTAATGTTTCAGTGTGCAGGTTTTATTTGTGTTTCAAGTGGTATATTTATTTTGTACATAACATCTAGCAATGAATTTATATTAGCTTTTAAAGAAGAATGTGAAACAATAATAAATTCCCCAAAAATGTGGATATATCCGGCACCCAAATAAAAACAAATTCCTTTATTAACTCAGAACATAGTAGAAAAATATTTAAACCACTGTCGCTTAGGCTACTTTCACACTAGCGTTGTTTGAATCCGGCGTTCAATTCCATCACCGGAACTGCCCGCCGGATCCGGAAAAACGTGTGAAAACAGTTTACATTTGAATCCTGATCAGGATTTTGATCACAATAAAAAAATGCATTGGAAAAAACTCAGCGCTGGAAAAGAAAAACGCTAGTGTGAAAGTAGCTTTACGTGTTTCGGGCATACATAATAAATTCAGGCATTGTTTGTTCTATTACTTAATTGTTCACTTTATTACTGCTTTATTACTAGTTCTCTAAACACCTTAAATTATGTTTGTGTAATTGTTTACAGGTTGTAAGGGACAAGGTTATAGGTTAGCATACTTTCACACTAGCGTTATTTTTTTCCGGTATTGAAATCCGGTAAAGGGTCTCAATACCGGAAGAAAACGCATCAGTTTTGTCCTAATGCATTCTGAAAGGAAAGCAATCTGTTCAGTATGCATCAGGATGTCTTCCGTTCTGTCCCTTGTATGGTATTTGACTGGACAAAATACTGCAGCTTGGTGCGGTATTTTTTCCGGCCAATATCCCGGAACTCTACCGCACTTATCGGATCCGGCAATACATTTCCATAGAGATGTATTAATGCTGGATCTGGCACCAAGTGTTCCGGAAATTGCCGCGTTGCCGAATACGGTTTTCCGGTCTGTGCATGTGCTGGGACATAGGAGGAGATATTTTTGTTTTTGATCTTTGAAAAAAATAAAATACCGGATCCGTTATTCCAGATGACACCGGATGAGACGGATCCGGTATATCACCGGATCCATCTAACGGATCAAGAAAAAACATATTTCCGTTTGCATACGGTTTGCCGGATCCGTTGCCGAACTGCCTGCCGGATCCGAACAACGCTAGTGTGAAAGTACCCTAAGACTACTTTCACACTAACGTTTTTTTGCGGATCCGTCATGGATCTTCAAAAACGATTCCGTTACAATAGTACAACCGCATGCATTCGTCATGAACAGATCCGGTTGTATTATGTCTTCTATAGCCATGACGGATCCATCATGAACACTATTGAAAGTCAATAGGGGACGGATCCTTTTTCGTTCAGTTCAGTTTTATCCCCATTGACAATGAATGGGGACAAAACTGAAGCATTTTCATCCGAAAATTGAAAAACGCTAGTGTTAAAGTAGCCTAAGGTATGCAGCATTTTTAATTTTATTACTTTGAGTCAATTACTTTTTTTTATAATTTGCATTCATTTTCATTTGTTATTTTTATGCATACTTTTTAACCCAAATTTTTTTTAAACCTTCATTTTTTTTTTCCTGTAAAAGCACTTTTACTTAAAATGTATTGTTTCATTTGAATGAATTGCGCCTCGGGTAAGCTCTAACATGAATCGGCTCAGGACATCCCTGGGGTTCATTATAATTTTCCTTCAAATATCAGCCCTGGTAAACTCCATTGCTTGGGCTGATGATCCGTTTCAAGAGACCCCCCTGCCTTGTGACGCCATGATATTGATCACAGCAGTTAAATGGCCAGGATCTCAGTTTTCATTGTAATCATTGATCTCAATAGTGCAATGTCTTTGTGGTTCAACTGATACCAAGTGTAGATGAGCTCTTAATTCCCAGATATTGACTATACACAATATATGAAAGTTAAAGCGAAATTCAGATAACATGTTCCCATGCGTAGAGCCAGTTGTGGAGATTCTCGTGCTACGAAACCACAACGTACATGTTCATTTTCCAGCAAATCTATTGACTTGTACGATGCTGATTGACACCAAGCATCCACTGACTTTCAAGTTGTTTTCTGTAACTTTAAGGGTCCATTCACACGTCCGTTTTTTCTTTCCTGATCTGTTCCGTTTTTTCAGGAACAGATCAGGACCAGATCTGGACCCATTCATTTTCAATGGGTCCTGGAAAAAATCGGACAGCACAATGTGTGCTGTCCGTTTCCGTTGTTCCGTTCCGCATGTCCGTTTAAATATAAAACATGTCCTATTCTTGTCCTGAAAAATCGGATCCTGGTACAATACAAAGTCAATGGATCCGCAAAAAACGGATGACATTCGGATGTCATTCCGTATGTCATCCGTTTTTTGCGGATTCCGTTCCTGGAAACACATAACAAATTTTTTTTTTTTTTTTTTTTTCAATTTTTTTTCAAAGAAATCCAAACAACTTTATTTGATTATTGAAATGTATACATGCTCCCGTTTTTTGCGGATCCGCAAAAAACGGATGACATACGGAAACATTTTCAGGAACAACGGATCCGCAAAAAACGGACCGTTTTTCAGGATGAAAAAAAACAGGACGTGTGAATGGACCCTTATATTGATGTACTATCCTTAGGACATGAAATTAATATTTGATGTTGCGGACTGGCTGGCATTAAGCGCTCTTTCATTCATAGCTTTCTCAGACACAGTGCTGCACATACGGCTGTGTCAGTGATTGGTATTGGCGCTGTGTCCTAGTCTTTTGATTGGGACCAGAAGGGTTTTCCAAGATTTTTTTTTACTGATGACCTATCCTCTGGATAGGTCATCAGTATCTGATCTGTGGGGTCCGACGCCTGGGACCCCCGCCGATCAGCTGTTTGATAAGGCACCAGCGCACATGTGAACACCACTGTGCTTACCAAGCACAGCACCGTACATTGTATAGCAGCTGTGCTTGTTATTGCACTGAATGTGTCGTCACTGGCCTAGGAAAAGCAGCGCCGCGGCCTTCCGTCTGATGAAACTGAGCTAAACAGATCCGACACACAATGTAAGTCAATGGGGACGGAACCGTTTTCTCTGACACAATCTGGCACAATAGAAAACGGATCCGTCCTCCACTGACTTTCAGTGGTGTTCAAGACGGATCCGTTTTGGCTATGTTACAGATAATACAAACGGATCCGTTCAGAACAGATGCAGACGGTTGTATTATCCGAACGGATCCGTCTGTGTAGATCCATGACTGATCCGCACCAAACGTGAGTGTGAAAGTAGCCTTAAAGACCTGTACTATACTTAGGCTACTTTCACACTAGCGTTCGGGCGGATCCGTTCTGAACGGATCCGCTCATAATAATGCAGACGGAGGCTCCGTTCAGAACGGATCCGTCTGCATTATATTAGCAAAAAAAAGCTAAGTGTGAAAATAGCCTGGGACGGATCCGTCCTAGACTTTCAATGTAAAGTCAATGGGGGACGGATCCGCTTGAAGATTGAGCCACATTGTGGCATCTTCAAACGGATCCGTCCCCATTGACTTACATTGAAAGTCTGGACGGATCCGCACGGATCCGCACGCCTCCGAACGGCCAGGCGGACACCCGAACGCTGCAAGCAGCGTTCAGCTGTCCGCCTGTCCGTGCGGAGGCGAGCGGAGCGGAGGCTGAACGCCGCCAGACTGATGCAGTCTGAGCGGATCCGCCTCCATTCAGACTGCATCAGGGCTGGACGGCTGCGTTCGGGTCCGCTCGTGAGCTCCTTCAAACGGAGCTCACGAACGGAAACCCGAACGCTAGTGTGAAAGTAGCCTTAGCTGTATACATGACATTACGTGCTGTTTGATTTAGGACACCTTTTCCCTTACTGCTGCCTTTGATAACCAAAGCTAACAATGCAGTGTGACTAATGAAGGTGTCATTGTAGAACCTTTGTAAGCAAGATTGTTACCTTGGCTACTTGTAAATAAGTTATATCTGCCAATTTTCCACCATTTCAAACACTTGTATTCAGGGGAATATGTGTCCAGATTAGGCTTCAATCGCATCTCCGTTAGGAGATCCAGCAAGCTGTTCCAGTATAGAGCATCACGCCGGATCCCCTACTTCACCGCCGGATCCCCTACTTCACCGCAGGATCCCCTACTTCACCGCCGGATCCCTTACTTCACCGCCGGATCCCCTACTTCACCGCCGGATCCCCTACTTCACCGCCGGATCCCTTACTTCACCGCCGGATCCCCTACTTTACCGCGGGATCCCCTACTTCACCACTGGATCCCCGTTGCATAAATTTGCGGTTTTCAGCAGGACAAAAAACGGTGCATGCAACATTATTATTTTTTTGTCGGGCGACAGCCTGAATTTGCTTCGTATCTCTGAAATGGAGATGTGAATGCAGCCTTTAAAAAAAAAGCTGACATCCAGCATTAGATTTTTCACAGTGTATCCTGTTGATTTTGGCAAAACCTGCCAAAAATTCCCATAAGGCCTTTCTCACACAACCGTTTTTTTCCCCGTTTACGGGCTGTTTTTTGCATTCTGTATATGGTCCATATACGGAACCATTCATTTCAATGGTTCCGAAAAAAAAACGGAATGTACTCCGTATGCATTCCGTTTCTGTATTGACATATTTCCGTTCCGTTAAAACATAGAACATGTCCTATTATTGCCCGCAAATCACGTTCCGTGGCTCCACTCAGGTCCTTGGGTCCGCAAAAAAAAATGGAACACATACAGAATGTACTCTGTATGTCTTCCGTATCCGTTCCGTTTTTGCTGAACCATCTATTGAAAATTTTATGCCCAGCCCAATTTCTTCTATGTAATTAATGCATACTGTATATGTCATAAGGAAAAACGGAACAGAAACACAAAGAAAAGAAAAAACGGCACAACGGACCTGTAAAAAACGGACTGCAAAAAGCCATACGGTCGTGTGCAGGGGGCCTTAGTGTGCAAGCACGGCCACCAATGCTGGATTGAAGAGCGGTCGTAACCATGGAAACGAGCAGTGTATAATGTGATGGAAAAATAAATCCAGCCAGCAAAGGAGACAATAAGGACAATCACAATACATTAGTAAGTGCCCTGTATTAACTGCATCGACATAAATGCAGTTTGCTGAAGTGAGACAACCCCTTTAAATTCTTCCGCACTGACATCTAAAGGGCTTTGCAATAAAAAAACAAAATAGTTCCTTCCACTTGCTGCAAGGTTGATACAGTTGTATCCAGTCCAGACAATCCTCTGTTAGTTATGCCACATGTACATGACCGTATTTTATATCCATGTTGTATCCGGATTTTTTGCAGATTGCACACGGACCCATTCATTTTTACAAGTCCGCAAAATACACAGACAACAAACGGGTGTCACCCGTGTGCTGTCTGCATCCGCGTGTCTGTTCTGCAAATTATAGAACATGTCCTATTCTTGTCCCTTTGGTGGACCAAAATAGTTGTTTCTAGTGATGACAATGAGAAACATGCTGATTGCACATTTAAAATATTCCGATTTTGTAGATCCATGGTTTGCACACTGAAATGCAGACGTGGTTGTGTGCAGGAGGCCTTAGGCTGACCGTATGGCTTTTTCAGTGTTTTGCAGTTTGTTTTTTACAGATCCGTTTTTTGTTTCCGTTGTGTGTCCGTTTCTGTTCCGTTTTTCCTTTATGTTTTTCGTATGGCATATACAGTATACAGTAATTACATAGAAGAAATTGGGCTGTGCATAACATTTTCAATAGATGGTTCCACAAAAACGGAACGGATACGGAAGACATACAGAGTACATTCTGTATGTGTTCCCTTTTTTTTTGCAGACCCATTGACTTGAACGGAGCCACGGAACGTGATTTGCAGGCAATAATAGGACATTTTCTATCTTTCAACGGAATGGAAAAACGGAAATGGAATGCATACGGAGTACATTCAGTTTTACGGAACGCAAAAAACGGACCGTAAACGGCGAAAAACTTTTCGTGTGCAGGAGGCGTTACGGTGTGTTTACATCTGTGTTGGGGGCTCCATTGTTAGCCTCCATTGCAGATTTCCCTGAAAGGGTGGAGAAAGTAGCGCACTATACTATGCTATTTTGTTTAGTAGAAGGACACTGTAACAATAGCCTGGCAGGCCTTGTAGTCAGCAGAGTCCGTTGGGCGCTGTTGCTGTTTGTCTTCTGATGGATGCAGGACTTCTGTCATTTCTTTTGTTCAACTCTTGTACAATGGAGGAACAAAAATAATTAGCAGAAGCATGGCACCAATGTGAACAAGCCCTAAAATGCATTAGCAGCAGCTGCACACATCTCTCTTTTGTCATGATAGTTTGCCACTATACACAGCATTGAAAATGTATCAGCCAGAACTGTGAGCTGTTTAGCCCACAGAAGATCAGCTAGCCCCTTAGGCTGAGTTCACACGAGCGTGTCCGGATAAGGTCTGGATGCGTTGCGGCAAACCCGAGCGAGTAGGTACCCAATTACAGTCAGTTTTGACTGCGATTGCGTTCTGTTGTTCAGTTTTTATCGCGAGGTGCAATGCGTTTTGCATGCGCGTGATAAAAAACTGACTGTGGTACCCAGACCCGAACTTCTTCACAGAAGTTCAGGTTTGGGTTAGGTGGTGTGTAGATGTTATTATTTTCCCTTATAACATGATTATAAGGGAAAATAATAGCATTTTTTAATACAGAATGCTTAGTAGGTGGTCAATTGAGGGTTAAAAAATAAAAAATAATTAACTCACCTTCTCCTCTTGATTGCGTAGCTGCCGGTCTCTTCTTACTTCTTTAATCATGAGCTGCCGGCTAAAGGACCTGTGGTGACATCACATCACATGGTCCATCACCATTCATTCATAACTTCTAGCAGAAGTAATAAAGGAATGGCACAACATAGAGACATAAAAATAGATGCTGCAGAATTGTTATCACATGGGGAATGCATGAAGCTATCAAAAGAGGCATGTCAGGAGTGGTTAAAGGTGCCCTTTAAAGGTCTCTAGTCTACAACTAAATGAGTCTTTTTATATTACAGAGGAGATATATAGTACTGGTCTTAACAATTTTACGTTTACATTTTGGTGTCCGCCTGGCCGTGCGGAGCCAAACGGATCCGTCCTGAATTACAATGCAAGTCAACGGGAACGGATCCGTTTGACGTTGACACAATATGGTGCAATTACAAACGGATCCATCCCCATTGACTTTCAATGTAAAGTCTGGAGTTCTTTTATACCATCGGATTGGAGTTTTCTCCAATCCGATGGTATATTTTAACTTGAAGTGTCCCCATCACCATGGGAACGCCTCTATGTTAGAATATACTGTCGGATATGAGTTACATCGTGAAAACTCATATCCGACAGTATATTCTAACACAGAGGCGTTCCCATGGTGATGGGGACGCTTCTAGTTAGAATATACTACAAACTGTGTACATGACTGCCCCCTGCTGCCTGGCAGCACCCGATCTCTTACAGGGGCCCGTGATCAGCACAATTAACCCCTCAGGTGACCCCCCCTCCCCAGTTTGAATATCATTGGTGGCCAGTGCGGCCCCCCTCCCTCCCTCTATTGTATTAATAACATTGGTGGCACAGTGTGCGCTCCAACCCCCGGCCCCCCCTCCCTCCCTCTATTGTAATAATAACAATTGGTGGCCAGTGTGCGGCCCCCCCCCTCCCTCCCTCTATTGTAATAAGAACATTGGTGGCCAGTGTGCGGCCCCCCCGGCCCCCCCTCCCTCTATTGTAATAAGAACATTGGTGGCCAGTGTGCTGCCTCCCCCGGCCCCCCCTCCCTCCCTCTATTGTAATAAGAACATTGGTGGCCAGTATGCGTCTGCAGAAAATCACGGAAAACGGAACGGCCACGGGTGCACACAACGGTCGTGTGCATGAGGCCTTAATTACACGGTTCAGACCCTGTTCACACACCACGGGCAGGTTATGGTAGGACCCCATGCGTGCTGAGACACCGTGACGTGGTGCATGAGGGGCTCCGATATGTTCCTGAATGGAAGATATTGGCAAAGTTCTTAGCTTTTAACATCGGCCTGAGGAATTAGCTAGTATTGTCAGTTGTGTATCATTTTGGTGCATTTTTTGCAGTGAATTCTGTTCCCTCAGCCAGACAAGTATTATATGCTGTGGGCTCAACTCCACTATACAGCGAGGATGAGCTTCTAGAGGACAGTCAGCAGCTACTGGTCAGCCAAGATGTGGAGGAGACATCCGCCACTACCTCCGGTAGGCGGGCAAGTAGTGATGAGGAGAGTGGCAAGGGAGCTGGTGTTGCGAGTGGTCAGGCTCCTGACCCAGAGACGGTTGAGGAGGACATCAGTGACGTGTGGACGGTACTCGATGATGATGATGTAGCTGATTGCACTTGGGAGCCAGGTGACAAAGGGGCTTCATCATAATAAGGAGAAGAGGGTGGCCGCTTGCCCATATGGCAGCGGCGGAGCCAGCAAGTTGCTAGCGTGGCCGAGAGTCAGCAGGGTAGAAGCAGTGGAGGTTGGGAGCCAAACGTGCCTGGGGTAGACCAACCGCTTCACAGGAGCCTATCTGCCCGGAAAGTAGTGGTGCAGGGGTTCACAGAAGCAGCGGTGGTAGCAGTCAGTGCGGAGTGTTGGGGGTAAAATCACCTACTTGGCGGTGTGGCAGTTTTTTGTTAAGCGACCGGAAGAGGTGAACATGGCCATTTGTAGAATCTGTGGGCAGAAGGTGAAGCGAGGCCAGGGTGCCAATGTTGGCACCACGCCCCTGCGTCAACATATGCAGCATCACCATAAAGTGGCCTGGGAGAACCGTGGCTCCGATGTGGTGGTCCAGCCTGTTGCAGAAACCTCTGCATCACCCAGTGGCATGCACCCGATTTCAGGCAGTCAAGGCTCCACCACCTCAGCCAAAGGAAGCTGTCTGCCCTTCCCATCATCTGCTGGTCGTGATGCTCCTGCTCCTCATCAGTCATTCTGTCAGCAATCGATCACCAAAGCGATTGCTAAGAGACAACACTATTCGAGCATTCATCCAACGGCGCAAAAGCTGAATGTGCTCCTGGCCAAGTTGCTGGTGCTGCAGTCCCTCCCTTTCTAAGTGGTGGACTCTGCACCTTTCAGAGAACTGATGACTTGTGCCGAGCCGAGGTGGAGAGTCCCAAGCCGTCATTTCTTTGCCCAAAGGGCAGTACCAGACCTGCACACATATGTAGAACAGAAGGTGGCCAGTCCTTGAGCCTGTTGGTGTCTGCACAGCAGCGTCGACGTGTGGAGCTGTAACTACAGTCAGGGACAATACATGTCCCTTACGGCCCACTGGGTGAATGTGGTTCCCGCACATGTCCTCAGCCTCCACTGCAGGGACAATTCACAGTGCCCCTCCAGCATACCACATGTGCAGGGCACAGCAGTGTCACAGTGTTTTGCACCTCGTTTGCCTGGGCGAACGGAGTCACACAGGGGAGGAACTGCTCTGTGTCCTTCATCAAGAAATCGAATCCTGGCTTTCTTTGCAACAACTTAAAATCGGAACCATAGTGACTGACATCGGGAAGAATATGGTGTCGGTGCTGCGTCAAGGAGGGCTGAGCCGTGTGCCATGCCTGGTTGTCAAGCAATTCCTGAAGTCTTCCACCCATCTGCAAGACATCTTAAAAATGGCCAGGAAACTTTGCATGCACTTCAGCCACTTGTACACCGCAAAGCACACCCTCTTTGACCTGCATCAGCAGAACGGCATCCCCCAACATAGGCTGATATGCGACATTTCCACCCGCTGGAATTCCACCCTCCATATGTTGGACCAACCTTACAAACAGAGAAAGGCCATAAACGATTTCTTGATGATCCAAGCAGACAGGAGTACTCCCCTGTGTAACTTTGATGTCAGCCAGTGTCAGCTCATGCGTGACACCTGCCGCGTTATTTGTCAGTCGCCAGGACTACTAGATGAACAATGTCATTCCACTGCTTCTTGTCCTGGAACAGATGCTGGTAAATCTGGCTGGTCAGTAGACTGGAGACGTAGCGCCTAGATCTCACGGCCACGTGAGCCCTGTGGGGGCTGAACTGGAGGAGAACATTGGAGCACAAGCAATGTGTAGCGAAATTGGTATTTTTTTACACACAGGTGGAGGAACAGGAGCAGCCAGAGTAGCTACAGGGTGATGAGGAAGACGAGGCAGAGGACCCAGACACACTGTGGTAGTATACAGTGGAGATGGAGGTAGGGAGTCCCTCCGAGTCACTTGCACAAATAGCCTGATGCATGATCACTTGCTTGCGTAGTGACAGCCGAATTGTCAGCATTAGGAGACATCCTATGTAGTGAGTTGGCTGCAGTCTATCTGCGCCATTATCCATCCTCTCGCAGGTCTGACCGGCAGGGCCCTCTGCGCTCACGCTCACGTTCCTCTGCTATAGCTGCCGTGGCAAGGTGGGGGGGGGGGGTAAGGAGCAGTTCCAGCTCCATCAGCAGAAACTTGAGTCTAGAGTTGCTGATGAGCAGCTTTCTTCACCCACCTAGTGAAGAAACTACTCACCACCAGCAGCAGCAGATAGACCTGAAGCAGGACCTGAACCAGCAGGTGGTGGCATAGCATACTTGGAGAGCACCCTACCACCCCACATTGAAGATCCGCTGGACTACTGGGCAGCCAAACTGGATTTGTGGCTGCAACTGGCAGAGTTTGCCCTGGAAAACCTGTCCTGCCCGGCCAGTAGTGTGGCATTAGAGCGGGTGTTTAGTGCAGCGGGGCCATAGTTACCCCAAGAAGAACTCGCCTGTGCACCCAAAATGTGGAGAGACTGACCTTTGTAAAGATGAATCAGGCGTGGATCAGACAGAATTGCCTGATGAATCAGACTAGATCATCCATGGTGCCACACTAACACTTTGACAAAAGAGACCAGTTTCTTCTGGCTACCTTCCTCAGCTACTATTCTGATGCTGCCACCCTCCTGATGCCACACATCTGATGCTCCTTCTTTCACCCACCATCTTCAGCTAGTACTGGTGTTGCCACACACCTCCCCATTCTGTCAATGGGTCACTGTGGTCTTCTGATGCTGCTGCCACCTCACCACTCAGGTCTCCTGATGCTGCTGGCACCTCCACACTGTCATCCTGCTACCCTGTGGCCTCCTCCTGATGATGCTGCTGCCACCACCTCCACACTCTGTCATTGTGCCACTCTGTAACCTCATAATGCTGCTGCTGCCGCCTCCACACTGTCATTGTGCCACCCTGTGGCCTCCTTCTGATTCTGCTGCTGCCACCTCCACACTCTGTCATTGTGCCACTCTGTGGCCTCTAAAGCTGCTGCTGTCACCTCCATACTGTCATTGTGCCACTCTGTGGCCTCCTCCTGATCCTGCTGCTGCCGCCACCTCCACAAACTGTGAGTGTGCCACTCTGTGGCCTCTGATGCTGCTGCTGTCACCTCCACACTGTAATTTTGCCACTCTGTGGCCTCCTGATGCTGCTGCCACCTCTACACTGTCATTGTGCAACCCTGTGGCCTCCTTCTGATGTTGCTGCTGCCGCCACCTCCACAATGTCATTGTTCCACTGTGGCCTCCTGATGCTGCTGCCACCTCCAGACTCTGTCATTGGGCCACTCTGTAGTCTCCTCATGCTGATTTCACCTCACCACTATGTCATAGGGCCTCTCTGTGGACTTCTCATGCTGTTCCCAACCTCCCCACTTCATGACTGGGCCACTATTTTCCTTTCAGCCTGGCTGACATCATCATTTATTTGACCCTTATTCTGACCTGTCAATAGAAAGGAAAACTGAGACGCACGACGAATCCTGTCTATGTAACAGCTGTAAGGCCTGCATGCCACGATCCCTATTTTGCATCAGAATTGGCTTATGATTTGGTAGCCATAAGCAGGAGTGGGTACAAAACACAGAAGACATGAAAACATTCCATTCACGTGTCATCTCTGCTTTGGATCCACTCCTGTTTGTTTTTTTTTGGCTATAGCAATACTGATAGATTACTGACCAAATGCTGACCAAGTGAAGGTGGATGCTCCACAGACAGGATCTGTTTTTTGAGTGTTATTGCTCTGACGGATCAGAGGAAGGGCAAAATAATCAGTGACGTCAACACTAACTTAACTCTGACACCCACGCCCCTCTGTCGGGGGGCTCTACTTGTATAAGCGTTTAATAGAACAGGTTCTGTAGAAATCTATGTGGAATCAGTGAGTTGGTGTAAAAGAAGTGCGCTCTTTCACGCCATAGTAGGATCTTGGGCCTCTGCACGGTTCTTTATACTTGGCGCTAACTGACCTGTAAGACTGAGTTCACACTTGAGTTATTTGGTCAGTTTTGGCCCTGTAACTGCCAAATAAGTGAAGTGTGCATTGATTCTGAGGGACGCCTGTCATCTACATGTCATACATACTCACAGTATTATTTCACTACCACAGCAGACTCCCTATGCCTGTTACTGCAAGGCACAGTGTTCTACACCACTATGAAGGCTCTCTGCAACCAGGAAATAGCTGTTTTTTAACATGATTCACCACAAATAAATTCTGATCGAACCTAATTATTCTGGAAAATTCGTTGAATCGGCCAAATCAAATTTTTGAGAAAGGCAAGCATAACTAGAGTCGCCCAACTGCAAGGTTGAACAGGAGGAACATACTCTCAGAATGTGAAAAAGAACAAATAGCTGAAAATCTGCTTTCCTTCATACCCCATATCTACAGTTACTCTCATTTGTAAAATTGTGATAGGGATGATTGTAAAATTATATATATTATAAAATGTAAAATTATATATATTATAAAATTATATATATATATATATATATATATATACACACACACACCGTATATAATATTTATAAAAATAAGGTTCTGAATGAGAGTAAGCATATAATGGGAAGTTTATTGCATTATCTGTTTATAGTGTGATTAATAAATGATCTCTTTATGTATTGTGAATACAATGTGACTCAATGCTATGTGAAGAGCTTTCACTTGTGCATGCCCCAGCTGAGATTTTCAGTGCATAGCAGAAAGCATATGATTTAGCCAGCTGTTAGAAATTCCATTCATGACTGTTGTAAACTATTCAGTTCAGTAGCTCAGAAATTAATGTATGTCTGCTGCTCACACATATTTATAGACAGAGGCCTCATGCACACGGCCGTTGCCCGCCCGTGGCTGTATTGCGGCCCGCAAACAGCGGGTCTGCAATATGCGGGCACCGGCCGTGTGCTTCCCGCATCACGGATGTGGACCCATTCACACGGAACCCCATGGAAGCACTACGGAGTGCTTCCGTGGTGTTTCTGTCCGTGCCTCCGCCCCACAAAAAATTTGAAAATGTTCTATTTTTATGCGGTCCCGGCCACCGCACGGACGTTGCCCGTGCATTGGGGACCGCAGATTGCAGTCCCCAATGCAAGGAACGGCTGCCTAACGGCCGCGTGCATGAGGCCAGCTTCAGAGCTTGGCACTACCAACTGTGCCAAATGCTGTGAGCTATTTTAGTGGCATCTATTTCCGTTTATTGACCGTCTGAGACAAATTGAAACTTAAATATGTTTTTTTTTTCTTGTTCTGGTCAGTTAAAAAAGACATGTACCGTAAGCTGCAAACCTGTATGTAAAGTACACATTAAAACCCACTAAAAGATTTCCAAATAGAGCCAAAGTCCAGCCTTGTTTCTGGTGTAATTGGCATCCCATAACTTTAACTCCCACTTTTTCCATGTATCATATTGTTTAATTATACATAAGGCAGACTTGTAATGGTTCATGTACACTACAAACCATGCAAAAGTCAATAACATCCATACATGTTGTGATGGATACCACCCCTCGTGCCCGCTTGAAGTGAACTACGTCTAGCTTACGAGACGCAGTATGGTCCCTGGTTACCAAGGTGTGACGTTACGTCCTCCTGGAAGAGCAGGTAAGGTCAGCTTGGTACAGTTTACACAAACACCTTCTGTCCACACGGGCACAGAGAGGCAACAAGCTGAGGGAGCCTTTTCACTGCCGCCATGAAACAGCGCTTTCCCAGCCCAGGAAATCTGCCACCAGCTTCTCGTTTGATATAAGCCCGGTCCGCTAACGGGATTATATAGGGTAAGAAACCAACCCACGTAGCTTATAACTAGGCCGAAACATGGACGTGGGGATTCGTGATCGAGATTCAAGACAGCACAAGATTAAATTATATATTTAATCGCCTTAAGCTCGCACTAGATAGCACAATATGCACTAAGAATATATACAGTGGTCTGAGGTTACAAATAGAGGTAATATGGTACAAACAGGGTTACACAGACCACAAGTCAGTTACTGGGTAGATGAATGTTCCTTTGCTGTATTCACATAGAGGGCAGTGATGTCAGCTGGTTTCCAGGTCTCTCCAAACACATTTGCACGATGTGACCCCCTTTCAGAAAAAGACACGCCCGCTTGCTGGCACAAGCCTTTTAACCTGTAGCGGGTCCCTCCTTTCCTGGCCTTTGGGAGGGGACCACCCCCTCTGCTGGGCTGGCAGCAAATGACCCTCAAAATCCTTTAGGGTTCATAGCTCCAGACAAGAAGGTCACAGGGAGGTGGTTCCGGGTCCAATTGATCCGCCTGGGTTCTGGCTACAACTAGAGTCCGAACATGGTACCGCTATGTGGTTTCTGTGGGGAGTTATGTATATGTCCCCTCCCGGGCATCCTAGCATCAAGCCAGGAACTTGTGGATGTTTGGCTTTGCCCCTAGGATAGCAAAAAGATAACCAAATTATGCCTGGGATGGACAGACAATTCATAATTCCTTATGAAATGTCGGTGCCAAAATGTGTGTGGGAAAGTGATAGATCTGGTCTAGCGCTGAGACCTCCTGCCGGGAGTTTTCCTGCTACATCCTCCTGCTGCCTGTCAGCTGGAAGAGGTGTGACTTTATCCACCTGGGGCCTCCTTGAAGCCTGGACCCCTAAGGGGTTTCCTCCCTTTCTATATGACAGCAGATGGCTGGGGGGTGAGAACATATTTTGCATGTACACTGGCTGTGTACATGCAAAAGGTGAGTCAAATGAAAATCAGGGCTGCCAGTAAATGATAATCCATATTCCTCACACATGTCATGTATTAAATAGATAATTCTAGGCTAAATTACAAATGTGTGGGTCTGTTGCTGCCATAAGACCCTTAC
Organism: Bufo gargarizans; assembly: GCF_014858855.1. Taxonomy (NCBI): domain Eukaryota; kingdom Metazoa; phylum Chordata; class Amphibia; order Anura; family Bufonidae; genus Bufo; species Bufo gargarizans. Next base: position 212,837,831 of record NC_058082.1, on the reverse strand, counting down.
AGGGACTTAAGGACAATGGTGGCTTGCCACTAGGATGAACGTTAACCACCAAAACAAAGTGGCAGTGGTGCTCGGAAAGTAATGTGATACTTGACTTTAAACGAAACTTATGTACAGTACCATATAAACACAAGAACAGTACAAACAGTTATTTAATGAAATGGCTCTGCGTATAACATTTCATATACTGTATGTCTCTTGGTTTGCAAATTTAGGCTATCACAGGGTCACTGTGTGTGGTAACTCTGGTCCAAATGCTGTACAGCAGGGATGCCCAACCTGCGACCCTCCAGCTGTTGCAAAACTACAATTACCAGCATGCCTGGACAGCCTACAGCTATTAGGTATTATGCTGGGAGTTGTAGTTTTGAAACAGCTGTTGGGCTGTAGGTTAAGCATCCCTGCTGTACAGAATAACTTACCATATCCGTTTTCTTTTCTTTAGCACAACAGTTATGTTTGTAAAGGTACACTCACATGTACGTTATGAAATTCGGCATTGCTGGATACTGCCATTTACCGTTGGATCCCCATTGACTACTGTATAGTGGGGATACACCATTAATCTGGCCACCTTCCGGCATACAGTATATGCCAGACTACAGCTGGACAAACACCACCGTATGGTGCAGTTTTTGTCTGGTCAACAGCCGGCATTTATGGCCGATACCGGATTGCCTAATGCTAGTGTGAACCTACGTGTAACTAACAGCGCAGAACATTACTTTAAAGGGAGCTAGAACTATCCTGGTTGAACAAGAATTGCAAGAGGAGTTAATTCTGCAAGAGTAGATTACTCTATACTCTGACAGAGATAAGGATATGTACTTGATGTTTTATTTACATTGCTAGGTGTATGAGACATGCTATATATAATAGGTGACTGAGATTAGATACTACATAATAGTGTCAGGAAGACAGCGGTCTGTGACCCAACAGTGTTTTTAATTGGCTACTATATTAGAATGAATATATCAGAATGTTACTTTATTGCTGTTCAATTAAATTTGATGGGCTGGAGCATCATTTTTTTTGTTACAGCTCTTCAAATACATTGGGGAATTATAGGGATTTTGCTACTTTTTCACAGTATATTAAGCTACATTCCCACAATTGGCTCAATATTTTCAGCCTCAACCTTAAAGGGGGTAATGTCTAACTTCTGGGACCCTTACTATGTCTAAAGGGGCCAGAGCGCTGAATCACAGAGGTGCTCCTGCCCTTACTTTAATAGGGTTGTGTTGCAGTTCCCAGCATAGCTGGAGGGTAAGGTACTACTGTGTAGGGAAAAGCAGTGAAGGGGACAGAGTGCTACACCAAAGCAGTGACCCTTTCATTCTCAAGATTGGTGCAGGTCCAACAAGTAGTCCTATCGATATGCAATCATTTTATAAGAGGGATCAGCGCAACCTCCGGCACTCCAACTAGTAAGAAATTACAACTGCCAGCATGCTCCATTCATATCTATGGGAATTCCAAGAACAGCAGAGCAGGGGTGTCCTCTGGGATAGTTGTAGTTTCATTACAGCTGTTGTTTGCTGACCCTGCTTTATAAGATGGGAATAATATTTAAGGTTGATTTTTCATTGTAAGAACTTTGATGTAATAATTTTTTTCAACCCCTTCCTGGCATGTGCCGTACATGTATGGCAATCTGATCGAGAGGGCAGTGCAGGGGCCTGTCTGTATCTGAAAACTCTGATATCGGCTGATTAACCGGTTTGATGCCACCCTCAGATGCCTGGGTCAGTGTTAAGACTGAGACTGAGGGAGGGAGCTCCTTCTGTAACTCCATCAGCTACCCACAATGCGATCGCAGGGTGTCAATAGTTGCCATGGCATCTGGAAGCCTAAAAAGGCCTCTGGGCCTGCCATATACTGAAGCCTATCAGGCCTAGCCCCCAGGCTGCATGTCATAGGTAACTGTCAGTGTGAAACTGACAGTTTAAATGCATTACAAAACAGCATGCATTGTACTGCTATTGAATCAGCAATGAGACTTTCAAAAGTTAAAGTCCTATAATGGACTAAAATTAAAAGTGAAGCTTTTTTATTTTTAGTAAAAAAAAAAATTTATGTGAAAAAATAAAATAAAACTCCCCTTTCCCCTCATTAAGCCAGTTATGAATGTGAAAAATAGAACATTTTAAAAATAGATATATTCACATGATCTACCCTGTCAAGTGAATGCCACATCTGTATCGACTGGCTCGATAAAAATATCACATGATCTATCCTGTCAGGTGAATGCCATAAACTACAGTATGTCAGCAAAGCCATTTTTTTGCTACATTTCTTTATTCTGTTTCTCAAAAAGTGAACTAAAACGTGATCAAAATGTGATACAAACCCCAAAATAGAACCAATAATAATGGTAACTCATCCTGTGAACAATAAAAAAAACTAATGGTTCTGAGAAAATGTCTGTACTGGCACCCAGAGGATGTCCATTAGCAACATGGCACCCTAAACCAAGCCGTCAAAATCTGTACTGCAAAAGCCAAAAGGAGGTCTTTCCCTTCTGTAACCTGCAGCGTACCCAAACAGCAGTTTATGTTCATGGCATTTCTGTACCCAGTAGAACCAGCCTAACACTTTAAAGGGTGTGGTGTGTCTCATATGGCACCAGCTGGGCATAGCATATCTTGCATATTTTCATTTCACACAGTCTCAATAATTTCTTCATAACACCTGTGGCATCAAAATGCTCACTACACCCCCTAATATCTTGATGGGCAGAGTTTTCAGAATGGGGTTATTTCTTGGGATTCCATTTATTTTTTCAGCCTCTACAGTTGTCAGCACAAGATGCCTAAATCACCAGATCGAACCTCAAATGTGCATGGTGCTGTTGTATGTCCTGGCAAAAGATTAGGGCCACATGTAGGGTGTTTTAAAAACCAGGAAGTACGGCACAATAATAAAAGTGCTTGCTTTTCACACTGGACACAACATATTGGGCACTGAAGTGGAATATCTGTGTAAACATTGCACTTTTCACCTTGCACCATCTGCTATGAATTCATTTTTGCACATGGCGCTCTTTCTATTCCAAACCCTGCAGTGTGCCTAAACAGCAGTTTACAACCACGTATAGTGTGTTGCCGAATTAAATAGAAAATGAGGGGTGCTTTTCTCCTGTTACATTTTGTAAAAATGGAAAATCTGGAGCTAAAGCAACATTTTATTGGGAAAAAAGTACAGTGATCTCTCAAGATACAATGGCCCTAGGATACAATATTTTCAACATACAAAGGTCTTTTCTGACCCATCGTAAGTTAAAAACTAGACTCAACATACAATGTCTCAGGCCCAGATCCAACCAGTCAAGGCCACTTCTCTGGTAAATGGCTGTATTAGTTGTTGGTTAGCAGCTATTCCTGACTGTTGTATGTAAGGACTTGTTCTATCTGTCTCAGTTATCTGCTTATTTTTCTTAAATCTTCATTTTCTCTTATCTTGGTTGACATTTTGGGGCTTTGGAACCGATTACTCAACTTACAAAGGTTTCAACATACAATGGTCCTCCTGGGACCAATAATATTGTATCTTGAGGGACCATTATATATTTTATTTTCACAGAAAAGTATTTCTAAATTCTATGAAACAGCTTTGGGGTCAAAGCACTCACGACACCCTTTCAAGAATTCCTTGAGGGGTGTAGTTTCTGAAATGGAGTCACATTTTGTGGTTTTCCACTGTAGGGGTATCTCAGGGTCTACACAATTCATATCCAACAGGTACCTTATAATGAATACATAACTTTTATTGTACAATTGCTAAAATAGCGCTAATATTTAGACGTCCATGATAAAATTGTGCAAAACTACGTTAAACCGCAGCGCCACCTATTACTAGGGTTGGGGGGCTCTGATACTTGGTCTCTTACAACTATTTGGTGCCAATCCTAATATCCTGTGCTAACTAGCGGTCCTCCTTGTCCCTGCGCCACGAGAGTGACTGCCCAGCTTAGTCATAAGCTAAGGGAAGGACCAGTATGCTTATCAACAGTAAATGTACACAACTTGTCCCAGCTACATAGGTAAGTAGGGGACCTCAATACAAAAAGATTGTCCAAAAATTGTCCTAACGCGTTTCGTTGGTTACAAGCCAACTCATCGGGGGACTCATCAAATCATAAGTGTCTAAATTGTGAAGACACAGGGTATCAAATTCAATTGCTCCCAACCAGGTTGGCGATGGTCAATCGCCCCAATCCTGGATATATATTGTATTCAGCACATATTCATATGGACTCAAATAAGACTGCAATACATAAACATTCGCTCAATGATAGTCCAAACATCAAAAAGCCTCAAGATAGTTAGCTCTCCTCCTCATGTGTAGGTAGACATAGAGTGGAGTTAGCCTCCTGTGTGTGGCAGTGGTGAGAGCGGCGTCCACAATGGCGATTTTTAAACACAGCCGGCTGGGTTAGAAAAATATATTAAAAAATCGCCATTGTGGAGGCCGCTCTCACCGCTGCCACACGCATGGGTGGGTTTTGGTTTCCGCCGGGTTCTCCGGTTTCCTCCTACACTCCAAAAGACATACTAATAGGGACCTTAGATTGTGAGCCCCATTGGGGACAGTTGGATGCTAATGTCTGTAATACACTGCGGAATATAGTAGGGCTATAAAAGTGCATAAAATAAATAAATAAATATAATGTACATAATCGTGGACAAAGTAGGACATGCTTCTGCTATGTCACCGTGGACCCCGCGGTCCATGGAAAACCACTGATGTGCGAATACACACATTAAAGTCAATAGATACTTGAGTGGTCCGTGGAGACCATGGACAGCACACGTCCATGTATAAAAGAGGGCTAACACAAAGTAAGAGATCTACTTTTATATATGCAATTATGCCACATACCAAGGGTTTGCAATCTATAAATCCATGGGGCAGAGTCTATTCGGCTCAAAATACAGTGAAAATAGTCTTCTGGTAAATATTAACTCTTTTGAAGTTCAAGTTATCTTTTAAGAATTAGTACTTCTGAAGAAGTGCAGCTAGGTGGAAGGTTCTCAAGGTGCAAGACGGGATACACATTCCAAGACGTACAATTACATCCATAGTCCTAATCCCATGTTTATCAGTAGTAATGAGCGAAGTATTGAAAACGTGTTTCGGCTGCTTCGTCATAAAGCGCATTTCTTTGTAAGTAGTGGGAGCAACGATAGGGAGAGGTGATTGTGCCGCCCCCGTTATTGTACCCCACAGATGACACGTTCATAGCTGATTGTGGCATCTGAAAGAAATAATACAGTGTAAAATAAAAAATTAAATCATACTTAGGCCTCATGCACACAACTGTATGTGTATTGCGGATCCGCCCAAAAAAAAAACGGATGAAGTCTGTATGGCATCCATATTTTTTTTTGCAGATACGTTATTTTTGCGGATCCATTATAATAATGCCTATCCTTGTCTGCAAACTAGAAAAAAATAGGACATGCACTATTTATTTTGCGGGGCTATGGAACGGACATACTGATGCGTACACCACATGGTGTGCTGTCCGCATTTTTTGTGGACCCATCTAAATGAATGGGTCTGCATCCTATCAGCAAAAAACTAACAAAAAAAAAACGGAAATGGACAAGGAAACAAAATACGGTCATGTGCATGAGGCCTTATCCTCATCCATTTGATTACGAAGAGCTGGCCCCCGCCATCTTGATTGAGGATATAGTGTGAAATCTTGAGCGGCCCGTGATGACGATATCACGTCAGCTGGTGTGGTGGGGTCATACATTACCGCACACAGGGTTTCTTACAATCAAGATGGTGGCGGCCCGCTCTTCGTGCTGAAACAGATGAGGTAATATGATTTATTATATATGCCTCGACTCACTACCACGAGACACAAGGAAGTCCAGCTTTGCGGCAGATCAATTTTTCCCTGAAATTCGGATTGAATTTCACTTCGTCCAGATCAATTCGCTCACCACTATTCATCACCTAGATTGCGGATAGGAGATGAAGGGGCTGTCACATGAAAATGATTTATCACCTGTCCACAGGATAGGTGACAAATAGTGTTGAGCAAATCGAGCTTCGGATCTGAAGTTGATTTGTTCTAACACTGTGTTATAATTTATGTCTCCATACAGCATTAAAATGTATTGGCTCCGCGGAGGCAAAATTTGTTTCAGTGGAAGTCGTGTGAGACTTCCGTGAATTAATTTGGTATTCATTTCAAATCAGCAATCCGAACTTTGGATTGCTAATTTTACCTGCGACTTCCATACAGCATTAAATTGAAGCGTTGGAACGAATCAACTTCGGATCTATGATTCAAAGGTCCATTCGCTCATCACTACTGATAAATATCGGATCTCAGGAGGTGGAATCACAAGGAGATCAACAACTCCCATCTCTGACACATCAGTCCACCGTCTATGGGACAGGCCTTTTTTTCTTCCGTTTGGATTTAGAAATTGTCGATTGTTTGTGTGATTTATTTATTTTTGGGTGGATTTCATGCTTTGTAATGCAACACTGTGCGCAACACTGCATCAATAACCGCAACTAACACATGCAAAGAAATCTGTACAGATTGTTGGGGTTATTTATTAATCTAGGCGTATTTCTGGCGCAGATTGCCCCTTTGTTTGTAAACCTGCCTCTGTGTGCAGGTAGCCTATGGGTATGGCCTCACGGGGCGAACACTCAGGCTATATGCATACAACCGTATGTGTTTTGCGGTCCGCATCTATATCCGTATGCCAGCTGTTTTTTTTGAGGATCCATTGTAACAATGCCTAAAACGGACAAGAATAGGACGTTGTTATTTTATTTTATTTTTTTGCGGGGCTACTTAACGGACATATGGATGCAGATAGCACACGGTGTGCTGTCCGCATTTTTTGCAGACCTATTGAAATGAATGGATCTGCATCCTAGCCGCAAAAAAAAAAAAAAACAGAACGGACACGGAAACAACGTTGGTGTGCATGTAGCCTAAATGAGGGACATTTATCAAGACGGGTGTTCCGATACGCACCGAGAAACCACACGGATGCACTCCGTAGTGGTTCCGTACCACTCCTTCCGGATTGCTGACCCATTCAAATGAATGGGTCTGCATCCATGATACAGCGTGAACACAGCTGCATATTGCGGACCCGCTGTTTGTGGGCCGTAATACAAGCACTGAGCCCTAAAAGACTACTAGAAAACTGGATTAGATTTTTATTTTTAAAGGTGGGGGAGACGACGACGACCCAATGTAATGATAGACAATCATTAATTTCCTCCCTCCTCACCAACCCTAATGTATAACACATAACCCATTGACACCACATGCCTCCTGCCATGTACGCGTAAATCGTGCCCACCAGTGGATTATAGTGGGCTCCTCCGTAATCCTGGATTCGCACAGAGCGTTTTTCCTTTATTTTCTTTGGTGTTTTTTATGCTGAGACTTTAAAGTTAGTATAAAGTGGAATATAAACCGTACGACATACAAAGAAAGGTTGGGCTCCTTTCACATCTGTGTCCGAAGCTCCGATAGGGCCTGCGGCGGGCCCCCATCCCGGCCGGGCCCTCGGACCAGGTCCGAAGTGCCCAACCTGTCAGTCCGCCCCTGGATAGGGGCCTCTCTCACATAAATTGTCAAAAAATACGAAAACATATTTTTTTTTTTCCTGCACACCTCCTGACACATTCAGTATGGCTAGTGTGAACGAGGGCTTAGTCTATTCCTTGCCTAGTGACCTCCATAATAGCTTACGCCGTTCTCTTCACATGGCATGCTAATAAATCAGGCTCAGACGACTGGATGCAATGTACAGTGCAGCAGTGCACCCATGACAGGAGCGGCAGAGCCGGTCACGTGACGCAGGGTCCCGGGAGAGTACCGCTGTCAGGTGACGGCTGGTGAGGAGACGGCGCGGGCACGCGGGCGGGTGCGCGCGCAGGCGGGAGGTGACAGCCGGGGAGCGCGCGGTGTCGGTTGGCCGGAGAGAGCTGCCAGGAGGTGGAGGAGAGAGAGAGAGAGAGAGAGAGAGAAAGAAAGAAAGAAAGGAGGAAAGTGGGCAGGCACCGACAGGAAGAGCCGTAGAAGAAGCCGGGCCTGTGACCGAGAGTCCCGGCAAACGAAGCGAGCAGGATCCTGGGAGCTGCGGGAGGTGAGTGAGTGTGATGGGGATACCCAGATGTTCTCCCCGAGGCCTGCTGCTCTCCAGCCTTTGTCACAGCCCTCCCCTCCTTGGGCTGCGCTCTCCTCCCCTGGGGGTCTCTCTTCCCCTCAGGGGCTCTGCTCCCTGTCCTCATGTGGCACGGTCCGTCCTCGATGTGGGACCCGAGTCCTGCCTGCAAACTTTCCGGCTGCTGGAAGTTTTCTGTGGATGGTGAGCTCCCATCATGTGCTGCTGTGCCACAGCCACCATATGGCACTGGGGGGGTACCCTGTGGCAATATATATAATAAAAAGTGTTACCCCCCCCTCTCCATAGGTGGTCACCTAAGGGGCGGCATAATTGACCATTGACCCACCCACTCCATGTGACAGGTATCTGCAGCTGGCACCAGACTTTCTGGTTGTGGCTGTGCCTCTAAAAATCTAATCCCAGCTATCTTCATGTTCTGTTTTTTTTTTTTTTTTTTTTTTGCGGGGCATCTTTTGCCACCCCATTGAAATGAATGGGTCCACGTCTGATCCGCTCCTGTGAATGGACCCTACGTGGTGGTAATTTTCTCATTCGGAAGAGAAAAACACAGAACAGGTGCACACCTTATGTCTGGGGAGGCTCCGGTCCTGGTTTTGGCTCACAATCACTGACCAAACACTGAGGTGTGAATAAGGCCTTAGACCAGGTTCACATCACCTCCGTCAGAGAAAGAGAATAGCGGAAGTGTCGGATAGGGCACATAACTGACCCGAACAGACTTCATTGACTACAGTGGGGTCCGACATATCTGCTCTGAATCCCGTTGTTTTTTTTTTACTGGAGAAAACAGTCCAGAGCTCAGGAAGAGCAGAGATTAGAATGAATAACTTACAAACTATCTCTTGTCTGGCGTATATGACATGTGTCCCCCTACTCCGCCATTAGCCTTCCATACCCGCCATGAGCAGCTGCTCTTCCTGTGTAATCGGTGCGGGTGCCTCTTATTACCACAATCCTTCTTTCTTACTTGCTGCTCAGACGTCTTGATGCATTTTTATGGTGTTCGCTTATCAGTGTACTTTGGCACAGATACTTTCTGTTCTCAATCTACGCTGTAAATTAGGCCCTTTATATCGTGTTGTATGATACTTGCAGTTCATAGGTAAGGGTACTTTCACACTAGCGTTTTTCTTTTCTGGCATAGAGTTCCGTTACAGGGGCTCAGTACCGGCAAAGAACTGATCAGTTTTATCCCCATGCGTTCTGAATGGAGAGTAATCCGTTCAGGATGCATCAGGATGTCTTCATGCTGCGTCTTGTTATGCAGCATGCTACGGTTTTATCTCCGGCAACAAAAACTGAAGACTTGCCTGAATGCCAGATCTGGCATTTTTTCCCGTAGGAATGTATTAGTGCCGGATACGGCATTTAGAATGCTGGATCCGTCTGCGCAGACCGAAAAAAATGTGAAAAAAATAAATGCTGGATCAGTTTTTCCGGATGACACGGGAAAGACGGATCCGGCATTTCAATGCATTTGTAAGACAGATCAAGATCCTGGTCAGTCTTAAAATGCAATCAGTTGGCATACGTTTTGACGGATCCGGCAGGCAGTTCCGGCGACAGAACTGCCTGCCGGATTCCTCTGCCGCAAGTGTGAAAGTAGCCTGATAATGCATTATAATACTCGCTCATACAGCCGTCATATGACAGATACATCAGGCAGAGTATAACACCAGCCTAAGGGCTCATTCATACGACCATATCCGTTTTTGTGGCCCGCAAAAACATGGATACCAGCCGTGTGCTTTCCACATTTTGCAGATCAGAACGCCCTTCTTCATGATAGAAATGCCTATTCTTGTCCGCAAGAATGGAATGTTTTTTCTTTTTTTTTCTTTTGCGAGCCAGCAGAATGGAATGTCCTGTTCGCATCTTTTTCAGCCCCGTTAAAGTGCGGATCGGATGCGGACAGAAAACATAATCGCGAACATGACCCCTTAGGCTGTAGATTTTACGTACACAGTTTATCACCCTATTGTGGTGAACGTTAGTTGCAAATTATGGCGTGCACCATAATTTGTGACTTTGTAATTGAATGGGTCCACATCCGATCCGCAAAATTAAAGAACGGATGTGGACATAAAAATGTGGTCGTGTGAATGATCCCCTAGGCTGTGTCGTCACTTAGGGAGAATTTCTTACTGTTCTGCTTTTATATAAATAAAGCCAAGTTCCGCAGTGTAGACCAGATTCAGAAGACCGGGATGTGCCAGTTTTTATTTCCGGATGCATTCATTTTAATGAAGCTTGGATGGAAAACGAGGAAATAATTTTGCAAGTTGAGACTTTGTTTCAAAAACCAGAAGTGAGAATTGCACCATCAAGGCCTCTTTCACTCATCCGTGACAAGATGATCAGGGATTCATCCTCGAAGGATCTGTGTTTGGTCCGTGTGTCATGTGTATTCCACGGACACTGCTCGGCTGAAGATTAATTTCCGGCATCCGTTCTAACAACCATCTGTGAAAACAAGGATGTCACCTGTGTCGTGTCCATGGTTTTCAGGGACCCATTGACTATAGTGTGTGTAAGAGATCCGTAGTCACGGACAAAAATAAGGCATGCTTCCCACCCCCACACATTAAAGTCAATGTGTGGGTGTTCTGTCCGTGGAAACCATGGACAGCACGAGTCCTTGCCAAAGAGGCCAAAGTTTGCTAGGTCTGTGTGCTATGAGGATGCAGCCTGCTTGCACACAAGACTGTAGTCTCAATTAGGCCTTAGACTATGTTCACATCTCTGGCAGGTAATCCATCAGAGGATCGTATCCGGTATAGCTGGACAGTGCCGCACTCCGTCACATTACCATTGGCTATAATGGGATCTGGTGGGATTTCTGCTGGACAAATTCTGCTGCATGCAGTGCTATGTGTCTGGCATCCGCCGGATACCCATCACATCCCGTTATACGCAGCGGTGGTCCGTCGGTGCCTGGTGGTGTCCGGCTATGTCGGATATGGTAACTCCGGTAGTTTGTACCTCTGCTGGTATAGCCTACCGGATACACGTCCAGGAGATGTGCATGTAGCTTTAGTGTTTTGATTTCCTTGTTTTCAGGATCACTGCTTGGTGTCAGTGGATGGAAAAAATCTTGTTTATCTCCAGGGACTGAAAACATGCATAAACTAAATTACTTCTAAACGGCTTGGTTTCCATGCCAGATAGGGCTGTGTTCAGATGCAGAAGAATGTTCACAAATTTATGGCAGAATATGCATGTGTTAGTGCCCCTTCCTTCGCATCTTAAGCCAAGTTCACACTTCATTTATTCGGTCAGTTATTTCCATCAGTTATTGTGAGCCAAAACCAGGTGTGGGTGAAAAACACAGAACAGGTGCACATCTTTCCAATACACCTTAAGGGCTCATGCACCCGATCGTATGTATTTTGAGGTCCGCAAAAAACGGATCAGCAAAAAATACGGATGACATCCATGTGCATTCCGTATTTTGTGGAACAGAACAGCTGGCCCCTAATAGAACATTCCTATTCTTGTCCGTAATGTGGACAATAATAGGACATGTTCTATTTTTTTGCAGAACAGAAAAAAGGAAATACGGAAACGGAATGCACACGGAGTAACTTCCGTTTTTATTGAAATTAATGGTTCTGTATATGGCCTGCAAAAAACCCGAAACGGAACAGACACTGAAAGAAAATCTGTTCGTGTTTATGAGGCCTAATTCTGAGAAGGCTTAAAGGGAACCTGTCACCGGGATTTTGGGTATAGAGCTGAGGATATGGGTTGCTAGATGACCGCTAGCACATCCACAATACCCAGTCCCCATAGCTCTGTGTGCTTTTATTGTGTAAAAAAACCGATTTGATACATATGCAAATTAACCTGAGATGAGTCCTGTCCCTGACTCATCTCACATACAGGACTCATCTCAGGGTAATTTGCATATGTGTCAAATAGTTTTATTTTACACAATAAAAGCACACAGAGCTTTGGGGACTGGGTATTGCGGATGTCCTAGCGGCCATCTAGCAACCCATGTCCTCAGCTCTATACACAAAATCCAGGTGACAGGTTCCCTTTAAGTACTGGTCTTGGTTCACAATAACTGACCAAATAACTGAAGTGTGAACTCAGCCTTACTGTACAAGCTATCAGTACAGAAAAGCTATTTGTGCTGCTTGTGACCTCCCGAGCGCACCAGAATTGCCTGCACTGCTGACCCCTCTCCCTCTGCATAGGGGTTTACTAGGTTTGGCGCTGGGATGATAGCGGTGCAGGTAATGGAAGTGTTGCCTCCAGTTTATAGCGCCTTTGGTATCTATTAAAGCGGTTGTCTAGGATTTTTTATTTTACTTGTGAAGGTCTTACTGCCATGTGAGTAGGACCTTATACAGACCTTTGACAAAATGTGTTTTTAGCGTGCTCTTCATAGGTTACGTCACATGCATCGTTTGGATCTATCTGAACTCAAACAGGCAGAAAAAAAAATTCCCCCCCCCCTTAACCACTTAACGTTGTACATGTATGGAGAGTGTAAAAATCCTATTTACCCTAATAGATCTCTAAAAAATAAAAAACCACCAATATATATAAAAAAAAAAAGCTTAAATCGCCCCACTTTCCCAATTTTACATATAAAAATATATAAACAAGAAAAATAAACATATTAGATATTGCCGTGTCCAAAAATGTCTGAACTATTAAAATATAAGAAAAAAAAATCCTTTGCGCTAAACGCTGTAACAGAATAAAATGAAAAACACGCGATTCACCTTTTTTTTTTTTTTTTTTTTTTGTCACCTTGTCCCCCCCCTTAAAAATGTAATAACAATGATCAAAAAGTCATACCAATAAAAACTACATTTGATTACAGAAAAAACAAGCCCTTAAAGGGGTTGTGCGGATTCAGAGCTGAACCCGGACATACCCTTATTTTCACCCAGGCAGCCCCCCTGATGCTAGCTTTGGAGCCTCTCGTGCTCCGATGCTCTCCCTTGACCTGCGCTAGATCGTGCAGGGCACGGGCTCTTTTGTTTACAATCGCACACTACTGGGCAGAAGCTTCCGCACAACGTCACCGGCTCTGATGAGCGTGCTTTAGTGCTGCCCTAACCGTTTTACTGGCTAGGGCAGCGCTAAAGCCTGCCCATTAGTGCCGGTGATGTCATCGGGCTTCCTGGCAGCCCCATGGAGAGCCCCGGTACGTCACCGGAACTTCTGAAAATGCTTTTGCCCTGCGCGACTTAGCGCAGGGCAAAGGAAATGGGGGTTGCCTGGGTGAAAATGGGGGTATGTCCGGGTTCAGCTCTGATCCTGGACAACCACTTTAAACAGCTCTGTAGACTGAAATATAAAAAAAAAGTTATGGTTGTCAGAAAATGGCGATGCAAAGAAAAAAGGTTTTTATTTTTTTTAAAGTAGTAAAACAAAAAAACATGTTTTGCTATCGCCGAAATTGTATTGAGCTGCAGAATAAGGATGTTGGGTCATTTTTAGTGCATAGTAAACGCCGTGATATAAAAACCACAAAAACCTTGGCGGAATGTTCTGTTTTTGTTTTGCTTTTTTACAATTGTAGCCCACAAATTTTAATTTTTTTCCCCTGTTTTCCAATATAATTAAAAATGCATCTTGTCCCACAAAAAAATAAATAAGCCCTCACATGGCTATGTGAATGGAAAAATAAAAAAGTTATGGCTATTGGAACATGGGGAGGAAAAATCCAAAAAGCAAAAAATGCTTATCCCATGACTAATCAGACATCATATAGGAGATGACATCTCATGCACACTGCTGTTGTTCGGCTGTGCCTGTATTGCGGTCCACAATATGCGGGCACTGGCCGTGTGCACCCCGCATCGCAGATGCGGATCCATTCACTTGCAATAGTTGGATGGGTCTGGATCCGTCATGACAGCCGCACGGATGGCGTTGGGGACCGCAAATTGAATAACTCAGTGGCTATACAAAATGATTACTTACAAAAGTATTAAGATCCAGGGCACGTTTTAAAAGTGTAGAATATTTGTCATGGGACAACCCCTTTAAAATGCGATGTCATCTGTTCCGAGAGAACCAGCAGGGCCCCCTTGTTCTACTAGTTCTTTCAGTAAAAGGCCATTGTGTCCGGCCGATGCCGTCACAAAGGTCAGTGGTAGCCTTCATAAACAGTGTGCTCATTCAGCACCGGCCTCCAGAGACAATGCTGAACAGACTGCTTTCTATAGAAGCTGACAGCGATCACACTGGTATCATCTGTCTCCAGCCCAGGAGAAATGAAATCTAAGTGGGGCTTGTGTTAATGCCATATGTATTGCAGCCCTCTTACAGCCCCGATGAGCCAGAATGTCCCTGTCCTTACTGGTCACCAGTGCTGAGTGTCCATATTACTGGTCTGGAATTGCAGCTGAACTCTCGTCCCTGGACATGTTTGATAGACCGGCTTACAGGGGCGCAGCTTCAGCCCTAGAAGTGACGTGGTCGGATTAAAAATAGACTTGTATTAGTGATGTCAGCAATTAGTGAGCGGCGGCTGGATGCGGCCATCGGGTGCTGCAAGGAATTAATTAGAAGATGAAATCAAACATTGCCGGTAAATGGAAGCCTTTCAGAGGCGACCGAGCAACTGGAACATTTTTCAATTTGCATTTCTGCTTGCTTAATCAAATGGATCTATAAATACGGTGTGTGAAGGAGGCAGTTAATCAGGTGGCGCCGAAAATAGCATTGCCCCCACTACATCTCGCTTTCTAATTTAGTAAATCCATTCAGTCGTTTAGTCTACCCTCAGTGTTAGGGATGAGCGAATGAACTTCGCTGAAGATTTACACTGAGTAGGGATGAGCGAAACGACTTCGGATGAAACATCCGAAGTCAATTCGCATAAAACTTCATTCTGGTACTGTACGGAGCAGGATCTCTGTACAGTATTAGAATGTATTGGCTCCGATGAGACGAAGTTATTGCTTCGCAAAGTCTCGCGAGACTTCGGGTGATAACTTCCTAAATTAATTTGTACTGTAAAAAAACCATTTCCCGAACTCTGGTTCGGTTCTAAGGTAACAGGAAGTAATAACTTCGGCTCATCGGAGCCAATACATTCTAATACTGTACAGAGATCCTGCTCCGTACAGTACCAGAATGAAGTTTTATGCGAATTGACTTCGGATGTTTCATTTGAAGTCGTTTCGCTCATCCCTACTCAGAGTAAATCTTCAGGGTGAGATTTCTATTTCTGTTCCTTCTGAATATGTTCTTAAAGGGGTTGTGCCATCATGAGTGATGTAAACAATGTACATCATACAGTACATGACAAGACCTTTCTAACTAAGCTAGAGCCAGCCCTGTACCTCACATGGATCCCCATTCACTGCCAGTGTTCCCTCTAAGCTGCGCGGGTGGGCGGCCGCGCAGCAATTATTGTGGCCCCGCTCACAATTTTATAATGCCCGCTCACTCGCTCATGCCTAGTTCGCTAACACTGCTGGCAAAATGCCAGCTCTTGTCGTCACTCGTCAGACTTGTGCGTGACGGCGCCGACGTCCTCCTCGTAGTCTTATGCGGCTCAGCACAGCGGGGCGCCGCCTACATAACGTCAGACGTCACACACACACCGCTGTTCGCGCACTTATTGGCGCTGCAGGATTCGTGGGAGAAGGAAGGGAACTCTGAGGAGCGCGGGCACAGAGTTTGCTGAGGTAGTGGCCGTGTCTGGTCTGAAAGAAATTGATAGACTGTGCTGGGCTGGCGGCGCTGCTGTTGCTGTGGGCTGTAGCCGGGCCAGCGTGAAAAGGGGAGAAAAATACGTTATAAAAAAGTCTGATAAATACCAGTGTGAATGAAGGACTGTTAAAAGGGGTTAATAACTACAGAAGGCCCTTCACAGTAGTTATTAACCACTTCAGCAGTCCCCCATTCACAGTATTTATTAACCACTTCAGCAGTCCCCCATTCAAAGTATTTATTAACCCCTTTCACTAGTCCCCTCTTCAGTGAAGGGGGGACTGCTGAAGTGGTTAATAAATACTGTGAATGGGGGACTGCTGAAGTGGTTAATAAATACTGTGAATGGGGGACTGCTGAAGTGGTTAATAACTACTGTGAATGGGGGACTGCTGAAGTGGTTAATAACTACTGTGAAGGGCCTTCAGTAGTTATTAACCCCTTTTAACAGTCCTTCATTCACACTGGTATTTATCAGACTTTTTTATAACGTATTTTTCTCCCCTTTTCACCCCGGCCCTGCCACAGCCCACAGCAACAGCAGCGCCGCCAGCCCAGCACAGTCTTTCTTTTTTCCCCCTTTAGGTGTTTAGGTGTTACAGCAATCTAATTAAAGTTCTATTTTAACACCTAAAGAGAAAGGAAAAAAATAAAAGCTGCTGTTTCTCTAGATCAGTGTTTCCCAACCAGTGTGCCTCCAGCTGTTGCAAAACTACAACTCCCAGCATGCCTGGACAGCCTTTGGCTGTGCGGGCATGCTGGGAGTTGTAGTTTTGCAACAGCTGGAGGCACACTGGTTGGGAAACGCTGCTCTAGATGACCTTATGTTGATAGTAGTGTTAATAGAGTCTCAATGATTTGTAAAAATAGTGTAGATGCTTTTATAGACCCTTGAGACTCTATTACCACTACTCTCAACATAAGGTCATCTAGAGAAACAGCAGCTTTTTTAAATTATTTTTTTCCTTTAGGTGTTTAGGTATTAGGCCTAGTTCACAGTTCAGTGTTTGGTCAGTGATTTCCATCAGTGATTTGTGAGCCAAAACCAGAAGTGGAGCCTCCATAGACATGAGGTAGAAGGGAAAAATCTGCTCCTGTTCTATGTTTAGAGCTGCACCTGGTTTTGGCTCACAAATCACTGATGGAAATCACTGACCAAACACTGAAGTGTGAACGAGGCCTTAGAGCAATAAAATGAAAATTATGTTTTAACATAAGGGTCAGAAACTGGGTTTTGTTTAGCCTCTTGGTTATTAGTTTTTCTATGTAAGTTCTCTGGATCAAAGATTTTTTTTCCCTGTATGGTTTTTATACGGAGACCAATGTCCAGTGATCACAGAGAGGACTATACTGTATATTGTACGGGATGGTGCAGGGGTTATACTGTATATTGTACGGGATGGTGCAGGGGGTTATACTGTATATTGTACGGGATGGTGCAGGGGTTATACTGTATATTGTACGGGATGGTGCAGGGGGTTATACTGTATATTGTACGGGATGGTGCAGGGGTTATACTGTATATTGTACGGGATGGTGCAGGGATTATACTGTATATTGTACGGGATGGTGCAGGGATTATACTGTATATTGTACGGGATGGCGCTAAGGTTTGTATGCTCTTTGAAGTGACAATTATCTTAGGTTTTCCTATCGCCCACCTTTGATGGCGCTGTGCCCAGCTCTGAGCCGACCCCGCTCAGCAGCTGCCAAGGCTTAGAGGGAACACTGTTCACTGCTAGATTATCTTCAGCCTGGCAGCTCAGGGGACGCGTCCTTTCTGCTGCACATCTGCCCCTGTTCTGTGTTTTAGAGCCGCACCTGGTTTTGACTCACAATAACAATGGAAATCACTGACGTGTGAATGAGGCTTAAGTCACTCGCTGTGTTTTCAGTTGGCACTCGTTGTGGGCAATTTATCTGCCCGTCTAAAGGTCCTTGATTCACTTTCCCTCGTACTTGGCTTACTTAGCGTATGCTCCCTTGCTTAGAACGACACATTGTGGTTGTTTTTGAGGTTAAACCGCCGTTTTACGGCCTAGTTCTCGGCAGTGTGGTACACTACAGCCTGCAGGGTTTTCCAGAATCGGGTATATAATGCTCAATCAATATGAAGTGCCATGCAAAATTCTAATATCATTTTCTTTCATTTTCTTGCAGCTTTCAAGATCTGTGCCATCAGTGACTGGAGACTTTTTTTTTTTTTTACAATTATGGAATTTTCTCAGCTGTGAAAAGCATTAGGTATGTAACACTTTTCTACCCAACGATATCATTCACTAACAGCAAGCAGGAGTCTTAAACTGTAAGGAATAGGGAATGAGTAGATTGCAAAGTTGCACGTGATTAATTATATAAAAAAAAAGGGAACCTGTCACCTACAAAATGCATAATAACGCGCCAGCATTACTTTATTGAAGTCCGTAGCATGATTCCAAAGTTGTCTTTGTACGATGGGCCTAAAGTCAGAAAAAGAGTTTTACTCACTGCCCGCATGTAAATTAGTGTCTTAAAGTCGAGGGGGCAGCGGCTTTCTTGCTTCAATCAAGCTCGCCACACCCTCTTTCCTGCCTTGTTAGCATTTCATGGGTAGAGTTACCCAATGCCGGTCACTTGAATGTAGTCTCGCGCAGGCGCTGTGTTGCCACAATTCCTGCAGCTGCACATTGCTTCCTGCCACTGTGATCTACTTTTCAGCTGCTTCATTTGCAGGCACAGTCTCAGGTGTGCAAGCTCGCCACTACACAATCGCACTCCTCAGGATAGGTCATCTTTATCACATCAGCAGGGTTCCAAGTCCCGGCATCTCCGCCGATCAGCCGTCTCAAGTGGCCGCCACCTGCTGGAGCTCACGCAGTTTACCAAGCACTGCGCTGTACATTGTACAGAGACTGGTATGGCAGCTCAGCCCTATTCACTTCAAAGGGTCTTGAGCTGCAACTAGGCCATGTGACTGATGTACGGTGATATCACATGGCCTAGGAAGAGGCCTCACAGCTGATGGACAGGGGTCCCGGGTGCCAATCTGATATTAGTGACCTATCCTAAAGATAAGACATCAATATTACAGGATAACCCCTATAATTTGCACTTTGCTTTTCAGCATATATAGAGAGAGTGGAGAGAACATTCATTTTGCTATGTCTTTATTGTGTTCTTGAAGCTCTAGGACTAAGAAAAACTGTTCCCTTCCTTATCAATCAATATCAGATTGGTGGGTGTTAGACTCCTGGTACCCCCACCGATCAGCTGTTTGAAGAGAAGGCATGCCCACATACCGGTGCTGCCTTCTCTGCTCTGTTTACCTGCTCGCCGCAGCAATTTACGGTGGTGAGCAGGTGTAATTACAAGTATGGCCCATTCACTTCTGTGGGATGGCTCCATCTGTTGAGGTGAATACTCCAAAGCTGTCCCATAGAAGTGAATGTGGACGCCATACTTGTAATTACACCTGCTGACTACTGCAATTGCTGTGGCGAGCAGGTAAACGGAGCAAAGAAGGCAGCGCTCATATGTGGGAATGCCTTCTCTTCAAACAGCTGATCAGCGGGCTGCCAGGAGTCGGAGCCCCGACAATCTGTTATTGATGACCTATCCTGAGGGTAGATCATCAACAATAGTAAAAAGCGGACAACCCCTTCAAATACCGGTCCCCTTCCGGTCGTTGAAAGGTGTATGTACAACCTCTCTGCGGAGCTGATCTGGGTCTGCTAAGCAGCTTGTGCAGTCACCTGCCCCCCACAATCACATGGCTGCTGGGGATAAGCTGTATACATATTACTCATTGAGCGCTGTGTATGCAGCCATTGGGAAGGCAAAGATAAGTAACAATCCTTGCCTTCTTGAAGGGGAGCCATGCTGACAGTGGGCTCCCCCTGCTGGAGCTGCACGATTAGCGCACAGCTGTGGTCTCTGCAAGCATGTTTTTAAAACGTCCATACAGAGATGCTAGAGTGACCCCAAAACAGTGATATCCACAGTGCTCCCATAACAGTGTGACTGTTATGGGGGCGCTGTGGATGTGACTGTTATGGGGGCTCAGTATGAGTGATGGGGATCATGCAAACTACATGTGTCAGCCGTCAGCCACAATTAACAGGCCAACCCCTGGCTCCTCTGACCAGATAAGAGACTGGCTGTATCATATATTACTGTCATATCGTCAGTTCGGTCTGGAGAGTGCGGTCGGCCTGGAAGATGTGGCGACACACGGACCGTGATTTCCTAGGCCGGTCATGGTCTTATCTCGCATGTATCGCACATAGGTAAACCTTTCAGCAGTCAGGACCAAAAAAGATGGGCTTAGGCCTCATGCACAGGACCTTCCGTATCTATTCTTCTTTCTTCAAGTAGCAGATCTGCTAAATAAGGTTACAGCCTGTGTGAGATGTGCTTTTTTTTTATAGAGCCATTGAGTTCTATGGGTTTTAGATCTGCATTATGGGGACCAGAATAAGACATGTTCTATATTTTGCTGTACTGATATATGGATGTGCTGCAAAAAAAAGAACATGTTCTGGTCCTCATAATGCTGACCTGAAAGACATAAAAATCAATGGGACTGCAAAAAAATTGCGGGTCGCACACGGACAGTATCCTTATTTACTGGATCTGCGTCTCGCAGATTGCAGAATTGATACTGTCGTGTGCATTAGGGTTTAGATACACAGCTCAGCAGGCTGTATCATACAAAATGGGATTAGATACACAGCTCAGCAGGCTGTATCATACAAAATGGGATTAGATACACAGCTCAGCAGGCTGTTTCACAGGATAGGATTAGATGCACATGTGTTTGGATGTGCTTGCTGTTTATTACACTCTGGAGATGGTGAGGGCAGAGCCTGTGGACGGTCAGTGATGGGATTTAGACACTGAGTGAAGGTCTGGGTGTAGAAAGAAAGACAGGAGTTATAGATGGAGTAGCTGTGTGTGTGTGGGGGGAGAGCCTGTCATCACTGTGCAGTGCAGCCAGGCTTGTGTATCAATAAAGTTAAGTTCAAATCCAGGCAGAAACATTTCAGAAATAGAGGCTAAATTAGACTTTAATACACTGGGTGTCCCCAAGCTTATTGACTATGCTTGGGGATGCCCCCTCCATGTTCATAGCATGGACAGAGCTATATATGGAGTCAGAGCAGGGACGCCTAAGCCTCTGGGAACTAGTCCTGACTGTTCAATAACACTGGGGGGATTCCCCATACAGCGATCTTCAGCATAGACCTGAGTGGCCCCCTAGCAGTCTCTCCCTCTCCCTGTGCCGCTGCCACCAATGAGAGGAGAGAGTGGAGGGGCTGTGGCCCCTGTACCACCAATGATAACTAATGTTTAATACATTACAAATGCAGGCGGCAGAAACACATTGCCGGCATCCTGCCTCTGACAGGGCGCTGCGATCCGCAGCAATTAACCCCTCAGGTGCCGCACCTGAGGGGGTTAACTGCCGCAGATTGCAGCGCCCTGTCAGAGGTCAGATGCCAGCAGTGTATTCGGTGACGTCACCGGCTCTAATGGGCATGCTTTAGCGCTGCCCTAGCTGTTTTACTGGCTCGGGCAGCGCTGAAGCCCGCCCATCAGTGTTGGTGACGTCACCGGGCTTCCTGGCAGCCCCATGGAGAGCTTTGTTCGTCTGAAAATGCCTTTGCCCTGCATAATTTAGTGCCGCGCAAAGGAGAGCATCGGAGCGTGAACTGCTCCGATGCTCGTCAGGGAGGCTGCCTGGGTGAAAATGGAGGTATGTCCGGGACTCCGGGTTCAGCTCTGAACCCGGACAACCCTTTTAAATCTGCTCCAAGAATACAATTTTTCTCTGCACAAATATGTACCATGTAAATGGTATTTCTGTTACATTTTAGAGGAGCTATAGTGAAAAAGAATTGCTCGCTTCCAAGATGTTAAAAAATTTGATTATTGCCTTTACATTATTCCATAGCAAATTACACAGCACTCTTCCCCACTGAAAGCTGGTTATACCCACTACATAAACAGTCCGACCACCTGACATTTATAGCGGCTTCCGACTCTCCCTGACAGCAGACGTCGGGGAAGGTAGGATCAGTCAGTTGGAATTCAACTGCATGATCCTTTTATTCTTGATAAGCCTCTGCCAGAGGTGCCCGCAGCTGCTTTCTGCCTATTCCGGCAGACTGACTTCTGGAGGAAGTAGTGCACATGTAATCTCGTCTTGTGACTAATCAGGACATTTCATGCACATGTTTACTAGCATCTGAATTACAAAGATTTTTAGTCTCTTTAGTTCTAGTTCTTTTTGTGGAGACATAGACATATGTGCCATTTTCAGAATGATATTTGGATCATGGAGATTTTTGTTGTCTGTTGGGTTCTGGTGATTATGTAAAGATGTGTGGATGTAGGCTTAAAGGGGTTGTCCAGCCATATATATTGATTAACTATTGGCAAGATAGGTCATCAATATCTGATCGGCAGGGTCCGGAACCCCGCCGATCAGCTGTTTCAATAGTAGGCAGCGCCCCACGCAAGCGCCGCTTCCTGGTCTTTACATTACGTGTCGTCTCCTGTGGGGCGGTGGCGTAGTGTACGGTAATTACAAGTACCAGCTCCATTCACTTGAATAGAGCGGGTACTTGTATTCTGAGACTAAGTGCAGGGTAATAAACAGGAAGCGGAGCTTGCATGGAGCGCCACCTCCTCTACATACAGCTGATCAGTGGGGGTGCCAGCCCCGCCGATCAGATATTGATGACCTATCTTGACGATAGTTAATCAATATACACTCACCTAAAGAATTATTAGGAACACCTGTTCTATTTCTCATTAATGCGATTATCTAGTCAACCAATCACATGGCAGTTGCTTCGATGCATGTAGGGTTGTGGCCATGGTCAAGACAATCTCCTGAACTCCAAACTGAATGTCAGAATGGGAAAGAAAGGGGATTTAAGCAATTTTGAGCGTGGTATGGTTGTTGGTGCCAGACGGGCCGGACTGAGTATTTCACAATCTGCTCAGTTACTGGGATTTTCACACACAACCATTTCTAGGGTTTACAGAGAATGGTGTGAAAAGGCAAAAACATCCAGTATGCGGCAGTCCTGTGGGCAAAAATGCCTTGTTGATGCTAGAGGTCAGAGGAGAATGGGCCGACTGATTCAAGCTGACAGAAGAGCAACGTTGACTGAAATAACCATTCATTACAACCGAGGTATGCAGCAAAGCATTTGTGAAGCCACAACACGCACAACCTTGAGGCGGATGGGCTACAACAGCAGAAGACCCCACCGGGTACCACTCATCTCCACTACAAATAGGAAAAAAGGCTACAATTTGCACGAGCTCACCAAAATTGGACTGTTGAAGACTGGAAAAATGTTGCCTGGTCTGATGAGTCTCGATTTCTGTTGTGAGACATTCAAATAGTAGAGTCCGAATTTGGCGTAAACAGAATGAGAACATGTATCCATCACGCCTTGTTACCACTGTGCAGGCTGGTGGTGGTGGTGTAATGGTGTGGGGGATGTTTTCTGGGCACACTTTAGGCCCTTAGTGCCAATTGGCCATTGTTTAAATGCCACAGGCTACCTGAGCATTGTTTCTGACCATGTCCATCCCTTCATGACCACCATGTACCCATCCTCTGATGGCTACTTCCAGCAGGATAATGCACCATGTCACAAAGCTCGAATCATTTCAAATTGGTTTCTTGAACATGACAATGAGTTCACTGTACTAAAATGGACCCCACAGTCACCAGATCTCAACCCAATAGAGCATCTTTGGGATGTGGTGGAACGGGAGCTTCGTGCCCTGGATGTGCATCCCCCAAATCTCCATCAACTGCAAGATGCTATCCTATCAATATGGGCCAACATTTCTAAAGAATGCTATCAGCACCTTGTTGAATCAATGCCACGTAGAATTAAGGCAGTTCTGAAGGCAAAAGGGGGTCCAACACCGTATTAGTATGGTGTTCCTAATAATTCTTTAGGTGAGTGTATGTGACAGGACAAACCCTTTAAGTGATATGTACTGTACATTTTGGAGCTGTTGTACGTCTTAGCCACTTTGTGCACCTCTTACAAAAGTTACACTTGGATGCAGAATTGCATGAACGCACACTCATAATTGAACAGCGCTGGATGTGCAAGATGTCTACTTCTAGAAGATAAGTCAAGTGTAGGGTTGAATTATGATTATTATATATATTTTTTTGTAATTCATGGTTTTATATTTGTGTGTGCAAATTGTTTTGCAACCACTTTCAGTCAAATGGTTCTAACCCTGTATAGATACAGCACAATACATGAACTCCTGAAGGTTCCCATGGGAAGAGACGGGCTGAATAATTGGAAATCTCCATGTATTGTGCATCGACCCATCATTTTCTTCTCTAGATGTCACTTCTGCACTAGAAGAACAGTCAGTAGCAGTGTGACATTTGTCAAGGACAGAAGCTGGATATTTGCTCTCCTGATCAGTAATTGCCTAGTCCCTGAATCTTTCTCTTGTCCTCACTGGACATTGCCTTCCAGTGACCTGCTAAGAAGCCACCTTCTGCCTCCCTTGTCGCTGTCAGGCTGTGCATCCTCTTCTTCTTGACATTCATAGAATCCAGCAATGCTTTCTACATCACTTGGCGCACGAGAAGCTCACATTTATATCCTGTCTGGCCGTATAATAGCACTGGGCAAGTGAATGAGCTCCGTCAGCATTTAGCAGTAGGGAAACCTGACAGGGTGAGATACATTGCACCTCCCATGCATTTCTCCAGCTGTTAGCATATTGTTATTCAGTGACGCACATCAGAAATCAGCCTGCATGAGGTGAGAATATTACATTGGGAACGTAAGCAGAACGTGGAGAGAGGAGAAGGGAGATACTTTATTGAATATAATTAAGGATTTATGTTGTGAACCAGTCTGCCCTCATGCCTGGTTTTATATGGCACTGGTAAACGCCATGCCGCCAGGCACAGATTATGATTCCTCACTTAGGTTTCTGATCTGTGTTTATTTGGCCGTCTAATTTATTTCCTTCATATCTGATGCCAGGTTCTTAGGAAACCAGGTGACACATCAGCATGTTCCTGTATTGTGCAAGAACTGGAGTATCTAGTGGATTCTAATGCCATGACTGCCAGGCAACAGTGCTGACTAATGAGCTGCCACGATGCCAAGTTTTGGTTCATGATATGTTGTACTGGTCGATTTCTTTGAGGGTGTTCCCATCTGAGACCTTTATGGCGAGCACACTGCACATATGTGACTTTCTCCATATACTGCTATGGGACTTCCAAAAGCCAAGTGACCGCACTGATTTTACTGGTTGCATTGGGTAAAAAAAAATTGTTGCACTAATTTTCAGTCTGCAAACTTCATTCGTTCATTCATTTTCAGACCCCCTGATATGCAATTATTAAACTGCTCCTAGTTTCAGACTTTCCTCTTGTGGGTGTATCCCTTCCAGTAATGCATGCTGAAGCTCCAGTTTCCAGGATGATGCTGTCTTCCTTAGCTTTTCTTATACAAACAGAGCTTCATTCCTGTACTGATTTGCTCTTCTACAGATTTTAACCCCTTAGTGACCACCCACACGCCTTTTTACAGCGGTCACTTAGGCCGGGCCGCCATTTTTTTTTTACGGCGGCCCAGTCTAAGCGCTGCATGGGTCCCCCACATGAGGAGTGCAGATTCGGGCTGCTTAACACTTTACATGCCGTGGCCAATAGCGCCCGCCACATGTAAAGTGCTGAAAGAAGGAGCGGACTCCCTTTGTCTCCTATCGGCACCCTGCAAATGCGATCGCGGGGTGCCGATGTGTGTGAAGGCTGGCAGGGATCTGAAGTAGGCCCCAGACCAGCCTTGAGTAATTTCCTGCAGACTGCTGGTCAATGTCAGAATAGCACCGACATTAAAATGCAGTGCACTATAGGGATAATGCATTGCAGTTTAAAATCAATCAATAAGCTGTCTGTAATAGTCCCCTTGTGGGACTATTAAGTGGTAAAAAAAAAGTTAAAACAAAACAAAACACATTCATAAAAAAAAATCCCATAAAAAATACGCTTTTTTCCATTGAAAATACGCTTTTCAATAAAAAAAATTGCTAAAAAAAAAAATCTCCCCCATATGTTTGGTATCGCCGAGTCCGTAACGAACCCAGACTACATAAATATCATAAATTATCCCCTATAGCAGGGATGTCAAACTCAAATTCATCGGGGGCCGCATCAGCAGTTTGGTCACCGTCAAAGGGCCGGTTGTATTGGACTTATGGGGGATCTGTGGGTGACACTAATGGGGGATCTGTGGGTGACACTTATGGGGGATCTGTGGTGACACTTATGGGGGATCTGTGGGTGACACTTATGGGGGATCTGTGGTGACACTTATGGGGGATCTGTGGTGACACTTATGGGGGATCTGTGGTGACACTTATGGGGGATCTGTGGGTGACACTTATGGGGGATCTGTGGTGACACTTATGGGGGATCTGTGGGTGACACTTATGGGGGATCTGTGGTGACACTTATGGGGATCTGTGGTGACACTTATGGGGGATCTGTGGTGACACTTATGGGGGATCTGTGGTGACACTTATGGGGGATCTGTGGTGACACTTATGGGGGATCTGTGGGTGACACTTATGGGGGATCTGTGGGTGACACTTATGGGGGATCTGTGGGTGACACTTATGGGGGATCTGTGGGTGACACTTATGGGGGATCTGTGGGTGACACTTATGGGGGATCTGTGGGTGACACTTATGGGGGATCTGTGGGTGACACTTATGGGGGATCTGTGGGTGACACTCATGGGGGATCTGTGGGTGACACTCATGGGGGATCTGTGGGTGACACTCATGGGGGATCTGTGGGTGACACTCATGGGGGATCTGTGGGTGACACTCATGGGGGATCTGTGGGTGACACTCATGGGGATCTGTGGGTGACACTCATGGGGGATCTGTGGGTGACACTCATGGGGGATCTGTGGGTGACACTCATGGGGGATCTGTGGGTGACACTCATGGGGGATCTGTGGGTGACACTCATGGGGGATCTGTGGGTGACACTCATGGGGGATCTGTGGGTGACACTCATGGGGGATCTGTGGGTGACACTCATGGGGGATCTGTGGGTGACACTCATGGGGGATCTGTGGGTGACACTCATGGGGGATCTGTGGGTGACACTCATGGGGGATCTGTGGGTGACACTCATGGGGGATCTGTGGGTGACACTCATGGGGGATCTGTGGGTGACACTTATAACTACAAGCGCTCGCCGCTCGGTAGGCAGGAGGGAGGAGGCAGGCCGGGAGGACAGGCGCTGACAGCGTGAGTCATACGTCATGCGCCCACGCCGCCTGCTTCATTCATAAAGTGGGCGGCGCAGGCGCGTGACGTATGACTCACACTGCCAGCGCCCAGCCTCCCTCCTCTCAGTCTCGGCGAGCGCTTGTAGTTTTATTATCACTTCCTGCAGGGGCCGCCTGCAGGAAGTGATAATAAAAGGTGAAGGCCGGCGGCGGGCCACATGACAAGGTCTGGCGGGCCGGATTCGGCCCGCGGGCCTTGTGTTTGACACCCGTGCCCTATAGTGAACGCCGTAATAAAAAAAACTGAATTGCTTAATTATTTTTAGGTGCTACCGAAAAAACTTAATAACAACTGATCAAAAAGCGCCATTTACTCCAAAATGATACCAATGAAAAATACAAGTCCCACAAAAATCAACCCCTCACACAACTCCATAGATAGAAAAATAAAAAAAAGTTATGGGTCTTGGGAAGCGGCAATGCAAAAACATTTTTTTCCTTTCTTTAAAAAAAAAAAAAAAGGGGGTTTTATTGCAAAAAAAAAGTAGTAAAACGTAAAAAAAAACTATATGTATTTGGTATCGCTGTAATCGTACTGACCCAGAGAATGAAGGTATTATTATGTTATTTATACCGAAAAATGAATGCTGTACAATTTATAACGTAAAAACGCAGTGGCAGCATTTCTTTTTTTTCCCCATCTCCCTCCCAGAAAGAGTTAATAAAAGTTAATCAGAAAATTATGTGTAACCCAAAATAGCACCATGAAAAACTACAACTTGTCCTGCAAAAAAACAAGCCTTCATAAAGCTATATAGACGGGGGGGAGAGTTATAGCTCTTGGAACACGACGATGGAAAAAGGAAGAAAAACGCTTGGTCAGTAAGGCCCAAAACAGGCTGGTCACTAAGGGGTTAAGGGATCTCCTCTGCCTTCCACTGACTGTCATTGATGCCTATTCTTGTCCGCAGTCTTTTTTATAGGTCCATGAAACAAGTACGAGTATGGACAACCCATGGTGTGCTGTCTGCATCTTTTGCGGTCACATTGAAATTTTTGGTCCACATCTGTTCTGCAAAATTGCGTACACAAATATACAGTTGTCTAAATGAGCCCTTATGAAGTTTGTATGATCTTCCCCCTCCTCCCCATGCACACTGCTTATGATTGCCTCCCTATCTACTGTACAGCCTTGGTATTCTGCCCTCCCTGAAGACTTGGATTCTCCCCTGCCCCCCCCCCCCCTCCAGTCTGATCTACTATGTACAGTGTCCTTCCCCCTCCTTGCTGCTTTCTCCAAGGGATTATTCACAAGCGTATTCAGAACACCTTATCTGTCAATATTACTCATATATGTCATAGACTGGTTGTGGATTTAACGGACCAAAACTCACATCTATAAATCTATAAGGCTAGGTCTACACGACGACATGTGTCGTTCGACAAGAAGTCGCACAACTACACTGCAACAGGTGTCGCGCAGCATTTTTTAGAATGGAAGTCTATGGTGTCGCAGTGCGACATACTGCGACACAGGTCTCTTTGGATGAAGAATTGGGTTGGTGACCTTACTTCTAAGAATAAGCTGTGTGGTGTACCTCGTGAGGGGGAATACCCTTTGGGTCTGCCCTGGATGATTTATTAGACAAAGCGGCCGATAAAGAGGAAATTTCCAGGATTTCAAAGTTCCTTCCCTTCTAGTAATAAATTAGACCGTCCTTTTCGTCCCTTTAGAGGTGGTCAGGGGTCAGATAAAAAGACCAGAGAAGATAGATTTCGTACCCAAAGGAAAGGTAGAAGTTTTTTTTCTTCAATCAGTCCTTTGGGGACAAGAAAAAAAAAAAAGGACAAGAAAAAACAAGATCAACATAGATGCCAGGGGACAGGTAGGGGGCAGATTAAGAGATTTCTTCCATGCCTGGTCCCAAATTTCCTAAAGTCTGTGGATTCTGGACACCATTCGCAACAGATTAAAATTTGAATTCCCTCAAATCCCTCTAGTAAGATTCTTACCTACAAGGGTTCAGCCTTCAACTTTAGGCGTTTCCGCTATGGAAAACGAAGTTCTAAAATTAATAGAAAAATCTGTTTTAATCCCGGTGGTAGAAAAGAGATGGGCGAAGGATATTACTCCCCCCTGTTTTTGGTAAAAAAAAAAAAAAAAAAGAATAAAACAGATGGCTCATTCAGGACAATAATACATTTAAATAAATTGAACCTTTTTCTTCGGGTGAAGAAATTCTAAATGGAGACTATAAAATCTCCCATAAACCTAATTTTTCCTCACTGCTTCATGGCAGTGTTAGATCTCAAAGATGCATATTTTCACATCTCGATTTCTCCAGTCGCAGTCAGCATAGGGGGTCGGTTGAGACATTTCCAGTTCCAGGCCCTACCGTTTGGCCTCTCGATGGTCCCAAGGGTTTTTACAAAAATCATCGCAGAAATGTCAGCTCACATAAGGGAGAAAAATGTCCTTTTCCTCCCGTACCTGGACGATTTCTTAATTGTAGGAGAAACAGAATATGCTTGCAAAATGGCAGTACAGATAGTGTTAGAGATTCTAGACAAACTAGGTTGGATTGTAAACCAAGAAAAATCAAGGCCATGTCCCACCTGGAAACAGTCCTTTCTGGGGTTGATTTTAGACTCTTCATGCCAGAAGTGGTTTTTTTTACCAGAGGAAAAGGTAATTCTCATCCAGAAAAAAATAAAGCATCTGATCGGGAATCCAGTGGTCTCTCTAAGAAAAGCAATGTCTATCCTGGGTCTGGATCACTCACATCATGTATTCCGGCCGTACGATTGGCACAGCTCCATTTAAGGCCTTTGCAGCGGGAGATCCTGTCTCACTGGAAGAAAGACGATTCTCTAGGGAAAAAGATAAAAATCTCAGATAGTATACTCCAGGATTTGAGTTTGTGGCTGGAGAGAGAAAATCTAGTTCAGGGGGTGCCATGGAGATTAGAAGACTTAGTATGCCTAACTACAGATGTCAGTCCCTGGGGGTGGGGCGCGCATGTTCAGGAGATTTCTCTTCAGGGTCGGTGGAGCAGTTGTCAGAAGAAAGGATCTTCCAACCTGAAAGAGTTAACAGCAGTTCACTACCAATGAATTCCTCTCTTCCAAGGATAAAAGACAGAACTTTAAGGGTCCATTCACACGTCCGTTGTTTCTTTCCTGATCTGTTCTGTTTTTTGCGGAACAGATCTGGACCAGTTGCGTACCCATTCATTTTCAATGGGTCTTGAAAAAAATCGGACAGCACAATGTGTTCTGTCCGTTTCCGTTGTTCCATTCCGCATGTCCGAAAAAATATAAAACTTGTCCTATTATTATCCGCAAAATCGGATCCTGGTACAATACAAAGTCAATGGATCCGCAAAAAACGGATGACATACGGAAACATTTTCAGGAACAACGGATCCGCAAAAAACGGACCGAAATTCGGAATATAGAAAAATACTGACGTGTGAATGTAGCCTAAGGCCAAATGCACACGGCATATTTATATGCACCGCCGATATTGATGCACATTCTCTTTCGGCCAGTAAGAGAATCTTCCTGGCATTTCCTGCATCTTGTACCTCCTTGTTTGTTCAGGTAAGATACAACAGTCCTGTTGTCTGTCATCACCCTTAGGCCGAATGCACACGGCTGTTTTTCGCGGCCGTGAGCTGTCCGTGGAACCGCGGGCTGGATTCCTGCTTAGAGCAGGAGCGCACGGCGTCATTGGTTGCTATGACGCCGTGCACTCCCTGCTGCCGACGCAGTACAGTAATACACTGGTATAGATCATACCAGTGTATTACTGCATTGCTGCGGCAGCAGGGAGTGCACGGCGTCATAGCAACCAATGACGCTGTGCGCTCCTGCTCTCAGCCGGAATCCAGCCCGCGGTTCCACGGACAGCTCACGGCCGTGTGCATTCGGCCTAAGGGTGATGACAGACAACAGGACTGTTGTATCTTACCTGAACAAACAAGGAGGTACAAGATGCAGGAAATGCCAGGAAGATTCTCTTACTGGCCGAAAGAGAATGTGCATCAATATCGGCGGTGCATATAAATAGTATGGAGAACAAACAAGCAGACTTTCTCAGTCGTCACCGTCTCTCTCAGGGGGAGAGGACTTTAGATCCTCTAGCTTCAGAGAGATAACAGCCCTCTGGGGACAGCCAGAGATATATTTATTTGCTACCCACCAGAACAAAAATGTTCCAAAAATATGCTCCCTAGATCCAGCAGGATTCTCCTATGGGATCGACGCTCTAGTACAGAGATGGAGCTTTCCCCTGGGCTATGCGTTTCCTCCTCTCCCTTTGATCCCTCGTGTGTTACGAAAGATCAGGGAAGACAGAGCAAGGGTCATTCTTATTGAAACATAGAAACATAGAATGTGTCGGCAGATAAGAACCATTTGGCCCATCTAGTCTGCCCAATATACTAAATACTATGGATAGCCCCTGGCCCTATCTAATATGAAGGATGGCCTTATGCCTATCCCATGCATGGTTAAACTCCTCCACTGTATTTGCAGCTGCCACTTCTGCAGGAAGGCTATTCCATGCATCCACTACTCTCTCAGTAAAGTAATACTTCCTGATATTACTTTTAAACCTTTGCCCCTCTAATTTAAAACTATGTCCTCTTGTAGCAGTTTTTCTTCTTTTAAATATTCTTTCCTCTTTTACCTTGTTGATTCCCTTTATGTATTTAAAAGTTTCTATCATATCCCCTCTGTCTCTTCTTTCTTCCAAGCTATACATATTAAGGTCTTTTAACCTTTCCTGGTAAGTTTTATCCTGCAATCCATGTACTAGTTTAGTAGCTCTTCTCTGAACTCTCTCCAAAGTATCAATATCCTTCTGGAGATATGGTCTCCAGTACTGAGCACAATACTCCAAATGAGGTCTCACTAGTGCTCTGTAGAGCGGCATGAGCACCTCCCTCTTTCTACTGGTAATTCCTCTTGCTATACACCCAAGCATTCTGCTAGCATTTTCTGCTGCTCTGTGACATTGTCTGCCTACCTTTAAGACTTCTGAAATAATGATCCCTAAATCCCTTTCCTCAGATACTGAGGTTAGGACTGTTTCACTGATTTTATATTCTGCTCTTGGGTTTTTACGTCCCAGGTGCATTATCTTGCACTTATCAACATTAAATTTTAGTTGCCAGATTTTTGACCATTCCTCTAGTTTTCCTAAGTCCTTTTCCATTTGGTGTATTCCTCCAGGAACATCAACCCTGTTACAAATCTTTGTATCATCAGCAAAAAGACACACCTTACCATTGAGGCCTTCTGCAATTTCGCTGATAAAGATATTAAACAATATGGGTCCCAGAACAGATCCCTGAGGTACCCCATTGGTAACAAGACCTTGGTCTGAATATACTCCATTGACTACAACCCTCTGTTGCCTGTCCCTCAGCCACTGCCTAATCCATTCAACAATATGGGAGTCCAAGCCCCATGACTGCACTTTATTGATAAGCCTTCTATGTGGGACAGTATCAAAAGCCTTACTAAAGTCTAGATGAGCGATGTCTACTGCACCTCTGCCATCTATTATTTTAGTCACCCAATCAAAAAAATCAATAAGATTAGTTTGACATGATCTCCCTGAAGTAAACCCATGCTGTTTTTCATCTTTCAATCCATGGGATTTTAGATGGTCCACAATCCTCTCCTTAAGTATGGTTTCCATTAATTTCCCCACTATTGATGTCAGGCTTACTGGCCTATAGTTGCCCAAT
Organism: Bufo gargarizans; assembly: GCF_014858855.1. Classification (NCBI taxonomy): domain Eukaryota; kingdom Metazoa; phylum Chordata; class Amphibia; order Anura; family Bufonidae; genus Bufo; species Bufo gargarizans. The sequence continues at coordinate 212,804,906 of NC_058082.1, read as the reverse complement.
TCCTCCCTACTACCTTTCTTGTGAATGGGCACAACATTTGCTAATTTCCAAACTTCTGGGACGACTCCTGTTGCCAGTGATTGGTTAAATAAATCTGTTAATGGTTTTGCTAGTTCACCGCTGAGCTCTTTTAATAGCTTTGGGTGTATCCCATCAGGCCCCTGTGACTTATTGGTATTAATTTTAGACAGTTGACTTAGAACCTCTTCCTCTGTAAAGACACATGCGTCAAAAGATTCATTAGTCTTCTTTCCTAACTGAGGTCCTTCTCCTTCATTTTCCTTTGTAAAAACTGAACAGAAGTATTCATTGAGGCAGTCAGCTAGTTCTTTATCTTCTTCCATATACCTTCCTTCTTTAGTTTTTAATTTGGTAATTCCTTGTTTTAGTTTCCTTTTTTCATTTATGTATCTGAAGAATGCCTTATCGCCTTTTTTCCCTGACTGAGCTAATTTCTCTTCTGCCTGTGCTTTAGAAGCTCTTATAACTTGTTTGGCCTCTCTCTGCCTAATCTTATAAATTTGTCTGTCATCCTCGTTGTTTTTTTTTTTTTTTTTTATAATTCCTAAATGCTATCTTTTTGTTTTTAATGATTTTGGCCACTTCTGAGTACCACAGTGGTCTCTTCCTTTTTTTGCTTTTACTGACAAGCCTAATGCAATTTTCTGTTGCCTTCAATAGAAGGCCAAGGAGATCTTGGTTCACGAGGCTCCGGATCATGTCTATCGGAGCCATGTGTCCTTCCAGAGATCCGGGGCCTGTTGAGCCAGGGCCCAGTAGTTCATCCTGGCTTGAGAAATCTCCACTTAACTGCCTGGAACTTGAGGTTCCTGTTAGAGAGGAAAGGGTTCTCCAACCCTTTGATCTCTACCCTTCTTAAAAGCAGAAAGAAAGTAACAGTTGCCATATATGCTAGGGTGTGGCAGAATTTTTTTGATTTTGGACATATCCAGATAAATGCGATTCCATGTTCAGCTCCTATCCATTTAGTATTGGAATCTCTTTAGAAGGGTCTGAACCTGGCGCTGGCAAGTAATACCTTTTTAAAAGTTCATGTCTCAGCTCTTTCAGTTCTGTTTAATTAGGACATTGCGGGATGCCCATGGGTTGCAAGATTCTTTAGGGCAGTAGAACGTTCTACCCCAATAGTGCCACCTAGACCTCCACCTTGGGATTTAGACTTAGTCTTAAAAGCTCTAACTCGTCACCCATTTGAACCAATTGAATCCATTTCTATCAAAAACCTCACCCTGAAGTTATGTTTGATAATAGCTTTAACATCTGCCCGCAGAGTGAATGAGATCCAGGCCATCTCCATCAACCCTCCATATACCACAATCCTAGAAGACAAAAGGGTAATACGTCGTGATCCGGCTTTCCTTTCGAAAGTCGTTACCAAATTCCATAGATCTCAGGAGATTATTCTTCCGACTCTTTTTAAAGATCCTAGGTCAGAAGAAGAAAGATCCCTTCACTGCTTGGACGTCAGGAGGGCGTTAATTAACAGTTTATCTTGCACAAAAGATTGTCCCAGAACTTCATTTTTAGTTCTCTTTCAAGGAGTTAATAAGGGTGGTGCAGCATCCAAAAACTCTATTGCTAGATGGATTGTCTCTGCTATCTCTGTCTTATCTGTCCTGTGGTGTTTCCCCTCCTGCGGGGCTGAAGGCACACTCTCTACCAGAGCGGTGGCCACCTCCTGGGCTTAAAGATCCTCTGTACCTCTGGAGGATATTTGCAGAGCCGCCACTTGGTCGTCTCCCTGCACTTTCTTTAAACACTACAGTTTGGATTTGAATGCTTCTCCTTCTGGCTCCTCCTTTGGGGAAAAGGTTCTCCTTTCTACTCTCCCACCCTGATTGTTTCCTTTGGGAATTCTCTCGTGGTTCTGTCTTGGGAGAAGGGAAAAATGATGATTACTTGCCAGTAATTTGATTTTCCAGAGCCCATGACAGCACCCTTATATTCCCTCACTTTTGGGGTTTTTCTTTTCTGTGTGTTGGTTCTATATTCACACGGTGTAGCATAAAAAAAAAAAAAGTGTATTTAAATGTTTATCTAACAATATGTTGGCGGCCTTCCTCCGGTGCTTAGATATCATACTGAATTGGGAGGAGAGTGTCCGCCCTTTTATTCTGTAGGTTTCCTGTCTGTGAGGGCGGTTCCTCTCTCGTGGTGCTGTCATGGGCTCTGGAAAATCAAATTACCGGTAAGTAATCATCATTTTCTGCGACTGTCGCAGTCGCAGCATGTCACAGTGCAACACCATAGACTACCATTATAAAAATTGACGCGTGACAAATGTCGTCGTGTAGATCTAGTCTAATGCTGTGTGCTTGAGTAAGTTAAAAAATAACTGTAGTCTCATTTTTTTTCTTTCATATATGAATAGTACAGGCAAATATCAGAAACTTTTTAATATTTTATTAAAGAAAAATGCTTCCTAAACCTCTTATCAGACTCTTCTCTTGCTGCTAACACAGAGAGAAGGGAGGGGGAGCGCAGAGAGAGCAGTCCCATACAGAGCCAGTGCTCTGTTGGATCTATGTCAGCAGGGCAGCTAGTTAGATGGAGGCATTAAGAGATTCCACAGCACCAAAATGTTAGTACCCGTCACTTGGAGACATCATTTATATTAGTTGACAAATAGTTTCCAAAAACCAGTATTTCTCTAAATATAAAATTAATAGAGAAATAAAATAAAAAATTAAAAGATGTATTATGCAAATAGACTGACTCACCTCTGAAATATACACTGAGCTTCCTGTCAGACTGTTCTTTTTATTTTCCCATAAACTCGACATCATAGTGTGAAAAACACAACATTTTGCAAAAACAGTTGAGGTATCACTGCTGTAAATAAAAGAACTATACTGTAGTTGTTGTGGAGAAAGCTGCTCTAATGTGACACCAAACATCTGTACATATAAGTAGGATACAGCTCGATCCATTACATGGTGAAATGGTTAATAGCCTAAAAATTGTATCTGTTATATTGCTTTTTGCCTCTTTTGTTGACACACAAGGCTATATATTTTTTTACCGTTTAAAAGGTTTGTGCCATGAAAAATATTCTAAGTTTTTTAAACCAGCACCTGGATCTGAATACTTTAGTAATTGCATGTAATTAAAAATGTAGCATAGCCACTTAGGTATTCGATAAAATGTATCTGTACAGCACCACCTGCTCCTTGTTCTTTTCCTTATTGCTCCGTCCACTTCACTGCAGTGGTCGCACATGGTCAAACATAGTTTAAATCTTTAACTGTCATCTGCCATATCTTCTGTGCCTTGGCAGTTCCATTGAGAGGGCTGCAGCAGAAAGGGAATGCTCCCTAAGCTGCCAGCCTATCTAGCAGACCAATTGGAGCAGTGAATGGGCATATGTCCGCATCCATGTCAGTTATGGGGCTGGTTCTAGCTTTGTTGGAAAGAGATTGGCATGTACTATCTGATTTTTTAGCCAGGCTATGAGCTGTGCGCTGCGATTGGCCAGCAGTGCAGCAAGGGACACGCCTCCTACAAGAAAACAGTCAGAGGGAGCGCAGACACCGGAGCCTATACCGGGCGAACGGAGCGGCGCCCAGACTTACTAGTAAGTGCAGGGGGACCCCTGGGCGCCGCTCTGCCCACAGGTATAGTTACTTTTTCGTTTGTAGAGTAGTGAAAGGTCCTCTTTAAGACTTTATAAACAACATCTAAGAACCTTCAGTGAAAAACACATTGCATCCGGACTGCTTCCAGGCTACATCTGGATGCAGTGTGTTTCTCACTGAAGCCCCATTCACTTCTATGGGGTGTGTGAAAATGCAGAATATAGAACATGCTGCTATTCTCACTCAAAGCAGAACTGATGCGCGAAAAAAAAAAAAAAAAAAAACTCTTATGCACAGACCCATTGAAATGAATGGGTCAGGATTCAGTGCGGGTGCTATGCGTTCACGTCACTCATTGCACTCGCTGGTGTGAAAGGGGCCAAAGTCAGAAGATGACGTTCTGAGTGCACTTTGACTCCTCCAGCAGAATTGCGATCTGTGACCCACACCCTGTGGTTACATCCCAGCTCAAGACTCCAAGCAGGGCTGGCAGTACAGTGACTACTAATAACGCGGTATTGGATATAGGTTGGGGAAGGGGACCTCTTCCAGCACATAGACCTTTACTAAAGAAATGACAGTATTTAGGGTACTTTCACACTTGCGGTTTTCTTTTCCGGCACTGAGTTCCATCCTAGGGGCTCAATACCGGAAAATAACTGATGTTATATCCCCATGCATTCTGAATGGAGAGTAATCCGTTCAGGATGTCTTCAGTTCAGTCATTTTGACTGATCAGGCCAGAGATAAAACCGCAGCATGCTACGGTTTTATCTCTGGCCCAAAAAACTGAAGACATGCCTGAATGCCGGATCCGGCATTTCTTTCCCATAGGAATGTATAAGTGCCGGATCCGGCATTCAAAATGCTGGATCCATCCTTTCAAAAATCTGAAAAAAAAAAATGCCTGATCCGTTTTTCCGGATGACACCGGAAAGACTGAGACAGCATTTCAATGCATTTTTGCATTTTCCGGCTGATCAGGCATTTTTAAGACAAATGCCATCAGTTGGCATACGTTTTGCGATGGAACTGCTTTCCGGATCACTCTGCCGCAAGTGTGAAAGTAGCCTTAACAGGTCTTGGATTTGAACCCCAGACCCATATTGCAGGCAGAAGAGTTGCCATTACACCACAGACCTGGAAAGGCTGAATTTTCTCTGCTTAAGGCCTCATGCACACGAAAGTTGTTCTTTGCGTCCGCAAATTGTGCATCCGCTAAAAAAAAACTAATGCGTCATCCGTTTGTTTTGGAGGATCAATTTTTTTTCTCAGATCCCTTGTAATAAATGCCTATCCTTGGCCGCAAATGTGAAAAAAGTAGGACATGCACTATCTATTTTGCTGAAGGGAAACACGGACAACGGACGCGGAACACAAACAGATGAACTATCATCATTTTTTGGCTGACCCATTGAAATGAATGGGTCCCCATCCTATCCGCAAAAAAACTAACGGAACGGAGGCCGAGAAAAACACCGGTCGTGTGCATGAGGCCTGAAGAGAACCTATTATCAACTTTAGCCAATTGGAAGCAGCATAAAGTAGTGACAGATGAGCTGATTTCCGCGGTACATTATGTCATTCATAGGCTTAAAGAACCAGCAACATACTTATTGCAGCATGGGCCTGAGAAGAGTCAGTGATTCACAAGCACCTGCTCTCCCCACCCACCTACCATGATTGCTGGACTTCTACTTGGTTTTCTCAATAGGAGATACCAGCCAGTCATCAGCAGCTCATCAGCAGCTGTAAGTAAATGATTAAAGCCAGGTCCTCCCCAGCAGCTGATAACAGTGCCTGGGCTGTGTGCACTTCTCCCTGTCCCTGCGCTTGGCAGACGCTCCCTCACTCAGCAGAGCTGGAGAAGGCAGAGCCGAAGCAGCGCAGACCAGGGAAGGGAGATCTCCCGTCTGCTCAGTGTATAAATGAAAGCAACATGTGGTAAGAGGACCCCTTTGTGTTGCAGGAAATTAACCCTTTAGGGGGGGAGGGCTCTGGTTACTTACACTTTTGGGGGCTATTGTTACTGGCTAGTGAGGGCAGGCAGGATTTTTATGCCATTCCTTTTACTGTACAGATTACTTTGCAGGTCTCAGTGACATTTGGACCTCAGACCTTCTGTACAGTAAACCGCTGACTTACCCATTCTTCTATAGAAAAGCTCTACTGTAAAGATGGGATTTTTTATGCCTTATGGTATATATTTTTTTTTTTTAAAGGGAACCTGTCATCACCTTTTATGCTACTCATACTAACTGCAGCATAAAGAAGAGACAGGTGAGCTGAATTCAGCGGTCTGTCATTTAAAAGGTAAAAGTAAGTGGTTGCCGAGAACCAACATCACAATCATTGCAGACTGGGCCTGGAAGAGTCACGGCCACCTGAGAAGAGTCCTGGTCATTCATGAATTCCTGCCCACTTGCTGATGGCTGACAGGCTTCTATGTAGTTTTCTCCTTTTGTCTCTAGGAGAGAACTTCCAGTCATCAGCAGATGGGTGAGGAGAGCAGGAGATTAGGATTAACCATGACTCTTCTCAGGTAGATTTAACTCTTCTCGAGGCCTGGGCTGCAACGATTATGCTGCTGGTCCTCAGCAACCACTGACTTTTAGCTCATAAGTGTCACGCCGCTGAAATCAGCATTTCTGTCAGTATTTTATGCTGCACTGAGTGAGGTCAGCATAAAGTTTATGACTGGTTCCCTTCAAATTATATATCACAAAACAGTAATTGGCATCTCTGTAATTATAATAACCCATACATTATAATGAACATATCATCTACTATGGTGATTGGTAAATAGGAGTGGGGGGCACACCTCTTTTCCTGCATGGAGCCCTGAAATTCTTGATGGCAGCTCTGGATCCAATCCTGCTGATGCTGGAAAATTCTTGCCTTAACAGACAGCATTATTGCTGTGATCACCATGTGAGGTACAGGGCTGGTTCTGGCTTTGTTAGCAAGACATTGTCATGTACTATATGATGTCTGATTTTATTTTTTAAGGTTGTATTTTAGGCTACTTTCACACTAGCGTTCGGGGCTCCGCTTGTGAGTTCCGTTCAAAGGCTCTCATAAGCGGCCCCGAACGCTTCCGTCCAGCCCTAATGCATTCTGAGTGGATGCGGATCCGCTCAGAATGTATCAGTCTGGCAGCGTTTGGCCTCCGCTCCGCTCAGCAGGCGGACACCTGAACGCTGCTTGCAGCGTTCGGGTGTCCGCCTGGCCGTGCGGAGGCAAACGGATCCGTCCAGACTTACAATGTAAGTCAATGGGGACGGATCCGTTTGAATATGACACACTATGGCTCAATTTTCAAATGGATCCGTCCCCCATTGACTTTCAATGTAAAGTCTGGACGGATCCGTCTGAGGCTACTTTGACACTTAGAATTTTTTTTGCAATATAATGCAGACGGATCCATTCTGAACGGATCCACCGTCTGCATTATATGAGCGGATCCGTCTCAGACGGATCCGCTCTGAATGCAAGTGTGAAAGTAGCCTAAGATGTAATATAAAGTATTGGTTTTGTAATATACCAGCCATTTCTGGACTTCAAGGTGTGTTTGAGGTCATTATCCTGTGGCATTGTTCACCAGCACCCAAGTCAATGCCTCCTTTCCCGGCTGTCCCCTCTTTTTTTAGTATTGGTTTTTCATTTCTAGTGTATTGTACAGAAGTACATCAATTTTTAACGTTTTCCAGGCAATTTTATTCATCTTTTCTTCATGTATGTGCAGATGCATTATCCATGTAAGCTTTGTGTAAACTCCTTAGAGAAAAATATTCATGTATTTTCTCTATATTAAAAGACAAAAAGAAGTATCTCGGCTCCACCAAACTGAGCTAGGGTTGTTTCGATACCATAAAAAAGTATTGCGATACTCGATACCGTTCGATACCACGCTAAAATAAAATAAAATAAAACACAAAAAAGCCTTTTGATTATTTAAAGTATACCTGTCGTATTATTATTATTATATTTTTGTATTGGATTGTTGTGATTAATATCTCCTTGGTGGCCCTATTTCAACTTTTCACTGTGTGATCAATTACCCCTTAATTCCACAGTTTAGTTCCCTGTACTGCCTACTTTTACCTGTGCTTAAAATAGTATTGCTAGGCATTGTCCGTCTATCTGTTGAAGGACGGAGGACGCAGAAGCAGGCAGCGTGCAAGGTCAGATTACAGACCGCCAGGGACTGTAAGTAAATGATTAAAGCCAGGTCCTCCCCAGCAGCTGATAACAGTGCCTGGGCTGTGTGCACCTCTCCCTGTCCCTGCGCTTGGCAGACGCTCCCTCACTCAGCAGAGCTGGAGAATGCAGAGTTGAAGCAGCGCAGACCATGAAAGGGAGATCTGCCGTCTGCTCAGTGTATAAATGAAAGCAACATGTGGTAAGAGGACCCCTTTGTGCTGCATGAGATTAACCCTTTAGGGGGGAGGGCTCTGGTTACTGACACTTTTGGGGGCTATTGTCACTGGCTAGTGAGGGCAGACGGGATTAGCCTCAGGGTGAGGGCAGTGGCGGCCATCTTAACTGAATAGTGAAATTGCAGTTTTATGCAGACTGGTTGCTAAGGGCTGAATCTTATTAAATATGGGGTAAGTCAGTCTAATAGTAACTGATTCTGGAATATCATGTTATTAGTAACTACATATATGAAAATTGAAATTGGGGTCTAAATGTGACAGTTATCCTTTAAACGTAAAACATTTAGGGCTGTTTCACACGAGCGGATGCCGTGCGTGGCATCCGCTCCGTGAAAGAGTGCCAAGACCCGATGCAGACTGCAGAGGCACGGAGCAGTAACATGACTGTTACTGCTCCGTGCCTCTGCAGTCTGCATCGGGTCTTGGCACTCTTTCACGGAACGGATGCCACGCACGGCATCCGCTCGTGTGAAACAGCCCTTATTGAATTAAACAGAAAAACCTGCACCAGAGGTCAGAGTTCAATATTGAATTTGCCAAAGTAACAATGCTAATGAGGAGCCTTTGACTCTCCTGCCCGACTGCATGCAGGACTTTCATCTCTGCTCAAAAATCATATTCTGAGCGGACACCGAATGGACCCCATTATAGTCTATGGGGTCTTTAGGCTCTGTTACGCTCAGTTAGGTCTCAGTTATCTGCAGAATCTGTCCTTTCTGTTCTCCTGCTCCTCAACGGAGCCGGGGAACGGAAAGGAGAAACGGTGATGTGAAAGGAGCCTTATTTCTTGAGCATTTATTCTATGTTTTACAAACTCAACCCCAACATTAACCCCATGTTGCCCTGACACAGACCTATGAGAAGGAGCGACCGGCAGCCACAGCGCGTGAGTATAATGCGCTGCTCTCTGCTTACTAACATACCATGGCAGCCAGGACTTCAGCAGCGTGACTCCTGGCTGCCATGGTAACCGATCGGAGCCCCAGCATTACACTGCTGGGGCTCCGATCGGAACTGCAAACTGCCACCAATGATGGGGGGAGGAGGGGGACCCTGTGGTATATGGCGATATGGCGCAAATCCATATCGTGGCCCAAATTCATATCGCCTATACCGACCACCCCTACATAAAAGTATCGAAAGTTCGATACCCGAAAAACAACCCTAGTGACAATACTATCACACTTTCAGCTCAAGTCTAAAGGAGTACAGCATTTGTTTCCTTTGTGTTTGGTTTGGGTCCCAGTTCATGGTCTCCTGTGATTTCCATCTTATGAAATGCTAAAAGTAGATGGTTAATTGGTGTCTCTACAGTGACCACACGATGATGGGACCACTATATGTAGAAGACCTAATGTTTTAATGGACTTGCCTGTTGCTTTGTACTGCATAAAGTCGCGCACACAGATATCGGCAATCTGTCAATTACTTATTAATTTGGTGTAGTTTAAAAGAGCTTAGATCTCATTTATTGCAGTGTATGGCCAGCAAGCAGTCCGTTATTTTTATGATATGTAGGCTCCCCTCGCCTACACGCTGCTGATTGACAGCTTTCTCCCAATGCAGAGTAGAATAGGAAGGAAGCAGTCAAGCAGTGGATGGAAGCCTACATGTCTTGAAAACATGGGACTCCTATAAGACGTCAGATGTACATTTTCTCATCACACATAAGTGACAACATGAACATGGCAGTATGGCCATTGTGCTAATCTTTAGTTTTGCAATTTGTCTTTTCCAAGGAAACGTTTTCCATTGTAGGCACTTTTACAGAATTGAGAGGAATTATTTTATTCTTTTTTGGCTTCATTTATGATAGATCTGTGTGTAGCTGCATGAATTCTCCAACAGCATTGAGGGAATACTATAATTTGTGGCCTGCAGTACAGAACCAGTTCTGTGTAATTAGAATTATTTTGTCGCTTTTAATTTAAAAGATAAATTACATTTCTTTGCTGCTGGTGAAATTCATTTGAAGTCTGTGTAATTAGACTGACTAGTTTTGATTAATGAAAAAAATAAGCTATTGCTTTGTTATCACATTTGAATAAAACATAATCTGTTAATGTAGTTTTTTGTTTTATATTTCAGTATGACTGAACTTTTTTCACTGATCTTCTTTTTCATTGTAGTTAATTTTTTTTATTAATAAAGTAATTTCTGTTTACTAAAAAGTATATAAGCTTTTCAAATGTTTGATATTTTATTCTGCAACCTGCATGTATTCTAGGGTTGGTTCAATACCAAAATTTTGATTCGGGTTTCGATACCATAAAAAATTATGGCGATACTCGATAGCACGCAAAAAAAACTAAAACGCCAAAAAAAGCTGTGTGCATTCTGCGTTTTATGGAACGTCCGGACCATAATCGAACAGTCCTATCCTATTTTTTGGGGGACAAGGTGACTAAAAAAAATGGTGCGGTTTTGATTTACTTTTCCGTTACGGTGTTCACCGCATAGGAGAATGTGGCGATATGTAATATGTTTATTGTTTATATATTTTATATGTAAAATTGGGAAAGGGGGTGATTTATACTTAATATTTTGCTGTGTTTTAAATTTATTTTTTTTTTTTTTTTTTTTTTTTTACTTTTTATTTAATAACTATTGCCCTTAGGGGCTAGAACCTGGGATCTTTTAATCCCTTGTCCTATTCACCCTAATAGAGTTCTATTAGGGTGAATGGGATCTTACACTCTCCCTGCTGCCCTGTGCACAGTACACACAGCAGCACTGCGCCACCAATGACTTAATACATAAAAATTAAGATGAAAAGGTGACAACTGTAAATGCAGTCATGTTGGATATCACTTAAGAATTTGTATCGCAACAACCATCATTTTCAAAAAGATACATAAACTGTTATTTCTAATGCTAAATGTTCGGATAGGTCAACTGCATCTACCTAGGAATAAAGCATTGGTCATTTCGAAATGTATTTATTTTTCCATTGTTTCGATCCTAGCTATATGCCAGATGGGCATGCACCTTTTAATAAACTGATGATATGCTTTTCTTTTTTTGGGGGATACATCTGAATTATTACAGTTACTAATTAAGGCTTCTAACTTTAATTTACAGTGACTCCATGAAAAATGACAGAGGAAGTCATTGTTATTGCCAAGTGGGATTATATGGCACAGCAGGACCAAGAACTTGATATTAAGAAAAATGAGCGCCTCTGGTTGCTGGATGACTCCAAAACCTGGTGGCGTGTTAGAAATGCAGCTAACAAGATGGGATATGTACCGTCAAACTACGTGGAGAGGAAAAACAGCTTAAAGAAAGGATCACTGGTTAAGAACTTGAAAGACACCTTGGGTAAGCCACTTTTATGTTTGGGTATTCCCACTATAGCACATAAGTAGGATATGCCATATAAACGACTTAATGGTGGGCATCCGACCATGCCAAAACGGGGGAATATTCAAATTCAGGTCGTTAAAATGTAACACATTTTTGTGTGTGTCCCCCTTTCAGTAGAGAACATCTCTATTAATGTCAGAGCATGAATTTGAAGATGTATAATTATCAGTCTATTCATTTCCATCCAATGATCTATCGGATCCAATATAATGATGGTTCATAACAACTATTTATATTTGTTTTTATTTTTTAGTTATGTTGCTCTTGATTAGTGTTTCCTCCTTGTCTCTTTCTAGGTCTGGGGAAGACTAAGAGGAAGACTAGCACTAGAGATGCCTCACCCACTCCCAGTACTGATGCAGAATATTCAACAAATGGTACCAATTCGGATCGGATCTATGACTTAAACATTCCAGCATATGTAAAGTTTGCATATACCGCAGAGAGAGATGATGAGCTCTCCCTCGTGAAGGGTTCACGAGTGATTGTTATGGAAAAATGTAGTGATGGCTGGTGGCGTGGGACACACAATGGACAGGTTGGCTGGTTCCCATCAAACTACGTAGTGGAAGAGGTTGATGAAGCAACGGCTGATTCCCCCAGTTTTCTCAGTTTGAGGAAAGGAGCGACTCTAAGCAATGGACAGAACACTAAAATTCTCCATGTTGTTCAGACACTCTACCCGTTTAGTTCGGTAACTGAAGAAGAGCTGAACTTTGAGAAAGGAGAAATCATGGAAGTCGTTGAGAAGCCGGAAAACGACCCTGAATGGTGGAAATGTAAAAATTCCAGTGGACAAATTGGCCTTGTTCCCAAAAACTATGTGGTTATTTTAAATGATGGTCCTTCCATAAATAGTTCTCACATGCACCAAATAAGCTACACTGGCCCTGCATGCACAGGACGCTTTGCTGGGAAAGGCTGGTACTATGGAGGCGTCACAAGGCATCAAGCTGAATGTGCCCTGAATGAAAGAGGAGCAGAGGGAGACTTTCTTGTCCGAGACAGTGAGTCTTCGGTGAGTACGTTTCTCTCCACCTCTGCATTGCAAGCTGTTTTTCCTGTATGCAGGTCATATATTCTGAAAGTTTACTCTCATTTTTATCTAAAATTGTAAAAAGGTTCCATAAATTATGAAGCAGGAAATTTCTGTTCCATTAAATTGCAGTGTTGAGGAGTCGTTTACATTTGTGGGGTCCTAATTTTGTGTTTTGATTAAAGTCCTCATACTTTTTATGCCACTAATCGGTGCATGAAATATGTAAGCTTATATCCCGCTGTTACCAGATGTACCATAGAAAATCTCTGATTATAGTGAGAGAGCTCTTTTTGTTTTCCAATTGGCTGAAAAGCTTTGCCCAGAAAATGGCGTGTAATTTCATCACTACAGGGTATAGGTCACATAGTTGTGCTTGTTGTTCAATGAAGCTTAGTCATTGTCACATGGCAAACATTTGCCCACTTTGCTCTTACATTTGGGACTTGTCAGCTCTTTCTCTGTGAAGATCAATGCGTATGAGCGGAAGAAAAGCTTCTAAATGTTCTCCAGGCTTTTACTTCTGTTTCCAAAGTGTTTGGGGAATTGTATATGATATGGTGGTTTGAGTTCAGTGATTTTATGTTGCATAATGCTAGTAAACAGGGTTTCTCCTCAACGGGATGACTGCGGATATTCCGAAAAAATCTGAAGTTATTTATGTGGCTATATTTTAACTGTTTCTTTTTACATTTTGTAACTTTTTAATTTGATGGGAGGGTTGATAAACATGCACAGATATTAAGGCCAACTTTCCCCTTCTGCCAGGTCACGTTCTGCTACACAAGGAGAAGTAGGATGTATGCCTATCCTTCTTTCTCTGCCAGCATGTCAGCCCACTGCTCCTTCCATGCTAATATGGGGGGGAAGGGGGGGGGGGGATACTTCAGCTTTCTTGATATCAGTAAGCAGGAGGCCTGAATCAAGGTGCTAGCCTATAAGGAAATAGCAGTAGATCTCATTTCCTGGTTTCTAAAGGCTGTATCATGGCTAGCATTCCATCCTGGTCTTGTTTTAAAGCTTAGATTCTTAAAACAGGACCTGGCTCACAACTCTAGCTGCTATTCAGCCTCCTTAGTAACTGAAGGTAACTCTGATCTAGTCGATGCAGAGACTCTTTATCAAGATTTTTTTCATGCTAAAAAGTGTGTCTTAGGCTACTTTCACACTTGCGTTCAGAGCGGATCCGTCTGGTGTCTGCACAAACGGATCCGCTCCTATAATGAAGACGATGGGATCCGTTCAGAACGGATCCGTCTGCATTATAGTTTAGAAAAAATTCTAAGTGTGAAAGTTGCTCAGACGGATCCGTCCAGACTTTACATTGAAAGTCAATGGGGGACGGATCCGTTTGAAATTGAGCCATATTGTGTCAACTTCAAGCGAATCCATCCCCATTGACTTACATTGTAAGTCTGGACGGATCCGTTTACCTCCGCACAGCCAGGAAAAACGGCGGAGGAAAAACGGTGCCAGACTGATGCATTCTGAGCGCATCCGCATCCACTCAGAATGCATTAGGACAGTACAGATGCGTTCGGGGCCGCTTGTGAGAGCCTTCAAACGGAACTCACAAGCGGAACCCCCGAATGCTAGTGTGAAAGTAGCCTAAGTTTGAAGAATGCCGTATATAAATCCAAGGTACCAGGAGAAAAATGCGCACATACATTGGAACTGGTTCCTAATTAATTTTTTTTAAATGTCTATGGAATTTTTATGAAAACATTGTTTAACTTCAATACCAGGCCATTTTCATTCGTGATGTCACTGGGCCTGCAGTAAACAGTGAGAAGGCCGCGGTGCTGCTGGAGCGCTGCTGCCTTCTCAAACAGCTGATCGGCGGGGATCCCGGATGTCTGACCCCCGCCGATCAGATGCTGATGATCTATCCAGAGGATAGATCATCAGTTTAAACAAACTGAAGAACCCCTTTAAGACAAGTACACGGCAGCAGGGAACAATGTGTAGGTGCCATTATCCCAACAATACCTGTGTGGCCAGTGAGGATGCCGGTAATTGATTTGAATGTGCTCAGCCTCGCAGAAGAGGCTGAGGGCATTCATGCTGCAATTCTTATTTTGGCCACCGGATTAAAGGCCCATATAAGAAATGAGCAATAGTCAGTAATAAATATATTTAAAAAATCTGATTGTTCAGAATAAAAAAATGGATTTTATATGCTCAAATACGAGCTTCAAAATCAAGACCTGTTAAATATATAAAAAAAATAAGTGTAAATCGCCCTTTTCCGTATAATTAAAAAATAAATACCTAAATATAAAAAAATATCATAGGTATCACCACGACCAAAAACGTCCGTACTATTAAAATATAAAAATATTTTTCCCTTCCCACAGCACCATAGAGAGATGGATCCGCCCCCACAACTGAACAGGAAGCCCCAGAGCAATCAAAAAGGGAACACCCACTTCCTCCCTGAGGCCTCTTGCACACTAATGTTGAGTGTGCCTGTGGCCGTATTGCGGCTCTCATACGCGGGTCTGCAATACACGGTCACTGGCCTGTGTGCACTCCACATCACGGATGTGGACCCATTCACTTGAATGCAGAGATTCGCAACGGAAGCATGGATCGGAACTGCCTCCGCACCGCCCCAAAAATAGAACTTGTGCTTTTTTTTTTTGCGGTGCGGACGGATCACGGACCCATTCAAGTTGAATTGGTCTCGATCCGTCCCGGCCGCCGCACGGACGTTGACCGTGCATTGGGGATCGCAAATTGCAGTCCCCAATGCACGGAACGGATGCACAACGTTCTGTATGGGGTCCGTTTTTCCATTTTATTTAATTTTTTTTTTTTTTCAGTAGTGTTTCCGCTTCCTTTCTGCCATTTGGTTTCCGTTTGTGATCCGTTTTTTGCAGATTACAAACGGAAACTGAAGCATACAATAATGTTTAATCTGTAGGTACATAAAAAAAATTGGGCTGGGCATAACATTTTCAATAGATGGTTCCGCAAAAAACTGAACAGTCATGGAAGACATACGGATGCACTCAGTTTTTTTGCAGACCCATTGACTTGAAAGGAGCCACGGAACGTGATTTGCGGGCAATAATAGGGTATGTTCTATCTTTGAACGGAACAGAAATACGGAAAAAAACGGAATGCATACGGAGTACCTTCTGTTGTTTTTGCGGACCCATTGAAATGAATGGTTCCGCAAACGGAATCCGCAAAAAACGGAACGAAAACAGGAAAAAAAAATAAGTTTGTGTGCAAGAGCCCTTAGTATGGTTTTCTGTCCCCCGGACAGAGGAGCCTGGAGCATGCAGCCTCTAGGGCTGTGAAACAAGGAACACCTTATGAACTTAGGTTATACAGAGAATATTTCTGTTGTGTAACTTAGGTTATACAGCGAATATTTGTGTTGTGTGGTTTGTACGAATCTGTTTGGTGCCTTTAGCATGATTGATAGGTTTGAATATTTGTCGGGCTTCAGGGCCTGGTTGACTGCCTCATGACTTCGGGGCCTGGTTGACTGCCTCATGGCTTCGGGACCTGGTTGACTGCCTCATGGCTTCGGGACCTGGTTGACTGCCTCATGGCTTCGGGACCTGGTTGACTGCCTCATGGCTTCGGGGCCTGGTTGACTGCCTCATGGCTTCGGGGCCTGGTTGACTGCCTCATGGCTTCGGGGCCTGGTTGACTGCCTCATGGCTTCGGGCCCTGGTTGACTGCCTCATGGCTTCGGGACCTGGTTGACTGCCTCATGGCTTCGGGACCTGGTGACTGCCTTCGGGCTTGACTGCCTCATGGCTTCGGGGCCTGGTTGACTGCCTCATGGCTTCGGGGCCTGGTTGACTGCCTCATGGCGTCGGGGCCTGGTTGACTGCCTCATGGCGTCGGGGCCTGGTTGACTGCCTCATGGCGTCGGGGCCTGGTTGACTGCCTCATGGCTTCGGGGCCTGGTTGACTGCCTCATGGCTTCGGGGCCTGGTTGACTGCCTCATGGCTTCGGGGCCTGGTTGACTGCCTCATGGCTTCGGGGCCTGGTTGACTGCCTCATGGCTTCGGGGCCTGGTTGACTGCCTCATGGCTTCGGGGCCTGGTTGACTGCCTCATGGCTTCGGGGCCTGGTTGACTGCCTCATGGCTTCGGGGCCTGGTTGACTGCCTCATGGCTTCGGGGCCTGGTTGACTGCCTCATGGCTTCGGGGCCTGGTTGACTGCCTCATGGCTTCGGGGCCTGGTTGACTGCCTCATGGCTTCGGGGCCTGGTTGACTGCCTCATGGCTTCGGGGCCTGGTTGACTGCCTCATGGCGTCGGGGCCTGGTTGACTGCCTCATGGCGTCGGGGCCTGGTTGACTGCCTCATGGCTTCGGGGCCTGGTTGACTGCCTCATGGCTTCGGGGCCTGGTTGACTGCCTCATGGCTTCGGGGCCTGGTTGACTGCCTCATGGCTTCGGGGCCTGGTTGACTGCCTCATGGCTTCGGGGCCTGGTTGACTGCCTCATGGCTTCGGGGCCTGGTTGACTGCCTCATGGCTTCGGGGCCTGGTTGACTGCCTCATGGCGTCGGGGCCTGGTTGACTGCCTCATGGCGTCGGGGCCTGGTTGACTGCCTCATGGCGTCGGGGCCTGGTTGACTGCCTCATGGCGTATAACAAGACAGCCACCGAAAAGGATAATGTAAGCAACTTTGGAAAATAAAGCATTTATTAGGATTTCAATTATTTTACACAAAAAAAACCTTCAACAATCGGACAGCCCCTTTAACAAGACTTTGTATTAAGATATGTTGACAACACCAAAGATTTTGAGTAATATACTTAATAAATATACAGTAGTGTAGTGTCAAAGCATATCCCCAGTAACATCCTTTTTCTGGCTTGACCAGATTCCTATAGCTCATACAAGGGGAGCAGCTTCACTCGGAGGGGAATGAGGCAAATGAATTAGCTGAATCTATCCAACTGATTTCCATCACCCAAGAGTGGGCGTTCAGGGTCTTTCAGCCCCCAGACACTGTAGCAGATCTCCTGGACCACCAAATTCATGGCCTGCCTTTAGGATAATATTAGATTGGGGAGTTTCATCTTTTGAATGTCACAAAGCTGTGAAGCCCTGCTTCACATCTATCAAATGTATAGCGTTTTTCAGTAGGAACAGCATCTTGACCCATGGAAATAATAGAGAGGTTACCATGCTGCCTCTGGCGCTATAGCACCCTCAAACAGTTCCTCAATTCAAGACTTTTCTCTCTGCTATTTTTTTATGCGAATGTAGACTAAGTATGTTGCACTAGTCAAATACAGCCAACCGTATGTACAACTTTTCTGCCTTGAATAGTTAGTAGTTTTGTTGTGTGCGTGCGGGGGCGTTCACAAGGGCAGCAGTGAACCTGACAGATTGTGGAGTCAGCAGTTCCTATTATGATGTCTATCAGTAGTGCGGCCTTAGGTTTTGGGTGTGTAATACTCAATATAGTAATAAAGTTAGATGTTAATCTTCTGATCTCTGATAGATCACACATTTTTGGTTACGTTCTGATTGTGTATGTAAATTTGTTCTTTTCTTCTGTATTCCAGCCCAGCGATTTTTCCATTTCACTAAAGGCATCAGGAAAAAACAAGCATTTTAAAGTGCAGCTGGTGGACAGTGTCTATTGTATTGGACAGAGGAGGTTTAAGAGCTTGGACGAACTGGTGGAACATTACAAAAAAGCCCCTATCTTCACTAGTGAACATGGCGAAAAGTTATATCTGGTGAAGGCACTGCCGTGACGTCAGACTGCTCTGCGGCCTCGCTCACACTGGCCTCTCAATCTTCAAGCCTTAGTTCCGAGAAATGACTTCCAGGGAACAGAGCCATCATTACAAAGGAAGCAGTCTTAATAATACGGGCTCCTCTGATCCCACAAACACTCTGACATAGTACTTTTATCTTTTTTATTTGTATATCCGTTCTGTCTTTTCTGTTTGTAAGTCATCTTGCCCTCAGGTTGAAGACCTCACTCAAGTGACCATTGTAAGCACTCACTGTCAGGCCTTGGTTGAAGGCCTCCTATTCTGCACATGTTTACAGTTCATAGCTAGGTATGACTAGCCCGAGGAATAGGGGGCAACTTGAAGCAGTGTTAAGAAACGCTATATTATAATTTTTATTTTTTTTTTTATCATAGAAAAAGATAAATCTTTATTGAAAGATGTTAGGCACAACGACATGCACTGAAGCTGCAGCAAATAGTAATAATAATGTAGACATGCTGTATCGGTTGTGGCTGTGAAACTTGTAGCCTTGTTGCTTACCAGGCTAGGCTGTAGAAACACTCTCTACACTGTACAGTGCTCTGCCACCTCCTCACCTCTCCGCACAAGTATCGTGGCAGCATATCTCAGAACGCCCTGGTAACATGATTGTAGTACATAGTGTATTTGGTAAAATAATAGAAAGTTCATAAGCAAGTTATTTAATTCCAAGTTCTACATGAAAAGTAACCAAATGTGCCATCTTCATTTTTTTTCTATGCCCCATCCCCTGCCTGTTCTAAATATACAATTAAGTATTTAATTATAAGAGTAAAATGTATGTGTAGCTGTCTATGCTAATACAGACAAATAAAATTTTGTTTTTTGAAATGTTAGTGGTGCATGTTATAATATTATAGTGGTAAAATCTGTGTATTACCACCACCGTGTCCATGCACCCGGTATATGCCAGGACTGTACTTTTGGCATATGCTGGGCCGGTAAGCATCAGCAAACCTTTTACACTACACTTATCAATGCATAGGGCCACCTTTTAAAAAAAAAAAAAAAAAAAAAACTTTTTTTCTCTTTTTTTTTTTTTTTTTTCCCTGTACAATGGGAGCCTATCGGTGGTGTATGCCACTGTATAGTAGGATACATCACAGATTTCAGTCAGAGCTATACGTAAGGAGATCCTCCCAACATATACCTCCAAAGCGGCCTTGCAACGAGATGTAAAGAGAACCTGAATTAGAAATCACATTTTTTTTTTTCTTCTACCTTTATGATTAAAGATAGTCTCATGATTCCGGTTAGGCGCCGTTCCCAACATGTTTGTGGTATATGCCGGCAAATTTTCCAAATTCTTTGGGCCCGGTGTGTCCTTTTGGCATATGTCTGAATTGTATAAATCAGTATAGGTTTTTCAATAGTGTTGAGCGAACTTGTGTTTTAAGTTCAGGTTCGGGTTATCGAAGAATCGCGTTATGGATTCCGCTACCACGGACCATAACAGAATTTTGAATCCATAATGCGATTCTTCGATAACCCGAATTTTAGAACTTAAAAAAAAAAAACAAGTTCGCTCAACACTACTTTTGAATACATAGGGATCCTGCATGTTTTCATCGGCGCATGGGAAGAAGTGACGGTTCAGGGACCAGGAGTGGCGTGGGCATTGAAATCTCACAAAGCTATGTTGAAAACTTGGTTGTGTCCCTACTCAAGGAGGTGTGCCTCATATAGTGTAAGAAGCTGGTCTCCTTACTGCAGTATATAATACTGTGTACAGGTATTTGCTGGTGTTCGTAGCCATGAGTCCTACCAAAGTGCTGTTGCTGGCCGTCATTTCCCTGGTCTACCTGACTTCATTTAGTAAGTACATTTTAATAGACTTTTTGGTTTACGATATATAATGTGCCATGTTCCTTTAGTAATTGGTTAGAACCTAGACTATATCATCATAGCTGTTGGGCTCTTTTTAACCATCATATCTAAGGCATGCCTTTGGGTGAATTGACACATGGCGGATTTTCGCAGCGGATTACAATACAAGGCCAATGGATGAGATTTGACAAATACTGTGGTGCTTTTCTGCACGCTGCAAACATGTAAATCGGCAGGATGCTCATTCTGTGGCAACTTTTTTAAAGACTTGAATCACTTCCACTGAGCAAGGGTTGAAATTCACAACAAAATTGGCAACTTACCATACTAACTATAAATTCTGTCATTGGACTGTGGAGCCAGATAGTCTGACGCCCAGTGGTCAGGGTTTTGTGTCAAACCATTCTTCAGCAAAATTGTAAGTATGTTTTCGATGAGCAAGTAAAGATGCTTGGTTCAGTAAGCATGTAAGAACAAATCTGAAGAATACTCTCTGTCACTGTCTTGCATGAATGAAGAATGTCCTTGCATTGCATTTGTAGAGGAGCGTATTGTTTAACTAATGAAGCCAGAGGTATGCAGGATAAGGACTGTGACGTAGGTATTCATATCAACTCTGCTCAGTTACATTGTGATTTTCCCTGCTCTGTGAATAAACTGTATATATTAACCCTGGCCATACCCTGAGCAGAAATTTGAGGTTTTATACAATGGAAATTTCCTCTTTCTGGACAAAAAAACATTGCATGTGATGTCTTGTCCAGCTGCAAGAGACCTCTGTCAAAAGGAAGCTCACATAGATGTGAACATGGGCTAAAAATATGTGTAAGTGGTTATTTATACAGAGATAGTTATCATTCTCCAGAGCCTCCTCCACGATGCTTTCCTCATTGATGCCTGATTCTTTATCTCTTCCTTTTTTCTTTTTTTGACTTTCCTTGTCAAATCCTTCACTCCTGTCTCAGACCTGTGCTGCATTTGTACTTTAATGATCTCACCTGCCACTAGGACAGTGGTGGTGAACCTATGGCACGGGTGGCAGAGGCGGTGCTCAGAGCCCTCTCTGTGGGCACCCGCGCCCTGGAAAAAGTCTATGGTGTACCAATATGCCTTAGACTTTTCCTGCCATTCATCAGCGCAGGGCACGCTATGAACAGCACAGGCAGGCTGAATGTAGGCAGGTTATTATAGCTAAATTACATGGAAGATATACTATATTGGACTGTAGTGTTCAGGGTAAATTGTTGTGTCGGCACTTTGCGATAAATAAGTGGGTTTTGGGTTGCAGTTTGGGCACCTGGTCTCGCTATCACTGCACTAGGAGGGGCTAACAGTATACAGTTTATACTGAACCCAGTAAGGGTATATTCAGACAGTGTTTTCTAGTGTTGTTTGCCTTGTGCAATGTTGGAGGCAGATTTGTGGCTTTGACTTGAACGGCTAAATGCACCCTTATAACATCCTGTCCAGTCAGTGTTATCTATCAAGGGGATTTGGAGTTCTGCATTAGACAAAGCATGGAACTAAAAAAAAAATATATTTAAAAATGAATTAAAGAATGTTAGACCTAAAATGACGTGATGATAAAAGGAGGAGATTCACTTGAAGATTATGCAATCACTTTTTATTAGGCATGTCTACTAATTATATTGCAGTTGTGATTACAGCCCATAAGCTATACATTTATCTCTGACCTGTGTTCTAATACTATGACTATTTTCATTATTTTTGTCTTTTTTTTTTCCCGGTAATCATTTAACTTTGTCGGTGCCAATCTAAAAATGTGGCAATTGTGGTTTCAAGTCACTTTAGATTGTAAGCTCTGATGGGCAGGGTCCTTCTTCCTTTCTTCATTGTTACTAGATGTTTGTTTTTACAGTTATTTTCCTTATACGAGTAGATTTCTGTTGTATAATCACAGGGGATTAGATAGATTAGTCTAGTTACTAATAGAACCCTTTGAAGCTCCTAGAAAGCATGATTTGATTTTATAAGTGCAAGCCTGAAGGGCAAATTGGCACCATAAGGGTCCCACATAGTAGTGACCACATGACCAAGCCCCTGCTGAAATTCATCCACCATGCAGTCGAAAGCCCTGAATATTTGTAACACTTGTAAAATTAAATAAAGGAGGTCATTTTTCAAACTGGTGTAAAGTAGAACTGGCTTAGTTGCCCATAGCAACCAATAAGAATTTCATTTTGGACATTTCCTTTGTAAAATGAAAGGAGAAATCTGATTGGTTGCTATGGACAACTAAGCCAGTTCTACTTTACACCAGTTTGGTAAATGACCCCCAAAGTTTTTACTGGTGACTGTTTGGTAATGGCTGCACTATTTGCCTAAAACTGTGCAAATAGCAACCAGTAGCACTCTGTCTTTAAAGGGGTTGTAGAACATTCCTACTCCGAGATGGGACTCCGCTCCGGCCCAGGTGGTGGGGCGTACAGAAACAGCCGAGCGGGCAGGCACTCCACTGTTGCCCTAACTCCCATTGTAGTAAATAGGAGCTATGCAAAACTCCCTGAGTTACAGAAGCAGCGTAGCTGCCATTGTCTACAGAAAAACGGAGCACCTGCCCTTTCGGCTGTTTCCAAAAGCTGAGCGGCCTGCAGCCAGTGTCTAGTCCCATCTTGCTGTGGAATGGGATAACCACTTTAACAAAGCGTCTGCAGTAGGGGATTTTGATGACAGTGGTTTGGCCTTGTGATGACCACTATGTGGGACAGCACCCCAGGGTTTCTTATACTAAAGTGGTTGTGCCATAAACTACTTTTCACTCCAAAGTTTATTTTCATCAGTTACGTTAGCTCCCATTTCTCCTCTGATTGTATTTTTGTTTTCAAATGTACCTAATTTGTAGTTTTCTCTTAGCCCCATGCTTGAATCCTTCATCCTGATTAGTTATGTGTCTTCTGTGCCATCATGCCTTAAGGCAGTGAGATGTGACAACAGCAGGATATGTGACTCTAACCATGTCCCTTGTTCTTACCAATGATGCTTCCTACATTACAAGGCTCCAGTGCAGGACGTAACGTACAGCAACTGAATATCAAAGCAGATTAACCAAAGTGTGCAATGATAGGCTAAAAACGTTAAAATAAGGCATTTTTGATAAATGGTGGTTGTGCTGTCCAAGCTAAAGAGTCTCTCATAATTTAGAAATTGCAACACCAAGTAGGAAAAGTTGTTAAATTATGGAAATCACAGGATCGATTGATGATATCCAAATGATTTAAAAAAATGATTTTTTTTTTTTTTTTTTAAAACATCTCAATATATTCAGTATTGAGTATGAGCGTCATGCCAACAAATACATGCACTTACACACTTTGGCATGCTAAGGTTAATCAATAAGGTTACAAGTGGTTGCCTGAGAAATGTTCTGCCACACTGAATGCACTGTTGGCTGCTCTCTTTTTTTTTTTTTTTTTTTTT
Organism: Bufo gargarizans; assembly: GCF_014858855.1. Taxonomy (NCBI): domain Eukaryota; kingdom Metazoa; phylum Chordata; class Amphibia; order Anura; family Bufonidae; genus Bufo; species Bufo gargarizans. The sequence goes on along the minus strand of NC_058082.1, from coordinate 212,781,437 downwards.
ATATATTTTATTAATTTATAATGCAAAAATTCATATCCATATTACAATTATAATATTATAAAATCCTTCAGTCCGTAAATTTGTGATTTGCAACATGATTAAGAATAATTTCATACAAGTATCCATGCTTATGGAGACAACAAGATTACAAATGGAGATCTCACTTGCTGGGGGAAAAGCGGGATACGTCCGTCATCCACAGCCTAATGAGGCAAAACAAACACACAAAACATCCCACTTGACATATTGTTGTCTATACAGGGGAAAAAGGTCAGGGGCCCGCAGCCCGGGCGGCCACCAGGAAGCGAGCGCGCGCCCCGCGCTCTCTCCCCCGATCATGGGTAAGAAATTGACAGGATTGACAACCATGTAACCATTCATCCGATACTCACATTAACCGTACGTAGCGGGCCTACTGCAATCTTTGATCGCAAGCATTTCATAAAACAAGTTTGGGGGTCCAGCAGTCTTCTATCGCAGTGGAAAAGGAACCTCTTACATATTTTGCTGCCTCATCCCCATGTAGTTAAATTAAGAATTTAATGCCCGACTTAACCGTACCTCACATATGTCCACATTAGTGTCTCACATATAAAGGGACTCAACTCGAGTATCACTCGGTGATCACCGGCATTTAGGGGAAATGTAAACATGAGCACTACCTAAAGCCGGCTCTGTCCCATTGAGAGAACACCTCTTGGTACCCATACAACATATGTCATATCACTGCCTGCAGTCGAGCCACATGTCTGACAGAGAGAGCCGCGTCCTAGGGCACACCCAGTCACCGGGCTGCCCAATATCCCGGGCCCCGGGTCCCCGCCCACAGCCGGCACGGTACTATGGTTCAATTAAAATTTTTAGCCATTGTTTAATGCCGGAAGGTCCCGCCATCCCCCAGCATTCCTAGAGATACTCCAGTACCCAAATGCAGCTTCACCTCCTTTACTATTTATGATTCATATAGAAAAGGCCGGACTAATAGGATCATACCCCGCCAAGCCCCCCCCCCCCCCCACCTTGCAGGAAAAAAATAAAAATAAAAAAATAATAAAAATAAAATAAAAAAATATATATATATAACCCAGATTAATTATTTAGGCTTGTCCCAATCTGCCCACAATTTGCCCCACTTTAGATAGGATCCTCTTTGTTTATACAAAATCCTCTCATAACTTTTCACTTTCTCAACCAAACTTAACCAGTGGTTGCAATCTGGAGCAGAAGAACAAAACCATAATCTAGAGATGAGAAGCCTGGCCAAAAACATTACCTTGATCAATAGTTGGCGTTTTATAGGCTGGTAATTAACCTCTGATAAATCTCCCAGGACCCATATCCTGGGGGACAGAGGAACAACAATATTAAGTTTACGAGCCAAGTTAATTTGGACCGATCTCCAATAGCTGCTCACCATTGGGCAGTCCCAAAACAAATGTAAATGATCTGCCTCGGAATCGCCACAGCGTGGGCAGTCAGAGGAGGCTCTAAGTCCTCTCCTATATAACCACATAGGTGTCACATATATTTTGTGCAAAATATTGAATTGTACAACAGTGTGATTAAAATTGTGTGAAACGAATCTTAGACTTTCCCCTATATTCTCCCAATCTGGGGGACCCATCTCTAGAAGTACAGAAGACCAGGATCTTTGTCCTGGAGAAAGAACACCCAAAAAAAATTCTTTCATTAAGTGTCTATAACAATGTGATATTTTAATTCTCGTGACAGCTTTTTTACAGAGTAAGTCATGTAGAAATTGAGGAGTATCTATAGAAAAAAGGTGACTATTCAAAGTACTAGAAAGTGCTGACCTCAATTGAAAGTATGCATACCAAGCCACCTCACCCAAGTTTATTCTTTGCCTTAGCTCCGTCAGGGACAGGATTTGTCCGCCACTGACCACCTGATATAAATACTGAACATTCTTAGTCCTCCAATACTGGCAACAACCCAAATCCCTTAACTCCAAGAGCTTTGAATTATGCCATAGTGGAGTACAAATAAGTGATGCCTTGACTCCACACCAGCTCCTTATAACCAGCCACGTCTTTATAGCCATTCTGCAAAAAAGTGTATACCCAGTCTGTGGATTTGATAAGTAATCGGACTCCAGTACGGTAAAAAAGTCCGAAAAACCTGAGTCTTTCACCACTCTGTTGCAGAAATGGCTACTTTCCCAATCATTAAAAAAACTAAGTTGAGAGGCCACAAAATAGCCCTTAAAATAAGGGAGGTTAAGACCTCCCTGATTATAGGGCATGGAAAAATAGAGTGCCTTCAGTCTCACGCGCTTCCTCCCCCATAGTAGATCATTAAGCATCCGCTCTATCAATCTAAAATACTTGTCCGTGATCCATACAGGCGAGTTGCGCAGGACATACAGAACCTGGGGCAGCACTACCATTTTTATTAGAGAGATTCTATCCGCTCTTGCGGGCAGGATTTTTTGCCATATCTTAATTTTGGCCCTCAGCTTTTTCAGCAGGGGAATCAAATTGAGTTGTAAGTATTCCTGAGGTTTGGCAGAGACTGAGATCCCCAGGTATTTTATTGAATCAGAGATTGTTAGCTGGTTGTCCCAGTCGCCTCGCAACTCATCTATAGGGAGGAGAACAGTCTTCTCCCAATTTATCTGCAAACCAGACGGAGCAGAAAAAGAACCCACCAAATCCATTATTCGAGGAAGAGTGGTTTCTGTTTGATGGACAAAAACCAGGATGTCGTCTGCATAGAGGGATACACGATCATGCTTCCCCATTACACCGAAACCGGACACCTGCAAGTCTTGCCTAATACTAACTGCTAAGGGTTCAATATAAATGTTAAACAAGAGGGGGGAAAGAGGACATCCTTGACGGGTGCCTCTTCCTAGGGAAAAACTCTCAGTGATCGTATCATTAATCCTAATCCTGGCAACTGGAGAGCCATATAATAACTGCACCATCGACATAAATCTCGGGCCAAATCCCATTTTTTTCATCACCTCCCAGAGAAAAATCCACTCCACCCTGTCGAAGGCTTTAGTAGCATCCAACGACAGGATGGAGCGGAAGCCGCACCCCGGGGACTGAATATTCATAAATAACCTATGCAAATTATGATGGGTGCCTCTCTTTGGCATAAAGCCATTTTGATCTGGGTGGATAATGGTGGATATGACCCGCGAAAGCCTCCTAGCCAAAACTTTTGATAGTAACTTAGCATCAGTATTTAGTAAAGAAATTGGTCTATAGGAACTCATTTCTAGCGGGTCTTTATCCTTTTTGGGAATTAGAACAATAAGAGCTTCCATCATAGAGCAAGGTAGACCCCCTCCCTGTATTGCTTGGGAAAAAACCTCTAGTAGCTGGGGAAGAATCACATCGCTGTATTTACGATAAACCTCGTATGGAAGGCCATCCATCCCTGGCGACGAGTTCCCCGAGATAGACCCCAAGGCCTCCTGGAGCTCCGAAAGAGACAACTCCTCTTCCAGATACTCTATTTGGGCTTCACTTAAAGTAGAAAGTGGAATCCTCTCCAAGAACTGCGTCGCCAGATCAGATGACAAGCCAAGAGAGGAGCTATATATATGAGAGAAATATTTTAAAAAAGCATCCCTAATTACTTCTGGGTCTGTTATAATTTCCCCCACTGTGTTACGAATCGAGACAATAGATTGATTTTTCTTATCTTGTTGTGTAATTATCCTGGCTAAAAGCTTACCAGGGCGTCCGGACTCCGAAAAATATTTTAAGCCCTTAAAGAATACTCTATGGTTTGCTTTCTCTATTATATATTTCTCCAAAGAACAACTGGCCTTCTGCATCTCTTCCCTGTTATGCTCGGAAGGTTGGCTGGTAAATTGTTCAGTTGTGTCTGCAGCAGCCTTGACCAGTTCCTCCTCTTTTTTCTTAAATGTTCTCTTTGCTGCAGCAATCTCACTTATAAACACCCCTCTCAGATATGCTTTCAGGGCGTCCCATACTATATTGATGTCAGCAGAGGGGAAGTTCACCTCCCAAAAGGAGGATATCAATAGTTTAATAGACTGAGGGTTATCCATAATAGTAAGCCAGTATGGGTTCAGCTTAAATCCTAGCCCCCTGTTATCCTTGTTCTCCCCAGTGCAAACCTCAACCAGTACGGGCGAGTGGTCCGGGACTGTTCTTACCCCATATCGTATCTTCCGGATATTACGCAAGTTGCTCTCATTAGTAAATGCTAAATCAATCCTAGACATTGCTCTACCACCCCGGCTAACACAAGAGTATACTCTCTTTCCTCCACCAAGATGTTCCCATATATCCACCACTCCAACCTCCGAGCAAAACTGTGGCAACGGTGAATTACATAAATTCCTCCCTCGATCTACGTCTAATGTGAATCTATCTCTGTTGGGGTCCATGACCGCATTGAAGTCCCCCATCAGGACTAACCGGCATTCTGGCCTCCTTTCAGAGAAAAGCATCAACTGAGTCAGTGGGTGCATTGAAAAAGGCGGAGGTATATAGAAAAAGGCAAGAATATAACTATGCCCATGCAGCTTACCATGCAGAAAGATGAATCTGCCCTGATCATCTATGTAAGATTCTATAAGGATAAAATCCACAGAATTATGAATCAGAACTGAAACGCCCCTAGAGGAGCTGCTAAAGGTGGAATGGTAAGATTGAGAATACCATCCCGTTGTCAAGCGGGACACAGTTTCTTTAGTAAGATGAGTTTCTGCTATGCAAATAATTGCTGGAAGGTATCTTTTTAATGCATCCATAATAGCTTGCCTTTTGACCCTTTTCCCGAGCCCTCTAACATTCCAAGTTACAATTCTAGTGGCCATCCTTCACTGCTACGGAAACAGACACGGGACAAACAAAAGGAAAAAAAAAACACAAAAAAAAACAAAACACCCCTACCTGCAAGGTGGGTTCCCTTTCCCCCCCTCCCCTTTCCCCCCATCCCCCCTCTCTATTGATCCGCCCAATCAGCGAACCTCTAACCTTAAGCCAATCTCCCCCTCCCCCGCTCCATCCCCCCTCCAACATTTCAATCATAATAGTGCACGATTTCAAATATCCCTTTGCTCCATCCAGTCCAGCGCCTGCTGTGGTGCTTCAAAAAAAAGAGAAGTCCCATTATGGATCACTCTTAGTTTCGCTGGATACTGTAGGGAATATTTAATCCCCTTTGATGCCAGGCGTTTCTTTATCTCTATGAAATTTCTTCTTTTTTCCTGAGTCTGCCGAGCAAAGTCAGGAAAAAAGAGCAGCCTAGTGCCCTGATGCTCAACAGGAGTACATTCTCTTGCTCTTTTCAGTATCATATCTCTATCCATGGATGATAATAATTTCATTAAGATTGCGCGCGGCGGCCTCCCTGGGATAGGTTTCCCTCCTGGGATACGATGGGCTCTTTCTATCTGAAACATGGAAGAAAAATAGTCACTGCCCAGGTTATGCAAGACCACATCTTTAAGTTGTTCCTCTAAGTGTCGGCCTTCCACTCCCTCTGGGAAACCAATTATGCGGACATTGTTTCGCCTTGACCTATTTTCAAAGTCCTCTAGCTTATTATGTAGTGCTTGATTTTCTGAAGCAAGAGACAAAGTTTTAGATTTTAACATGTTAATATCGGTTTGCAAAGAGTCCACTATTTTTTCCACATTAAGAACTCGCTCGCGGATCTTTACCAGGTTCTCTTATTACAGAAATATCGCTCTGCACAGACCCTAATTGGATGGACATCTCTTGCACTAAGGTGCCATTGTGCTCCACGGCCGAGAGAATTTTATCCAGAACAAAAGGGTCATGTTCGGTTCGCATCTGAGCAGATAGGTCCTCCCCCCTGCTTCCTGATCTACCTCCACTAAACCGTCCTCAGAAAATTCGTCAGTTTGGGGGGTCTTAGCAGATTTTTTCAGATTAGCAGAGGATTTTGTTTTGGCTAAGTTCTTTTCATTTAGGAAGGGCGACTTCAAGAACTTATCGATTTTATTCTCTGGGGTCTTGGAGCCCAGCTTTGTTACAGAGGAGTCAATCGACCGTCGTTTTGGGGCCATTCTTTTTTCCTTCTTTTTCTCTTTTTCCTTCCCGTCTCTCCCCTCCACCTCTTTTTTTTCTTTTTTTTTCTCCCTTTAAACCTCTTTTTAATCTTCTTTTTTTTCTTTTTTTTTTTTCTTTCTTTGCTTTAATTTACACTCTTCTTTATATCCCCTTTACTTCTTTCCCTCTGCTCCTATTCCTCCCTTTTTACTTCTCTTTATTGGCCCTTTCCTTTCTTCTCTTATCCCTCTATTCACCCCTTTATCCCTCCCTCTCCACCACCGCACAGGGAGGGGAAACACCAAATTCCGGCTCTGTGCAGCCGGAAAACTTAGTCAAATAACAAAAACGTCACGTTAATGGGTTTCTCACGTGGCCCGATGAGGGGGGCAAGGGTCCTCAGGATGGCAAAAGATCCAGATGACAAGTGGCCGCTTCGGGAAGGAAGAGACTGCAGGCAAAACAGTTTTCAAAATGCTCTCTTTTTTAGTAAAATATAATGCAGACGGTTCTGTCTGAACGGATACCATCATTTGCATTATAGGAGCGGATCCGTCTGTACAAATACCAGACGGATCCGCTCCGAACGCAAGTGTGAAAGTAGCCTAAAGGGGTTATCTTTTCGAAGTTAGTGTGTCCCGTAGTCTCTTACTCTCTTTCTGCTTTCTCCTATTATTCTTTACATCCATGTTTGTGTCCATCCTAATGTCTTCATTTATTTTATCTTATCTCCATACTGTCAGTTTTTTTTTAAACCTTTATGTTCAGTCATATTTAATGCCTTAGAAGATAAAAATATGGTCCAATGTAAGAGGTTGCATGTTTTTCAGACTACATTGATTCTTTGCGAAAAATACAGTATCAGAATTATAATATGTTTTTCAAAAAGAGGCATGAAAAATACAACCATGACTAGTTGTACTAAAGAAACTTTTTGGGCAGAAGTGATGCACTATGTAATGCCTAGAACAGGCCGTGGGTAGGTGGAGTATGTCACAAGGACTCAAAAAGCAACCAGTAAGGCTGGATTTACACCAATGTTGGCAGTTCCCTTCTGTCTGCTCCATTATAGGTACAGAAAAACTAAAGTAACAGAAGTGCCCGGTCGGCACATAACTGAACCGAATGGAGCCAAACAAACCCGATTGACTATAATGGGATCTGTTTGGTTTCTGTTTGGAATGCAACTTTTTTAGACAACAAAAGTTTTTCAAGAAGGATTTTCCAATCTTTTTGATGTACAACTAGGGGTTTCCCCTCATTTGATGTACCACAACCACTATCCGAAGGAACAAGTAACCTACTGGTGCTGTGACAGGCATGCCACCCTAGGAGACGGTGTTCAATTAATGGAGCTCTTGACTGCAACCTCGGATCATGACCCGCGAGACACCAGAGAAGTGCAGAGAGCTATGTTTAAAAAACTATTATAGATGTGGGCTGTCATCTGGGGTCAAGATGATTCGGGGGCAAATTTTTGTGACTCAGAAACTTTATTAGTAGTGCATAGTGTGAATGAGAAACCTGATTAATCATGTCTGTCCTAGGCGTTTATTAATAAAGTTTCTCATTCCCAAGAATTCAACTGAATCATCTTCTTGACCCAGATGACAGCGCCTTCTAGGATATTTTTTAAACGTACCTGTAAGTGCCTACATTAGGCCTAATACAATATGTTTTGCCAAGAGTCTTCCTTTACCATTAAAGGGGCTGTCCGGCTTTTACGATTGATGACCTATCCTCAGTCTGACACCCGGCACCACCGCCAAATAAGCTGTATTAGGAGACAGCGCGCGCAGTGCACACGTGCTTTATCCCTTCTCTCTTCCTGTTCAAAGACCATAGACTGGAGCAGCGGAGAGGAAGAGAGATGGCATGTGCACACTGCATGCGCCATCTCCTCATACAGCTGATTGGCGGGGGTGTCAGACCCCCGCCGATCTGATATTGATGACCTATCCTGAGGATAGGTCATCAATAGTAAAAGCCAAGACAACCCCTTTAACTTTGACACTACAGGAGACCTTAAACTATAGTAAGTGTTCCTGATATTTCCTTTAAATACCAGCCATTCCTCTTCCAGGTTCATAAGACATCCCTAAATTTAAAGAGTATGTAATCTTTATGAATAAAGGTTAGCTGTCATTTTGTGACATGGATGCCTCTCCTTAGAGGAAAGCTCCGTGTCTCAGCATGTTCATTGTTGATGGACTGCTTCTCATCAATGGACCATCTTGTCAGCTGTACCAGCAGGAGAGGAATAGTTTAATTAAGTCAGAGTTAATGAGCTCTGGTAAATGAAAGCTTCACTTTATCAGAGAGATAATTCAGCTCTCCCATGAGTTGTGACAATCGCCCATTAAGTGATGATGCTTCACACCTACATCACATTACACACTAGGAAACATCAGGGCTGTGTAACCTTGGTACAAGGATGAGATTTGAAAACTGGATCTTCAAGGACATTTAGTGCCTAAATTCCCCTAACCTTCAGATCCCACACCCTATGAATTCCTTGACATGTGAGCAGAAGTGTTATTAATTAATATTTCACACTTGTAAGAAAGAATTTATATGTGAAAATATTTTCATGCAATAAAATAGCAAGTTTATGATGTGAAGAAGTGACTCAAGTCCTGTTAACATTCCTTGTTTCTAGGACAAATCTATCTTCTTCACTATACAGACTTAATTTGGTTGTAAACAGCGGCTCATATGCAGTAAATACATACAAGCTTTGTAGTCTAATACCATTAAAGTATGGACGTAGACAAATACACTTTGACACTTCCTTGTAAGATGCGCAGTCTGATAGGTGTGTACTCAAATGTACGTGGTTGGCATTTCAGGTACATAACCAGGCATTTGTTACCCAAAGCAGAGAATCACTACCTCTAACTTACTAATGAGTTATATATACTTTTCTGTGACCATCCAGTAAATTACCATAAGTATATATGTGTATATAATAGACAAACGGGAACCTCATCAGAACTTTCAGGGCACCATACAGTTTACACGTTGGAGCTTAGTTTCAGGAGAGCTAGTTTAAAATGATAAAATTCTGGCTGCTTCAAGCCACCACTAGGGGGAGCTTGCTGCACATTGAATTATATAGCTGAATACTAGCTGTATAAATCCTTATGCAGTTAGTTCCCCACCTTGGTAACTGGAAAAAAAATATATAACTTTTTTTGGCTATATGATCAGTTCTCAAAAAAAGCCTAGTATTTGATCAGCCACCTCACAAAAGTAGATTCCTATAGATAGATATAAGACCTGCTCGTGAAAAAATATACATCTGATTGCCATAGGCAACAAAGCTAATAAATCTATTTTATTATATGACTAAGAAAATTTTTGGGTACACTAACGTAATCCAGTTGCTGCCTGTAGCTAGTAAAGCATTTACCTAGCGATTATCCTTTCCTGCAGTTCTTTTTATATATCTTTAAACCTTCTCTTTAGAGAATTATTACCCCTAAATAGCTGTCTATTTTCCAGTACCAATACCCGTGTAAAGGAGAATTAACGATTAGCCTGTCATTGGGTTTTCTTTGGTACTGTTTGTTATCACTTTACAGTAATGAACGATTAATTCACATTAATTTGTAATTTCTTTCTCCCTAGGCTCATCTGCTGTCATAAGAACTAAAGGTAGGTATTTGTCATCTGACAGTCTGTATGTGTTATAAAACTGAATGCCTGCAGCAGTAAGAGTCATACTTTACAACATATAAATGTAAGAGAATCTTTACAGAATTATCAGAGCTGAATTCTTCAAATGTTTTTGATGCTATCTCTTGGTTTGTAAAACATATATCAATTCATAGTTCATCAGGTAAAAAAAAAGACACCGGTTCCAAGTCCAGTCTATAACCCTACATTGCTGATCCCTTATAAGGCAGAGGCCAATTGCCCAATATTGGGGACAGAATTCCTTCTTGACTCCAAATCTGGCACTCAGAATAAGTCTCTGGATCAACAGCCCATCTCCATAAATCTAGAATAGTGCTTTTTAACATATTATATCTTTATTGTTGCAGAGAATTTCATAGTCTCAATTAGTGATGGACGAACATTGGCCGGGAAGTTTCGCGAACATGCGTTCGCGATCAAATGTTGGTGAACCGTGCATTCGCAGTGGGCCCCATTCATTTTAATGGCAGGCGAACCTGAAAAACCTTCAGGTCATATTTGCAGCCAGAGGGGGATTAATGGCAAAAATTCCCACAAAAAATATGCATTTTAATCAGGGGCCATTTTTATGTGTCTTAAAGGGAAACTCTCAAAAATGTGCCCTGCTGGAGCCTAGAAATTTTTTATTTTGGCCACGGGAGTACAGGCCCCAAAAATTAGGCATTCAGCTGACAGAAAAGAACAAGTGATTATATGGCTGGAGGTATATTAGACGGTGGATAACAATTTTACTGTAGGCCAGTACAGGCCCTAAAAATGAGGCATTGAACTGACAGAAAAGAACAAGTGATTATGTGTCTGAAGGTACATTAGGCGGTCACTGGATAAAATTTTTACTCTAGGCCACTGGATTAGAGGCCCCAAAAATGAGGCATTATCCTGACAGAAAAGGCCTTTTATGCTGCTGTATATACATGAGAGAAGGACCATTCTTTGTTCTGGGTGGTGGCGGATGTGTGGGCTGGCATGAGGAAATTCAATTATACGTGGTCGTCACAGGTGTTGAATTCCTCCGAGATCCATGCCTCATTCATTTTTGGAAATGTGAGGTAGCCCACACTGTCGTGAGCTAGGCGAGTGCGCTTATCGGTAACAATCCCCCCCTGCTGCACTGAACGTCCTTTCGGACAGGACACTCGACGAGGGGCAAGCCAAGAGTTCCATGGCAAATTGTGCCAGCTCTGGCCACAGGTCAAGCCTGCACACCCAGTAGTGCAGGGGTTCCTTGCTTCTCACATCGTCCACGTTGGCCGTTAACCCGATGTAGTCGGACTCCTGTTGTCTAGGTGTTCCGGCTGTCGATGGGTTGGCTGCAAAAATTATCTCATATCGGAAGTGACAAACATATCTTCAAAGCGCCCTCTTCTTGCAGGCGCGGTAGGATTGGTACCCGCATCTGTTTTGCTGTGGGTGGAAATTCCTCTGCCAGCACCCGCAATAGCAGGATACAGCATCTCTCGCAGCAAGGCCTGGAAATGCTGCATTCTGCCAGCCCTCTGTGATGCTGGTAACATGTCCGCCATTTTGTGTTTGTACCCGGGGGTCTAAGTACGTTGCCACCCAGTACAGGTCCTTGCCCTTTATGCTTTTTATACGGGGGTCTTGCTTCAAACACTGGAGCACTGCTTAGGAAAATGTTGTCCCCTGCCTCCTCCCCCCAGCCATGGACAATACCACAGATCCCCGAAAAGTTTAAAGTTCCCCTCAAAGCCTGCTCTTCTTGCTTCTCCTCCCCCCAGCCACCATCCTCCTCTGACTCCTCTTCACACTCCTGCTGACTTGTCTCAGATGGAGTAGCCCCCCTGGGAATTCATTCAGCATTGCAACTTCCTCATCTTCCAGCTCCCGCTCCTCGACAGCTTGATCAATGACATGACGCAATGCACGCTCCAGAAAGAAGGCGTAAGGTACTATGTCACTGATGGCGCCCTGGCTGCGACTAACCAGTTTGGTGATCTCATCAAATGGCCGCAGAAGTCTGCATGCGTCACACATGAGCAGCCACTGCCGCGGTGAAAAAAAAAACAAGCTCCCAGAACCTGTCCTGCTGTAGAGTTCGTACAGGTAGTCATTAATGGCACGTTGCTGCTGGATCAACCTATCAAGCATGTACAAGGTGGAGTTCCAACGCGTCGGGCTGTCATAAATCAGATGTCTGACGGGCATGTGGTGTCGCTGCTGAACTTCAGCAAGGCAAGCCATGGCCATGTAAGATCTTCTAAAATGGACAGATTTTCCTGGCCCACTGCAAGACATCCTGGACCCTGGGGTATTTGTCAAAGAATCGCTGCACGACTAAATTCAGGATGTGTCATTTTGCCCTGTTACAGTGCGCTCAGCAGATTGGCACTGTTGTCGCACACCACTTTACCAACTGTCAGATTGAGCGGGGTTAGCCACTGATTGTGCATTTATGAGGGACCACGCGTTCCCTATCCAGAAGGTAAACCTTTTCAATCTTGAGGCATCCCAGATTTCTGACACGGGCAAATAAATCAGCACGCTAAGGCACCTGTGGGATATCAGAAAGTTTGTGGAGACATGGACAAGGCTGAGCCGTGGAGCTATACTATGTGCCTATATATCAAGCTGCGCTTGTGAGTACAAAGACACAACTAATTTTCTGGTGACCTGCACTATATGTAAACTTTCTGATATCCCACAGGTGCCTTAGCGTGCTGGTAGTGGGGACCTGATTTTTTTGCCTGTGTCAGAAATCTTGGATGCCTCAAGATTGAAAAGGTTTACCTTTGGATAGGGAATGCGTGGTCTCTCATAAACGCATGGTCTGAACTTTGATCTTTACCCACGTAACAATTGGGAACCGCTGCGACAATTCTGGCATACGGATTGGGACTTTTTTTTATAATTTTCATTCTTTTAGCCACTGATTGGCCTGTGACTGCAGAGCTGAAAGCAGTGCAGGACCAGTTTGGCTCTTGTCTTCCAGGCATGACAACGTCTCACCTGGCAAGTCGAATAGGTTCTGGGGAGCTTGGGGTGCAGCAGAAGAGACGGTAGCAGTGGAAAAGGAGAAGTCCGCTGAGGAGGAGACGGAGGATTGAGTAGGAGGAGGAGAAGAGGAGGCAGGCCTGCATGCAATTTGTGGCTTTAACACCAAATCCACACGGGGCCACGGGTTACATGCTTGACGGCCATCAGAAGTTTCACCCAGTGGGCAGTAAAAGTTATGTACCTTCTCTGCCCGTGTTTGCTAGACCACGTGTCTGTGGTCAGATGCATCTTGGCACCAACACTGTGTGCCAGAGATATATTCACTTACCGCTGAACGTGGCCATATAGCTCTGGGATGCCCTTCTGGGAGAAATATTTCCTTCCTGGGACCTTCCATTGCGGTGTGCCAATGGCCACAAATTTTCTAAAGGCCTCCGAGTCCACCAGTTTATATGGCAGTAGTTTGCAGGCTAGCAGTTCCGACAAGTCAGCGGCCAACCTTTGGGCAAGACAACATTTTACTACAAAAAAATAACAAAAAACTGCAAAGCCATGTGCCAGCGTCCTGGAAGCGCAAGATGTGACCGTGCATAGTGGATGGCTCGCTCTAGATCCATTTGCAGTCTGCTTTTTGCCTCCGGTGCTCTGCATGTTCTGCGTGCTTATCCTCCTCCTCCTCCCTATCTGCTGCTCGGTCTCTCCCTCTGAACTCCCCTCATCTTCCTCTCTTGTGGGCACCCACGTGACGTCCATCGACACGTCGTCATTGTCACCTTCACCACCACTGACATTAGAGATCTAGGAGTAGGCAGCAACAGCAGGGACCACCTTCCTTGGGCTGATCTGGGTACTGTTGTCAGACCGCTGGGTGGTGGCTTTTGCTACCTCCTCTTCCTCATCCGATGCCAAGAATGGCTGCGCATCGGTAAGGTCTGGGAATGGATGGGAAAATAATTCCTCTGACTCGAGTGGAGGGACTATGGTGGTGGTGCTGTCTTTGGGGGTGCACACAGCAGAGAGTTAGGAGGGTGCAGAATCGGAAGGCTGAGTGAGCCACTCAACCAACTTTGGTGCGTCCTTTGACGTAATCGCACGCACCTTCTCCAACTTCCCACTTAGGCTCCTTCCTGGTATACCTGCCCGACCCCTACCAGCCCTGCGGAACGGCCTGCATCTTCCTCTGCCTGTAATTTTTTTAATCACCCTGTGCTAAAGTCCCTAGAGAAGTGCAGTATTTGTGGAAGCAGGTATATTGCAGGCCTCAATCAGTATTTGGTGGAAGCAGGTATATCAATCCCCTTTATCAGTATATTGTGGAAGCAGGTATATCGCACCCCTCAATCTATATATTGTGGAAGCAGGTATATCAAACCCCTTAATCAGTATTTTGCGGAAGCAGGTGTATCTCAGGCCTCAATTAGTATTTGGTGGAAATGGGTATATCGAAACCCCAAAAATGCATGCAATGGAGGATGCTGGCAGTGGACCACATACACCACAAAAACGTCCTACACAAGATGAAATAATGTGTGGATGAAAATATAAAAATACATAAATCACTGAAAAAAGGTCCACCACAATAATAAGCAACTGACCACAATCTGTTTTGCTTGTGTGAAAGAGGCCTAAAGGAAGGACTTGTGATTCTCCTTCCCCCTGAATCGACGTCTGGCATTGGCTCAAAAACTGCACCACAAATAGGCACAAAATATGTGTGACAATACCCCAAGGGTACCTGCACATGCCTTGCCGACTTTCCACAAGAATTTCTGTGTGTTTCCACACCAAAAACGGCATTTGTTTCTTGCAGTTTTTGATGCAGTTTTGCATTGCATTGAAAGGGGTGAAATCTACACAAAAAAATTGACATGGTGCAGGTCAATCTCTGCACGGACCGAAAACGCAAAGAGTACATGCATTTGTTTAATCTCATACATTTTGCTGGTACTGTTAAGCTACAGTTTTTGTGCAGGAGAATCCGTACAGGGAAAACATGTGTAATATGCAACGTGTGCAGGTAACCTTAAGGTGGTTTCCAGGCTCCAGGTATTAATAAACCATCCTCAGTAAATGAGAGCGGAGCTGCAGTAACCCGGGACGGCCACTACACTTTGAATGGAGCTAGTTCTAGTGCCAGAGGCTGCTGGGAGTATCAGACCAAATGACCTGATATTGATGACCTATCCTGAAAATGTCCTAAATATCTGGAGCTTGAAAATCCTTTTAATGTGTATGTACCATGCACAATGTTTGTTCAAGCATGTAGTTTCTAGGAGTAATGCACAGACAGTACCAGGAGATTATCCTCTGCCTCCAGTCTCCATTAGGGACAGGGTTTCTTCCATCGTCACCTTGGCTTATCTTATACTAGTTTTATTTTGAACTGTGATTGTGTGTTTACCAGTCTAGTGCGTATCTGCTGCGTGTGGCATGACATACAGTATAGATTCTCTGATTCCGTTCTTCCAAAAAACCAGAGGACCACCCAGTATTTGCCCAGGAGCCTTTTCTACCATTTGCATTCACTTCTAGGACAGTGAACACAATGGGTATCCTGAGAGCCTGCTCATTTGCTAGGCTTTATGAGTTATACACATGGGTTTATGGCTTCCCTGTCAGCCTTTTAATACCCCACAGAGCTGCATCTGTAGGAAGGAATTCACATTTAGCCAATTCCCTTCCTCCATGTAGTAGTGTAAGGGAATGTTTGTTTGAAATCTCTTTTTCTGACTTTTGCGATTTAGCTATGATGTCTTCCATCCACAAGATGGAGCCTTGTACCTTCTTAGGGATAGAAATAATGAAGTCAAATTGAGTCACTATTAAGCAGCACCAGTAATAATACTGAGATATTATCTGCTTCCATTTTTAGCATGGAACTCCCATAATGTTTTTAATGCACACTTACCTAATAATATATAAATCTTTAAAATAGCAAAGATTAGATAATATAGAAGGAAAAAAATACTGTGTTCTGACTGTAAGGTAAGGTTCACACTTGACATATTCATTGCTCATGTGATGATTTTCAGGCTTAAAAGAATTGTCCAGGATTTAGTCCCCCCCCCCCACAGCAGTACCTATGAAGATACATATACAGGGTGGGCCATTTATTTGGATACACCTTAATAAAATGGGAATGGTTGGTGATATTAACTTCCTGTTTGTTGCACATTAGTATATGTGAGGGGGGAAACTTTTCAAGATGAGTGGTGACCATGGTGGCCATTTTGAAGTCGGCAATTTTGAATCCAACTTTTGTTTTTTCCATAGGAAGAGGGTCATGTGACACATGAAACTTATTGGGAATTTCACAAGAAAAACAATGGTGTGCTTGGTTTTAACGTAACTTTATTCTTTCATGAGTTATTTACAAGTTTCTGACCACTTATAAAATGTGTTCAATGTGCTGCCCATTGTGTTGGATTGTCAATGTAACCCTCTTTTCCCACTCTTAACACACTGATAGCAACACCGCAGGAGAAATGCTAGCACAGGCTAGTCAGCTTTCCCAGAGGGGATGTACATGAGCTCTTTGCAAGTTCTGCCTCTAATGCCACCAGATGAGTATAAATCATTATAACGCTGTGTGATCTTATCAGGGGAGCAGAAGACAGAACGGGACCTCACACTGACACACACAGGTTTCTCACACTGGACTCACTCCTGTGTGGTGCTGATCTTTTTTCCTTGCCAAAGCAATTAGGTTTCTAGATTGCTAAGTAAGGTGTTTGTTGTCTGTTGTGTATCGACCTCTGTCCGTTTACTGGATTCTGACTCTCAGCTGCCCGTTCTGATCTGTGCCTGTTTACCTTTGTGACCCTCTACTGCCAGCACTGACCTCAGACCTGTATCACAAATTTGCATATACTCATCCTGCCTTGACCCTGGCCTTTTACTGACTTTTACTTTCTTTGGTGTCTCTGACCTCTGTGGGTCAGCTGTCAACCACAACGGGACTACCCCAGGAGGTAGCGGTCTGTGGCTCCCTGCAGCAAAGTCCAAATCCCTGAATAAGGGTTGAAGGGTGACTACCAGGGAGCCTCCAGGATAAGGTTTGGCCCAAAGTCAAACCAGTTGGTTGATCTGTGAAGATGTCCATGAAGGATTCATGTTTGGCCCGTGTGTCCTTTTTTTTCCCCCCTCTGTGTAGTATCCATATTTCACGTGCACTGCTTGGCCGAAAATCAATTTCCAGGGCATCTCCTAGCAACGATCCATAAACATCACGGACCAAACACGGATGCACGGATGGCATGCTTGTTGTGTACATGGTTTTCATGAACCCATAGACTATAATGTGTGTAAGGAATCTGTAGAAGAAAATTATATTTCTGATGTCACCTCCTGGCATTGAACCCCGTCTGTTAGTTGATGTTTTACCTTCTGCTTCTGTCTTTTTCAGACAGTCTCTCTACCCTATTTTGCTTAGGCCCCTGCACCTAGTTAAGGAAGGGACCGGCATCAATTTGCGGGCCATCATTTAGGCCGTATCATCCAAGTAGGTAGGGACATTGGTACAGGTCGAGCTTAGATCTGCACTGCTTTCTGCCTTACATGACATGGGGCCCTCATGTTTTCTAGTCTGCTGCTAAGTAGTGTGAATGCAATACTAAGTATTCACTCAAGGGCGATTTATACCTAATAGCAGTCATATGTAATCTACAAACAATGGAGAAAAATATATGTATTATATTTCGCTGTCGTATCACACTTGCTCCAGATAATGGTTCTTATCTCTAGATAACACACTGTATCAATAAGTCTGATGGTGTTGTGAACTAATCAATATTGTTGTTGCAGGTATCACTTAATTAGTACCTTAATTAGGCAACTCAATGGTGTCACACTTTACACATTGGCAAGTAGATTGCTCATTACTTGCATTTAGAAGGTATGAAATTATCTCACCCAGCAATGGAGACCTGAATGCCTTTATTTTCTGTGTACACCGTGGACCAAAGCAGTGTTTCATTTGTTTGGTCTCCCGCAGCGCCTATGGACAGTCTGCTGCACTGTGCAAAGATCTGGATGCTCGAGGTCCCTCTCTGCCCTCATTTGCCAGGGTAACCTATGGGCACCAGTGCCAGGAAGATGGTATCACAGTATCTGTAGTGATTATGCTGGTGTATAGGGCTGGCTTGGTATTGCCGTAGACGCATTTCAGAGTTGTCATAGATGCCTTCCTCAGTAGAGAACATATAATATGTATGGTATCTGACTTACTGATGAAGTATGCTAGCATAACAATATTATATAGAGATATGCACTATTATCTGGAGCAAGTTTGAAAAGGACAGCAGAAGATATGCATGTGTTTTGGTCCATTGATTGTGGATTACATATAATACCTAAGTAGTGGCTTAAGTAAACACCTAGTATTGTATTCTCGCAATTTGGCAGCAGTGTAGAAAACGTGAGGGCCCCTCTTAGTCTGCACGCATTGATTTATCCTCTCAGCACATTAGCACTTTGATATATGGTTCAAACCGTCTATTAGGTGTAGAAATATACATTACTTGGATGAGTCTGCTAAAATGTAGTACTTTACTCCAAGTTTGATTAAAAGTCTGGAATACAAAAAAAATTATTCCAGAGATGCTTACTCATTTTGCACAAGTCTGTGCTTCGTCACAGCATGTAGTCTCATAGGAACCTAAGTGATTTAAAAACCCATGGACCAGTAGGGTGACAGGAAGAACCGGAAATTACATAGCAAATATTAACAAAGCATGTACTGATATTGCAGAATACACAAAGTATCCCCAAAAAGACCCATTGCTGTTACATATTCATAGACAATTGTGCCCAGGACTACGCTCTGAGTGAGTGCTGGAGGGCCAACAGGTGGAGGGCTGCAGGTTGAGCATCCCTGTTCTATACTATCACAAACACAGATGTGTAATACTACCCAATAAGTAGTTTTTAGACATTGGGCACATCATTTTCTTATTGTTTTATTGTTATTATTATAGTGTGTGATAGTCTGGCAGTGTCACTATTAAATCAAATGGCACACGCATGCGTGAGAATACAGGACCAGCAGAGATGAAGTACTTAGTGCCTGGCCTCATCAATCAATAGTCTGAGGGAGGACTAAGCAGAGAAAGGAGGATAGCTTGGGTGTACTGAGAATAGCAGAAAAGCTCCGAAATCCTTGGTGCACTCAACCACAAATTTGCATATTTTAGGAAAATATTGAATTCTCAGCAATGGAACCACAGAGGTACTAGAAAACTGCATTGTTTTATTCAGGTGCTCAAACCCTACCTGGCAGTGGGCTGTGTTGCATAGGCATGTTCCTGCTGACAGGCTCCCTTTAAGATGTAAATGTGTGCACCAAAACTGCGCCATAAGTTTGGTGAAAAATTATGGTGCATGTTAAGCCAATAGTTTGTGTTAACTTACAGTAAACAGTCTAAAGGTGCCAGATTTATCGCCCAGAATCAGCCACTGTGATAAATCTATTGCATTTTAAACTCTCCAGGTTTACACTGTCTGAATCTTGGACATAATTAGTAAATAAGCCCCTCAGTTTTTTCCCATAAACTGTATTCCAGTAGACAGACCATTGCGAATGTTTGCTGTTTGTGGGATTTGGAAAAGTTTTGTAGTTGTATTGTACAGGTTGGCGACAAGATAAGCAGGAAGAAGAGTGGCCAGGAAGGGAGTCAACAGCGGAATACACAGCTCGATGTGGTAGACAATTTTCAGGAGGGAAGCGTTCCCTCCCAGAAATCATCTGCCCACTAATGGAGGAGACCGCTGCTATTACATGCAGCGATTTCCTCCACAGCATGGGGAGGAGCAATTGCTATGACATCGCTCGTCCCCATGCTTGTATAGTGGTTTGCCAGCGGCAGATTGTTATTAAACACCACAATCTCCCGCCTGCAAACAAAATAATTTTTTAACATGTCAAAAGATTTGGATTGCCTAATGAATGATCGTTTGCCTATTATACTGCAAGATGATCACTAATGAGCGTTCATACGAACACTTGTTAGCGATCATCTGCCGAAAAATCGGCAGGTGTAATACAGGCTAAAAGGGGTTATCCCATCTTGGACAATGGGGGCATATTGCTAGGATATGCCCCCATTGTCTAATAGGTGCGGGTCCCACCTCAAGAACGGAGCCGGGGAGAGTTGTGGCTGGAGGACCCCGTCCACCAGCAGGCGCAGCTCCCCTCCTCTCCCATTGAAGTGAATGGGAGCGCACTGTGCATGTGCGGCCACCGCTCCCATTCTTTTCTATGGCTATGGGGCCGACGGAAATAGCCAAGCTAGCGCTTGGCTGTTTTCGGTGGCTCCATAGAAATGAATGGAGGGTGGCTGCACATGCGCAGTGCGCCCTCCTCAAGTTTCTCTGCTCCGTTCTCCTTGTAGGTGCCCCCAGTGTCTAAGATGTGATAACCCCTTTAACTCAGTGCAAGGGGCAGGCGGGTCCAGGCAAGCAGTCATCAGCATATGAAAACCAAGGAGTGATAGAACATAAATAGTACCATAATGGTGGCTTAGGTGGGTGCACAAAGCTATACCTACATTGGTCCTCTGTAGCATGGCGAAGTAATGTATTTCCTGAGGTCATTATCAGGTTCAGTGATTTGTGGGGGCTTGTACTGTACTTGCACTGGAAAGTAATAAGCAGCATAGCAACAATTTTTTATTTTGTCTTTTACCTTTTAGCTGAGGTCCGAGAGAAGAGAGCAGTGCCAAACTGGAGCATGACGGCTTCGGATTTCTATGGCTGGGTGGATGAACTGCGTAGACTGGCTGCTTATGACAAGACAAATGAAATGGCCCGGACCTACTGGGCTCATTTTCCTATTGCATCTCATTTAGGTTACGATGATCATGATGATGAAGAATAGTTTCATCTGTGTTCGAAATACTGCATATTTGATGCTGTTGGTGTATTCATGCTACCACTACTTATTTCTATACTGTAGGTACACATAGGTAGTTAATTTATAATACTGAAAAGTAATGACCTTAACAGGATGCTGTATAAGGAAGGACCTAGTTAATATGCGTATAAATCCTGATATTTTTTAAAATATATTATCTACAAGTGGCCACACAAAGTTTTTGAAGGCCTGTCAGTAAACAAAAAATTAGGTGGGACCTCTTTATATGACATAAAAATGTTTTAAATACTTTTTAATTAATAAATAAAAAATTGTTAAGAATCTCATCTTATTCCTGGATGTTTGGTTGTATCTTAAGCCCACAATTATAATAATGCCTTGCTGTAACCAATAAATGTCTACCAGACGGGTACTACTAAAGGGTATTCTCATCTCAGACATCGATGGCATATCTCTCCATAACTCCCCCTAACTTATATGGGAGTGCAGCATAGTAATCTCATCTGTTTCCAAAAACCTGGCCACCTCTTACAGACACAACTTTATAACACCACCATCCAAAAGTTGAACAATATCATCATACCAGGACTAAATAACACCACAATAAAGTAACTAATACCACTCCATATTGACTGAATAATACCTCTGTATCTGGTGTCTTTTTCGTTTTCTCATCCTGCCAGACCACCGTGATGATTTCTTATAACTATGACTCGCCTTTGCTGAATTTATTGCACCAACAACTTTGGGTTCTTGTCTTTCCACCATATCTAAACCCACTATAGGAACAATGAGGGTCATTTAGCAATCTGAATTAGCCTAAATTAGGTGTATTTCAGGCACAGATTGCGGCACAACAGCTAGTTGCAACGAAATCGGCGACTTTTCCCTGCTCACGCTAGGTGAAAAATTCTGGGCGTGGAAGGGGACGGGCCAGCAGACTCATCTCATTTACCATTTTCGATGCCTGTTTTAGGAGTAGAAAATGGTCTAAATGTAAGCCTGCTAGGAAGCTGTCTTACATTTAGACTGGTACTGGATGTGCCAAAGTTATGTAGAGGCCGGCGCCTCTTCATAACTTCAGCAGATCCACTGCCAGATATAGGGGTCATTAAGACAGGCGTTTAAAACGCTGGCCTTAATAAATGACCCCAATATTCTTATTCTGTTGCTATCCCTAAACTGAGTTGCCCTGCTGCCACTTGTGCTTCTAACCTTAATGGAGCATGTACCCACATCACATTTCTGTGCAGAGTGGCATGTGAAATAACGGTCTCTTGTAAAATGACCCCCATTATTTTTGCCTAGTGTTTCTTAATAGTGTTTACAACCCCATACAGAGACAGTGTGAGCAGTATTGTATAAATCTCTCTGGAATATTTCATGACGAATTGGCACTGTGTATATTAATTATACAGTGATCAAGGCACAAAGTCACACACTGTAAAATCAAATATCACTGTCAGCAATGTAATAACAGAATTAGCCAAGTGGAAAATATCAATTATACATCTACACCTGAGCACCATCTTACAGATACACAGGATTTCTTCAAGTTCTTTAGAAGATGTGAAATCGTAAGGCTACATGCACATGACCGTTGTGTGTTTCCGCGTCCGTTCCTTTATTATAATTTTTTTATGCGGATAGGATGAGTACCCATTAATTTCTTTGGAGCCGTTGAAAATGAGGTGTAGTCAACCATTTGGTTTCCACGTCCGCTGTCCGTGGTTCCCTTCCGCAAAAAAAGTAAAGCATGTCCTATTCTTCGCAATGAACGGTTTGCGCACCCATTGAAGTCAATGGGTCCGCAAAAAAATGCAATGACCAAAGGAAGCAATCCATATGTCATCCGCATCCGCATTTTTTGGCGGATGCTTGCTATGAAACCCCTGTCCAAGGCCTGTGAACTTCTACAGGAAGATGAAACTGGCTTTGGCGAGACAGTTTGGAGATACTATCCTGCTGAAGTGTTTGGCAAGTGCTGCTTCAAAAATGCCCTGCTGAGATGTAGAAAAACTCATAACCCTTGTCCAGGAACGCCCAGAGCTCTGGGACACCAGGACCAATGTCGATCATGATAAAATCAAAAAAGATGGGTCCTGGGAGAAAGTTTCAAGAAGGATGAAGCCTGGAGAATGGGACTGAGCAGACAGCAAAGGTCGTGCTGATTTAGGTTCGTGCAAGCTGCCATATGTGGTTTTGTGTCCTTGCCCTTGTGTCCCGCCCCTGTGTTCTCCATAATTTGGGAATTAGTCACATGAGGTAATACTCTTGTCCCTTTTGTGGACATACTTCTGTTTTTCCCTGTGCATGTTTGTCATTCATTATGTGTTTTCAAACATGTGAAGACAAACATGTTTAATGCATGTCATGACCTTTGCTCCAGCACACAGTGGTGATGTATAGACGGCGTCCACCCTTTACAGTTTTGTACACATGTGGGCCTGTTAGAATTGATATGGAGACATCCGTCCCCTTTCCAAACATATTATTATATTGTTAAAGGTATATTCACCTCCTTCATCCATGTTGTACACATTAGTATCCATTGGTCCACATCAGTACGACAATGTACCGTCCGACATTGCCCTGGTGTGTATTTTCATAGGCATTTCATGTACGTTTTCAAACGCTGCTGGTAGCCAGACCTGGGCCGACATGTTGCAAAGGACATTGTTTTGCTGTTGTGGAGTTTGGACTGGTGAGGTGACCGTGTAAGCGGCGACCATATTAATCCCTGCAAAACGATGTAGAAAAGCATTAGCTGTGTATACAGACCTAACTCGGACTGGGACATGCCTGGGCCGTGTAGTTACAGTGGGCGGCACATAGACATCTGTGACTGATATGTAGGCTGCGGCCTGTTATTGAGCTATGCCCTACTGTACTATGTGCTATTTATTATCCCCTTTTTAGCATGTATTTCAAGCTATTTCAGTTTACGGTCATCATTTGATGTTACTTTGAATGTGTATTTGTATTTTTACGCACAACTTATCTTATGTATTGTTTTAAATGTTTTATGTTTCCACTGTCAAAAAAAATGAAGACAAGGTGGAACAGTTGTCGAGACCAGTCGTGATTCGTGAACTTACTGAAAAGGGTCGCAGTGGTAAAGGGGGTCACGTAAAAGGCCCTATTTGTAAACTGAACAATTGAGGTTCCTTAGACCTTTGATGGATTTAAGGCCGTATGTTTTGTTCATAAATCCTGAACCATGTTTGTAACTGTTCACTATTTATCTATTTCAGGGATGGCCAACCTGCGGACCTCCCAGATGTAGCAAAACTACAACTCCCAGCATGCCTGGACAGGCTACAGCTATCAGTCTACAGGAGGTCATTGTGGGAGTTGTAGTTTTACAACAGCTGGAGGTACACAGGTTGAGCATCCCTGGTCTATTTAAAGACCTTTCATCTGGATGTGGTATGAAATATATGATGGCTGTGGCCTACCCATCTGATCATGTATTATTTTATAAAAGAGGATGCACAGTTTGTTTTGTGCTGACTTCTACGTGATGGTTGGCAGTTATTTTTAATGTTGGCTTCCAACTCGCCTGCGCAAAAATCCACTAAATCGCTGTTCATCAAAGTATGGCAAGCAATGTTTTTGGTCCTATCCATTTATATATACAGACTGACCAAATTTAAGCCTTTGGTTAACTCAGGAATGTTATGACATTTTTTTAAAACTCTGACAGCTCTAAAGACCCACGCACCGACATAATGTTCTTTGGTTATTTGAACAATATTCAAAGCAACAGTCTGCCAATTTTTGTTTTATGTCATGTGGTAACAAATTTTTCATGGCGAACATTTGTAATCCTTGTTGTTTCTGTGCAGGCTCACCTTATATGTCGGACATGCAGCACTATTATTGCATTGTATTCAGAATGCTAGTTGTGGCTAATGTCCTATATGGAGGTGGGGAAACTCCTGCTGTATTCTCACCAGCATCCAGTCCAAACCCAACCCCGGCTGAAGAACCACAACCGCAGACTAGGGAAACATCAAGGCCTGCACAAGGGAGCCCTGCACCAGCCCAACAACCCAGACGAAAGAGGGTTTTCAGTCGTCCTTCTTCAGGACTAGCTAGTCGGGAACTAATAGATTCCCAATTTGTGGACTACCTAGCCCGGAAGAGGGATGATGTTCAGGAGGCGATCATGATAAGGGGGATGGCGCCATTGCTGTGGCGTGTACCTCCCGAGAGGCAAAGTTGTTGCATGTCCTCAATGGCTAGCGTCCTCCAAATGTATGCCTCCCCATACCAAGGGGACATACATTCCTTAATTGATACCCTGCGGCACCAGACTATCTTTGCCCCCAGTCAAATCCCCCCTTCCTTCCACCTTGCCAGCCACCAGTCAGAGGACCTTCAATACCAGCACAATGCTTTTCCATGCCCCAAAACACAACCCCCCCCCCCCCTTTTCACAACCTGCTTTTCCAGGCCATTATACATCAGTGGCCCTAGATCAGGGGAATGTGCAGCAGGGACCCTCTTATGGACCAACCTCATTTATGAGGGATTTGTTAAATTTGTAGTGTTTTTTTTTTTTTAACGTTTTTCATCTATTCTAAAACATTAGTGACATGATTTGTCTATTTTTGGGGGATTTGAGTTTTTATAGGATAAGTAAAAAACCTATGTTAAAATCACTTGGTTGTTGGTCTTGCTTGTAAAAACAATGATGTAATTCCCTTTTAACATAAGAGATAGACACACACACAATCTATCTATAAAATAAAAAAAACTATGAAGCCCAGAAGATATCAAACCCCGCCACGAATAGCATCCAACTGCCATGGCACGGCCCCATCTGGGCTGCTGAAATAGTCTGCATACATTTCCCGAACTGCAATGCAGTACCAGGTTGTCTATGCAAGGTGAGATCCAAACCCACACCGGATGATGTGGGAAATTGTTTCTGGTCAACAGCAGAGAAAGGATTGTGCATCCTGGTGAAGTTGTGTAAAACAACACAAGCTTGAATCACCAGCATAGCATTCTCCAGATCCATCTGTATGGATTAATTAAACACCCTCCATTTGCTGCAGAGTATGCCGAAAGCGCACTCAACATACCGACGGGCACGAGTCAATCGGTAGTTGAAAATACATCTCCTGACATCCAAACTGCGTCTGGGGAAGGGCCGCAAAACATGGGGAGTCAATGCAAACCCTTCATCAGCCATGATGACAAATGGAGCCGGCGAACCTGTATATCCAGGCAATCTGGTTGACTCAAAGCCGCTCACCCAATCTAGAAGCACTAAAGATGCGAGCATCTGAAGTGCTTTCATAGGCCCCAATATCAACCATTATAAACCGGTAGTTACTATCAGCCAAAGCCAAAAGCACTACCGAAAAATATTGTATATAATTAAATAATCGGCTGCCAGAGTGAGGCGGCTTCTGAACACGAATGTGCTTGCCATCCAGTGCCCCAATGCAGTTAGGAAACTGCGCACATTCATTGAAGCCATCAGCGATCAGAACCCAATCCTCCGCCTTGGGCTGTGGCATCACCGCCTCTCGGAGTCTATGCCAGATGACATAATAGGAGTTTATTGCAGCTGGAAAATGCTTACTAAAATTGTTTGTAGTAGACAAAAAAGCTAACCATTTGTTGTCCCTTTTTAGTACATAATTTCGTTTAAAAAAAACATTTACAACACAGCTAAACACTACAACACAAATGTTGTTCTGGGCCCTACTCTGACAGGATTTTGAGCCTTTCCTCTGGAGTAATGCAGCGCCTCATATTGGTGTCCTGGAAGCTGAGGACAGTACGTAGAGACGACAGCAGGCAATCAAAGATAGACACTGACATCCGACAGAACGACCAGAACTTTTCAGGATGGTGACGAAGATCAGTGTAGAGGGTATTGAAGTGGCCTTTCCTGTACCGTTGGGAAATAATGGGTCTCCTCTTTCTCCTCGATTCCTCATCCAGCAGAAGGAACTGCTGTCCGCGTCGCCTAGCAAAAAGCCAGTACGCTATGGCCTCATCCTCAGAGTCATCTGCCATGGTCAAACCAAGACAAAAAATGCACGAATCCTATGAACTGAATGCCAACAGCACTCTGTAGCCTGGAAAGACTGCAAAAAATGTCCACCAAACACCCTGATGATAAGCATATATACCTGTATCCTGGGTGGGGATAGTTAAATTTCAATAAATTACAGGCTTCTGTTTTTTTTGAGGACCACAAAAAAAATAAAAAAAATAATGAAGACACACTGAAAAACAACCAACATAATTTACGGACGGAACGGATGTGTAAACAAAAAAAAAAAGGAAACACAGATCTGTGATTTGCGTACCACAAAAAACGACGTTTGTGTGCATGTAGCCTAACACTGAGAAACACATTTAATTTAGCAAGCAACTGGTCCTGCATAACTAATAACTGATAGAATGTAAACGGAATTCTATGGAGGAGATGTACTAAGCTAAATGCAACAGAATCCTGGCTTAATTTGCTTAAAAAAACTAACATACTTGATTTGCACCACAATAATTACACAGATATAAATATCCAGAGTAACCCCATGTGCAAGGCGGAGAGCAGCTATACAGGGTGGTAGTGACTCAGTAAGGTCCTGATAGGTTGTCACAGGTATCTGGAACCATGGTGACTGCAGTGCATCCCACAGCTGCTGGAGGGTGTATGGGGAGGATCCATAAAGAGAACATGACAATGGAGGTGGACCTACAGATTCTCAAATAGGTTCAGGTCTGGAGAATTAGGGGGACAGAGTTGTACATGGATGGGAGGCATTAAAATGTGTAATCAGAGGTAGGCTGATCTCCCATGCTTCCGAGCTTTAGAAGATGCGTTCCGCGGAGATTGCAGAACTCCTGCGGAAATTGGCCAATTTCGAGCGACACCATAAAAAAATACCCCTCGTTGATAGTGTTTTACGAGCTAAGCGACACTAGATCTGCTTTACGGAAAATTACCGACACAAAATACCTGGGGGCCAGATATAAACTCAGGAAACTCGTCTATGGTCATGGGGACAAGAGCGGTAGGCTCTTAGCCCAGAATGTTACGTGCCAGGCAACCAGTCACCTACATCCCTTCACTTAATTGTAGGAATGGGGGCAAGGTCCATACTACTAGGGATATTTTGCAAGAGTTCCAATCTTACTATGAAATCCTTTATAATTTGAAAGGGAAGTACGCTAATTTGGCTCCAGACCTGAAAGTTCTGAAAATTAGGCAATATATGTCACAATAATTGGGCCCTAAATTATCTACGGAGGAGAGGGGCAATTTGGAGAGGGATTTCTCCCTTCACGAGATTCAGGGGGTTGTTAAAAGATTAGAGGTCAGTAAATGCCTGGGCCCGGATGGCTTCACCCCTTGCTTTTATAAGACATTTCTAGATGATATTTCCCATCCCCTCACCAATATGGGTAATTCTATAACAAATGGCTCTTGCTTCCCAGTTCAGGCTTTGATGTACTTCCCAAACAGGGTAAAGACCCTTTGGTGTGCAGCAATTACCGCCCAATTTCACTGATCAACATTGATGTGAAGATTTATGCCAAAATACTTGCCGACAGGCTGAAAGTCTACATGCCGTCTTTGATTCATGCAGACCAGGTGGGCTGTCCCTGGATGGGAAGCAAGAGACAATACTATCAGATCTTTAGCCCATATCGTGAGGGCCACCTCTTCCTGATCCCCCCTATGCCTCCTTTCGGTCGACGCTGAAAAAGCCTTTGACCGGGTAGATAGGGTATTTTTGCAGCAGGCTCTGGGGGCTTTCGGACTGGGTCCCAATATGACACATAGGTTTCTTGCCTCATATCACAACCCTAGAGCTCAGATGCGGGTGAACGTGATCCGGTCGTTGGTTTCCCCAACATTTTGAGGGAGTTCTCACTCTTCGGGGACTTAAGCAACTTCAAGGTGAACCTCAACAAGTCCGAGATACTTAATGTCAACATACCGCAGTTTCTTCCCTGAAAGCTTTGTTTTCTTTTCAATGGAAACAGGATTGTATCTCATACCTGGGAACAGCCATTCCATCCCGTTTAGCTAACCTGTATCAACAGAATTTTGTTCCGCTTTTAGAGGACATTAAGAAAGACTTACTGTCATGGGGGAGACTTCCTCTATCGTGGTTTGGGAGAATACACACGCTAAAGATGAATGTGCTGCCAAGAATTCTGTACCTCTTTAGAACCATCCCCATCCCACTGTTCTTGGACTTCATTTGGGCTGGCTCGTCCCCTAGATTGGGGATGCGTTTTTTAACAAGTTCCAAATTACTGCGTTAAATAGTTAAAACTTTACAGACCCAAAAGTCCTTTTAAGGACTATTGTGTGTGGCAGCAATATCTATTTTTAGCGCATCCTGCGCTAAATAGCGCGCAATAGTTGGGCCGCTACAGACAGCGACATTAGCTGTGCCACATCTCCTGTGTAAAGTGTGCACATCCCAAAAATATCTGTGACATCCAGTGTACTTTTTCCGTAGACGGTGTCCGCTGCGGAGAGTGATATTAGCTGCACCACATCTCCAGTGTAAAGTGTGCGCATCCCAAAAATTTCTGTGAGGCTCCATTCACACGTTCGCAATTTTCCTTACGGTCCGTTTTTTTGCGGATCCGTGTTTCCGTAAAAAACCTTCAGTTTTTTACAAAACTGCATTCACATCCTTTCTGTGTTTCCGCAGAAATAAAAAAGGAAGGAGGAATACATGCTGCTAGGGTAATGCGGATGATATGCGGATGTTAAGTGGATGACATTTGGTGTCTTTCCGCATGTCATCCGCTTTTTTGAGGACCCATTCAGTACAATGGGGCCGCGGAGCGCAATTTGTGGCCAAAAGTAGGACATGCTTCATTTTTTTTTTTTACGGAACCGCATCACGGAAGTGCTGATGCGGACAGCAATTACTCCCCCATTGAAATGAATGGATCCGCACCTGTTCCGCAAAATTGCGGAACAGATGCGGATGGAAAATTGCGGACGTGTGAATGGAGCCTCACATCCAGTGTCCTTTTTCAATAAGCAGTGTCCGCTGCGGACAGTGACATTAGCTGCGCCACATCTCCTGTGAAAAGTGTGTGCATCCCAAAAATATCTGTGACATACAGTGTCCGTAGACGGTGTCCGCTTCTGACATTACCAGTGCCACATCTGCAGTGTAACATGTGCGCTGAAAAAATTTATCTGTGACATACAGTGCACTTTTTTGCGTAGACGCTGCGGACAGTGACATTATCCGTGGTACCTCTCCTTTATAATGTTTCCTCAAATACCTGTGACATTCCCTGTAATTTTTTATTAGCCGCTGGTGACAGCATTGACATTACCGGCGGGATATCTCCTGTGTGACATTTCCACATCCCAAATACCTTTTTAAATTTGTTTGCACATACACTTCCAAATCCTACGCTACTGTACGTGTGACAGACTTTCAAACTATATAACATTTAATATGAAGAAGGGGAGCAGTAAGGGATTGAGCAGTGGCCATGATGCTGATGGTGCACGCAGGGGCCATGGCCCTGGGCGCGATAAAACCTTCCTCCCACCATGGAGAGTCGGGGCAAACAAGTGATCCCACACTCGAATATTCCGAGGAGCTCTTTTCAGCGCCATTCCTTGATTTGGCCCTCTCGCCAAACATGCTTGAAGAGGGACAGATCATGTGCCCTGATTCCAAAACTCTTGAGCATCCACAGTCACAAGAAGATGATGGTGGGGAACGACAATTACTGTTTAATAAGGTGGATGATGAGAGACAGTTGCCAATAAGTCAACAGCAATTACTGTCTCAAGAGGTTGATGAAGAGGATGAGACAGTTGTAAATCACTGAGGTTTTGGTTAGGTCAACAAGTCAGGAGGATGAACAGAGTGAGGAAGTGGAGGAGGAGGTAGTGGACGATTAAGTCACTGACCCAACCTGGGAAGGTGAAAAGCCGAGCGAGGACAGCAGTACAGAGGGGGAGGGATCTGCAGCACCGCAACAGGCTGGAAAAGGCAGTGAGGTGGAAAAAGGGAGAAGGCGGGCCACACCAAACAGGCCCGCAACGGAGCACCCCCTCGCGGAAATTTCCCTTGCCAAGGGGTAGGTGTTCCGCAGACTGGCACTTTTTTGAGGAAAGTACGGACAACAAAAGAATAGTAATAGTTTGCAACCTGTGCCACACCAAAATAAGCCGGGGCGTGAACAATGGCAACCTCACCACCACCAGCATGATCCACCACATGGCATCCAAGGACCGTAATAAGTGGGACGAATGCCTGGGTCCACAATCTGTGTCTGCGGGTCACAACACTGCCTCCTCTTCCTCTGTGTTACATGCTGGCCAATCCCCTGTCCAAGGCGCAGGCCCGAATGCCTCCCGTCCTGCACCTAGACCTTCGCAAGCACCATCAGCGACCACATCCACTTCCGTGTCACAGCGCAGCGTACAAATGTCCTTACCCCAGGCATTTGAATGCAAGCAAAGATACCCTGCCACTCAGCCACAGCCATAGCACTAAATGCGCAACTTTCCAAATTACTGGCCCTGGAAATGTTGCCATTTAGGCTTGTGGACACTGAGGCCTTGTGCAGCCTGATGTCGGCAGATTCCAGCCGCCACTATTTTTCAGGGTGTGCCGTGCCCGCCTTACACCAACATGTGTCCCGTAACATCACACGTGCCCTGATGAACGCAGTTACTAGGAAGTTCCACTTAACCACGGACACATGGACAAGTGCATTCGGTCAGGGACATTACATTTTCCTGATGGCACACTGGGTGAATGTTGTGGAGGCCGGGAGCGAGTCGTACCCTGGGATGGCACAGGTGCTACCAACGCCAAGGATTGCGGGCCCTATGTCGATAAGGGTTTCAGCCCACACCTACGTTGGTGGCTCCAACCCCCACTTCTCCTCCTCCGCTTCTTCCTCCACTTCCACCTCAGAATTATCCGCGTGCAGCACCAGTCAGCCATCAGTCGGTATCTGGAAGCAGTGCAGCACTGCAGTGGGGAAGCGGCAACAGGCCGTGCTGAAGATGATATGCTTAGGGGACAAACAGCACACTGCAGCAGAGCTGTGGCAGGGGATAAGAGAACAGACTAAGCTGTGTCTCTTGCTACTCAACCTATAACCAGGCATGGTTGTGTCTGATAATGGCCGTAACTTGGTCCCATGCCAAACCCACGTCTTAAACTTAGTGGTTCAGCGGTTTCTCAAAACCCACCCCAATTTGCCTGAGCTACTGGTGAAGGTGTGCTGCGTGTGTGCACATTTCCGCAAGTCATCGACAGCTTCAGCCGGTCTGTCAACTCTGCAGCATCGCTGTAAATTGCCAGCTCACCGGCTGTTGTGCGACATGAGCACGCACTGGAACTCGACGTTCCACATGTTGGCCAGGCTTTGTGAGCAGCAGAGGGCAGTAGTGGAATACCAGCTGCAACATGGTCGTCGTCTTTCCAGTCAGCTTCCGCTCTTCACAAGCGACGAGTGGGCATAGATGTCAGATCTCTGTGAAGTTTTACGCAACTTTGTGGAATCAACACAGATGGTGAGCGGCGATAACGCTATTATCAGCGTAACCATCCTACTTCTGTGTCTACTCAATTGTTTGCTGCTCACAATTAAGGACAACGCTTTGCATGTGGAAGAGCTGGAAATGGGGGAAGACATTACGCAGGGTGATAGCCAGACCACCCTCAGTTCGATGAAGAGGAGGAGCAGGAGACGGTTGCCTCCGCTACAGAGGGTAGTACCCATGGAAGTTTAATTCCATATGTTCTGCCTTGGTGGGCAGAAGAGGAGGAAGAGGATGTGGAGATTGAGAGTCATCCTCCTGATGACGACAGCAAAGTCTTGCCTGTTGGTACTCTGGCACACATGGCTGATTTCATGTTAGGCTGCCTTTCCAGCGACCCGCACATTATGCGCATTTTAGACAGCACGGATTACTAGTTGTTCACTCTTCTCAACCTCCGCTACAAAGAGAACTTCTCTTCTCATCTTTTATTCCTCTGGTGGAGAGGGCGAGGTTTTGCTGGACTGTTTTTTTTTTTACACCATGTCCCATTTGAAGCCCCCCTGATGCACCCCTAGAGAAGAAACTCCCAAAAAGTGACCCCATTTTAGAAACTACGGTATAGGGTGGCAGTTTTGTTAGTACTAGTTTAGGGTACATATGATTTTTGGTTGCTCTATATTACACTTTTTGTGAGGCAAGGTAACAAAAAAAATTGCTGTTTTGGCACCGTTTTTATTTTTTGTTATTTACAACATTCATCTGACAGGTTAGATCATGTGATATTTTTATAGACCCGGTTGTCACGGACGCGACGATACCTAATATGTATACTTTTTTTTATTTATGTAAGTTTTACACAATGATTTCCTTTTTTAAAACAAAAATAATAATGTTTGAGTGTTTCCATAGTCTGAGAGCCATAATTTTTTCAGTTTTTGGGCGATTACCTTGGGTAGGGTTTGATTTTTGTGGGATGAGATGATGGTTTTATTGGCACTATTTTGGGGTGCGTGTGACTTTTTGATCGCTTGCTATTACACTTTTTGTGATGTAAGGTGACAAAAAAATGGTTTATGTAGCACAGTTTTTATTTTTTACGGTGTTCATCTGAAGGGTTAGGTCATGTGATATTTTTATACAGCCAGTCAATATGGACGCGGTGATACCTAATATGTATACTTTTTTTTATTTATGTAAGTTTTACACAATGATTTCATTTTTGAAGCAAAAAAAATCATGTTTTAGTGTTTCCATAGTCTGAGAGCCATAATTTTTTCAGTTTTTGGGCGATTACTTTGGGTAGGGTATGATTTTTGCGGGATGAGATGACGGTTTTATTGGCACTATTTTTGGGTGCATATGACTTTTTGATCGCTTGCTATTACACTTTTTGTGATGTAAGGTGACAAAAAAATGGTTTATTTAGCACAGTTTTTATTTTTTACGGTGTTCATCTGAAGGGTTAGGTCATGTGATATTTTTATACAGCCAGTCAATATGGACGCGGTGATACCTAATATGTATACTTTTTTTTATTTATGTACGTTTTACACAATAATATCATTTTTGAAACAAAAAAAAATCATGTTTTAGTGTCTCCATATTCTGAGAGCCATAGTTTTTTCAGTTTTTTTGGCGATTATCTTAGGTAGGGTCTCTTTTTTTGTGGGATGAGATGACGGTTTGATTGGCACTATTTTGGGGTGCATATGACTTTTTGATCGCTTGCTATTACACTTTTTGTGATGTAAGGTGACAAAAAATGGTTTATTTAGCACAGTTTTTTTTTTTTTACGGTATTTATCTGAGGCATTAGTTCATGTGATATGTAAGTTTTACACAATAATATCATTTTTGAAACAAAAAAAATGATATTTTAGTGTCTCCATATTCTGAGCCATGTTTTTTTTTTATTTTTGGGCGATTGTCTCAGGTAGGGGCTCATTTTTTTGCAGGGTGAGGTGACGGGTAGATTGGTACTATTTTGGTGGGCAAATGCCATTTTGATCGCTTGCTGTTGTACTTTTTGTGATGTAAGGTGACAAAAAAAATGGTTTATTTAGCACAGTTTTTATTTTTTATTTTTTACGGTGTTCATCTGAGGGGTTAGGTCATGTGGTATGTTTATAGAGCCGGTCGATATGGACGCGGCGATACCTAATTAGTGTACTTTTCCCCCCCCTATTTTTTACCTAATTTTTTAAACTTTATTTGGGGAATTTTTTAAACTTTATTTGACGTTTTTGTTTATTTTTACTTGAAACTTTAAATTTTTTTGGGGGAAAACTCTATTTTTTCAACCTTTTTTTTACTTTATTGTTTGTCTCACTTTGGGACTTGAACTTTTGGGGGTATATTCCTTTACAATGCATTCCAATACTTCTGTATTGGAATGCATTGGCTGTATTCGTAATACACTGTACTACTCATACAGCTTCCGGGGCCTGTGAGATCCAGGGGGCTGGATCTCACAGGCACGTCACCGGAAGGCAGCGCGATGCCTTCCTTAGACATCGCACTGCCTTCCATGCCATCGGGTCCCCCCTAAAGCCACATGGGGACCCGATGGCACCACTGCCCGCAACCGCCGGATAAGGTAAAAGCTGCAAACCGCAGGTCTGAATTGACCTGTGGTTTACGGCGATCGCCGACACGGGGGGGGGGGGGTCACGCCCCCCGGCATTGTGACAGGATGCCTGCTGAATGATTTCAGTGGTCATCCTGTTGCGATTAACCCCCGCCGCAATCGCGATTTAAACTTAGGACATACCGGTACGCCCTGAGTCCTTAAGGACTCGGGAAATAGGGAGTACCGGTACGCCCTAAGTCCTTAAGGGGTTAAGGTGAAAAATGGCTTGGTTCTGAAGGAACACTTCCTTCCTGACAGTCACCTGCATAATCTGGCTGATACAGCCAATGCCAGCTGTTTTCTGCATCGGGGGCCGCGTTTCGGAGGTTCCCAATGCACAGTCACCATCCAACTTGAAAGGGTCCGATATCCGTCCACACCGCAAAAAAATTGAATATGTCAAGTGATTGTATTTGTGGGCAGCTATACATGCATAGCTGGAAAACGGCCCTGTGGATGAGGCCCTACTCATATATTCAGTAGAAGAGCTAGAAGTAATTACCAAAGTAATTAACCAAGCAATCAATACTTGGGACAGTCAGATAGTGCTGGTGGGACCAAAGACCGTATTGTAAGTATACTTTTAATATTGTCTTTCTTAGGACAGACAGATTAGGTGGCGAGTAGTGTTGAGCGAGCATGCTCGGCCGAATACCTGTTCGATTCGAGCATCGCTATGCTCGGCACATGGCGGTACTCGGCCGAGCGCCATGCTCGAGTCTTCTCCCCGCATGTTTCACGGTTGCTAAGCAGCCAATAAACGTGCAGGTAAGTATTGCCATGTTGGCTACTTACAGTGATTGGCTGACCGGAACGAGTTATCGGGTGCTATATAACACCGGATGACGCAGGTTCGGCTCATTGTGAGTCAGGGAGAGCTGCGCTTAGGAAGGGACAGATAGTTTCGGGACTGTGGTCGCAATATATTCGATAGAAAAAGTTTCAAAGACCCAAAAGTTATTTTAAGGACTATTGTGTGTGGTAGCAGGCTGGCAGCAATATAATTTAGCCAGCAAATTTCTTTTTCCGATACTTTACAATACTTTTTAGATAGAGGGTGTCTGCAGTGACTTTTGACATCTGTGTTGCAATACCTTCTGTGTGTCAGGGCCAGATATTGGGAAAAATATTACTGACAACAAATACAGTCAGGTCCATAAATATTGGGACATCAACACAATTCTAACATTTTTGGCTCTATACACCACCACAATGGATTTGAAATTAAATGAACAAGATGTGGTTTAACTGCAGACTGTCAGCTTTAATTTGAGGGTATTTACATCCAAATCAGGTGAACGGTGTAGGAATTAAAACAGTTTGCATATGTGCCTCCCACTTGTTAAGGGACCAAAAGTAATGGGACAGTTGGCTTCTCAGCTGTTCCATTGCCAGGTGTGTGTTATTCCCTCATTATCCCAATTACAATGAGCAGATAAAAGGTCCAGAGTTCATTTCAAGTGTGCTATTTGCATTTGGAATCTGTTGCTGTCAACTCTCAAGATGAGATCCAAAGAGCTGTCACTATCAGTGAAGCAAGCCACCATTAGGCTGAAAAAAACAAATCAAACCCATCAGAGAGATAGCAAAAACATTAGGCATGGCCAAAACAACTGTTTGGAACATTCTTAAAAAGAAGGAATGCACCGGTGAGCTCAGCAACACCAAAAGACCCGGAAGACCACGGAAAGCAACTGTGGTGGATGACCGAAGAACTCTTTCCCTGGTGAAGAAAACACCCTTCACAACAGTTGGCCAGATCAAGAACACTTTCCAGGAAGTAGGTGTATGTGTGTCAAAGTCAACAATCAAGAGAAGACTTCACCAGAGTGAATACAGAGGGTTCACCACAAGATGATTGATGAGCCTCAAAAACGGGAAGGCCAGATTAGAGTTTGCCAAACGACATCTAAAAAAGCCTTCACAGTTCTGGAACAACATCCTATGGATAGATAAGACCAAGATCAACTTGTACTAGAGTTGTGGGAAGAGAAGAGTATGGAGAAGGAAAGGATCTGAATTGTGGTTGTAGAAAAAAACAGAGTGGCACTGCATAAAACAAAATAGACCCCTTTCTTTTGTCAACACCTTGTCACCGGGGTACTTGGCAGGTGCACTTGCGTTGTGTGCGCTGCCGGCGGTGCTCTGTCCAACGTGTAACCAGGCAGTTACTGCTTCAATAGTTTTACACAGATAAGAGACAAAAGGACGGCACTCATCCCATGGGCCAGACGAAGCACTGAGGTGCGAAACGGCCATCGCCTAACTCAGCTGGAGCACGCATGTATGTTGTCCGCTCTCTACCAGGAATAAAAGAAATTGTTTCAGCGCATAGCGGTGAGTGCCGTCCTTTTGTCTCTTATCTGTGCAGAAGAAAAGGAACTGCTCATGATCCTAAGCATACCACCTCATCAGTGAAGCATGGTGGTGGTAGTGTCATGGCGTGGGCATGTATGGCTGCCAATGGAACTGCCAATCGCGATCCCCCACCCGCCTCCCCTTGAATAATCGTTGGTGGCCAGTGGGTATACCAGGGTGTCAGCACATTGCTGACACCCTGGTATAAACGGCTGACATCTGTGATGCGATGTCAGCTGTTTAACCCTTTCCATACCGCGGTCCATACGGACCGCTGTATGGAAAAGGTTAACAGCTCAGGGAGCTCTCTCCCTCTCCCTTTGCAGCCCCCCGATGGAGAGGGAGAGAGCCCCCAGACAGCCCCCTCCTTACCCTTCCCCGTCTGTGCAGTTGTGGCCACAACTGAGCAGACGGGGAAGGTTCCCATGGCAACAGGACGCCTTCTCAGGCATCCTGCTGTCCATGGTGCTGAACAGATCTTTGCTAAAAGCATAGGTCTGTTCAGAAAAAGTGTAAGTAAAATACAGTACAAAACACTATATAGTGTACTGTACTGTATTATACAGACATCAGACCCACTGGATCTTCAAGAACCAAGTGGGTCTGGGTCAAAAAACACATTTATCACAGATTAAAAATGAAAAAAATAAAATTCCCTACACATGTTTGGTATCGCCGTGTCTGTAACGACCTGATCTATAAAACGGTCATGTTACTTTACCCGAACGGTGAACGCCATAAAAATAAAAATTTAAAAACTATGATGAAATTGAAATTTTGCCCCCCTTACTTCCCCAAAAAGGTAATTAAAGTGATTAAAAAAGTCGCATGTACGCCAAAATTGTAACAATCAAACCGTCATCTGATCCCGCAAAAATCATACCCTACCCAAGATAATCGCCCAAAAAACTGAAAAAACTATGACTCTTAGACTAGAGACACTTTTTTTGTTTCAAAAATGAAATCATTGTGTAAAACTTACATAAATAAAAAAAAAGTATACATATTAGGTATCTCCGCATCCGTATCGACCGGCTCTATAAAAATATCACATGACCTAACCCCTCAGATGACCACCGTAAAAAAATAAAAATAAAAACGGTGTAAAAAAAGCCATTTTTTTGTCATCTTATATAACAAAAAGTGTAATAGCAAGCGATCAAAAAGTCATATGCACCCCAAAATAGTGCCAATCAAACCGTCATCTCATCCCGCAAAAAAATGAAATCATTGTGTAAAACTTACATAAATAAAAAAAATTGTATACATATTAGGTATAGCCGCGTCCATGACAACCTGCTCTATAAAATTACCACATGCTCTAACCTCACAGATGAATGTTGTAAATAACAAAAAAAAAACGGTGCCAAAAAAGCTATTTCTTGTTACCTTGCTGCACAAAAAGTGTAATATAGAGCAACCAAAAATCATATGTACCCTAAACTAGTACCAACAAAACTGCCACCCTATCCCGTAGTTTATAAAATGGGGTCACTTTTTTGGAGTTTCTACTCTAGGGGTGCATCAGGGGGGCTTCAAATGGGACATGGTGTCAAAAAACCAGTCCAGCAAAATCTGCCTTCCAAAAACCGTATGGCATTCCTTTCCTTCTGCGCCCTGCCGTGTGCCCGTAGAGCAGTTTGGGGTGTTTCTGTAAACTACAGAATCAGGGACATAAATAATGTGTTTTGTTTGGCTGTTAACCCTTGCTTTGTAACTGGAAAAAAATTATTATAATGGAAAATCTGCCAAAAAAGTGAAATTTTGAAATTGCATCTCTATTTTCCATTAAATCTTGTGCAACACCTAAAGGGTTAACAAAGTTTGTAAAATCAGTTCTACACTAGGGGTGCATCAGGGGGGCTTCAAATGGGACATGGTGTAAATAAACCAGTCCAGCAAAATCTGCCTTCCAAAAACTCAACAGCGCACCTTTCACTCTACGCCCCGCTGTGTGGCCGTACAGTAGTTTACGGCCACATATGGGGTGTTTCTGTAAACGGCAGAGTCAGGGCAATAAAGATACAGTCTTGTTTGGCTGTTTGGCCATTGCTTCGTTAGTGGAAAAAATGGGTTAAAATGGAAAATTAGGCAAAAAAATGAATTTCTCAAATTTCATCCCCATTTGCCGATAACTCTGGTGCAACACCTAAAGGGTTAACGAAGTTTGTAAAATCAGTTTTGAATACCTTGAGGGGTGTAGTTTATAGAATGGATGCAAAGATATGCAAACTGTTGTAATTCCTACACCGTTCACCTGATTTGCACATCTTGTTAGTTTCATTTCAAATCCATTGTGGTGGTGTATAGAGCCAAAAATGTTAGACTTGTGTCGATGTCCCAATATTTATGGACCTGACTGTATATAGTTTTTTTTCCATAATTTATCCACACTTTGCCTATACACGGTGTCTGCAGTGGATTGTCACATCTGCGCTGCAAGCGCGTGTGTGTGTGCCAGGGCCAGATATTGGGAAAAATATTATTGACAACAAATATATATTTTCCATAATTTATTAACACTTTGCCTATAAACGGTGTCTGCAGTGAATTATCAGATCTGCACTGCAAGCCCGCGTGTGTGTCAGGGCCAGATATTGGGGAAAATATTACTGACAACAAATATATATTTTCCATAATTTATCCACATTTTTTCCATAAATCGTCCCTTATAACATATAACATTTAATATGAAGAAGGCGAGCATTAAGGGACAGGGAAGTGGTTGTGATGCTGATGGTGCACGCAGAGGCCGTGGCCCTGCACGCAGTGAAACTGTGCCTGCTGCCAGAGCACAAGAAAAACAATCACCCAAGATACCTAGCTTCATGTCCCAGTTTGCAGGGCGGCGAAGGACACCACTCTTGAAGTCAGCCTAGTGCGAGCAGGTGGTCGGTTGGAATGCAGCAGATAGTGCTTCCAGTCGGTTAAGCACCACCCTGTCTTCCACCAAGTCCGGTCTTAGTAGCCAGGAGTCTGGTCTACGCAATCTTCACCCTGATCCTTCGTCCTCCCACCATTTACAGTCTGGCCAAACAAGTGATCCCACACTCGGGTATTCCGAGGACCTCTTTGCATCGCCATTAATTTATTTGGCCCTCTCGCCAAGCACGCTTGAAGAGAGGAACTGAGATATTGTGCCCCGATTCCCAACCTCTTGAGCATCCAGAGACACAAGAACATGACTCTGGGGAACGACAATTAATGTGTAATGAGGTGAATGATGATGAGACACAGTTGCCAATGACTCAACCATAATTACTGTCTCAAGAGGTTGAGGAAAAGGATGACACACAGTTGTCAATCACTGAATTTGTGGTTAGGTCAAAAAATCAGGAAGATGATCAGAGTGAGGAAGTGGAAGAGGATGTGCTGGACGACGAGGTCACCGACCCAACTTGGAAAGGTGGCAACAAGCCTAGCAAGGAGAGCAGTACAGAGGGGGAGGGATCTGCAGCACTGCAACAGGCTGGAAGAGGCAGTGGGGTGGCAAAAGGTAGAAGGCGGATACGGCCTGCAACTGTTCCACGGAGCACCCCCTTGCATAAATCTCCCTTGCCAAGGGATAGTTGTTCGGCAGTATGGCGCTTTTTTGAGGAAAGTGCGGACGACAAAAGAATAGTAGTTTGCAACCTGTGCCACACCAAAATGAGCCGGGGTGTGAACACTAGCAACCTCACCACCACCAGCATGATCCGCCATATGGTATCAAAGCAGCCTAATAGAAACATAGAAACATAGAATGTGTCGGCAGATAAGAACCATTTGGCCCATCTAGTCTGCCCAATATATCTGAATCCCATGAATAGTCCCTGGCCCTATCTTATATGAAGGATAGCCTTATGCCTATCCCATGCATGCTTAAACTCCTTCACTGTATTTGCAGCTACCACTTCTGCAGGAAGGCTATTCCATGCATCCACTACTCTCTCAGTAAAGTAATACTTCCTTATATTACTTTTAAACCTTTGCCCCTCTAATTTAAAACTGTGTCCTCTTGTGGTAGTTTTTCTTCTTTTAAATATGCTCTCCTCCTTTACTGAGTTGATTCCCTTTATGTATTTAAAAGTTTCTATCATATCCCCTCTGTCTCTTCTTTCTTCCAAGCTATACATATTAAGGTCTTTTAACCTTTCCTGGTAAGTTTTATCCTGCAATCCATGGACTAGTTTAGTAGCTCTTCTCTGAACTCTCTCTAGAGTATCTATATCCTTCTGGAGATATGGCCTCCAGTACTGCGCACAATACTCCAAGTGAGGTCTCACCAGTGTTCTGTACAGCGGCATAAGCACTTCACTCTTTCTACTGCTTATACCTCTCCCTATACATCCAAGCATTCTGCTGTCTTCCCACCTTTAAGTCTTCTGAAATAATTACTCCTAAATCCCTTTCCTCAGATACTGAGGTCAGGACTGTGTCAAATATTCTATATTCTGCCCTTGGGTTTTTACGCCCCAGGTGCATTATCTTGCACTTATCCACATAAAATTTCAGTTGCCAGAGTTCTGACCATTCTTCTAGTTTTCCTAAATCCAATAGGTCTAATAGGTGGGCGGAACGCCTGCGTCCACAATCTGTGTCTGCTGGTCACACCACTGCCTCCTCTTCCCCTGTGTTACATGCTGGCCAATCCCCTGTCCAAGACGCAGGCCCGGATGCCACCCCCCCTGAACCTGGACCTTTGCAAGCACCATCAGCGACCACATGCACTTCCCTGTCCCAGAGCAGCATCCAAATCTCATTACCCCAGGCATTTGAATGCAAGTGAAAATACCCAGCCACCCACCCACAGGCCATAGCACTAAATGCGCAGCTTTCCAAATTACTGGCCCTGGCTTGTTGACACTGAGGCCTTCCGCAGTCTGAGGTCGGCGGCCGTCCCTCATTACGCAGTCCCCAGCTGCCACTATTTCTCAAGGTGTGTCATGCCAGCCTTACACCAACATGTGTCCCTTAACATCACACGTGTCCTGACACGAAGTGGAAATGGGAGAAGACATTACACGAGTTGATGATAGCCAGACCACCCTCAGTTTGTCTTCTCAGCGCGAATTGGAGGCTGAACAGCAGGAGGAGGAGCAGGAGACGGTTGCCTGAACTACAGAGGGTAGTACCCATGGAAGTTTAATTCTATCTGTTCTGCGTGGGTGGGCAGAAGAGGAGGAAGAGGATGAGGAGATTGGGAGTGATCCTCCAGATGACGACAGCGAAGTCTTGACTGTTGGTATTCTGGCACACATGGCTGACTTCATGTTAGACTGCATTTCCCGCGACTCATGCGTTATACGCATTTTAAACAACACGGATTACTAGTTGTTCACCCTTCTCGACCCCCACTACAAAGAGAACTTCTCACCTCTCATTGGAGAGGACGAGCAAAATGGTGCAATAACAGAAGATCCTTGTTGGAAAATTGATCCAAAATTTTCCATCTGACAACGCTGGTGGAAGAGTCCGTAGTTCCTTGGCCAACCGAGGAGTGGAGACAAGGGGAACACACAGAAGTTGCAACAGAGACAGGGCAACACTCTCCAAAGCCTGGGACAGTTTCATGACACCCTGCCAGCACCCTCACCCTGATGTACGGCCTACTGCCACAAGGAGAGAAAAAATTTGGAAGACGGTGAAGGAGTACATAGCATGTCAGCATGTCATAGCGTGTCAGCGTCCTCAATGATCCCTCAGTGCCTTACAACTACTGGGTGTCCAAGTTGGACACGTGGCACGAACTTGCACTCTACACTTTGGAGGTGCTGGCCTTCCCTGCCGCCAGCATTTTGTCTCAGCGTGTATTTAGTGCTGCTGGTGGTATTATAACAGATAAGTGTATCCACCTGTCAACTGAAAATGCTGACAGGTTGACTCATATAAGAATGAACAAGGCCTGGATTGACCATGACTTCTCTACTCCACCAGAGGAATGCTGATGAACATAAAGGCACTTTACATGTGTTGTTTTTAATGTAGTTAATAGACTGTATTCCCATGGACCCCTTCCACCAAAAACAAGGGTATATGGTTGAATCTTCCTTTTCGCATCCTCCTCCTACTCTTCCGTCATATCAACATGCATTGCTTATTTGTTACATACTGTATAATGCCCTTGCATATATGGCCTTCGAATATAATTTTTTAGAGGGTCTGCTCACCAGCAGGCCCTTACATCAAATTTTTTACATTGTCCGCTCACCAGCAGGCCCTCACATCTAAATTTTTACAGGGTCTGCTCACCTGCAGGCCCGCAACTCAAATCTTATAGAAGGTCAGCTCACCTGCAGGCCCGCAACTCAATGTGAATGAGGCCCTCCTTTATGTGATATACAGGTTGTATCGGAGTGCCTCTTCCTTGTAATTTTTGGCAGCAATTTCACTTTATATACAAGTAAATATACAGGAAAGAATGTTTTCAATCAATATTTAGATTTTTTACTTTGGTTTTGTGCATAAAACCTTAATTAGATTGTGGGCCAGGTGATCACTTTAAGGCCTTTTAAGCAGCATCAGCAGCAGCATGGTGAGAAAAATGAGTGGCAAGGTGACATGGTGTGGAGATGGCAGCATGAGGAGGCAACATAGTGGCACTATGACTGAGTCTGGATAAAAGACTAAGGCCACAAATTGTTTAGAAATATGCAGATGGAAACAATCTGTGGAGCTGTATGACGGTTACCTGCAGATTAATGCAGACCAGGGGCGTAGCTATAGGGGAAGCAGGGGAAGCTGCAGCTTTGGGGCCCTGACCCATAAGGGGCCCATCCAGGAGGAGGAGGACTAAAGGATTTGGTCAGGGCCCCCTCAACAGTATTACACAATGAAATTATACACAGTGACAGTATAGACAGTGTAAAAAACTGATGGAACAGCTGCCAGCCATGGTCTGAGAGAGCGGTCTTTACTAGCCACAGGAATGGGGGCGTCATGAAAGGAAGGGGTCGCTAGAAAATTAATGTGGGATGGAGCCCTATTCAAAAACTTGCTGTGGGGCCCAGTCATTTCTAGCTGCACCACTGATGCAGCCCACAAAAGCAAGTTGGGTTTATGAATTCCAAAACCTTAATTAAATTGATCAGTATTACCCCTTTTAAGCAGCAGCAGCAGTATGGTGATAAAAATGAGTGGCAAGGTGACATGGTATGGAGATGGCAGAATGAGCAGGCCACATAGTGGCACAATGACAGAGTCTGGATAAAAGACTGAGGCCACAGATTGTTTAGAAAGATGCAGGTGGAAACAGATCTGTAGAGCTGTATGACGGTCACCTTAGATTAATGCAGCCATCAAAATCAAGTTGGGGTTGTCGGTTCCACCTCAGCTCACCAGTAGGCCCGCACCTAAAATCTTTTACTGGGTCAGCTCACCTGCAGGACCGCAACTCAAATCTTTTGCAGGGTCAGCTCAACTGCAGGTCCGCAACTCATGCTGCCTTGCTATGAAGTAGTAGCCGTAGCCGTTTATTAGGCTCCCTCTCCGAAATCGAACAATGTTTACCCATTACCAGTGGTCACCATGTTAGGCACATAATAAAAGAACATCGAAAGTTAATAGGGAAGATATCCAAATGGATTGTGGAATGGGATGTGCGATCAGGCAGAAGCTATCTAGAGTCAACAAAGCGGCGGCAGCAGGGCCTCTCCTGTATAACGTTTCCTCATCCAAAATATCGCAGTGACATTCCCTGTAATTTTTTATTACTCATTCCAATAATAGGGCATCTTAAGAGTTCTGTATTGTTATTTATCATCACTACCTCCACGAGTCAGAGTGTGTTATTTACATGACACCCGCCTGCCTTCCTTGGAAGTGTTAGCAGTTTCTCAGGGTCCCTCTCCGGGAATC
This sequence comes from Bufo gargarizans, assembly GCF_014858855.1. Taxonomy (NCBI): domain Eukaryota; kingdom Metazoa; phylum Chordata; class Amphibia; order Anura; family Bufonidae; genus Bufo; species Bufo gargarizans. The sequence goes on along the minus strand of NC_058082.1, from coordinate 212,736,543 downwards.
AAACACTGATTCACCGTTACCCGTAGTTTACAGTGGTTTTGAGGTGATGATTACATCGAAAGTTGATAGGCCAGACATCCGAATAGATCGTCGCCATCACAGGGACGTGCCATCTGCCCCAGGTTAACTAGAGTCACCAAAGCGGCAGCAGGCCACCGCCCATAATATTTTAGATGGTCAGATCAGCAGGCCCTTGCTCCTAATGTTTTTGAGGGTCACCAGCAGGCCATCAATCATAATTTTTAAAGGGTGTGTATGATGCACTCCTTTATGTGATATACAGGTCCTTCAAAAAAAATTAGCATATTGTGATAAAGTTCATTATTTTCTGTAATGTACTGATAAACATTAGACTTTCATATATTTTAGATTCATTACACACCAACTGAAGTAGTTCAAGCCTTTTATTGTTTTAATATTGATGATTTTGGCATACAGCTCATGAAAACCCAAATTTCCTATCTAAAAAAATTAGCATATTTTATCCGACCAATAAAAGAAAAGTGTTTTTAATACAAAAAAAAGTCAACCTTCAAATAATTATGTTCAGTTATGCACTCAATACTTGGTCGGGAATCCTTTTGCAGGAATGACTGCTTCAATGCACGTGGCATGGAGGCAATCAGCCTGTGGCACTGCTGAGGTGTTATGAAGGCCCAGGATGCTTCGATAGCGGCCTTAAGCTCATCCAGAGTGTTGGGTCTTGCGTCTCTCAACTTTCTCTTCCCAATATCCCACAGATTCTCTATGGGGTTCAGGTCAGGAGAGTTGGCAGGCCAATTGAGCACAGTAATACCATGGTCAGTAAACCATTTACCAGTGGTTTTGGCACTGTGAGCAGGTGCCAGGTCGTGCTGAAAAATGAAATCTTCATCTCCATAAAGCTTTTCAGCAGATGGAAGCATGAAGTGCTCCAAAATCTCCTGATAGCTAGCTGCATTGACCCTGCCCTTGATAAAACACAGTGGACCAACACCAGCAGCTGACATGGCACCCCAGACCATCACTGACTGTGGGTACTTGACACTGGACTTCAGGCATTTTGGCATTTCCCTCTCCCCAGTCTTCCTCCAGACTCTGGCACCTTGATTTCTGAATGACATGCAAAATTAGCTTTCATCCGAAAAAAGTACTTTGGACCACTGAGCAACATTCCAGTGCTGCTTCTCTGTAGCCCAGGTCAGGCGCTTCTGCCGCTGTTTCTGGTTCAAAAGTGGCTTGACCTGGGGAATGCGGCACCTGTAGCCCATTTCCTGCACACGCCTGTACACGGTGGCTCTGGATTTTCTACTCCAGACTCAGTCCACTGCTTCCGCAGGTCCCCCAAGGTCTGGAATCGGTCCTTCTCCACAATCTTCCTCAGGGTCCGGTCACCTCTTCTCGTTGTGCAGCGTTTTCTGCCACACTTTTTCCTTCCCACTGAGGTGCTATGATACAGCACTCTGGGAACAGCCTATTCGTTCAGAAATTTCTTTCTGTGTCTTACCCTCTTGCTTGAGGGTGTCAATGATGGCCTTCTGGACAGCAGTCAGGTCGGCAGTCTTACCCATGATTGCGGTTTTGAGTAATGAACCAGGCTGGGAGTTTTTAAAAGCCTCAGGAATCTTTTGCAGGTGTTTAGAGTTAATTAGTTGATTCAGATGAATAGGTTAATAGCTTGTTTAGAGAACCTTTTCATGATATGCAAATTTTTTGAGATAGGAATTTTGGGTTTTCATGAGCTCAATAAAAGGCTTGAACTACTTCAGTTGGTGTGTAATGAATCTAAAATATATGAAAGTCTAATGTTTATCAGTACATTACAGAAAATAGTGAACTTTATCACAATATGCTAATTTTTTTAGAAGGACCTGTACAGGTTGTATCGGAGTGCCTCTTCTTTGTAATTTTTGGCAGCACTTGCACTTTATATACAAGTAAATATTCAGAAAAAAATGTTTTCTATAAATTTTTCCTCTAAAATCGATTCCCCCCCCCTTTGGTTTTGTGCATATTTTCGGCATTATGTAAAAGTGGCGTACTATTTGGACAACATAGTTCCCAACAGCGACCAGCGAGTCCAAGATGCATCCCTACATCCTACCCATGCTGTTACAGAACCATTTCGGTGGTGTTACCAACAATTTCTGACATTTTCTTATGAACCAGGCACCCTCTTCTCTTCAGAGCAGGGGGTACCTGGTTTAATGCTCGGGTTCTCCCATTGACTTCCATTATACTCGGGTGCTCGGTCGAGCACCCAAATATCACGATGTGTTTGGCCCAAGCACCCGAGCACTACGGTGTGCGATCAACACTAGTGGCGAGTGGTTGTGCCTCTTTTTGGAATATTTATGTAATCCATGAAAAAATAGAATTAACAAATACCTGCATGGCCCTACTTTTTGTTTATGATGCATAAGGAGCCATATAGCAGTAACTGCTGTTATGTACCATTCAAGATGTGACAACTGAGACCTGTGAGTGGCTGCAGTGGTCATGGGATCAAGCCACTTCCTGGTCAGCAGGGAACAGGGCTGTGGTGCAGACAGGTGAGTGATTTATTTTTAATTTTTTTTATGGGGACATAGGGGTTGTTGGCTCCTAGGCTGGACAAACCCTTTAACAGACATAAAATAAATAATTTAGATCAATTAGATAATGTAGATTAATCTATATAAAAACAGTTCTATTACATTTAGTGAAAGCCTTGTGGACCATGAAGGTGAAGTTGTAATTCAGCTACAAGACCTGTCCTGCTAGGATCCTTATTAGCCCTGCAGTGATATACTTCTGACCTTGAGAAGAGTTTTCTTACATTAAGGCACTGTACATATACTTTCTTTAGACCCTTGACATAAAAGTTAAGCCTGGGGGCCACAGGTGTTACATACGTATACACTTTTGTACAACATGATTAAACTCAACTCAAAGAAGTCAACTATGAACAATAGCATTGATGCCAATAATTACTGAGGTGTCCCTGATTTGAACCAAAATGAATGTTTGCAAACCTAAACCTAGTTGTCTACTTCTGTCAAATTCTTAAATATTCTTTGAAGAACTGAGAATGATGCCCTGGCCATTTTACAATTCAGGAGTTTGAAAGAGCTGTGAGACAACCCCTGTAAAGCCACTTTTAGGGTGCCTGCACACGGTGTAGATTACATGCCAATTTTGTGTGGAAAAACTGCATCGTAATACATTACTAGAAAAGTGTATCAGACAAATCTCATGTGCACTTTGCTTTTATTCTTAGGTGCGGTATTTGACGTGCCATGCAGATTTTGAAATCTGCAGCATGTCAGCGTTTTTGTGTGCATTATCTCCCTTTTCAATGGAAGAGTGAGAGCTACAGAAAAGCTGCATTAAAAAAAATGCATAATAAAATTCCATAAACAGTGCGGATTTATATAGTGGTTTTTGTGCAGTTTTGGTGCAGATTTCACGTAGATTTTCTGCCCATAAATCTGTGCCGTGTGTAGCAAATCTAAACCAAGTTGTCTTCTTAGGCTAGTTTCACACTAGTGGCAAGGGACGCATGCAGTACTTTTAGTCCGGCTGCCTCTCGGCGTGCGCTACCGTGCTGCCGACGGAACTCCGCCCCCGCTCCCATTATAGTCAATAGGGACGGAGCGGCAGTCCGGGGGCACACGTGAACTAGCGGCAGGACATATCCGACAGGCTGTTCACCCACCGAAACAGCCTGCCGGAGTCCCCTGCCGCTAGTGTGAAAGTACCCTTAGGCCCTTTTCACACAAGCGAGTTTTCCGCGTGGGTGCAATGCGTGACGTGAACATTCTTTAATACAGAATGCTTAGCTGCCCGTCTCCTGTTCTTTCTTAAGGACCTGTCAAAGGACCTGTGGTGACATCACTGAGCTCATCACATGGTCCGTCACCATGGTGATGGATCATGTGATGAGCACAGTGATGTCACCACAAGTCCTTTGACAATATAGAGCATGCTGCGTTTTTTACGCAACACACACGTGATGCGTTAAAATCACCGCTCATGTGCACAGCCCCATAGAAATGACTGGGTCCGGATTCAGTGAGGGTGCAATGCGTTAACCTCACTTATTGCACCCGCGCGGAAAACTCGTCCGTGTGAACCCAGCTGTAGAGTCTTCACACACATGAATTTTGCACAGTTTTTTTTTACCAGTAAAAAAATAATATGCCTATGCATTTTTGTAGGGCACCTGCATTTTTTTGCTTAGTTTTTTTTTTTTAGCTTTTTGTAGCATTTTGTTTTTCTATACGGCTGTGCGAACTTTTTTCCTGGCTTTTTTCCCGATAATGAAAGGGATGTAAAACTCCAGAAAGAAATGCCAAAAGCTACAGCATGCTGTAAATGAAAAGAAGTCAAACAGACATAAAACACCATCTAATCAACAAAAAATCAGTAAGCAAAAAATGCATGTGTCACGTGTGTTTCATATTTCCCATAGACTATTAGGTAACATTTGGAGCTGGCATTTTTCCAGCAAAAAAACTGCCCAAAATTAGAAAAATCCAGAAAAACACCAGAAAAATACCGGTATATACTTGATTTTCCCTTAAGCTAGTGCAACACGGGGACTTTTGCTGCGATATGCATTCTGCAGGCAAAGATTGCAACGTTGCTAAGTTACTCTACTGTGCATTGCACATTTGCAACATAACAAATGTGATTGGGATTAAATTGCGACATGCATTTTGTCGCAGCCCTAAACAATTCACATTCATTATGTACTGTAGTGATGTACATGGCGATGCTGCTATCTTCGACTGCGCAATGTGTCGCCATGTTTTTTTACCACCTTAAATGAGTTCTTAATGGGGTTGTCTCACTTTAGAAAGTGGCATTGATCATGTACATAAAATTAATACAAGGCACTTGCTAATGTATTGTTATTATTCATATTCCTTCTTTGCTGGCTGGATTCATTTTTCCACCACATTATAAACTGCTTGTTTCCATCGTTGCGACCACCCTGTAATCCATCAGAGGTGGTCGTGATTGTACACTATAGGAAAATGCGCTGGCCTCTCTGGTGGCTGGGACCATGGGAGCTCACATAGGCTGGTGCTTTTTCCTGTGCAAGCACGACCACCACTGATGGATTGCAGGGTGGTCGCAACCATGGAAACAAGCAGTGTATAATGTGAAGGAAAAATGAATCCAGCCAGCAACGGAAGCAATATGGATAATCACTATACATCAGTAAGTGCCTTGTATTAACTTTCTCTACATGATAAATGCTATTTGCCAATCCCTTTAATGTTAGCTTCAGCCAATAAGATAAGTGATACATGACATCATCCTGCGTGTCTTTTTCAAAGAAGTTAGATAACCCTAAATTTGCCCATTTTGATTCTGCTAGCACATCATCACTTCTTCTAGATTCCACTGCTGACCTACTTTAAGTGCATATCCATAATGTATTTCACAAGACTTGACCTCACCATGCACCTGCCAAGATTTTCTGCTGACATTGACATTTTTTGGAAACTTGTCAAATGAAAAGTAAAACTTCATTTTCTCGTGCATTTCTATTCAACTGAATAAAATAAAAAAACGGTACCGTCTTTGTGGAATATTCAAGTATAGATCTGTTTAACATCACACTATCTGGTATCGCTGGCCAGCAGTTCCTTTTCATTACTTTCCCCCCATAGTCAGTGAAAGGGATGATAAGTGGTGACGTGTGACTTCAGCTGGATTTGAATGAAGTCATCCAAAGATTTAGGGATTAATTAATACAAAGAGGAAAATGCGCAGGAAGTGCTGATGTTCGCATGTATTGGATTGCATGTTGGTATCGGAATGTTGCTTTCATCCAACATAAAATCTGAATGTACAGTGTGGCCAGATGAATAGGAAACTGTCAAAAGGGAAAAGCAATAAAACAATGGCTGCTTTTCAGGGATAATGTTAAATGCAGACCTGATCATAACGTGCATTTTTCCACTTCGAAGAATACTGTTAGATTACTTAACTATCCCCAGTAAATATAATGTATTTACCCTCTTCCCAAATTCTTCTTCTTTTGCATATTTATCACACTTGAATGTTTCAGATCATCAAACTAAATGATGAAGAAAAAGTATGTTCCACCCTACCTGAATCAACCAGTTAACCAGATTCAATTGACAATTCGGTTAAATTTCACTAGCCATGCCAAGGCATAAATATTGCTAGACCCAGTGGCGTAGCGTGGGTTGCCAGCACCCGGGGAAAAATAAAAATTGTGCCCCCCCCCAACATGTTGGCACACCCCTTTTAACAGATAATGTAGTAGATCACTTGCAGTCCTACGTAACTCCACAGATAACACAGTGATAACTCTATGAGTACAGATAATGTAGTAGATGTTACCTGCAGTCCTATGTAACACCTCAGATAACACAGTGATAACTCTCTGAGTACAGATAATGTAGTAGATGTTACCTGCAGTCCTATGTAACACCTCAGATAACAGTGATAACTCTCTGAGTACAGATAATGTAGTAGATGTTACCTTCAGTCCTATGTAACATCTCAGATAACACAGTGATAACTCTTTGAGTACAGATAATGTAGTAGATGTTACCTGCAGTCCTATGTAACACCACAGGTAACACAGTGATAACTCTGCAGCAAGGTGGGCCAAATTCTCAATCTCCTCCTACCAACCCTACCGTGAAACAGATATGTGGATGGACATTACATACATTGCTATTAAATATACTGTAGAATACAGCACCATATCTGTTACATCCAGTGATGTTTCCTGGGATGTAGACTCTTTTCTAAACATCTTCATTCAGAGATAAGACTGCCGTGATACCTTCTTTTAGCCGCTTCTCGTCTCTGCAGAGTTTCACAGATTTTTTTTTTAGGTTCCTCACTTTACTATCATCCTCTCCTTCCTGGTGTCTCAACACGGTCATCCTGCTGCCCCCAAATACTGTGCTAGAGCCAGACAGAGTCCCCCATTTCTAATAATATTTTATTTCCCCTGTATATTATAATTTCCTCCTCTATATTATTATAATGGACCCCTCTGTATCATTATTATTATTATAATAATAATAATATGAATTGCCCCTCTGTATTATTATCATTATTATTACCCCCTCTATATTATTATTAATATTAATGGCCCCCTCTGTATTATTATTATGGCCCCCTCTTTATCATTATTATAATGGGACCCTCTGTATTATTAGTATTATGGCCCTCTTTTTATTATTAATATAATGGCCCCCTCTTTATTATTAGTATAATGGACCCCTCTTTGTTATTAATATAATGGCCCCTTATTTGTTATTTATATAATGGCTCCCTCTTTGTTAATAGTATTATGTCCCCTCTTTATTATTAATATAATGACCCCCTCTTTTTTATTATTATTATTATTATTAATAATAATAATATTAATGGCCCCTCTGTAGTATTATTATTATTACCCCCTCTGTATTATTATAATCAATGGACCCCTCTGTATTATTATTATTATTATTATTATGGACCCCTTTGTATCATTTTTATAATGGACCCCTCTGTATTATTATTATTATTGTTATAATGGCCGCCACTTTATTAGTAGTATAATGGACCTGTCTTTGTTATTAGTATAATGGCCCCGCTTTGTTATTAATATATTGGCCCCCAATTTGTTATTAGTATAGTTGCCACTCTTATTAGCATAATATCCTAATTCCTCCTCTTTCTGCTCCTCCCCCACCCCCTAGTGCCCCAGTACCCCTGCAATTAGGGTAGGGTACATACATAAAAAAAAAATATAATACTTACCTCTCTGCATCACAGCTTGTGGCGCCCTGGCGCAGGCGGTCACGAATGCCTCACTATGCCTTTCTGCGCCATGTCATCACGTCATCTCGTAAGACCCGATGCAGGAGGTCACAGTGAGGTAATCGTGACCGAGTCCTGCGTCGCTCTACTGCCTCATAGCCTTCAGGCTGAAGTGTGTCCCTCATTGAAATGCCTGCTGCTTGCCGCCCCCTGCAAGTTGGCGCCCGGGGTAACCGCATTCCCTCCACCCACACACACACACTACGCCACTGGCTAGACCTGTTGATCATCACTTAAATTGAACATGTCTGACACTGCGACACAAGCTTGAAGGTCTCAGCAACACATGATGTCACATGCTCCCTTGTTTGAAGGAAGTGGTGGATAAGAATGCGTGCTGCCGCTCTATTGTGCTTTTGGAGATAGCCGAGCCCTTGGATTCAGCTATCTCTGGCAGTCCCATAGAGTTGACTGGAGCAGCACCACACACGCGTGTTTGCCAGGTCATTCAAGCTGGGGAACACGGGACCCTGTTCTAGTGATTAGCGGGAATCAAGTTGGACCCTTGCTGATCACTTATCCCCTATCCATTTTAAGTTTAAAGTTTTTGTAATAGGACAACTCCTTGGGATAAAATTCTGTGGACTGCTGAGTCAAAGGTGGATACAGCATTTACATTTAAGTATTTGAACTAATCGACTTTGGATCTCTTATCCGAAGGTCGTTTCTCCCAAGCCTAATGGTGGTGGTGGTAGTTTAATGGTCTGGGGATGCTTTGCTACTACCCAACCTGGACGACTTGGACGACAACCTGAAGGAGAACGTTGTTATGCACCAAGACAATGGTCCAAAACATGTAAATAATAGATAGGCAGGCACTCTTTATCTGGCTGCTACATAAAATATTTATTATAAGGTATAATTGCGATTTAAAATATCGATATCACGTCAAAACAAAAAAAAAAATTGTGGATGTCTTTCGACAGTCCAACTAGGGAATTATGTCCAAGTTCTTCTAATAATATGTGAAAACAAGTTGTGAAATAACATAAATAGGGTATTGTAAAAAAGGGGATACAATATAAAAAGCAGGTTGAGTAAAACCAAAGATAAGAAAAAGCAAGTAAATATCCAGAGGAGATAAAAAGGAGTTAAAAAGGGATGTAGGATCTTATCTTCGTCCAGTGTAGGTTATGGACAGTTTATATTGTAATCTTTGTGTAAATAGTTTGCATCAGCAGAGTTGGTTAGTCAGAGTAAATAGTATGCAGTATGATGAGCTTTTGGTGATAAGGTTTCCGCTACTGATGGTGGCGTTCCACACTGCAGTTAGACGGTACTCACCCTGTTGGCTGGTTCCTACCTCTGTATAGTCTGTGGAGATGAATCTAGGCGTACTTTTTCTCATCGTGTGGCCGAGTTGGCGTCTCACGTGATCAGTCACGTGGTGTTGTAAATGCCGGTCAACTGACGCTTCTGTCTTGCGCTGCTTTTTAAATTCTTCCTTTATATCTACTTTCGTTTATGATGAAAAAAATCCTTCAGTGACGTTGTGGGTATTGGTGGGTAGTCTCTGTAGTGTCAGGTAATGCCAGGTGATGCCAGACGCTTTTCGAGGTACTCCAACCTCTTCATCAGTGGCCTTGTTTGAACCTTTTGGACTGCCCTTTTTTCTTAGCCACTTAATCAATAGGCCCAACAAAAAACCCGATCCGGAGTTTGTTCACTTAGGATTTGTTACTTAATATTGTTTTCTTAATTATTTTATTCTTTTATTTGTACATTTTTATGTTGTGCTTCTGTTATCTTGGCACCTATGTCTATGTACATATATGTAGACAAGGGCATATAATCTTGCTGTTTGGGATTGATTATCGATTTTTGGGGAAATAGTTAGTTGGTATTAAAATTTATATATGAATAGTGTGAAGATGTAAACATGTAAAATATATATATTGGAGTGTAAAATATAGTAAAAATATAAAAAAAAAAAAGAATGAGTCTTCATACAAGGTAATGGTGATGAATTTCTACGTAGAAGATAATGGCAACGATCTTAGTCATATAATTATGTCTATTTTTATAAAAACCGCATACGCGTTTTTCATGTGTTTTTCTGTATGTATGCGTTTTATCTTCTATTGCTGCTGTATTGTCTTTGTTGTTTAGTCTTATATTTCAGTTTGCTTAAAGAAGGTTTTGTGTGTCTGTTGATTGCAGAACTTTACATCTGAGTATATATATTGTATCTTAGATGGTATCTTTGTGTGTAGATTGAAAAAAGAACTAGTAATAAGTAAGTGAAAGAATAATATATGTATAAAAAATAATGTTAGCAATTAAAATTGGGAATGAAAAATTGGGGATTTAAAAAACCCATAAAAGGTTAGTAGTGGTAATTGTTCTCCAGAATGGGAAATAGTGAATATCTTAGGCTACTTTCACACTTGCGTTCAGAGCGGATCCGTCTGGTGTCTGCACAGACGGATCCACTCCTATAATGCAGACGATGGGATCCGTTCAGAACGGATCCGTCTGCGTTATATTTCAGAAAAAATTCTAAGTGTGAAAGTTGCTCAGACGGATCCGTCCAGACTTTACATTGAAAGTCAATGGGGGACGGATCAGTTTGAAATTGAGCCATATTGTGTCAACTTCAAACGGATCCGTCCCCATTGACTTACATTGTAAGTCTGGACGGATCCGTTTGCCTCCGCACGGCCAGGCGGGCACCTGAAACTTGCAAGCAGCGTTCGGGTGTCCGCCTGCTGAGCGGAACGGAGGCCAAACGGTGCCAGACTGATGCATTCTGAGCGGATCCGCATTCCACTCAGAATGCATTGGGGCAGTACGGATGCGTTCGGGGCCGCTTGTGAGAGCCTTCAAACGGAACTCACAAGCGGAACCCCGAATGCAAGTGTGAAAGTAGCCTTAGTTCTAAGATTGTGTCTGGTTCTGCTTGGAAAACACACTTGCATTTTTTCTGTGCGTTCTTTCCAGGTATATGCGTTTTTTCCCTTTTTTTGTGTTATTGTTCTGTTGTCTGTCATTTATTCGTTGTTTAGTCTTGTGTTCTTTATGTGTCTGTTTGTCTCCCGTGTTACTATCTGGCCATAATCATTTTCTTTTAGGTTTATTGAGATCTTTTATTGTTGAGTTCTAATTTGATTCGTATACTAGGAAACGAGAGCCCACCATCGAGGAGCGGACGCGGTGCTGGTAAACAGCCGGACCACGTCTGCCTGTCAACGAGAGGCGCACGTCACAGGTAGTCATCTCATTGTTTGTGTATCTACAGGGGGGGTTATTCGCCTTTTCGGGTCATAAAAATCCAAATAGTTCAAATTCAGCGTTTAAACCATCAGGTATTAGTGTTTTGAAATCATATATCCTCCTTGATTCTTGTCTTGACATCTGTGAGATGTGGTCTTCACCTCTCCAGTTGATTTCCACCTTCTTGAAGGCTATATATGTTAGTTTACTTGCAGTGTGGAACGCCACCGGCAGTAGCGGAGACCTTATCACCAAAATCTCATCATACCGCATACTATTTACTCTGACTAACCAACTCTGCTGATGCAAACTATTTACACAAAGATTACAATATAAATTGTCCATAACCTACATTGGACGAACATAAGATCCTTCATCCCTTTTTATCTCCTTTTTTTTCCCTCTGGATATTTACTTGCTTTTACTTATCTTTGGCTTTACTCAACCAGTTTTTTATATTTTATCCCCTTTTTTACAATACCCTATTTATGGTATCTTCACAACTTGTTTTCACATATTATTAGAAGAACTTGAACATAATTCACTAGTTGGACTGTCGAAAGACATCCACAATTAAAAATAATTTTAATTTTTTTAGACGTGATATCGATATTTTAAATCGCAATTACACCTTATTTTATAATAAATATTTAATGTAGCAACCAGATAAAGAGTGCCTGCCTATCTATTATTTGCATATTTTCTGTTTCTCAGTGACTGGGTGAGTCACCTAAGACAGAGCACCAACCCAGAGCGTTAAATTAGGAGAGCCGCTATCAGCATTATTTTCCTAATGGTCCAAAACACGCAAGCAAGTCCACCTCTGATTGGCTTAAAAGAAACAAAATTAAGGTACTGGAGTGGCCAAGTCAATGTCCTAATCTGAATCCCACTGAGATGCTGTAGAGCTTCTACTTCTAATGTGGCTGAATAAAAACAATTCTGCAAATAAGAGTGTGCCAAATTTCCTCCATAGCGATGTAAAAGACTGTTATCAGCCATACACTTTTTCATATTGGTTCTAAATAAAACATTTCTACATTTATTGGAATGATCATTTAACCTTTTGAAGACATGATAATATTCTGTTTTTGCATTTTCGTTTTCTACTCCCTGCCTGCCTGGAGCTATAACTTTTTAACTTTTCTGTTCACATGGATGTATGAGGGCTTGTTTTTTGCAGGATATGTTGCACTTTCTAATGTCCCATTTAATATTGCATACAACGTGCTGGGAAGCTGGAAAAAAATTTCCAAATGGAGTAGAATTGGAAAAAGAACGTAACTGCCCCATAGTTTTATGGAGTTTTTTTATCGCATTCCCTATGCAATAAAACTGACCTTTTACCTTCATTAGGCCTCTTTCACACTTGCGTTGTCCGGATCCGGCATGTACTCCACTTGCCGGAATTACACGCCGGATCCGGAAAAACGCAAGTGTACTGAAAGCATTCGTCTTCAAAATGCCATAGTAGGAGCGGGGAGCGGGTGAGCGGTATACTTACAGTCCGCGAGGCTCCCGGGGTGCTCCAGAGTGACGTCAGAGCGCCCCATGCGCATGGATGACGTGCCATGCGATCACGTCATCCATGCGCGTGGGGCGCCCTGACGTCACTCTGGAGCGCCCCAGGAGCCGCACGGATGGTAAGTATGCTGCTCCCCCGCTCCCCACTACACTTTACCATGGCTGCCAGGACTTTAGCGTCCCGGCAGCCATGGTAACCACTCTAAAAAAGCTAAACGTCGTATCCGGCAATGCGCCAAAACGACGTTTAGCTTAAGGCCGGATCAATGCCTTTCAATGGGCATTAATTCCGGATCCGGCCTTGCGGCAAGTCTTCAGGATTTTTGGCCGGAGCAAAAAGCACAGCATGCTGCGGTATTTTCTCCTGGCCAAAAAACGTTCCAGAACTGAAGACATCCTGATGCATCCTGAACGGATTTCACTCCATACAGAATGCATTAGGATAAAACTGATCAGGATTCTTCCGGCATAGAGCCCCGATGACGGAACTCTATGCCGGAAGACAAGAACGCAAGTGTGAAAGAGCCCTTATTCAGGTCACTTTCACTACAGCTATATCATATCTATATAGTTTTTCCTTGTGTTTTAATACAGAAAAAATATTAAAATGTGGGGAAAAAACTTTTTCTTTGCATCGTCATATTCTGAACCCCATTACTTTTTTATAGTAAGGCTACGGAGCTGTGTGAGGGCTAATTTTTTGTAGGACAATGTATTTTTTTTATTGTGAATGACTTTTTGATCACTTTTTGTTCACTATGTTTTCATTGGTAATGCAACAAAAAAACTGCAAATCGGCCAATTTCTTCTGTTAAAGAGTTCACTGGATGGGATAAAACGTTTATATTTTAATTGTTTGCCATTTTGGGACATAGCAGTGCATATAATTTTTATTATTTTATTGTTTATTTTTATTATGGGGAAAGGAGTGATTTGAATTTTTATATCTATTTTTTTAAAACTTTTTTACTTTTTACCCGTGTCTTGAACTTGCAGTCTTTAGATTGCATTTTTATTATATTCTGCTGTGATTTTACACAGCAGATTATGAGGAATTCAGAAGGGGTGTTCCGTCTTCATACACGTTCACACAGTGTGCAGTCTGACATTCAGCATAAACCATTCCTGTCTTCCAAATAAGAGGACTGTTCTTTGTAGTCTAACTTGTTTATTGGTAAAACAGGATTGTTGATTTGTAAAACTACAAGAATACAAATGTATGAGTATAAAGTATAGATTAGCATGTACTATATCATTTGTAATAACACTGAAGCACATTAAGGCCTCTTTCACACGGGCGTCAGTTTTTTTGCCCGGATAAGAGCCGGGTGCGTTGCGGGAAAATGCGCGATTTTTTCTGCGCAAGTGCAAAACATTGTCATGCGTTGCACTCGCGTGAGAAAAATCGTGCATGTTTGGTACCCAAACCCGAACTTCTTCATAGAAGTTCGGGCTTGTGATTGATGTTCTGAAGATTGTATTATTTTCCCTTATAACATGGTTATAAGGGAAAATAATAGCATTCTGAATACAGAATGCATAGTAAACCAGCGCTAGAGGGGTTAAAAAAAATAAAAAATAATTTAACTCACCTTAGTCCACTTGCTCGCGAAGCCCGGCATCTCCTTGTGTCTCCTCTGCGCTGAAGTTGAACAGGACCTGGGGTGAGCTGCTCCATTAAATATCGGTTAAGGACCTTCGATGACGTCACTCCGGTCATCACATGGTACGTCACATGATCTTTTACCATGGTGATTCACCATGGTAAAAGACCATGTGATGACCGGATTGACGTCATCGAAGGTCCTTAACCGATATTTAATGGAGCAGCTCACCCCAGGTCCTGTTCAACTTCAGCGCAGAGGATACAGAAGGAGATGCCAGCTTCGCGAGCAAGTGGACTAAGGTGAGTTAAATTATTTTTTATTTTTTTAACCCCTCTAGCGCTGGTTTACTATGCATTCTGTATTCAGAATGCTATTATTTTCCCTTATAACCATGTTATAAGGGAAAATAATAATGATCAGGTCTCCATCCCGATCGTCTCCTAGCAACCGTGCGTGCAAATCGCACGGCATCCGTACTTGCTTGCGGATGCCATCCGATTTTCACACACCCCATTCACTTCTATGGGGCCTGCGTCACGTCAAAATCGGACAATATAGAGCATGCTGCGATTTCAACTGAACGCACAAGTGATGCGTTAAAAACATCGCTCATGTGCACAGCCCCATAGAAATGAATGGGTCGGGATTTAGTGCGGGTGCCATACGTTCGCCGCACGGATCGCACCTGCACGGAAAACTCGCCCGTGTGAAAGGGGCCTAACACTGAAGCAAATGATAAAATGGCTGCCTATACATAAGATTACATGTCTATCTAACAGTAGTAACAACTCCCTGACTAACAGTCACAACCAGCTGAACAGCTCTGCAACACACAATATCCCTGAAATGAAGGTAGCTCTCTCACCCGATATGCTTTAACAAGGATGGTGGAGTTTAAGAAGGAGACATGCATATGACAGCTCTGATGATGTGTCCTGGAGACTGGATGGAGGGTTCTCTTTCCCAGGATGCTTTGCACTCCCACAATGCTTTGCAGTCTTTGTAAGAAGAAAACAAAGTGTAATACGACTTAGATGGTGCTATAACCACACTAATCCCTATAGAAATACCAAAACTGAGGCAGACGTGATATGTAATGATACTCAACTCTGCTGGGCAGAAAAAGATTTATCAAAATGGTGTAAAGTAGAACTGGCTTATTTGCTCATAGCAACCAATCAGATTCCACCATTAATTTTCCAAAGGAGCTGTGAAAAATGAAAGGTGGAATCTGATATGTTGCTATGGGCAACTAAATCAGTTCTACTTTACATCAGTTTGATAAATCTCCCCCTCACAGTCTTTTCCTGTGGAGCCACCTGCACGCCTCCATAGGAACTACAGCTCTAATACCATGGCTTTCTTCAGAGAGACCCTGCTACACTGTTTCCCTGGGCCCCATGCACTGAAATGGGAGATAACGGCAGTGTGCCAGTCCTGTTTCCTGGCCACCTGGTGGTCGGCTGCTTAAACCTATCTCGCTTTAGTAAAGGCAAGATGGGTCAACTCCTTTAAGAATGGCAGGCAGCAATACAACTATTCTACACATCTGCAAGTAATACAGTTTAGGATGTGGCATTTGTGAAACTACAGAAACCTGATTCCCCAGGCTAGCAGCCCTCTCCAAACTTCTTACTGAAGGTCTGGTATTCATGAGGTGATTTTTTTTATTTTTTTTTATAAATGAAAGTGCCTTTCATATGAGTTCACCTCCTTTCCAGCAAGATTTGAAAACACTTCATCCAGCTACAGGGTATATAAGGAATTCGTTGTACAGCAGAGGGACACAAGACACCCTTTACACTGACACGCACTTGAGAGGTAAGGTAATAAATAAGTTTGCAAATTTTTTCAGAAGCGAGAAACACATTAAGAAAACAAACACAAGCCCATTCCAGAACGGGTCATCAGGATTTTAAATATTGCAAGTTAGTGAGCTATTTTGCATGGCAGAATGTGCTCAGTCCATAAAGCAGGGTACAGAGCTGGCGCTATGATTTATTGCTTTTTCTTTCATACATTTTATGTCACCCATGGGTTGTTGTTTAGCAGAGGAAATAATAGGAGCAAATTTGGAATTAAAAATTACCATTGACATTTGTATTTTGTCCAAAATTTGCTATTTTGTGATTAGTTATAGCAATTGTTGAACATTGGTAGAAATCTGAGTATTGTGACACTGTTGGTTTATTTGCTTTTATAATCTATAATGATGCAGTTGTATTGTTTGGTTATGTGCTGTGACTATTAGATAAGACTACCCAGGGCTACTGTGATTGAAGCAACATCACAAAATATGATATTCAACTTTATGAGGATTTCTATAGAAAATGTTAAGGTCACAAGCTGACTGCCAGCCTGCATTCTCATGCCACAAATGTGGGAGAGTGGAGTTTATCTTGACGCATAATGGGTAATATTTATCAATGCAGTTCCGCCATTTAACGGGTGCACAGAAAGGTTTAGTGAAGGTCAGAAGTTGCACCGTATTTATCGGTTGCTGTTCTTTATATTAGGGAATATGGCGCACTTAATCACAATGCTTTTAAAGTCTGTACATCTAGCCATAGGAAAGAGATGGAAATGATTACATGTGATGTAACAGAGCAGACTCAATGGGGAAATTTATCATGAAGGGAATATTTGAAGTTGGTTTTCCTTGAGTCTGCATTGGTGTATTTTGAGCCAGATTCATCAAACATTGCAGATTTTCGGGGCATTTATCAAAATATTTATGCCACTATTGTTGCACACACCATATTTGCACCATAATTTGCAACTTTTTAGGCTTCTGGCTACTTTTCTACAATGGCAAGGCAAGTAGGTGGAGTTTAGTAGGACTGGCATGGTCTATCTCAGCCCGTCTGATTTACTATAACATAGGTTGTAGATTATCACTCAAGTCTATGCCAACCCCTAGGTGGTGTAGATTTGAGTTTCTGGCAGACAAAAGGCCCGAAATGCACCTAATTTATTAAGAGGCATCTGCCTTTTACTAAATTAGGTGGACCTTACTCCAGCACAAGGAGATCAAAACTGGCATATGGGAACACCAATCTTGATAAATATCCATGCTTTTTGCGACTTGAATTTTGGGGGCGCAGCAAACATGCCAGTCTTACTGCAAACCTATTTGTTTCTATGGGATCACCGCTACTTTGAAATGCCCCTGCAATCCTGGAAGTGCCCAGTGTCACCATGTAACCCTACCCTTACACAGACTGCCCATTTACTCCAGTGGGCATTGACTTGTTTTCACAGTGGTGGTGCTGCTGTAGGGGAACTGAACACAGATTAAAGCTGATTGCTGTTGAGGACCACAACAAAAAGAGAATGTAAAATCCGCAATTTTTAATGCACTTTTTCTTGGACTCCAATTGAATAGGTCACCAATAAATAAAAATTCTCAATTTGCCCCATCTTTCAAGTTGTATTCAATTTTTGGCTTAGTTTTCCAGACTTCTAATGACAAATCTATCATGCACTCATACCTCCATTGCTCCCTTTAGGGCTCATGAATATGACCATATTGGGGTTTTGTACAAATAAATCTTCTGTACAAAGCCATTGTACAACCTCGATAGCACTATAAGGGGCCATACTGTACCTCCTCATGCCTCTCTTTTTTATTATAAGGATTATAGCTTTTCAGTCAGATTTTCTATGAATCCCAAAAATTGTGGTATTCTCCTTCAGAGCCATATTATGGAGGCACCACATGACGGCACATAGGACAGTGGAGCTGCTCTGTTTTGTAAGTAACACCTTAGGATGCTTTGGTATGCAGGTTTGCCATTCAAGGATAGGCAAAGCTACAGTAGGTAAACACGTTGGCTTTCATAATGGAATAAAGACCATGCTTTCCAAGAGCAGGAATAACTTACAGATGGCTCAATAGAATTATTATCAACTCTGAAATTTTACTGATTTTAAAAGCCATTCATAATGTAATGTCAGGACTGACTACTTTATACATTCTTCCAGTACAAGATCACAGACAACACCTGCTGTAACTGTGATGGATTCATGAGGCAAAGTTAAGAATTAAAAATGCATACCTAGGGGCAAGGAAATAACTTCAAGAAATTGTAAGGCACTCCGAAATGAAATCATACTAAGCTTATTTCCTGAAAATATTGGATGGAAGAAACCACAGCATGTAATATACTGTATATACCCTGTTAGCTGCAGTGATATAAAGAAAGGTGAAAATGATTGTCTTTGTAACTTTTAATGTTCCATGTGATACAATTCTCCATGATATTGTCACATTAAGAAGAATGCATCAATCCTTTCCTCAGGGTAGAGAGCACTTCATAAGTGAGGGATATGGTGATTTGTCTTACTGGTACAGCTTCTTACTGGTTCTACTTTAATCTGCCCTATGGGGGGCAAGTATCAGTCAAGTTGGGTCAAGTCCTTCATATACACACCTCCATACTAATTCTTTAACAGGGTTTTCCAGGATTATTATCCAGTGCTGTTTATTGCACTGGTGTGTTTGCTGTGGGTTGTGGTTATGACCCTGTTCACTTTCATTACTTGTTATTTTTGGTCATGCAACATCTGTAGTTGCTTAAGTCACAGATAGCCCCAGCCTTACTCTGAAATCCTGCTCCAAATAATAACCTATTTATCAGATGCTCAGCTTCTCTCCCTCTACCATATGCTGCTTTCAGATCACCTGACAGGTTCTGTTTAAGCTTTTTTTTTTTTTTTTTTTTTTTTTTTTTACAATAAAACAGGAAACTAACTTTAAAGGGAACCTCCAAAACACCCCCAAACTAGAGTAAGAGGTGGATAGTGTAAGTGATGCTT
Source organism: Bufo gargarizans (assembly GCF_014858855.1). Taxonomy (NCBI): domain Eukaryota; kingdom Metazoa; phylum Chordata; class Amphibia; order Anura; family Bufonidae; genus Bufo; species Bufo gargarizans. The sequence continues at coordinate 212,717,560 of NC_058082.1, read as the reverse complement.
ATGTAATTTCTATTCTTATAGTCACTGACTCTGTGCTCCCACAAGCCAGCTGTAAGATGCATCGAGAGGACTCTCTTTGAGTCCTCTCCATTATGTGAATGAGCACCGGAGTCCTCTCAATGCATTTTACTGCTGGGAGTCAGAATGCAAGCGAATATGAAGATAAAAATTACATAACCGGACTCTACGTCACTTACGCTATACAATGCTTTCTCTATTTTGGAGCGTGTTTCAGAGCTGACAGATTCCTTTGAAGGAGATTAAACCACCACCAAAATCATCTGTTTCAATATTATGTATAAAAAGAAGTGATAACACTGTGCATGCCATAGGTATGTCTGGGCGGTGCCAGTATGGTGAATAGCCATGCATTCCTGTCTGTAATCACGCCCATGATTCCTTGAATGATGTCCTATGGCCATTAGTGTTGAGTAAATCGAAGCATCTGGAGTGGAATTCAATCTGAAGTTTAGGAACAATTTGATTTGCCATGAAGCTGAATTTGCTTTTGGTAAAGAATAATTTTTCCTAAAATGGTGGCTAGAGTTATTGGAAAGAAAAATAAATACTCACATTATCCGCTTGCTTGTACAGAGGCAGCCGCTCCTCTTTTGAGTGGAAAAGACCTGCGCTGACTGTAATGACGTCACCGCACTCTGCCAGCGTGATAACGTCATTACACTCGGCGCAGGTCCTTCGGCAGGTCTTTTTCAATCAAAATAGGAGCGGACTGCCTGTGCGTGAGCAAGTGGATGAGGTTTTTTTTTTCTTTCTTAAACTCAGAAGTCCTAGTGCACTAGCGTATTACAGTTTTTAATGGCCGTTAGACGGGTGAATGTCAAGCGCGTGTAAGCGGCCGTTAAAAATGGTCCTATTGATTGATAGGTTGAATAGGCTTTTAACATAGCGATTTGTGCTGAATTAATTCGCAATGAATCACATTTCTTGTCAAATTTTGGCAAAGCTGACGAATCGAATGTTTTAAAACTTGAAAAGTTCATTTCTAATGGCCATAATACCTCATTACAAGACAGTTCCAGTGGCATCTGTGAATGAGGGTGTACTGGCCTCAGCGTTATCTGCCCATTACACATGATGCTGAAGAGTAATTTTAGAGAGGTAAAACCTATCAGCATAACAACATGGAGTGGGTTATTCTAAGTTCTAGTGACCGAAAAATCTGTTCTAGAGTTTGCTGATCACAGAGCTGTCATTAGCTGTCCTCGGCCAGTGCAAGGTAAGGCTTGTTTCACTTGGCCGGCAACCTGTTCCAGCAGGCTGTTACTGCATAAAATGCCAGGAATCGGCCGGATAAAAACTTCTCCGTAGTGGTATTTGGCAGATTCTCTGCATATTTGCCAGATCACCAGCAGACCCCATTAAAGTTAATGGGGCCGGATGGCATTCCGGTTGTGTCCAGCAATGCCAGATGCGGCAGGCTGCTCATGGCCAGAACAGCAGGCCGGATCGGCAAACGCAATTGGGAAACAAGCATGAATGTAGTATTATAAATAGGCTATTTAAATAAATGCTCAACCTTGTAACCCACAGACAAGCTGGGTCCTCCAGATCGAAAGCTAATCTTTGTGAGTGGCCTTCTACTATGGTTTATTCAGGGGTTCTGCTTCTATGAATCCCATATACCGTAATGGGGCATATGGAAAGCGACAGTCTTTATAAGACCCCCTTTAAGTAATAATGAGCTTGAACTCAAAAATGTTGGTGAATATGAAATTAACTCTTTTTTTTATTTCCTATGCTCCAATTCTAGTAAAAGGATTCCAGTAAGGTCAGTGGTTATATGAATAAATAGGATTATCCTGCAATAAAGTTCAAAATGGGAAATGGAAAACAAAAGTCTAATTTTCCTAGAAAGACATTTTAATTAATGAATTTCTTCTAGTCATCCCAACCAGATCTTTAATTTTTCACATCTGACAGACATTAGAAAGCGTATGTTGAGCAGTCTAGTACATCTCCTGCCAGGCTTGCATGTCTCCGCAGGAATACTTAGCACAAAACTGTTACATAGACCCAGAATGACACACACATTATAATATGCCATGAAGGTGAACTCACAAAATGTTTCTGTCTGTCAGTAAAACCAACCATATACTATTGGGTTGCTGGGATCTAAAGGAGAATTGGTTGAGAAAAATATAAAGGAAAACAATGTAGCTTCTATTAGAATAAGCATACAGTACTATGTGGATTTTTTAAAAAGAGCTGACAACATCCTAAGTAGTGATGATCAAGCATGCTCGGCCGAACACCTGATCTCGATGCTCGGCACATGGCAGTATTCGGCCGAATACCGCATATGCTTGATATCTCCAACCTGCATGTTTCTTGGCTGTTACGCTCATTCTTAGTCAGGGAGAGCTGTGCTGAGGAAGGGACAGACAGTGTAGGGAGTGAAATAGGAATAATTTTATTAGAAAAACTTTTTAGAAACCCTAAAAGTCATTTTAAGGACTATTGTTGTGTTTTGCAGCAGCAATGAATATTTTTAGCACAACCTGCGCTAAATTGCTAAAACTCAACAGACCCAAAAGTCCTTTTAAGGACTACTGTGTGTGGCAGCAGCAATATCTTTTTTTAGTGCAAACTGCACTAAATAGCTAAAACTTTACAGATCCAAAAGCCCTTCTAAGGACTATTGTGTGTGGCAGCAATATCAATTTTTAGCTTATCCGGCGCTAAATAGCGTACAATAGTTAGGGCGCTGCAGACAGGGACATTAGCTGCACCACATCTCCAGCATAAAGTGTGCGCATCCAAAAAATATCTGTGACATCCAGTGTACTTTTTCCGTAGGCGTTGTCTGCTGCGGACAGTGACATTAGGTGCACCACATCTCCAGTGTAAAATGTGCGCATCCCAAAAATATCTGTGACATCCAGTGTCCTTTTTCCGTAGACATCCAGTGTCCTTTTTCCCAGGCATTGAATGCAAGCGCAAATACCCACAGGCCATAGCTCTAAATGCGCAGCTTTCCAAATGACTGGCCCTGGAAATGTTGCCATTTACCGTAGGCTTGTTGACACTGAGGCCTTCCGCAGCCGGATGTCAGCGGCCGTCCCTTCCTTATTACGCAGTCCCCAGCCACCACTATTTTTCAAGATGTGCCGTGCCAGCCTTACACCAACATGTGTCCCTTAACATCACACGTGTCCTGACCAACGCAGTTACTGGGAAGGTCCACTTAGCCACAGACACATGGACAAGTACTTTTGGCCAGGGACGCTACATTTCCCTGACGTCACACTGGGTGAATGTTGTGGAGGCTGGGAGCGAGTCGTACCCTGGGATGGCACAGGTGCTACCGACGCCAAGGATTGCAGGCCCTATGTCGATAAGGGTTTCCGCCAGCACCTATGTTAGTGGCTCCAACCCCCACTTCTCCTCCTCTGCCTCCTCCTCCACTTCCACCTCCGAATTATCCCCGTGCAGCACCAGTCGGTCATCAGTCGGTACCTGGAAGCAGTGTAGCACTGCAGTGGGGAAATGGCAACAGGCTGTACTGTAGCTGATATGCTTAGAGGGACAAACAGCACACCGCCGCAGAGCTGTGGCAGGGGATAAGTGAACAGACAAAGCTGTGGCTCTTGCCACTCAACCTAGAACCAGGCATAGTTGTGTCTGATAATGGCCGTACCTTGGTGGCGGCTTTGGAGCTCGGCAAGCTCAGACACATCCAATGCCTAGCCCACGTGTTCAACCTTGTGGTTCAGCGGTTTCTCAAAACCTACCCCAATTTGCCTGAGCTACTGGTGAAGGTGCACCGCGTGTGTGCACATTTCCGGAAGTCATTAACAGCTTCAGCCGGTCTGTCAACGCTGCAGCAGCGCTTGAAATTTTCAGCTCACCGGCTGTTGTGTGATGTGAGCACAAGCTGGAACTTGACATTCCACATGTTGGCCAGGCTTTGTGAGCAGCAGAGGGCAGTAGTGGAATACCAGCTGCAACATGGTCGTCACCTTTCCAGTCAGCTTCCGCTATTCACAAGCCAGAAGTGGGAATGGATGTCTGACGTCTGTGAGATTTTAAGAAACTTTGAGGAATCAACACAGATGGTGAGCGGGCGATAACGCTATTATCAGCGTAACCATCCCACTTTTGTGTCTACTCAAATGCTCGCTGCTCACAATTAAGGACGATGCATTGCATGTGGAAGAGGTGGAAATGGGGGAAGATATTACACAGGGTGATTGCCAGACCACCCTCAGTTCATCTTCTCAGCACCAATTGGACGATGAAGAGAAGGAGGAGGAGCAGGAGACGGTTGCCTCCGCTACAGAGGGTAGTACCCATGGAAGTTTAATTGAATCTGTTTAGAGTGGGTGGGCAGAAGAGTAGGAAGAGGATGAGGAGATTAAGAGTGATCCTCCTGATGATGACAGCAAAGTCTTGACTGTTGGTACTCTGGCACACATGGCTGTCTATCTCGCGACCCGCACGTTATACGCATTTTAGACAACATGGATTACTGGTTGACCCCCGCTACAAAGAGAACTTATCATCTCTCATTCCTCTGGTGGAGAGGACGAGCAAAATGGTGCAATACCAGAAGATCCTTGCTGAAAAATTGAGTCCGTAGTTCCTTGGCCAACCGAGGAGGGGAGACAAGGGGAACACATAGCAGTTCCAACAGAGGCAGGGCAACACTCTCCAAAGCCTGGAACAGTTTCATGACACCCCGCCAGCAACCTCACCCTGATGTGCTGCCTAGTATCACAAGGAGGGAAATATTTTGGAAGATGGTGAAGGAGTACATAGCAGACCGTGTCAGCATCCTCAATTATCCCTCAGTGCCTTACAACTACTGGGTGTCCAAGCTGGACACGTGGCACGAACTGGCGCTCTACGACTTGGAGGTGCTGGCCTGCCCTGCCGCCAGCGTTTTGTCTGAGCGGGTATTTAGTGCTGCTGGTGGCATTATAACAGATAAGCGTATCCGCCTGTCAACTGAAATTGCTGACAGGCCTGGATTGACCATGACTTTGCATCCCTTCCCCCACAAACAAGGGTATATGGTTGACTCTTCCTTTTCTCATCCTCCTTCTCCTCTTCCATAATATCAACATGCTTATTCGTCGCATATAATGCAGCTCACCAGCAGGCCTTCACCTACAATGTTTTACAGGGTCAGCTCACCAGCAGGCCCTTGCATATAATCTTTTACAGGGTCAGCTTACCAGCAGGCCCGCACCTAAAATATTTTACAGGGTCAGCTCACCTGCAGGCCCTCACCTAATTATACCTAATAGGTAATTTGTGCGCATGCTAACTTGCTTGGATTTGGTAGCCGTAGCCGTTTCTCAGGCTCCCTCTCCGGAATCGAATCATGATTCCCCGTTACCCCTGGTCACCAAGGTTTGTGCTGAAAATAACATCGAAAGTTGATAGGGCAGACATCCGAATGGATCGTCTCCGTCATGGGGATGTGCGATCGGCCCCAGGTTATCTAGAGTCACCAAATGTTTTAGATGGTCAGATCAGCAGGCCCTTGCTCCAAATGTTTTTGAGGGTCACCAGCAGGCTATCAATCATAATTTTTAAGGCTGTGTATGATGCTCTCCTTTATGTGTAACAAAGGGTTTATTGAAGTGCCGGTTCCTTGTAAATTTTGGCAGCCCTCGTAGGAATCCCACCACATGAACAATTGTACCACAATGTGAATGAAACCCTCCTTTATGTGATATACAGGTTGTATCGGAGTGTCTCTTCCTTGTAATTTTTGGCAGCACTTGCACTTTATATACAAGTAAATATACAGGAAAGAATGTTTCCAAACTTTCCCCACTTTTCCTCTATTTTATCTTTGGTTTGGTGCATTTTATTGTTAATCTGTAAAAGTGGCGTACTACTCGGACAACATCGTTCCCAGCAGGGACCTGGGAGTCCAAGATGCATCCAGACATCCTCCCCATGCTGTTCCAGAACCATTTCAGTGGTGTTTCCATAAATTTCTGATCTTTTCCTATAAACCAGGCACCCTCCTCTCTTCAGAGAAGGGGGTGCCTGGTTTAATGCTCGGGTTCTCCCATTGACTTCTATTACACTAGGGTGCTCACTAGAGCACCCAAGCATGCCGAGGTGTTCGGCGAGAGCACCCGAGCACTCGAGCACTTTGGTGCTTGATCAACACTAATGCTAAGTATTATGGTAGAATTGTAATGTTCATAATCCGAGATGCTTATTAGACATGAACTTTACAGTGTAATTTTTCTTACCGTCAATTCTCTTTCCTTTAGTCCAAAGCAGCAGCACCCACGGGGATTTAGCAATTAATCCTAAGAGGAGGGCTCTCATTATACCGCGGATTATATTACCGCTCTGCCAAAAGCAGTCTCTCCCTTTTGCCGCATTTTGTTTCCCACGATGTAGCCATCGCACGAGTCGAATTAGCTTTTATAGGCTTAGGTGCTTTAAGACCCTTCTGCTCATAACAAAAGTGATATCCTCCCTTATCCATTTGGACAAGGAGACTTTTGTCAGCTTTTACCATTTTGTTTTTCCTGAATGAGAAAAACAGGTGGGCCTTCTTCCTGAACGCATTTGTTCTTTGGATATATATCTCTAAGGCTCTGCCCACGTCCAGTGAGTGAAGTCTTCTTTCTTCCTCTGAAGACGGATCTGGGGAAAAAAATTGGTAACTCGATTTGCTGATTTAGATTAACAAAAGATGGAACCTTAGACTGAAAAGCTGGCAAAGTCATTGTCTTGAAGAAAAATTAAGTAAGGGTTGGCACATGCTAGGGCCTGTATCTCACTCACCCGAAGTGAGATACAGGCTGAAGTGATTGCTACTAAGCAACAGACTTTTATGGACACAAACTTTAAATCTGAATCCTGCAGTGGTTCAAAAGTAACATTGCATAGTTGATCCAGAACCACACAAAGGTCCCACTTCGGAATCGGGTTGATGACCTGAGGTTTGATTCTTCAAACTGCTTTAAAGAATCTTTGTATTAGTGGCTCCCTGAATAATTGTTTGCCTAACGAAGCCGATAAGGCTGATATATGTACCTTAATCGTACCCGGCTTTAGGCCTTTGTCGAATCCTTGCTGCAGGAAGTTCAGGATATGCTGAATTGTAGAAGAATGGGAAGATACTCCATTCCTTCCACATCAAAGATCGAACACCTTCTTGACTCTGAGGTACACTCTATTTGTTGTGTGTGCTCTGGATTGTAATAGGGTTCTTATTACCGCATCTGATAAGCCCTGTCCTGTTAAAAGAGGGGAGTCAACATCCAGGCCGTCATTTGCAGTTGGTGTAGATCTGGACAACATCTGTCATCCTGAGTTACCAGGTGTAGAATCTGTGGAAGCCTCCAGAAGGTGTTCCTGCTCATCAGCATTAACGGGGTAAACCATGCCCTTTTGGGCCAGTACGGATATATTAGGATTGTCGAGACCTGGTCCCGTTTGATCTCCTGTAAGACCTTTGGAATCATAGGAATGGGTGGAAATATGTAGGCCAGCCTGAAGTCCCATGGGACTCAAAGGGTATCTAGGGCCCAAGGGTTGTCTTCCCTGAACAGGGAGAAGCACAGAGGCACTTTTGCATTGGCTCAGGTAGCCATCAAATCTAACTGGGGGTCCAATGACAATTTCCCCGGGAGGGTTAAGTCCTCCTTCCTCTGATGTGTACAGCTGACAGCTGTTGAATATTGGCCTCCACTCATACAAAGATCCGCTCCACCTCTTTGAGGAGGGATAAGTATCTGGTACCCCCCTGGTGATTTAAATAGATAACAGTGGTCATGTTTTCCAAATTTACTCTTATGGCTCGTTCTTGGACCAAGGGATGAAACTGTGTTAGGGCATTGTATACTGATCTCATCTCTCTGAGATTTGATGATAATAATCTTTCCATTGGGGTCCAGGTTTCTTTCGCCCTTTGGCCCCTCATGTGGGCACCCAATCCTGTAGCCAAAGCATTAGTAGCAACCTCAGTCCATCTTGGAAGGGCAAACTTCCTGCCATTGTTTAGAGTCATCCACCACCTCAGGGAGTCTCTTGTCTCCTTGGAGACTACTGTCATACAATCTAGAGAATTAAGGTCTCAATTCCATTGTAAGCATATTGTGTGCCAATTCGCCCACGAAATTCCCTTGCTGGCAGCAGTCATAAGACCCAGTGTTTTCATCATCTGACAAAGGGATACAGGTCCAACCTGCCTCAGGAGCTGTACATTCTGGCACAGAACGTTCATCCTCTTCGCCGGAAGCGAGATGAATCCCAGGAACTGCTTCTGCTGTGATGGGATAATACTAGATTTCTTTCTGTTGACTATCCAGCCTAAAGCCTGCAACCATTGCTGCCACCACCTTTGTGTATGTGAATGGGGCTGATGAAATCCCGAATGGGAGTGCTGTGAACTGCAGATGATATAGCTGTTTCCCCAGATAAACTTCTATGCGCAGGAACTTCCGATGCTTTTTGTAAATCTGAATGTGTAGATAAGCATCTCTTTAAAACTATTATAGCGAGGTAATCTCCTGGTTCCAGCAGATTTAGAACCGACTGAACTGTTTCCGTATGGAACCTTTTCTTTTGTATGAACCTGTTTAGATACCTCAGATCCACAATAGTCCTCCACCTCACCTGAGGTTTTGGGATTAGGAATACCCTTAAATATACGCCCTGAAAGATCTCTCCTTCTGGGACAGGCTCTAGTACATTCATCTGAATGAACTCCCCTATGGCTTGCTCTATAAGGCCCTGGTTGTGACCATGTAACCTGTGAGTTATGACATATCTGTCTGGGGTCTGGGAATTTACCTCTATACAATAGCCATTTTATACGGTCTCTAGGACCCATAGGTCTTTCACCAACTCTTCCCACTCTGCAAAAAAATGGCTTAACCTCCCCCCCCAGGCATACCTCTGGCGTCAGAAGTCCAATTTTCGTTTGGAGGAAGGGACCCCTCTACCATGGCCTCTTCTCCGCAGTCTGGGGGATACTCTGGAGATACCGCTTCTTGCCGCAAATGTCTCTCCTGTATCTGATCTTCTGCGCTCCACACCTCTATTGGATGAACGAAATGAAGAATACCACTTCTTTTTGGCAGCATAAGGAAGGGGCTTCCCTTTTTATCTGACAGATTCTGTATGAGCGAGTCCAGGTCTGGTCCGTAGAGCCTATTTGGATGAAATTCCATTGCACAAAGTGTATTCTTTGAGTGGACATCTGCCCCCGAAGGTTTTATCTATAAAGATCTTCTACCCGCCGTAGATAACGCCAGGGACCAGGCATCAAATCTGGCCTGCTGCACTGAGACATCACAGAGGAAATTGGAAGCCAGAGCAACCTTCTTAAAAGATAATATATTATCTCTTGGTACACCTTTATCTATGTCTTCCTCCATCTGGAGAAGCCATGCACGGAGGCTTTTAGAAACCGTATAAGAGCATAGAGCTTCCTTCGCTTGGCGAGGCTAAGAGGTAACTTCTGTGCAAAGCATTATCCAACCTTTTATCCATCGGATCCGCAAAATTAGACCCATCCTCACTAGGGACCAAACTGCGTCTAAATAATTTGTATATGTCAACATCTACTTTAGGGGTTCTCCCCACAGTTTTTCCTCTTATTGCCCCGTCACATACATGTTTTTTAAACCTCTTTTTAAATATTGGTCCCTTATCTGGCGTCTTTCACTCATTGACCATAAGCGTCTTTACCATAGGGTCTACCTTAAAGGCCCCATTATCTCAGCCTGTAATACGGCCTCAGGCTCCAAGGATTTAAGTAACCTTGACATTTTCCACAATGGAGATAAATTCAGTTCCTGATCACTATCTTCCGATTCAGAAGTCTATCTTGTTAATCTCGTCTATGACCTTGTCATGTCAAATTCCCTGGGGGATGAATGTAAAATAGCACCTGGCCTTAACGACATCTGAGAACTTTACTCAAACCCAGCCGTCAGCTCAGCCCAAACGCCAGTGGCAAGGGATCCTCTACCCGCTGAGCCATTGATATCTTGGAACATCTTTTTTTTTTAACTTCACACACATCCCATACGTACTGCTGAGCACTGACAGGGCATAGGGAGGACTCGAACTCAGACTCTAATTCTATGGATCTGGATATTTTTCTTGCCTCCTATCCCTTTACAGAGACCTGTAAGTCTATGGGTAAGTATACTGTACTAGTATATTACTAGTATAATATAATATTATATACTACTTAGATGGGTGCCATAATGGTCATGACACCCAAAGCTTTTGCCTCTGCTTTACCACCCATGATACAGAATGTAGGCTTTTTTTACATCCGCATTGGAGGTTCCATTAATAAAATAAAAAAAATTGTTAAAATTGTGCAACATGTTCCTCTACTTTGTCCACTAATATAATAGGCTCCCTGAAGGAAACCCGACATACCCTATTATAGCTATATGACTGATCCAGCTCTGTCGCTGTTTCCATTTTTCTATTCCATAAAAATGGAAAGAGCAACACAGATGAGGCCGTAGCCTGGAGGATTTCTTTTAAGAATTTATAGATGCAGCCTCTCCAAATTCATGAGATGCATGGTAGAAATATAGAGTAAAAAAATATTTCTGCATTTTGCGCACTCCGGCAACTTAATTTCCCTAAACTGACAATGATGACACATTACTCAGACAATTACTGTCTGATAGAAAATGGTCAAACCACATGGTCACCTGTCATCATTAGAACGGATTTATACTGACTTAAGGTCGATTTATATGGGGCAATAATCAGGCACATTATCGTGAAGGAGCGTTCCTGCAAACTCTCATTCCCGACAATCTGCCCTTCTAAAGATGCAGCCGTTTTTGCAGACAAGTGAATTATCGTCTCAGACCAGCAAATTGTGTGGTCTGAACTGCGATCTGCTGCCCAGAAACAGTGCAGCTGTATGAGGACAAGCTATAGCAATAGCGATCCCTCATCCTCATACTGTGGAGGTGATCGCTGCATGTAAATGAGAGGCTTTACCTCTACTTAGCGAGCAACTGATGCTTCCATCCCGACAACGTGACGCTCCTCGATCTGCTTTATAGCACTGGGTTTGGTTCTCAGTTAGTAAAATAAAAATTGGGAGTAAATTACTACGCTAAATGTTCCAGAATTCTGGTTCAATTTGTGCCCAAAAAAAAGAATCAAAACCAAAACTGCCATACAAGCCGTACACACTATTTATGATGTGCTTTTTGAGCCTCAGTAGAGAAGGTCTTTGGCTTAGAGAAAAATGTATGCGACTTAAAATGTGACAACATGCATCAAAATATTGGCACAAAGCCAACCAATCAGTGATGTCTAGCATGAGCCATGCTGATACATTTGGTGGATTAGGTATATAGTGGAAAACCGGCACTCTACATCTATCAGTAATGCTAAGGAGGCAATATACACGTAGGATAGTAAAATATGTATTTATTTTTATAAGGGTACGTTTTAAGAGTGGAGAATAAAAAGGTAGAGGTTCTAAAAATGTGGAAGTCCCAAAAAATGAGGTTCACAAAAATAAAAATGATGTTTTGCAATATACAGCATTAAAGGTGCACAATAACAAAAATATGCAGAGTGGAGATGAGACAATGCAGTGATTGTCTGGTAGCGGTTTCCACCTTCAGTGGGTACAGTAAATGGCTGTGTCCATTTGTGTACAGTCCATAAAAAATTGTCTGTAACGCCGGTGTTGGTCACATAGAAAGTATATAGTATATGGATAGAACGATGAAAAGGTAAAAAGGATAAAAATATAAAATACAAAAATATATATAGGTGGTATGTCAGTCGGGTGCTGTACGGGTGTGCGTCCCACACATTAAAGAAGACTGCACCCTGACTGTTTACCTTCTTTGCGAGGTGTCCTGGCTGTTGGAGCAGCCTTGCTGCGCTCTGCAGTGTTTGTTTTGCCGGTCTTCTCGGCGTGCCACGTGGATATGACATCACTTCTTCGGCGTCTCACGTGACTTTGCCGGACTTGGTTTTGAGATTTTCGTTGGTGGTCTTTTTCGATCCGGAGGATTCAGATGGAATTCGTTATTCAGAAGCGCTTCCAGGATAAGGTTCTTAGCAGGTTTTAGAGGGAGGTCACCAGACGCGTTTCGAAGGACTTAGCTGCCTTCTTCATCAGTGGTAGCCCTCTGACTGCCGTTGTACTGCCTTTTATGCTGCTGGTGGATCTTTCAAAGACCTGGACTGGATCTCATTTTCCATGGTCCAGACATTTGGATGTGATGGTTCCATCGAAAATCTGTATAAGTACTAGTTAGGTGTCTTCTTTTGTTTGCTTTTTTCTGTGTGTGTGTGTGTGTTTGTTTTTTGTACTGTTGTTGGTAGTGTGATGGGTTTGCTGGTTATTGTTTTGGTTCTTTGTTGATTTATGGTTTCTGACTTAATCCTGCATTTTTTTTTTTTTGTTTTTTTTTCCCTCTCTCAGTGTCTGTGTTTGCTGCGGTACCGCTGCGGCTTCTACTAGTTGTGCATTTTTGTATTCGGGCCTGTTAGGGGACCCTAGTGTGGATTCTGTGGTTTTTTGTTATGTTACCGCTGTATTTTTTCCCTCAGTGGATTGTTCTTTATTGATTACTGGTCTCTAATGTACTCTGGATTCTGTGCTTTTAATCTTTCCTGCAGTATTTTGTCCGCGTTGTGTTTTTATTTTTATTTATGGGGAAATTTGGTATCTGAGAGACCTTGTGTGGTTTTTGTTACCCTGCGGTATTGCTGCGTATTTTCAATGGTGCGTTTGGTGATCATAACAGTGTGTTATAATGAGTGTTAGCGGAGGTTGTGTGTGGGGACATTAGTGACAGGTAATGTGGGTGGTTGGGGTAGTGTGTTCCGTTCTGGGTGTTAGTGGGGGAATGGATTTTTTGGGGGGGTGCGTGTTATCCTATGTGGTTTGTGCTCATTATACTCAATTTTGGTCCAGGATTTGGGTGCGGTTTTTGGGATCCATTATTGTGATTTATATGGTGTATTCCTGTGTTGCCTTTGCGTTTCTCTGGTGCGTTTTTGATGGTGCGTTTTTTTCAGCAATGTGTTTTTAGGTGGATTTTAGGGATTTTTGATTGGGGTGCGTTTTTTGGGTAGGTTTGATTTTTGGGGATATTTGGTGTCTAAGAGGTCTGGTGTGATTTTTGTGTTTGTGTTTTACCTACAATATTGCTGTGTTTTTACGTGATGTGTTTCTGGGGAGTGTTTGTGGGGTGGTGATATCTAATGAAGAGTGCAGTGTATTGTTGTGTGTATTGACAGGGGTGTGTTAGGTGGTGGTGTTAGGGTAGTGTGTTTTGTGATAGGTGCTGGTGGGGGAATTGGGCTCCTTATTGGTGCTACATGTGTTGTCCTATGTGGTTGTGCTCATATTTGCTCAATTTTTGATTCAAGATTTGGATGCGGTTTTTGGGATCCAGTTTTTTTATATATATATATTATTGTGTGTTCCGTTGGTGATGTGTGTTTTGGATTGCTGTTATGGTGTCTGGGGGTCCATGTTGGGGTCTCTTGTGGTGCTGCTGTGTTTTTAGATCCAGTTGTGGGGCTCAGTCTTGGGTTGTATGATTTTTGTTGGCTGTTTTTGCATTTGGAATGGTGAGTTTCTCAGTCTTTTTTGGTAGTGTTTGGTATGGGTTTTCTTCTTTTTTGCTGTGTTGGTGGAGTGGCGGCCACGTATCAAGTGTCGGTAGGGGTGCTGGTAGACAGCCGGACGCCTACCGCAAGTCAATTGGGGGCAGCCACTCTGGGGATGGTTTATAAGAACCCAAATAGTTCAAAGTCAGCGTTTAGGCCTCCTGGTATGATTGTATTGAACTCGAAGATGAATTTTGATTCAATGCGGGACATCTTGGCTATGTGGTTTCCTCCTCTCCAATCTGTTTTTACATTTTCCAGTGCTGCGAAGGATAGTCCTGATGGGTCTTGTTTGTGGTGTGTTTTGAAGTGTTTGGAGAGTGAGTGGGTTTCAAAGCCTTTTTTGATATTGTTTATGTGTTCTGATATTCATTTTTTTAGGGTTCTTTTTGTTCTACCGATGTACTGTTTTTTACAGGGGCAAGTAATGATGTAGATTAAATTTGTGCTACTACAGGTGAGGAATTCTTTTATTTCGTATTCAAGTGTCGTGGTTGTGGATTGTACTCTCTCAGTTTTTTTCTTGAATGAGGTAATTTTACAATTAGAGCATTGATTACATCTATAGAATCCTTTGAGTTTTTGCCATGTGTTTATTGTAAATTATGTTTTTTGTGTGGTATTTTGACAGACGGCGCAATTTTCAGGCCTAGGTTTGGGGCCCTTGTGTATATGATGTGAGGTTTTGTGGAGATGGAGGGGCCTATCGTTTTGTCCTTTTGAATGTGGTGCCAGTGAGTGTTGATGATTTTTTCAATATAAGTCCTTCGAAACGCGTCTGGTGACCTCCCTCTAAAACCTGCTAAGAACCTTATCCTGGAAGCGCTTCCGAATAACGAATTCCATCTGAATCCTCCGGATCGAAAAAGACCACCAACGAAAATCTCAAAACCAAGTCCGGCAAAGACACGTGAGACGCCGAAGAAGTGACGTCATATCCATGTGGCACGCCGAGAAGACCGGGAAAACAAACACTGCAGAGCGCAGCAAGGCTCCTCCAACAGCCAGGACACCTCGCAAAGAAGGTAAACAGTCAGGGTGCAGTCTTCTTTAATGTGTGGGACGCCACACTAAGTACAGCACCCGACTGACATACCACCTATATATATTTTTGTATTTTATATTTTTATCCTTTTTACCTTTTTATCGCTCTATCCATATACTATATACTTTCTATGTGACCAACACCGGTGGTACAGACAGACAATTTTTTATGGACTGTACACAAATGGACACAGCCATTTACTGTACCCACTGAAGGTGGAAACCGCTACCAGACAATCACTGCATTGTCTCATCTCCACTCTGCATTTTTTTGTTATTGTGCACCTTTAATGCTGTATATTGCAAAACATCATTTTTATTTTTGTGAACCTTATTTTTTGGGACTTCCACATTTTTAGAACCTCTACCTTTTTATTCTCCACTCTTAAAACGTACCCTTATAAAAATAAATACATATTTTACTATCCTACGTGTATATTGCCTCCTTAGCATTACTGATAGATGTAGAGTGCCGGTTTTCCACTATATACCTTTATTGTTATAAACCGCCTTTCTGATTGGGTGAATCACCTGATCATTGTATTGATCAAGTGAGCCACCAATAACCTACCTTCTCTCCTTAAATTTGGTGGATTAGACTACCTTGTTTATGTTTACTTTGTCTGATATAATATAATGTTGGTCACTTTGAAACGACTCTATGAGAGTAGAAAAAATACTTTTTGTCAAAAACAGTGCCTTTCTTGCCATAGGCTGTATTGCTATTGCATAGATGTGTCAGAATGGTATAGTATAATTACATTTTTAAGGATAATATAATAAAATAATAATTATACATTAAAGGGGTTCTGCAGTTTGTTTTAACAGATGATCTATCCTCTGGATAGATCATCAGCATCTGACTGGCGGGGGTCCGACACCCGAGACCCCTGCCGATCAGCGTTTGAGAAGGCAGCAGTGCTCCAGCAGCGCATGGCCTTCTCACTGTTTACTGCTGGCCCAGTGACATCACGACTAGTATCAAATGGCCTGGGCGGGGCTAAGCTCCACTGCCTGGAGCGCCACTGCCTTCTCAAACAGCTGATTGGCGGGGGTCTCCGGTGTCGGACCCCTGCCGGTCAGATGCTGATGATCTATCCAGAGGATAGATCATCAGTTATAAACAAACTGCAGAACCCCTTTAATGATCTCATTCCAAAATGCTGAGATGTAATACATTTGTCATAAATGTGTCCATTTTATATATTTAATGTTCTGTTTAAATTAAAAAATTGCATCAAATAAAGTTTGGGAGATGTTTTTTGTTTCTAACTATAAATAATCCATTTTTATTATTATTATTACGAGAAATCTATTGTATGTAGTTAGTTACTGTTTTCCATACTGTTTCTGTATTCATGTGATAAAACAGCACTGGATACAAGCTCTCATAGACAAATTCCCCAGGGTTTATCTGTCTAAATGGGGTGGCAGAGTTTAGAAAAAGTAGAGCAGGTCACTTCCCAGCCAAGTGTCTCCTATTTTGGTGCGTGTCTTGTTTTATAAATGGAATAAAATGTAATTTAGAATATGCTTACTGTCCCACGGCTATAACCACGGGTATTGCTAGTTTAAGAAAAAACATTTCAAGGTTTCTAAAGGGTCCTAAAAAACTAATATTGGAATGTCTACAGGGCAGCACTGAAATGTAACTAGAAGAAAGCTACTATTAAAAATCCAAAAGCTAAATTAAAAGTTGGTCAGTAAACATGTGACAGCTCTGACCAGGTTAATTTTCAGAGGTAATAAGCCACTGAATAAGAGCAGAAACTATAATAAACAGCGATGTTCCAAAAATTGCCATTCAAATATTATCAACATTCAAGAATTATTCATGTGTTTCACTATAAGGTACCATGTACAGCACTGTATTATGGCCACATTACCCCCATAATACACCACACAACAGAATATATCACAATTTTCTTTTGGGTTCTATATATGCAATAGGCTGCCTCCAGGGGTGATTGAGTCCCAGTGTTTTCGGAATACCGAGTTTGTGTCACAGTGATTGTACCTGGATACTGTCGCCCCCCGGGGTTAGGCTCCTTAGCAACAAAGGAGTTGTAGGTTGGTGGAGTAAGTAGAGTTTAATGTTTTTTACTTGAATAAACTTGCAATAAACTTGTGTTATCCAAATAATACTTGATCTTTCTCTTGGTTCCAGCAGTCTAAGGGTAAACTGGCAGGAAAACTTGAATACTTTGCTTTATCTCTCTGCTGCTGTGCTATCAGCTTCAGTTACTGTTTCTTGTGAGAGTGAGGTATCCTGTGACCCATTTTGCTCAGTAGGGTGTCTTTAGCACTGTTTTCCCTTTAAGAGGTACTAAGTCCTTTTATATATCAGGAATGGGCTGCTCTCTGAGCTACTTTCTCAAAGCTCTTGCAGCAGTGAGGGGAAAACCTCACCGCACCATGCTGCTTCACTTTCTCACCGACACTCTCAAATCCCCTCTCAACTCCACTCCAGCTTCATGCAACCCTTCCCTTGGTAGGAAGCAGGACTAGCCCACTTCTGACCAAAAGGGGTGAGAATGGAATGGCAAGTTCCATTCTGACTAAAGATCTCTCTGTCAGATACACTGCCACCTGCTGGACAACCAGGCACATTACATGAATATAACAGTTTTTGCGTATAACAAAATGACACTTTGAAGATGGTAGTATAGTTGGTGGTGCAGACCAATACAATGGTGGTAAACAGGCTAGCAATAGGAATGTAGGAGTGGTAGTGTCCCTCTGGGCCACTAAATATACATCTCTATGAAATTGAAGGCAGTAAAGACCTATAGACTTGGAAAGAGTATGGAGCATTAAAGGGGTTATCTCACTTCAGTAAATGGCATTTATCATGTAGAGAAAGTTAATACAAGGCACTTATTAATGTATTGTGATTGTCCATATTGCTTCCTTTGCTGGCTTGATTCATTTTTAATCACATTATACACTGCTCGTATACATGGTTATGACCACTCTGCAATCCAGCAGTGGTGGCTATTCTTGCAAACTATAAGCCTAGTGCCAGCCTCTCTGGTGGCTGGGGCCGTGGGAACATGCATAAGCATGCTTGCACAGTAGCTCCTGTCCTGGCCATCTTGTATCTGCGTTGCAGTGGTGGCTGAAATCCCTGAAAATGAGCAGCGTATAATGCGATGAAAAAATGAATCAAACCAGCAAAGGAGGCAATATGGACAATCACAATACATTAGTAAGTGTCTTGTATTAGCTTTCTCTACATGATAAATGCCATTTGCTGAAGTGAGACAAACACAATACACTATCATTCTAACACCCTGCTACTGTTTCTAATGGCTGACTAAGAATGTCATCTGTGCATTTATTCCAGGTCCTCTTATACTGTGCCTTAATAGTATGGCTATTTAACATATGTATTGGTATTACAATTAATATGCCTGGTTCACCAACAGGTGGCAGTATATCTGGCAGAGACAGATCTTTAGATAGAACTTACCATTCCATTCTTCTCACTTTTGGCCAGAAGTGGGCTAATTATACTTCCTACCAAGGGATGGGGTTGCAGGATGCTACAGTTAGTCAAGAGTCTACAGTCAATAGTGGAGCTAGAAAGAGAAAAGCCATATCACAGTGAGGGGAATGGTCCCCTGTAACGGATCTCCTAGCACCCCGACCGGGTACCTCCGTCGATAGATGCTCCTAGTGCTTTCCGAGGACTCCAAGCACTCCACTTGACACCGTACGCCCTGCAGACCCCACGAACCGCCGCAGCTTGGTTGGGGTCTCACCGTCCTCCACCCACGCTGGACCTACGACAAGGCTCCAGGCTCCAGTGGGTGAACCTCTCCTACAGCCAGAGAGCAGGAACAGCTCTTACAAGAGCTAGTAGTTATGCCAGGGGAGTATAGCAAATCTTCAGCGTATAGCAATCCCCCAGTTTGATCAGTTATCCAAACACCAGTCTCAGCATGATGAAGGATAAAACAGGAACACTTTATTGAGGGCTACTCACCCGTATTTATGCAGGTCCATATCTGGTGGACACGCCCCCAGGGGACCAGAATGGAGACTGCGACACACAGAACAGATACAGCACATCCCCACAATGCATCATGGTTTCCTCCTCTCTGCCCCAGAGACAACCGAGGGATAATCCAATTATCTCTCAGGACAAAGGGGAGAACACCAATACACACGTGGAGACAACAGGACAGGAATCACCACCCAAACACACAATGTCACAACCCCACAGCAAACACAGACATTTAACATATCCCCAGATAGCTCAAGTCTGAGTGCATATCATTAGGTGAATGGCACTCAGAATACACGAATACAATACTATTAGCTATCTGGGTGCCCTCACATAACATACAATTTAACCGAACGCATAATAACATAAAATACAATTCTACAGACAGATTTAAGCTGTGCGGCCGGTCTGTCTTCTCCTTTAAAGTTAGTATGGGCCATAATCCTGAGGCAGGAGGCTGGCAACCAGCCCCCTCCAAAACACCGTGGCGAGGTTGGTTTCGTCACATCCCCCTCCTGCACCAGGAGTCTTACAGGAAAAGCAGTTTGCAAAGCACCTAGACTCTTTACAGTTTACAGACAGAATATTATGAGGGGGTCAACAGCCCACTCAAAGTTACCATAACTGTCAGAAAGTCCTGCTACTAGACCGAAGCCAGAGTCTAGCACAGCAGAGAAAGATAAAGCAAGGTATCAAAGTTTGCCCGCCAGTTTACCCCAAAACTTGCTGGAGCCAAGAGAAAGATCTAATATTATCTGCATACAAGTTTATTAAAGTAAAGTCTGGACTCTTACTCCACCAACTATCACACAAAACGAACAGGGCCGCATCAACATTTGGCATTCCTAAAAACCTGGGACACGATTGGCCCAGGGGGGCGACGTGTTGCAAATCTGGCATCACAAACAAGATATTTACTTCTGTGCCTTACTACTGTAAAAAACCCTACAAGTTGCTTTATTGCATTTTATTACTGCTAAAGAGTGTGAATCTGCATCAGTTGCAGCACTGTGGCAAAATAGGGGTTAATCAGCCATCTTTGATTTTTGCCTCATGTATTGAAAGGAAAGACATCCACCCAACAGAAGGGAGGAAACCAAACACAGTTCCAGGTTCACTGGATCCATGAGGTAGTACAGAGTCATAGGTCACTGCAGTGTCGTTTAAGAACCCATAGGGCAAGTAGAGTTCTCACTTAACCTGAGAAGGGGGGAAAAAGGATGGGCGTCAATCGGCACAACTAGAAGATAGTTATTCCTAAGCGGAGTCCTGACAATCCTTGCTCTTCTGGGCAAGAGATAAAACAGGGCAGCAAAAACTGAAAAGGCCAATAATTCTCTCAATCTTCAGAAGCAGTCCACATTGTGGCTTCAGTAGTCCAATGGATGGTTTTCATCACAGCATGAGGTCACTTACAGGAGGGGATGGAAGTCTTCCTCCTGGGTTCTATACTTGAGGGCACAGAAGTTCTTTTATAAGGCTACTTTCACACTTGCGCTTGATCGGATCCGTTCTGAACGGATCCGATCATATTAATGCAGACGGAGGCTCCGTTCAGTACGGATCCGTCTGCATTAATAACTTTAAAAAATTTCGCAAGTGCGCAAGTAGCCTGCACGGATCCGTTCAGACTTTCAATGTAAAGTCAATGGGGGACGGATCCGCTTGAAGATTGAGCCATATGGTGACATCTTCAAGCGGATCCGTTCCCATTGACTTACATTGTAAGTCTGAACGGATCCGCACGCCTCCGCACGGCCAGGCGGACACCCGAACGCTGCAAGCAGCGTTCAGCTGTCCGCCTGTCCGTGCGGAGGCAAGTGGAGCGGAAGCTGAACGCCGCCAGACTGATGCAGTCTGAGCGGATCCGCATCCATTCAGACTGCATCAGGGCTGGACGGAGGCGTTCGGGTCCGCTCGTGAGCTCCTTCAAACGGAGCTCACGAGCGGACCGACGAACGCTAGTGTGAAAGTAGCCTAAGCTGCGTGACATCCTCATCGTTGTTACTGATAGCTCTGGTGCTCTCTGCAGCTGCAACTCCAGCAGAAGCTTCATCTGTGAATCCCTGGCGACCTCCAGTGCTGTAACTTTGAACTGAGGGATCACCCTCTTCTGAAGGATCCGCTGTAAGCCTTGTCCTTTTCCTGGTAGGTGACAGATTCTCTGGACAGCATTAAAGAATAGACAGCATTAAAGAATAGACCCTTGGTCTTTCATAGCAAGGCGCTCCGGATTTGATGGAGGTTCCGGAGTGCATGGAGCAGTATCAGTTAAAAGTCCCTAGTGGTAATGATAATGGCCATAGGTCAATTTTGGGGAGTATGGTGCTCTGGCGGGCAGATTATGGCCTTAAACTGTCTCTAACAAGGTTAGTTTCCCCAGCAGTACTCACTCAGACCTCTGGATATGCATGAAGAAAAGACGCCTAGGCTGGCAATATGACGACGTGAAGAATGACAAGTAATTATTGGAAAAGCCATTACTGAGAATAAATAGGCCATTTTACTATACATATAGTAGGTATACTAATGTAATGGACTAATAGTAACAAAGGATAAAATGGCATTAAGACTAAATAGGAAACATTTTGCTATTCGTTATGGGGCCTCCTGTCTTCTATAAATGCCCCTGATTCTAAATTACTTTTCTCCTTGTGTCACTAAATGCATAGAAAACAGAAACTATCAATGTCAAAATGTATGGTGCCATATGAGCAATAAAACTATATAACATACAGTTGCAAGAAAAAGTATGTGAACCCTTTGGAATTATATGGATTTCTGCACAAATTGGTCATAAAATGTGATCTGATCTTCATCTAAGTCACAACAATAGACAATCACAGTCTGCTTAAACTAATAACACACAGAGAATTAAATGTTACCATGTTTTTATTGAACACACCATGTAAACATTCACAGTGCAGGTGGAAAAAGTATGTGAACCCTTAGATTTAATAACTGGTTGAACCTCCTTTGGCAGCAATAACTTCAACCAAACGTTTCCTGTAGTTGCAGATCAGACGTGCACAACGGTCAGGAGTAATTCTGGACCATTCCTCTTTACAGAACTGTTTCAGTTCAGCAATATTCTTGGGATGTCTGGTGTGAATCGCTTTCTTGAAGTCATGCCACAGCATCTCAATCGGGTTGAGGTCAGGACTCTGACTGGGCCACTCCAGAAGGCGTATTTTCTTCTGTTTAAGCCATTCTGTTGTTGATTTAATTCTATGCTTTGGGTTGTTGTCCTATTGCAACACCCATCTTCCGTTGAGCCTCAGCTGGCGGACAGATGGCCTAAGGTTCTCCTTCAAAATGTCTTGATAAACTTGAGAATAATTTTTTCTTCGAAGATAGCAATCCGTCCAGGCCCTGATGCAGCAAAGCAGCCCCAAACCATGATGCCCCCACCACCATACTTCACAGTTGGGATGAGGTTTTGATGTTGGTGTGCTGTGCCACTTTTTCTCCACACATAGTGTTGTGTGTTTCTTCCAAACAACTCAACTTTGGTTTCATCTGTCCACAGAATATTTTGCCAGTGCTGCTGTGGAACATCCAGGTGCTCTTGTGCAAACTGTAAACGTGCGGCAATGTTTTTTTTGGACAGCAGTTGCTTCCTCTGTGGTATCCTCCCATGAAATCCATTCTCGTTTAGTGTTTTACGTATCGTAGATTCGCTAACAGGGATGTTAGCATATGCCAGAGACTTTTGTAAGTCTTTAGCTGACACTCTAGGATTATTCTTCACCTCATTGAGCAGTCTGCGCTGTGCTCTTGCAGTC
The DNA here is from genome assembly GCF_014858855.1 of Bufo gargarizans. Taxonomy (NCBI): domain Eukaryota; kingdom Metazoa; phylum Chordata; class Amphibia; order Anura; family Bufonidae; genus Bufo; species Bufo gargarizans. The sequence continues at coordinate 212,695,096 of NC_058082.1, read as the reverse complement.
AACATTACAGGACGGCCACTCCTAGGGAGAGTAGCAGCAGTGCTGAACTATCTCCATTTATAGACAATTTGTCTTACCATGGACTGATGAACAGCAAGGCTTTAGGAGATACTTTTATAACCCTTTCCAGCTTTATGCAAGTCAACAATTCTTAATCGTAGGTCTTTTGTGCGAGGCATCATTCACATCAGGCAATGCTTCTTGTGAAAAGCAAACCCAGAACTGGTGTGTGTTTTTTATAGGGCAGGGTAGCTTTAACCAACACCTCCAATCTCATCTCATTGATTGGACTCCAGTTGGCTGACACCTCACTCCAATTAGCTCTTGGAGATGTCATTAGTCTAGGGGTTCACATACTTTTTCCACCTGCACTGTGAATGTTTACATGGTGTATTCAATAAAAACATGGTAACATTTAATTATTTGTGTGTTATTAGTTTAAGCAGACTGTAATTGTCTATTGTTGTGACTTGAAGCTCAGATCACATTTTATGACCAATTTGTACAGAAATCCATATAATTCCAAAGGGTTCACATACTTTTTCTTGCAACTGTATAAAGAAATAACGACAACCACTTAAATATGGTGCAAAATGGCCTCGGTCCTTTATTAAGGGTTACATAAAATATTAATCATGAAATCATCAATAAATAAATCAATTCATAAATTAATAAATAACCAATAAACCATCAGTAATGTCCACAATTGTCCCCCCTAGCAAAGTGATTTGTAAATGGGGGAGGGTGGGCGGGGCGACGTCTTCTCTCTTCCAGGTTCGGCGACGGACAAGGCTCCAGACCTGCCGATCACCTCCTTAAATACTCGAATTTCCCACTACAGGTGTTAAAGAAGACCTTTCACCTGAAAATGAAAGTTAAACTAAAGATATAGCCTTACTTACATGCCCCCGGTATTGCTTATTCAGTCATTCGTTTTTCAATCAGTGCCCCCGTTTGTCCGCGCTGTACCCCGAAATATATGCCGCCTTGTATGCTAATGAGTCATTCGGCTCAACTGGGCGGGCCTTCAAAAGTTCTCCCGGGTGTGTCATTCTTCTCCCTGTCACGGAGCGCATCCAATCAGCGCGCTCCGCTCTTAGCCAGGGAGAAGACGCTCCAGTTCTCGCGAGATGGCGCCGGCTCCGGATGGATGAAATCGCTCCAGTACTTGCGAATCTTGCATAATCGCATAATCAACCCTAAAGCTATATGCCTGGTTTAATAGGGTTGATTATGGTGACAAAGCCTCTTTAAAAGGAATCTGTCAGCAGTTTTGACCATGCTAAACTGCTGATAGCATTAGGTGGATGCTAAAGAGAACAGAACACGCATACCTTTTTTTTTTTTATTAGATTTTATTTATTGTGATACAAAAGCTTAAATACATATTACATAATTAACATTATAAGATCCATAAGTCCGCCAATTCTAATCTGTGAACGTGGTTGACAAAAAAAGAAGGGGATCCTAATTAATTAGCCGTGTCCCAATCTTTCCATAGACTATTCCACTTTGAGTAGGATCCTCTTTGTTTGTACAGGATCCTCTCATAGCTTTTCACTTTCTCCACCAAACCCAGCCAGTTCTTACAATCTGGGGCAGAGGAGCAAAACCAGGATCTAGAAATCAGAAGCCTCGCCAAGAACATCACCTTGATCAACAAGTGACTTTTTATGGGTTGATGATTGACCTCAGATAAATCTCCCAGGACCCATATCCTAGGAGACAGAGGAACAACAATTTTAAGTTTACACGTCAGATTTTTTTGGACCAGGCTCCAGTACCTCCTCACCATTGGGCAGTCCCAGAACAGATGTAGATGATCTGCCCCGGGATCGCCGCAGCGGGGGCAGTTAGAGGAGGTCCGGAGTCCTCTTCTGTATAGCCATATAGGTGTCGCATAAATTTTGTGCAGAATATTAAATTGAACAACAATGTGATTAGAATTGTGTGAAACCAATTTTAAGCTTTCCCCTATATTCTCCCAGTTTGGGGGACCCTCCTCTGAAAGAAGAGAAGACCAGGCTCTCTGTCCTGGAGAAAGAACATCCCGAAAAAAATTATCCATTAAGTAAGATAGTTTAATTCTCGTGGCAGTTTTCTTACAAATTAAATCCTGTAAAAATAAAGGAGTGTCTATAATAAAAAGGTGACTGTTCAAAGTGCTAAAGAGTGCTGACCTCAATTGAAAATATGCGAACCAGGCCACCTCACCTAATTTTGCCCTTAGTTCCATAACAAGCATACCTTTTGCAGAGTTTATTATCAGAGTAGTGTAAATAGGAACTTTTATTCTGCCAGGTTCTGCTCTTGCCAATTCTCGGGAGGTGGTGCTTCACTGAGAAGTGCTCTCTGTGTTGAGCTGCTTCAGAGCCCCTTCCCTCCGCTCAGCTGTAGCATCCAACCAGTAGAGCACTAAAGTTGTCACACAGAGCAAATGGGAGTGACAGTAAACCAGCTCAATGCTGAGAGCACTGCATATTGAAGATCCACCTCCATTGCACTTGCAGGAGCAGAACCTGGCAGAATAAAAACCCAATTTTCCAAGCTGCTCATTACATCAGAGACCTTCCATCCCAGTTGCCTGTGTTCGAACTCATTCTAGCTCTCCTTTATCCTTTTCATAATGTGGCAGCTAAAACTGAATAACATAATCAAAATGTGATCTCACAAGGAACTTATAGTGGAGGTAATATTACATTGAAATCACAGTAGCTATCTCTGGGATAAGTGATCAAATATTGAGTGGTTGACTGCTGAGACCATTAGTCCTCAGTCCCATTCATACTGGAAACACATGCAGCCTCTTCCCGTAAAAATAAAGGAAATCAGTGAAACTAATTATTGAAAGTATGAAGACGGCCCAATCTTGGATCAACAGGTCATTAGGCACTAAGTGGGAACCTTGTTAAAGCACTCTGCATGCTTTTGTTACATTATTATGCTTACTTGATGATATAAACCTATACACAGGGTAGTATGGATAATACTCACTGTAATGTCACTGCACATTCATTTACTCCCAGCAAATTAGTCATTTAGGGGAATGAAGGGATCTTGACACAGAGATAAGTATGTTTTTGAAATGGTAAGCACAGGGGGAAATGTTTACTGAATATGTAGAAGGGCTACTAGGGCTACGCTTCTACAGTAGTCCACCAGGATACCGGCACACTGGGAAAGCTACATTCACAAAACATAAAAAACAGTCATGTTTTTATAGGCTGTCACACGGACGTTTTCTCAACCATTGCAATATATGGCGCTATTTACAATATTTTTTTTTTTTATGGCCAGACGGACCCAATTGCTGCTGAGACTGGAGTGCACCGATTTAACAGCTGTTAAAAACTGGTACACTAGTGAAAAATGGCCTTTCAGGGATTAAAAATAATAAAATATATATATATATATATATATATATATATACTCACCTCATCCACTTGCACATGCCGGGACACTTGCACACTTGCTCCTCACAGGATGCAAAAGGAGGTGACACTCTAGTGGGGTGATATTATCTTGCTAGGAGCATCAGGTCTTTCTGCCTTCCGTAAAGAGTGAGTGTCCCGTGCATGCAAATGGTTGAAGTATTTTTATTTTTCTACATTAAAAAAATTCTGCACAATTTTTAATACTGGGTGACATTTTTACTGCTTGGGCCGCTATGGGAGACATTATTAATGCTGGGGGACATTAGATTGTAATAGATTGTAAGCTCTTGCGAGCAGAGCCCTCCTTCCTCTTGTTTTAATTGTTGACTTGTTTGTTGCTATGTTATTTAACGACTATATTTGTACATGAACCCCCTGATTGTAAAGCACTGTGGAATATGTTGGCGCTATATAAATGAAGATTGAAAAATGACCATGAAAAACTGATAGTGTATGCTTTTCATGGCCATTTTTGTGAATGAATGAAGCCTAAAAGATTCACCAGTGAACCATGAGCTACCTGATCCTAGTGGGCAGGCTTGGTGATTGTACAAATGCTCATATCTGTACAGTGCTTCCATGGCCAACCATTTTTATTACAATTCATCAAATATAAGAACTGTGCTATGTTTCTGTATAATTTGCTACATTCTAGTTATTAAATTCTGTAGGCATGAAATATTTCAAGCAATATGTTTACCTACAATGGGAATCCCTGTCCACATGGCCAAGAAAAACGGCTGCAGGATGTGTGTTTGCATCTAGATGTCATGTTGATTACTGCCAGCATTCATTAGAAATGGCCTGAAGTAACCTCTCGTGAAAAAAGGTCACTGCTCCATAGATTATTCAGTTCTGCACCCTCCCTTCATACCCACCTACTTTATAGAGTTTTACTGGCATGGGAAGGTTAATGGACATTCTCTTCTCATGATCTTCTAGGTAAGGAATAACGGATTTCATCACCAACAAGATGGGACTTCTTTCCTTTTTACGACAACGCCTTGGACTATCGTGTCTCTTCTTGGTACTTCTTATCATGGTACTTGTATGCCCAGGTGAGTATTGAAGCTTCTTAATATGCAGCAGGATTCACCAAGGGACCCTGGTTTAGGACAGTTAGTTCAATTTCTGCGATAGCTGGTTGTGGCACCCTCTATGCCTAAGGTTTATACTGCTACGTAAAGTCATGATGCCATTACAGTGTTAATATGAGCATATAATACACAAAGAGGCCCAGCCACATATTTTGAAGTGCATAAACGAATGACTTATTCATATACTAGAACACATACTATATTCAAATTTTCTAGACAAAACAAATTCTAAGTTTTTATTTATATGGAATGTGTCATCAGAAAAGGACCCGCTGTTTAAATAATTTTTTTATGTTTAAGGCTACTTACCCACTAGCGGCAGCCTTCTCCGGCAGGCTATTCCAACGGGTGAACAGCCTGCCGGAAGTGCACGAGTGCCGCTGGAGTTCCGGCGGCAGCACGGCGGCAGCACGGCGAACATGCAGAGAGGTGGCCGGAATAAAACTACATCATGGGGCCGGAGTGGACCTCCGGAGGGCACTTGTCGCACTAGCGGTAGCATGGATCCGGCAGGCTGTTCACCCACCAGAACAGCCTGCCGGAGAAGGCTGGCGCTAGTGTGTAAGTAGCCTAACATATTTTTAAAGAATTTTTTTAATGATGTTTTTTATTTTCCATGTATTCCATATATTTAAACAAAAAAGATAAAATCCTGCAATTTTTATACTGGCCACTGTGTCTAATAATTAGCACTACTTCTTGGTTTATATAGATCACCTGCCTGTAATGATATCCCCTCTGTGTATAGATAAGACAGGGTTCGCCATTCACAATAGGCGATTGTAAGAGCTCATTTATTCTTTCTTTTATATTTGGTATCGTCGCGTCCGTAACAAGCTGCTCTATAAAAATACCACAAGAGCTAACCTGTCAGATAAACACTGCAAATAACAAAAAATAAAAAAGGTGCCAATCAGCTATTTTTTGTTACCTTGCCTCACAAAAAGTGTAATATAGAGCAACCAAAAATCATATTTACCCTAAAATAGTATCAACAAAACTGCCACCTTATTCCGTAGTTTTCAAAATGGAGTCTTTTTTTGGAGTTTCTACTCTAGGAAAGGAGGAAGTGAATAGTGATCTGGAATATTTAAGACGTAACTTTTACTTCTTATACATTAAAAGATATATCCCTCAATATTAATGAAAGATCAATGTGAATACAATTTTCCACAATCCCGCCCACAGGTGACTCATTGGAAACAAAACCAACCGTGTACACACTTATACATTCAGTGTAAGACACTAAAAGGTAACAAGAGCCGATATGCACTAGCACCTTAGGTACACAATTGTAGGGTAGCAATGGCCGGTATGCACTGGCACCTTAAGTACACAATAAAGCAATGATGTTGGAGACGACATACAACAGTATATACATAATGTGCTGTGGCATCAAAGAAAAAAAAAAACTATGATTTGGTGCCAAAAAATCACCATGCAAGAGAGTGCACAGCTGCGCCTGTATCATGAAGGTGCACGGTGGCACCAATGAAACCCAGTGTCCTACCCTACAGATGATGAAATCTTTGTTTCACAGTTTCTTGACAGGGTGGTCCGGTTCAATGGTGGGAGGTCCTTGAGATATGAGGGAATCACAGGAAGATAATCCTATATGTCCCTGGATGACCCTATAGGGCCCTACAATAGCCCTATTGGTCTATCCACGGAGTGTTCCACTAGTTGGGCCCCCGTCCGGAACCTAACCCTGGAATTGCGTTCCCTATTTTGCCCTGAATAGATCCCAACATGCACGTTTCTGAGGTGGAAACAATCCTCTCATCAGGGGAACATAAAAAGTGGGCTATGATTAATTCACTTGCTGGAGGAAATATTCACCAACAAGCACTTGCTGTAAAAAATACTCACCAGCAAATACAGAACCACTGGGAAAGATAATTCCCAGTGGAGTAAAATACACAGATAAGTGCCAAAAAAGGGAAAAGGAAGAGGGGCAGATGGAAGACCCCCTCTCCTAGTTGCGGTACACGATTGAGGCCACAGGCATAGATGTTACCTGGTTTCTACTCTAGGGGTGCATCAGGGGGTCTTTAAATGTGAAATGGCAACTTAAAATTATCCCAGTGAAATCTGCCTTCCAAAAACCATATGGCGTTCCTTTCCTTCTGCGCCTTGCCGTGTGCCCGTACAGCAGTGTACGACCACATATGGGGTGTTTCTACAGAATCAGGGCAATAAATATTGAGTTTTGTTTGGCTGTTAACCCTTGCTTTGTTAGCAGAAAAAAATGGATTACAATTGAAAATCTGCCCAAAAAAGTGAAATTCTGAAATTTCATCTCCATTTTCCATTAATTCTTGTGGAACACCTAAAGGGTTAAGAGAGTTTGTAAAATTGATTTTGAATACCTTGAGGGTGTAGTTTATAAAATGGGACCATTTATGGGTGGTTTCTATTATATAAGCCTCACAAAGTGACTTCGGACCTGAACTGGTCCTTAAAAAGTTGGTTTTGGAAATTTTGCAGATTTTTTGCAGAATTTTGGAGATTTGCTTCTAAAATTCTAAGCCTTCTAACATCCCCAAAAATAAAATGGTATTCACAAAATGATCCAAACATGAAGTAGACATATGGAGAATGTAAAGTAATAGCTATTTTTGGAGTTATTACTATCTATTATAAAAGTAGAGAAATAGAAATTTGCTAATTTTTCCACATTTATAAATAAAAATGATTTTTTTTTACTCAATTTTACAATATGTGAGAGAAAAAAGCAATCTCAGAATGGCCTAGATAAGTAAAAGCGTTTTAAAGTTATTACCACATAAAATGACACGTTGGATTTGCAAAAAACGGCCTAGGCAGGAAGGTGAAAATTGGCCTGGGGTGGAAAGGGTTAATATGGTGATGCAAAGTTGGTGGCTTTGTTTGCATTGTATTATTGCTATACGTTACAACAAAGATCAGTGTAATATTCAGAACTATGACTTTTTATTCATGGTACACAGTAGAAATCTATGTTGAGGACAACATCCGTGCGGGTTGTCGAGAGAGATGAGTCAAAATTAAATTCAGGCCAAATCCATATTTCTAGCTCTCCAGGTCAGTCAAATATATCAGACATAACTGTGGTATACTGAGCATCCTAGAAATTCTCACTGATGAAAGATGCCTCAGCTAGGTGCTACCTTTAGGCCCCTTTCACACGGGCGAGAATTCCACGCGGGTGCAATGCGTGAGGTGAACGCATTGCACCCGCACTGAATCCGGACCCATTCACTTCAATGGGGCTGTGCACATGAGCGGGGATTTTCATGCATCACGTGTGCGTTGCGTGAAAATCGCAGGAAGTTCTATATTGTGCAATGCAGGCCCCATAGAAGTGAATGGGGCTGCGTGAAAATTGCAAGCATCCGCAAGCAAGTGCGGATGCGGTGCGATTTTCACGCATGGTTGCTAAGAGACGATCGGGATGGGGACCCGATCTTTATTATTTTCCCTTATAACATGGTTATAATGGAAAAAAATAGCATTCTTAATACAGAATGCGTAGTAAAATAGTGATGGAGGCGTGAAAAAATAAAAAACAATTAATAAACTCAACTTAAGCCACTTGAACGCTCAGCCTGGCATGTCTTCTTTCTTTTTTTGATGAAAAGGACCTGTGGTGACGTCACTGCGCGCATCACATGGTCCATCACCGTGGTGATGGACCATGTGATGAACCATGGGATGAGCGCAGTGACATCATCAAAGGACCTTTAGCCAGGTCCTGAAGAAAGTAGAAAGAAGAGGAGATCCGCTACGTGATCAAGTGGATGGGGTGAGTTAAATTTGTTTATTATTTTTAACCCCTCAATGGACATTTTACTATGCATTCTGTATTAAGAATGCTATTATTTTCCCTTATAACCATGTTATAAGGGAAAATAATAAAATCTACAGAACACCGATCCCAAGCCCGAACTTCTGTGAAAAAGTCCGGGTTGGGGTCTGGGTATCAAACATACAGATTTTTCTCACGAGTGTGCAAAACGCATTGAAACGCTTTGCAGTCGTGCGGAAAAATCACGCATCTTGTCCGGCCCTCACACGCAACGCCCGTGTGAAAGAGGCCTTATACTTAAGAAATGGTTTCCACCCCAAGTGTATGATTTGTGGACCTTTGTTGTTTTCATTGCCTACGGTCTAATCTTCTGCTAGAGCTGCCAGCAATATATAGTTCTCTGTGTTGTATAGTGTTGTCTATGTATATTTTGCATTTTGTGAGTAAACTGTGAGATTACCTCGATTACTACAAAAGAGCAATAAATGTCATAAGAGGTGATGATTGTGGCTTAAACAAAGTATTAAAAAATGATCTAACAGAACTGAATTACACATATGGTTACTCACTTCTGCCAGGCACACAAAGATAGCCACTAATATACAGATACTAATATAGACTTATAGGGTTTGTTGGTAAAACTGGATTTACAGAAAAGTGCAGTTCCAAATGAGGGCAACTGCACTAATAATTTTAATTAATTTATTGATGTGTCAGTACACCTACAGTATATCTGGTTGTTTTACTGCAAAGATACTCCAGTAATTGTGTAATTAAACTCTGTTTCTTGTCAGAGACCCCCTCCCCCATGCTTTGGTATCTACATAAGAAAGACGATAGAGGAATACATCATCCAAAGTGCTATTTCTGCATATGTTAAACATTTAACAGGAATGACTAGCGTCTTAAATTTTTTGCAAAAGACCATACAATGGATGTGGATGGATGGACGCATCTCTTTAAAGCTATGTTTTATTTATTTATCATCTGGCACCTTTTTAAGTGGATGGGTGAGGGGTGGAGAATGTAAACCCTGTATCCACCAAGATTACTATGAATGAAATCAATTATTTGATTGCTAAATGGACCAGGAATCGGAGGTAGACTCTCAGACCTTCCTAATGACATCATGTTTTTAATCTTTGTCTATAGCATCTGTACCACCACAAAGAGGAATATACAAACTGAACACAATACTCACAGTTCAAAGAGCTTTGGAGCAGCAAACCCAGGTTTACAAAATCCCCAAGACTCAAACAGAGAAGCCACTTGAGCTGAATGTCCCACATAACACCAGTTGTTCTCATGTGTACAATGCCTTCTGAAAGTCTTCAGGCCCTTTTCCCCCCATCAATCTGCACTCAGTACCCTGTAATGACAAAGTGAAAACAGAATGTTAGAAATCTTTGCTAATTTAATGAAAAAGATAAAAAGAAAATATTGCATTGACATAAGTATTCAGACTAGTGTTGGGCGAGCATTCTCAGCCGAACACTAATTTTACTCGAGCATCGCGATGCTCGGCACATCGCGGTGTTCGGCCGAATACTGCGTGTGCTCAAATATACTTATACTTGTTATAGACCCAAAAGTCCTTTTAAGGACTATTGTGTGTGGCAGCAATATATATTTTTAGCGCAACCTGCACTAAATTGCTAAAACTTGTTAGAGACTTAAAAGTCCTTTTAAGGACTATAGTTGTATCTGGCAGCAATATATATTTTTAGCGCAACCTGTGCTAAATAGCTTGCAATTGTTTGGCCGCTGCTGACAGCGACATTATCTGCGCTACATCTCCTGTCTAACGTGTGCACAACCTAAAAATATCTGTGACATCCAGTGTACTTTTTCTGTAGCTGGTGGCCGCTGCGGACAGTTACATTACCTGCGCTACATCTCCTGTATAACGTTTGCATATCGAAATATCAGTGACATTCAGTCAATTTTTTTTGCTGCTGGTGGCAGCGACATTACCTGCGCTACATCTCCTGTATAACGTTTGCATATCGAAATATCAGTGACATTCAGTCCATTTTTTTTGCTGCTGGTGGCAGCGACATTACCTGCGCTACATCTCCTGTATAACGTTTGCCCATTTTAAATATCAGTGACATTCATTCGGTGTAAGTTTTTATTTTTAGGCGGTGGTGACAGCTACATTACTTGCGCTATACCTCTTCTCTAACGTTTGTGCATCCTAAATATCAGTGACATTCATTCAGTGTAATTTTTTTATTAGGCGGTGGTGACCGCGACATTACTTGCGCTATACCTCCTGGTTAACGTGTGATCATCCTAAATATCAGTGACATTCATTCAGTGTAATATTTTATTAGGCTGTGGTTACAGAGACATTACTTGCACTATACCTTCTGTTTAACGTGTGCGCATCCTAAATATCAGTGACATTCATTCAGTGTAACTTTTTATTGGGCGGTGGTGACAGCGACATTACTTGCGCTATACCTCCTGTTTAATGTGTGCGCATCCCCCAAAAAATATCTGTGACATTATGTGTACTTTATTTGCGCATACACTTACAAAACCAGTGCTACTGTACGTGTGACATACTTGCAAGCATATATACCATTTAATATGCGCAAGGCGAGCAGTAAGGGACGAGGAAGTGGCCGTGATGCTGATGGTGCACACAGAGGCCGTGGCCCTGGGCGCGGTGAAACTGTACCTACTGCCAGAGCACAGCTTTATGTCCCAGTTTGCAGGTCGGCGCAGGACACTACTCTCGATTCAGACCAGTGCAACCAGGTGGTCGGTTGGATTGCAGCAGATAATGCTTCCAGTCGGTTAAGCACCACCCTGTCTTCCACAAAGTCCAGTATCAGTAGCCAAGAGTCTGGTCAACAGAATCCTCACCCTGATACTCCTTCCACCCACCATGAAAAGTCTTGGCAAACAAGTGATACCACATGCGGATATTCAGAGGAGCTGTTTTCATCACCATTCTGTAATTTGGGCCTCTCGCCAAGCCCGCTTGAAGAGGGACATAAGGAGATTTTGTGCCCTGATTCCCAAACTCTGGAGCATCCACAGTCAGAAGAAGATGATGGTGGTGAATGGAAATTCGTGTTTCACGAGGTGGATGATGATGAGACACAGTTGCCAATAAATCAACCGCAATTAGTGTCTCAAGGGGTTCATGATGAGGATGAGACACAGTTGTCAATAATTGAGGTTGTTGTTAGGTCAACAAGTCAGGAGGATTACCAGAGTGAGGAAGTGGAAGAGTAGGTTCTGGACGATGAAGTCACTGACCCAACCTGGGAAGGTGGCAAGCCGAGCGAGGACAGCAGTATAGAGAGGGAGGGATCCGCAGCACCGCAACAGGCTGGAAGAGGCAGTGGGGTGGCAAAAGGGAGAAGGCCCAAACAGGCCCGCAACTGTTCCCCGGAGCACCCCCTTGTGGCAATCTCCCTTGCCAAGGGGTAGATGTTCCGCAGTCTGGCGCTTTTTTGAAGAAAGTGCAGATGATAAAAGAATTGTCATTTGCAACCTGTGCCGTACCAAAATGAGCAGGGGTGTGAACACTAGCAACCTCACCACCACCAGCATGATCCGCCACATGGCATCAAAGCACCCTAATAGGTGGGCCAAACGGTTGCTTCCGCTACAGAAGGTAGTACCCATGGAAGTTTAATTCTATCTGTTCAGTGTGGATGGGTAGAAGAGGAGGAAGAGGATGAGGAGATTAACAGTCACCTTCCTGACGAGGACAGCAAAGTCTTGTCTGTTGAGACTCGGGCACACATGGCTGACTTTATGTTAGGCTGCCTTTCCCGTGACCCTCACGTTGTACGCATTTTGGCCAACACCGATTACTGGTTGTTTACCCTTCTCGACCCCCGCTACAAAAAGAACTTCTCATCTCTCATTTCTGTGGTGGAGAGGACGAGGGAAATGGTGCAATACCAGAAGGTCTTTGTGGAAAAATTGCTCCAAAAATTTATAGCTGACAATGCTCGCTGCAGAGTACATAGTTCCTTGGCCAACCGAGGAGGGGAGACGAGGGGAACACACAGCAGTTCCAACAGAGGCAGGGCAACACTCTTCAAGGCCTGGGACAGTTTTATGACACCCCACCAGCACCCTCAACCTAATGCGCTGCCTAGTGTCACAAGGAGGGAAACATTTTGGAAGATGGTGAAGGAGTACGTAGCAGACCGTGTCAGCTTGATCCCTGTGTGCTTTACAACTGTTGGGTGTCCAAGCTGGACACGTTGCACAAACTGGTGCTCTACGCCTTGGAGGTGCTGGCCTGCCCCGCCGCCAGCGTTTTGTCAGAGTGTGTATTTAGTGCTGCTGGGGGCATAATAACTGATAAGCTCATCTGCCTGTCAACTGAAAATGCTGACCAGTTGACTGTTATAAAAATGAAAAAGGCCTGGATTGCCCCTGACTTCTCTACTCCACCAGAGGAAAGCGGCTGAACATAAAGGCACTCTAAATGTGGTTTTTATGCTCAGCAACTGACCCTCATCCATAGGTTTTTGAGGGTCACCAGCAGGTTGTCAACCATAATGTTTTAGATGGTCAGCTCAGCAGCAGACCCTCACCCCTAAATTTTTAGATGGTCAGCTCAGCAGCAGGCCCTCGCTTACAAAATGTTTTAGATGGTCAGCTTGGCAGCAGGCCCTCGCCCACAAAATGTTTTAGATGATCAGCTCTGCAGCAGGCCCTTGCCCACAGAATTTTTTAGATGGTCAGCTCAGCAGCAGGCCCTCGCCCACAACTTTTTTTTAGATGCTCAGCTCGGCAGCAGGCCCTCACCCACAAAATGTTTTAGATGGTCAGCTCGGCAGCAGGCCCTCGCCCGTAATGTTTTAGATGGTCAGCTCGGCAGCAGGCCCTCACCCACAAAATGTTTTAGATGGTCAGCTCGGCAGCAGGCCTTCGCCCAAAATTTTTTTTAGATGGTCAGCTCGGCAGTAGGCCCTCGCCCACAAAATGTTTTAGATGATCAGCTCTGCAGCAGGCCCTTGCCCACAGAATTTTTTAGATGGTCAGCTCAGCAGCAGGCCCTCGCCCACAACTTTTTTTTAGATGGTCAGCTCGGCAGCAGGCCCTCATCCACAAAATGTTTTAGATGGTCAGCTCGGCAGCAGGCCCTCGCCCGTAATGTTTTAGATGGTCAGCTCGGCAGCAGGCCCTCACCCACAAAATGTTTTAGATGGTCAGCTCAGCAGCAGGCCTTCGCCCAAGAAAATTTTTTAGATGGTCAGCTCGGCAGTAGGCCCTCGCCCACAATTTTTTTTAGATGGTCAGCTGGGCAGCAGGCCCTCACCCCTAATGTTTAAGATGGTCAGCTCTGCAGCAGACCCTCACCCCTAATGTTTTAGATGGTCAGATCAGCAGCAGGCCCTCGCTCCTAATGTTTTAGAGGGTCACCAACAGGCCCTTGCTCCTAATGTTTTTAAGGGTCACCAGCGGGCCATCAATCATAATTTTTCAAGAGTGTGTATGATGCTCTTATTTTTGGCAGCCCTTTCCCTTAGTGCATAGGCTTTATGAGTGTAGGATTCCCACTACCTGAACAATTGTACCACAATGTGAATGAGGTGCTCCTTTATGTGATATACAGTTTGTATCGGAGTGCCTCTTCCTTGTAATTTCTGGCAGCACTTGCACTTGATATACAAGTAAATATACAGGAAAGAATGTTTCCTAACAATTTTCCCTCTAAAATCAATTTTATCTTCGATTTTGTGTGTATTATTGTCAGTCTGTAAAAGTGGCGTACTACTCGGACAACATCGTTCCCAGCAGCGACCTGGGAGTCCAATATACATCCAGACATCCTCCCCATGCTGTTCCCGAACCATTTCAGTGGTGTTTCTCTCAATTTCTGACCTTTTCATGTGAACCAGACACCCTCCCCTCTTCAGAGCAGGGGGTGCCTGGTTTAATGCTTGGGTTCTCCCACTGACTTTAATTGTGCTTGGGTGCTCTGTAGAGCACCTGAGCATCCCGAGGTGTTCTATTTGAGCACCCGAGCACTTTGGTGCTCGACCAACACTAATTCAGACCCTTTACGTAATTCTTAGTTGAAGCAACTTTGGCACCGATTACAGTCTGCAGTCTTCTTGGGTATGATGCCACAAAGTTTGCACACCTAGATTTGGGGATTTTCTGCCAGTCTTCTCTGAGAATCTTATCAGGTTGGTTACAGATCATCAGTGGACAGCCAGTTTCAGGTCTCTCCAGAGATGTTCGATTGGGTTCAAGTCATGGCTATGGCTGTGCCACTCAAGGACATTCACAGAGTTGTTCCTAAGTCACTCCTGTATTGTCTTGGTTGTGTGATGAGAGTCATTTTCTTGTTGGAAGGGTTTCATTAATAATATCTCTGTACTTTTCTCCATTCAGTTTTCCTAACCAGTCTCCCTGTTCCAGTCGCTGAAAAACACCCCCACAGCAGGATGCTGCCATCTCCATGCTTCACTGTAGGGATGTTATTGGGCAGGTTTCCTTCAGACATGATGCTTAGAAATTCGAATTGATTGTGTGACTGTGCCTCCATACAATCCTGTCTCTGAGCTCTACAGGCAGTTATTTCCTTCTCATGGCTTGGTTTTTGCTCTGATATGCATTGTCAGCTGTAAGACCTTATAGAGGCAGAGGTGTGTCTTACCAAATCATGTCCAATTGTAGTTTTTCCTTTTTAATAAATTTGCAACTATTTCTAAAATTCAGTTTTCACTTTCTCATTATGGGGCATTGAGTGCAGAAGGATGAAGGAAAACTTTGATTTTTAGGCTGGAACATATGTAAAAAAAAGAAAAGCGAAACCGTCTATAAAACTTTCTGAATGCCTTGTATTATATGCACCTAAATCCCTTTATCCTAATCAAAAGTTTGTGGGGGGAAAGAAGCAGAAAATATGATTAAAAAAGCAATCAGCATTCTTCAATCCTCCACTGGCCTCAGCCGTTATGGGCATCAGAGGTGCCAGTAAGTATGGTATATGAGTGCTCTCAGCCAGTAAACAAAGAGTCCAGTGCTGGATTCGAGGGGGGCTAAACAAGTTTTTTTTTGTTTGTTTGTTTTTTTACAGTACATTTTCTACTTCACTTTCTAACTATTGACCTACCAAATGCACATGCTTATTTAAACTTAGAAAATAATGAGAATAAAAACCATTAATAGTGTACAATGTGGGGATTACAGTCAGAACAAAAACTACTCTGTACATAAGGCTCCCATTCAAATGGGCTCGAACCATCCCTGCATTAGAGGAACAGGCATTAATCTGAATGACCGTTATGTAATAATACATTTTCTCTGCCAGGGAAATGTCTGGCTGGCTCTGGTTTACCCCAGCAAAATGAACTGTTTGTGTGAGTGCAGGAATCACAACCCGGGGTGGCATAAGGAGTGCACCTAGCCCTTCTACCGCCTGAGGCAAAAAGTAAATAGTCCCCCCCCCCCCCCCCCTACACGCACACACACACACACTGTCCGTATTGTAGATTTCCAATGTCCATGCTAGAAAATCCAGAGCAAATCCTTAATATGTTTTTGCTGAAAATCCGGCCTTAGATTTTACACTTTGAAAATGCACACACATTTGGCTGCTGATGCTTCTCCATGCTCTCCTCCATTACCCCTTTGAGTCTTTTAGGTGCTTAAGGACCTTTGATCATGTGACAAGCACAAATCTGATCCTCTACATAGGTTTCATAGCACTACGGAATATAGTGATGTATACGTATTATTGTGTATAGCAGTTTGTCAAGGTGTCTGCTGTGAATTGTGGCACAAAACCTGAGAAAGCCACAATGTACATTGAACCCTATAATTTAGCCTCCATCCCTGCACTGCCCTGAATACAGATATGTGATATAACTGTATTCAGGGCTGAGGCCCCCTCTCCCCAGTCCTAGTAGAAAGCTGCCTGAAGCCACCTTCTCAGTTTTCCTCATGAGCAGTGCGCCCTGGGTGGCATTCTAAAAGGGATTGTTTTTAATCTGACAACCCTTTGAATACTATACTGAGAAGACCATTAAACAACTCTTTGGAGTTGGACAGTTTATTTTGACTCCAGAATTCTACTAACTATATGAAAAATGAGAAATAGTCCAAAGAAAAATCATAAAAAAGTGCTATGTAAGGGGCGTAAACGTCCCTTGTAAGGTAAAAGAAGTTTTGAGACTGGCAATTGTCTTTTACATGTCATGCAAATATATTGTCTGCACATATGTGAACTGGGATGATGTGAATATCTGATATGTATTGACTGTACACCTTTAGCTTCTGGGTTGCTTGGGATTGTGGGCTGCAGTATTCAGCGGTGCCGCCATGCCCTGAGATGGTAGCTGGGTTTTCGGATAGAATGCGGCCATGAAAATATGATAGAAGGGGTAGAGAGGTGCTAATAAAAGTGAATGGTTTGGCGCCAAGGGGTTGAGTGTGGTTGGTCTTCGTAGGGTGCCTGGAAAACCTGTGATTGATCTCACTCTATGTAACTGTAAGGCCTAGGACACTGAGGTTTGTCAGTGAACTGGAGGGCAAGGCAGCTTGTTATATTCATTAATTGTATTTATTTATTTATGTAGCTTGCTTACATAGTGCCATAGTGTCATCCCCTACACTATCCCTTCTATCCCTTCTATATATCCTTTTTACTGAACTGTTTATTTAGATACTGCTTGGTAGTCAGTAGTAGTCAGTAGTAGTAGTCAGTTTGTGTATAAATGTGTAGTATTAATTTGTCACCACTAGATGGCTCCATAAACCAGAGGATATAAAGATATTTGTTGTCTAGGAAGTAAAGTAGACTATAGCTAAAGCCGTGTTGTGTGCAATGGTGCCCTGTACAGAGAGAGGATGATAACTAGGTAACTAGGCTGGAGACAAGGATCACTTCCCTAGAATATGTATATCTGCTCTTATTCTGTGTATATGAACACTGCATAGTACCAATTCTCTCGTCTTGTACACAAAATCAAGGCAATTAAACCAAATAGAAATAGGTCTAAATCCTATCGGGCTGCCTGCAGTGGCCACAAGGGGAGTTTACTGAATACAGTTTTAATCTTGAGTTTAATGTAGGAGCCTTAAATAAATAGCTCCCTCCAGTGGTGGCTATGAGCAGCCAGGTCTATGTAGGAAATATTGAGCTCTGTAGCATAAAAACAACGGTCCTGAAATAAGATATATTAAAGGGGTTATTCCATGATTGATGTACCATGATGATTTCTTCCTTACAAAGCAAGAACCAGCCCTGTATCTCACATGGATCCAGAATCCTCACATTCATTGCTTCAATTGCTCTGCTAGATTTATTTCAAGCTGGCAGTTCAGGGGTGTGCCCTTTCTCAGTGGGTGTATTATTTTTTAGGGGGTGTGTTCTTTCTCAGTGGGTGTATTCTTTTTCAGGGGCGTGTCCTTTCTCAGTGGGTGTATTCTTTTTCAGGGGGTGTGTCCTTTCTCAGTGGGTGTATTATTTTTCAGGGGGTGTGTTCTTTCTCCTGCAGCTCTCTCCTTGTAACTATTACAGCTTCTAAAAGTAGATACAGCTGGTGGTACTTGAAGCATGTCCAAGTTGGTTTGAATAATGTAGAATTTTAGTTTTCCGGACAACCCCTTTAAAAAAAACTAATCAGTACAGAACTTTGAACCTGCAGTGTTCAAATACATTAACTATTAGTCTGTTTCCACTCATTTACAAAGCTGTGTATAAGGCATTGCTTTACCATCTGTTTATTTCAGATTACATCTTGTAAGTGAAGATTAGAAAATGAAAGCCAGTCACGAAAAATATACCATAAATAAATAAATGTTGTCAATAACACATACCATTTTGATTGCTGTACACGACTAATACTAAAATATGTAATATATTTCTAGATGTTTCGAGTGGAAACAAACTTCGAATGATGCTTCAGAAAAGAGAAGGTAAGTCAATTTCCGCTTAAAATCCTAAACAGCTACTAGGATTGCACAACATAACTTCTAATGCTGACATAAAACTTTGGGGGACATTTATCAAGACCAGAAGCTTGAATCGACGCCAGCCAGGGGCTGATGTAGACTTGAGCTATGACCTATGTCAGATCTGGCGTAAGTTGTAGTAAATCCGGCAGGCCACGATAGGCTCTGTCCTCCTGCTAAGTCGCTCCCCTTATCTTGGCACTTGCCAAAATGTTGAGAAGCTTAAAAAAGAAAAATTATGGTGCAAATATTGTGTGCACCATAATTTGCTACTTTTTAATGCTACAATAATGGTAAATGCCCAACAGTAACATTTTGGCTGTTTAAAGAGGACATATCACCATTCCTGACATGCGTGTTTTAATAGCTTCATATATTCCCCATGTAATAACAATTCTGGAGCATCTAGTCTTATAACTATACGTTGTACCATTCCTTTATTATTTCAACTAGAAGTTATGAATGAATTGCTAGCAGTCTGCAGTAAGGGTACAGAGGGGAGGTAACCAGTTGGGGGGGGTGTACCTGCACAGTCTCACTTTATCCAATCAGTGCTGCCATTTTCAGACTCTGAAGGTACACACCCCCCCAACTGGTTACCACCCCTCTGTACCCTTACTGCAGCCTGCTGGCAATCAATTCATAACTTCTAGTAGAAATAATACAGGAGTGGCACAACATAGAGCCATAAGATTAGATATTCCAGAATTGTTACTACACGGGGGATGCATGAAGCTATTAAAACAGGCATGTCAGAAGTGGTGAAAGGTCCTCTTTAAAGACCTGACGTATATTTTAGTGAATGCTTATATTCCTCGTACAATAATGCTGAAGTTTCTTTTTTTAGAACTCTTTATTGAGCTATTCGGCTGTTATTGAACATATTTCACAAAGTGGACAGCAGCACTTCTTCAATAGACTGGTGCACGTCCCTTAGATCCCTCTGCCCCAGGAACTGTGAAAAGTTATCTAAAGAATAGAGACAGCACACCGGGGATTCAGCTATATATTAATTGTAGCATTTTATAATTTTACCATCATAGAAAATTTATGCAAAGTTTTTACTATTAAAACACCACTAAGAGTATGTATATGCGTACTGCCTGTAACAATGGGAATGTTGTAACGTCTAGTTGTCAATTTATTCATAAATCTCTAGGAGGAATAACAACAGAACGCCACAACTCGTTATAAGAAAAGATGCTCCAGAATAATTTCATGTTGAAGGTCCTCTTTAAAGGGGTTGTATTATTTAGTAAACCCACTTTCAGATACCATAGAGGGGAATTCTGAGTTAACAGAGGGGGTCCCATGTTCAGGAGCCTTATCTTACAAAGAGGTTTCGCTGAGCTCTCTGCACTGAGCTGCTTCATAGACCCTTCCAGCTGCTGCAAGTGATGGCTGTAGGTGTCTCCTGGTTGGATACAGCTGTCACTCAGAGAAGAGGGGCAGCCATGAAGCAGTCCAGTGCAGAGGGCACTTTACAGTGAAGTTCTGCCCTGGGCATTTGCAACAGCAGAATTTGAAATGTATTCACAATACTCCTGATGATTAAAGCTCCAAAAAGAGCTACATGTTCTGAAGTCCAAGGCAGCACCCAGGATAATTATTCCACCCCTTCCAAAGGACAGAAATTACAAAAGCAGCAAAGAAAGGGCTAACAAGCTACACCACCACCATCATATAATGAACACTGTGAAAATAACCAAGCAAAATAACCAACACAGATTTACAACTGCACCACAGATGTCTACTGCCGGCAAACAATGATTCTCTATGGGGAGGAGCAATGGCATTAGCATTGCTCCTGTGCTGTGTACATCCTTCTGTAGTGCCCAGACTGTAATAGTCCATAAAAGTTTTTGCGGAGGCCACAAAAGTCATCTGGCAGATGATTTGGAGACTAGCCCAGGAAGTAGCCGTAGATCTTGCAGAATTAGGTAAATCTTCTAATTTATAACATTCAGTTAATGTCCTAGATCCATCTAGCAATTGAGGAGTTACTTGCTGCCTGACCCCTTCAGGCGCCAAAGAATCGGATAAAAAGCTTTTCTGATAATGTACAGTCTTTAGTATTCTCTAGATAATTGCAGTCTGCCCTCTTAACGTCCTAGAAGTGCAATTTTTCTTTATCATTGCGAGTAGAGATGGCCGAAATCTGCAATCAAGATGGCGGCAGGCCGCCCTGTCGCGAGCAAATAAAGGAGGTAAGTATGATTTTTTAGTTTTTTTAGTTTTTTTTATACTATTTAAGATTAAATTGATTTGCTACCATGAAGCACGAGAAAATTCGGCTTTGCGGCAAATCAAATTTATCCTGAAATTCGGATCGAATTCCACTTGAATTGCAAGCTTTAGGGAAGTATTATCGCAATACAATATAGAAAATTTGCCTTACCTGTAATTTTACTTTCAATGAGCCCGAAGGCAGCACAGACTAGGATATTCTGTCCCCTTGTCTCCACCCTAGGACCAGCCCACCTAGAATACTAAAGTAAGACTTAGCATAATTACCGTACTTGCTGGTGCTATATAAACCCTCTCTCACAGCTCACTCATGTGCTAAAAAAAAGATGAATAGCTGCAATGTTATTGGGAAGGTAGGTATGTGCTGCCTTCAGACTTGAGAAAGGTAAAATTACAGGTAAGGCTCCTTTCACACTAGCGTTCGCTGGTCCGCTCGTGAGCTCCGTTTGAAGGAGCTCACAAGCGGACCCGAACGCCTCCGTCCAGCCCTGATGCAGTCTGAATGGAGCGGATCCGCTCAGACTGCATCAGTCTGGCGGCGTTCAGCCTCCGCTCCGCTCGCCTCCGCACGGACAGCTGAACGCTGCTTGCAGCGTTCGGGTGTCCGCCTGGCCGTGCGGATCCGTCCAGACTTACAATGTAAGTCAATGGGGACGGATCCGTTTGAAGATGCCACAATATGGCTCAATCTTCAGGCGGATCAGTCCCCCATTGACTTTACATTGAAAGTCTGGACGGATCCGTACGAGGCTATTTTCACACTTAGCTTTTATATGCTAAAATAATGCAGACGGATCCGTTCTGAACGGAGCCTCCGTCTGCATTATTATGATCGGATCCGTTCAGAACGGATCCGATCGAACGCTAGTGTGAAAGTAGCCTAAGACACATTTTCTATTTCCTTATCGTCCTCAGGCAGCACAGAGTAGGATATGAATAGCAGAAAAGAAAGGGAAGGTAAATTTTGCAGAATGACAATTAAGAGAAATATGGCCCTCTCTGCCCCAGGGGTGGAAGGTGAACGGGCAGAGAGGAAAAAGAGAGGACCCCTTCTACCCTATAATAGAAAGTGATTGGTTATTTGACCTTCAAAGAACGTAGATTCTATCCAAAGAAGAGACTGCAGGCAGACATTATCAAGTAAAGAATAGATCTTTGGTATCCCTTGCGGTAACTCCCAGAGTACATAAATCACTGCAAAAGGTGGTGCTTGCAGCCTTATCCCTTCTCCCACTACATGAGTGATCTCACTATGGAGGTATGGGAGCTGTGAGTTGGATCTTAGCACCTTTCAGACCGTGTTCACACACCATAGTGGTAGGACCCATGCCACACTGAGATACCTTGACGGTGGTGCAAAGGGGATCCGTTGTGTTCCTGACTAGAATACATTGGCTACAGTCTCAGTTTCTAACATCAGCCTAAAGGAATTAGCCAGTATTGTCAGTTTCATATCATTGTGGTGCACCGTTTGCAGTGATTTATGTGTAGGATGCCTTTGTGGTGCATGTGGTCCGCTGCCGACATCCTCCATTGTATGCATTTTTGCTGGGGATTGCCGCTAGCAACGGATCACATGCGGAGGAATTGCTCCCCCGGTTATAAACACACTACATTGTTTGGGGTTTTTTAGTATTTCCTCTCATTTAGGCCACTTTATTTTAGTGATTTAACTCCCAGAGTATTGGCATTTGGGGGAAAAAAACCTTACGTAATAATTGACAATTTCTATTCCACTATCCTAAATGCAGATGTAATGGGGAAAAAATTAACTTAAAATGAAAATCAATAGTGACCACTTGTAAGAGAATAAGGAAGACAAGGTTTCAGGTCTGAACCGTTTTTGGTGATGGGTGGCTGAACAGCCAGGCTGACATTTTATTGCAGACATAACATTTTTGGGTGATGACATAACTCCGTCTGGAAGCTCACTGACAAGAGCTGAAGTATCATCCAACAACAAAAGCAGAAAGAAAAAGTGTACAAGAAAAGGATAGATTGAATAGATCCTATTTAACAGTTTACAGAAGGAAAATGTAACCACAGACTAAGACGATTATTTTCAATTAGAAGAATACCACAGTCCATGACAGGCCTAACAGCATGTTTGCTTCTTCTCTAAGACCCTGAGGAGGAATAACAAGGAAAAGGTTGCTTCAACTCAAACTGCACAAACTACTATTTGGCTTTTGTAATGACCTCTAGCAAGGCGCTCCACCTTCAGCCACAACAAGGTCTGTTGTGGCTGAAGATTTTACTGAACCTGAAGATAGAAGGATCTTGTTGAAAATCCATGGTGTGCAATTCTTCAGCTGCTGAGCACAGAATCCAGGGTCAGGAATTACTGGACATGACTATGGCATACAAGATACCAGATGTCTGGGATACTCCCCATAGGCTGCAACTAAGATGAAGCTAGGAATATTTATCCTGAAGCAAACATGACGTTTAACATATCAGAGGCTAGGGCAGTGATGGCGAACCTATGGCACGGGTGCCAGAGGCGGCACTCAGAGCCCTCTCTGTGGGCACCCGCACTGTGAAAAAAGTCTATGGTGTACCAATATGCCTTAGACTTTTCCTGTTATTCATCAGCGCAGGGTGCACTATGAACAGCACAGGCAGGGCACTGAATGTAGGCAGGCTTTAATAGCTAAATAATAAAGTACATGGAATATATACTAGATTGAACTATACTATTCAGGTTAAATTGCCGTGTTGGCACTTTACGATAAATAAGTGGGTTTTGGGTTGCAGTTTGGGCACTCGACCTCTAAAAGGTTCGACATCACTGCGCTAGGGATACCCCCCATAGCGTGGCATGCACTTGATGACAGGGTCATGCCTGAAGCCAGCACAGCATGTTAAATTAGATGCCAGGGCTTCCCATTATGATGTGACATGCACTTGATGCCCCCCTCCCTCCATCCCCATGGCATATGAATCTTTACAACTCTATGGAAATGGATATGACACATCTTTCTCAGAGATTCCTCTTCTATGAATCAAAGATCATTTTTGTGGCTCAACAGAGAAGAAGAAATTAGCTCAGTCAGGGAAAAAAGGCGATAAGACATTCTTCAGATACATAAATGAAAAAAGGAAACTAAAACAAGGAATTACCAAATTAAAAACAAAAGAAGGAAGGTATATGGAAGAAGATAAAGAACTAGCTGACTGCCTCAATGAATACTTCTGTTCAGTTTTTACAAAGGAAAATGAAGGAGAAGGACCTCAGTTAGGAAAGAAGACTAATGAATCTTTTGACGCATGTGTCTTTACAGAGGAAGATGTTCTAAGTCAGCTGTCTAAAATCAATACAAATAAGTCACAGGGGCCTGATGGGATACACCCAAAGCTATTAAAAGAGCTCAGCGGTGAACTAGCAAAACCATTAACAGATTTATTTAACCAATCACTGGCAACAGGAGTCGTCCCAGAAGATTGGAAATTAGCAAATGTTGTGCCCATTCACAAGAAAGGTAGTAGGGAGGAATCGGGCAACTATAGGCCAGTAAGCCTGACATCAATAGTGGGGAAATTAATGGAAACCATACTTAAGGAGAGGATTGTGGAACATCTAAAATCCCATGGATTGAAAGATGAAAAACAGCATGGGTTTACTTCAGGGAGATCATGTCAAACTAATCTTATTGATTTTTTTGATTGGGTGACTAAAATAATAGATGGAGGAGGTGCAGTAGACATTGCTTATCTAGACTTTAGTAAGGCTTTTGATACGGTCCCACATAGAAGGCTTATCAATAAAGTGCAGTCTTTGGGCTTGGACTCCCATATTGTTGAATGGATAAGGCTACATGCAAACGACGGTATGTGTTTTGCGATCCGCAAAATGCGTATCCGCCAAAAAAACGGATGATGTTACGTATGGCATCCGTTTTTTTTTGCGGATCCATTGTAATAATGCCTATCCTTGTCCGCAAACTAGAAAAAAATAGGACATGCACTATTTTTTTTGCAGAGCAACGGGACGGGCATACTGATGCGGCCAGCACACGGTGTGCTGTCCGTGTTTTTTATGGATCCATTGAAATGAATGGGTCCGCATCCTATCCGCAAAAAAAACGGATCGGACACTGAAACAAAATACGGTCGTGTGCATGTAGCCTTAGGCAGTGGCTGAGGGACAGGCAACATAGGGTTGTAGTCAATGGAGTATATTCAGACCAGTGGGGTACCTCAGGGATCTGTTCTGGGACCCATATTGTTTAATATCTTTATCAGTGAAATTGCAGAAGGCCTCAATGGTAAGGTGTGTCTTTTTGCTGATGACACAAAGATTTATAACAGGGTTGATGTTCCTGGAGGGATACACCAAATGGAAAAGGACTTAGGAAAACTAGAGGAATGGTCAAAAATCTGGCAACTAAAATTTAATGTTGATAAGTGCAAGATAATGCACCTGGGACGTAAAAAAAAACCAAGAGCAGAATATAAAATCAGTGATGCAGTCCTAACCTCAGCATCTGAGGAAAGGGATTTAGGGATCATTATTCAGAAGACTTAAAGGTAGGCAGACAATGTCATAGAGCAGCAGGCGATGCTAGCAGGATGCTTGGGTGTATAGGGAGAGGAATTACCAGTAGAAAGAGGGAGGTGCTCATGCCGCTCTACAGAGCACTAGTGAGACCTCATTTGGAGTATTGTGCTCAGTACTGGAGACCATATCTCCAGAAGGATATTGATACTTTGGAGAGAGTTCAGAGAAGAGCTACTAAACTGGTACATGGATTGCAGGACAAAACTTACCAGGAAAGATTAAAGCATCTTAACATGTATAGCTTGGAAGAAAGACGAGACAGAGGGGATATGATAGAAACTTTTAAATACATAAAGGGAATCAACAAGGTAAAAGAGGAGAGAATATTTAAAAGAAGAAAAACTGCTACAAGAGGACATAGTTTTAAATTAGAGGGGCAAAGGTTTAAAAGTAATATCAGGAAGTATTACTTCACTGAGAGAGTAGTGGATGCATGGAATAGCCTTCCTGCAGAAGTGGTAGCTGCGAATACAGTGAAGGAGTTTAAGTATGCATGGGATAGGCATAAGGCCATCCTTCATATAAGATAGGGCCAGGGGCTATCCATAGTATTCAGTATATTGGGCAGACTAGATAGGCCAAATGGTTCTTATCTGCCGACACATTCTATGTTTCTATGTAACAGAAACAGGTTGAATATAGCAAACTTTAAGGTGTCATCTTCTGAGGACTCTCAAGATCCATCCACCTGACATAAATGCAAACCAAACTGATAGAACTTCTTCACTCTTCAAAACAGGATTATCAGAGAGAACTTGAATATGTCTCTCACAAGCAGTGGAGTCAGGACATAGAGATTCTTTGCACTACCTAGAGTTTATTGATGACTTGCACTGCAGATAACTGTCACAAGAAGAAATAGCAGGGGAAATCAGAGAAGTAATCTTTTTAGTAGTGTAGTGGTAGTAGACTCCATGTAAAGAACTGTGTTCCCAAGAAAGAAACCTCTACCTAAAAGGAGAAGCAGAGGAACCTGTACCCATGGCTACAAGACTGGTAAAATGTAGAAAGTACAACTGCACCACCTGTGTTAGACCAGTTTCTTCAATAGAAGCTCATCTGGAAAGTCATGTAATATCAGAACATAAACTGTTAATTCACAGACCAAGAAACCTAAGATCAATAGTGAGGATGAAAGGTTCAAAAACCCTAAAGCCTGTGCAATGAGCAGGATATGGGGTAACACTGATGCCACTTATGCAGTGGGCCAGAATAGGGGTGGATAATAGTCTATATTGTTTGTGACGCCAATTGCAGCGTGCGCAAGGTACTACCTCAGGGCCCTTCCAAGGTGTTATAACGCACTTCCCAGGTTAGGAATGCCAGAGTGGTGTAATGGCCTATAATGTCTTTATAGGGTGGTGGTAATTGTGTCAATGGTGTCTCCTACCTGGGTACGGTTGGACTTCTGGCTCCTGGCTCATTTGCAATAAACTTGAGTGTAGTGAAAGTAGGAGTAATAGAGGAATTTTGCAGCAAAAATAATGTCCAGACCTTCAGATGAAGTTCAAACTTTTCTTTACTGAAGATAACTTGTATCCAAGCAGTATACAGCTTTGGTCTCTGGTCCCAGCAGGTTTTAGCAACCCTTGACAGGAATAAATGCTTCTGCTTGATATATGAAGAGCTTGCAGGATAGGACATCTGCTTGGTAGCTCTGTAACTGTGGCAGGAATTAATCTTCTGCACTTTTCTGTACCTTCTGCTTTGTGGGGACAGACTAGCTGAGAAGGAATGGCTTCTCCTAGGTCTCTGGACTTAACTCACAGATGATTTCTCGGGGGATGCTTTCTTCCTGGAACTCTGGAGGTTGTCTGCTTTCTTCATCCAGCTGAGGCTGCAGTGCTCAGGCTGGGAATGTGATCAGGTCTCAGCCGAGACAAGATCCTAACTGTCTTCCCTATGCAGGGGATCTCCTGAACGCTATCACAAAGCCTTCCCCAACAAGGGGTGGCTGGCACACTGCCTCTAACTTCCTTCTCCACCCATGCTGCAGGATGTGGGAACAGTACATACCTCCACAGAGGGGGAGATAAGCGGGAATAATCCATTCTAGCCTAGATATACTAAATTAGGACTTGTACCTTACCAATGCATTGCTGCCACCTGCTGGTAAACCTGGAAAATTACAAGGAACAATTGTATTTAACATGGTTTTAGATGCACATTTGTGAAGACATAATATAAATGATATCTAATGACAATATACAGGTTCTTAACACATAGTAGCGGGGTGGAGGCATGTATTAACCCAACTCTGGGGTGTTATACCTGTATCAAACTGCCTGATTTTCACATGAACACTTGTTAGTGATCATCTTGTAGTGTAATACTAGCGCTGATTGCCTGATGCAATCGAGCAATCTGAATCTTTTGACATATTAGAAAATTATCGTTTGCTTGCAGAAGATTGTAGTGTCTAATAAAGATCTGCCCTTGGCAAACCACTATACAGCATGGAGACGAGCGATGGCATAGTGATCACTCCTCCCCATGCTGCGGAGGAGAACGCTGCATGTAATAGTAGTAGTCTCCTCCACTAGCGAGCAGGCGATTGCCAGGAGAGAAAGCCTCCCTCCTGACAATTGTCTGCCACATCAGGCTGTGTAATACTACGCAATGAAGAGAATAAGGAAGCAGGAAGATAGAAGCATAACGTGTCAGAATCCCCTGAAAGCGGGATGATAACAGATAACAATATATAGCCTTGAAAGACTCAATTGTCCAATGGCTGATAAAAAGAAAGCAAAAAGCTTGTAAGATCTACAAGCTTAGGAGACACCAACAGATCCTACAATCCTAACAGAGGTATCAGAAGAGACTGCGTGGTAAGATAATATAACTAGGGATTCCATGGGGAGCAAAACACATGATGTTAGAGAACCCCTTAAAGGGGTTGTCCAAGTTATTTTTATTGATGACCTTTCCTCAGGATAGGTAATCAATATCAGATCGGTGGGGGTCCGATACCCGGCACCCCCGCCGATCAGCTTGTTGAAGAGAAGGCACACAACAGCCTATTCTTCGTTGTTTATTTGCTCACTGTCAACACTGCAGTGGTGAGCAGGTGTAATTACAAGAAGCCGCCCCAATCACTTCAATGGGACAGCTCCTTCCTATTCAAGTGCAGGTAAACAATGAATAGAAGGCAGCGCTGTAGGGTTTCATTTTACTAAACATGTGATTTGCTTATGCCCCGAGTCTCAGTGATGTAAAAGATATATATGCCAAATTTCAAGAAGATTGGATAATATTTAGGGGTTGCACACATTGATCACTTTTATTACTACTCTCACTTTTGTACCTAGGAGATTGGTCTAAAAATTACTTCAGTTTCAGGATCCCAGGGGCTCTGCATCATGCAAGGTGGATGGTAAAGGCAATATATGCACTTAAAATTGTCCTTTTCACTAAACAGTTTAATATTCCTCAACCAGAGCTGAAAGGAATGAAACGGGTTGCACATTTTGTCAGCCTCATATGTTCGCTTTTTGCACCAGGCACTTGTAAGTCGATGGGCTCCAAAGAATGATTTGGATATTCAACAGCTTCTGAGCAGTTACCCATACTACCTATTAATCTTAGTGTCTAGTTTTAATATTATTTTAAACTTGAGATTTCTAGTTTTCCCATATAAAGTAATTATATTGAAAAATCAGATTTTTTGCCTAATTTTACCAAACTGATGAAAGTGTGCAACCCCTAAATATTATCCAATCTTCTTAAAATTTGGCATATATATCTTTTACAAAGTTTGCAAAAGTCTACATTTTATTTTTTTCCATTACAAAATGAAACACCCTACAGCGCTGGCACGGCGCACCTTCTCTTCAACCAGCTGAGCAGCGGGAGTGCCAGGTGTCGGTCCCCCGCCGACCTGATATTGATGACCTATCCTGAGGACAGGTCATCAGTAAAAATAACTTGGACAACCCCTTTAAGGTTAAGAATCTGCCTGATGTCAGTCTTGAGCGCAAGTAACAGAAGTTGGGGACAATCAAGGCAAGAAATGTCATAAATGGCAGAGAAACTCCTGGCAAACCAAACATGGATCTTGAAGAAACTCCCAAGACATGAAACAAACCTGATGGCAGTAAGGTCTGCAAAATCAGTGCAAGAAATCTAATACTGCCAGGGACACAGCCAATGAAGTGTAATATACTTATGGACCCATGTGGCTTGCAATATACTAAATGCCAGGGACACCTCAGTGACATGGATTATACTTAATGCCATGGAAAGTGCCATGGTGTGCAAGTTATTTTAGTCTGTAGTTGCAGTGAACTAACCCATTACATGGTTAGTATTTGCCGCATGAAACTAAACTTACTGCAGGAACAATACACATTACCTGGTCTGTAATAGTGTGCCTCCCTCCCGCCCCTCGCAGCTGACCTGAAGTTCGTTCTGCGTTAAATGTTTTTCAATCTCCGTCGGCTGTGGGCAGGGGAGGGGAATGGCCTAACAAAGTTGGGGAGTGGCTTAGCTGAGAGGGGAGGGGTGTGTTAATGTCCAGCTTTTGAGGGTAGTCTGAGTGGCCCCCCTACAAAGCATGGCCTGCATGTCCTGCAGATATCAACTCACATAGCATTTCCTGCAAAAATCATTTTACATTGCATCTTCTGAACTTACAGCGGAAACAATATAATTTGTGTAGCCTGAACAATACACATAACCTGAACCAAACACACAATTAATGCCTGTACTTACTACAGGAATAATACACATTGAACCAACACACATGAATGCCTATACTTACTGCAGGCACCGATTACACATTACTTACTACTAGTGTTGATCGCGAATATTCTATTTGCAAAATTTTATCGCGAATATTGATACTTTGAGAATTTGCGAATATCTAGAATTTAGTGCTATATTTTATTTTATGCACTTATATAGCGCTACTATATTCTGCAGCTTTAGAGAAATTAGCATCCAACTGTCCCCAACGGGGCGTGGGGCCCACGCAAACACAGGGAGAACATACAAACTACATGCAGATGTTGTCCTTGGTCGGATTTGAACCTAGGACACCAGCGCTGCTAATCACTGAGCCACCATGGTGGTGTAATCGTGGATATTCTAGATTTTTTTTCATCAATACCCATGATCCCTCACTGCTTCTTGCTTGTGGGCCAATGAGAAGGCTGCAATATTTTTGACTTTAGGAGTAGTGATCTTGAATTTTCATATCGCGAATTTTCGATTGCCGGTTTTCGCGATCAAGAAAATAATGACGAGATCACGAATTCTCGAATATATGACGAATATTCGCCCAAATATTCGTGAAATATTGCGAATTCGAATAGTGCCCCTGCAGCTCATCACTGTTTACTACAGAAACCATTTAAATTACATGGCTTGTACTTGCTGCAGAGGACAATTCACATTGTGTAGTCTAAACGAGGACACAGTAAAACACAGCTGTGAGAGAGGTCTCATATAGCACCAGCAATTCATTAAGCTAATTCTTAATTCAGTATTCTAGGTGGGCTGGTCTTAGGGTGGAGGCTAGGGGACAGAATATCCTGATCTGTGCTGCCTGAGGACGATGAGAAAATCATCATTAATTTTCCAATCAGAGTAAACTTTTGGCAGAAAAGCAAACACAGCTTTAATTCCAAACCTGTTAAGAAGGATCTTAAGATAGGGCTGCATCTGCAGCTCACCAAGTCTTTTAGCAGAAGCCTTTTCAACTAGAAATACATTCTTCCAGAAAAAATATTTAACATGTGCCTGAGCCATAGGCTCAAACGGTGGCAAGTTAAGTTTTTTAAGGACCAAGAATAGATCCAATATAAGAGAAGGAGAAATGACATTATGTCTCAGAAGTCTTAATACTTTGAAAAATGTTCTAATCATGGAGTGCATCAACTTTCAAGACGATGTACAAGAGGCAATTATGGTGGAAAAAAAAACATTTCTCAGCTTTTATTTACATTTGAGCAAAAAGTGTCCAGTCCAAAATTATTCATACCATAGAAACATAGAAACATAGAATGTGTCGGCAGATAAGAACCATTTGGCCCATCTAGTCTGCCCAATATATCTGAATCCTATGAATAGTCCCTGGCCCTATCTTATATGAAGGATAGCCTTATGCCTATCCCATGCATGCTTAAACTCCTTCACTGTATTTGCCGCTACCACTTCTGCAGGAAGGCTATTCCATGCATCCACTACTCTCTCAGTAAAGTAATACTTCCTTATATTACTTTTAAACCTTTGCCCCTCTAATTTAAAACTGTGTCCTCTTGTGGTAGTTTTTCTTCTCAATAATCAATAGAAAAGTCTTTATTGACTATTACAGCAATCAAACGCTTCCTATAATTGCAGACCAGCTTTTTGCATGTCTCCACAGGTATTTTTGCCCATTCATCTTTAGCAATGAGCTCCAAATCTTTCAGGTTGGAGGGTCTTCTTGCCATCACCCTGATCTTTAGCTCCCTCCACAGATTCTCAATTGGATTAAAGTCTGGACTCTGGCTGGGCCACTCCAAAACGTTAATGTTGTTGTCTGCTAACCATTTCATCACCACTTTTGCTGTGTGTTTTGGGTCATTGTCATGCTGAAATGTCAACTGGTGCCCAAGGCCAAGTTTCTCTGCAGACTGCCTGATGTTGTCGTTGAGAATCCTCATGTATTGCTCTTTTTTCATGGTGCCGTTTACTGTGATTAGGTTCCCTGGTCCATTGGCTGAAAAACACCCCCAAAGCATTAGGTTCCCACCACCATGTTTGACAGTGGGGATGGTGTTCTTTGGGTTGAAGGCTTCTCTTTTTTTACGCCAAATGAAGGAAAGATCATTGTGACCAAACAATTCAATTTTTGTTTCATCTGACAATAACGCAGAAGACCAGAAGTCTTCTTATTTGTCCAGATGAGCTTTTGCAAAGGCAAAGCAATCTTGTGTGTGCCTTATCTGGAGAAGTGGCGTTCTCCTTGGTCTGCATCTGTGGAACCCAGCAGTGGGCAGTGTCCGTTAGATTGTCTGCCTTGAGACATTGCCACCAGCAGAGCCCAGATTCACCAAGATGGCCTTGGTGGTGATCCTTGGATTCTTTTTCTAACTATCCTCCTGGCCAGCACAGGTGTCAGATTTGGCTTCCGACCACATCCTCTAGATTTTCCACAGTGCGGAACATCTTGTATATTTTGCTCATAAAAGCTTAGAAATGTGTTTTTTTTTCTCACAATAATGCCTCTTGTACATTACTTAAAGAGAACCTGTCATCAGTTTTATGGTGTCCTAAATAAGTGACTGATTCTCTTAGCAAAATGCTGGGTCACTTTCTTTAATTGACCCAGTCAATCTGCCAACATCTTGTATTGAAAAGCTCCAGCTGATAATGATGAGTCCTGAATATTCACGAGCTCCTGACTCTCCCCGCCTACCTGCTGCTGAATAGAAGTTTTTTCCATATGAATCAGCAGCAGGTGGGCAGGGGACTGGCTATAGCTCTGAATTAAATATACGCTGGACTCATGGACATCACGCCGGACTCAAATCAGCTCATTAGCATGAGGCATCTTTGTGTGTATATTATGAGGTAACCATCTGTCACTCCAGTAAGTGAATACATCTAAGGTACTTTATAGTAGTTAATTATTGTATATACTTAGATTAATATCAACTATCCACATGACAGGTTCCCTTTAAATTAAACTTGCTGGTTGAATGAAAGTAACTTTGAGTCACAATTTGCCTGGGGTATGAATAATTATGGGCAGCACTGTATATCACTATATTCCAAATATTCGCAAATTCTAAAAGTGCCGATATTCCCCATTAATATTCGCGATTCGAATATTCGCGCCCAACACTAGTCCCAAACCCTGTGGAGAAAGGGCTGTAATGGTCTGAGATGGGATTATGTAAATGGGGGCAATATCTTAGCTTTGACACACTGAAATAGAAGAGACAGCACTTGTTCTTTGAAATGATATCCTCATCCACCTCCCCAGTCTGCCTCACAGCTCTAACCAACTTAGAAGTATCCTCCTTTCTAAACATACATGTCTCCTCCTCAGCAGTGGCCTCAGATTCCCAATCTGTAGAGTCAAATTGACAGAAAGAAACACAGTTAAACAAGTCCAGGAAATGGTGCATGGGCACATCGGAGTGGAGGGTCATGGTTCAGAGCCATGAACTCAGGGTCACAGGGGAGTGTCAAAGGAAAGCATGGACAGAGAGACTCATCCATGGACACCATGCAAACTGCAGGGAAACAGCGAAACCAACCAATCATCCCTCACAACTCTGGAAACTTGTGGGAACAGATTAAGTAGACAGGAGCTAAGGAAATAAATTCACAGTGCGTGTTCAGGAAGGCAGGACTTATATGATGATAGATGTGTAGTTTGTTAACCCTGTTAACCGTTCTTTGCTGCTTTCGGTCCTTTGGCAGGGGTAGAATAATTTTCCTGGGTGCTGCCGAGGACAGAAAGGAAAATAAAGTTTGTAATACTATCACCAGCCCTTACCTAGTGCTGTCAACACTTTAGCATAGTCAACACTTTTTAA
Source organism: Bufo gargarizans (assembly GCF_014858855.1). NCBI lineage: Eukaryota > Metazoa > Chordata > Amphibia > Anura > Bufonidae > Bufo > Bufo gargarizans. The sequence continues at coordinate 212,661,494 of NC_058082.1, read as the reverse complement.
AGGAGTATTCTGATGTCAGACATACATGGTTTTACCCTTGGATAAGTACTGGAGTTAGTGAAGCTATACAAGTACACTTTTTTTTTTTTTACTTAGATACTTTATGCTAAAGTTATACAATTAATCTCAAAATTTAATTTATTTTCCTTTGTTGGAAGCAGCTAAGGAACCTGCAAAATCCATTGTATCTGTAGACGGGAACAAAGCTAATGAGTTTTTGAACACATTAAAAAGATCTAAGCGCCAGCTGTGGGATAGGAGTCGTCCTGAGGTTCAGCAGTGGTACCAACATTTCCTCTACATGGGCTTTGATGAAACAGTAAGTGGTGCTACACCCTGTCTCTATAGATTAAAATGACTATCTAACCTGGACATTTTCATTAACTGATATTCTGATCTTGATACACCATTTGCCTGTAAATATAAAAAATAAATACATTTGTGACTACAGAAAGTTGTTAGAATTTCTACCATTGAATGCACAATATTTAAAATATCTCCATGCAGTAATAATAGTCCTAAGAAAAATAACTGACATCAACTGTGGCAAAACTGCAGGTGCCCATACATGTGACTGATGTGCAGTAACCACAAGTGGATTATCGCTAATTGTCAGACTGCAACTGTACTTGCACTACAAAAGACCGCAGGTACTGTATAGGTGCAGCATAGAAACTAACGGTAATCCGTATGTGGTTCCCATGGCTCACCTGCAATGTATATGTGCACCCTCAACAGCATGTGTGTAACCATCTTAGGCTAGGTCTACACGAAGACATGTAGGGGACATCTACACTGCAACATTTTTTGCGCGACATTTTGTCGCACCAATGTCGCGTGACAATTTTTTAAATGATAGTCTATGGTGTCGCAATGCTGCGATGCAACAGTCGCAGAAAGATCCATCTCGAATGGAGTTTTTGCGACTGTGGCAGTCGCAGCATGTCGCAGTGCGACACCGTAGATTATCATTATAAAAATTGTTGTGCGACATTGGTGCGACAAATGTCGTCGTGTAGACCTAGCCTTATTGTGTATGCAAAAAATAGAACCTATAATGTGAAAAATATGTGCCCCATTCTTTTACACTGCATATGTCAAAGTGTACCATTTCAGTATGTTTTTGTGCAGTACTTCAAGAACAATGTAGTTTGATGCTATTGTTTACACACACAAAAAAAAAGCATAGTTGAATCAACTTGAATGCCTTTTTCTGTAAGTTAAGGGGACGACATGTAACATATGCCATATATTTTTTGTGATACAGAAATATGAAGATGATGCTGATTACTGGATGAATCAACGCAGAGCTGGAACTGAATACTACGGAGGTTTTTACCACCACCACTATGACGAGGATGCACCAATTGGACCGCGCAATCCAAATACTTTCAGACATGGAGCCGCAGTGAATTATGATGATTATTAACCTTGCCCTAAAAATAAGAAGCAGTAGGCAAAGCTTTCAGTCTAATTGGCAATGATGCATTTGTTTGCATTAAACCTGTGGGGTTAAAGAGAACAGCTAGGGTCTATGTAACTAATCACTTTATGATGTCATACTTTAGTCTTGTTGCATAACATATTTGTGCATGGTCACATTTAGCAGTGCTAAATACTTGTTATGCACATTAGCTGCATGAAGAAGGCATTACTATTTTTGACGCACAATGACAAACGGTGCTTTTTACTCTTACATTTTAATAAAACTTCTGTATGTAAAGACGGTTTGTTTGCTTTTCTATTAACGAGACACAAAATACCAGTTAAAATAGCTGTATGATTTAATGACATCTCACAGCTTAAATCTACTGTATATACAAACCGGATTCCAAAAAAGTTGGGACACTATGCAAATCGTGAATAAAAACTGAATGCAATGATGTGGAGGTGCCAACTTCTAATATTTTATTCAGAATAGAACATAAATCACGGAACAAAAGTTTAAACTGAGAAAATGTACCATTTTAAGGGAAAAATATGTTGAATCAGAATTTCATGGTGTCAACAAATCCCCAAAAAGTTGGGACAAGGCCATTTTCACCACTGTGTGGCATCTCCCCTTCTTCTTACAACACTCAACAGACGTCTGGGGACTGAGGAGACCAGTTTCTCAAGTTTAGAAATAGGAATGCTCTCCCATTCTTGTCAAATACAGGCCTCTAACTGTTCAATCGTCTTGGGCCTTCTTTGTTGCACCTTCCTCTTTATGATGCACCAAATGTTCTCTATAGGTGAAAGATCTGGACTGCAGACTGGCCATTTCAGTACCCGGATCCTTCTCCTACGCAGCCATGATGTTGTGATTGATGCAGAATGTGGTCTGGCATTATCTTGTTGAAAAATGCAGGATCTTCCCTGAAAGAGATGACGTCCGGATGGGAGCATATGTTGTTCTGCATTGATGGTGCCTTTCCAGACATGCAAGCTGCCCATGCCACACACACTCATGCAACCCCATACCATCAGAGATGCAGGCTTCTGAACTGAGCATTGATAACAACTTGGGTTGTCCTTGTCCTCTTTGGTTTAGATGACATGGCGTCCCAGATTTCCAAAAAGAACTTCGAATCATGACTCGTCTGACCACAGAACAGTCTTCCATTTTGCCACACTCCATTTCAAATGATCCCTGGCCCAGTGAAAACGCCTGAGCTTGTGGATCTTGCTTAGAAATGGCTTCTTCTTTGCACTGTAGAGTTTCAGCTGGCAACGGCGGATGGCAAGGTGGATTGTGTTCACTGACAATGGTTTCTGGAAGTATTCCTGAGCCCATTCTGTGATTTCCTTTACAGTAACATTCCTGTTTGTAGTGCAGTGTCGTTTAAGGGCCCGGAGATCACGGCCTTGACCCTTACGCACAGAGATTGTTCCAGATTCTCTGAATCTTTGGATGATGTTATGCACAGTTGATGATGATAGATGCAAAGTCTTTGCAATTTTTCGCTGGGTAACACCTTTCTGATATTGCTCCACTATCTTTCTGCGCAACATTGTGGGAATTGGTGATCCTCTACCCATCTTGGCTTCTGAGAGACACTGCCACTCTGAGAAGCTCTTTTTATACTTAATCTTGTTGCCAATTGACCTAATTAGTGTTAATTGGTCTTCCAGCTCTTCGTTATGCTCAAATTTACTTTTTTCCAGCCTCTTATTGCTACTTGTCCCAACTTTTTGGGGATTTGTTGACACCGTGAAAATTTTAATCTACGTAATTTTTCTTTAAAATGATACATTTACTCGGATTAAACGTTTGATCTGTCATCTACGTTCTATTACAAATAAAATATTGACATTTGCCATCTCCACATCATTGCATTCAGTTTTTATTCACAATTTGTTTAGTGTCCCAACTTTTTTGGAATCCCGTTTGTATATATATATATATATATATGTTGGTAAGGCTGATTAGTCAGCCTGCATTTGTGGGAGGGGCGGAGGCTCTTCATATACGAGCCACACCCTCACTCACAGGTGTGTGTTTTCAGGTGCACAGCTGCCGCTGGGTGCCATTAGCACACTAGCTTCTCTGGTGGTAGGATTCTTTCTTTGCAGCATGGAGCTTGTTATTTTGCTCTCTGCTACTGTAGCATGCACGCGCCATACTACGTAAGTAGGTTGGGCCGGGGCCGTCTCTCCAGGCCGGTCGGAACCGACTTTGCTAGCGAACGCCTCAGAATCTGCTACCTCAGGTTTGCTCGTTTGGGCCTAAATACTTCCATTTGCTTTTCATTTTTGTTTGTTGGTAATAAGAGGTGGTTCCTATAAATCTTACAAGTTTCACTTTGCTTCGTTCGTCTCGTATGAAAAGTTTCTTTACAGCAATCCGGCTGAAGTAAGAGTTACCCGGGCTGCACGTCATGTTTGGAGATCGGACGCAGTGTTTATTGTTTAGGCCTTTTGCTGTAGCTGTTCCTTGCCATGTGTCTCCCCCCCCCCCTTTTTTTCCCCCCGCTACCACCATCTTTAAACTTCATGTATTTCACTTTCGTAAGCCGTGTATCGGGGTGGGCTCCCCAGGATACAGCAAAGTCACAGACATGGAAGCAACACTGACACCAGCTTTATATGCAAGAGTATAAACTTTACTTTGGAAACAGTATTAACACAAGTACAAACAGTATAAGTATACCCCAGGCCCACAGTCACCGTCCCTGTCCGAGGGACAGGCCTAGCCTGCTGGCGTACACAGCAGGGCCTACAAGTCGTACTGTGCCGCTATAGAAGACACACCTGGCAGACACAGCAGAGCCTGCAAGTCAATTACTGCGCTGCAGTCCAGTACAGTAAGGCCTAACAAAGCTATAACCCTATCTAACTAGCACATACAAGGCCTAGGCTAGTCTCTGTTACTTTAGGCGCCAAACAGTGAAGTACAATTGGTAATCAGGTGTACTGACCTGCGTCCGTTCTGGGCCCTAGGATGCCGCTTACCCGGGATGGCCACCAAGCTCTCAGCAACCGTGTGGCCTTGCTTGATGCTAAGGTTTTCTGTCCATACACTGGAACTGGTCTTCCTGGGACAACCTCTCTTTCAAAGTGCTGGATCCAGACAGGGGACAGCAGATGCTCTCCTTCCTTTGAGTATCCATTCACTGCCGGACATCTGCAAGCCAGGATGGAATCGGATTCAGCCCCTCACAGCACAATCCTTCCACCATGTCAGATCAACACTTACTGGTTCACCCAGAAGCATGCTGACTGTGCTGCAAAACAGCGGCCTCTAGTGCCCGGAATGCCAAATAACAGCTCCAGTACAATTTAAACATAAATATACAGGCAGAGCTTCTCCACAATCTCATACTTTCATGCTCCGCTGTTATCCTGAGCGGCATTTACACTTTCGGCTTTTATTTAATGTCTTATGCTGCATCGGCACGTCTTCACTGTACTGCACTTTTCTACTCTTGGTTCGTATTCACTCAGATTGGTCTCACACTCAAGCTGCGCTCACCTGTTGGCTGTTACATCTCATTCCATCCCCAGCCGACAGCCGGATCCGTATTACATGCCTGTTATTACATGTTGTATACTCGGCTTACAGCCATATCTGCTACTGTTACTCAGTTTTCATGCTCTGGACGCACCACCCTGGTGTTCCCACCTTGCTCCACTCACAACCAGAGCTGCGTTTATACCAATCTTCATGCTCTGCTTATACCCAAAGTTGTGTTCACAGTTCTACTGCTACACCAGGTTGTATACCCCACTCACCAAAGCCGCTTTCCATGTCTGCGGTCACATCAAGTTAATATTCCGTTCACATCCAAAGCTGCGTCCGCATGTCTGCTTTTCACATCTTGTCCTATACCCCTTTCACTACTAGAGCTGCGTCCACATGTCTGCTTTCGCATCACGTCAATACTCTGCTCACTTTCAGGTTGCATTTATACGTCTTTATACCATGCTTTTCATGCGCCTATACCATGTTTTTAGGTACCACTCACATCCAAAGCTGCATTCACCCATTTGTTGTTACATCATGTGTTGTACTCTGCTCCCACTCAAAGCTGCATTCTCCTGTTTATTGCTACATCATGGTTTTGCTCAATCTCATCGGGGCAGTCTGCACCCACCGCTCTGGTACCTCTCTCCTGACAAACATAACTGCGTTCTTTTCAGGCTTACGTTCCCTTCCTCGGTGGTCTGTCACAGTCCATAGGCCTAGTTTCTGTTTAATCCTGTTTCGTATTCACTCAGATTGGTCTCCTGCCCCAGTTCACCAAACAGCTCCTCAGCGGAGGTCAGTGGGCCGATAGGAGTCCGTTTCCTGGTATGTTTTCACAAGCTGTTCATTTGTTTGTCACGATAAGAGACTTCCCTTAGCGAACTCGCAATGCCCCAGGCATTTCATGTTTACGTTTATGGTTCACGGTGGTTAGTGTTTTATGTATGCACGTGCTTCGGATTACTAATGTCTATATTTTTAACGCCTGTTGGCAGTCATGTTCCTTAGGCTACCTTCTAACCAATCCAATCATTCAAGTCGCTTCATATGCCATCAGGTCCGGCTTACGTTTTAATTACTTATCGTCACCGCAACGTCATTCCTCTGGCTTCGGGGGCCCTATGACCGATCCGGCCTCATGGCTCCGGGGGCCCCTTGACCACTTTTCATGTTTTGTTTGTTAAGGGTACGACATGGTTGTAGGCTGGTTAGTGTCCCAGGTTTCTGTTGGAGGTTATGCGAGTCCATGTCTTTGTCTTTCTAGGTTCTCGAGTCCCGGTTGCTTACTAAACCCGTTGGGTTAAGGCCCAATCTTTTCCCCAGCCGTCCTTAATTCTAAGGTTCGCATCCCGGCGGCTGCCCGGCCCCATGGGCCCCTGGTGTTGCTTCAGCCCCATGGCTTCAGGGGTCTGACCAATGGTTGTCTGTCCACCTGTGCAGCTATGCTTTTGAATGACTCATATCTTTACCTGCTTATGTTATTAATTTGAGTTAATGTCCGTTATTATCTCCATTTTCTGTCACGTTTCCCTTCGTCTTTTCAGGTCATGCAGTTGAACTATTGGGGTCACCTTCCACGTTGGTCAGGTCTCGTTCCTAACGATATTTCGCCTTGCATGTTATTCAGGCCACGTAGTTTATCTTGGGTATCACCTGCCACATCGGTCAGGCTCATGGTTTAATTCACGTGCACCTTATTCATGTCACTTTTCATAGTTATAATTCTTAATAAAAAAAAAAAAAATGGCTTCGGGGGCCCGACGACTGCTTCGGCCCCATGGCTTTGGGGGCCCGACGACTGCTTCGGCCCCATGGCTTCGGGGGCCCGACGACTGCTTCGGCCCCATGGCTTCGGGGGCCCGACGACTGCTTCGGCCCCATGGCTTCGGTGGGCCCGACGACTGCTTCGGCCCCATGGCTTCGGGGGGCCCGACGACTGCTTTGGCCCCATGGCTTCGGGGGCCCAACGACTGCTTCGGCCCCATGGCTTCGGGGGCCCGACGACTGTTTTCAAACCAGCTGGGCTGATTGCCTGGTTGGTTGTCCATCTGTGCATCTAGGCTGATTTGGCCCCTATGTATCGCACACATACCTGCTTCCCTAATTTCCTAATAATCCATGTTGATCGCTCCATGTTGATCCATGGCTTCGGGGGCCCGACGACTGCTTCGGCCCCATGGCTTCGGGGGCCCGACGACCTGCTTCGGCCCCATGGCTTCGGGGGCCCGACGACCTGCTTCGGCCCCATGGCTTCGGGGGCCCGACGACCTGCTTCGGCCCCATGGCTTCGGGGGCCCGACGACCTGCTTCGGCCCCATGGCTTCGGGGGCCCGACGACCTGCTTCGGCCCCATGGCTTCGGGGGCCCGACGACCTGCTTCGGCCCCATGGCTTCGGGGGCCCGACGACCTGCTTCGGCCCCATGGCTTCGGGGGCTTCGGGGGCCCGATGACCTGCTTCGGCCCCTTGGCTTCGGGGGCCCGACAACTGTTTTCAGTCCTGCTGGGCTGATTGCCTGGTTGGTTGTCTATCTGTGCATCTAGGCTGGCCCCTATGTATCGCACACATACCTGCTTCCCTAATTTCCTAATAATCCATGTTGATCGCTCCATGTTGATCCATGGCTTCGGGGGCCCGACGACTGCTTCGGCCCCATGGCTTCGGGGGCCCGATGACTGCTTTGGCCCTATGGCTTCGGGGGCCCGACGACTGCTTCGGCCCTATGGCTTCGGGGGCCGACGACTGCTTCGGCCCCATGGCTTCGGGGGCCCGACGACTGCTTCGGCCCCATGGCCCCTATGTATCGCATACATACCTGCTTCCCTAATAATCCACGTTGATCGCTCATTTTATGTTTTGACCGCAAACTGGTCCGGTTCGCCCTACAGCATTATTGTCCTGTCTTTCTTTAATTGTTCATGCTTTCGTTCAGGTCCTGCCAGAGGAAGAACAAGTAGGGCAATTCGCTCTAGCATTTCAGTCTCTGATTGTAGTCGATCATATCTTGTCAACCAGGTCCCCACGCAAAGTCTTTGCCTTTTTACCACGACCAGGAATTCATTTTCGCCAGTAGCTTCATTGCATTGCATTCCCTCACTCATGGGAGGGCATAGACAGAATCTTGTATATTATGGCTTCATAGCTTCTTGCCGCACTAACCTCCGACTCCCTACAACCACGCTGAATCGGATTTTGGACAAGGTCCAGCATTTTCTCACGGTAGAAGATTCAGATAGTAGGTCGGTCTTCACGTCTCAAGCGTAAAAACAATTCTCAGGGGCGCACAGTAGAACAAAGCGCGGATAGCTGTTGTCTGGGTAACTATTCAAGGATTCTCTTCCTATCTACATGGTTCTTTTTGGCCCTCATTCCTGCATAGTCTAGGCAGTTAGGTTTTGGTCCCATGATCTCCTGACGCTAGGGCATTGCCAGTACTCACACTAGAACCAAACTTTACAAGTTTCAGTTGGTTTTTATGATCCATTTCACAACGTTTTCTCGGTCCTCCATTCCGCTTTTGTGCAATATCCGCAATATTGAGCATCATGTCTCTGGCCTTGTCATCCACAAGATGGGTTGTAGGTTTCCTACTGGTCTTGCCTCACATACCCCGAATTTTCGCTCTAGATCCCGGATGCCTTGCAGTTGGCTTGGGGATTAGTTTGTACATGCCATTCAAATTCCTCTTCTACCCTACTTGGCTTGGTTTTTGCCCACTTATAGGCCTACCCACGATCATGGCTTAGGGCACACAACAAGCCATTTAGTGAGGTCAGCTAAGACACGCCTAGCTGAGTTAGGTTGTTCCCGTTGTTTTCTCCCTAGGGTTTTCTGGATACCTCTTGGCCGTAGCCATGACCACAAGTTGGTAAGGCTGATTAGTCAGCCTGCATTTGTGGGAGGGGCGGAGGCTCTTCATATACGAGCCACACCCTCACTCACAGGTGTGTGTTTTCAGGTGCCCCACCCTCCCTCCCTTATCTTCTCATTTCCACAGGGTATGCCCACTTATAGGCCTACCCACGATCATGGCTTAGGGCACACAACAAGCCATTTAGTGAGGTCAGCTAAGACACGCCTAGCTGAGTTAGGTTGTTCCCGTTGTTTTCTCCCTAGGGTTTTCTGGATACCTCTTGGCCGTAGCCATGACCACAAATATATATATACACACACATACAGTACAGACCAAAAGTTTGGACACACCTTCTCATTCAAAGAGTTTTCTTTATTTTCATGACTATGAAAATTGTAGATTCACACTGAAGGCATCAAAACTATGAATTAACACATGTGGAATTATATACATAACAAACAAGTGTGAAACAACTGAAAATATGTCATATTCTAGGTTCTTCAAAGTAGCCACCTTTTGCTTTGATTACTGCTTTCCACACTCTTGGCATTCTCTTGATGAGCTTCAAGAGGTAGTCACCTGAAATGGTTTTCACTTCACAGGTGTGCCCTGTCAGGTTTAATAAGTGGGATTTCTTGCCTTATAGATGGGGTTGGGACCATCAGTGGCGTTGTGGAGAAGTCAGGTGGATACACAGCTGATAGTCCTACTGAATAGACAGTTAGAATTTGTATTATGGCAAGAAAAAAGCAGCCAAGTAAAGAAAAACGAGTGGCAATCATTACTTTAAGAAATGAAGGTCAGTCAGTCAGCCGAAAAATTGGGAAAACTTTGAAAGTAAGGGCTATTTGACCATGAAGGAGAGTGATGGGGTGCTGCGCCAGATGACCTGGCCTCCACAGTCACCAGACCTGAGCCCAATCGAGATGGTTTGGGGTGAGCTGGACCGCAGAGTGAAGGCAAAAGGTGCCGACAAGTGCTAAGCATCTCTGGAAACTCCTTCAAGACTGTTGGAAGACCATTTCAGGGGACTACCTCTTGAAGCTCATCAAGAGAATGCCAAGAGTGTCGAAAGCAGTAATCAAAGCAAAAGGTGGCTACTTTGAAGAACCTAGAATATGACATATTCTCAGTTGTTTCACATTTGTTTGTTATGTATATAATTCCACATGTGTTAATTCATAGTTTTGATGCCTTCATAGTCATGTAAATAAAGAAAACTCTTTGAATGAGAAGGTGTGTCCAAACTTTTGGTCTGTACTGTATATATATATATATATATATATACACACACAATTATATATAGATCTAATATATAAAGCTGAGTGTATGTGTGTGTGTGTGTGTATATGTATATACAGTTGCAAGAAACAGTATGTGAACCCTTTGGAATTATATGGATTTCTGCACAAATTGGTCATACAATGTGATCTGATCTTCATCTAAGTCACAACAATAGACAATCACAGTCTGCTTAAACTAATAACACACAAATAATTAAATCTTACCATGTTTTTATTGAACACACCATAATTACATTCACAGTGCAGGTGGAAAAAGTATTGGAGGTGTTGCTTACAGCTGCCCTGCCCTATAAAAAACACACACCAGTTCTGGGTTTGCTTTTCACAAGAAGCATTGCCTGATGTGAATGATGCCTCGCACAAAAGAGCTCTCAGAATACCTACGATTAAGAATTGTTGACTGGAAAGGGCTATAAAAGTATCTCCAAAAGCCTTGCTGTTCATCAGTCCACAGTAAGACAAATTGTCTATAAATGGAGAAAGTTCAGCACTGCTGCTACTCTCCCTAGGAGTGGCCGTTCTGTGAGAGGACTGCAAGAGCACAGCACAGACTGCTCAATGAGGTGAAGAATAATCCTAGAGTGTCAGCTAAAGACTTACAAAAGTCTCTGGCATATGCTAACATCCCTGTCAGCGAATCTACGATACGTAAAACACTAAACAAGAATGGATTTCATGGGAGGATACCACAGAGGAAGCTACTGCTGTCCAAAAATAACATTGCTGCACGTTTACAGTTTGAACAAGAGCACCTGGATGTTCCACAGCAGTACTGGCAAAATATTCTGTGGACAGATGAAACCAAAGTTGAGTTGTTTGGAAGAAACACACAACACTACGTGTGGAGAAAAAGAGGTACAGCACACCAACATCAAAACCGCATCCCAACAGTGACGTATGGTGGTGGGGCATCATGGTTTGGGGCTGCTTTGCTGCATCAGGGCCTGGACGGATTGTTATCATCGAAGGAAAAATGAATTCCCAAGTTTATCAAGACATTTTGAAGGAGAACTTAAGGCCATCTGTCCACCAGCTAAAGCTCAACAGAAGATGGGTAGAGTTGAGCGAACACCTGGATGTTCGGGTTCGAGAAGTTCGGCCGAACATCCCGGAAATGTTCGGGTTCGGGATCCGAACCCGATCCGAACTTCGTCCCGAACCCGAACCCCATTGAAGTCAATGGGGACCCGAACTTTTCGGCACTAAAACGGCTGTAAAACAGCCCAGGAAAGGGCTAGAGGGCTGCAAAAGGCAGCAACATGTAGGTAAATCCCCTGCAAACAAATGTGGATAGGGAAATTAATTAAAATAAAAATTAAATAAATAAAAATTAACCAAAATCAATTGGAGAGAGGTTCCATAGCAGAGAATCTGGCTTCCCGTCACCCACCACTGGAACAGTCCATTCTCAGATATTTAGGCCCCGGCACCCAGGCAGAGGAGAGAGGTCCCGTAACAGACAATCTGGCTTCATGTCAGCAGAGAATCAGTCTTCATGTAGAGTTGAGCGAACACCTGGATGTTCGGGTTCGAGAAGTTCGGCCGAACATCCCGGAAATGTTCGGGTTCGGGATCCGAACCCGATCCGAACTTCGTCCCGAACCCGAACCCCATTGAAGTCAATGGGGACCCGAACTTTTCGGCACTAAAACGGCTGTAAAACAGCCCAGGAAAGGGCTAGAGGGCTGCAAAAGGCAGCAACATGTAGGTAAATCCCCTGCAAACAAATGTGGATAGGGAAATTAATTAAAATAAAAATTAAATAAATAAAAATTAACCAAAATCAATTGGAGAGAGGTTCCATAGCAGAGAATCTGGCTTCCCGTCACCCACCACTGGAACAGTCCATTCTCAGATATTTAGGCCCCGGCACCCAGGCAGAGGAGAGAGGTCCCGTAACAGACAATCTGGCTTCATGTCAGCAGAGAATCAGTCTTCATGTCATAGCAGAGAATCAGGCTTCACGTCACCCACCACTGTAATAGTCCATTTTCATAAATTTAGGCCCAGCACCCAGGCAGAGGAGAGAGGTCCCGTAACAGACAATCTGGCTTCATGTCAGCAGAGAATCAGTCTTCATATCATAGCAGAGAATCTGGCTTCCCGTTACCCACCACTGGAACAGTCCATTCTCAGATATTTAGGCCCCGGCACCCAGGCAGAGGAGAGAGGTCCCGTAACAGACAATCTGGCTTCATGTCAGCAGAGAATCAGTCTGCATGTCATAGCAGAGAATGAGGCTTCACGTCACCCACCACTGCAACAGTCCATTTTCATAAATTTAGGCCCAGCACCCAGGCAGAGGAGAGAGGTCCCGTAACAGAGGATCTGGCTTCATGTCACCAGAGAATCAGTCTGCATGTCATAGCAGAGAATCAGGCTTCACGTCACCCACCACTGCAACAGTCCATTTTCATAAATTTAGGCCCAGCACCCAGGCAGAGGAGAGAGGTCCCGTAACAGAGGATCTGGCTTCATGTCACCAGAGAATCAGTCTGCATGTCATAGCAGAGAATCAGGCTTCACGTCAGCCACCACTGCAACAATCCATTGGCATATATTTAGGCCTAGCACACAGGCAGAGGAGAGAGGTCCCGTAACAGACAATCTGGCTTCATGTCAGCAGAGAATCAGTCTTCATATCATAGCAGAGAATCAGGCTTCACGTCAGCCACCAATGCAACAGTCCATTGTCAGATATTTAGGCCCAGCACCCAGGCAGAGGAGAGAGGTCCCGTAACAGAGGATCTGGCTTCATGTCAGCAGAGAATCAGTCTTCATGTCATAGCAGAGAATCAGGCTTCACGTCACCCACCACTGTAAGAGTCCATTTTCATAAATTTAGGCCCAGCACCCAGGCAGAGGAGAGAGGTCCCGTAACAGACGATCTGGCTTCATGTCAGCAGAGAATCAGTCTGCATGTCATAGCAGAGAATGAGGCTTCACGTCACCCACCACTGCAACAGTCCATTTTCATAAATTTAGGCCCAGCACCCAGGCAGAGGAGAGAGGTCCCGTAACAGAGGATCTGGCTTCATGTCACCAGAGAATCAGTCTGCATGTCATAGCAGAGAATCAGGCTTCACGTCACCCACCACTGCAACAGTCCATTTTCATAAATTTAGGCCCAGCACCCAGGCAGAGGAGAGAGGTCCCGTAACAGAGGATCTGGCTTCATGTCACCAGAGAATCAGTCTGCATGTCATAGCAGAGAATCAGGCTTCACGTCAGCCACCACTGCAACAATCCATTGGCATATATTTAGGCCTAGCACACAGGCAGAGGAGAGAGGTCCCGTAACAGACAATCTGGCTTCATGTCAGCAGAGAATCAGTCTTCATATCATAGCAGAGAATCAGGCTTCACGTCAGCCACCAATGCAACAGTCCATTGTCAGATATTTAGGCCCAGCACCCAGGCAGAGGAGAGAGGTCCCGTAACAGAGGATCTGGCTTCATGTCAGCAGAGAATCAGTCTTCATGTCATAGCAGAGAATCAGGCTTCACGTCACCCACCACTGCAACAGTCCATTTTCATAAATTTAGGCCCAGCACCCAGGCAGAGGAGAGAGGTCCCGTAACAGAGGATCTGGCTTCATGTCACCAGAGAATCAGTCTGCATGTCATAGCAGAGAATCAGGCTTCACGTCAGCCACCACTGCAACAATCCATTGGCATATATTTAGGCCTAGCACACAGGCAGAGGAGAGAGGTCCCGTAACAGACAATCTGGCTTCATGTCAGCAGAGAATCAGTCTTCATATCATAGCAGAGAATCAGGCTTCACGTCAGCCACCAATGCAACAGTCCATTGTCAGATATTTAGGCCCAGCACCCAGGCAGAGGAGAGAGGTCCCGTAACAGAGGATCTGGCTTCATGTCAGCAGAGAATCAGTCTTCATGTCATAGCAGAGAATCAGGCTTCACGTCACCCACCACTGTAAGAGTCCATTTTCATAAATTTAGGCCCAGCACCCAGGCAGAGGAGAGAGGTCCCGTAACAGACAATCTGGCTTCATGTCAGCAGAGAATCAGTCTTCATATCATAGCAGAGAATCAGGCTTCACGTCAGCCACCAATGCAACAGTCCATTGTCAGATATTTAGGCCCAGCACCCAGGCAGAGGAGAGAGGTCCCGTAACAGAGGATCTGGCTTCATGTCAGCAGAGAATCAGTCTTCATGTCATAGCAGAGAATCAGGCTTCACGTCACCCACCACTGTAAGAGTCCATTTTCATAAATTTAGGCCCAGCACCCAGGCAGAGGAGAGAGGTCCCGTAACAGACGATCTGGCTTCATGTCAGCAGAGAATCAGTCTGCATGTCATAGCAGAGAATGAGGCTTCACGTCACCCACCACTGCAACAGTCCATTTTCATAAATTTAGGCCCAGCACCCAGGCAGAGGAGAGAGGTCCCGTAACAGAGGATCTGGCTTCATGTCACCAGAGAATCAGTCTGCATGTCATAGCAGAGAATCAGGCTTCACGTCACCCACCACTGCAACAGTCCATTGTCATAAATTCAGGCCCAGCACCCAGGCAGAGGAGAGAGGTCCCGTAACAGACAATCTGGCTTCATGTCACCAGAGAATCAGTCTGCATGTCATAGCAGAGAATGAGGCTTCACGTCAGCCACCACTGCAACAATCCATTGGCATATATTTAGGCCTAGCACACAGGCAGAGGAGAGGTTCATTCAACTTTGGGTAGCCTTGCAATATAATGGTAAAATGAAAATAAAAATAGGATTGAATGAGGAAGTGCCCTGGAGTCCAATAATATATGGTTATGGGGAGGTAGTTAATGTCTAATCTGGACAAGGGACGGACAGGTCCTGTGGGATCCATGCCTGGTTCATTTTTATGAACGTCAGCTTGTCCACATTGGCTGTAGACAGGCGGCTGCGTTTGTCTGTAATGACGCCCCCTGCCGTGCTGAATACACGTTCAGACAAAACGCTGGCTGCCGGGCAGGCCAGCACCTCCAAGGCATAAAAGGCTAGCTCTGGCCACGTGGACAATTTAGAGACCCAGAAGTTGAATGGGGCCGAACCATCAGTCAGTACGTGGAGGGGTGTGCACACGTACTGTTCCACCATGTTAGTGAAATGTTGCCTCCTGCTAACACGTTGCGTATCAGGTGGTGGTGCAGTTAGCTGTGGCGTGTTGACAAAAGTTTTCCACATCTCTGCCATGCTAACCCTGCCCTCAGAGGAGCTGGCCGTGACACAGCTGCCTTGGCGACCTCTTGCTCCTCCTCTGCCTTGGCCTTGGGCTTCCACTTGTTCCCCTGTGACATTTGGGAATGCTCTCAGTAGCGCGTCTACCAACGTGCGCTTGTACTCGCGCATCTTCCTATCACGCTCCAGTGCAGGAAGTAAGGTGGGCACATTGTCTTTGTAGCGTGGATCCAGCAGGGTGGCAACCCAGTAGTCCGCACAGGTTAAAATGTGGGCAACTCTGCTGTCGTTGCGCAGGCACTGCAGCATGTAGTCGCTCATGTGTGCCAGGCTGCCCAGGGGTAAGGACAAGCTGTCCTCTGTGGGAGGCGTATCGTCATCGTCCTGCCTTTCCCCCCAGCCACGCACCAGTGATGGACCCGAGCTGCGTTGGGTGCCACCCCGCTGTGACCATGCTTCATCCTCATCCTCCTCCACCTCCTCCTCATCCTCGTCCTCCTCGTCCTCCAGTAGTGGGCCCTGGCTGGCCACATTTGTACCTGGCCTCTGCTGTTGCCAAAAACCTCCCTCTGAGTCACTTCGAAGAGACTGGCCTGAAAGTGCTAAAAATGACCCCTCTTCCTCCTCCTCCTCCTCCTCCTCCTGGGCCACCTCCTCTTCCATCATCGCCCTAAGTGTTTTCTCAAGGAGACATAGAAGTGGTATTGTAACGCTGATAACGGTGTCATCGCCACTGGCCATGTTGGTGGAGTACTCGAAACAGCGCAACAGGGCACACAGGTCTCGCATGGAGGCCCAGTCATTGGTGGTGAAGTGGTGCTGTTCTGTAGTGCGACTGACCCGTGCGTGCTGCAGCTGAAACTCCACTATGGCCTGCTGCTGCTCGCACAGTCTGTCCAGCATGTGCAAGGTGGAGTTCCACCTGGTGGGCACGTCGCATATGAGGCGGTGAGCGGGAAGGCCGAAGTTACGCTGTAGCGCAGACAGGCGAGCAGCGGCAGGATGTGAACGCCGGAAGCGCGAACAGACGGCCCGCACTTTATGCAGCAGCTCTGACATGTCGGGGTAGTTGTGAATGAACTTCTGCACCACCAAATTCAGCACATGCGCCAAGCAAGGGATGTGCGTCAAATTGGCTAGTCCCAGAGCTGCAACGAGATTTCGCCCATTATCACACACCACCAGGCCGGGCTTGAGGCTCACCGGCAGCAACCACTCGTCGGTCTGTTGTTCAATACCCCGCCACAACTCCTGTGCGGTGTGGGGCCTGTCCCCCAAACATATGAGTTTCAGAATGGCCTGCTGACGTTTACCCCGGGCTGTGCTGAAGTTGGTGGTGAAGGTGTGTGGCTGACTGGATGAGCAGGTGGAAGAAGAGGAGGAGGAAGCCGAGAAGGAGGAGGTGGCAACAGGAGGCAAAGAATGTTGCCCTGCGATCCTTGGCGGCGGAAGGACGTGCGCCAAACAGCTCTCCGCCTGGGGCCCAGCTGCCACTACATTTACCCAGTGTGCAGTTAGGGAGATATAGCGTCCCTGGCCGTGCTTACTGGTCCACGTATCTGTGGTTAGGTGGACCTTGCTACAGATGGCGTTGCGCAGTGCACACTTGATTTTATCGGATACTTGGTTGTGCAGGGAAGGCACGGCTCTCTTGGAGAAGTAGTGCCGGCTGGGAACAACATACTGTGGGACAGCAAGCGACATGAGCTGTTTGAAGCTGTCTGTGTCCACCAGCCTAAATGACAGCATTTCATAGGCCAGTAGTTTAGAAATGCTGGCATTCAGGGCCAGGGATCGAGGGTGGCTAGGTGGGAATTTACGCTTTCTATCAAATGTTTGTGAGATGGAGAGCTGAACGCTGGCGTGTGACATGGTTGAGACGCTTGGTGACGGAGGTGGTGGTGGTGGTGTTGGTGGTACATCCCCTGTTTGCTGGGCGGCAGGTGCCAACGTTCCTCCAGAGGCGGAGGAAGAGGCCGAGGCGGCAGCAGCAGAATAGGCCGAGGCGGCAGCAGCAGAAGAGGTAGCAGGGGGAGCCTGAGTGACTTCCTTGGTTTTAAGGTGTTTACTCCACTGCAGTTCATGCTTTGCATGCAGGTGCCTGGTCATGCAGGTTGTGCTCAGGTTCAGAACGTTAATGCCTCGCTTCAGGCTCTGATGGCACAGCGTGCAAACCACTCGGGTCTTGTCGTCAGCACATTGTTTGAAGAAGTGCCATGCCAGGGAACTCCTTGAAGCTGCCTTTGGGGTGCTCGGTCCCAGATGGCGGCGGTCAGTAGCAGGCGGAGTCTCTTGGCGGCGGGTGTTCTGCTTTTGCCCACTGCTCCCTCTTTTGCTACGCTGTTGGCTCGGTCTCACCACTGCCTCTTCCTCCGAACTGTGAAAGTCAGTGGCACGACCTTCATTCCATGTGGGGTCTAGGACCTCATCGTCCCCTGCATCGTCTTCCACCCAGTCTTGATCCCTGACCTCCTGTTCAGTCTGCACACTGCAGAAAGACGCAGCAGTTGGCACCTGTGTTTCGTCATCATCAGAGACATGCTGAGGTGGTATTCCCATGTCCTCATCATCAGGAAACATAAGTGGTTGTGCGTCAGTGCATTCTATGTCTTTCACCGCTGGGGAAGGGCTAGGTGGATGCCCTTGGGAAACCCTGCCAGCGGAGTCTTCAAACAGCATAAGAGACTGCTGCATAACTTGAGGCTGAGACAGTTTCCCTGGTATGCATGGGGGTGATGTGACAGACTGATGGGGTTGGTTTTCAGGCGCCATCTGTGCGCTTTCTGCAGAAGACTGGGTGGGAGATAATGTGAACGTGCTGGATCCACTGTCGGCCACCCAATTGACTAATGCCTGTACCTGCTCAGGCCTTACCATCCTTAGAACGGCATTGGGCCCCACCATATATCGCTGTAAATTCTGGCGGCTACTGGGACCTGAGGTAGTTGGTACACTAGGACGTGTGGATGTGGCAGAACGGCCACGTCCTCTCCCAGCACCAGAGGGTCCACTAACACCACCACGACCATGTCCACGTCCGCGTCCCTTACTAGATGTTTTTCTCATTGTTATGGTTCACCACAACAACAAATATATTATTTGGCCCAATGTATTGTATTCAAATTCAGCGGGATATAAATTTGAGGCCTAGTATTTAGGCGCTGGGTGACCGGTATGGATTTAGTGACAGAATTAGACTTGGAAATGCACAGAAGCGTGTGTGTGAAGTTATTCTGAATGACCCTATGTGCACCTTGAATATTATATACCCTTTTTGGGATAGATTTCAAATAGCTCTGATATAGCAGGAACCACTAAATTATGAAATTGCTAAATTGGGAATTGTATTTCAACCCAGAACAAAAAATGTGCTTTGACGGACACTAAATATCTTGCCCAGCAACAACAGGACAGCGGTAACGAGAGATTTAGCAGGATATAAATTTGAGGCCTAGTATTTAGGCGCTGGGTGACAGGTATGGGTTTAGTGACAGAATTAGACTTGGAAATACACAGTAGCGGGTGTGTGTGAAGTTATTCTGAATGACCCAATGTGCACCTTGAATATTATATACCCTTTTAGGGATAGATTTCAAATAGCTCTGATATAGCAGAAACCACTAAATTATGAAATTGCTAAATTGGGAATTGTACTTCAACCCAGAACAAAAAATGTGCTTTGACGGACACTAAATAACTTTCCCAGCTACAACAGGACAGCGGTAACGAGAGATTTAGCAGGATATAAATTTGAGGCCTAGTATTTAGGCGCTGGGTGACAGGTATGGGTTTAGTGACAGAATTAGACTTGGAAATACACAGTAGCGGGTGTGTGTGAAGTTATTCTGAATGACCCAATGTGCACCTTGAATATTATATACCCTTTTAGGGATAGATTTCAAATAGCTCTGATATAGCAGAAACCACTAAATTATGAAATTGCTAAATTGGGAATTGTACTTCAACCCAGAACAAAAAATGTGCTTTGACGGACACTAAATAACTTTCCCAGCTACAACAGGACAGCGGTAACGAGAGATTTAGCAGGATATAAATTTGAGGCCTAGTATTTAGGCGCTGGGTGACAGGTATGGGTTTAGTGACAGAATTAGACTTGAAAATACACAGTAGCGGGTGTGTGTGAAGTTATTCTGAATGACCCAATGTGCACCTTGAATATTATATACCCTTTTAGGGATAGATTTCAAATAGCTCTGATATAGCAGAAACCACTAAATTATGAAATTGCTAAATTGGGAATTGTACTTCAACCCAGAACAAAAAATGTGCTTTGACGGACACTAAATAACTTTCCCAGCTACAACAGGACAGCGGTAACGAGAGATTTAGCGGGATATAAATTTGAGGCCTAGTATTTAGGCGCTGGGTGACCGGTATGGATTTAGTGACAGAATTAGACTGGGATATGGCCAAAAAATAACCACACTATTGCTGGTTAAATGCACTTGGTGACGGGCGCAGCTTGCCCCTGATGTAGTATATGGCCAAAAAATGAACAGACTATTGCTGGTTAAATGCACTTGGTGTCACAGCTTGACCAACCACACTACTGAGGGTTAAATGCACTTGGTGACGGGCGCAGCTTGCCCCTGATGTAGTATATGGCCAAAAAATAAACAGACTATTGCTGGTTAAATGCACTTGGTGTGACAGCTTCACCCTGATGTAGGCTTTAGCCAGAAAACAACCACACCATTGAGGGTTAAATGCACTTGGTGACAGGCGCAGCTTGCCCCTGATTTTGTATATGGCCAAAAAATGAACAGACTATTGCTGGTTAAATGCACTTGGTGTGACAGCTTCACCCTGATGTAGGCTTTAGCCAAAAAACAACCACACCATTGAGGGTTAAATGCACTTGGTGACAGGCGCAGCTTGCCCCTGATTTTGTATATGGCCAAAAAATTAACAGACTATTGCTGGTTAAATGCACTTGGTGTGACAGCTTCACCCTGATGTAGGCTTTAGCCAAAAAACAACCACACCATTGAGGGTTAAATGCACTTGGTGACAGGCGCAGCTTGCCCCTGATTTTGTATATGGCCAAAAAATGAACAGACTATTGCTGGTTAAATGCACTTGGTGTGACAGCTTCACCCTGATGTAGGCTTTAGCCAAAAAACAACCACACCATTGAGGGTTAAATGCACTTGGTGACAGGCGCAGCTTGCCCCTGATTTTGTATATGGCCAAAAAATGAACAGACTATTGCTGGTTAAATGCACTTGGTGTGACAGCTTCACCCTGATGTAGGCTTTAGCCAAAAAACAACCACACCATTGAGGGTTAAATGCACTTGGTCGCAGCTTGTGCTGGCGCACCACAAGACACAAAATGGCCGCCGATCACCCCAGAAAAATGTGACTGACAAACGGTCTGGGCAGCCTAAAAACAGTGAGCAATTGAGGATCAGCAGCTCAATGATCCACAGCTGCAGATCGATCAGTTAATCAAGTCCTTTGGAGGAGTTAATCTGCCTAATCTCGCCCTACTGTCGCAGCCGCAACCTCTCCCTACGCTAATCAGAGCAGAGTGACGGGCGGCGCTATGTGACTCCAGCTTAAATAGAGGCTGGGTCACATGGTGCTCTGGCCAATCACAGCCATGCCAATAGTAGGCATGGCTGTGATGGCCTCTTGGGGCAAGTAGTATGACGCTTGTTGATTGGCTGCTTTGCAGCCTTTCAAAAAGCGCCAAGAAAGCGTCACAAAAGCGCCAAGAAAGCGACTGAACACCGAACCCGAACCTTTACGAAAATGTCCGGGTTCGGGTCCGTGTCACGGACACCCCAAAATTCGGTACGAACCCGAACTATACAGTTCGAGTTCGCTCATCCCTAAAGATGGGTGTTGCAACAGGACAACAACCCAAAGCATAGAAGTAAATGAACAACAGAATGGCTTAAACAGAAGAAAATACGCCTTCTGGAGTGGCCCAGTCAGAGTCCTGACCTCAACCCGATTGAGATGCTGTGGCATGACCTCAAGAAAGCGATTCACACCAGACATCCCAAGAATATTGCTGAACTGAAACCGCTCTGTAAAGAGGAATGGTCAAGAATTACTCCTGACCGTTGTGCACATCTGATCTGCAACTACAGGAAACGTTTGGTTGAAGTTATTGCTGCCAAAGGAGGTTCAACTAGTTATTAAATCCAAGGGTTCACATACTTTTTCCACCTGCAATGTGAATGTTTACATGGTGTGTTCAATAAAAACATGGTAACATTTAATTCTTTGTGTGTTATTAGTTTAAGCAGACTGTGAATGTCTATTGTTGTGACAATCAGATCAAATTTTATGACCAATTTGTGCAGAAATCCATATAATTCCAAAGGGTTTACATACTTTTTCTTGCAACTGTATGTATGTATGTCCGCTAAAGGAATCCACACCGTCGCATTTATAATCACAAAATTATAGCACATAGGTACATCAGGTGTCTGGGAAGGTTTGAGACCAGGTCTCATCTCTCTAGGACGTACCATTCCTGAGATATTCCCAGAAAATGCATTAGCCAATAGAAGCCTGGTCACATGACCCTTATCAGCCAATAGAAGCTCGCAGGCAGTTATCCTCCACATACACAGTTTTACACCAGCTTTCTAAAACCAAGCCATTTTTCTTCACTGCTGTAGGAGAGCTCTGTCACCAGGAAAATCGCTATTGAAGTAAAGCCATGGCCTAATAGCACTTAGTACCTTATTTCAAGATGTGCCTTTGTTCCAACAATAGATGTTTTTATCCTCTGTAAATCCAGTTTATTTGGTATGCAAATGAGGCAGTAAGGTGCCCAGAGGGGAGTCACTCTTGCAGGAAGGAACCCAGACATGCCCCCTACCACAATGTGATAGGAAAAAATGCGTATAGCAGCACAACGAAAAATTAAAGTCTTATCTTGTGGTGGTGCCAGCCGTGTTGGGAGCCAGTCAGAAGTTCCCCCTTGGATGCGTCATATAGAAGAAACCGCAGCACTCTCCTGTCTTCAATTCAGTGGAATTTATTTCACCAGCAAAAAAATGCAACGTTTCGACCATAAAGGTCTTTCTCAAGCCTTGAGAAAGACCTTTACGGTCAAAACGTCGCATTTTTTTTGTCCACCATCAAAAGAGGAACTTAAAACCCGGTTAGGCCACACCCCCTCCCACTCAGCAGACGGGTAGAAGAAATTAAGGTCAAATTCAAAGTCTGTCAGCTGCAGGGGTGGGAGGGAGGGTGACTTTCTGCCTGCAGCTCACACTCAGACAGCACAGTGCTGCTGTCTTAGAGTGAGCTGTTCAAAAGGACACTCCCCGATCTGGTTAGGCCACACCCCCTCCCACTTCTCAGACGAGAAAGATTGAAAAAATTAAGTTCAAAATCAACTTCTAGGTCCCGCTAAGCCATGCGCCAATCTCGTTAGGTCACGCCCCCTCCCATTCCCAAAATGACAGGGACTGAAAAAATGAATTAAAAAATCAACTTCTGTCAGCTGCATGATTGGGAGGGACTGTGACTTTCTCCCTGCAGCTCACACTCAGACAGCACAGTGCTGCTTAGAATGAGCTGTTCAAAAGGACATTCCCCCAATCCAGTTAGGCCACTCCCCCTCCCACTCCTCAGCCGACAGGGTTTGAAAAAATGAAGTTAAAAATCAACTTCTAGGTCCCACTAAACCACGCCCCTATCTGGTTAGGCCACACCCCCTCCCACTCTGCCGACAGGGATTAAAAAAATGAAGTTAAAAATCAACTTCTGTCAGCTGCAGGGATGGGAGGGACAGTGACTTTCTTCCTGTAGCTCACACCCAGACAGCACAGTGCTGCTGTCTGAGAGTGAATGGTTCAAAGGGACATCCTTCTGTCTGTCCAGGCCCTGCGCCAGACGGAGGACAGGGAGTCTAAAAGCCAGACTGTCCGGCCTAAAACTGGACCTCTGGCCACCCTAGGGGCAGGCTGCTGTGGAGGTCACAGTTAAGGGGATAGTCCGCTATGGAGGTCAGTGTTAAGGGGCAGATTGCTGTAAAGACCACTGTGGAGGTCACTGTCAAGGGGGTGGTGTGCTGTAAAACTCACTATTAAAGGGGAAGGTTGCTGTAAAGGTCAAAGTTAAGAAGGAGGTGGGCTGCTGTGGAGGTCCAATTTTAAGGGATGGGGCACTGTGGGGGGTCAGTATAAGGGGTGAGGGGCTGTGGAGGTCAATGTTATAGTGAATAGTGATATTGATATCTTTTAACCGCTACAGGGCCGCCGTACGCAGGATCGCGTCCTGGCAGCGGCCCTGTTATTCCTCCTGGACGCGAGATTTCGGTCAAAGCCGGCCCGCGCATGCGCATCGCGGGCCGGCAAAAGTTAGAGGAGTATTTCATCACCAGCCTGCCAGCCAATGATCGTGGCTGGCAGGCTGGCGATTTTAAAAAAAATCAAATCACAAGCCAGCTAACACTTTATATTTGTAAATATAAGGTGTTAAATGGCTGCTCTGCTCCTCTGCTGGTCCTTTTCGTCGGTTGGTCTCAGCAGAAAAGCAGGCATCACAGTGAGTAGCACCAAACACTTCACCTTAGCCCCAGATCACCCCCAGCACCCCAATTAACCCCTTGATCACCCCTTCTTGCCCCTGTCAATCACCTAGTAAAAGGGAAAAAAGTGATCAGTGTAAACCGTTTAGCGCCCAGCCCACCGCACCACAGTCACTGATTCGCTGATTAGCGTATCAGCATTTGTACTTTTATAGTATCTGTAAGTGATCAGAACTGATCACAGTCAGATCTAGAATAGTATTAGTGTCACCTTAGCTCACCCTCCACCCAAAACGCAGTGTTTGCCCGATCAGGCCTGATCGGTTGCCCACACGTGCGTTCACCCACACCCGCCCCGCCGCAGTGACAATTTTTTTTTTTTTTTTATCACTGCACAATCACTTTGCAAGCGCTGCGGCGATAAAAAAAAAATCAGTTTTGATATTTTTTATCAATCGCAGCGGCCTCCGGTACTTCGCTAGCCTCCCATTTGTAAGAAAGGCTTGCTTTTTTTCTTGGGTAGTCTCAGGGAATACCCCTAAATTTAGTAGTCCAAATGTCAAACAGGGGGTATTCTTCTGAAGAGGCCTACAGGTTTCTGACCCAGTCGGATGAGGAATGGGAACCCTCATCTGACGAATCCAGCGGGTCAGAAGATGAATCTGTAGAAAGCAGTGGCAGTCTGACCCAAAGTTCGGACGAGGAGGTTGAGGTCCCTGATAGCACCAGGCGTATCCGGCCCAGTGTCGCTAGACCACAGGTTGCGCAGGATCCGCTTCAAGGGCAGCAGAGTGGCGCTGGCGCTGTCGGATTACATGGTGAGGCACACACCAGCAGCGCAGGCCATCCTGGACCTAGTACCAGCACTGCCGTACAACATGGTGAAGTGGCGAGCACCAGAAGGGCAGTTGAAGCTGGTACGGTGGCACGTGCAATAGTTACCCTGTCGCAGCCACCACACAGACAGGCCCGTAGACCCCCTAGAGTCCCTGAGGTGCTGGCAAACCCTGATTAGCAGTCCCCAACTTCAGCCGCACCATTAGTTCCCCCTTTACCGCCCAGTCTGGAGTTCGGGTTGAAACAGCTCAGATCGGTTCGGCCCTGGGATTTTTTGAGCTGTTCTTGACTGCGGAGCTCTTGGACTTAGTTGTGGCAGAAACAAATCGGTATGCCACTCAATTTATATCCGCCAACCCCGGAAGCTATTATGCCCAGTCTTTCCGGTGGAAACCCGTCCAAGTTTCCGAATTTACAATTTTTCTGGGCCTTCTCCTCAACATGGGTCTAACCAAAAAGCAGGAATTGCGGTCATATTGGTCCACGAACCCAATTCATCACATGCCCATGTTCTCTGCTGCCATGTCCAGGACACGATTTGAGACCATCCTGCGTTTCCTGCACTTTAGTGATAACAGCACCTCCCGTCCCAGAGGCCACCCAGCTTTTGACCGGCTCCACAAAATTCGGCCCCTCATAGACCACTTCAACCAGAAATTTGCAGATTTGTATACCCCTGAGCAAAACATCTGTGTAGATGAGTCCCTTATACATTTTACCGGGCGCCTTGGCTTCAAACAATACATCCCAAGCAAGCGCGCCCGGTATGGGGTCAAATTGTATAAGCACTGTGAAAGGGCCACAGGCTATACCCAAAAATTTCGGATCTATGAGGGTAAAGATCAGACCCTGGAGCCGGTCGGTTGCCCTGACTACCTGGGGAGCTGTGGGAAGACAGTCTGGGACTTGGTGTCACCCTTATTTGGCAAGGGGTACCATCTTTATGTGGACAATTTCTACACAAGTGTGCCCCTCTTCAGGCATTTGTTCCTAAAACAGATTGGCTGCTGTGGCACCGCGCGACCTAGTCACCGGGGCTTCCCCCAACGGCTTGTTACCACCCGTCTTGCAAGGGGGGAGAGGGCTGCCTTGTGTAACCAAGAACTGCTCGCGGTGAAATGGAGAGACAAGAGTGACGTTTACATGCTCTCCTCCATTCACGCAGACACGACAATCCAAATTGAACGAGCAACCAGTGTCATTGAAAAGCCCCTCTGTGTCCACGACTATAATTTGCTCATGGGAGGGGTGGACTTCAATGACCAGATGTTGGCTCCTTATCTCCTTTCCCGCAGGACCAGACGCTGGTATAAGAAGGTGTCTGTATATTTAATTCAATTGGCTGCATATAATAGTTTTGTTCTCTACAGTAAGGCTGGGAGAACAGGATCCTTCCTCAAATTTCAGGAAGAGATCATCGAGAACCTCCTGTATCCAGGAGGTTCCATGGCCCTAACCACCAGTGTAGTGAGCCGTCTACACGAGCCACATTTCCCCAGTGTCGTTCCTGGTACCTCAAACCGACCGCCACCCCGAAAAAAATGTGTCTGTAGCAGGAGTGGAATAAGGCGTGACACCCGCTAATTCTGTCCTGACTGCCCTGACCACCCTGCCCTATGTTTAGGGGAGTGTTTCCGGAAGTACCACACACAGGTACACTTAGCATAGGGATCACATCTCACCAGGACAGGCACACAGGGCTATTAGGGCCCATTCACACACAGCTGCTGCAAACCTCTCCTTTCACCTGGGACAAAGTGCATAATGTACTTTGCCACATCTTTGGGCGATTTGCGCTTTGCACATTGTCCCATGGGGAAGGAGAGGTTTGTCCTATAAAAGGTAAAAAAATCACCAGTAAGCAAAAAAGTTAACGTTTAGTTCAAAAAGTTAAATAAAGTTTATATGTTCTGTTCAAAAGTTATTTTAAAGTTAATAAAATGTATTGCGTTGCGGCCTGGTTTTTTCTTTTCTTTTTTTTTACCTGCCAGGTGGACCAACCAATAGACTAGCTGCAGCACTGATGTGCATTCTGACAGAAGCATTGCACTGCTGTCAGATTACACACAAGTCGGTGTATGCGGCGCTGCAAGACGAGATTTCTCCTCTGCAGTAAAAGATACGTTTGCAGAGGCATATGAGCTGAGGAGGCGGCGGTGTTCATATGCTTTGGCAAACACTTTGTATATAAAAAAAAATTGAAAAATCCCGGCAAAGATTTATAAATCCACATCGATTGATGTGAATGGAGAAATCGGGTTTGCCAGGGCATACGAGCTAAGTGGGTATGGATGTTGGGTGGAGCTCCTATGTCCTGGCAGACGCCTTTTCCCTCTTTTTTTATTGGGCAGAGATTTTTTCATCCACATTGATCGATGTGAATGAAGAAATCTGTGCCGTTCATTTTTTCTTTCAGCCCAAAGGCTGAACGGAAAAAAAAAATCTCATTACCTGTATGCTCAATATAAGGAGAATAGCAGAAACTCCTAATGCTGGCCATACATGTAATGATTGCGGAGACCCACAAATGCCAGGGCAGTACAAACACCCCACAAATTACACCATTTTGGAAAGAAGACACCCCAAGGTATTCGCTGAGGGGCATATTGAGTCCATGAAAGATTGAAATTTTTGTCCCAAGTTAGCGGAAAGTGAGACTTTGTGAGAAAAAAAAAATCAATTTCCACTAACTTGTGCCAAAAAATAAAAAATTCTATGAACTCGCCATGCCCCTCATTAAATACCTTGGGGTGTCTTCTTTCCAAAATGGGGTCACATGTGGGGTATTTATACTGCCCTGGCATTTTAGGGGCCCTAAAGCGTGAGAAGAAGTCTGGGATCCAAATGTCTAAAAATGCCCTCCTAAAAGGAATATGGGCACCTTTGCACATCTAGGCTGCAAAAAAGTGTCACACATGTGGTATCGCCGTACTCAGGAGAAGTTGGGGAATGTGTTTTGGGGTGTCATTTTACATATACCCATGCTGGGTGAAATAAATATCTTGGTCAAATGCCAACTTTGTATAAAAAATGGGAAAAGTTGTCTTTTGCTGAGATATTTCTCTCACCCAGCATGGGTATATGTAAAATGACACCCCAAAACACATTCCCCAACTTGTCCTTAGTACGGCGATACCACATGTGTGACACTTTTTTGCAGCCTAGGTGGGCAAAGGGGCCCACATTCCAAAGAGCGGATTTCACAGGCCATTTTTTACAGATTTTGATTTCAAACTACTTCTCACGCATTTGGGCCCCTAAAATTCCAGGGCAGTATAACTACCCCACAAGTGACCCCATTTTGGAAAGAAGACACCCCAAGGTATTTCATGATGGGCATAGTGAGTTCATGGAAGTTTTTATTTTTTGTCACAAGTTAGTGGAATATGAGACTTTGTAATGAGAAAAAAATTAATATTTTTTTTTTACCATTTTCCGCTAACTTGTGACAAAAAATAAAAAGTTCTATGAACTCACTATGCCCATCAGCGAATACCTTAGGGTGTCTACTTTCCGAAATGGGGTCATTTGTGGGGGGTTTCCACTGTCTGGGCATTGTAGAACCTCAGGAAACATGACAGGTGCTCAGAAAGTCAGAGCTGCTTCAAAAAGCGGAAATTCACATTTTTGTACCATAGTTTGTAAACGCTATAACCTTTACCCAAACCATTTTTTTTTTACCCAAACTTTTTTTTATCAAAGACATGTAGAACAATAAATTTAGTGAAAAATTAATATATGGATGTCGTTTTTTTAAAAAAAAATTACAACTGAAAGTGAAAAATTTCATTTTTTTGCAAAAATTTCGTTAAATTTCGATTAATAACAAAAAAAGTAAAAATGTCAGCAGCAATGAAATACCACCAAATGAAAGCTCTATTAGTGAGAAGAAAAGGAGGTAAAATTCATTACGGTGGTAAGTTGCATGACCGAGCAATAAAGTAGTGTAGTGCAGAAGTGTAAAAAGTGGTCTGGTCATTAAGGGTGTTTAAGCTAGGGGGGTGAGGTGGTTAACGACACACAAACATTAAATGAAATACACTAAATATACCCGAGCGAAGCCGGGTCCTACAAATATATATACAGTACAGACCAAAAGTTTGGACACACCTTCTCATTCAAAGAGTTTTCTTTATTTTCATGACTATGAAAATTGTAGATTCACACTGAAGGCATCAAAACTATGAATTAACACATGTGGAATTATATGCATAACAAAAAAGTGTGAAACAACTGAAAATATGTCATATTCTTCAAAGTAGCCACCTTTTGCTTTGATTACTGCTTTGCACACTCTTGGCATTCTCTTGATGAGCTTCAAGAGGTAGTCACCTGAAATGGTCTTCCAACAGTCTTGAAGGAGTTTCTAGAGATGCTTAGCACTTGTTGGCCCTTTTGCCTTCACTCTGCGGTCTAGCTCACCCCAAACCATCTCGATTGGGTTCAGGTCCGGTGACTGTGGAGGCCAGGTCATCTGGCACAGCACCCCATCACTCTCCTTCATTGTCAAATAGCCCTTACACAGCCTGGAGGTGTGTTTGGGGTCATTGTCCTGTTGAAAAATAAATGATGGTCCAACTAAACGCAAACCGGATGGAATAGCATGCCGCCGCAAGATGCTGTGGTAGCCATGCTGGTTCAGTATGCCTTTAATTTTGAAAAAATCCCCAACAGTGTCACCAGCAAAGCACCCCCACACCATCACACCTCCTCCTCCATGCTTCACGGTGGGAACCAGGCATGTAGACTCCATCCATTCACCTTTTCTGCGTCGTACAAAGACACGGTGGTTGGAACCAAAGATCTCAAATTTGGACTCATCAGACCAAAGCACAGATTTCCACTGGTCTAATGTCCATTCCTTGTGTTCTTTAGCCCAAACAAGTCTCTTCTGCTTGTTGTCTGTCCTTAGCAGTGGTTTCCTAGCAGATATTCTACCATGAAGGCCTGATTCACACACTCTCCTCTTAACAGTTGTTCTAGAGATGTGTCTGCTGCTAGAACTCTGTTTGGCATTGACCTGGTCTCTAATCTGAGCTGCTGTTAACCTGTGATTTCTGAGGCTGGTGACTCGGATGAACTTATCCTCCGCAGCAGAGGTGACTTTTGGTCTTCCTTTCCTGAGGCGGTCTGCATGTGAGCCAGTTTCTTTGTAGCGCTTGATGGTTTTTGTGACTGCACTTGGGGACACTTTCAAAGTTTTCCCAATTTTTCGGACTGACTGACCTTCATTTCTTAAAGTAATGATGGCCACTTGTTTTTCTTTACTTAGCTGCTTTTTTCTTGCCATAATATAAATTCTAACAGTCTATTCAGTAGGACTATCAGCTGTGTATCCACCTGACTTCTCCACAACGCAACTGGTGGTCCCAACCCCATTTATAAGGCAAGAAATCCCACTTATTAAACCTGACAGGGCACACCTGTGAAGTAAAAACCATTTCAGGTGACTACCTCTTGAAGCTCATCAAGAGAATGCCAAGAGTGTGCAAAGCAGTAGTCAAAGCAAAAGGTGGCTACTTTGAAAAACCTAGAATATGACATTTTCAGTTGTTTCACACTTTTTTGTTATGTATATAATTACATATGTGTTAATTCATAGTTTTGATGCCTTCAGTGTGAATCTACAGTTTTCATAGTCATGAAAATAAACTCTTTGAGTGAGAAGGCGTGTCCAAACTTTTGGTCTGTACTGATATATATATATATATATATATATACATACATATATATATACACACACACACACACACACACACACATACACATACACACATACAGCACAATTTACACCTAAATGGAATGCATGCATGTTACTGCTGGCCCATGGTAGGTAGTGAGAAAGGCTCTAGATTGAGCCATAACCTCCCATGTACAAAAGTGGCTAATAAACTAGAAATTAATATCAATAGTTTGGAGGGCACTCAACTATCTGGTGTTGCAAGGAATCGTCAAATGCATAAATACACATAAACCATTTATTCCAAAATATACATTAAAAAAAATATAAAAGTGAACAAATCTGAGAAAAAGAAGAAAATGGTATAAAATAAAAAAATAATAGTGATATCAATGGGTTGATAAAGTGCAGTATGGTAAAAAGTAAAAAAAAAAAGTACAATCGCAATAATGGCAATATCAATGGGATAACAAATATATCTTATTGAAACATTAGACCTAAATTAATAAAAATGTTTATCAAATTAAAAATCCATGATTGTTGCATTTTTCTAAATACATAATAAATATGCTCATAAATCCCATGCTTTGCAATTTCATGATTACATTGTATAGTTAATAATTCATTATCAAGTGATATAAGTAATATCTTAAAAAAGGCATATTCTCAAATAAAAATCAAGTTGTAATGATTATTCAAACGGCGCTAAAACATAAATGACTGAATATGTGATATGTTTTAGTAGGTTTTCATATAATTGGCTAGCTGGTGTTGGAATGTAATGATATACTGTATAAATCTCCAGTTTGTCTCATAACTCCCCTTGTAGAATTCTCAATTTCACTGACGTCCGTATATTAGTATTCTATTAGGGGTAACTGATGTCCCCTCTATGAAGGCGGCTTTTTGTTCTTTATGTTCTTTAGATAACTGTCATTTGATAAAATTATTAATTGTAGTTAGTGTAACATAAACTTGCAATAACGTTACCAATCCTTTGTAAAGCAAGACTCTGTGTCCGGAGTGGAGCTCTAATGCTACGGCCGCTGAGCTGTGCCGTCTCGGCTCTATCGGCATCCCACTTGACATCTCACGTGTTTGGAGGCTGTTAGTTTGATCGGCCGCAAGTAACCAGTAAGTAAGTAATTGAAGTGGATCGCTCCTCTTACTATGGAAAGTTTAATTGTAAAAAGTTCAGTTGTAAAAGGACAACCAGTCCGTCTCTGTAATATAATAGTCTACAAGCACGTTATAGTCGCTCTCAAATTATTGAGAATTACTACTGTGATTTTTTCGGCAGCGGGTGTGCCGTGCAGAGTGCACCTAGTCTGTAGATTTGGGACGGTAGAGCCAATGCAACAAAATAATCTAGAAATTAGCCATTAATATCTAAAGGGTATCATTTTCACAAGTCATAGTGACATGTCAGATGATCTGTAGGGGGTCCTGCTGCTGAGATTCCCGTTGATTACTATAACAAGAGGCCGAAGTGCTCAGCTGAGTGATGTGCCCCTACGTTTATGATTTTCACTCCTCAGAAAGCAGAGCGAGCAGTGTACAGATTAATAAGGGGTTTATGGGCTTTCTATCAGGGGCGTAACTAGAAGTGACTGGGCCCCACAGCAAATTTTTGTATGGGCCCCCCCCTTCCCCCAGAAAACTACTGATCGTTAAACAAAAACAAGCCCTCACATAGACCGAAATATAGAAAAGTAATTTTTTAAAGTAATTAAACCAAATAAAAACCATACAAGTTTAGTATCGTATTGAGCCGCAGAATAAAGACGGCATTTTTAGTGAACGCTGTGATGTGAAAACCTCAAAAATCTTGGCGGAATTGTGTGTGTTTTTTTTTTGTTTTGTTTTTTTAACCCACAAATATATTTTTTTCCTGCTTTCTGATACAAGACATGGTAAACTAATTGGCGGCATTTAAAAAATGCATCTTGTCCCACACAAAATAAGCCCTCATATAACTGTGAATGGAAAAATAAAAAGGTTATGGCTAATGTACAAATGAAAATGGGGCCGGTCTTTAAGGGGTAAAAGGTATCAAACTACAATGATTTATATTGCTTGCTCTTTTTGAGAGCATCAGGGTTTTTGCACATTTTACATACACAGCTCTGCTACATGCGCGCGCACACACACACACTCTGGGTGCCACATTATATATCACTGTGTTGCACATTTTACATACACAGCTCCGCTGTGCACATTATAGATTCCTCTGTCTCATACAGCTCTGCTACATACACCACACACACTACTGTGCTGGATTCACACTATACACCTATCTTTGCTGCATTATACACATGAAGCACCCTCAGCTCTGCTACATGCACCCCACACACAGCTGCTCTGGGTAGGCAGACACACACAGCTCTGCTACATACACCACACACACTACTGTTCTGGATTCACACTATACACCTATCTTTGCTGCATTATACACATGAAGCACCCTCAGCTCTGCTACATGCACCCCACACACAGCTGCTCTGGGTAGGCAGACACACACAGCTATGCTACAAGCTCGCTGTACATCTTGTTTGCAGATTTGACTAAATCTGCAATGTGTGAATGAGGCCATACACATCATCCCTGCATTAACCCCTAAGTACCCGGAATTGTAAGTGCTAGGGTGCTAACTAACCTCAAATGTTCAACAGTTCAAGCCAAAGTCAGGAGCAGATGAGGATCATAAAGGCGCTACCAGTCCACAGCCTGGCTCCTCCCACCCACATGACCGGTCACATGGTCATGACATCATCAAAGGTCCTGTAGCTTAGAAGGATCTGGCATCTACACTGAGCTGCAGGGCGCAGAGCCCCTATCTCTGGTATACTGGGAAATGGGGGTGCAGAGCTGAGGGATCCCCATATGTTTAGCTCTGCAGGGATAGACAGGGCACGCTGCCGGGGGCCGGGCCCCTTGTCAGCCCGGGCCCCGAAGCAGCCGCTTCCCCTGCTTCCCTGGTAGTTACGCCACTGCTTTCTATGCATCCATACACCACTTGCTCAGAGAGACAAGCAGAAAAGGGGCACAGCTTCGGCTTTCTCCATAAATCCCACAGAATTGAAAGGCGCAGCAGTGGACGTGGTGACGGTCATTCCATTCAAATGGAGGAGCATGGGGCCTCAGCGGTCAGACCTGCCAATCAGACACTTTACCCCGGTCGTGTGGATACAGAATGTGTTTTTTTTTGTGTGTGACAACACCTTTAAAGCAAGTAAATGTAATTTTAAAAAAATAGTTGAAACTAAATGCTAAAACTGTGAAACAATTGCAGAAATCTCTCCCATGATCAATTTATACCCAGGACTGTGACTGTCATCAGGGGACATCCTCTGCATCTAGAGGAAATAAGGTTTCTACACAAACATAGAAGAGGATTCTTTACGGTAAGAGCAGTGAGACTATGGAACTCTCTGCCTAAGGAGGTGGTGATGGTGAGTTCACCAAAAGGGTTCAAGAGGGCCTTGGATGTGCTTTTAGAAGTTATAGTTACTAGATCACTGGAGAATGGTTGCTGATCCAATTTTTTTTTTTTTTTTTTTTAAGGATATGCAATTTTAGCCTTGAATAAAGTACAGTTTCATATATATATATATCTTTGCAACACTCAGCTCCCCATAGAATCATTGTTAGAGTGTAAATAGGGTCTGTTCAAGAATGATGGCATGGAAGAATTCTGCAACTATATGTCTCACAATCCCTTGCTACAGCCACACTTCCTGGAGACAATCCCTTCAAAGTTTGATGAAAAATATCATACAGAAGTATTCAAAAACAATCAAGACTCATGTTGAGAAAATATTACACAACTGTAGTAAATATAGTGTATACATTACTTCAAGTAAACATGCTGAATTGATAGAGAGAGAAGCTGAGCTCTGTGATATACACTGAAGAGCAAAAGGCTCCATATATCACCATCCACTACAGCTTTAAATGTGAGACTACCATCATTTTATAGGCAATCATCTCATACATAAAATGGACTTGCAACTATTTAGTCTGGTCATGTAATGGCATTATTACTGTTTTGCTCCTAAAATTTAATTTTTTTATTATTTTGTTAGTATTTTGTAAATCCACCTTTGGCATGTCTCAACCAAAATCTGTTCCCAGGTCTCTTCTACACGTTGCCAATGTTGGGGAATACTGGTTGACTCACTTGGGTACGAAAACAGCCTTTTCTTCAATTCTACCCATAAGTGTTTATTTGGGTTGAGGTCTGCGGGGGCCAATCCAGCACCTCTACTTCATTGTCATTTAACCATTTCTTCACCAATCTCGACGTATGCTTCGGGTCGTTGTCCTGCTGGAACACTATGTTGTCCTTTTCATATCCATAGTACTTGACTGTAGAAAGTAACTTGTCTTGTAGGAAACCCACATATACCTCAGCCAGTGGCGTAGCTAGAAATGACTGGGCCCCACAGCAAATTTTTAAATGGGGCCCCCCTCCCCCAGTAATTTTTTCGCTACCCCTTCCTTTTATGCCGCCCTCATTCCTATGGCTAGTAAAGATCGCTCTCTCAGACCAGGCCCGGCAGCTTTTCAATCCATTTTCTACACTGTCTGTACTGTCACTGTATATCATTTTATTGTGTAATACTGTTGAGGGGGCCCTGACAAAATATTGTAGTCCTCCTTCTCCTGGAGGGGCCCCTTCTGGGTCAGGGGCCCAAAGCAGCCGCTTCCCCTGCTTCCCCTATAGTAACGCCCCTGACCTCAGCACTTAGACCACCATCGATCGTGGTCAAGTATCCAATACCTTTGGCTGTGAAACAATTGCATATCATCAGGCTTCCTCCACCAAACTTAACAATTCTTTCAACTTCTCAATTGGTTAGACCCCTTTTTCCTAGTCCCATTTTCTCCCATCAGAGCCCAGTCTATTAACTTTTGTCTCATCGCTCCAAATCAACTTTTTCCAATCTTCTACTGTCCACTGTTCGTACATTTATGCAAACTTAAGCCAACGGTTCTTATGACGATATTAAAGTCGAGGCTTCTGCACCTTTTTTCGGGCCACCATTGCAGACTTGTGTAATGCGCTTTGGCTGGTGATCGGACGTCTGTGATCTCACTATGAGCTGACTTGTTGACTCCAATATTTTTCCTGGACGTTCACCTCTTGGCTTTGGAATGGATGGACAGACTTAATTCTGTATTCTTCCAACCATCATGGCACTCACATGATGCAGTTTGGCAATTTTCTTGGCCGAGATACCGCAATCGATGAGCTGGATGATGTTTCTCTTTTCTTGGAAAATCTTCTTCATGGATGCTCCTGGATTTGAACCAATGACCTTTCACTTGGGAATCAACCTAATAACACACTGAGCTATTAGGGAATGTGAGAACATGTTGTAATTTGTATAATACAAGAAGAAAACGATTGTTCTACCACCAAGAGCAAAACAGTAACAATGCAATTACACGACAAGAATCTGTATAACTAATCAAATACTAAATAGTTGCAAGTCTAGTTTATGTATGAGATAGCCAAGATGATTGCCTATACAATGATGGTAGTCTCATGTTCAAAGCTGTAGTGGATGGTGAGATATGGGAGGAGAGAAGCTGAGTTCTTAGATACAGTATATAGGTTTATATGATAGAGGGGGAGAAGCTGAGCTCTGTGATATATATACAGTGGATATAAAAAGTCTACACACCCATGTTAAAATGTCAGTTTTCTGTGCTGTAAAAAAATGAACTTTTTCCACCTTTAATGTGACATATAAACTGTACCACTCAATTGAAAAACAAACGGAAATCTTTTAGGTGAAGGAAAGAAAACAAAAAAAAATAAAAATAATGTGGTTGCATAAGTGTGCACACCCTCTTATAACTGGGGATGTAGCTGTGTTCAGAATTAAGCAATCACATTCAAAATCATGTTAAATAGGAGTCAGCATACACCTGCGATCATTTAGTGCTTCTGATTAACCCCAAATAAAGTTCAGCTGCTCTAGTTGGTCTTTCCTGAGTTGGTCCACAGAGAACTTCCAAAGCATCAGAAGGATCTCATTGTTAAAAGGTATCAGTCAGGAGAATGGTACAAAAGAGTTTCCAAGGCATTAGATATACCATGGAACACAGTCATCATCAAGTGGAGAAAATATGGCACAACAGTGACATTACCAAGAACTGGACATCCCTCCAAAATTTATGAAAAGACGAGAAGAAAAAACTGGTCTGGGAGGCTACCAAGAGGCCTACAGCAACATTAAAGGAGCTGCAGGAATATCTGGCAACTAATGGCTGTGTGGTACATGTGACAACAATCTCCAGTATTCTTCATATGTCTGGGCTATGGGGTAGAGTGGCAAGACGAAAGCCTTTTCTTACGAAGAAAAACATCCAAGTCAGGCTACATTTTGCAAAAACACATCTTTAGTCTCCCAAAAACATGTGGGAAAAGGTGTTTTGGTCTGATGAAACCAAGGTTGAACTTTTTGGCCATAATTCCAAAAGATATGTTTGGCCCAAAAACAACACTGCACATCACCAAAAGTACACCATCCCCACAGTGAAGCATGGTGGTGGCAGCATCATGCTTTGGGACTGTTTTTCTTCAGCTGGAACTGTGGCCTTAGTTAAGCTAGAGGGAATTAGGAACAGTTCAATATTGGCACAAAACCTTGAGGCTTCTGCTAGAAAGCTGAACATGAAGAGGAACTTCATCTTTCAGCATGACAATGACCCAAAGCATACATCCAAATCAACAAAAGAATGGCTTCACCAGAAGAAGATTAAAGTTTTGGAATGGGGTGACCTGAAGAGGGCTGTGCACAGGAGATGCCCACGCAATCTGACAGATTTGGAGTGTTTTTGCAAAGAAGAGTGGGCAAATCTTGCCAAGTCAAAATGTGCCATGCTGATAGACGCATACCCAAAAAGACTGAGTGCAGTAATAAAATCAAAAGGTGTCTCAACAAAGTATTAGTTTAAGGGTGTGCACACTCATGCAACCATATCATTTTAATTTTAAAAATGTTCTTCCCTCTACCTAAAAGATTTCAGTTTGTTTTTCAATCGAGTTGTACAGTTTATAGGTAACATTAAAGGTGGAAAAAGTTCTGAAATGATTTATCTTTGTCTCATTTTTTTTACATCACAGAAACCTGACATTTTAACAGGGGTGTGTAGACTTTTTATATCCACTGTGTATATATATACATATGCAAAAATATTTACATGATAGAGGGGGAGAAGCTGAGCTCTGTGATACATATGTTTATATGATGGAGGGGAGAAGCTGATTTCTGTGATATATAGTTTGATATGATAGATGTGGAGAAGCTGAGCTCTGTGATATACAGGTTTATATGATAGAGAGGAGAAGCTGAGCTCTGTGATATATAGATTTATACCATAGAGGGGAGAAGCTGAGCTTTGTGATATTTAGGTTTATTCGATAGAGGAGAAAGCTGAGCTCTGTGATATATAAGTATATATGATGAAGAAGAGAAGCTGAGCTCTGAGATATATAGGTTTATATGATAGAGGAGGAGAAGCTGTACCCTTGGGATATACAGACGTGGACAAAATTGTTGGTACCCTTTGGTCAATGAAAGAAAAAGTCACAATGGTCACAGAAATAACTTTAATCTGACAAAAGTAATAATAAATTAAAATTCTATAAATGTTAACCAATGAAAGTCAGACATTGTTTTTCAACCATGCTTCAACAGAATTATGTAAAAAAATAAACTCATGAAACAGGCATGGACAAAAATGATGGTACCCCTAGAAAACACAGAACATAATGTGACCAAAGGGACATGTTAATTCAAGGTGTGTCCACTAATTAGCATCACAGGTGTCTACAACCTTGTAATCAGCCATTGGGCCTATATATATGGCTCCAGGTAATCACTGTGTTGTTTGGTGATATGGTGTGTACCACACTCGACATGGACCAGAGGAAGCAAAGGAAAGAGCTGTCTCAAGAGATCAGAAAGAAAATTATAGACAAGCATGTTAAAGGTAAAGGCTATAAGACCATCTCCAAGCAACTAGATGTTCCTGTGAGTACAGTTGCACATATTATTCATAAGTTTAAGATCCATGGGACTGTAGCCAACCTCCCTGGACGTGGCCGCAGGAGGAAAATTGATGACAAATCTAAGAGACGGATAATCCGAATGGTAACAAAAGAGCCTAGAAAGACTTCTAAAGAGATTCAAGGTGAACTTCATGCTCAAGGAACATCAGTGTCAGATCGCACCATCCGTCGTTGTTTGAGCCAAAGTGGACTACATGGGAGACGACCAAGGAGGACACCATTGTTGAAAACGAATCATAAAAAAGCAAGACTGGAATATGCCAAACTACATGTTGACAAGCCACAAAGCTTCTGGGAGAATGTCCTGTGGACAGATGAGACAAAAATCGAAGTTTTTGCCAAGGCACATCAGCTGTATGTTCACAGACGAAAAAATGAAGCATATCAAGAAAAGAACACTGTCCCTACTGTGAAACATGGAGGAGGCTCTGTTATGTTCTGGGGCTGCTTTGCTGCGTCTGGCACAGGGTGTCTTGAATCTGTGCAGGGTACAATGAAATCTCAAGACTATCAAGGAATTCTAGAGAGAAATGTACTAGCCAGTGTCAGAAAGCTTGGTCTCAGTCGCAGGTCATGGGTCTTGCAACAGGACAATGACCCAAAACACACCGCTAAAAACACCCAAGAATGGCTAAGAGGAAAAAATTGGACTATTCTAAAGTGGCCTTCTATGAGCCCTGACCTCAATCCTATTGAGCATCTTTGGAAGGAGCTGAAACATGCAGTCTGGAAAAGGCACCCTTCAAACCGGACACAACTGGAGCAGTTTGCTCATGAGGAGTGGGCCAAAATACCTGCTGAGAGGTGCAGATGTCTCATTGACGGTTACAGGAAGCGTTTGATTGCAGTGATTGCCTCAAAAGGTTGCGCAACAAAATATTAAGTTAGGGGTACCATCATTTTTGTCCATGCCTGTTTCATGAGTTTATTTTTTTACATAATTCTGTTGAAGCATGGTTGAAAAACAATGTCTGACTTTCATTGGTTAACATTTATAGAATTTTAATTTATTATTACTTTTGTCAGATTAAAGTTATTTCTGTGACCATTGTGACTTTTTCTTTCATTGACCAAAGGGTACCAACAATTTTGTCCACGTCTGTATAAAGGTTTATATGATAGAGAGGGAGAAGCTGACCCTTGTGATATATGGTATATATAGTTTTATACGATAGAGGGGAGAAGCTGAACTCTGAGACTATATACAGTTGTGTTCAAAATATTAGAAGTGTGTTTAAAAAAGTGAATAAAGCTCAAAATCCTTCTAATATCTTTTATTTCCATACACACAAATGCATTCCATTCTAAATCAAAACATGAAGAAAAATATATCAAATTTGTGTTGTTCCTCTAAAAAATGTTCTTTACAAACCCAAACATTCACTGTATAAACTGAAAAATGTTTGAAGATTTTGCTTTCCTTTGAATCACTTAACTAATATTTAGTTGTATAACCACTGTTTCTGTACTGCTGTACATCTGTGTTGCATGGAGTCAACCAACTCCTGGCACCTGTGAACAGGTATTCCAGCCCAGGATGATTGGACTACATTCCACAGTTCTTCTCTATTTCTTGGTTTTGCCTGAGAAACTGCATTTTTGATGTCACCCTACAAGTTTTGCATTGGATTAAGATCCGGGGATTGGGCTGACCACTCCATAACGTCAATCTTGTTGGTCTGGAACCAAGATGTTGCACGTTTACTGGTGTGTTTGGGGTCGTTGTCTTGTTGGAACACCCATTTCAAGGTCTTTAGGCCAGTCAACGTGCTCTTTGGCAAATTGTAACCTCTTCAGCACATCTATTTTTCAACAGTGGGACTTTTTGGGGGCTTCTTGCAGATAGCTTGGCTTCACATAGGCGTCTTCTAATTCTAACAGTACTCACAGGTAACTTTAGACTTTCTTTGATCTTCCTGGAGCTGATTGTTGGCCGAGTCCTTGCCATTTTGCCAATTATATCCATTTGAATGGTAGTTTTTCGCTTTCTTTCACGTCTTTCAAGTTTTGGTTGCCATTTTAAAGCATTTGCAATCATTTTAGCTGAGCAGATTATCATTTTCTGCACTTCATTATATGTTTTCCCCTCTCTAATCAACTTTTTAATCAAGGTATACTGTTCTTCTAAACAATGTCTGTAACAACCCATTTTTCTCAGAATTTCAGAGAGAAATGCAAACATTTGCTGCCTTTCTCCCTAAATAAGGGCAATAATTGCCACCTGTTTTTCAATGAATGAATAACCTCACTCATTGAATTCCACACTGCTATTATTTTCAACATGCCCCTTTCAATTAGTCATTTAATTACACATTATAAGCAGCATGCATGTCATGCCTGTTGGATTTCTATTACTCTACTACACCTGCTAGTAAATTATTTGCCATGAAGAAATATCATTTCTATCAAAAACAGTGATTGATCAGGTAAGGCTACTTTCACACTTGCGTTTGATCGGATCCGTTCTGAACGGATCCGATCATATTAATGCAGACGGAGGCTCCGTTCAGTACGGATCCGTCTGCATTAATAACTTAGAAAAATTTCTAAGTGCGAAAGTAGCCTGAGCGGATCCATTCAGACTTTCAATGTAAAGTCAATGGGGGACGGATCCGCTTGAAGATTGAGTCATATGGTGTCATCTTCAAGCGGATCCGTTCCCATTGACTTACATTGTAAGTCTGGACGGATCCGCACGCCTCCGCACGGCCAGGCGGACAGCTGAACGCTGCAAGCAGCGTTCAGCTGTCCGCCTGGCCGTGCGGAGGCGAGCAGAGCGGAGGTTGAACGCCGCCAGACTGATGCAGTCTGAGCGGATCCGCATCCATTCAGACTGCATCAGGGCTGGACGGAAGCGTTCTGCTCCGCTCGTGAGCTCCTTCAAACGGAGCTCACGAGCGGGCAGCAGAACGCTAGTGTGAAAGTAGCCTTAGTGATGTCTGACTGCTATTATTTTGAACACAACTGTAGGTTTATATGATAAAGGGGGAGAAGCTGAGCTCTGTGATATACAGGTTTATATGATGAAGATGATAACCTGAGCTTTGAGATATATAGGTTTATATGATAGAGGGGAGAAGCTGAGCTTTTTGGTATATAGGTTTATATGATAGAGGGAGAAAAGTTGAGCTCTGTGATATATAGGTTTATATGATAGACGGAGAAGATTAGCTCTGTGATATATAGGTTTATATGATAGAGAGGGAAATGCTGGGCTCAATGATATACAGGTTTATATGATAGAGGGGAAGAAACTGAGCTCAGTGATTTATAGATGTATATGATAGAGGGGGAGAAGCTGAGCTCTGTGATATATAGGTTTATATGATAGAGGGGAAGAAACTGAGCTCAGTGATTTATAGATGTATATGATAGAGGGGGAGAAGCTGAGCTCTGTGATATATAGGTTTATATGATAGACGGAGAAGATTAGCTCTGTGATATATAGGTTTATATGATAGAGAGGGAAATGCTGGGCTCAATGATATACAGGTTTATATGATAGAGGGGAAGAAACTGAGCTCAGTGATTTATAGATGTATATGATAGAGGGGGAGAAGCTGAGCTCTGTGATATATAGGTTTATATGATAGAGGGGAAGAAACTGAGCTCAGTGATTTATAGATGTATATGATAGAGGGGGAGAAGCTGAGCTCTGTGATATATAGGTTTATATGATAGACGGAGAAGATTAGCTCTGTGATATATAGGTTTATATGATAGAGAGGGAAATGCTGGGCTCAATGATATACAGGTTTATATGATAGAGGGGAAGAAACTGAGCTCAGTGATTTATAGATGTATATGATAGAGGGTGAGAAGCTGAGCTCTGTGATATATAGGTTTATATGATAGAGGGGAAGAAACTGAGCTCAGTGATTTATAGATGTATATGATAGAGGGGGAGAAGCTGAGCTCTGTGATATATAGGTTTATATGATAGAGGGGAAGAAACTGAGCTCAGTGATTTATAGATGTATATGATAGAGGGTGAGAAGCTGAGCTCTGTGATATATAGGTTTATATGATAGAGGGGGAGAAGCAGAGTTTTGTGATATATATATTTATATGATAGTTGGGAGACATTGCGCTCTGTGATATATAGGTTTATATGAAGGAAGGAGAGAAGCTGAGCTCTATGATATATATAGGTTTATATGATAGAAGGGGAGAAGCTGGGCTCTGTGATATATATGAGTATTACACTTACCGGTAATCCGGTTTCCTGGAAGCCTCCATGACAGCTCATCCTGAGACTGACTTCCTCTGATAGAGCAGGAAAAAACAGAGAGGTTTAATTCCCCTCCCCTTCCTCTCACCACTAGTGTATTTTTAATGGAAAACCAGGGTAAAGGGAACCTTATCAAAATAATTTATATCAAAACAAGAATAACAAAATCAAAAGATAGGGACGGAAACATGTGCAGTCATGGAGACTTTAAGAAAACCAGATAACCGGTGAGTGTAATACTCATTTCTCCAGTCGTCTCCGTGACAGCACATCCTGAGAATTAATAAAGAAAATAATTCTAGGAAGGGACTACAGCACAAAGGACCTTGTGTCCAAAGGCCATATCCTCATTGGCAAAACCATCTAATTTGTATTGCTTAGTGAACATGTGGGCTCTCTTCCAGGTAGCGGCCCTACAAATCTGTTCTAAGGAGGCTGAAGATCTCTCTGCCCAGGAGGCAGACAAAGCTCTGGTGGAATGGGCCTTTAAAAAAAAATAAAAATTTCCCTACTGCTCTATATGCCTCTGAAATGGTGGTTCTTATCCAGCGGGAAATCAAACTCTTTGCTGCCTTTTTTTTGTCTGGTTAGGCCCACAGAACTGAAAAAAAATAGGTTCTTGTCAACTCTCCAATCCTTGGTGGATTCTAGGGAATGAAGATCTGCACGTCTCACATCTAGATTATGGAATTTAGCTTCTTGCTCATTTTTAGGGTTGGCACAGAAGAAGGGTATTATGATGTCTTGGGACCTGTGGAATGAGGCAGGCTTGATTGGATCCAGCTTGAATACCAGATTCTCCTCAAAGATTCTTAGGAAGGGCTCCTGGATGGAAAGGGCCTGAAGCTCACATACTCTTCTGGCTGATGAGATGGCTACTAGGAAGATGGTCGAGGGCAAGTCAATTCATAGAAAGAGAATCCAACGGTTCAAAGGGGGCAGCAGACAAACCTAATAGTACCGTATTTAGGTTCCAAGGAGCGACCATATTCTTAATTTTTGGCCTCAACCTATTAGCAGTTTTAAGAAACCTAGACATCCATGATACATCAGAGAGGCTAGTGTTAGGCCTCTTTCACACGGGCGTCCCGGATTTGCTCCGGATGCATCGCGGGTGCATTGCGGGAAAACCGCGTGAGTAGGCACTCAATTGCAATCAGTTTCCGATGTTCAGTTTTTTACATGCGAGTGCAATGTGTTTTGCTCGCACGTGAGAAAAAACTGAATGTGGTACCCAGACCCAAACCCGGACTTATTCACTTAAGTTCGGGTTTGGGTTAGGTGTTCTTTTCATTTTTATTATTTTCCCTTATAACATGGTTATAAAGGAAAATAATAGCATTCTTAATACAGAATGCTTACTAAAATGTGTCTGGAGGGGTTAAAAAAAATAATAATATACATTATATATATATATATATATATATTTTAACTCACGTCATCCTCTTGTTTGCGCAGCTGACATGTCTTCTTTCAGGACCTGCAAAATGACCTTTGATACTGTTATCTTATGCCCATGAACATTCAGGGCTCAGTGCCCATGCTGCAAATTGCGGTCCGCAATGGACAGGCACCAACCGTGGGGCAGCCACATGCAGATTGTGGATCCATTCACTTGAATGGGGTCTGCGATCTGCAGCAGACGGTCCGCACCACAAAAAAGTACTGCTTCCTTGGGATTCTGATCTGTGCTTCCGCACTGCATCTCCGGGTTTGTGGACCCATTCAAGTGAATGGGTCTACATCCGTGATGCGGGGTGCACGCGGCTGGTGTTCCATGTATTGCAGAACCGCCGTATGCGGGCCGCAATACAGCCATGGCGGGCAATGGCCGTGTGCATGAGCCCTTAACAGAATCAGAGTCACTTTCCAACTGCTGGTGGGGGAAGGGTGTTAACTCTCGATAAGGCCTCATGCACACGACCGTGCCGTTTTTTGCGGCTCGGATGCGGACCACAAAAAAACGGTTGTGTGCATGAGGCCTAAGACATAGCAGAATGAACCTCTTTTCTAACGAGCATCTTGATGTCCTCCAGAAAGCTAGAAGTTTCAGATTTGACCTCTTTGGCTTTACAACCTTTGCACAAGGGTTTTGCTCCAGAGGATTGTAATCATTTAGAGCCTAAACCACATTTTCTGGTCTTACTTTTACTGGAGGAGGAAGACTCCTTTTCTCCCTGAATATACAAGGGACG
Source organism: Bufo gargarizans (assembly GCF_014858855.1). NCBI lineage: Eukaryota > Metazoa > Chordata > Amphibia > Anura > Bufonidae > Bufo > Bufo gargarizans. Next base: position 212,616,663 of record NC_058082.1, on the reverse strand, counting down.
GAAGGGTCAGCCAATACAGGGAAATAAAAATGCCATAAGAGGGCCTGAAACAGACTACTCATTATCCTCCAACCTTGTCCACGTGGATGCCACAAGCAGAAACACCGGGTGAACGTTGTTGGGCACCATCTTACACAGGCCCTGCAGGCCTGTGCAGGGACCTGTACACCAGACATGACGTCAAAACGCATGGCCATGCCCCCTGCGTCTGACAGCATCACCCAGTGGCGGGAAAGAAGCGCGTCCTAGCGCATAAAGCCCCACTGGACTGCCGCAGGAGGGATCTTCACTAGGGACACCACTACCGAAGGGGCCCGGGCACAGGCCGCAACATGGGGGAAAGAGAGCTGCACTGCAGATCCAACCCCCGTCCTAATGCGCAAAAATAAAAAAATGGTACAATAGAAAAAAAGACTGCCAGCACCTCTCTGGTCTTCCTTCCTTGGCAGGACAGGAAAAAACACTGGTGGTAAAGGGAAGGGGAGGGGATTTTAAACCTCTCTCTGTTCTTTTCCTATCTTATCAGAGATGTGCTGTCATGGAGACGACTGGGGAAAGGTTCATATGATAGAGGGGGAGAAGCTGAGCTTTGAGATATATAGGTTTATACGATTTGGGATAAAATTTCTTAGCAAAAAGCAGAGTAAATCTGGACTGATAACACCACACACAGTGATAGACAGCTCGATACAGGGAGAGTTGTCAGTCAGGCTGAGTGAGTAGGGTTAGCAGGATTCTCACTCTCCTAGAAGTCCTGTCATGATTTACTCAGAAATTCTTCATCAAATCATATGAATCTATATATCACAAAGCTAAGCTTCTCTCCCTCGGCCATATCCTGCTCTCAGACATGGCACCATAAATCACCTGACAGGTTCACTTTAACCACTTCACATCTGGGACATTTGCCCCCTTCCTGACCAGGCCTAATTTTGCAAATCTCACATATCTCACTTTATGTGGTAAGAACTTTGGAACGCTTTTACTTATCCAAGCCATTCAGAGATTGTTTTCTCGAGACACAAATGGTACATCGTGCTAGTCATACATTTGAGTCAATATATTTCACCTTTATTTATGAAAAAATCCCAAATTTACCCAAACATTTTAAACATCTGCAATTTTCTAAATTTCAATGTCTCTGCTTTTAAAACAGAAAGTGATACCTCATAAAATATTTATTAGTTAACATTCCCTATATGTCTACTTTATGTTGGCATCATTTTGTAAATGTCCTTTCATTTTTTTTAGGACGTTAGAAGGCTTAGAATTTTAGAAGCAATTCTTAAAATTTTTAAGAAAATTGACAAAACCCACTTTTTAACCCCTTAGGGACACAGCCTTTTTACACCTTAGGACCAGGCCATTTTTTGCAAATCTGACCAGTGTCACTTTAAGTGCTCATAACTTTAAAACGCTTTGACTTATCCAGGCCGTTCTGAGATTGTTTTTTCGTCACATATTGTACTTCATGACACTGGTGAAATGAAGTCAAAAAAATATTTTTTTTTGCACCAAAAAATACCTAATTTAACAAATTTTTGGAAAAATTAGCAAATTTCAAAGTTTCAGTTTCTCTACTTCTGTAATACATAGTAATACCCCCAAAAATTGTGATGACTTTACATTCCCCATATGTCTACTTTATGTTTGAATTGTTTTGGGAATGATATTTTATTTTTTGGGGATGTTATAAGGCTTAGAAGTTTAGAAGCAAATCTTGAAATTTTTCAGCAATTTACAAAAACAACATTTTTAGGGACCAGTTCAGGTCTGAAGTCACTTTGCGAGGCTTACATAATAGAAACCACCCAAAAATGACCCCATCTAAGAAACTACACCCCTCAAGGTATTCAAAACTGATTTTACATACGTTGTTAACCCTTTAGGTGTTGCACAAGAGTTATTGGCAAATGGGGATGAAATTTGAGAATTTCTTTTTTTTGTCAAATTTTTTATTTTAACCCATTTTTTCCACTAACAAAGCAAGGGTTAACAGCCAAACAAGACTGTATCTTTATTACCCTGACTCTGCCGTTTACAGAAACACCCAATATGTGGCCGTAAACTACTGTACGGCCACACAGCGGGGCATAGAGTGAAAGGTGCGCCGTTTGGTTTTTGGAGGGCTGATTTTTATGGACTGGTTTATTTACACCATGTCCCATTTGAAGACCCCTGATGCACCCCTAGAGTAGAAACTCCCTAAAAGTGACCCCATCTAAGAAACTACACCCCTCAAGGTATTCAAAACTGATTTTACATTCGTCGTTAACCCTTTAGGTGTTGCGCAAGAGTTATTGGCAAATGGGGATGAAATTTGCAAATTTCATTTTTTTGTCTAATTTTCCATTTTAACCCATTTTTTCCACTAACAAATCAATGGTTAACAGCCAAACAAGACTGTATCTTTATTGCCCTGACTCTGCCGTTTACAGAAACACCCAATATGTGGCCGTAAACTACTGTACGGCCACACAGCGGGGCGTAGAGGGAAAGGTGCGCCGTTTGGTTTTTGGCGGGCTGATTTTTATGGACTGGTTTATTTACACCATGTCCCATTTGAAGACCCCTGATGCACCCCTAGAGTAGAAACTCCCTAAAAGTGACCCCATCTAAGAAACTACACCCCTCAAGGTATTCAAAACTGATTTTACATTCGTCGTTAACCCTTTAGGTGTTGCGCAAGAGTTATTGGCAAATGGGGATGAAATTTGCAAATTTCATTTTTTTGTCTAATTTTCCATTTTAACCCATTTTTTCCACTAACAAAACAAGGGTTAACAGCCAAACAAGACTGTATCTTTATTGCCCTGACTCTGCCGTTTACAGAAACACCCAATATGTGGCCGTAAACTACTGTACGGCCACACAGCGGGGCGTAGAGGGAAAGGTGCGCCGTTTGGTTTTTGGCGGGCTGATTTTTATGGACTGGTTTATTTACACCATGTCCCATTTGAAGACCCCTGATGCACCCCTAGAGTAGAAACTCCCTAAAAGTGACCCCATCTAAGAAACTACACCCCTCAAGGTATTCAAAACTGATTTTACATTCGTCGTTAACCCTTTAGGTGTTGCGCAAGAGTTATTGGCAAATGGGGATGAAATTTGCAAATTTCATTTTTTTGTCTAATTTTCCATTTTAACCCATTTTTTCCACTAACAAAACAAGGGTTAACAGCCAAACAAGACTGTATCTTTATTGCCCTGACTCTGCCGTTTACAGAAACACCCAATATGTGGCCGTAAACTACTGTACGGCCACACAGCGGGGCGTAGAGGGAAAGGTGCGCCGTTTGGTTTTTGGCGGGCTGATTTTTATGGACTGGTTTATTTACACCATGTCCCATTTGAAGACCCCTGATGCACCCCTAGAGTAGAAACTCCCTAAAAGTGACCCCATCTAAGAAACTACACCCCTCAAGGTATTCAAAACTGATTTTACATTCGTCGTTAACCCTTTAGGTGTTGCACAAGAGTTATTGGCAAATGGGGATGAAATTGGAAAATTTCATTTTTTTGCCTTATTTTCCATTTTAACCCATTTTTTCCACTAACAAATCAAGGGTTAACAGCCAAACAAGACTGTATCTTTATTACCCTGACTCTGCCGTTTACAGAAATACCCAATATGTGGCCGTACACTACTGTACGGCCACACAGCGGGGCGTAGAGTGAAAGGTGCGCCGTTTGGTTTTTGGAGGGCTGATTTTTATGGACCGGTTTATTTACACCGTGTCCTGTTTCAACCCCCCTGATGCACCCCTGGAGTCGAAACTCCCTAAAAGTGACCCCATTTTGGAAACTACGGGATAAGGTGGCATTTTTTGGGGGAGTATTTTTAGGGTAAATATAATTTTTGGTTGCTCTATATTACATTTTTGTGAGGTAAGGTTACCAAAAATTGAAATTCTGATATTTCATCTCCATTTGCCATTAACTGTTGAGGAACACCTAAAGGGTTAATAAAGTTTGTATAATCATTTTTGAATACCTTGAGGGGTGTAGTTTCTTAGATGGGGTCAATTTTAGGGAGTTTTTACTCTAGGGGGGCATCAGGGGGGCTTCAAAAGGGATATGGTGTCAATAAAAAAAGGCCATCAAAATCGGCCTTCCAGAAACCATGTCGGTCCTTTCCTTTTGCAGCCTCCCTTTTACGGATACAGCAGTTTACGACCACAAATGTGGCGTTTCTGTAAACTGCAGTATCAGGGTAATAAATTTTAACTTTTGTTTGGTTGTTAACCCTTGTTTTCTTACCGGAAAAAACGGACTGAAATGGAAAAGTGCCAAAAATAGCGGTTTTGGCACCGTTTTTTTTTTTTTTTTTTAACCGTGTTAATCTGGGTAGTTAGGTCATGGGATATTGTTATAGAGGAGATTCTTACGGACGCGGCAATATCTAATAAGTCTACTTTTTTTTACAATTATTTAGGTTTTTGACTATATTATCTTTTTTGATACAACTTTTTTTTTTGGGTATCTCTAAAGTCTAAGTGTCATTTTTTTTATTTTCTTTTAGCCAATTATCTTATGTGGGGGCTCATTTTTTGCGGGATGAGCGGACGGTTTTATTGGCACTATTTTGGGGGCTATATGACTTTTTGATCGCTTGCTATTAAACTTTTTGTTATGTAAGGTGACAAAAAAAAATTTTTTTGCACCTATTTTTTTTTTTTTTTTTACTGTGTTAATCTGGGGGGTTGGGTCATGGGGTATTTTTATAGAGGAGATTCTTACGGACGTGGCGATACCTAATAAGTCAACTTTTTTTTTACAATTATTTAGGTTTTAGACTATATTATCCTTTTTGATACCCTAAAAAAATTTTTGTATCTCTAAAGTCTAAGAGTCATTTTCTATTTTTTTTTTTATCTGATTATCTTATGTGGGGGCTCATTTTTTGCGGGATGAGATGACGGTTTTATTGGCACTAATTTGGGGGCTATATGGCTTTTTGATCGCTTGCTATTAAACTTTTTATTATGTAAGGTGACAAAAAAAACCTTTTTTTGCACCTTTTTTTTTTTTTTCTGGACCGTGTTAATCTGGGGGGTTAGGTCATGGGGCATTTTTATAGAGGAGATTATTACAGACGCGGCAATACCTATGTCTACTTTTAATAAATTATTTTAGTTTTTTTGGGTGTCTCAAGTCTGAGAACCATTTTTTTTTATCTGATGTCAGTGCTAAATTGGGATATAAATTTAGTACTCCATGGAAGTGTGATACTCCCTGAAGCAACCGTCAATGCAGAGGCCCGGATGATCGGGGCATGTGTCGCACTGAGTAGTCATGTCCTTCCGTATCCCCCTCCTGCGACACACTCTGCACTTTTTTTGGGTTCGTCCCTTCTTTCCAGTATGGGGGACCACACCTGGAAAGTGTTGGCCAGGGACGATCCGGGCGCCTACAGTTCCCGAGGTACTCCGGCCTGCTCTTTCCCGGTCCGAAAAGATCAGGGCCTTGAGGACTGCCTCATAGAACTGGAGGAATGTCCCTGTGCTGCCAGCGCTTCGGGATAGTACAAAAGAGTTGTACATGGCAACCTGCACCAAGTAGACCGCAACTTTTTTGTACCATGCCCGGGTTTTGCGCATGGCGTTATATGGCTTGAGGACTTGATCCGAGAGATCAACTCCTCCCATATACCGATTGTAGGCGACGATACAATCGGGCTTGAGGACCGTTGCCGCGGTACCTCGCACAGGGACAGGGGTGATGCCGTTACCATGAATTGTGGACAGCATAAGGACATCCCTCTTGTCCTTATACCTGACCAGCAACAGGTTTCCAGTGGTAAGGGCACGGGTCTCACCCCTGGGGATAGGTACCTGGAGGGGGTGGGCAGGGAGGCCGCGTTGATTTTTCCGCACGGTCCCACAAGCGGACGTGGATCTGGCGGCAAGGGACTGGAACAAGGGGATACTGGTATAAAAGTTATCCACGTACAAGTGGTAACCCTTATCCAGCAGTGGGTGCATAAGGTCCCACACAAGTTTCCCGGTAACACCCAGAGTGGGGGGACATTCTGGGGGTTGAATCCGGGAATCTCGCCCCTCGTATACACGAAATTTGTAAGTGTACCCTGAGGTACTCTCACAAATTTTGTATAGCTTCACGCCATACCTCGCCCGCTTGGAAGGCACATACTGGCGGAAAATGAGTCTCCCCTTGAACGCAATGAGAGACTCATCAACCACGACCTCCCTTCCAGGTACATAGGCCTCCATGAATTTGGCCCCAAAGTGATCGATGACCGGCCGTATCTTGTACAGACGGTCATGGGCAGGATCACCTCGGGGTGGACATGCTGCATTATCGGAATAATGCAGACATTTCCTGATGGCCTCAAACCGGGAGCGTGTCATAACCGTACTGTAAAGTGGGGTCTGATATAGGACGTCCCCACTCCAGTACAGCCTGGCACTGGGTTTCTTGACCAGGCCCATATGCAGCACGAGGCCCCAAAATGTCCTCATTTCGGCTGCACTGACCGGCGTCCAGCCACCGGGCCTGGCCAAAAAGGAGCCCGGGTGTTGAGCGACGAACTGTTGGGCGTACAGATTCGTCTGCTCCACCATCAGATTTACCAGTGGGTCACTGAAAAAATGACAAAAAAAGTCATATTCAGTGTAGCCCACTGTGGAAATCTGGATTCCTGATTGGCCTACAAAATCAGGAATCACGGGCTCGTATCGCTCTGGGCTACACCAGACAAGTTCACCGGCAGGGTGCTCCGGTGGATTTAACTGGTGGGCCGGGAAACCAGTACGAGCCCCAGAGCTGCTCGTACTAGTGTGGGCCACAGGGTCCCTAACATGGCGGTCCCCTTGCTCCGCCTGGCGGCGTCTCCGCCGCCTTGGGGGCTCATCATCATCGCTAGATGATGAGGAGGATGCGGATGACAACAGGAATGTGGGGTCATCCTCATCCTCACTGGGACTCTCGGACTCGGAGGCAAGCTGGGCGTATGCCTCCTCGGCCGAGAACGTCCGGCGGGCCATAGGGGAGTGTGTGTCTGCGTGTATATGTGCGTGTGTGTAACTCTTTATTTGGTGTGCGTGTGTGAGGGGGCACGGGTGTTCACGAACTCACCCTAAAACTAACAGAAAAAAATAAATAAAACTAACTAAAAAAAGGGCAAAAAAGTGAGGAAAAAAAATTCAAAACTGCTGATCAACCGTCCGAAGTTGATCAGCGGTGGGGTGTGCGATGCGCTAACAGTGGCCGGACGCTAAGTGCCGGTCACAGTCAGCGAACTAAAAAAAAAAAAAAAAAAAAAAAAAAAAAAAAAAAAAGCACCCCAAAAAAGGTGGGGGGGGGGGGGGGGGCAAGTGGCAGGGGGAGGGGGGCAAGTGGCAGCACCCCTGGGGGGTCTAGGGTCACACAGCTGTGCTGTGGACCCCAGACACCCTAACTAGGGTGATGCAATGAAAAGTAAAAAAAACTAACTTTCCCTTTTTTTTCCCTGCCTATCCCAAACTTTCCCTAGCTGTCCCTATGTACCTGATGGGGGGTGCTGGGGGCACAGATCGGGTCCTGGGGGCACAGATCAGGGGTGCTGGCAGCGATGGTGGACACGTGCAGGCAGCTCCTCTCTCCTCCGGCGCTGGAACACAAAAGGAGGAGGAGAGGGGCGCCTGCCTCTTTTGAATCTGCCGCCGGACCGCCCCCTGACCAATCAGAAAGCGATCCTGAGTGGTGATGTCACCATCACCACTCAGGATCGCTGGATGGTGATTGGTGGAGTGAAATCACACCACCATCACCATCCTGTTCCGGGTTATCGGGTCTTCAGAGACCCGAATAACCCGGAAACGCAGAAAACCGCAGGTCTGAATTGACCTGCGGTTTTCTGCGATCGCATACATAGGGGGGTCACCGGACCCCCCCCGACGCATTTGCCCCAAGTGCCTGCTCAATGATTTGAGCAGGCACGGGGTTCCGATCGCGGCGGTGATTGAAAATGCACAGGGCGTACATGTACGCCCTGTGTCCTTAAGTACCAGGGCACAAGGGCGTACCTGTACGCCCTGTGTCCTTAAGGGGTTAAGGACCAGTTCAGGTCTGAAGTCATTTTGTGGGGCCTACATAGTGGATACCCCATAAATGACCCCATTGTAGAAACTACACCCCTCAAGTTACTTAAATCCGATTTTACAAACTTTGTTAACCCTTTAGTCGTTCCACAAGAATTAAAGGAAAATGGAGATAAAATTTTTAAATTTCACTTTTTCAGCAGATTTTCCATTTTAATCCAATTTTTTTTCTTTAACACATCGATGGTTAACAGCCAAACAAAACTCAATATTTATTACCCAGATTCTGCGGTTTACAGAAACCCCCCACATGTGGTCATAAACTGCTGTATGGGCACACGGCAGGGCGCAGAAGAACAAGAGCGTCACATGGTTTTTAGATGCCATGTTCCATTTGAAGCCCCCCCTGATGCACCCTTACAGTAGAAACTCCCAAGAAGTGATCCCATTTTTGATCATTCATTATAACACTTTAAAATTGGTTGTTTTAGCAGTTTTATTTATTTATTTTTACAGCGTTCACCTGAGTGGTTCGGTCAAGTGACTTTTTATAGAGCAGATCGTTACGGACGTGGCGATACCCAAAATGTATACTTTTTATTATTTAAGTTTTACACAATAATTTTTTTGTTTCACAAATGCTATATATTAATGTGTCCATGTTCTGAGAGCTATAGTTTTTTTGGGTTTTTTTTGAGCGATTTTCTTATATAGGGGCCAATTTTTTCCTGTATGAGTAGACGGTTTTATTGGTACTATTTTGTAGGACATACGCCTTTTTGATCACTTGGTGTTGCACTTTTTGTGATGTAAGGTGACAAAAATGGCTTTTTTTCAACGGTGTTCACCCGAGGGGTTAGGTCATGTGATATTTTTATAGAGCTGGTTGTTACGGATGCAGCGATACCTAATATGTATACTTTTTTATTTATTTATTTCACATTAACACAATAGCATTTTTGAAACCCCAAAAATTATGTTTTAGTGTCTCCATGTTCTGAGAGCTATAGTTATTTTTTTTTTAGAGATTTTCTTATTTAGGGGTTCATTTTTTGCGGGATGAGGTGACATGTTCATTGGTACCATTTTGTGGGACATACACTTTTTTGATCACTTGGTGTTGCACTTTTTGTGATGTAAGGTGACAAAAATGGCATTTTTTGACATTTTTTTTCTTTTATGGTGTTTATCGGACTGGGTCGATCATGTGATATATTTATAGAGCCGACCATCACGGACATGGCAATACCAAATATGTCTATTTTTTTTTATTCCTTACTTGGGGAATTCTTATTTTTTTTAGATGTGAAACATTTTTTTTTATTTTAACACTTTCTTTTTTATTTTACACTTTGTGTCCCCATAAGGTCATACAAGACCTCTGGGGAACATTTAACTTCACTTTTTTTTCCCCTTACGCTGACATAGTATCCCCAGTTACAGGAGAAATACACCCCCCAGAGAGGCTGTACAGCGCAATACAGAGCTGTACAGCCTCAGTGCAGGGCTGATAGAGGTCTGTGAAAGTCAGCTCCTGCACTCTCCTGGCATAGTGCTTCCTGCACTGTATACACAGCTATACAGCGATCTAGAAAGCAGGGGCACCTGGGCACTGTCCCTGCCTTCTCTAAGGGTTGCCCTGCTGTCAGTGACAGCGGGCAACCCGATCTGCAGCTGCACAATTAGCGTGCAGCTGCGATCTCTGAATGGAAGTTTAAAAAAAAAAATCATGAAGAGCAGAAATACTTGTAACAAGAGAATAAGATGCAGAATAAGGGTACTTTCACCCTAGTGTTTTTCTTTTCCGCCACTGTTCCATCATAGGGGTTAAATACCGGAAAAAAACTGAGCAGTTTTATACCCATGCATTCTGAATGGAGAGAAATCCATTCAGGATGCATCAGGATATGATCAGTTCAGTCACTGAACGGTGTTTTGGACAGAGGAAATATCGCAGCATGCTGCGGCATTACCTCCGTCCAAAATTCCGGATCAATTGCTGGAATCTGGCAGCCTACAGAGCTAGAACTAGCACTTTGAATGAAGCAGGACTCCATTAAAGGGGTTCTTGAGAAAGATAAAAATAAAAATACTGAAAAAAAAAAAACATTGTAAATAAACTCCTGAATGCCTCAACTTATTTACAGTTGCAAGAAAAAGTATGTGAACCCTTTGGAATGATATGGATTTCTGCACAAATTGGTCATAAAATGTGGTCTGATCGTCATCTAAGTCACAACAATAGACAATCACAGTCTGCTTAAACCAACACACAAAGAATTAAATGTTACCATGTTTTTATTGAACACACCATGTAAACATTCACAGTGCAGGTGGAAAAAGTATGTGAACCCCTAGACTAATGACATCTCCAAGAGCTAATTGGAGTGAGGTGTCAGCCAACTGGAGTCCAATCAATGAGATGAGATTGGAGGTGTTGGTTACAGCTGCCCTGCCCTATAAAAACAAACACACACCAGTTCTGGGTTTGCTTTTCACAAGAAGCAATGCCTGATGTGAATGATGCCTCGCACAAAAGAGCTCTCAGAAGACCTACAATTAAGAATTTTTGACTTGCATAAAGCTGGAAAGGGTTATAAAAGTATCTCCAAAAGCCTTGCTGCTCATCAGTCCATAAATGGAGAAAGTTCAGCACTGCTGCTACTCTCCCTAGGAGTGGCTGTCCTGTAAAGATGACTGCAAGAGCACAGCACAGACTGCTCAATGAGGTGAAGAAGAATCCTAGAGTGTCAGCTAAAGACTTACAAAAGTCTCTGGCATATGCTAACATCCCTGTTAGCGAATCTACGATACGTAAAACACTAAACAAGAATGGATTTCATGAGAGGATACCACAGAGGAAGCCACTGCTGTCCAAAAAAGGAGATTTTTGTATAACTTACCAGTTAAATCTCTTTCTCGCTCTTCCTTGGGGGACACAGACCTTGGGTATAGCTCAGCTCCCTAGGAGGCGTGACACTAAGTAAAACTGTTAAGCCCCTCCTCCATCAGCTATACCCTCAGCCTGGAGATAGAGGCTACCAGTTGCGTGTCCAAGTAGTGAAAGGATAACAACCAATAACGGAAACAACCAGCCAGCAACCCAACGGGGCGCCAGACCATAACCCTGTAACCAAACACAGAAGGGTGGGTGCTGTGTCCCCCAAGGAAGAGCGAGAAAGAGATTTAACTGGTAAGTTATACAAAAATCTCCTTTTCTCGCCCATTTTCCTCGGGGGACACAGACCTTGGGACGTTCAAGAGCAGTCCAAGAAGGGAGGGACCACAAACCCAAGGCGGAACACCACCAGAGCATCAGGAAACCGATGCCTGCAAAACCAGGCGGCCCAAAGCAGCATCCGCTGATGCATGCGTATGCACCCTATAGAACTTTGTGAAAGTGTGCAGAGAGGACCAAGTGGCTGCTTTGCACAACTGTTCAGCCGAGGCCCGATGCCTCTGCGCCCAGGAAGCTCCGACTGCTCTGGTGGAATGAGCAGTGACGCCGAAAGGCGGAGGTCTGCCCTTGGCTCGATAAGCCTCAGACACCGCCAGTTTAATGAAACGGGCAATAGCCACCTTGGAGACCGCCAACCCTTTGCGCGAACCCTCCGGAACCACAAACAGGGAGTCCGTGCGCCGAAAGGACCCGGTGACCTCCAAGTAAATCCTCAACGCCCTGACCACATCCAGACGGTGCAGTTCCCGTTCTCTGGGGTGGGAAGGAGAGGGACAGAGCGACGGAAGGACGATGTCCTCATTGATGTGAAAGGCGGAGACCACCTTTGGCAGGAAAGTCGGGACAGGCCGAAGCACAACCTTATCCTGGTGGAAGATCAGGAAAGGTTCGGAGCAAGAAAGAGCCGCTAACTCCGACACCCGTCGGAGAGACGTGACGGCCACAAGAAAGATGACCTTGCAGGACAGAAGGCGAAGGGAGACCTCCCGTAAAGGCTCGAAGGGGGCTGATTGGAGCACCGAGAGCACCACATTCAGGTCCCAGGAAGGAACTGGAGGGCGGTACGGCGGAACAGAGTGAGCCACCCCTTGTAAAAAGGTCTTAATTGGCCCTAGAGGGGCCAGGGGACGCTGGTGAAGAATAGACAGCGCCGAAATCTGACCCTTCAGAGAACTGAGGCACAGCCCCAGGTCCAGACCCGACTGGAGGAAGGACAGGATTGTGGGAAGAGAAAACCGGAGAGGTGGGATGCTCCGGGACTCACAGAACCCCAGATAGGACCTCCAAACCCGATAGTAGATCCTAGAGGATACGGGCTTACGAGCCCGGATCATGGTGCGGACTACGTCCGCGGAGAAACCCCGTCGCGTTAAGACGGCGGTCTCAATAGCCACGCCGTCAAACGTAGCGAGCCTAAATGCTCGTGGAAGATCGGTCCCTGAGAGAGAAGGTCTTCCCTGGAGGGCAGTGGCCACGGTGCGTCTGCCAACAGCAACATTAGGTCGGCGTACCAAGACCGGCGGGGCCAATCCGGGGCGATTAGAATCGCGGGGACGCCCTCTGCCGCGATCCTCCGAAGAACCCGTGGCAGGAGGGGAAAAGGAGGAAAGACGTACAGAAGGGAGAATTCGCGCCACGGAAGGACGAGCGCGTCGGCGCCGTATGCCTTCGGGTCCCGTGCCCTGGCCAGGTATAGGGGGACCTTGTGGTTGAATTTGGAGGCCATGAGGTCCACGTCGGGGCGACCCCAGCGAAGACAAAGGGCTTCGAACACCTCTGGGTGCAGGACCATTCTCCCGGGTCGATGGTGGACCGGCTGAGGAAATCCGCCGCCCAGTTGTCCACCCCCGGGATGTAAATCGCAGATAAGGCCGGCACGTGCGTCTCCGCCCAGAGGAGAATGAGGGTCACCTCTTGCATCGCTGCGAGTGCCTCCCTGATGGTTTATGTATGCCACAGCCGTGGCATTGTCCGATTGGATCCGAACAGGGTGGCCCCTCAGCCGATGGGTCCAGTGTCTGAGGGACAGAAGAATCGCCCTCAGTTCCAGAATATTGATTGGAAGTCTGGACTCCGATAGAGACCAAACGCCCTGGACGGACCGGGGAGGGAAACCCCCCCCCCCACCCCCGTAAGCTGGCATCTGTGGTAATCACCAGCCAGTTCAGTGGACGGAAGGACTTCCCCCTTAGAGGGATATGCAACCACCAGCCGAGGGAAGCCCGAGCCAGGGGAGGCAGAAGAAAGGTCCTGTCCAGACTCCTCGGTGATTTGTCCCAGGCCGACAGAATTGCCCTCTGAAAGGTGCGGGATCGGAATTGTGCGAACGGCACCGCTTCGAAACAGGCAACCATCTTTCCCAACAACCGCATGCTGGATCTGAGGGAAGGGCGGTGATGACGGAGGAGACTGCGAACCGACCCGCGAAGGGCCAGACGCTTGTCCGACGGAAGGCGGACCTCCGCCAACTCTGTATCCAGGAGCATCCCCAGGAAGATCAGCCGTCTGGAGGGCAGTCGGAGAAAACGGTTCAGGTGTTTTAGGTCCAAGATCGGACGCACTGAGCCTTCCTTCTTGGGAACCACAAAGAGGTTCGAGTAGAACCCCCTGAACCTTTCCGTCGGAGGCACGGGGGCGACGACACCCTTGTCCATTAGAGAGTGAATGGCCGCGAAGAAGGCGGCCACTCGTACGGGATCTCGCGGAGGACGGGATCGGAAGAAACGGTCTGGCGGAATGGACGCAAATTCGATTTTGTATCCGCAAGATACAATCTCGAGCGCCCATGCGTCTGAGATGTGGGCCCGCCATACGTTCCTGAATAGGAGAAGGCGGCCCCCCACCCGGGTGGGTGGGGGCGCACCTTCAGGCAGAGGGCTGCTGGCCTGTGGGAGCCCGTGCAGGCTGGGACTTGCGCCAGGTAGGTTGCGTCCGAAAAAACGGCTTCTTGCGTCTATCCTGGGCTGGGCCAGAGGAAGAAGAACTGGCCGCGGGTCTAGACCCGGTGGGCTTGCGAAAGGACCGAAAATGGGACGAACCAGCGCGACCACGGGGGGCGCCCATTGGCCTGGACTGGGGGAGGTGAGTACTCTTCCCACCCGTGGCCTCTGATATAAGTTCGTCCAGACGGGTTCCGAACAGGCGGGAACCCGTGAATGGTAGGCCGGCCAAAGAGCGTTTGGAAGCGGCGTCCGCCGCCCAAACCTTCAGCCAGAGTTCCCTCCTGACAGAAACTGCCAGGGCAGAGGAACGGGCAATGAGGGCACCCGCATCAAGGGAGGCCTCACAGACGAATTTTCCGGCCTGAACAATTAGTTGGGCTAAGGAACGGAGGTCCTGAACAGGGACGTCCGACCCTAACTCCCGTTCCAGTTGCAAACCCCATTCAGAGACCGCTTTGCCAACCCAGGCGGAGGCAAAGACCGGTCTAAGGGCCGAACCAGAGGCAGTAAATATGGCCTTGGAGAGGGATTCCGTACGACGGTCCTCAACAGACTGCCGTCCTGTACAGGAATAGTAGTGCTTTTGGACAGGCGAGCCACGGGAGGATCAACCTTAGGCGGGGATGTCCACGTGGTCACAGAATCCGCTGGAAAGGGATAACAAATGTCCAGCTTTTTGGGTGTAATAAAGCGGACGTTAGGCCGAGCCCAAGCCTTGGATACCACAGAAGAAAAATCAGCGTGTATGGGAAAAACCTTGGAGGCCTGTTTGGGGCGGAGAAAGGACACGCCGGCCTGTTCAGAGCTGGGGGGGTCATCGTGTAGCTGAAAGGTATCACGGATGCTAGTGACAAGATGCCCCACCGCGGACGCCAATTTGGACGGAAGCTCTGAGTCCATGTCCACGTCCGAATCCGCCAGTTCTCCCTCAGAAAGCGTATCCCTTTGAGAGGATAGACTTGACTGAGCTCGCACGCATGGCGGAGAGAGCGAAGCATCTGGAGAAGATGTGCGCTCAACCCTTGAACGTTTCTGAGTATGCCGGGCCCTGGAAGATTCGCTGGGAGGCAGGGAACCAGTGGGGGCGGCAGAAACGGTAGTCCCAGCGGGTGCGACAGGGATTGTGGCAGCCTGCGGGAGAGGCGGTCTATCCACGAGACGGCCCACTACGTGTGTAAGGCTTTCCACCGCCTGAGACAGAGACCTAGCCCAGTCAGGGGGTTCAGAGGCACCGGGGGGCGCAGCGGGAAGCGGGCCCTGCACCGGGGCCTGACATGCAAGGCAATGCGGCTCAGATTGCCCCCGCGGAAAAAGTTCCTTACAGGCGGTACAGGCATGGTACCAGGGTTTGGGGGCACCTGTGGGATCTGACATGCTGAAGTGTGGTTGTACTCTAATATAGAGACCACAAAGGGTTATAGCAGCTATGACCAGGAGGGTTAGGAGAGGGTTAACTGTCCTACCAGTGCCTCAGAAGAACGTCAGGAGATGGCCCAGATCAGCAGCAGCAGAGAAGCAGTGAACAGCAGTGAGCAGCAGAGAGCAGCAGAGAGCGCCCACAGAAGCCGAGCGATGTACACAGGAGGTTAGAGTCCCCCACCGTGTCCCAGCTTCCTGTCAGGAGTGAGGAAGCGCGGGAAACCTCAGCAGAAAGCACGGGGAACAAGCTCCGCCCCCTCCAGCGCTTGAAATGTCTCCTGTGAAGGAGAACGTAGCTCCGCCCCCAAAATGACGCGCACGTAAGCCCCGCCCCCTGCCGGGACCGCTAAGCCCCGCCCCCCGTTCTCGGCGGGAAGGGGGAGAGAGAGAGAAGAGAAAAATGGAGTCAGCCCCGAATGAGGGGGAGGGGGGGGGGAGAAAGATAGCAGCGTGGGGGGGAACGGCGTGGGGGTGCTGAGGATGCTGCTGTGCTGCATTGTCCTGCAGATGAGCGCTCAGAATGAGCGACCACGGGTGCCCCCCTTACCCAGAGGGGTAGATGCTGCAGATAGGGACGGGGTATGGGCTGGAATAGCCATCTCACCGTCCGACGTCTTCACCCTCAGTCCTTTCCAGCAGGGTCGCCCCTTCAGCCACTGGCACCGCAGTGGCAGGAAGCTGGAAGAGGGGCTTGGCGTGCGGGCGACCCCCTAGCTGGCGGGATGTAGGGGAGCCATTGCTGCCCAGATCCTCCTATTGCTTCTGTGGGGGAGGCAGCAGTGCAGATAAGTTGGCACTGGCGCAGCTCAACCCCGGGAGAGCAGAGAGGTCTAATGCGTCTCTGGTATCCCTAGGAAAAAGTAAAATAACAAAATTAGAAGAAAAAGTAAAAATAACAAGGAGAAAACAGCCCTGCAGTAGCAGGGAGTGTCTTGCCTCCTTGGACACTAAGCTAAAACTGGTAGCCTCTATCTCCAGGCTGAGGGTATAGCTGATGGAGGAGGGGCTTAACAGTTTTACTTAGTGTCACGCCTCCTAGGGAGCTGAGCTATACCCAAGGTCTGTGTCCCCCAAGGAAAATGGGCGAGAAAAACCCATTGCTGCACCTTTACAGATTGCACAAGAGCACCTGGATGTTCCACAGCAGTACTGGCAAAATATTCTGTGGACAGATGAAACCAAAGTTGAGTTGTTTGGAAGAAACACACAAAGCTATGTGTGGAGAAAAAGAGGCACAGCACACCAACATCAAAAGCTCATCCCAACGGTGAAGTATGGTGGTGGAGCATCATGGTTTGGGGCTGCTTTGCTGCGTCAGGGCCTGGACGGATTACTATCATCGAAGGAAAAATGAATTCCCAAGTTTATCAAGACATTTTGCAGGAGAACTTAAGGCCATCTGTCCACCAGCTAAAGCTCAACAGAAGATGGGTGTTGCAAGAGGACAACGACCCAAAGCATAGAAATAAATCAACAACAGAATGGCTTAGGCCGACAGCGGTCCGTGGTATACCGGCCTGGATTCCTGTTCAGAGCAGGAGCGCACGGCGTCATTGGTTGCCATGACGCCGTGCGCTTCATGCCGCCGCTGCTGTACAGTAATACACTCGTATAGATCATACGAGTGTATTACTGTAGTGCAGCGGCGGCATGAAGCGCACGGCGTGCGCTCCTGCTCTGAACAGGAATCCAACCCGGCATACCACGGACCGCTCTCGTTCGCGGAACACGGCCGTGTGCATTCAGCCTTAAACAGAAGAAAATACACCTTCTGGATTGGCCCAGTCAGAGTCCTGACCTCAACCCGATTGAGATGCTGAGGCATGACCTCAAGAAAGCCATTCACACCAGACACCAAGAATATTGCTGAACTGAAATAGTTCTGTAAAGAGGAATGATCAAGAATTACTCCTGACTGTTGTGCACGTCTGATCTGCAACTACAGGAAACGTTTGGTTGAAGTTATTGCTGCCATAGGAGGTTCAACCAGTTATTAAATCCAAGGGGTAACATACTTTTTCCACCTGCACTGTGAATGTTTACATGGTGTGTTCAATAAAAACATGGTAACATTTAATTCCTTGTGTGTTATTAGTTTAAGCAGACTGTGATTGTCTATTCTTGTGACTTAGATGAAGATCAGATCACATTTTATGAACAATTTGTGCAGAAATCCATATCATTCCAAAGGGTTCACATACTTTTTCTTGCAACTGTATAATGGATAAAAAATTTTGTGGACAATCAGTGAAGGAGTTAAAATGGCTGCTGTACATGCAATCCGTCCTCCTAAGGACATTTAAGGACAGCCTGTGCGAGAAGGCAAAGCACATAGCAGGCTCTTAATTCGCTGCCTGTAAGAGCAACAGTCCTCAAAAAGAGAAACAATATAAAATATTGTAATTTGATAAGTTTTAATGGCTAACTAAAATAAATGATAAGGAAAGCTTTCGAGACTGAGGTCCCTTCTTCAGGCCAGAAATGAAAAAAATCTCTAAAGAAACATGGATATACACAGGAAAGAACAGAAAAGGTGGAATAATAAGACCATTCCTTTGTTTGATGGTGTTTTGCAATGTATTACTCCATCTCTCTGTTCTTTCCTGTGTATATCCATGTTTCTTTATAGATTTTTTTCATTCCTGGCCTGAAGAAGGGATCTCAGTGCTTCAAAAGCTTGCCTTCTAAAATAATTTATTTTAGTTAGCCATTAAAAGGTATCAAATTACAATAATTTATATTGTTTCTCTTTTTGAGAGCATCAAGACAGTAAGGGTACTTTCACACTAGCGGCAGGACGGATCCGACAGGCTATTCACCCTGTCGGATCCGTTCTGACGCTATTTCGCAGTGCTGCCGCTCCGTCCCCATTGACTATAATGGGGACAGGGGCGGAGCTCCAGCGCAGCACGGAAGTTCGAGGTGAGAGGCCGCCGGACTAAAAAGTCGGACATGCAGTACTTTTAGTCCGGTGGCCTTTCTCTATGCACTGCCGTGCTGCGCCGGAGCTCTGCCCCCACCCATCCCAGTTATAGTCATAGTAGGGATGGAGCGGCGGTCCGGTGGAACGGCAAAATTGCGGCAGGACGGATCCGACAGGGTGAACAGCCTGTCGAATCAGTGTTGCCGCTAGTGTATAAATAGCCTAACCCAGCATGCCTACTACACAACAGAGCTATGCTTCCTGTTCCATTTAAAGGGTTAGTTCCAGTCCTGTGTTCTGCCTAGTACTGATTCCCAAGAGGTGGGGGATTTGGTCTTTGAATGCCCGTGTCATGCACTATGCCCTCTGGTCCTGTTCTAGGCATAACACAGTATGAGTGTTTTTCTTAAGAATATAAAAGGCTCGAGTTAATTTAGTAGAACTGCTGCACAAACTCCTTTAACAGTCATCATTCTCTTACTGCAGATGAACGACGATGATGCAATACAGCAGCCCATGCTTCACCAGTTCCGATAGCACAAGAACACTTATATATCTGTTGTAGGAAGTAACATAGGTATAAAGTTGACGGTTTAGTTATTGTTTGGCCCCAGTCAAGTACCAATGAAAACTGGAGGCATTGGGCGAATCAATACTATAAGACAGCATATCATGTTGGGATGCGCTAAAAAAGCAACAGCAGATCCTCTTGTTCTTATTTTATTAAAATAGCATATTCAACCACCATAAACTGATAATACTTTATTTTCTTTATCCAAGAGTACACCTGACAACACAATAGTGATTCAAAATATTCTTATTTATAATAGCTGCTTTTCAATTCAAATTTACAGCCTTGTGAACACTGAGGAGAACAAAAACTGGTTTAACGTAAAAACAATAAAAATAACTAAAACAAAGAAAAACCAACAAGGACACAAAGCTTCAGCACATATGTATCTTTTCACACTCTTCAACCCCTTTACCTGACGAGGGGTATAGCTAAATTGGCAGTATGTAAGAGTGGACTCTCTGACAAGGCTGCCACCGTATAATGCATAGAATGCATAAAATACAAACCATACTTTTTTAAAACATATATAAATAAAATTGGCATTTTTTTTAATCTCCTTTTTAGCTTCAGCTTCAAAACGAAACCAGTAATTTAAACCCGTTGTACTCAGCAGAGTCTGAAAAAGGACTTAATGGTGATTCTTAGCTGGCCCCACCACCAGCAATAGGGCTGACCTGTCCTTAGACAGTGGTCAAAAACAGTCACAGCAAGATATATAAAATGTGGAGATTTCCATGTATTTCCTACACTACTGTACATAGAAAGACAAATTTAAAAAGTGCAAGGCAATGTTTGCAGTTCTCAATATTATTAGGCACATCCATTCCTTTAAAGCAAGCTTCATAGGGAAATTCCAGTTTTATTCTTCATGATACCCCCTCAGGAGTCTCTCTTTTCTTGTAAAAGAAACAAAGGGGAAAGGGAGAACAAAAATTATATCCTGTAAACCATCAAGATAGCCTCTCTTCTGTATGGAGTGTTCAGTTATGTCGCATTCTACCTTTTTTTATTCTCGCCGGTTTCGGCTTAGGAATATATTGGTTGTTTGCTTGGTATTCAAGTTCTTTGCTAAAGTAGTGGATTGTTTTATTCAAGCCTTCCTCTAGTGGAACCTAGGAAGATAGAAAATTGGGAGAGAAAGACAAATGTTACCGTAGCTTTCTGAACTTGCACCAAATCAACCAGAACATTGAGTAATAAGTCCACTAGCCTGTGATGTGCTCAGTTCAAGGTCATTATTTTATTAACCTTTAGGACTAGGCCAATTTTCATTTTTGCCTCCCCTCTTTCCAAGAGCTATAACCTTTTTACTTTTCTGTATGCAGGCTTGTTTGTATGTTTGGGCGGCAAAAGTAGTGTTTTGTTTTTTTTGTTTTTTTTAATAGCACCATTAGAATTTTCCATAACTTCTATTAAAAAAAAGAGGGGGGAAATTATTTGTGGGGGGGAAATTTTAACCACACCCAAAAAACCACCAACCAATTCCTAAAATGTTTTTGGGGTTTATATATATATATATATATATATATATATATATATATATATATATATATATATATATATATATATATATATATATATAAAAAAAATTATATGACATGTCAATGGAATTCAGGGGCGGACTGGGAACTTAAAAGTGGCCCTGGAAAAGAAAACAAAGTGGTCCCATGTCGTAGGTTGGTCCAAATTGACAGAAGGTGGGGTAACCCAAGTAGACGGGGCCTGCAATACTGTAATTAAGCACAAAATTCCTCCTCTGCAGAACTAACCACCACAATGCAGCACAAAATACTTCCACCCAGAGGTCACACTACATTTTTTCAGGAACAGTAAAAATACTTCTCTTACTATTTTTGAGGTGTATTGTTAGCCGAGGAGTATGAAAGTTGCAATAATTCAAGTACATAATACATAGGTCTACACTTGTCCAGAACTGCATTGGAGGCGGTGTTCAGGGCCTCGGTTGCAGATTCTGTCAAAGAGACCAGACAAAAAAGCCTTGCATGTAGGACTTTTATGTGGTAAAAATACAGGATCCCGAACGGAAACTGAACCGACTTCATCATAGTCAGGAACAGAGCTGAACAGACTCCACCATCGGTTTGTGATGTTTCTAGTGCAGTGTGATAATCACACACATTGATACATCATACTCTGCTCTGTCACCTTGTTCTGCACTGGATGTTGGTGCTATCGTTTTCCACCATTCCTCTTTAGCTCGCACCTCTCCTCAGATAGAGGGCACCTCTCGCCCTGCTCTCCCGAGCACAGCAACTGCCCGGAAGCTAGCTCATCCTCCTTACAACTCCCGCTAGCTTCCCACTGCACGCTGATTAATGGCAGAAAAGTCTAAGGCATATTGGTACGCCTTAGGCCCCTTTCACACGGGCGAGAATTCCGTGCAGGTGCAATGCGTGAGGTGAAAGCATTGCACCCGCACTGAATCCGGACCCATTCACTTCAACTGGGCTGCGCAGATGAGCAGTGATTTTCACGCATCACTTGTGCGTTGTGTGAAAATCGCAGCATGTTCTATAGTCTGCGTTTTTCACGCAACGCAGGCCCCATAGAAATGAATGGGGATGAGTGAAAATCACAAGCCTCCGCAAGAAAGTGCGGATGCGGTGTGATTTTCACGCATGATTGCTAGGAGATGAGAGGGATGAAAGCAACACCGGACCCCATAAAAGTAAGTTCACTGTATTATTTTCCCTTATAACATGGTTATAAGGGAAAATAGTATTCTTAATACAGAATGCTTACTAAAATGTGGATTGAGGGGTTAAAAAATAAAAAAGAATTTACTCACCTTATCGCAGCTGGCATCGGCTTCTTCTTTCAGGACCTGCAAAAGGACCTTTGATGACGTAATCACGCTCATGGTGACATCAGCACAGGTCCTGCTGAATGAAGATAGAAGATTTCTATCTTCATTCGGCAGGACCTGCGCATCACGTCACCACGCTGTGAGCGCGATTACATCAAAGGTCCTTTTGCAGGTCCTGAAAGAAGAAGCAAGAAGACTATGCCAGCTGCGCGATCAATTGGATGAGGTGAGTTAATTTTTTTTATTTTTTAACGCCTCAAGCCACATTTTAGTAAGCATTCTGTATTAAGAATGTTATTATTTTCCTTTATAATCATGTTATAAGGGAAAATAATAAAACTTACAGAACACCTAACCCAAACCTGAACTTCAGTGAAGAAGTCCGGGTTCGGGTCTGGGTACCACATTCAGTTTTTTCTCAGGTGCGTGCAAAATACATTGCATTCGCACAGAAAAAAACTGAACATCGGAACGCAATCACAGTCAAAACTGACTGCAATTGCGTGCCTACTCGCGTGGTTTTCCCGCGATGCGCATGCGACGCATCCGGAGCAAATCCATGCGTTCTTGCGACCTCTGCTGCCACCCCCACCACAGTGTTCAACTGTATCATAGTCCTGTGGCCACTGGCCAGGTGCATAATTATGTGATGCTCCTAGCATTAACTAATTCTGAAAAGATCATATTGATATGTACCCAGTTGGCAGCCTTGAGGAGGGCTTTAGCTGCCCCCTGTGCCATCAGCAAATGTCTATGTAGGGTCTATGGCCAGTCCACCATTAATAGAATTACAGTCATAACCAAAACAGTTTGTCAATATTTTACAACTTTTAAAGAAATAAAATCTTTGAAAAAAAAAATCTAAAATTCCTTTGCATTACCATATTCTAACTTTTTCTATCTACAGAGGTATGCGAGAGCTCAATTTCTGCAGGATGGGATTTAATTTTTATTGGTATTATTTTGAAGTACATTGGACATTTTTTTCAGAAGATGAGGTCACCAAAAAACTGAGATTTGAGCATTTTTATTTTTTTCTGTAGGAGTTCACTGTGCAAACTGTTTTTCCAGCATGCAATCTCTTAATCGCTTATAGCATAGACTACTGCTGGCAAGGCTTAATAGGCAGTTTCTAATGGCAGGCCTGGGAGTCTTCAAAAGGCCCCAAGCTGCCATAGCAACCAAGTGACACCCTGCTATTTCACTGTAGGGGTCCCGATAAGAGGTCAGAAGGAGCACCCCTCAATCAGCGGCATCTCAGGGGGTCAAATGACTGGGACTGGAGTTATCTCTGCTCCCAGTCATTACCGGCATGTGTGAGCTGTATCACACAGGTCATACTGCCCTCCTGCAGCGCTTACATATGTCACATAAGCGGCCTGGAAGAAGTTAATGTAAGGAGCTGTCTACAACATCCTCTTTACGGAATTGATGACACGCACCTTTTTCACTGCTATTAATTAGAGAAAAAAAAGGAAATTCTAACCTTTCACAGAATACAGAAACTGGAAAACATGTCATACTCCTATAAATCACATAGGTTTATGCCCCACTTTACATACCACAGGTTCCCACCCAAGCAAAAGCTTGGCCTTCCTGATGTCTGGTTTTCGCCTTTGTGGATCATCTTGAGCTTCTGAAAGAAACTGTATTTCTCCACCACTCCCTATAAAGAAAGAACATGCACTCAACACACATTTAATAATGCACAAATCATGAAACATCAACAATTGTCAACTGCAGTATAATACTGTCCAAGGTTACGGCGACCCATGACATTATTCTACCAATGCAGGGATGCATAACCGTTTCTGGTCAAAAACTGAACCGATTCCAAGAGCCAAGAAAAAAATAAATAAAAAAATTTAAAAAGGGGTATTACCACGTGGGACATTTTTGGCATATTATAAGTATACGACAAATATAGGATATGTGCCAGTTGCACTTCCACATATTGGGAGATACGGGGTGACCTCCTCTCCCATTTATACTCCAGAAAGAAAAAGCATGCAAGTGGCTCTCCTCCTTTTAGTTGTGTAATTTACTCCAAATTAGCAAAATGTTTCATTGTTCCCATAAACTATAATGAAGATGCCAGAAGGGTTAACAATCTAAAAGTACTTGTCTGTCACAAAGAGTTAACTGTCTAGCTGTGTGAATGGTACTTTTTACTTTCACTTAATGCCAGTCATCTAATAAACCTTATCTCTAAACTACCAGAGGTCATAAACACTCATTACACTTGAATAAAAAAAAATGCCCCCAAGAGTGTATATAGCCTTCAACCCCTTCTACCCCAGGCCATTTTTTGCAAATCTGACATGTGTCACTTTATGTGGTAATAGCTTTGGAACACTTACTTAGCCAAGCCATTCTGAGATTGTTTTCTCGTGACACATTGTACTTCATGATGGTCATAAATTTGAGTCAATATATCACCTTTATTTATGAAAAAATCCCAAATTTACCAAAACTTTTGAAAAATTAGTAATTTTCAAAAATGAGATTTTTGTAGATTTAGCAGTAAAATCTTTCTCGCTCTTCATTGGGGACACAGAAACCTTTGTTATAGCTATGTCCTCTAGGAGGCGTTGACACTAGGCAGAAGTTGTTAGCTCCTCCCACGGCAGCTATACCCCCTCCAGCCTGGAGAGAGAGAGCTTCAGTTTGTGTACAAGCAGTAAGAAAGGCAAGTTAACCAACGAAAAAACGTGGAACACCAACAATGCCAACGAACTACAACGGGGTTCTAACCGGCACTGCTGCAACTGTGGCCGAACAACAATACTGGGTGGGTGCTGTGTCCCCCAATGAAGAGCGAGAAAGAGTATTTACTTGTAAGTCTACAAAAATCTCATTTTCTCGCCCCCATATTCATTGGGGGACACAAAAACTGTTGGACTTCCAAAAGCAGTCCACAGGGAGGGAGAAACCACAGACCCATGGAAGCAAGCGACCCAGCAGGCATCTAAGAAACTGCCGCATGCAAGGCCAGGCAGATCAAGCAGCGTCCGCCGATGAATAAGTATGCACCTGGTAGAATTTGTGAATGTGTGTAAGGAGGACCACGTAGCCGCCTTGCACCACTCTGCGGCCGAAGCATGATTTATCCGAGCCCAAGAAGCGCCCACCGCTCTGGTGGAGAGAGCAGTGACACCTAATGGCCGAACCCTGCTCCGGGCGCGATAAGCTTCAGCAATTGCAGACCGAATCCAATGTGCAATTGCCACCTTGGAGGCCGCCAATCCCTTGTGAGGTTTTTATGGGCCCCAGAAGATGCTGGAAAAGCTGTGTCCCCCAGGATAGAAAGCGCCGACACCTGACCCTTCAAGGAACTAAGGGCCAAACCGAGGTCCAACCCTGATTGTAGAAAGGATAGGACAGTGGGGAGAGAAAAAACAAAACAAAAAAAAAAAAACATAGTGAGGGGATGTGCCAGCTTTCACAGAAGCCTAGGAAGGACAGGCTTCCAGGCTTGAATCATAGTGTGGATGACGTCCGTCGAAAACCCTCTCTGCGTCAGAATGGCGGTTTCAATAGCCACGCCGTCAAACGAAAAAACCTTAAAGGCTGATGCAAGACCGGACCCTGTGAAAGAAAGTCGTCTCTGAGTGGCAGTGACCAAGGGACGTCTCCTAGAAGGAGAACGAGGTCGGCGTACCACACGCAACAGGGCCAATTCGGAGCAACTAGGTTTGTCGGAATGCCCTCCATCTTGAGCTTCCGTAGAACCCTTGGTAGGAGGGGAAAGGGGGGGGGGGGAGAACAAGTAAAGGAGGGAGAACTCCTCCCAAGGAGATATCAGGGCGTCCACGCCACATGCTTCCGGATCTCTTGCTCGGGAGAGAAAGGTGGGAAGCTTCCGTGTAGATAGCGTTAGCACACCCAGGACCAATGGAAGGATTCCCTGTAGAAAGAGGAATGTGGTGGGCGCGACAGCCCACCAGTCGGGACCGGAGCATATCTGGAATGGAAGGCCACAAAACGAATACCCCGTGCAAATGCAGATGAGGGAAGGTAGTAACGTAGGAGCTACCAAGGCTTGCAGGGTGGCTATGAACCAAGAGCCAGAGGAGGAAAAAGACAGAAGGAGAAGAATAGGCTAGGTCTAAAAGCCCATTCCCCAACTGAGACTGGCGCTATACAGAAGTAGCCAAGGTTGAGTCGCTGTGTAAAAACCTCCGCCTGAGGAGGAAGCCAGGCAAGGGGAGTCACACCATATTGCTAGCCCCATACCCCAGCAGAGGGGGCCACCCGCAGAGGCCACCAAATTCAGTGCTAGAAGAATCCACCGCCTGACGAAGGAGCTGTGCAGTAAGAACCCTAGTAATTTAGTGGTAACGCAAATACCACTCCCACAGTAACATAGTACATAAGGCAGAAAAAAGACATTTGTCCATCCAGTTCGTCCTGTTATCCTGCAAGTTGATCCAGAGGAAGGCCAAAAAAAAAAACACCCTGTGAGGTAGAAGCCAATTTTCCCCACTTTAGAGCTAACCTTAAAACTCTACCTGGAAGGGTGCTGAATAGGAACAACTGCCAAGCTAGCGCCAGGGTAGGACCCCTACCTGAGGGGGGATGTCCCACTGCAGCGACCACGAACTCTAGCACTAGCATAAAAGATGCACCAGTGGAGAACACGCTGTAGTAGCTAAACCAGAGTGCCAGCAGAACCACTTTCCCAGAGAAGGAGGAGTGGTGGATAGAGAATACAGAGACAGTGAAAACACACGACTCGCTGGAATGTACTCACCATATGTGCAATGGTGTACACACTACGTATTGATGCGGACAATATCATGACCGACTGGAACAGTGGAGGCCCATGGAGATGGGGAGTCTCTAGGACACATAAGTGATGCTAGGTAACCCCCTGAGAAGACAGAGGATGTTATAATCATGCCCAAAACCAGCGCCAAAAGCAAAGAAGGATACAATGAGGAATAGCCACCGTATCCACTGGCAGCACCCATATACCACTAGAGAAAGAGTACCGGGCACCCGGGGGTACCGACTGTTGCCACGCCCCACTTGTGAAATAAGCAAAGTCACCTAGAGCCCTGGCGTAGTTGAACTGCGGCATCCCAAGATGTTTAGTTATTCCCCCGCTAGTGGATCACTTGTGGAAGGAGTTAAAGCAACAGGAAGCACGGTGATGTGCAACACTCTGCCTATGGAAAGGGATAACGCGGCAGTCGGGACAGTATCCAATGGCAGTGCAATTACCCTACCTATTGAAGGTGGAATGCATACGGCAAGTACTTAAGCACGGCCGATCGTGTGGGCGGTGACCCCCCCGGAGAGGCGCGCCCGGTGTAAGGGGCGGATTATGGCAGTAGGAATCGGTGAGCGGGAGCCTGCTCCGCTCCCTGCATAGTCCCGGTCCACAGCGGTGCGCTCGGCCTCCCACTGTGTTGAAGCGCCTGCCAGGGGATATGGCCATTAACTCCCTAATTGCCCTTGTAGTCGTCGGCCTACAGGGGGAGTGAGAGGGAATGCTTTTTGGGGTCCTGGGCTACGATAAATGAACCCCTGTGCCTGTTACCCCCTGAAAACTATTGCCACCGAGGGGGGGGGGGGTTAAACATACTTACCTAGTCCCGTGTACTCACCTCATCTTCATCCTCTTCTCTTCACCCTCCCTAAGTGGACCCACGAGGTCACCTTTTCCAGCAGGGTCACCTCCTTAGCAGCTGGCACCGGAGTGGCAGGAGTCTGGCATGGCGGGAGGGACTTTTTCTTTGGCGGACCTAGGTGACCCCGTGGCTGGCGGGAAGCAGGGGAGCTGGGCAGCCCTGGATCCTTCTTTTGCTTCTGTGGGGAGGTCGAGCAGTGAGGCACTCAGACATCGTCCTTGCTCCCCGGGATAACAGAGAGGCTGGGCGACTGTTTCCCAAACCTAAAAGGGAAAAAGGAAAAAATTAAAAGAATCGGCTAAAGCTAAAACTAAAGCTCTCTCTCCAGGCTGGAGGGGGTATAGCTGCCGTGGGAGGGGCAAACAACTTCTGCCTAGTGTCAACGCCTCCTAGAGGACATAGCTATACCCACGGTTTCTGTGTCCCCCAATGAATATGGGCGAGAAAGTTCAATTTCTCTGCTTTTAAAACAAAGTAAAACCTCATAAAATATTACTTAACATTCCCCATATGTCTACTTTATGTTGGCATCATTTTGTAAATGTCATTTTATTTTTTTAGGAAATTAAAAAGGCTTAAAATTTTAGAAGCAATTCTTAAAATTTCCAAAAAACACTTTTTAACCACTTCAGCCCCGCTAGGTGAAACCCCCTTCATGACCAGGCCACTTTTTACACTTCGGCACTACACTACTTTCACAGTTTATCGCTCGGTCATGCAACTTACCACCCAAATGAATTTTACCTCCTTTTCTTCTCACTAATGGAGCTTTCATTTGGTGGTATTTTATTGCTGCTGACATTTTTACTTTTTTTGTTATTAATCAAAATGTAACGATTTTTTTGCAAAAAAAATGACATTTTTCCCCTTTAGCTGTGAAATTTTGCAAAAAAAACGACATCCATATATAAATTTTTCGCTAAATTTATAGTTCTACATGTCTTTGATAAAAAAAAATGTTTGGGCAAAAAAAAAATGGTTTGGGTAAAAGTTATAGCATTTACAAACTATGGTACAAAAATGTGAATTTCCGCTTTTTGAAACGGCTCTGATTTTCTGAGCACCTGTCATGTTTCCTGAGGTTCTACAATGCCCAAACAGTAGAAAAACCCCACAAATGACCCCATTTCGGAAAGTAGACACCCTAAGGTATTCGCTGATGGGCATAGTGAGTTCATAGAACTTTTTATTTTTTGTCACAAGTTAGCGGAAAATGATGATGATTTTTTTATTTTTATTTTTTTCTTACAAAGTCTCATATTCCACTAACTTGCGACAAAAAATAAAAAATTCTAGGAACTCACCATGCCCCTCACAGAATACCTTGGGGTGTCTTCTTTCCAAAATGGGGTCACTTGTGGGGTAGTTATACTGCCCTGGCAATTTAGGGGCCCAAATGTGTGAGAAGTACTTTGTAATCAAAATCTGTAAAAAATGACCGGTGAAATCCGAAAGGTGCACTTTGGAATATGTGCCCCTTTGCCCACCTTGGCATCAAAAAAGTGTCACACATCTGGTATCGCCGTACTCAGGAGAAGTTGGGGAATGTGTTTTGGGCTGTCATTTTACATATACCCATGCTGGGTGAGAGAAATATCTTGGCAAAAGACAACTTTTCCAATTTTTTTATACAAAGTTGGCATTTGACCAAGATATTTTTCTCACCCAGCATGGGTATATGTAAAATGACACCCCAAAACACATTGCCCAACTTCTCCTGAGTACGGCGATACCAGATGTGTCACACTTTTTTGCTGCCAAGGTGGGCAAAGGGGCACATATTCCAAAGTGCACCTTTCGGATTTTGCAGGGCATTTTTTACACATTTTGATTGCAAAGTTCTTCTCACACATTTGGGCCCCTAAATTGCCAGGGCAGTATAACTACGCCACAAGTGACCCCATTTTGGAAAGAAGACACCCTAAGGTATTCCGTGAGGGGCACTGCGAGTTCCTAGAATTTTTTATTTTTTGTCACAAGTTAGCGGAAAATGATGATTTTTTTTTTTTTCTCTTTTTTCCTTACAAAGTCTCATAGTCCACTAACTTGCGACAAAAAAATAATTCTAGGAACTCGCCATGCCCCTCACGGAATACCTTGGGGTGTCTTCTTTCCAAAATGGGGTCACTTGTGGCGTAGTTATACTGCCCTGGCAATTTAGGGGCCCAAATGTGTGAGAAGTACTTTGTAATCAAAATCTGTAAAAAATGACCGGTGAAATCCGAAAGGTGCACTTTGGAATATGTGCCCCTTTGCCCACCTTGGCATCAAAAAAGTGTCACACATCTGGTATCGCCGTACTCAGGAGAAGTTGGGGAATGTGTTTTGGGCTGTCATTTTACATATACCCATGCTGGGTGAGAGAAATATCTTGGCAAAAGACAACTTTTCCAATTTTTTTATACAAAGTTGGCATTTGACCAAGATATTTTTCTCACCCAGCATGGGTATATGTAAAATGACACCCCAAAACACATTGCCCAACTTCTCCTGAGTACGGCGATACCAGATGTGTCACACTTTTTTGCTGCCAAGGTGGGCAAAGGGGCACATATTCCAAAGTGCACCTTTCGGATTTTGCAGGGCATTTTTTACACATTTTGATTGCAAAGTTCTTCTCACACATTTGGGCCCCTAAATTGCCAGGGCAGTATAACTACCCCACAAGTGACCCCATTTTGGAAAGAAGACACCCCAAGGTATTCCGTGAGGGGCATGGCGAGTTCCTAGAATTTTTTATTTTTTGTCGCAAGTTAGTGGAATATGAGACTTTGTAAGGAAAAAAGAAAAAAAAAGAAAAATCATCATTTTCCGCTAAATTGTGACAAAAAATAAAAAATTCTAGGAACTCGCCGTGCCCCCCACGGAATACCTTGGGGTGTCTTCTTTCCAAAATGGGGTCACTTGTGGCGTAGTTATACTGCCCTGGCAATTTAGGGGCCCAAATGTGTAAGAAGTACCTTGAAATCAAAATGTGTAAAAAATGGCCTGCGAAATCCGAAAGGTGCCCCTTTGCCCACCTTGGCTGCAGAAAAGTGTCACACATGTGGTATCGCCGTACTCAGGAGAAGTTGGGCAATGTGTTTTGGGGGGTCATTTTACATATACCCATGCTGGGTGAGAGAAATATCTTGGCAAAAGACAACTTTTCCCATTTTTTTTATACAAAGTTGGCATTTGACCAAGATATTTTTCTCACCCAGCATGGGTATATGTAAAATGACACCCCAAAACACATTCCCCAACTTCTCCTGAGTACGGCGATACCACATGTGTGACACTTTTTTGCAGCCTAGATGCGCAAAGGGGCCCAAATTCCTTTTAGGAGGGCATTTTTAGACATTTGGATCCCAGACTTCTTCTCACACTTTCGGGCCCCTAAAAAGCCAGGGCAGTATAAATACCCCACATGTGACCCCACTTTGGAAAGAAGACACCCCGAGGTATTCAATGAGGGGCATGGCGAGTTCCTAGAATTTTTTTTTTTTTGCATAAGTTAGCGGATATTGATTTTTTTTGTTTTTTTTCTCACAAAGTCTCACTTTCCGCTAACTTAGGACAAAAATTTCAATCTTTCATGGACTCAATATGCCCCTCACGGAATACCTTGGGGTGTCTTCTTTCCGAAATGGGGTCACATGTGGGGTATTTATACTGCCCTGGCTTTTTAGGGGCCCTAAAGCGTGAGAAGTCTGGAATATAAATGTCTAAAAATGTTTACGCATTTGGATTCCGTGAGGGGTATGGTGCGTCCATGTGAGATTTTATTTTTTGACACAAGTTAGTGGAATATGAGACTTTGTAAGAAAAAACAAAAACAAACAAAAAATGTCCGCTAACTTGTGCCAAAAAAAAAAATGGCTGAATGGAGCCTTACCAGGGGGGGAGTGATCAATGACAGGGGGGTGATCAATGACAGGGGGGTGATCACCCATATAGACTCCCTGATCACCCCCCTGTCATTGATCACCCCCCCTGTAAGGCTCCATTCAGACGTCCGCATGATTTTTACGGATCCATGGATCGGATCCACAGAACGCATGCGGACGTCTGAATGGAGCCTTACAGGGGGGTTATCAATGACAGGGGGTGATCAGGGTAATCAGGGTGATCACCCCCCTGTCACTGATCACCCCCCCTGTAAGGCTCCATTCAGACATCCGCATGATTTTTTACGGATCCATGGATACATGGATCGGATCCACAGAACGCATGCGGACGTCTGAATGGAGCCTTACAGGGGGGTTATCAATGACAGAGGGTGATCAGGGTGATCACCCCCCTGTCACTGATCACCCCCCCTGTAAGGCTCCATTCAGACATCCGCATGATTTTTTACGGATCCATGGATACATGGATCGGATCCACAGAACGCATGCGGACGTCTGAATGGAGCCTTACAGGGGGGTTATCAATGACAGGGGGTGATCAGGGTAATCAGGGTGATCACCCCCCTGTCACTGATCACCCCCCCTGTAAGGCTCCATTCAGACATCCGCATGATTTTTTACGGATACATGGATCGGATCCACAGAACGCATGCGGACGTCTGAATGGAGCCTTACAGGGGGGTTATCAATGACAGAGGGTGATCAGGGTAATCAGGGTGATCACCCCCCTGTCACTGATCACCCCCCCTGTAAGGCTCCATTCAGACGTCCGCATGATTTTTACGGATACATGTCTGGGTTACGGATACATGGATCGGATCCGTAAAAATCATGCGGACGTCTGAATGGAGCCTGACAGGGGGGTGATCAATGACAGGGGGGTGATCAATGACAGGGGGTGATCAGGGAGTGTATATGGGTGATCACCCGCCTGTCATCGATCACCCCCCTGTAAGGCTCCATTCAGACGTCCGCATGATTTTTACGGATCCATGGATACATGGATCGGATCCGTAAAAATCATGCGGACGTCTGAATGGAGCCTGACAGGGCGGTGATCAATGACAGGGGGTGATCAGGGAGTGTATATGGGTGATCACCCGCCTGTCATTGATCACCCCCCTGTAAGGCTCCATTCAGACGTCCGCATGATTTTTACGGATCCATGGATACATGGATCGGATCCGTAAAAATCATGCGGACGTCTGAACGGAGCCTGACAGGGCGGTGATCAATGACAGGGCGGTGATCAATGACAGGGGGGTGATCAGGTGATCAGGGAGTTTATATGGGGTGATCAGGGGTTTATAAGGGGTTAATAAGTGACGGGGGGGGGGGGGGGGGTGTAGTGTGGTGTTTGGTGGGACTGTACTGACCTACCTGAGTCCTCTGGTGGTCGATCCTAACAAAAGGGACCACCAGAGGACCAGGTAGGAGGTATATTAGACGCTGTTATGAAAACAGCGTCTAATATACCTGTTAGGGGTTAAAAAATTCGGATCTCCAGCCTGCCAGCGAACGATCGCCGCTGGCAGGCTGGAGATCCACTCGCTTACCTTCTGTTCCTGTGAGCGCGCGCGCAGTTCACAGGAAATCTCGCGTCTCGCGAGAAGACGCGTATATGCGTCCAGGAGGAATAAAGCAACCACCTCCCGGACGCATATACGCGTACGGCGGTCGGGAGGTGGTTAAGGACCAGTTCAGGTCTGAAGTCACTTTGTGGGGCTTACATAGTGGAAACCACCCATAAATGACCCCATTGCAAAACTACAGCCCTCAAGTTACTCAAAACTGATTTTACAAAGTTTTTTTTAACCCTTTAGGTGTTCCACAAGAATTAAAAGGAAAATGGAGATGATTAAAATGGAAAATCTGCCAAAAAAGTAAAATTTAGAAATTTCAATTTTTTTCTTTAACACATCGAGGGTTAACAGCCAAACAAAACTCAATATTTATTGCACACTTCTTTTTTTTTTTCCCTTTACTTAAAACTTAACTTTTTTTATTTTTTTTTTTTCTAAACTTTATTTCTGTGCTGTAGAAGGCAGGTCCCGATGCCGTGCAGGCTGCCCGCCTGTGCATGGCATCTGGCTGCCTTGTCACCCATCGTGTCCCCCGCCACAGCAGCGCAGGAACCGATGAGCTCCTTCACCAGCCGCATGCACCTTCTATGCCGCGGTCAGCACTGACCGCGGCATAGAAGTGGTTAATCCACCGGCATCGGCTTTTACAGCGTTGCCGGTGGATACAGCAGGGGCCCGGCTATCAGGGACTGCTGGGCCCCTGCAGTGATCGGGCATGCACCGCTCTGGTGCCCGCCCGATCACCATGACAGTAGTATATCAAAATGCTGCAAGTCACTTGCCGCCATGACGTACTATTATGTCATATGTCGGGAAGGGGTTAAACACAAAGGACAAGCTAATATTATGTCCTGTGGACAGTGGTGTAGTGACTACAGTAGTAATAAAGTACGTTTGCCCTTTCAACCAACATTTATTACTGGTCTTCACCTTCCCAACGATGGCAGAGGTGACATTCATTAGGCCCCTTTCACACGGGCGAGTTTTCCGCACGGGTGCAATGCGTGAGGTGAACGCATTGCTCCCGCACTGAATCCGGACCCATTCACTTCAATGGGGGTGTGCAGATGAGCAGTGATTTTCACGCATCACTTGTGCATTGCATAAAAAAGTAGCAGCATGTTCTCTATTCTGTGTTTTTCACGCAACACAGGCCACATAAGAAATGAATGGGGATGCATGGAAATCGCAAGCATCCGCAAGCAAGTGCGGATGCGGTGCGATTTTCACACATGGTTGCTAGGAGATGATAGTAATGAGCAACCCCATCAAAGTCTTTATCCCTTATACTTATAACATTGTTATAAAGGAAAATAATAGCATTCTTAATACAGAATGCTTACTAAAATCTGGCTTGAGGGGTTAAAAAATAAAAATAAAAAATTATTAAACTCACCTCATCCTGTTGTTCGCGCAGCCGGCATAGTCTTCTTTCTTCTTCTTTCAGGACCTACAAAAGGACCTTTGATGACGTAATCGCGCTCACCACGTGAGCGTGGTGACATCAGCGCAGGTCCTGCTGAATGAAGATAGAAGGATCTTACGTCAAAGGTCCTTTTGCAGGGCCTGAAAGAAGACGATGCCGGCTGCGCGAACAAGTGGATGAGGAGAGTTCATTTTTATTTTTTAACCAAAGCATTTTGTATTAAGAATGCTATTATTTTCCTTTATAACCATGTTATAAGGGAAAATAATAAAATGAATAGAACACCTGAAGAAGTCTGGGTTCGGGTCTGGGTACCACATTCAGTTTTTTTTCACGCGCGTGCAAATTGCACTTGCGCAGAAAAAACTGAACATCGGAACGCAATCGCAGTCAAAACTGACTGCAATTGTGTGCCTACTTGCTCGGTTTTCCGTAATGCACACTTGACGCATCTGGAGCAAATCCGGGATGCCCGTCTGAAAGAGGCCATAGAGTGGCCTGCACAAGAGTCATATCTCAACTCTATCGCATGCCTGAGGGCTGAGTCATAAGACATGGGAATATGCCTTACAACTTAGCACACCTCTCTAAGATCTACAGACGTTACAGGGGGAAATTTCTCTCAAGTACCTCAAATAATGGACATCTTGAACATCTGCAAATGATTTTTTGATGCAAGCAAACAGCTCAACAGAATATTTAACTGCAATAATTCCAACATTATCAACGTAATGACGATAATTGTGGTATCAATACTATCAAAGACATTTATCAACAATTAATATAGAGACAGTAAATTCAGTCTTATGGCATGCATAGAAGAGCACAGTGGTGACAAGCAAGTCCCCAACAGCCGTCCCTGAGGTCGGTGGGAAATTACTCATCTAATCAACAACTGGCAGGATTTCTCAAGGGGGGACAGGACTCACCAACAAGGTGTTTAATTAATCTGGCAAATTCCAGGATGGTGTGCTCTTCTGGGTTTCCCTGTGGAGGAGAACATAGATTACATCTGTAATTGCAATTTATAATTACTAACTTCACTGCTGAAGTGAATTTATGATTAACTTCAAACTTTTTTCTTACGGTTATTCAGTCTTCATTTTATTGAGAAAAATAAAAATAGTAAATGGACGTATGATGCACAAACTAATGAGATTGTAGATGATGAGTCACGTAACATTGAGTTCAATGTACTGCCCACCTTACTGATGTTGACCATGCTGTCCTAGATCTGCATGAAGGCTGCCCTCTACAATGGTCCAGCACTCATTCTATCTCTCGTAGGTGTTTGAAATAAAAGCCTGATGCTACA
Organism: Bufo gargarizans; assembly: GCF_014858855.1. NCBI lineage: Eukaryota > Metazoa > Chordata > Amphibia > Anura > Bufonidae > Bufo > Bufo gargarizans. The sequence goes on along the minus strand of NC_058082.1, from coordinate 212,581,127 downwards.
GAGGTACAATGTCTACCTAATAGGAGAGTGGGCCTGTATCTCTGTGTATGGGGCAGCACTTTCAGATCCACTTTAAAGGTAGTCTCTCATCTGGTTACCCGTTACCACTGCTGAACAGGTGCTCGGGTAAGAAGTCTAAATATCCTTATGTATGTGATCAGAAACTAAGCACAAGAGAGAAAATTATCTTTTTTTCTCACTTACTCATATGCTAACGAATCTCTAAAGGGGTTGTGCCACGAATACAACTCATCTGCTATGCACAGTGTCCCCCAGCGGTCATGAGAACGTGGGTTTGTAAGTGCTGCAAGAGAATGGAGCAGTGGTGCACATGCGTGTCCTCCGCACCAGTCACTTCTATGGAATAGCTGCAAACACTGTACTTGGCATTGCACTTATGGGAGTGCCAGCGGTTGGACCCCAGTGACCAAACACGTAATCCCTATCCTGTGTATAGGGGATAATTGTTAAAAGTGGTACAACTCCTTAAAGGAAATGCGTCACCAAACATGTTATCTGCCAGTTAAAACCAGATAGTAACACATATTCTTTTGTTCTAATCTGCTTTTATCTTTTTTGATTCTGTTTCCTGCACACGATTATGGGGGCGACCATCTTGCCTGAGCTTTTCTTAACAGCATTTAAAAAGTTGGGCCATAGACACAATGTTCAGGAAGGGACCTTATTGACTTCTAATGGAGAGTTTTCTAGGCATGGTCTGTGACCTGTGCAGAGTTTAGGAGAGAGCTGATAAGCTGCGATATCACCTACTGTGAATGGTGATTCAGGTGTTGTCTGTACACACAGAGGTGATATAATGAGGCTGTAATGATACAGAGATAATTGCGGATCTGTACAGACCAAGAAGTGGCGCCAATTATTAGGCTTAGGGTACTTTCACACTTGCGTTTTTCTTTTCCGGCATAGAGTTCTATCCTAGGAGCTCAATACCGGAAAAGAACTGATCAGGTATATCCCCATGCATTCTGAATGGAGAGTAATCCGTTCAGGATGCATCAGGATGTCTTCAGTTCAGTCGTTTTGACTGATCAGGCAAAAGAGAAAACCGTAGCATGCTACGGTTTTATCTCCGGCGAAAAAAACTGAAGACTTGCCTGAATGCAGGATCGGGCATTTTTCCCCATAGGAATGTATTAATGCCGGAATGCCGGATCCGTACTTCCGGCCTGCGAATACGCAGACCGGTAAAAATGTGAAAAAAAAAAATACAAGATGGATCCGTCTGTCCGCATGACGCGGATCCGTTCTTGCAATGCGTTTGTGAGACGGATCCGCATCCGGATGCGTCTCACAAATGCTAACAGTCACATCCAAATCGGCAGATCTGGCGGGCAGTTCCGACGATGGAACTGCCCGCCGGATCACACTGCCGCAAGTGTGAAAGTAGCCTTAGAGTGGCCAACGCAAAAACTCCAGGAATTTATGCTTATTGTTTAGATATTGACATGGAAAATTAAAAACCACCAAAAATTCTTTAAAAATGTGTTTAACATAAAAAAGTGATTTAAACGATAGGTCATTTTCTGCATTTCCCTTTAAAACGGCTCAGTCACCTGGATTAACCTGGTAGGGTTGTGGACACTGATTAAAACGATACCCATCTTATCTGTAGGTAGTAGCGTTGTGGAGAATTTTGAATTGTTATAAATATGTTGATGAGTCACTGGAGCACCAGGAGGCGGGCTTATTTAGTTAGAGCACCGCTCCAGCAACGCCTATGGTGCTCCATACTGATGCCCCTCTTCTTAAAATCACGTCCCCCTCCCTTTAGATTGACACCTATGGTCTAGCGCCGAGATCTTGCGCCTGCTCACGCGGCTTGAAGACGACCGTACCGCCACTTCCGGGTTCAATGACATGAATGATGCGTGTGCAGTATGCTTCTTCGCTCATAGGGATGTTCTAGACAGCGAGTGCGCAGGCAGTGAAGCACAAAGGGCACTGTTTAAACTGAATAAGCCCGCCTCCTGGTGCTCCAATAGCTAATTAGCATATTTATAAAAGTTCAAATTTCTCCACAATGCTACCGCGTACAGATAAAAGATAGGTATTGATTTAATCAGTGGCAGCAACCAGGCTATATGCCTGCTTGTATAGGGTTGATCCAGCTGAGCATTCTCTCATCTCTGAAATGTCTTGCATTATTGTTGACAACCAAACCCGTCCCATGGATTGACGTTTTCTGCTTTAGTTGATGTCCTTTCCAGGAGACCCCAATCAGGAGTAGGAAGGAAGGGATTGCCACTGATAACACCACACTTTAGAGATAAGAGAACGCCCAGCCGGCACTTAATGATTCATTACCATAGGTCGACTGAATAAAGTTCAGTTCAAAATGAACTGAACTTAAAGTACTTTATATTACGTTTATTTGCTTTGTTTCAAATTAATATTACAGCAGAAAGGGATACTTACCAGATTCACAGGACTGCTGACATTGCTGTTCATTAAACCCACAAGCCCATTGACCAAGTCACTGCGAGAGAGAAGAACCAGTACATTATTAGTTCCCATGTTTATGAATATCTGAGATTAGGTACTACTACCACCAGCATTGCTATACTACTTCCTCAGCAGACCGGGGACATCTGCTTAATGCAACCAACCCAGGCCACATCACTATATACCTATTGGCCAAGTACTGCAGCCTGTACACAAGGCATGAGTAAGTTAGTTCAGAGCGCCTGGTGCGACTACTCAGCGTACACAGTTCTCTGGTTCACTCCCTATTGAGAATCAGCACCGGTTATTTGCACCCCCCAACATTGCATGGTCTGAATAGAATATTGGGGAGTCAAAACTAAGGGCACCAATTGCTTGGAAATAGGAGTATGGCGATGATAGATTAGGAAAAATAGAAATAAAAATAAAGGTAAAGATGGCTGAAAAAGTCACCTTAACCAGCTTGCCTCTTCTCTGCCCTCAAAATGATTGAAATTCTGCTTTAAAGGGAACCTGTCACCGGGATTTTGTGTATAGAGCTGAGGACATGGGTTGCTAGATGGCCGCTAGCACATCTGCAATACCCAGTCCCCATAGCTCTGTGTGCTTTTATTGTGGGAAAAAAACCTATTTGATACATATGCAAATTACCCTGAGATGAGTCCTGTAGGTGAGATGAGTCAGGGACAGGACTCATCTCAGGTAATTTGCATATGTATCAACTCGGGTTGCAAGTTACACAATAAAAGCACACAGAGCTATGGGGACTGGGTATTGCGGATGTGCTAGCAACCCATGTCCTCAGCTCTATACACAAAATCCCGGTGACAGGTTCCCTTTAAAACTTCAGGACAAGCTACCGAACAGACCCATCTACAGACTGATTCATTGCAGTTTTCAGGACGTAACACATGTCAGACTACTTTCACACTTGCGTTAGGGGTTCCGCTTGTGACTTCCGTTTGAAGGCTCTCACAAGCGGCCCTGAACGCATCCGTACTGCCCTAATGCATTCTGAGTGGATGCGGATCCGCTGAGAATGCATCAGTCTGGCAGCGTTTGGCCTCCGCTCCGCTCAGCAGGCGGACACCTGAACGCTGCTTGCAGACGAATCCGTCCAGACTTACAATGTAAGTCAATGGGGACGGATCCGTTTGAATTTGACACAATATGGCTCAATCTTCAAACAGATCCGTCCCCCATTGACTTTCAATGTAAAGTCTGGACGGATCCGTCTGAAGCTACTTTCACACTTAGAATTTTTTCTACAATATAATGCAGACGGATCCGTTCTGAACGGATCCCATCATCTGCATTATATGAGCGGATCCGTCTGAGCAGACCCCAGACGGGTCCGCTCTGAACGCAAGTGTGAAAGTAGCCTTAGCGGAGTCTTACACACAGAGCAGATTTTGTTTTTAGAGCGCATACTGTGGAGTTTTTCTATTTCCAGCATGGCTATTATGCTGCAGATTCTCCTTGGTATGCAAACCGTAAAACCCACAGCAAATCCCACATAGAACGCACATGGCGGGAGATCATTTCATTTTTTGTTTGTGCCAGAAAAGTCTTTTTCCAAAAAGAGGTGTGACATGGTCAGGAAGGGGGCATGGCCAGCAGCCACAACAAATGTATCTTCATTTACGCCAGTTCTCTGGCGCATTCTCCAGCAGCAAAGGGGACATCAAGACTCACGCAGGTTTTTGCAGCGTACATTCTGGGCATTATTTGTCTAAACACATTCTTAAAAAAGGCAAGTCCATGATTTTTAAATGTATGGCCTATCCTTAGGGTAGACCATTAATATGTGATGGGTAGTGCTGCTCTCATTCACTTTAATGCTGCAGTAGCCAGCTCCATCCACTATACAATGGGCAGAGCTCTGGTGCCACTTTTGAACAGGTGGTCACCTTGGGTGCGAGGTATCGGACCCTTGAAGATTAGCTATTGATAACCTAACCCGGTATAGGTTACTTTTACACTAGCCGGATCCAGCAAAAACGCTTCAGTTACTGATAATACAACCATCTGCATCCGTTATGAACGGATCCGGTTCTATTATCTTTAACATAGCCAAGACGGATCAGTCATGAACTCTACTGAAAGTCAATGGGGGACAGGTCAGTTTTCTATTGTGCCAAACTGTGTCCTAGAAAACGGATCAGTCCGTTTTGAGCCGCATCCCATCTCCGGTATGAAAACTGTACAGAATGCATTTTGGAGCATTCCGTTCTTTTCAGTTACGTTTTGTTCCCATTGACAATGAATGGGGACAAAGCGGTAGCGTTTTTTCCCCCGGTATTAAGACCCTATTACAGATCTCAATATCGGAAAATGTTAATGTGAAAGTAGCCTTATAGGTCACCAATATAAAATCCCAGACATTCCCTTTAAGATAATGGTAGGAATCAGATTTTTCACTATACATTTAAAGGGAACCTGTCATGTGGATATTTGATTATAATCTAACTAATTATATACAATCATTAACTACTAAAAAGTACCTTAGGCTAGGTTCACACCTGAGCGTTTTACAGAGCGTACTACGCGCGTTTCCAAAAATACTAAAACGCCTCAAAATATGCCTCAAAAACGCCCAATAAAAACGCCTGTAAAAACCACTTATCGAATACGCTCAGGTGTGAACCCAGCCTTAAGCTGGGTTTACACCTGAGCGTACTCTGTATGCGCGATTTTATCGGGCGTTTACATACGCAGCTCCGGAAACAAGCAAACGCCCATTGTCGAGCGTTCCCGGAAGTCTATGTGCGGGAACGCACGACATTACGCCCCAAAGAAGCTCCTGTACTTCTTGGGGCGTAGGGCATTTTACAGCGCGTTCGTTTGCGCTGTAAAACGCTCAGGTGAGAACCATGCTCATAGGGAATCATTGGTTCTTGCCTGTTGAGCGTTTTACAGCGCGTAGGAACTCGCTGTAAAACGCTCAGGTGTGAACAATGCCTTAGATGTATTCACTTACTGGTGTGACAGATGGTTACCTCATAATATACACACAAAGATGCCGCATGATAATGAGCTGATTTGAGTCCAGCGTGATGTCATTGAGTCCAGCGTATATTTAATTCAGAGCTATAGCCACTCCCCTGCCCACCCGCTGCTGATTCATATGGAAACAAACTGTCATTCAGCAGCAGGTAGGCGGGGAGAGTCAGGAGCTCATAAATATTCATGACTCATCATAATCAGCTGGAGCTTTTCAATACAAGATGTTGGCAGATTGACTGGGTCAAATAAAGAAAGTGACCCAGCATTTTGCCTAAGATAATCAGTCACTTATTTATGTTGCCCTTAGTTAGGACACCATAAAACTGGTGACAGGTTCCCTTTAAGTATAGAACCTCTGGTTCTCATGCCACTGCAACAGATGAGCAATAGAAATACATACTGTATAATTACCCATCCATATTCTACCTTGTGATTTGGGGTAGGAATGCAATATAAACATTTTATATTTATTTCATGCATATCGTACAGAGAAAAACCCTGCACAATTACCGATAAAGATACATAGCATGGTTTATACAGCTGGACAATCCATTATGCTTATAAATTCCCTTGCTATACAGAAGATGTAAATCACTGCTGGCAGTACTGCAGCCTTGGCGGGGAGATCGCAGATGAGGTAACATAGCCGGTCTAATGTGTCTATTAATCATCCTGAGCGTCACTTCCTCAGCAGGCACTGCTCAGTAATACTAGTAGCAACTCATGGTAATCGCTATTTATTCCAAATATAAATGAAACATTTCAGCAGAGAAAGTGTATTTATTGCATTGAGAAGTTACACAATATTCCAATATACTTTCACTGCCAATGTCACAGTTTTCAAGACCTCTGCTTGTTGTCATTCCTTGGGAACCTCAGTGTTCATTGCCAGGTGACACAAATCTGTCCATGTTCACGTGATGATAACACAGCTCTGATAACTGTATACTAACAAATATGCCTGTCACCCGTGTGATCATCACACGACCAGGCCTGATTTTTTTCTCTCCCTTGATGGTTTCTACGATTCCATCTCTGCCCAATGATGTACCATTTCATTATGGTAAGCAGGTAGTTCCTGCAAACTGACGTAAAGTCACAGAGATGGCATGGGCACACAAGCACTGCTTGAGCCATCGCATGCACATATCCCGCTGTAATGGCTGGAGGATAACTCCGATCATGGACATTTAGACCGGGGACCTCTCGCTCTATCAGCCCATTTCATTCCTTTGGCAACGTGGTTTGCCGAGGAGTTGTCCAATGAAAGCCCCCAGGCCTTCCATCCTATTAATCCTATTCAGCCCTGCCAGGGCCTAATAGGCTGCCTGTCCGCATTCCTCCAACAGGCATAACACACTGTAATACTTGAAAAACAATTGATACAGAAAGTATACTAGAAATTCTCAAAAACATTCCATTATACAAAATAAATAAAAAAATAAATAAAAATATGCCTTTAATGGCAAAAAAAAACACTTCAGTTCAGTCTGTAATCCCTTATGGTTTTACCCTTTAAGGACGCAGCCTGGTTTGGTAATTAAGGACACCCCAATTTTTTAATCTCTGCAGTTCAAAAGTCATCACTTTTTTCTTTTTAATGTCTCCATCGACAAAGATATGAAGGCTTGTTTTTTTGCAGGACGAGATATACTTTTTAATGGCACCATATTTGGATCCAATGTACTATAGAAAGGGTGGTCAACAAAAAAAGTAGCCCATCAACAATATCTCCAAATCAAACTGCCTAATATTAGATCTGTCTTAGTTGTCCATAGCAACTAATCAGAGCTCAGCTTTCAGTTCCTATAGGGCTGTGAAAAAAATGAAAGCTGAACTGCGATTGGTTGCGGGCTACTTTTTCATGGGCCACCCTGTATAATACAGCTTGTACCCGCTAGGGATGGTGCGGACACATTTCTCGAGCCCACATCATCAAAGCACCATAAAAGCATGAGGCGGAGTTTTAGTTACCCACTTACAGCGACATACTATTATGGCACTGTGGCTTAAGGGTTAAAGCTCTCTGCTTACAGGCATTTAATGGAAATCTTCACAATTTATTCCAGGTCTTGGTCATGTGACGATCGCAGATCCCATTGCTCCTTACAATAACATTTACGAGCAGTGCACTTGTGTGCGCACGCATCACATGACCAGGAATATAGCGGTTATTTATTTTCCATTTTATAACAAAGAAAGCACAAGAAAAATGGGGCACAAAAATGTAAAAAAGCCACCTCAACTGCAATACTGTAAATGATGTACTCAGATGGGATAACATTTTTGTAATTGACAGATTTGGCTGCTATTCATTTTCATTTCTGCAATTTTACAAAAATTGAGGAATAAATGATAGACCATAACTGTAGAAAACGTGTAAAAAGCCTATACAGGGATATTTCTTAAAATATTAGATAGAGAGACACACACACTGGAGATCACAATTAGAGAACATCAAATTTCCGAAGTGTCAAGGTCACTGTGTAGTCCTATTTCAAAGGATGCAAATAGGAGTAAAAGCAGTATTTTCCGCATATTTCATTAGTCATATATATTCTGAAGCACAGTATAAAAAACTTCAAAATTAGAGAACACTTTCAGATATCTTCGAGTTATTGGTATTAATCTGGCACCTGGTGCAAATTTCCTTAAGGGGGTATTCCAGGCTTTTAATATTGACGACCCATCCTCAGGATAGGATATCAATATCAGATCGACGGGGGTCGGACACCCAGCCGATCAGCTGTATGAAGAGAAGGTGCGCAGGTGCCATCTCCCGTCTCTCTTCCTGCTTGCCATAAACATAGCAGCAGCACGACGAGAGACAGGAGCCGGCACGCGTGCACTGCATACAGCTGATCGGTGGGGGTGCCGGGTGTCAGACCCCTCCTTTCTGATATTGATGAGCTCTCCTGAGGATAGGTCATCAATATTAAAAGCAGAGAAAACCCATTTAATTATCTGACAAATCCTATTTAACTGGAAGCCTAACTTTACAATTTTCACTGGCTTTGCAAGATGGTTAGCCGTTCTAAAGTGACTGAAAGCCCCCAGCAGCAGGTGGTCCAGGTGAAGGCCAAAAGGATGACCCGATTAGGAAGAGCAAGAGAAGTTGATCGTTCCAAATCTGTGATTTCTAGAATATTGCATCTTTACAACAACAAACTCATTCAAACCCCCCCCCAAGAAGGCTGGTCGTCCACTAAAGACAAATGCAAGAGAGGACAGGATAATGTGGGGAATCTCAATGACCTATCAAATCAGCACTGCAGCTGGAATTGCTCACCCATCAGCACTGAACAGGTTAAGGACCTGTCTCACACAGAGTCTAAACATTTAAGAGCATTCGGACTGAAAGCCCACTCTGCAGTGACCAAACCTCTCATGAGCAGAAAGAATCAAAAGCCTAGACTAAAAGGCTGAGGAGCAAGTTGTGTGGGCAGAGGAGAAGTGGTCCAAAGTTCACTTTAGTGATGAAAGCAATTCATTTGGGTCATATGGAAAACATTCTGTTTGTAGTCAAACCGGGGAAAGACTGAACCCAAAGGGTGTATATATATAAAAAAAAAAATATAAATCAAAACGTGGTGGAGGTGGTGGCAGTGCTCCAGATGGCAACCAAAATGGTCGCCAATGCGATTTAGAATTATAAAATGGCAACAAGACTTTGTAGTCTTGTCGCGATTTGCGCCTAAACCCTCTGCTGCTCTGTCTCTTTAAGAAAGAAAAAGGCTTTCAAGGAGTCTTAACTGCGTGGGCTGTAGTTTAGAAAACCCCATTCTCCTAGTCCTAAGCACCCCAGCTATATTATATGCATTTTAAATTTGGCGACTAAAAATTTCATTTGGCCCCTACATTTTTCAGGTTAGGAGCCAATGGCTCCTTGATATTTTTTTTTTGTCTGGAGCCCTGGGTAGTGTTATGGTTTGGAGAACGTTTTTGGCAGCAGGAGTTAGGCCTCTTATACAGCTACATGGCAGAGTGAATGCAAATGTTCATCAGAACCATCTTCCACAACATGTGGTTCCTTCTCTGCATTCACCACTTAAATCAGCCAGCAATTTTCATGCAGGACAATGCCTCCCCCCCCCTCCCCCAGCAAAATAAGTAAAAGCAGTTCCTTGAAACTGAAAACACAGAAATAATGAAAAGGTCAGCTGAGAGACCTTCAAAAATGTAGCTGTAATCTTTCTCTGTGCTAGTCATCGATGTTCTCTAATTCTGATCATTGTGTTCTCTGCAAAATAAAGTATTTTGATTAAGTGCCTCGGTTATTTTGCAAAAAACACTGTTGTAGCCACAACAAAAATTCCTTCAACTGGTGAGCAATGATGATTACATTATTAAAAAAAAATAAAAAATAAAAAAATCAAGCGTTCATAAATTATTCTTTAATTTTCATTGTGTGTATATAGATATCCATCCACACACAGAGATTGATAGATGGATATAGATAGATAGATAATATATACATATATATATATATATATATACACATATACATACACACACATATATATACAGTGGAGGAAATAATTATTTGACCCCTCACTGATTTTGTAAGTTTGTCCAATGACAAAGAAATGAAAAGTCTCAGAACAGTATCATTTCAATGGTAGGTTTATTGTAACAGTGGCAGATAGCACATCAAAAGGAAAATCGAAAAAATAACTTTAAATAAAAGATAGCAACTGATTTGCATTTCATTGAGTGAAATAAGTATTTGAACCCCTACCAACCATTAAGAGTTCTGGCTCCCACAGAGTGGTTAGACACTTCTACTCAATTAGTCACCCTCATTAAGGACACCTGTCTTAACTAGTCACCTGTATAAAAGACACCTGTCCACAGAATCAATCAATCAAGCAGACTCCAAACTCTCCAACATGGGAAAGACCAAAGAGCTGTCCAAGGATGTCAGAGACAAAATTGTAGACCTGCACAAGGCTGGAATGGGCTACAAAACCATTAGCAAGAAGCTGGGAGAGAAGGTGACAACTGTTGGTGCGATTGTTCGAAAATGGAAGGAGCACAAAATGACCATCAATCGACCTCGCTCTGGGGCTCCACGCAAGATCTCACCTCGTGGGGTGTCAATGGTTCTGAGAAAGGTGAAAAAGCATCCTAGAACTACACGGGAGGAGTTAGTTAATGACCTCAAATTAGCAGGGACCACAGTCACCAAGAAAACCATTGGAAACACATTACACCGCAATGGATTAAAATCCTGCAGGGCTCGCAAGGTCCCCCTGCTCAGGAAGGCACATGTGCAGGCCCGTCTGAAGTTTGCCAATGAACACCTGAATGATTCAGAGAGTGACTGGGAGAAGGTGCTGTGGTCTGATGAGACCAAAATAGAGCTCTTTGGCATTAACTCAACTCGCTGTGTTTGGAGGAAGAAAAATGCTGCCTATGACCCCCAAAACACCGTCCCCACCGTCAAGCATGGGGGTGGAAACATTTTGCTTTGGGGGTGTTCTTCTACTAAGGGCACAGGACAACTTATTCGCATAAACGGGAAAATGGACGGAGCCATGTATCGTGAAATCCTGAGCGACAACCTCCTTCCCTCTGCCAGGAAACTGAAAATGGGTCGTGGATGGGTGTTCCAGCACGACAATGACCCAAAACATACAGCAAAGGCAACAAAGGAGTGGCTCAAGAAGAAGCACATTAAGGTCATGGAGTGGCCTAGTCAGTCTCCGGACCTTAATCCAATCGAAAACCTATGGAGGGAGCTCAAGCTCAGAGTTGCACAGAGACAGCCTCGAAACCTTAGGGATTTAGAGATGATCTGCAAAGAGGAGTGGACCAACATTCCTCCTAAAATGTGCGCAAACTTGGTCATCAATTACAAGAAACGTTTGACCTCTGTGCTTGCAAACAAGGGTTTTTCCACCAAGTATTAAGTCTTTTTTTGTTAGAGGGTTCAAATACTTATTTCACTCAATGAAATGCAAATCAGTTGCTATCTTTTATTTAAAAGTTATTTTTTCGATTTTCCTTTTGATGTGCTATCTGCCACTGTTACAATAAACCTACCATTGAAATGATACTGTTCTGAGACTTTTCATTTCTTTGTCATTGGACAAACTTACAAAATCAGTGAGGGGTCAAATAATTATTTCCTCCACTGTATATGTGTATATATATATATATATATATATATATATATATATATATATATATATATATATATATATATATATATACACACACACGCACACACGCACACACACACATATACAGTACAGACCAAAAGTTTGGACACACCTTCTCATTCAAAGAGTTTTCTTTATTTTCACGACTATGAAAATTGTAGATTCACACTGAAGGCATCAAAACTATGAATTAACACATGTGGAATTATATACATAACAAAAAAGTGTGAAACAACTGAAAATATGTCATATTCTAGGTTCTTCAAAGTAGCCACCTTTTGCTTTGATTACTGCTTTGCACACTCTTGGCATTCTCTTGATGAGCTTCAAGAGGTAGTCATCTAAAATGGTTTTCACTTCACAGGTGTGCCCTGTCAGGTTTAATAAGTGGGATTTCTTGCCTTATAAATGGGGTTGGGACCACCAGTTGCGTTTTGGAGAAGTCAGGTGGATACACAGCTGATAGTCCTACTGAATAGACTGTTAGAATTTGTATTATGGCAAGAACAAAGCAGCTAAGTAAAGAAAAACGAGTGGCCATCATTACTTTAAGAAATGAAGGTCAGTCAGTCAGCCGAAAAATTGGGAAAACTTTGAAAGTAAGGGCTATTTGACCATGAAGGAGAGTGCTGGGGTGCTGCACCAGATGACCTGGCCTCTACAGTCACCGGACCTGAGCCCAATCGAGATGGTTTGGGGTGAGCTGGACCGCTAAGTGAAGGCAAAAGGGCCGACAAGTGCTAAGCATCTCTGGAAACTCCTTCAAGACTGTTGGAAGACCATTTCAGGTGACTACCTCTTGAAGCTCATCAAGAGAATGCCAAGAGTGTGGAAAGCAGTAATCAAAGCAAAAGGTGGCTACTTTGAAGAACCTAGAATATGACATTTTCAGTTGTTTCACACTTTTTTGTTTTGTATATAATTCCACATGTGTTAATTCATAGTTTTGATGCCTTCAGTGTGAATCTACAATTTTCATAGTCATGAAAATAAAGAAAACTCTTTAGTAATTGGATCATATATGAGTCAACCAAATTGTGACTCATCTGAGAAGGCAACTGTTTGCTAATCAGTGGAAGTCCAATTCCAATACTGCAGCAAAAATGTAAGCTTTTCCTTCTATGCAACTTTATTAGCAGAGGTGCAGTCACCATCTGCTTCAGAGCCCCCATACATAGGGTTCACTAAACTGCTGTTTTAGACATATGTCTGATAGCCTCCTGGTTCATTTTGGCAGTGAGCTTCTCCACTGTAGCGTGTTGGTCCACCTTTGCAGTCAATATTCATCTCTCACATCAATGGCATTTGGCATCTCTCACATCAATGGCACATTACAAGTTCACCACAACAGCACACATTTTACAAACTGCGTAGTTTGAGAAATACTGCCTTGGCCTGTAATCATCCCTTTTTGCAACTTTGATAAATTTGTTTGGTGTGTCCAAACTTTTGGTCTGTACTGTGTGTGTGTGTGTGTGTGTGTGTGTGTCTATATATATATATTATATATATATATATACACACACACACACACACACACATATATACACATACTCTCTCTCTGTATATATAGAGAGGCATACATACATATATATATATATATACACACACACACACATACACACGTGACAGACGCATACATAAATACACATGTGAATGCAAATGTGTTATTACATAAATTAGCCAATAGAGGACAATACCACTTATATTCATGACTGAGCGTCATAAACGAGTTGGATCATTTATGAGGTTGCAGAAAACGGCAGTAATTCAGCATTAGGCTTAGCTGCAATTCCAAGGCATTCTGTGCGACTTGAAACAGCTTCAAGCTACACTATGTTTTATACGTGGATAACTTGGCACATGATTACTATTTTTTTTTTGTAATAAGCTTTCGTATCTGATCAAATCTGGTACCACAGTGTGCTACTCTAAGCACTACCAAATCAAATTCACTGTGGTTTTTCCTGGTAAGAACATTTATCTTTTATGGAAGTGCTTAATACTTAATAATAGCTGAAGAGATCCGGACCTATGACATGTACTGGAGACTATGGCGTTAGTCAGAAATGGGTCAATATACAGTAAGTATGGTGAAATAGGAGCAGAATAAAAAGTGGAAACACCAACCTGACATATTGAAATGCTCTGGTCTGTGACCCCGATCCATATACCTAGAAATAAATAACCAGTAAAAACCACAGAAAGTGGATGTTCACATAAATAACCCTATACTAGTCAGTCACAAGTGAATACATACAAGTAAAAAACAGTAAAGGTATAAAATAAAGATCCACCTTCAGAGAACTTCACTACAAGGCGGAATAGACAGAATATACCCTTGTGGGGTCATCTTCACATAGTTCCTTCTGTAAAGGTCCATTCACACGTCCGTAATTTGGGTCCGCAATTTGTGGACCCATTCACTTTCAATGGGGCTGGAACGGATGCGAATCCGCATTTTCGGGATCCTCAATTCCGTTCCTGAAAAAAAATAGAACATGTCCTATTCTTGTCCACAATTCTGGACCAGAAAAGGCATTTTCTATTATAGTGTCTGCGATGTGCTGTCCGCAAATTGCAGGTGTCCATGTTTTGCAGATCCGCAAAACACTTACGGACGTGTAAATGGACCCCAAGAACAGTTCTATAAGGAGCAGTACATTAGGAAATGCCATCTTCATCTAAAACGAGAAGTGAAGCCACTCTGCAAATAGACGTTGGGGGAGATTTCTCAAAACTGGTGTAAAGGAAAACTGCGTTAATTGCCAATAGCAACCAACCATAATCCACCTTTCATTTTCCAGGGGACGAAAAATGAAAAGTGGAATCTGATTGGTTGCCATAGGCGATACATCTCCTCCATTTTGTTCATACACAGACCTACGCATTTACAGGGTCTGTGTCTGACCTGCACGCCTCCTCACTTTCCATTACAATAACTTATCCCCTAACATGTGGATAGTGGATAAAGTGATTGTGGAGGGTTTGACCGCTGGGGCCCGTCGGTGAGGAGAACAGGGCACTTCCTCCCGTGTGAATGGAGTGGCAGATACGCAGGTGTGTCTGCCGCCCCATGCAGCTCTATGGGACTAAAGTGGACATCTGGGTACAAGTTTGGCTCTGTTGCAACAAAGATCAAAATATCATTAATGAATTGTGCTAAAACATAACCAATTGCACTAGAGTGCTATGTTCCTAATACCAGATGAACCGCGAGTCATATAAGGTAAGACTACGTTCACATAAATGATAAACGGGTCCTCTATTGTCACAATAGCGGGAGACAGAGGTCACAAACATGATCTGACCAGAGCCTACTGTGCTTGTATAGGCACTACCCAAATCTTTACGGGTTCTCTCACTTACTAAAGAGCGGCAAATAGGACATGCCCATGTGTATATATAGGATACAAAAATTAAAGGCGATCCAATTTTAATTAAGCCCCCTAGCGTGTGGTATCTAAAACAATATACCCATCTGCTCCGGTCACGGTCATGTGCAGCACCACAGCCAATTACGTGCCTCAGTGGTGACATATCGCCAAGTGGCACATCGCTGCTAGGTTACATGCCGTTTGGGGATATGTCACAGCTGAGGCCAGTCATTAGCTGCAGTGGCGCACATGACCATGTCCAGAAGCAAACAAGTTGGGGACTGGATATTTGCCAAACAGAGCCAGGGTGTTGGGGAACAGGAGAGTATGATTTTATTAGGCACCTCAAGCCATAGCGCTTAATTAAAAAGGGTCCCAATTCTCGGATACCCCTTTAATAATAATTCAGCTAAAGTCAAGAATGCAGATATCATGATGAAACAATGTGTCCCAAAAAAATGAGACGAGAAAAAGAAATACCGAAAGGCAAAGATGCCTTTAACTAAGATGTGCAAGGAAAACCTTGGACAATCTTATTTTACTAAGGGTATTTTCACACTAGCGTTATTCTTTTTCGGTATTGAGTTCTGTCACAGGGGCTCAATAACGGAAATAATTGCTTCAGTTTTATCTTAATGCATTCTGAATGGAAAGCAATCCGTTCAGTATGCATCAGGATGTCTTCCGTTCAGTCCCTTTACGGCATGCTGCAGTATTTTCTCCGGCCCAAATTCTGGAATACTTGCCAGACGGCCAGATCCGGCCTTAATTCCCAATGAAATGTATTAATGCCGGATTCGGTACCAAGTGTTCCAAAAAACCGGATCCAGTTTCCCGGTCTGCGCATGCGCAGACCTTTAAAAGTGGCAAAAAATAAATACGGGATCCATTTTCATTTGTCAGACGGATCCAAATCCGTATCTGTCTACAAATGATATCCGTTTGCATACGGATTTCCGAATTCGGCAGGCAGTTCCAGCGACGGAACTGCCTGCCGGATTCTCAAACTGCAAGTGTGAAAGTAGCCTTAGCTTATTAAGCTTTTTCATAGAGCTGATCTCACTGACGATTCAATTTTCCATCATCTCACCATGTATGCCACAGAGACAAACATCTTCAGCTTACTCCCACTAAAAGGTTCAGTGCATAGAATGTAAAGTGTGGGGGAAGGGCAGGATGCTTATAACAGAAATTACAAGGATAATGTCTTATTTAAGCCGCCCAATTGTCGGGAAGATTTTTGGAACTGAACGCTCCTACGAACGCTCGTTCTCGATGATCTGCCTGTTCTTCGGGTGAAGCGACGTAAAATGCGGACAGCCTCAGTCACTGTTTCTGGGCAGTAGACTGTGCTGTATGGACAGTACTCCGCTGCCCAGAAACAATTCAGCTGTAGGAGGACGAAGCATGGTGGTAGCCATCACTCATCCACATACCATGGAGGTGATCGCTAAATGTAAATGCATTGCTACACCACCACTAATGAGCAGGCAGCTATGAGGAGGGAAGGCTTCCTTCCTGACAATCGTCCTCTCATCGGCACAGTGTAAATGTACCTTAATTCAGACCAAGCGTGAGTGAAGTGCCATTTGGTACTTACAGTTAAAGGTTCTCCTTGAAGTGCTTGCAGTACGAAGTTACTAACGACTCTTCCATCGTTCATGTGCATACGTGGCCCAAAGGTATTAAATATCCGAGCCACCCTGACCTCCACACCTTCCTGCCAACAAAACCATGAGTTTAGAGAACACCTTTTAGCTTATTTAATGCACAGTCAAAATGGTCATTAAAGGATTTTTCTGGGAATTGGATATTGATGGTCTATCCTCAGAATAGATCACCATCTTGGCAATGGGAGTCTGATACCCTGTACCCCAACAAACCAGACGTTTGAAAGCAGCCCTATGGTCTCCTCACAGCAAACAAACCGAAGTGCCATACATTGTATAGAGACCATGCCTGGTATTGCATATTGGGAACCAAATAATTCCAAAATCATATAATAACCTCCAGCACACTGCTGTGAAGAACTAGGACAATGGCTGGACCACCCCCGAGCCCAGAGCTCATCTTCAATGAAAGCGCTCAAGCTTATTTGGATGATACGAGGCAGAGCCTCTCTGAACTTGAGGTTTTTACAAAGAAGCATGAAAAATATATTTTTGCAGATTTAATTTTAATTCAGAAAGCAAGGGTCTTGAATGGCAGCTGTAAGAAGGAAGCTGCATGAGGCGAGGAGGATACTCAACATCAACTACCTAGAAGGCTTTTCTGACTACACAGAGATTAAGCGTCTTTATGAAGTCCCAGCCTCTTGGGAGATAAGCCAACAGTAAAAAGAGCAGTACTGAGAGGTCACAGCAGCACTTAAAGTATATTGGTCCCTGCAGTCATGGACTGTTGAGAGTTAAAGAGGACCTTTCATCTGTTTAGCCCTAGTCTAAGTAACTGCAGGGTGAGCGCTTCAAAGAACGCCTTATTGTTGATCGGGTCAGATTTGAGAAACTAGTATATATTTTTCAAAGCAAATCCCAAAGGAACTTTTCTGTTCTCATATGTGAAGACTAAGATTTAACTTCTACAAAACAATAAGGTATACTTAAAAAAAAATAAAAAAATAATAATAATTGGATAATGCTTTTTCTTTTAAATCTCCATAGAAATGGCTATGATCACTGCTGAGAAAAATCCATACTTCAGCTTCAGTTCAATCCCCCTTGGTTTGAATTGGAGTCCTTTATTCTATTGTTCAAAAAATGCAAGAGGAAATAATACCATAAAAATTTAAAGGCTTTAGCCCACCATAAGAATGCATCACCTATCCCGAAGGATAGGGGGATAAGTATCTGATCATTGGGGGTCCAACTGATCACAACTAGGTCCCAGAGCTCCCGAAGTGAATGGTGGCCATGCATTTGTGCTACTCCTTTATTCAACTCTATGGGACTGCTGAAGATAAAGGAGTGGCGTACTTCTCTTCGGCATTCTTACGGAGTCCAATGGAGTGACAGCGCACAGGCACCTCATTTGTGTCATTGGTGGGATTCTCCACTCCTCTATAACCAGATACGTATCTCCTATTCTGTGGACAGGGGATACGTTTCTATGGTCGGACAACCCCTTTAAGTAAAGGTACCTTACTCAGACCCAGTCTAAAAAGTGAATTTCCTGAAGTATGGTATACAGAAACTGGAAGGATCACTTTTATTAAAGGTTCCCAGACAATAAGCTGATCATAGGTTGCCCTTCTGCAGGGACTCTCAGTAAGCAGGGAACATGGCAGCAAGCGTTGAATTCATCTGCAGCACCATCGCAGGACAAATGAAGAATTACAAAATTTTCATTGATATCAGACTGTCAGGTCCTTAACCCTTTCCCGACCAGCGGCACAATAGTATGCCGCTGACCAAGTCTTTAAAGATGGCGCCGGAGCTTGTGTGCAGCAGCCCCGGCGCAGACGGGGAAGGGTAAGGATGGGGCTCTGGGGGGGCTGTCTCCCTCTCCATCGGAAGGGTAAGGATGGGGCTCTCTCCCTCTCCATCGGGGGGCTGCAAAGGTACAGCAGCCTATGGAGCCTTTGCCTGTAATAGGGCTCCACAGGAAACAAGCAATTTTCTAATAGACTCCAATGCTAGTGCATTGGGGTCTATGAGAATAGCAATCTAATGATTGCTTGTTATAGTTCCTATGGAATCTATATTATAAAAAAAAAAAAAAAAAAAAAACACACATTCAAATCATCCCCCCTTTTCCCAAAATAAAAGAACAAAAAAATAAAAAAAAAAATAAAATACACATCATGGGTGTCGCAAGGTGCGAAAACACCCATAGTATGAAAATATATTCCCTATACGACAAACAGCAAAACGGAAAAAAGTGTCAAAATGACTGTTTTTGGTTGCTTCATTTTCTACAAAAAATTTTAATAAAAAGTGATCAAAAAAAGTCACACACACCCCAGAATGGCATCAATGAAAAGTTCAGATCGCCCTGTAAAAAATGAGCCCCCACACAGCTCCATACACATAATTACAAGAAAAAGTTTTTGGGGTCAAAATATGTCAAATCGCAAGAAATACTATACATATAAAAAGGTATCACCGGATTCGTACTGACCTGTAGAATAAAAGTAACTGGTCAGTTTTATCGCACATCGAACGTCGTAAATAAAAAAAAACTGTAAAACTGTGGTGGAATTGCTTTTTTTTTTTCAATTTCACCCCATTTTGATTTTTTTTTCCCCGCTTGCCACTACATCATATGCAATATTAAATAATGGCGTTGGAAAGTACAACTAATCCTGCAAAAAACAAGCCCTCATATGGCTATGTGAACAGACAAATAAAGAGGTTATGCTCTGGGAGGACAGGGAGCGCAAAACGAAAACGCAAAAACTAAAAAACCTCCGGGGTAGAAAGGGTTAAAAGGGGTTGTCTTGGTTCAGCAAATGGCATTTATCATGTAGACAAAGTTAATACAAGGCACTTAATAAGGTATTGTGATTGTCCATATTGCCTATGATGGATTCATTTTTCCAATGAAACGAGCAGTGTATAATGTGATGGAAAAAATTTATCAGGCCAGCAAAGGAGGCAATACAGGGCTCCAGATGGCGACCAAAATGGTCGCCAATGCGACTTAAAATTACAAAATGGAGACAAGACTTTGTAGTATCGAATGGCAATACTTTTTTATGATATCGAATCAAAATTTTGGTATCGTGACAACCCTAGGTAATACATGTCTTTTTTTATTATACCGTAATTATATGTATTTTAAATTTGGTGCCAAAAAATTTAATTTGGCTCCTAAATTTTTTCAGGTTAGGAGCGAATGGCTCCTTGATATTTTTTTTTAGTCTGGAGCACTGCAATATGGACACTCACAATACATTAGTAAGCGCCTTGTATGAACTTTGTCTACGTGATAAATGCTGTTTGCTGAACTGAGACATTCCCTTAAAAAGGGTTTTCAGAGTTAATTTTTTTACTGATGACCTATCCTCTGGATAGGTCATCAGCATCTGATCGGTGGGGTGTCAGGACCCCTGCCAATGAACTGTTTGAGAAGGCACCGGCACCCGCAGTAGTGCCGCAGTCTCCTCTTTGCTTACCAAGCACAGCTCTGTACATTTTATAGCGGCTGTGCTTGGTATCGCAGCTCAGCCACATTCACTTCTATGGGGCTGATCTGCGCCTAAGCCATGTGACCGATGAACGTGATGCCTCATGGGCTAGGAAGAGTCGGAGAAGGCCGCAGTTGTGGAATACAAGGAGTTACTATAACAGACATGTCAGGTTACAGGTCCTCTTTAACAATGAAACTGTTCTTCTCTGAACAGTGGTCTGACCTAGGGATGAGCAAATAGACTTCAGATGAAACATCCGAAGTCGATTTGCATCAAACTTTTTTTGAATACTGTACGGAGCGAGTGCTCTATTAGAATGTATTGTCTCAAATGAGCCGAAGTTATTACTTGCAAGACTTCACATGATAACTTAATAAATTGATTTCTACTTTAAAAAAACGAGATTTTTGTATAACTTACCAGTAAAATCTCTTTCTCGCTCTTTCCTTGGGGGACACAGAAGACCTTGGGACACAGAAGACCTTGGGTATAGCTCATCTCCATAGGAGGCGTGACACTAAGTGAAGACTGTTAAGCCCCTCCTCCACAGCTATACCCTCAGCCTGGAGAGAGAGACTGCCAGTTGCGTGTCCAAGCAGTGAGAAAAGGCAAAGTCCAACAAGGAACCAACAAGCCAACTACCCAACGGGTAACAAAAACTCGGAAACCGTACAGAGAAAAACAATGAATGGGTGGGTGCTGTGTCCCCCAAGGAAAGAGCGAGAAAGAGATTTTACTGGTAAGTTATACAAAAATCTCGTTTTCTCGCCCAGTTTCCTTGGGGGACACAGAAGACCTTGGGACGTTCAAAAGCAGTCCAAAAGGGGGAGGGACCACAGCACCAAGGTGAAGCACCCGAAAGGCATCAATGAACCGCCGCCCGCAAACCCAGGCGGGGCAGGCAGCATCTGCCAAAGTCAGAGTATGCACCCTGTAGAACTTGTCAAGGCGTGCAAGGTAGACCTGTGGCCGCCTTGCCCAAATGCATGGCCGAAGCCCAATGCCTCCGGCCCAGGAGGCACCGACCGCTCTGGTGAAATGAACGGTGACACCAAGACAGAATCCTGCCCTTGGTGCGGAAACCTCAGCAATAGCCAATCTGAGCAAGCGGAGGACAACCACCCTGGAGTCCGTCAACCCTATGCACAGACCTCCTGGAAACCCAAGAGGCCGAACATCTACAAGAGTCGGAGATCTCCAAGTAAAAAAACGGCAAGGCCCAAACAACGTCCAAATAGGTGAGGTGTTGAAGCGAAAGGCAAACACCACCTTCAGAAGGAAGGAAGGAAGGAAGGAACGAAGAAAAACGGGATGTAGAACAGCCCTGTCCTGGAAAAGACAGAAGGCTCGTAACAAAAAAAGGGCCATTCCGGCACCCGTCAGAGACACGACTGATACAGAACACAACCGTACCGGACAGAAGGGGTAGAGAGAACCTCTGTAACGGCCCCAAGGACAAGATTGGAGCGCCGAGAGCTCAGTATATAGTCCCAGGGCGGTACCGAAGGACAGTACAGAGGAACCAAAGAGCCACTCCGAGGAAGAAGGTCTTGGCAGGCCCAGAGGGCCGGGAACGCTGGAAGAGGAAGAACAGCGCCGACACTTGACACCCCAAGTAAAAGACAGAACCATGGGGAGAGAAATTCAGAGTGGGGAATGCACAGCTTCCCACAGAACCCCATACAAAAAAACCCTAAGCCTTACGACAGATCCTGGACGAAACACAGCCAGGAGTGGACAGTAGCGAACCCGCTGGAGTCGCCTGGCAAGCGGGCGAAAACCCAATGTGATCAGGCGCAGACCAGTAACACGGGCAGAAGGGTCGACAAAACTAGCCCCGTCGGCCCTCGAACAACGTTGTCCCGTATCCACCCGAGTGGGGGAGCAGAGGACAGATGGAAAGAACCCAAAGGATCCGCCAGATACCAGGAGAAGACAGGCAAAAGTCCATGCTGATGTAACCACGTTGTACAGCCCCGGTGTGGGAGATCAAAGGACAATCTGGATCGAAAAAGGTAGTCCCCCCAAGTTATCAAGAAGGCAAGTCTACAGCAGGACCATGCAATCTGCACTCAGCGGGAGGACAGCACGCGGTAGACTCGGTAAATAGGCACACAGCTAATACAGCCAGTGTGAACCAGGGAGACAGCACGAGGCCAAAAGGAACACCGGAACCATCCACATGAACAACCATGCTCTCCCCAGAGGGGAGGACAGTGAAAGAACAGCCTCTGAAGTCCGGCGGGAAGCCACATCGGAGTGATCCGTACCGAGCGGGAGCCAAACAAAGCCGGCGAGATAAGGCAGTGGAGACAGAGGCCGGCATAACACCCTCCAACCGAAAGGAGGAGGAGTGGGCAACAGGGAAGCCATAGGCCAGCTGAAAAGCAGAACCCGCTACACTGAGAGACGCCCGGCTCCACCGCCTCGCAGAAGGCGAATACCTTGGAGAACCCAAGGCGGAGGTCCTCCGGACCTGGGTAATCGAGCACCCAAGAGAAGTTGGGTGACCTTCCAGAGAATAGCAGCCCGAACCTGGCAGCAGATCAAACAGAAGCGCAGAGGCGCCAAGAGGAAGGACTCATACCACACTGCATCCGAAGAGGAGGAAATTGCAGCAGGCAAGGGAATCGCAGTCCTGCACGAGCCAACGAAGAATTCGAGAGGCGCTGCAGACAACAGCACTCCCGAGCATGTGACCACTAGCGCAGGGGAACAATGCTGCGGGAGGACGAATGGGTACGTATCTAGGGACCACGAACACACCCCGGGCGGAAGGGCCACGAAAGGAATGAGTACCACCCAGCTAGGTGCAGTAGCGAACAAGTAGAGCCCGTCTACTTATAAAAAAAGGTATATACCTTTGAATACATTGGGCATTCATCTGCTGTTTGTTGGACACCACCTCAGGCCCACACAGTTGGACCGAATGAGCTCTTTAGAGAATAGTGCAAGGCTTGCTGGAAGCACCATATCCCAAGAGAAAAAAGTACATCTCAGGATAAAGGGGGGCATACGGACAAGTAGCCCCGTAAGCAGTGAGAAGGCCAACCCACCTATGGGAGGAGAAGGCATACACGGCCCAAACAACGGATAGAGCGCACAAGAAAGTCCGCCCACTGCAAAAAATAGTCACTCAGCGAAGAATCAGCCAGAGTCCAACCGGAACAATGGAAGTGCAAAGTGCAACCCGAAAGGTAGTCATGCACAAGACTAGTACGGCATGCGATGGAACGCAAACAGTCCGCCCAGAAAAGGGGGAAAATGTACCTGGCAACCACTGCAGAGGCCTGCCCAAAAAAAGGGGAGGATGCCAAGGCCAGTACCTACTCCGGAAAGGTAGGACATACCATACTCCGCCCAGAAGGGGGCCATGCCCATGGCCGCACATATCCAGCAGAACGCAGGAAGGTCCACTTTAGTGAAAGGGGGCATGCACAGGTTATTCTATCATTAAGTGATTGTGCAAAAATCCACCCAACACCGAATGAAGGGGGACGTGTACCAGTCCAGCACAGCATAAACAAGGACAGCCGTGGATCGTGTGAGCGTGCAAAATGCCGCCCATGGAATAATGGGGGGCCATGCACAAGACCAGCACCGTATCCAATGGAAGTGCCAGCATTCCACCTAAGTTAGAGGGCATGCTCATGACCGGCAACGCATCCAGTGAGTGCAGTATTCCGCCCAGAAATGTTGGGGTCATGCACATGGCCAGCCACGCATCCAGTGAGAGCGCCGCCATGGATGAGAGTGCACGTATGTCGCCTGAGGAAAGGAGACATGTCCATGGCCGGCAGCGAATCCAGTGAGAGTGCAGCACACCGCCCACGGAAGGGGGGGGTGGTGGCCATGCAGATGGCCTGCAACGGATCCAGTGAGAGTGCAGTGTACCTATGAAAGGGGTTCACGCACACGGCCGGCACCGTATCCGGTGAGAGTGCAGTATTCCGCCTATGGAAGGTGTTCATGCACATGGCCGGCAGCGAATCCAGTGTTCCGCCTATGGAAGGGGAACGTGCACATGGCCGGCACCGTAACCGGGGAAAGTGCAGTATACCTCCTTATCCTGGGAGAGTGCAGTATACCTCTCATGGAAGGGGTTCATGCACATGGCCAGCACCTGCACATAGCCGGCAGCGAATCCAGTGAGTGCAGCGTCCCGCCTGTGGAAGGGGGTCGTGCATATGGCCAACACAGCATCCGGCGAGAGTGCAGCAGTCCGCCTAGAAAAGGGGGATCATGCACGAGGCCAGGCCGCAGCCAGGGAGAGTGCAGTATTCCGCCTAGGAAGGAGGGTCATGCACCTGCAGCCACCAGAACTGGAGTGGGTGACGAAGTCTGGTCAGAAAAAAATCTGCATGCACTTGGCAAGCGCCGAATCCCGGGAGAGGGCTAGAAAAAACGCCTGGGAGGCGCCGCGGCCGGGGAACACGACACACCGCCTAAGAGAGGGGGGCATGCATACAGACAGCAGTACTGAATGATGAGGCTGCCGCGTCCTGCGCAGCCCACAAGTCCAGTTATTTAAAACAAAATAATAGTATTTTTTTTTTTTTTTTATTATCTTATTATCATTATTATTTATTTATTAATATTACAGCCTCCCTGAGGCAGAAAGGGGGCCACCATACAGGGGCACAGGCCGTACAGGCCCTCAGGAGCCGGCCAGTACCCAAAGGGTTAACAGGCATCTGGCCTGGGGGCGGCGCAGCGAACCCCTGGGGGTGGGGGAACCTCCAGGCGGGAAGAATCCGCGCCTGGAGAGTTCCCGCCCCCCCCCCCCCAGAGGCCAGAATGTTGCGGCCTAGTAGGCCGTGAAGCCGGGGCCTAAATTATAGCGTCGCCCGGCTGACCGGGGCCGCAAGTATTTAAAGTATCGGCCGGCCTAAGCCGGCCGCGGGAGCCCCCGTACCGGTCGCGGGTGCCCAACCCGAGCGCCGGAAGTGCGCAGCAGGCCGCGAAGCCTGAACAAACTATGCAGCGCCCCGGCCGGCCGGAATGCACCGACGGCCGGCCGGGACCTGTTGGAACACAGCGCTATCCAATGCCGGCTGCGGGAGCCCACCCGGCAGCCGGGAGAATCAGGGACCCGAGAGGAGCGTGGAAGTGCGGCCCAGTAGGCCGCGATGTCTGGGCCCAAATTTGCGGCGTCCGGCCAACCGGACGGATGGTCGGCCGGCCTAGTTAGAGCATAGTGCGCACATGCAATGCAGACCGCGGGTGCCCACCCCGCGGCCCGGAAGAGTCAGGGGCCCGAGGAAGGAGCACCGGATGGTGCGGGCCAGCAGGCCGCGAAGCCTGGACTAAATTTTGGCGGCGCCCAGGATTACCCATGCCGTCAGGAGCGGCAGCAGGTCCTGAGCAGCGCACCGGTAAGCGCCCCCTCTTTGCGCGCGTCCTGCACCAGCGGTATGATCTATGGCGGGGAAGAGAGGGAGCAGATTGCCGCCTTGCGGCACCCCAGGGACCACCCTAGGTCCAGCAGGGCCACCCTATAGCCACTCTGCTCGGATAGGCTACCAGTATGGGGGTCAGTCACGCAGGAGACCGGGGAGGGAGGGGACGTAGGGCTGGAGAAGCCACTCTCTCACCACAGATGTCTTCACCCTCGGTCCATTCCAGCAGGGTCGCCCCTTCAGCTACTGGCACCGTAGTGGCAGGACGCTGGAAGAGGGGCTTGGCGTGCAGGCGACCCTTGCGCTGGCGGGATGCAGGGGAGCTGGGCTGCCCTGGTCCACCTTGCCTTCTGTGGGGGAGGCAGCAGTGCGGATGACCGGCACTGGCGCAGCTCAACCCCGGGAGAAACAGAGAGGTCATGTGCGTCTCTGTTGTCCCGTATTCTGGAACAAAAAGAAAAGAAAAAGTAAAAATCAAAAATTTTAAAACAATAAAGGAGAAAACAGCCCTGCAGAGCAGGGAGTGTCTTGCCTCCTTGGACACTAAGCAAAAAACTGGCAGTCTCTCTCTCCAGGCTGAGGGTATAGCTGTGGAGGAGGGGCTAACAGTCTTCACTTAGTGTCACGCCTCCTATGGAGATGAGCTATACCAAAGGTCTTCTGTGTCCCAAGGTCTTCTGTGTCCCCCAAGGAAACTGGGCGAGAAAAAACATTTCCCGAACTCGGGTTCGGTTCCAAGTGGTACCTCGCGAAACTTTACGTAATAACTTCATAAATTGATTTCTACTGTAAAAAACTACTTCCTGAACTTGGGTTCGGTTCCAAGTGGTACCTTGGAACCGAACCAGAATTCAGTAAATATTTTTTTACAGTAGAAACCAATTTATAAAGTTATTACGGGAAGTCTCGCAAGACTTCACAAAGTAATAACTTCGGCTCATTCTAACTTTGCTCGCTCCGTACAGTAAGGAAACAGTTTTATGCAAATCTACTTCGGATGTTTCATCAAAAGTCGATTAGCTCATCCCTAGTCTGACCAATATCTACAGAACAGGCAATGCGCATTACAGATTACTCTGCATACATAATAAGACAACCAACCTGTTTCATATATGCATAGCACATTGTCTCAGCTACGCGCTTCCCCTCATCATAACAAGCTCGGGGGCCTATGGGATTCACATGTCCCCAGTAGTCTTCATTTTGAGGGTGTACTTCTGGATCTGATTATGTAAATGAAAGACAAGCTTAGTCGTTATTTCTAAGTAAATGTAATCACATCAAAGATTAATACGCATAATCTAGACTGTATGCTTAGAAAGGAACCGTTAAATCAATATAATATGAAGGGTCAAAGATGACTTAAACCAAGTATTGCATAATTTCCTACAGTCTTGGCTCTATCTTTTGCTTTGCAGCATGACACCAGGGATAATTGTGTTAACAATTTATGAGACGCAGGAACAATGTTGAAAGCGATTTCAAGTGTGAACCCCTTTAGCAATACGCTTGTGAATGCAATACCAAATCTACCAAGATATTGCAATGTAATTTCACAATATTACCTCCATAGACCTCAGAAGTAGACGCCAGTAGTAGCCGAGCTCCAACACGCTTCGCTAATCCTAGAAAAGACAAGTATATAAAAGAATAAGAATTTTATTTTATTTCGGAGTTCAATGTCTGAAAAAACTGCTGAATGAATGTTCATCAGATAATTTTTTCGCCTATGCAGCCTTCCACATTTTAGTCCACTTTAGTCCCATTACAGTCCTTCAAGCTGACCGTATATTCAATTATACTGGGGGAAGGCGAACAGTCCTACTGGGAAAGTTCTTATAGACAGATGGCTCAAGGACTAAAGTTCTTTTGTCCAACTAATTTTCAAATACGTTTTCTTTACCACTTAGGCAGCAGCTGTAAATGGTCTCAAGTAATAAAAGAAGCCATACTTACCGGTAACACTTTTCTCCCTTGCAGCTTCTGGTGCTGGGCTCCAGTCCTGCCCCACTGACGTCATCGTCCTGACTGCAGCAGTGACGTTCCATGCACACCACCTCACCACTGCAGCCAATCACAGATCTCTTGCAGTGCATAGAGATCTATGTGCGTGAACATCACCGCTACAGCCAGGAAGAAAACGTCAGCTGGGCAGGACTGGAGCACTGTGCTAGAAGAGGCAGGGGAGAAAAGTGGCGAGTATGGCTTCTTTTCTTAATTCCGGCCTTTTCCCGAGTGTTTATTTAACTCAGACAACCCCTTTAAGGCTGACCACAAAGGCTCGTGGCTGACGGCCCTCTCTCCCATCTCCCTTATACGCATTCATTTTCCATCTGATATGGGGGGGGGGGGGGGGGGATTTACTGGATTCTAACAACGCTAGTGTGAAAGTACCCTTAGTGGTATAATGGTTTACCTTGTGTGTAGAGATCCCAGGTTCGAGTCCTTGGAGAGTTGTACATTTTCTTTGTAATTTTTTTTTCTCTCTTATTTAAAACCATAATCAATAATCATAATAATAAGGCCTTACTATATTGAGAATAGTGGTGTGTTTTTTTTTTATAAAACCTATTACTGTTTTATTCAAAATATGATGATTATAAACCAGTAATATTTATTAGCTTTCTAAAAGAAACTTTTCTTATGGGATAAATGTCGGGGAAAAAAAAACTTCCAAGTCTATCCCAAGATTCAGACCTGGGATCTCTACATGCAAAACTAATCACTTAACCACCAAGCTATAACATTACCCCACAGAGATGTGCGTTTTTTCTATGCTTATAAGCCAACACACATTACAGGTGTCTGTTTAATAGATTGTGTGGGAATAAACCAGTAACATGTAGATTAGCTTTCTGAGCAGATCTCAGTGTGGTGAAGCTATAGTATATAGTGATATGATATTAGTAGCACACAGCTCTGCCCTCAGACTGATGTCTAGCCCTGTCAATCAAAGGGAGGGGGGTGCTTGCAGAGCACAGGGGGTGTTACAAAGCCGTGCTCAAAGGATTCGGCTTTGACTCGTGCTCAAAATTCTCATTTGCATATCAATAAAAATGCAGATTTCTCAGCAGTCGTTTATCACACAGACAAAAGAAAGGTATTGTTTTAATCAGTATGATGAGCCCTACCAGGAAGTTTGTCTGGTTTAATAGGGTTGATCCTGGTGACAGAGCATCTTTAAAGATATGCAAATTAGCTACTGCAAGTGCCCAGGGGCAGCGAGTGTGCTGCAAATGCCCAGCTTTACTTGAACCCGACTTCTCCCCTCATTATTGTCCAGCCAGCCTTGTGGCGTTATTCTTATCTCCATTCGTGATCCGGTGCCTCCACGCATCACCGCCGGGCCTGGGCATGCATAGTACATTGTCAATTGTGGGCAGAGGCATACTGATATGCAGTGTGTACACGTGGATTAAGTAACCGGGCAATTGTGAACGCTTCATTCCCAACAATCACCTGCAGAATCGGGCTGTCTAATACAGCATTGACTCCCTGGGTCAAGGACCCTTGTGCAGAATTCTAGTAACTCAATTTGAGCCTCACACCGATAACTGCATTACTCTTCTGTCAGTAAATGTATCTAGGTGTATCAGGAGAACAAAAGAGCTATACTGTTATCCAAATTCTGCTACTCCACTATTTTACTAACAGATAACATCTTTCACTTACAGGAGAAGCGAACTGACAAATTAACTATCCATATAAGAGTTTTACTTTTGTCATAACTGCTACAGAAGTCCAATATTTAGTATTTAATGGTATACGGTACTGCTAAAATGAAAAATAAAAATGTAAACAATTTTTTTTAACACAGAGTTAAACAGGTGTCCCTTTAACGGGCTTCTGTCAGCCCACTAAACCGTTTTTTTTTTGTTTTTTTGGGTTAATAATAATCCCTACACTGCGAGCTCCCTATACATAAGCTAAATATTCATTTTTGTTCAGTAGATTTTGTTAAAAAGCAATTTTTATAATATGTAAATTACCTTGCTACCAGCAAGTAGGGCGGCTACTTGCTGGTAGCAGCCGCATCCTCCTCTCATAATGACGCCCCCTCCGCTGTGTGAGTGACAGGGCCAGGGAACGGGATCGTTCTCTGCTGGCCCTGTTTGAATTCAAAATATCGCGCCTGCGCCGTACCTGTCTTTAATCGGCGCAGGTGCACTGAGAGGCGGCCGCTCTGTCGGCCGCTCCATCCTCAATGCGCCTGCGCCGATGACGTCACATCTACACCCGGCGCAGGCGCATTGAGGATGGAGCGGCCGCCTCTCAGTGCGCCTGCGCCGATTAAAGACAGGTACGGCGCAGGCGCGATATTTTGAATTCAAACAGGGCCAGCAAACAAGCCCTTTAATCTCTGTATACTGAGAAGATGCACTACTTTCTACCTTTTTCTTGCTTTAGTAAATCATTAATACCTCTGCTTGCAACCAGTGGATAAAAGTATTCTTGCTTTTATTTAGAGGCAGAAGAACTCTAAGGACTTCATCTGGCTGAGGAATTATTACAATGTATCCAGTCAATACACACCTGTGAGCTAACACACAATAGAGTAAAATTCTCTGTCCTGACGGCTAGGGTAGTAGCTCTTACACCGATACATTGTAGCAAACTTAAGCTGTGTAGAAGTAGTACTAGGTCAGGATGCATTTTAAGCCTGTGATGATCATGGATCTTGAAAAAGGGTATGGGATTGATGCACCAAGTATTTGTTAATATAAAAACTTGATTTAAAGGGTCACTGGGTTTTCATAAAACTTTGGATATGTAAGAGACATACCTAAGGTTTTTATTATTGGTGGGTGGTCAAGTGTTGAGATAAAGAGAGAGAAGTGTTAACATAACGCACTCTCTCTCCTCGGTGCAGGAGGGGAAGAGAGACAGACTCAACAGAAAGTCTACGGGCTTGTCTCTATTCTGTCCCCCGCAGCGAGGAGAGTGATATGCGAGAACTTCTCTTGCCTCGTTCTGGCCATCAGTGGGGGTCTCAATACTCAAAACCCTTGATGCGTCTCTATGACATATCAAAAGTTTTATGGATACTCAGTGACCCTTAAAACAATCATTTTCTGACAACGCATCCCCTTTAGGCTAAATGCACACCATCAGGATGTACATTGTATTCTATAGGAATTTGAAACTTCTCCATTCGCTTCTATAGGGAGAGTAAAATTTGCATGTGGAAAATACGCACCAAATCCATGTGCAAATCCGCATCAACTGACGCAGATTGTCCGCATGGATTGCCCTGCAAACGTCTGCAGATTCTCCGCACGTAAATCCTAACGTGTGCAATTACCCTTAGGATTGGGAAATAGCCTACACCAGCAACCTGGTTCACATCTACATTAAGAACTCTGTTTCTGCTCCTGTCACAGAACAGAACAGACTTCAAGCTGTGACGGATACTATCAGAGCCTGATGAACCCCTCTGCCTGCATGTTAGGCTGGGTTCACATACCACCGTGCACTCATTCAGTGTAATAGGATCCGGCTGTTTTCCGGAATATTTGCCAGCTGTTCACCAGATAAAAAAATACTGCTTCTGGTATTTTTTTTCCATCCGAAAGTCAGCATGTATGCTGGATACAGTGACTTCCATCAATCTGTTCCTATGCTGGAACAGACTGCCGGAGTTCAAAGCGCATATGTGAACCCAGCCGTACCAGAAAAAAAAAAAATGCCCTGAATAACGCGCTATTTTTTCCCTCCAGTAATTCTGATGTGAACAGAGCTAGGATCTCTAGTGGAAGGCTGCAGAAGGACAGCAGATATGCAAATTTATATATCGTGTTATATAAAACTTACCCAACATGTTCAAGGTTCCTATCGTGTTGGTTTTTAAAGTCTTGATTGGATTATACATGTAATTTGGAGGAGAAGCGGGAGAGGCTAAATGATAAATCTGGTCCACTATGAGGAAAAACAAACATGTAAGAGACAATATTAATTCGAAGATACCTCTAAAATGATGCATTTTTATTTTATTCCTGACCACTATGCAATATACATTTTTTGTATTATTAATTCGGAACATGTTAGCTTCAACTGATTGGTATAGAATATGCTGTCTCTAAGTAATCAGTTGTGCATGATAAAACAACAGGATCCCACAGGCAATGCTCATCTTGATGACTGAAAAAATATGAAGCCCAAAGCTACACCTTCTATGATTTTTTTTATATTAAAAGACACTTGTATTCCCCATTCGATTATCATAAAAAATAATGTGGTGGGTTTTTCAGCAAAAAAAAAAAAAAAAAAAGCTGAAAAGGTTGAACTTTAACCACCTCCGGACCGCCTAACGCACATGTGCGTTCCGGAGGTGGCAGCGCTGCGCACAGTCACGCATATACGCGTCATCTCGCGAGACGCGAGATGACGCGAATATGCGCGCGCGCATGCGCAGTTCGCGCCGGCATTTCGCACAGCAGTATTTCGTCAGCAACCTGCCAGCCAATGATCGTGGCTGGCAGGTTGCTGATTTTTAAAAAATCCAATCAAAGTGCCAGATAGCAGATCATATTAGTAAATATGATCTGTTATATGGCTGCCTGCTCCTCTGCTGGTTCTTTTCGTCGGTTGGATCCAGCAGAGGAGCAGGCTTCACAATGAGTACACCAACACTACACTATAGCCCCTGATCACCCCCCTGAACCCCAATTAACCCTTTGATCCCCCCTGTCAATCACAAGTGAAAAGAAAAAAGTGATCAGTGCAAACTGTCACTTTTTTTTTTCACTGTTATTGACCGTTAGGTTTTAGGTATAGTTTAGGTCCCTTGGTTAGGTAGTTAGCGATCAGTTAGCGCCCAGCCCACCGCACCGCAGTCCGTTATTCGCTGATTAGCGTATCGCTAATCAGCATTTGTACTTTTATAGTATCTGGAAGTGATCAAAACTGATCACGGTCAGATCTATAATTGTATTAGTGTCACTTTAGTTCGCCCTCCACCCAAAACGCAGTGTTTGCCCGATCAGGCCTGATCGGTCGCCCACACGTGCGTTCGCCCACACCCGCCCCACCGCAGTGACAAAAAAAAATTTTTTTTTGATCACTGCACATTCACTTTACACGCACTGCGGCGATAAAAAAATCAGTTTTGATATTTTTTATCAACCGCAGCGGCCTCCGGTACTTCGCTAGGCCTCCCCTTTGTAAGACAGGCTTGCTTTTTTTTTCTTGGGTAGTCTCAGGGAATACCCCTAAATTTAGTTGCCCACATGTCTAACAGGGGGTATTCCTCTGAAGAG
The DNA here is from genome assembly GCF_014858855.1 of Bufo gargarizans. Taxonomy (NCBI): domain Eukaryota; kingdom Metazoa; phylum Chordata; class Amphibia; order Anura; family Bufonidae; genus Bufo; species Bufo gargarizans. The sequence continues at coordinate 212,548,334 of NC_058082.1, read as the reverse complement.
GCCTACAGGCTTCTGACCCAGTCGGATGAGGAGTGGGAACCCTCATCTGATGAATCCAGCGGGTCAGAATACGAACCTGTAGAAAGCAGTGGCTCTCTGACCCAAAGTTCGGACGAGGAGGCTGAGGTCCCTGATACCACCAGGCGTACCCGGCCCCGTGTCGCTAGACCGCAGGTTGCGCAGGATCCGCTTCAAGAGCAGCAGAGTGGGGCTGGTGCTGTCGGATTACGTGGTGAGGCATACACCAGCAGCCCAGCCCTCCCTGGACCTAGTACCAGCACTGCCGTACAACCTGGTGAAGTAGCGAGCACCAGAAGGGCAGTTGAAGCTGGTACGGTGGCACGTGCAGTAGTGACCCCGTCGCAGCTACCGCAAAGACGTGCCCGTAGAGCCCCTAGAATCCCAGAGGTGCTGGCAAACCCTGATTGGCAGTCCCCAACTTCAGCCGCACCTGTAGTTTTCCCTTTCACTGCCCAGTCTGGAGTTCGGGTTGAGACGGCTCAGATCGGTTCGGCCCTGGGATTTTTTGAGCTGTTCTTGACTGCGGAGCTTTTAGACATAGTTGTGGCCGAAACAAACAGGTATGCCACACAATTTATCACCGCTAACCCGGGAAGCTTTTATGCCCAGCCTTTCCGGTGGAAACCAGTCCAAGTTTCCGAACTTAAAACTTTTCTGGGCCTCCTCCTCAACATGGGCCTGACAAAAAAGCATGAATTGCGGTCATATTGGTCCACAAACCCGATTCATCACATGCCCATGTTCTCTGCTGCCATGTCCAGGGCACGTTTTGAGGCCATCCTGCGGTTCCTGCACTTTAGTGACAACACCGCCTCCCGTCCCAGGGGCCACCCTGCTTTTGACCGGCTCCACAAAATTCGGCCCCTCATAGACCATTTCAACCAGAAATTTGCAGATATTTATACCCCAGAGCAAAACATCTGCATAGACGAGTCCCTGATACATTTTACCGGGCGCCTTGGCTTCAAACAATACATCCCAAGCAAGCGCGCCCGGTATGGGGTCAAATTGTATAAGCTCTGTGAAAGGGCCACAGGCTATACCCACAAATTTCAGGGTCTATGAGGGAAAAGATCAGACCCTGGAGCCGGTCGGTTGCCCTGACTACCTGGGGAGCAGTGGGAAGACAGTTTGGGACTTCTTGTCACCCTTATTTGGCAAGGGGTACCATCTTTATGTGGACAATTTTTACACAAGTGTGGCCCTCTTTAGGCATTTGTTTCTAGAACGGATTGGCGCCTGTGGTACCGCGCGAACTAGTCGCGCGGGCTTCCCCCAACGGCTCGTTACCACCCGTCTTGCAAGGGGGCAGAGGGCCGCACTGTGTAACGAAGAACTGCTCGCGGTGAAATGGAGAGACAAGCGTGACGTTTACATGCTCTCCTCCATTCACGCAGACACGACAATACAAATTGAGCGAGCAACCCGTGTCATTGAAAAGCCCCTCTCAGTCCACGACTATAACCTCCACATGGGAGGGGTCGACTTCAATGACCAGATGTTGTCTCCGTATTTAGTTTCCCGACGCACCAGACGCTGGTATAAGAAGGTGTCTGTATATTTAATTCAATTGGCTCTGTACAATAGTTTTGTTCTCTACAGTAAGGCTGGGAGAACTGGATCCTTCCTCAAATTTCAGGAAGAGATCATCGAGAACCTCCTGTATCCAGGAGGTTCCGTGGCCCCAACCACCAGTGTAGTTAGCCGTCTACACGAGCGACATTTCCCCAATGTCGTTCCTGGTACCTCAACCCAACAGTCACCCCGAAAAAGATGTCGTGTCTGTAGCAGGAGTGGAATAAGGCGTGACATCCGCTATTTCTGTCCTGACTGTCCGGACCACCCTGCCCTATGCTTTGGAGAGTGTTTCCGGAAGTACCACTCACAGGTACACTATTAGCATAGGGATCATCTCACCAGGACAGGCACACAGGGCTATTAGGGCCCATTCACTCACAGCTGCTGCAAACGTCTCCTTTCGCATAACGCACTTCGCCACATCTTTGGGCGATTTGCGCTTTGCACATTGACCCATGGGGAAGGAGAGGTTTGTTCTATAAAGGTAAAAAAACAGGTAAGCAAACAGGTTAATGTTTAGTTCCAAAAGTTAAAGTTACATGTTCTGTTCCAAAGTTAATAAAATTATTGCGTTGTGGCCTGGTTTTTTCTTTTTTTTTTTTTTTACCTTCCAGGTGGACCAACCGATTGACCAGCTGCAGCACCGATGTGCATTCTGACAGAAGCATTGCGCTGCTGTCAGATTACACGCAAGTCGGTGTATGCGGCGCTGCAAGACGGGATTTTCTCCTCTGCAGTGACAGATACGTTTGCCGAGGCATACGAGCTGAGGAGGAGGCGGCGTTCCTATGCTTTGGCAAACACTTATATATATATATATATATATAAAAAAATCCCGGCAATGATTTATTCATTCACATCGATTGATGCGAATGGAGAAATCTGGTTTGCCAGGGCATACGAGCTAAGTGGGTATGGATGTAGGGCGGAGCTCCTATGTCCTGGCAGACGCCTTTCCCCTCCATTTTTTTTTTTGGCAGAGATTTTTTCATCCACATTGATCAATGCGAATGAAGAAATCTGTGCCGTTCATTTTTTTCTTTCAGCCCAGAGGCTGAACGGAAAAAAAAATCTCATTATCTGTATGCTCAATATAAGGAGAATAGCAGAAACTCCTAATGCTGGCCATACATGTAATGATTGCGGAGACCCTCAAATGCCAGGGCAGTACAAACACCCCACAACTGACCCCATTTTGGAAAGAAGACACCCCAAGGTATTTGCTGAGGGGCATATTGAGTCCATGAAAGATTTAAATTTTTGTCCTAAGTTAGCGGAAAGTGAGACTTTGTGAGAAAAAACAAAAAAAAAAATAAATTTCCGCTAACTTATGCGAAAAAAAAAAAAATTTCTATGAACTTGCCAGGCCCCTCATTGGATACCTTGGGGTGTCTTCTTTCCAAAGTGGGGTCACATGCGGGGTATTTATACTGCCCTGGCTTTTTAGGGGCCCTAAAGTGTGAGAAGAAGTCTGGGATCCAAATGTCTAAAAATGCCCTCCTAAAAGGAATTTGGGCACCTTTGCGCATCTAGGCTGCAAAAAAGTGTGACACAACTGGTATCGCCGTACTCAGAAGAAGTTGGGGAATGTGTTTTGGGGTGTCATTTTACATATACCCATGCTGGGTGAGATAAATATCTTGGTCAAATGCCAACTTTGTATAAAAAAATGGGAAAAGTTGTCGTTTGCCAAGATATTTCTCTCACCCAGCATGGGTATATGTAAAATGACACCCCAAAACACATTCCCCAACTTCTCCTGAGTACGGCGATACCAGATGTGTGACACTTTTTTGATGCCAAGGTGGGCAAAGGGGCGCATATTCCAAAGTGCACCTTTCGGATTTCACCGGTCATTTTTTACAGATTTTGATTGCAAAGTACTTCTCACACATATGGGCCCCTAAATTGCCAGGGCAGTATAACTACGCCACAAGTGACCCCATTTTGGAAAGAAGACACCCCAAGGTATTCCGTGAGGGGCATGGCGAGTTCCTAGAATTTTTTATCGCAAGTTAGTGCAATATGAGACTTTGTAAGAAAAATAAAAAAAATAAAAATCATCATCATTTTCCGCTAACTTGTGACAAAAAATAAAAAGTTCTATGAACTCACTATGCCCATCAGCGAATACCTTAGGGTGTCTACTTTCCGAAATGGGGTCATTTGTGGGGGTTTTCTACTGTCTGGGCATTGTAGAACCTCAGGAAACATGACAGGTGCTCAGAAAATCAGAGCCGTTTCAAAAAGCGGAAATTCACATTTTTGTACCATAGTTTGTAAATGCTATAACTTTTACCCAAACCATTTTTTTTTTTTGCCCAAACATTTTTTTTTTTATCAAAGACATGTAGAACTATAAATTTAGCGAAAAATTTATATATGGATGTCGTTTTTTTTGCAAAATTTCACAGCTGAAAGTGAAAAATGTCATTTTTTTGCAAAAAAATCGTTACATTTTGATTAATAACAAAAAAAAGTAAAAATGTCAGCAGCAATAAAATACCACCAAATGAAAGCTCTATTAGTGAGAAGAAAAGGAGGTAAAATTCATTTGGGTGGTAAGTTGCATGACCGAGCGATAAACGGTGAAAGGAGTGTAGTGCCGAAGTGTAAAAAGTGCTCTGGTCATGAAGGGGGTTTCACCTAGCGGGGCTGAAGTGGTTAAAAAGGGTTACCCCTCTTTTTCTTACTAATGATCTATCCTTTGGGTAGGTCTTCAGCATCTGATCGGCAGGGGTCGGACAACCAGGACTTTACTGGCCTGTGGGAAGTACTGTGCATTCTCAAACAGCTGATCGGCAGGAGTCCCTAGTCCAACCCCCACCAATCAGATGCTGATGACCTATCCAAAGGATAGATCATCAGTAAGAAAAAGGTAGATTGTTTAGGGACCTGGTCCTCTGAAATGAAATATATTTATATATTTAAATTATCAACATTTTATTTGGTATAAAAAAACATTTTGGAGAAATAAATGCAGCCACATGAAATGTGTAGCCGGTGAAGGGGGGGGGGGGGTTTCGTTAAAAATGTGCAGGAACTGAAAGTGCTGGTAAACCAATGAAACATACATAAAACAAAAGCATAAACATAATACATAAAGAAAGGATAAACTAAGCATCAAAATAGAAAAGGCTTTGAAATAAGTGATGTGCGCTAAAGAAATCGTGTGACATGGACAGGGCGCCTTGCACAATCTCTTTTTACACCCTGTAAGGGTGCACTCACACAGCTGTAGTTTTGGTCTGCGTCCAAACTGCATTTTTTGTGGACACGAATAGGCATGTTTCAATGGAGCCCTCAAAAAAGTGTGGGATGCACTGAAATGCACATGCAGACTGAAAATCGGATACAGTTGTGTGAATGGACTCTAAGATTGTTGCAACGCAAGTGGCTATCTGAATAGATCCGGAGGAGATTCCCTTCATTATCAAGGCTATGTTCACATGGGCAAAATATGCTACTGATTCGGCAGCATAAAACAAAACAAAAAACAGACTGTGCCTGCGTAAAATATATTTATATATAGTCCATCAAAAGCTTCCTATAAACTTTGTACATGACCATTATGGTTTTTTTTGGGTTTTTTTTCAGTAGCCCATATGAAAAACGCTGTGTGACATTTTACTTCTTTGAAACAGATTGGGTGGTGGTTTTCCAAACAAGGCAATGGGGAAGCAGAAACCTCACTCTTCTAAAATACTTAAGACTCAAAAAAAATAAGTGCTTTTCAACTACTAATTATGATGTTTTTGCTGTGGATTTTGCCATGTGAACCTGGCCTAACAATATCTCAGACGTCTACACTGTGGCTTTCCAGTGAATAGAGCTGAGCTATAATGCCTTACACAACCTGTGGAGAAGTGTGCTGTTGTGTCTGGAAGAAAGACCGGCTGGCCGAGAAGAACTGTGGTTCATATTCAATTTTAAGCCTTTTCCTTGGCAAACTGCATATACCCCATTCATTATCAGCTGTTCTCTAGCAATAAAACAGCTTTATAAAGTATGTACACTATATGGCCATCTGACCATGACAACAACTATACATAGACACGACAACTATACAGAATGGGTGCCAACTAGGAATGAGTGAATCGAGTCTAACAAATTATTATTATTAGCTAGAATCCTTCACTTGGGAAGGGCTGTCACCACAGGTGAAGAAGCGCCCGCCTGCCTGCTGACTGACAGGCACAGATATATCCCACCCGACCCTGACAATCTGGGTTCTGTGCTGCTGCAATGTGGGGGTCCCACACTTAATTTGAAGGGTCTACCACATTATGGCTGAAATGTACTTCTAGATGCTTTCACTTCACAATACTAGCACTTACAGTTGACTGGAGCAAAACCAGCAGATCAGAAATCTCACAAACTGACTGAGGGCAAAGTTGAAACTTCTCACAATGCCACCTGTAAAGAGGTCTTCATTACGTCCCATACTACAGTACTACCAAAGTTTGTCTATGGAGTATATGGCTGTGTGCTTGATTTTATGAAACTGTCTGCAATGAGTACGGCTGAAACCTCTGAACTTAATAATTAAGTGGGGTGTCAACCTACTTTTGACCCTATAATGATCATCTACAGAAAAGGTTTTATAGAGGTATTACTTCAAAAGGAGGAAGAGTAATGCTCCATTCACATGTCCGCAAAATGCTGTCCGCATCCGCACTTCCTTTCCACGGCCCCGCCAAAAAATAGAACATGTCCTATTCTTGTCCGCATCCACGGACAAGAAAAGACATTTCTATTATAGTGACGGCGATGTGCGGTCCGCAAAATGCGGAATGCACATGGCTGGTGTCTGTGCTTTTCATATCCGAAACTGTTTTGCTGTCTGCAGATTGCGGATGTGCAAAACACGGACATCGGCCATGTGAATGGACCCTTACTGAAAGATCCATAAAACGTCAGAGTGAACATGCAGGAATTTCTCCGGTAATGAGGATGTGTTTACCTTCAATGTAAAGTGGTTCCACCACATCATGATTAATGAGTTCAAAATTCTCGTGGCCAATCCAATGCTCCACATTCCTTTTCCTACCAGTAAAAAAATTGTCCACAACAGTAACCTCATGACCATCCATCATAAGTTTGTCTGTGAGATGTGAACCCACAAAACCAGCACCTCCAGTTATCTGCAACGACAATAGCAAATAAGGCTGTAAATGTATAAATAAGATTTAAGGCCAATGACAATATAAAATCAATATGAGCCCCAGTGGGCGTTCTTCATGACTAACAATCTTCTTGAACAACCATAAAGAAAAACAAAGGATCACAGCAGCATATCCGGTGTGTCTTTTTATTGGAAGCCTTGAGAGTGCACACACAAGAAAAGTACAACATTTCGGCTGCGCAGTAGCCTTTATCAAGTATACAAATAATAAAACTGGCAACCATAAATACTCATAAGTGGCCACTCCTATATCATAATGGAGCCAATCACCTAAAGGCTCAACTCAATCAACACATGTGCATAATTAAAAACAGCCCAAACACCGATTAGACTGTCTGCGACTCATTATAAAAAAATGTGTACCTGATCCATATTAAATGGCATCTGACCGTGCCGCGTGTGTGACGAACTGCGACCGCCGCGGCCACAATACGTCACGAAACCGTCACAGTGCCCCTAGTGGTCAATCCGCAAACAGGCCTCCCAGCCACTTTCAGCACACCGACAGTCTAACTTGAGTCCGTACAGTCGATAGGCTGAAAGCGCAGGGAGTGGACCGCCGACTGACCGCAAGTAAGCGTGTGACGAACTGGACCGGAACCACACACAGGGTAATTTAGCTGCCACCACCTTGCAATTTATGGGAGCAAGGAACCCACTATCTAGATAACAGAACCGAGTAGCTTTCTCTTCGGAGAGGCTAGGGTAAGTTTTTGCAGTGTTTGAAAACAGGCATATGGCTAGAGAAATGACTTGGAGGTAATTTTTATATATCTATATACAATACAAATTATCACGATGCACAGTAATTATAACACAATAATCAAGGAAAGTATAGTCCAATAAACAAAAGGGAGAAAAGAAAGAAAATACTTAGTTTCCGCAGAAAAGATGTCCGTTGCAGGGGTAAAGTCCAAGAAGCCTTTGTCCAGTGTAATATGCCTACAGCCCACAGGTTCTCTGGCTGAGGCCCTCTTCAGGTGTTGTTAAAAGTGGAGAACTCCTCTAGCAGATTCTAGGTCTTTGTTATAAAGGGTCCCAGAATCAAGGCGGGGAATTGAGAGTCCGCCTGCTGGGCAGGCTGTATTCCTGAGGTGAATGTCAGTTCTGAAATATGGCATGTGCCATATCGTGGGATGTCTCCGCTGTACACAAGTAACAAGCACATATTCACATTCCCCACAAAATATGGAGTTCAGGGATACCAAATATTACTATTATAACTGGTTCTATGATGGGGTAACACCATAACGTTAAAATAAACATCCAGCAAATTGAGATAGGAGTTATAGTGATGGGTTAAGTATTCAAAATTAGTCAAGTCCAGCTAAGGCCTAACCCTAACAAAAATATAAATGATTAAAGTTTAATATTACTTATAACAAACACATTGTCCATATAATGTCCAGGTCCACACCAGACCACCCAGATAACCAAGCTTTTGGGGATGTGGGAGAGAGCCCTAGGCTATAATCCCTAATACTAGGCCCTGAGCCCAGGGGCGACTCCTGATGGTGGAGGCCCCCTGTCCTCGAACCTAACTGGACACTCCTGATGTGCCCTAACAAGTAAGGTGATTAAGAGTCAGGGTCGAATGTGGCGGGCTGGTGTGGGCGTGGACAAGGAAGATCAATAACACGCAATGCACGGTGTATACAGCCCTGTTGATGCAGAGGACCAACAGGTACACGGTGCAATAAACTAAACTACAATTACAAAAGGACACCGAATGAAGGATAATCAATCATGTCACAGAACTAGTCTGTGTAAAGCCCCGACGCGTTTCCCCCACCGTATGGGATCATCAGGGGGTGGATACATATAAGATAAATCACCAATAAGGATAATAAAGCAAAGACCATGTCAGACGGGTGGAGACCCAAACAATGTTGGCATCCCTATAAAGTAGCCGTCTAGCAGGCGGTGTCACACGACATATATAGTTAAAAAAGAAAGGAAATTGGACCAGATAGTATTTCTGGGAGGTCTAGAGGGATAGGTGCAAAATCGGGCATCTTGATATAACGGGCATGTGCACCTCACATATGGCCATCAACCGTGGATATCTGTAGAGAAAAAGATAACACACGCTATATATATGCGTTCAAGTGTACACAGGTTACACACCCACTATTGTGAGACGCCTCCACCAACATCTATCAGATTATAGGAGAACACTCACTAGAGTAAGGCAACATATAGAGCACATACGTGATCGTGGTTGATGCCAAAAAAATACATATGGCAGTCTTCTAGATAGTGGTGCTCTAGACAACAGGTTGTGTTAATGTTGTCCACAGTCTGTTTGACTCACATCCAGTATGATGGGATACTAGAAAAATAGTAATAGGTAAGATCACAGCGGAATATCCAATACCCATATATAAAGTAACACCTGATAGACTAGTTACCTTTAACGGTGATCTGGATAGTGTAGTCCGGCCCCTCAGGGTCTGGCCGTCCACTAATTGAAGTACACTTAATGACAAAGGAGTATATATATCTCAGGCATGCCCAAAAAGTATCATCTCCTGGCTAGCTGTAATAAAATAGGGGTACTTACTTATGAAGATGAGTCCCTCAGATCCTATGAAGCCTCCCAGGGTCCAATACTTGGTCAGATCCAAGTAGCCCTTGATTTATACAGGTCCTCTAATTAGAAATATAATCACCTGTTCATAGGTGACCCCCTCCGGTGTATGGTTCGCACGCCTGAACTAGTGACGGCGTGCGCTCCATTGTGGAACGCACGCCGCAGGATATCCGGTTCAGCCGTCCGGATCTGACGTCATCGGGTCTTGCGTTCCAGCGTGGAACACACGGCGATCCCGGCGTCTAAATGCGGCATGACCAGACTGAGCCCTGCGTTCCAGACTGGAGCGCAATGGGCCAGATCGAATAAGGGAGCGTGAAATCCTCCCAATAACATATATATAACAACATTGAGTGGCATAAGTGCATGGCCACAATGTGTCAATGATAATTTAAAGCCGCTTTTGTAAGTCCATTGAGATGGATACATGGAGATAAGTAATATAGAAATCAACTATCTGAATAATAGAAGGTAACTTTGTTATTTAGGATTAATGCTCAGAGGGGAGTATATATAAATCTATAGATAAAGAGGATATCAAGATGGCAGATGATTAAATAAAGGGCCATAATGAGGACAAGGGGTTATTGTAATAATAGATATAGAATATATAGAGAGATGATAGAAATGACGGTGAAACATTTACTATACACCGTTTGTGATATTCAAAAAATTTTTGGGTACTTCACGCACCCGGCTCAGTCCAAAAGGATAGAAATGTCCAACCGAGCCCATATGCTGCAAGGATAAAGGGAAAGGACAGGGGAGGGACATACGGAAAAGGGAACGGGAAGGGGGGGAGAGAGAGGGAGGGGGGGGGAATTATGGATATAGCTAGCATAGGCCAGAGGCCAGTAAGTAAAACAGATTATAAGAAGCAGGAAAAGGTCAATCTTTCATTTAGGCCAAGGGGGGATTGAGACCGGAGTCTATGGATCCATTCGCTTTCTTTTTGTAGGATCCTCCTGTCCCAATCCCCTCCGCGTGGCGATGGATGTATTAATTCAAGCGCCGTGAATCGAAGACACCCTGGATCCCCACCATGATGATCGTTAACATGTACAGCTATCGGAGTAATTTCCTTGTTTTTGACATCATTGATATGTTCCAGAATACGCCTTCTGAACTCTCTAGTAGTTTTCCCAACATAGTCCAGAGGGCATGTGCATTGGCACAGATACACCAACCCCCTAGATCTACAGTTGATGAAATCTCGTACCTGGAACGTCTGGCCAGAAGTGGATCCTACAATAGTTTTGGCCGTATTCAAGAAAGGGCAGGCTTTACAACTGCCACATTTATAAATGCCTACTGGTCTACGGTCCAGCCAGGTACCTGCCCTGGCAGGTGGTGTGAAATGACTAGCTACCAACGCTACCAACACCATAAACGTTACCTGGGCACATCTTAGAGTTATGTTTGTCCTATGTAAACGTCCAGTGAATTCTGAGTGACACGATGATGTAATTTTTACGTCCGTAAGATGCATGGTCTCTCTTAAAAAGGTAAAAATCATATCTCAGATTCATGTTGCAATCTGGGAAACCTTGGTGCCGGCCTGTCTGCAGCAAGCTAGCTTACAGACCCTTATGGCAGCGACACCAAATGGCTCCCCCCAGGTGCAGTCTTCACACCTAGCTGTGATATCTCTGCAGAAAGGGGAGCTCTTTTGTCAACCTAAGGAAGCCAGCTGTAATTGCGTTATCTGCTGGGCATCTATTGACTGACTTGAACAAAAGGACTATGTTGTTTTCTGGGTACACAGAAGGAGACGCTCTGAGTAATCAAATTGTAGGTTCTGGGGCCTAGGGAAATAATTACTGTTTAATAGACCTACTGATCAATAAGGCAGAGTAATATTGATAATATTGGGAGGACAGTTCAATATTCTCGGGGATCATCCGTGACAGCGTGTATTCGCGCTCCAAGTCGCCGTCTCTTTGAATGTACTGCGCATGTCCATGACGTCACCGTGCCGCTGTCATAGCGTGCCGCCGTCCAGGATCAGGTACACATTAATATGGATCAGGTACACATTTTATTATAATGTGTCACAGACAGTCTGATCGGTGTTTGGGCTGTTTTTAATTATGCACTTGTGTTGATTGAGTTGAGCCTTTAGGTGATTGGCTCCATTATGATATAGGAGTGGCCACTTAAGAGTATTTATGGTTCCCAGTTTTATCATTTGTATACTTGATAAAGGCTACTGCGCAGCCGAAACGTCGTACTTTTCTTGTGTGTGCACTCTCAAGGCTTCCAATAAAAAGACGCACCGGATATGCTGCTGTGATCCTTGTTTTTCCTCTATTGTTCTCCGGACTACTGTGGATCTGTGGTCCCATCGCGGCTGGTGCATTCCGGGATTGGTCGACAAGGTCTGTTTGTGCTGCTCTACAACTCTTTTTGCGTAATCTTGAATAACCATAAATCACTGAAAACTATTTATCAATCTGCTGTGCTCCTCCTGTTCTATAACATGCTGATTGCATAGTCAACATCTTTCATACCACTTTTTTTGCTTCGGGCATGCAAACATTTTTGGGACAAACTAATGCAAACTGTTGTATCCGTTATGCATTGGATCACGTGTATATTTCTCTTTTTTAAAGGGGATCCATTTTTTTTACTTCCTGGATCAGTGTTTTCCCAAAAGATTTCCACTTTAGTCAACATCATTTCTACAAAGGTCTAAGTATCTATTAAACACAATAGTTTTTCTAAAAGGTTTGACTGAAACCAGGTAGATTTAATGGGGGGGGGGGGGGGGGACGACGACGACGTAGTGTGAAAGAGGTCTTATGCAGCCTACAGCGTAAAACAATGAAAAGATGCTAAATTTTCCTTTTTTCTAAAAACCGAAAAATATTTTTTTAAGATCACATATATTATCACTTTTGATTTCTTGGTTCCCCAAGTGGAAACTGATGACCTGTTGAAAAGTGTGATACGCAACCTGCTATTTTCCATTTCCAGCTTTCCTCACAAAGCACAAACTCTGTATTTAAAGACCCAGGAGATTATAGACAAAAAAAATAAAAAGGGGCGAATTGGTTTTAGGCAGGCAGTTAATCACATAGAAATACAAGGTACCGTATGCAAAGCATTATCTTACATCACAAACTGTTCATGTAGATCAGCTAGAAGACCAACTATACTCACCAAAATTCTCTTCCTGTCTTTTTCTGATAGAAATTTCACAGGAGGGTATTTCTGTGTAAAGCTGTGATTTAAAAAAGGGAAAAATCACATAATTACATCTCCGACACAACTGGAAAATCTCGCTAACATACTAATGGAAACTATATCATGCAAGTAGTTTTGCAGCTACAATATATCTGAACCACTTTAGCCATGTACATAACATAAAAAGTTAAATAATTAGGTTTCGTTTTCATCACAGGTTTGTAAAGCATATTTACATAATTTTCTTTATGATCAAGCAGATAATGATTTGTCTTTCTATACCCAGTGAAAGATTCAGTTCTGTATCCTTACCATATTGAGAATATAGGTTTTCTATGCTTAGAAAGCTAATACATCTTACTGCTTTATTCAGATTTTTTTTCTGAAAATTTCCAAAACCCACTTTTTAAAGGAGCAGTTCAGGTCTGAAGTCACTTTGTGAGGCTTACATAATAGAAACCACCCAAAAATGACACCAGTTTAGAAACTACACCCCTCAAAGTATTCAAAACTGATTTTACAAACGTTGTTAACCCTTTAGGTGTTCCACAAGAATTAATACAAAATGGAGATGAAATTTCAGAATTTCACTTTCTTGGCAGATTTTTTCATTATAAATAATTTTTTTCCACTAACAAAGCAAGGGTTAACAGCCAAACAAAACTCATTTTGTTGTATTTATTGCCCTGATTTTGCTGGACTGTTTTTTTGACACCTTGTCCCAATTGAAGCCCCCCTGATGCACGCCTAGAGTAGAAACGACAAAAAGTGACCCCATTTTAGAAAGGTTGCAGTTTTGTTGGCACTCTTTTAGGGTACATACGATTTTTGGTTGCTCTATATTACACTTTTTGTAAAGCAAAGTAGCAAAAAATTGAAATTCAGAAATTTCATCCACATTTGCCATTCCACTCTTGTGGAACACCTAAAGGGTTAACAAAGTGTGTAAAATCAGTTTTGAATACCTTGAGGGGTGTAGTTTCTTAAATGGTGTCACTTTTTTGAGTTTGTACTCTAGGGATGCATCAGGGGGGCTTCAAATGGGACATGGTGTCAAAAAACCAGTCCAGCAAAAACTGTATGGCGTTTCTTTCCTTCTGCGCCCTGCCGTGTGGCCATACAGCAGACACCGTTTTTTTTGTTTGTTTTTTTTATGGTGTTCACCTGAGGGGTTAAGTCATGTGGTATTTTTATAGAGCAGGTTCTTACGGACATGGCGATACCCAATACCCAAAAGCATTTTTGAAACCAAAAAATAAATAAAAAAATCATGTTTAAGTCTGGGAGCCATAGTTTTTTTTTTTAATTTTTTGGGCGATTGTCTTAGGTAGGGGTTCATTTTTTGCGGGATGAGGTGACTGGCACTATTTTGGGGGGCATACGCCTTTTTGATCGCTTGGTGTTGCACTTTTAGTGATTTAAAGGGCTTCTGTCACCCCCCAAAATTCATTTTTCATTTTTGGGCTAATTAAAAACCTTATAGTGCGATTTTTTAAAATATAGAGTTCTTACATTTTTCTGTGGTTTAGTTCCTTTGTTAATTTTTCTATGTTAATTACCTGGCTACCGGCAAGTGGGGCGGTTGCTTGCTGGTAGCCGCCGCATCCTTCTTTAAAAAAATAAAATAAAAATGCCTCCTCCTTCTGTTGATCGACAGGGCCAGCGAGCGCTCTCCTCCTTCGGCTGGCTCTGTCTGCATTCCAAATCTCACGCCTGCGCCGTACCGGTCTTCAGTCGGCGCAGGCGCACTGAGAGGACGCTCGGCCGCTCCTTCCTCAGTGCGCCTGCGCTGGGTGTAGATGTGACATCATCAGCGCAGGCGCACTGAGGAAGGAGCAGCCGAGCGAGGTCCTCCTCTCAGTGCGCCTGCGCCGATTGAAGAGAGATTTGGAACGCAGACACTGTCACACGGTGCCTGCTGAATGATTTCAGCAGGCACTCTGTTCCGATCACCGCCCACCGGTGATTGGAAATACAGAGGGCGTACACGGCGCGCGCCTCCTCTTCAAACAGCTGTCGGACCCCAGCCGATGTGATATTGATGACCTATCCTGAGGACAGGTCATCAATAAATATAACTTGGACAACCCCTTTAATAAAACAGACAAGTTAGGAGAGGCGACAGATCCTCTTTAAAAAAAATAATAATAATATAATATAATATATATATATATCCACCAAGCAAAAAATGAAGTAAAAAACGGGTGCAATGTCCGGGTATAGTAACTGGTGCTTACCCACTGATACGGAATAGAAAAAACGGACTGCACTCCCAAGGATCTTCAGTGAAAGAGAGTTTATTCACCCATAGGTGGCACAAGCGACGTTTCGGCTCTCACATGAGCCTTTCTCAAGCAAGGCTCTCTATATATCTCTCTAGATCTATCTATCTATCTATCTCATTTTCTCATTTTACAAACGGACTTACCTTTTTTCCAAATCTCTTATTTTTTCCCTCAATGGTGCAATGACCTGTACAAAAGAAAATACTGGAATGAAGCAAAAGACTGCCCTGAAAAGACAGATTTACCAGATCAGGTCTCCTACGCTACTAGCAGTGCTGATGGATTTGGTAAACTATTCAACATAATTAGGCCTGTTTCACATTTGCGTTGTGGGATTCCGGTCTTGAGATCTGGCAGTGCATCTCAAAACCAGGCCAAAGCAGATTCATTTTGTCCCCATTCATTGTCAGTGGGGGGCAAAACTGGTCAGGATGCATTCTATTCCATTTTGTAGAATTCTTTTGGACCGGACACAAAACCAGTGCAAGGTGTGGTTTTATGTCTGTTCATGAAGCAGAAGAAACCGTATCTATGAAAATCAATGTAAGTCAATGTTGCCAGATCCGGTGTGTTCAGTTTTGATTTAATGCAACCGGATCCAGCCGAAGCAGATGCACCTGGATGCATTAAATGGCACAGATTTGTTTAATTCTGGTTTTAAGATCCTCTGCTGAATCTTAAACCGGAATGCCACAACGTAAGTGTGAAGCAGGCATCGTCGAGTATCAGTATCTCCAGGGGAGGAGTGGCACTGCAGTCTGTAGGAAATGTGAAATACCGGTAAATAAATATAATCCTTTTTTTTTTTTTTTTTTTTGGAGGGGGCTACACAGTGAAAATTGGTTGCAAATAATTATCCCTATCAATGTGTCATCTTCTGACCAGTCCATAAATGACAGTCAACAATACTGAATCAAGTTCTCAATTTATCAATTTATAAAAAATGATGTACGTATTAAGTGTCCATTCCCACGTCCGTATGTATTTTGCGGATCCGCAAAACACGGACACCTGCAAGGTGCGTTCCGCATTTTGCGGAGCGCACATCACCGGCACTCTCATAGAAAAAGCCTTTTCTTGTCCGCAATTGCGGACAAGGATAGGATAGGTTCTATTTTTTTTGCAGAACGGAAGTGCGGATCCAGGGGTGCGGATGCGGAAGCGAAGATGCGGACAGCACATTCCGGCCCCATTGAAAATGAATGGGTCCGCACATGTTCCGTAAAATTGCAGAGCGGATGCGGACATGTGAATGGACCCTAAAACAAATTTATTATATTAATTTGGTTTCAAAAGTCAATCACAATCAAACGTGTGTATAGTAATGATATTCTGTTCGTTCTGAGGTACACTTGGGTATTGTCAAAGGAACATTGGCAAAACCTCCTTTCCCTTGATCCTAATTTCTCTCTTATTGCAGTGAAAAACAGGAAATGGATAAAGACATCTTCTCTGCGTTCTAGGATCTCAGCCCTGTCACCCCTCCTCCTCCGCACTCTCCTGTGACAAGCTGTACGACAAGTGGCAGGAGCACCAAAATTGCTACGTCTGCGGCTAGTACAAGTGATGTTCAAAAGACTTGGCGAGATATGAAATTGTGCACAATCGAGAGAGAATAAAAAGGTATAACCATCTTAAGCTACAGTTAATGAGTTCCTGAAATAGAAGAAATATTCTCTAATTTATACGGCCATCCTCTGTGAGAGCGCTGCGTTCCATCACCACATAGGGCTGACATTTCAAATGAAATTGCATGTTGGAATTAGAAGAATTCAGAACAGAACAGTTTTACCATAAATGCTATGTAAGACACAGGAAAATAATAGAACAGACCTCTTCTATTTTCTTTTCCATTTTCTGCTCCCCATTCTCCTGGATTGACCTGCTGAGAAGAAATAAGTAGGTAGGTCAAGACAATCGTGGGTGAAGGATGAAGCTCTGAAGGCTGTCATACCAATACGCCTTAGACTTTTCCCTCCCTTTCATCAGTGCTGTGAATGGCGCAGACAGCGCAGCGATGCTGCTTGTGCCTGAAATGACCAATAACAAAGCTCCTTACATCAAGGAGCTTTGTCATTGGTCGGTTTGAGCAGGCAGCTGGACCATTCGCCACACCGCTCTGAAGTGAGGAAGAAGAGTCCTTCAAGCATTAAGAATCCAAATATCAACATGACATTCTTCCCATAGGCACTTGTTCCATATTTTAATCTAGGGTGCCCAATCCTAGAATATGTTGTCTTTTATAAAAAAAATAATTGAAAATTGGGGGTCTAACACGCACAACTCCCACTGATCAGCTGTTTGAGAAGGTACTGTAGCTCCTGTACAAGCACAGCTCCTTATATTGTGCTTGGTATCACACTTAGCCCCATTCACTTCAATGGGGCTCAGCTGCGTCTAGGCCACGTGACCGATGAACATGTCCTCACTTAGGGAAAGCTGCGAGAGGTTCATGGTCCTGCTGCCGTGGCATTTGCCTTCTCGAACA
Source organism: Bufo gargarizans (assembly GCF_014858855.1). Taxonomy (NCBI): domain Eukaryota; kingdom Metazoa; phylum Chordata; class Amphibia; order Anura; family Bufonidae; genus Bufo; species Bufo gargarizans. Next base: position 212,530,998 of record NC_058082.1, on the reverse strand, counting down.
GCTGATCAGCAGAGGTCCCTGGGGTCGGACCCCTGCCGGACAGATACTGATGAACTATCCTGAGGATAGGTCATCAATATTAAAATCTTGGAAAACCCTCTTAAAGGGTTTCTGTCACCTAAAAAAATGGGTATTAAGCTGGCTGACATTAGCGATGTTCTAATGTCAGCTAAACATAACTATATTAGTGCCATCTCACTGCCTAAAGCCTTTATTGAGAAAAATTACCGTAACTTTTATAATATGCTAATGAGCCTCTAGGAGCGGGGGGTGGGGGGGTTCCACCTGCTCCTGGAGGCTCAGTTTGCCCACTTCTTTCACGCCCTTCTTCTATTGATTGACAGGGCCAGGGCAGCGCTGCTCTCCTCCCACCGACTGTGTCTGCAGTGTAAATCTTGCGCCGTTCAGTATTCGGCGCAGGCGCAGTGAGGGAAGGATGCTCGGCGGCTGCTGGCTTCCTCACTGCGCGAGATTTACACTGTTGACACGGCCAGCGGGATGAGAACAGCGCTGCCCTGACCCTGTCAATCAAGAGAAGAAGGGCGTTAAAAGAGGTGGGCAAACGGAGCCTCTAGGAGCAGATGCAACGCCCCCCCCTGCTCCTACAGGCTAATTAGCATATTATAAGAGTTTGTTTTTCTCAATAACAGTGGCAAAGAGTGAGATGGCACTAATAGGCCTCTTTCAGACGGGCATTGCGGGAAAATGTGCGGGTGCGTTGCGGGAACAAGCGCGATTTTTCCGCGCGAGTGCAAAACATTGTAATGCGTTTTGCACTCGCGTGAGAAAAATTTTGCATGTTTGGTACCCAAACCCGAAAGAAGTTCGGGCTTGGGATCGGTGTTCTGTAGATTGCTATTATTTTCTCTTATAACATGGTTATAAGGGAAAATAATAGCATTCTGAATACAGAATGCACAGTAAAATAGCGCTGAAGGGGTTAAAAAATAAAATAAAAAAAATTTAACTCACCTTAGTCCACTTGATCGCGAAGCCGTCATCTCCTTCTGTCGTCTGTGCTGTGTGGAGGAACAGGACCTGTGGTGACGTCACTCCGGTCATCACATGTTCCATCACATGATCCATCACCATGGTAAAAGATCATGTGACGGACCATGTGATGACCGGAGTGACGTCACCACAGGTCCTTTGACTGCAATCAGCAAAGAGACAGGAGAGACGCCGTTTACGCGAGCAAGTGGATTAAGGAGAGTTAAATTATTATTGATTTATTTTAACCCCTCCAGTGCTATTGTACTATGCATTCTGTATTCAGAATGCTATTATTTTCCCTTATAACCATGTTATAAGGGAAAATAATAATGATCGGGTCTCCATCCTGATCGTCTCTTAGCAACCGTGTGTGAAAATCGCACCTTGCTTGCGGATGCTTGCGATTTTCACGCAACCCCATTAATTTCTATGGGGCCTGCGTTACGTGAAAAACGCACAAAATAGAGCATGCTGCGATTTTTAAGCAACGCATAAGTGATGCATGAAAATCACCGTTCATGTGAATAGCCCCATAGAAATGAATGGGTCGGGATTCAGTGCGGGTGAAATGCGTTCACATCATTCATCGCATCCGCGCGGAATACTCGCACGTGTGAAAGGGGCCATATAGTTATGTTCAGCTGACATTAGCACATCGCTAACGTCAGCCAACTTAATACCCATTTTTCAGATGACAGAAACCCTTTAAAGACTAATCACAGGTTTGTATCATGACCAAGACAGGTATCGCTTACAGTTTTCACAGACATGACTGAAATAACCTTACCTCATGTTGACAAAGTTTCCCCAAACAGCTAAAGAGAAAAAAATAAAATACATTAGAGATATAAAAGTACAACTCAGATATTCAGTAAGTACAAGTACAGTAAGTACATAGCATAACCCCAGAAGAGATATTTCTTTTGGAGACACTTCCAGGAACAGACAGGTCATATTGTCCTCTGCCAGTCTCAACAGAAGTAATGTTTCCTTGTTCAAATCCAATACCTAATAAATCAACCATGCTGAGAAGCCTTTTAATGAAACGCAGGAGCTGTGTACTTTTGGATAACCCTTTCCAATCCAATTCTAATCATTGGTCCAAATAACAGCATTAAAAGGGTATTGCCATTTGGCATATCAATAGGACCACTCTTCATTCTCTGCCATGGGACTTCCAAAAATAACTGAAGGTGCCTAATTGAATTTATCTAAAGACTTCGGCCCCTTTCACACGGGCGAGTATTCTGCGCGGATGCGATGCGCGAGTTGAATGCATTGCACCCGCACCGAATCCCGACCCATTCATTTCTATGGGGCTGTTCACATGAGCGGTGATTTTCACGCATCACTTGTGCGTTGCGTGAAAATCGCAGCATGCTCTATTTTGTGCGTTTTTCACGTAACGCAGGCCCCATAGAAATGAATGGGGTTGCGGATGCGGTGCGATTTTCACGCACGGTTGCTAGGAGACGATCGGGATGGAGACCCGATCATTATTATTTTCCCTTATAACATGGTTATAAGGGAAAATAATAGCATTCTGAATACAGAATGCATAGTAAAATAGCGCTGTAGGGGTTAAAAAATAATAATTGAACTCACCTTAGTCTACTTGATCGCGCAGCCAGCATCTCTTCTGTCTTCTTTCTTTGCTGTGTGCAGGAACAGGACCTGTGGTGACGTCACTGCGGTAATCACATGGTCCGTCACCATGGTAAAAGATCATGTGATGTATCATGTGATGGACCATGTGACGACCGGAGTGACGTCACCACAGGTCCTGTTCCTGCACACAGCAAAGAAAGAAGACAGAAGAGATGCTGGCGGCGCGATCAAGTAGACTAAGGCGAGTTCAATTATTATTTTTTAACCCCTACAGCGCTATTTTACTATGCATTCTGTATTCAGAATGCTATTATTTTCCCTTATAACCATGTTATAAGGGAAAATAATACAATCTACAGAACACCGATCCCAAGCCTGAACTTCTGTGAAGAAGTTCGGGTACCAAACATGCCGATTTTTCTCACGCGCGTGCAAAACGCATTACAATGTTTTTCACTCGCGCGGAAAAAAAAAAAATCTAGCATGTTCCCGCAACGCACCCGCACCTTCTCCCGCAATGCCCGTCTGAAAGAGGCCTTAGTATAGCCACTGAGATATTCAATAAAATGTACCTGTATAGCGCAACCTGCTGTTTGATTATTATTTTTTGTCCACCTTAGGCTACTTTCACACTTACGGCAGTGTGATCCGGTGGGCAGTTCCATCGGTTTTATCTCCGGCGAAAAAAACTGAAGACTTGCCGGAATGCCGGATCCAGTCCTTACGGTCTGCGCATAAAAATGTGGAAAAAGATACAAGACGGATCCGTCTGTCCGCATGACAAGCGGAGAGATGGATCCGTTCTCGCAATGCATTTGCTTTCAGTCAAATTCAGATCGGCGGATCCGGTAGGCAGTTCCGACAACGGAACTGCTTGCCGGATCACACTTCCGCAAGTGTGAAAATAGCCTTACCGAGGTGGTCACACATGCTCAGTTTACAGATAACCGTATCCGTTTTTGCGGTCCGCAAATTGTAGAGCCACAAAAGAGCTCAGTCCTACCATTGTTAAGCCTCATCCACACATCAGTGTCTGCTCAAATTTGCGAGAAGGTGGTCAGTGATGTATCTGTAAAGCTGTCCGTGAAGGATCCATGTTGGGTCCTTGTGTCTGTGTGCCATCCGTGTTTCACCGACACTGAACAGCTCAAAAATAATTTTCAAAGCATTTCTTCCTAATGATCTGTGAAACATGGGTGCAACACGGATGGAATCCGTGGTTTTCATGTACCCATAGACTAATGGGCGTGATAGAGCATGCATCCTTTCTAACAACATAGACCCACGGCCCATGTAGGGGACGTGTGCTGTCCGTGGAGAACACGCACAGCACACCGACGTGTGAATGCAGCTTTGGAAAGATTGTCAGGTTCTATATAATGTCTGATTTTAATGTTTTCATCAATCGTCACATAACCCTTTTAAACCAGATTTATCAACGGTGGCTTTTTTTTTTTAAGTCACAAAAATTGTCACACTCTTAGTTTTGTAAAAGAGTGGGGTAGAAAGCACATTATCATCTCAAGACAGAATCAGAGACATGTGCTGCCTGTGTTCTCCAAGGACGGTATACGTGCCTTTCAGCTTTTAATCACTTTGATAAGTGATGATGATCCCAACTCGCCCATTAAAACCTATGGGTCCATGATGAATCACTGACGCAACACGGAAGGCATCCATGTTTTGCCAGTGGTTTCTCACTGACCAATGGTAGGAGATGCTCTGGAAATTATTTTTTAGCTGAGCAGTGTTTCCGTGGAATATGGATGACACATGGAGAGCAAAAAATAACAGACACATGGACCAAACACAGATTCTCCACAAATAAAACACGGATGGGTTTTCAATCCGTCAGACATGAAAATGTGAACGAAGCCTTAGACTCAATGATGGACCAAATTTATGAACAATTATTAGACAGATAAATTTGGCACAAGTTACAGTAATGAAGCTCCTGCAAAACGGACTACAAAACTTCCCCTCATGGAGAATCTCCCCCATAGTGTTTAAAGGCTATGTACACCTTTGGAGTCAATATTTTTTTTATGATTGCATTTAACTTATTTTTGGCTAAAAATCATATTTTCATTCGGCCTTTATTAAAAATATTGAGCTGTCCAGTCACAAAGGGTTAACAGTTTTTCTAACTGTGTGACTGGTACTTTCACTTTGTGCCATCATCTAATTACCCTTATCTCTAAATTACGAAGAGGTCATAAACACTTATTTAAAGGGGTTGTCTCATCATAGTTGTCTCGCACCTATATTGAAAACGGAGGCCCGCAAGTGAAGGAGGACACACTGCGCATTTTCTATGAATGATTGCGGGGGCAGCGCATGAGCGGTACGCTCCCATTCACTTCGATGGGGAGCCAGCTTGGTAGTGGCCAGACCAGAGACCTCCAGCCACCACCTTGCAGGGCTCTGTTCTCTATATAGGTGCGGGTCCCACCTATAAGACAACCCCTTTAAGCCACATGCTTATCAGTAAGAGGAGAAATGAGGTATAATTAGTTTTTTAATGTGAGAGAGCAGAGAGATAAGGAGTCAGTCTGCTCCTCGGATGACGGAAAAAACAAAAAATCCACAGGCAGCAAGTAGAGCATGTCAACGCTGTATAGAAAAAAGGATTCAATATTGTCAATAAAGACCAATTAACAAAAAAGATTTTTAGCTCAAAATAAGTATAATGCAATAATAATAAATAAATAAATAAATAAATAAATAAATAAAAAGTCCCCAAAGGTGTACATAGCCTTTAAATCAGCGAGTGCTCAATTAGATCTGTTTCATGTGAATCAACTGGATCCACAAAAGGTCGAAATCCTACACATGGTGGCCAATATGGAAAAGATTTTGTAGGTAAAACTGTATTACCTTCAAAATAGTGCAGCTTCTAATTTTCATGTACAGTAAGTATAGTAGTAATGCAAAGCCGAGAAATCCATGTTCCCAGTGTTTGCATATGTTTTGCTTTTAGAACAGTGTGCTGCTAGATATACAGTTTTTTTGTATGTCAGAGATAGTAGTGTGCACCTGCACTTTATTACATATTGTTTGAAAGTTCTGGTTTGATACTTCTTGCATTGTACATATAGGGAAGTGGCTGCCTCAATTTGGACTATGCAATCCTGCCCATTTGCCCAAGGCTTTTAAAAATGAGTATACTGCAGCTGGATCCTACACTGCCCTGAATGTTGGAGGCTTAAAGGCTATGTACACCTTTAGGGGCATTTTTTATTGTATTGTACTTATTTTGAGCTAAAAAAAATAAATCATTCAATAAGTCTTTATTAACAATATGGAATCCTTTTTCTGTACAGAGCCAAGATGCTCTACTAGCTGCCTGTGGATTTTTTGTCTTTTACGTCATCTGAGGAGCAGACAGACTTCTAATCTCTGCTCTCTCACATTATAAACATTATAGCTTAGTTCTTATCTTACTGATAAGAACGTGGCTTAAATAAGTGCTTATGACCTCTCAGTAGTTTAGAGATGAGGCTTATTAGATGACCAGCACAAAGTGAAAGTACCAGTCACACAGTTAGAAAAACAGTTAACCCTTTGTGACAGAATGGCTCAATATTTTTAAAAAAGGCCAATTGAAAATATGATTTTTAGCCCAAAATAAGTTAAATGCAATCATTAAAAAAATTGACTGCAAAAAGTATACATAGCCTTTAAAGCCCAGGAGACGCAAATACTGATATGATAGATTCCCAACTGCAGAAGCCACCTTGTCTTTGTTAGATGGGCCAGACAAGATTCTGCTAAAAATGTATTCAAAGAGCTTCAAATTTTCATATATATTAAGTATAGCAGTAGGCAATTTAGAATAATTCATGATGTTTGGGCATGGAGCATGGTTCTGCTACATACAGTATTTGTTGGCTATTGCATGCCAGGCAAGGTAGTGTGCATCTGTACTTTATTATACTGTACATTGTTTTGAGGTGCTGGACTAATTCTTTTTTTTTTTTTGCATTCTTCAAAATAGTGAAACCGTTGTGCACCGAAGGTTTGTCATATGTGGGTGCCATAATGCCTGTCCTTAAAGGGGTTCTGCACTTTCATTTAACTGATGATAGGCCGGGGTCCGACACCCAGGACCCCCGCCGATCAGCTGTTTGAGAAGGCAGCAGCGCGGCCTTCTCACTGTTTACCGCCGGGATCATCAGTTAAATGAAAGTGCAGAACCCCTTTAACCTAAAGATGTCTCATCATCTGAGAACATCTTGTATTTTAAGCTGCAGCTATGGAACAGTTTAAAGGTTTGTCAGGTCAATGAACTGGCAGGTTTAAAAATAGACGCTTGTGATGACAGCTCTCGCCCACATAAATCATTACCTCCTCACCATATAAAGGTGAAACAGCAGCCAACCTTTAAAGGATAGCCGTCATATTTATTTTTTTATTTGCTAGTTTATTAGAGCTAGGCATGTATACCTGAGTTAGTCCGTCAATGATTGTCAAAAGATCTGTAATTACCTTATAATAACAGCATTCATTAATGTCCCCTGTCCCTTTCCACTGCTCCCTTATAAGACAGTTGCTATGGCTTGTCTGTCTCCAGCTAAGACTGGAAGATGGAGGGTCGCTCCTTCACACTGCATGGCTGCATTAGGCTTCAGAGTGAGGAGGCGTGTCTCTCAGTAATCCAATCTGATTGGCTGGCAGGAAGCTGCTGGCTACAGCAAGTGTGTATGTGAAGTGAGGGAAAGCAGTTTTGGCCTCAGAGGAGCCATCTTGAGAAGATCCTCATATTGTAGGATTCAAAACGGCTGTAACTAAGGGGAAAACTCAAGGAAAATGGTGGTATGTGAAGAACTAAAGATTGCTTTATGCATAATGCTGCTGCTGCAGTAACATATGCTAAAATAGATTTTTTGATGACAACATGACAGTTATCCTTTAAAGCTTTGGCCTTGGTGGCGTTTTAAAACAGGTTAATATGCAACAGCATATTTTTTGGTGAGTATTTTGCATAAGTATTTGTAGGTCAAAGCCAACAACAGTTCCAGAATACAGAACAGGGAACACAGAAGAGGGACAAATATTTCCAGAGTCTCTCTGTTTTGGACCAGCTTCTAGTTTTGATGACCAAATACTAATGTAAAATACTTGACAAGTTGTTGGATGAAAATGGTCCGAAACTGGAAATTTTAACGCCCAAAGCTGCACCAGGGAAATCATGGCAACAACCATGGTTATATATTTTTTTTTCTACATGGCTACAGTTATGAATGGAGGTTGAGGCTAATCTGCAGATGGCTATATGACTTAAAGGGGTTAATCAAGCTAGGACATTACGGCATAATGATATGCTATTAATGTATCCACCTCTGGGACCAGCTCCAATCTTAAGAATAACACCCCGAAGTGAACAAACTTGTCAAGCAAGGTTTAGGGAAGGGTCTCGTTCTTTGAGATAGGAGCAGGTCGCAAAAGGTGGGACTACCCCCACCTATTCAACATTTACGGTATATCCTATTGATTTAATATGCCATAATGTCCCACATGGTAGTACCCCTCAATAGCACAGTCACCTTTACCTTATGGCATCTAACTTAGCAGGGAGTCTAAAGAAAACTAAAATGTATAGGGTGGTATTTATTAAGATTGGCATTCTGTACGTGCGTGCTAATCGTGGCATTTGTCCTGCTGGCGAGAGACGAGCCACGATTATTAAGTGTACAGGGACTGATAAAGGTGTGACATATTTAAAAAGCTGTACAATGTAAATAAAGGAAAAGATTTACAAAGAAAATCAACATTTTATATAGATTTAAAATAGATGCCTTATGAAAGGCATGTAGAGGTGTCTCATGGCATCCCAACACCCAGTCCCTAGTGTGCATGAATGACCACTGACAGATAGCAAAATGCTGTAATTGGCAGTCCCATAAACTGTGAATGGAGAAGTAGGTACACATGCGCAGTATAGCTCCACTCACACAGAGCCGGGGGGTCCCATCAGTTGGCCCCCAGCGATCATACTTTTATCCCCTATCATGTAGATACAGGATAAATGCTGTTAGCCCTGTTAACTTTCTAGCTATTGATGGTGGTAACTATTCCTTGGCATTTCTAAGATTCACATAAAATACTTAAAGGCTATGTAAACCTTTGGTGGCAGTTCTTTCTATTATTGCATTGTACTCATTTTGAACTAAAAATCATTTTTAAAATTGGTCTTTATTTTTAAAAATGAGCCGTCCTCCCTGAACAACTTTGATTTTATCTTAGTAGCAGGACCTGTATTTTCACTCTGTTCTGTAAGGCACCTGGCCTGACAGGCTCCTTATCTCTGACCCTAGAAAAACTCATTAAAGCTCAATTCCTATCTTACTGATAAGCAAGTGGCTTATTACACAAACAAATTATCTGACCAATATCTGTACAATCAGACCAATTTATTGGTGTGTATAATAAAAGATCTGTGCGTGTAATAGGCAATCTGATCAATGATTGGTCAGAAAATCTGTCAGATAACCTTTTAGTGTAATACAGCCCTTAAATAAGTGTCATTGACCTACTAAGAAATATACAGATAAGGGTTATTAGATTACAGCCCAAAGTGAAAGTAGCATCCGCACAGCTAGAAAAATGGTTAACCCCTTTGTGACAGAAAAGCTCAATATTTTTAAATAAAAACTAATTGGAAAAAAAAATAATTTAGGCCAAAATGAGTAAAATGAAAAAAATAAATAAAAAATTGTCCGAAAAGGTGTAAATAGCACTAACTTTTCACACAGCTTTGCATAAATCAATAGTACAAGCGACCACAAGACACTTTGTAATATGCCTTATCATTGAGAAATGTCTAGTTCTCAGCTGGTTACCTCTCCCTTCCCTTTTTGCTTTTCACTTTGTCTCACTTCAGCAAGCGGCTTTTATCATGTAGAGAAAGTTAATACACGGCACATCCATATTGCCTCCTTTGCTCGTTTCCATGGTAACAGACCACCCTGCAATCCATCAGTGGTGGTCGTGCTTGCTTGCACACTATAGGAAAAAGCGCAGTCTCTCTGGTGGTTGGGACTGTGGAAGCACACATAGACTGGTGCTTTTTCCTATCGAGTGCAAGAATGGCTGGATTGCAGGGTGGTCGTAACCATGGAAATGAGCAGTGTATAGTGTAATGGAAAAATGAATCCACCCAGCAATGGAAGCAATATGGACAAGTCACAATACATTAGTAGGTGCCTTGTATTAACTTCCTCTACATAATGAACGTTATTTGCTGAAATGAGACAACCCCTTTAAAAGGTGGTCAAAACAGACGATTCCAACCAAAAAGAAAACACTCGTCTGGCGAAATTTTTTAACGAGTGTTTTAGCCAACTGATGACAGACCATTATCGTCTGAAAAGGAGTTGGACGTGTTTAATATTTTTATCCGATAGTCTGACGAAAGATCCTTCATGGACAAAAAGATCTATCTTTGATAGAACATTCCCAGAAAGATCTTTCGTCCATCACCTGGTTTCACTGAACATGTGAGGCCAGTTTGAACAACTGTAATGCCAATTCTGACTAAAGTGTGTATGGCCATGTCTGCGAAATGAACGTTCACCAGGCGATTGATGGTTCAACTTCTATCTAACGCGTATGGCCAGCTTTAATCCCATCCAAGACAGAACAACTCTACAGGAGGATTATATTACATATGTCAATACAAGTCTATAGAGAGGGGGGGGGGGGGGGTGAGCAGGAGCACACACAGACAAGACTGCTGGAGCTACATGAACTGAGATATAAACTCCCTAAGTGCTTTATTCACAACCATACAGATCAGCAGGGCGGTGGAGTTGAGGCTAGTTTTAGATGGAGACAATATCTTAAAATATTATCCATTAATATTGTGTAATGAATTTATTAGCTTTCATATAAATTTATAAAAGTTAGTCATAAATATATACAGTACAGACCAAAAGTTTGGACACACCTTCTCATTCAAAGAGTTTTCTTTATTTTCATGACTATGAAAATTGTAGATTCACACTGAAGGCATCAAAACTATGAATTAACACATGTGGAATTATATACATAACAAAAATGTGTGAAACAACTGAAAATATGTCATATTCTAGGTTCTTCAAAGTAGCCACCTTTTGCTTTGCACACTCTTGGCATTCTCTTGATGAGCTTCAAGAGGTAGTCACCTGAAATGGTCTTCCAACAGTCTTGAAGGGGTTCCCAGAGATGCTTAGCACTTGTTGGCCCTTTTGCCTTCACTCTGCGGTCCAGCTCACCCCAAACCATCTCGATTGGGTTCAGGTCCGGTGACTGTGGAGGCCAGGTCAACTGGCGCAGCACCCCATCACTCTCCTTCATGGTCAAATAGCCCTTACACAGCCTGGAGGTGTGTTTGGTGTAATTGTCCTGTTGAAAAATAAATGATTGTCCAACTAAACGCAAACCGGATGGAATAGCATGCCGCTGCAAGATGCTGTGGTAGCCATGCTGGTTCAGTATGCCTTCAATTTTGAATAAATCCCCAACAGTGTCACCAGCAAAGCACCCCCCCACCATCTCCTCCATGCTTCATGGTGGGAACCAGGCATGTAGAGTCCATCCGTTCACCTTTTCTGAGTCGCACAAAGACACAGTGGTTGGAACCAAAGATCTCAAATTTGGACTCATCAGACCAAAGCACAGATTTCCACTGGTCTAATGTCCATTCCTTGTGTTCTTTAGCCCAAACAAGTCTCTTCTGCTTGTTGACTGTCCTTAGCAGTGGTTTCCTAGCAGATATTCTACCATGAAGGCCCGATTCACACAGTCTCCTCTTAACAGTTGTTCTAGAGATGTGTCTGCTGCTAGAACTCTGTGTGGCATTTGGTCTCTAATCTGAGCTGCTGTCAACTTGCGATTTCTGAGGCCGGTGACTCGGATGAACTTATCCTCCGCAGCAGAGGTGACTCTTGGTCTTCCTTTCCTGGGGCGTTCCGCATGCGAGCCAGTTTCTTTGTAGCGCTTGATGGTTTTTGTGACTGCACTTGGGGACACTTTCAAAGTTTTCCCAATTTTTCAGACTGACTGACCTTCATTTCTTAAAGTAATGATGGCCACTCGTTTTTCTTTACTTAGAATTTGTTTTATGGCAAGAAAAAAGCAGCTAACAGTCTATTCAGTAGGACTATCAGCTGTGTATCCACCTGACTTCTCCACAACGCAACTGATGGTTCCAACCCCATTTATAAGGCAAGAAATCCCACTTATTAAACCTGACAGGGTACACCTGTGAAGTGAAAACCATTTCAGGGGACTACCTCTTGAAGCTCATCAAGAGAATGCCAAGAGTGTGCAAAGCAGTAATCAAAGCAAAAAGGTGGCTACTTTGAAGAACCTAGAATATGACATTTTCAGTTGTTGCACACTTTTTTGTTATGTATATAATTCCACATGTGTTAATTCATAGTTTTGATATCTTCAGTGTGAATCTACAATTTTCATAGTCATGAAAATAAAGAAAACTCTTTGAATGAGAGGGTGTGTCCAAACTTTTGGTCTGTACTGTATGTTCTATCAATCTTAGGCCCTTATTTATTAAAATAAGCAGGATGTTCCAGAGGGGATAGATAATCAGTTCCAAACTCTCCCGTCCCTTATACTAGGTATATTTCTTTCCATTTAATGGCGCTACACCGAGAGTGGTTTCTGCTGTAGGATACACAAAGGATTTTGTTGCGGACAAAATCCTCAGTGTAAACCTACCCTTATGCTGCTCAAAGGCCCTTAGTTACAATGCCTGAAACTGTGTTGCACATTCTCAGTCATAAGTTCCTCCATAAAAGACCAGAGAAGGAAGCTCACCTCTGAGCATGTCTACAGTCATCTCAGAACTGTTGGACAGAAGAGGAAGACAGGAGTTATCCGGGAACAAGTAACTTTTCATAGGTGTCCACAGCCTGCCTCTTCTATGGAAAGAATCATTCCTACTTTGTGCCTCTCTGGTACTGTGTGTCGGCTCCCGTGTGTCCATCTTCAGGTCTGCGGCTTGTTTACTTTGTCCCTGGCACAGGCATGATAATCTTCTCCGCTGCAGTCAACAACTGGCTTCAGAGGTGAGGTGTCTCTTGTGGATAAGTCACCACCGAATCCATCCATTGGTTACAGCAGAGGAGAGGATCAGGTCTGTGCCAAAAAAAAAGTAAACAAGCCACGGTCCAGAAAATAGATACACCTGAGCCAGAGCTATTACCTGGATAGCAGGTAAGTAGAAATCTTCTTATAGTGGAGGCTGGCTGCAGGCACCTGGGAGAAGTTACTTATTCCCACACAACCCTTTCTTGGCCAGCACTGAATATAACAGCTGCACTTTTTACATGTATCTTTTATTTCCATTTAGACTGGCACATGATTCTCTGCATTCCCAGGTCATACATATAAAGCTTTTCTAATTTTTATTTTTTTAAGGAGCTCTGTGTGCTTTTATTGTGTCCAAAAAGATAACAAAAATAATATAAATTATATATTTGATAGATATGCTAATTAAACTTAGATGAGTCCTGTCCCTGAGACGAGTTCAGCATGAAGTAGCCAAGCACCGCCCTGCATCTTCAGAATCTCCTCCTTGCTCCCCGTCACAAAACTAGAGCGCCGTAATCTGGCGATGCGCAAGCTGGCGCATGTGCAGTGTCGGCATAATGTTCCTTCCCTGTGCTGACATCAGCTTGCGCATGGCGAGATTACATCGCTCTAGCTTTGTGACGACGGGGAGCAAGGAGGAGATTCGGAGGCTACAGGGTGGTGCTGGGCTCATTCATGCTGGACTTATCTCAGGGACAGAACTCATCTAAGGTTAATTTGCATATCTATCAAATCGTTTTTTTTGTATTTTTTTACACAATAAAAGCACACAGAGCTATGGGGACTGGATATTGTGGGTGTGCTAGCAGCTATCTAGCAGCCCATATCCTTAGCTCTATTCACTTTTTTCCTGCAACATCTCAGTGTAGATATAACACTGTCTGAAAGTCTGTGGTGTTTTCATGCACAGATCTCAGGACCCAAGCTGTGAGCGTGAGTATCTCTTGATGTGGATGCAGAATGGGACCCTGTTTTAAGAGGTCATTCCTGTGGGGCAGAACCCAAGGATCCGCAATAGTTAGCTTCTGGAGGAGGGAGAACCCACTTCTTTTTGGCCAGTAGGGGGTTTTTCGGCCTGGAGGATCTTCTGAATTACCTTCGGAATTGGGGGAAGAGGAGGAAATGCATAAGCTAACTCCCAGTCCAAAGATAGGGAAAGAACGTCTATTTTCCAAGGATCGTCTCTTGGGTTCAGAGAACAAAATATTTTAAGTGTTTCATTTCTTCTTGAGGCAAACAGGTCTATTGTTGGAGAGCCCCACCTGTCTGTTATCATGTTGAATACTTCTCGATTCAATGACCACCCTGTCTGATCTATTCTCTGCCGGCTGAGATAATCTGCTTCTTGATTTAAGGAGCCCTTGAGATAAATCGTTCCTCCCTGGTGTAGGAGGTATGCAACTGTAGTCATGTCGTCCGATGGAAATCATCACGTGAAGATACTAAGAGACCTCAAAGTGGATTTTAGTGTCTCCCAAACAGCTCTCAACTCGCGCAAATTTGATAACTGGTTATTTACTACTTTGTCCCAAGTACCTTGGTAATAGCAGTCTCCAATTTTTGCTCCCCAATCTGTTCTGCTCATATCTGTCAGGATCATTATAGAGGGAGATTTGTTCCAAACTACTCCTTTGGTTAGATTTTGTGCAATTGTCCACCAGGAGAGAGATGTTTTTACCTAACCAGGTATCAGTAACTTCTGTTCTAGCGATCTTAGCTGTTTGTCCCATTGTTGTAAGATCCAGACCTGCATGGTGCGATAGTGGGATTGACACCATGCTACCGAATGAATACTGGGAGGTTAGAAAACCCAGTATGCTCATTGCTTCTCTTATAGAGCAACTCCTTCTCTTTTGGAACAGTTTGATCTTCTGTCTGAGGGCATATATTTTGTCCTGGGAAGGTAGGTTGTCTGTTTCTGAGAGTCCAAGACCACTCCCAGAAATGTTACACTTGTAGAAGGTTGGAGACAGAATTTTCCTGGGTTCATCACCCAACCTAAGTCTGTCAGACAGGATAAAAATATTTTTAAAATCGGAAGTTAAATGATCCACTGAGTCGCCGATTACCAGAAAGTTGTCTATGTTATGGTCTTGGGGCTGAGGAAATCCCAAAAGGCAGTGCTGTGAATTTGTAATGAAGAATCTGATCCCTGATTGCAAACCTTAGGAACTCCTGGTAACTGATGAATAGGAACATGGTAATATGCGTCTTTTAGATAGACTGTTCAAAAAACTGCCCCTAACTTTATTAGTGGAATGATGGATTTTAACCTCTTAAGGACATAGGGCGTACAGGTACGCCCTTGTGCCCTGGTACTTAAGGACACAGGGCGTACATGTACGCCCTGTGTATTTCTGATCACTGCCGTGCGGCTGGCAGTGATCGGAACCCGGTGCCTGCTCAAATCATTGAGCAGGCACCTAGGCTAAATGCGCGGGGGGGTCCTGTGACCCCCCCATGTCGGCGATCGCGGCAAACCGCAGGTCAATTCAGACCTGCGGTTTGCTGCGATTTCTGCAGTTTCTGATCCCCGCGGTCCCTGACCGCGGGGATCAGAAACTTTAGGATTCCAAAAATGTTCCTGCATCCCTCCCCCCTGCACCCCTAAGTTATTTGAGCACGGTGGGAGGTGCAGGGGGAGGGTTGCGGGCGGTGCGGGAGGCGGGCGGTGCGGTAGGCGGGATCGCGATCCCCCGCCCGCCTCCCCTTGAATAATCGTTGGTTTCTAGTGGGTATACCAGGGTGCCAGCACATTGCTGGCACCCTGGTATAAACGGCTGACATCTGTGCTGCGATGTCAGCCGTTTAACCCTTTCCATACCGCGGTCCGTACGGACCACTGTATGGAAAAGGTTAACAGCGCAGGGAGCTCCCTCCCTCTCCCATCGGGGGGCTGCTGTGCCTTTGCAGCCCCCCGAATGGAGAGGGAGAGAGCTCCCAGGCAGCCCCCCCAGAGCCCCGTCCTTACCCTTCCCCGTCTGCGCAGTTCTGACCATAACTGAGCAGACGGGGAAGGTTCCTCTCAGGCGTCCTGCTGTCCATGGTGCTGAACAGATCTGTGCTGAAAGGCATAGATCTATTCAGACAAAGTGTAAAATACAGTAAAGTACTATATATTGTACTGTACTGTATTATACAGACATCAGACCCACTGGATCTTCAAGAACCAAGTGGGTCTGGGTCAAAAAGAAAGTGAAAAAAAGTGAAAATAAAGTAAAAATCAAAAAACACATTTATCACTGATTAAAAATAAAAAAAATTAAATTCCCTACACATGTTTGGTATCGCCGCGTCCGTAACGACCTGATCTATAAAACGGTCATGTTACTTTACCCAAACGGTGAACGCCATAAAAATAAAAAATTAAAAAACTATGATGAAATTGAAATTTTGCCCACCTTACTTCCCGAAAAAAGTTAATAAAAGTGATCAAAAAAGTTGTATGTACTCCAAAATTGTAACAATCAAACCGTCATCTCATCCCGCAAAAATCATACCCTACCCAAGATAATCGCCCCAAAACTGAAAAAACTATGGCTCTTAGACTATGGAAACACTAAAACATGATTTTTTTTGTTTCAAAAATGAAATCATTGTGTAAAACTTACATAAATAAAAGAAAGTATACATATTAGGTATCGCCGCGTCCGTATCGACCGGCTCTATAAAAATATCACATGATCTAACCCCTCAGGTGACCACCGTAAAAAAAAAAAAAAAACGGTGTAAAAAAAGCAATTTTTTGTCATCTTACTTCACAAAAAGTGTAACAGCAAGCGATCAAAAAGTCATATGCACCCCAAAATAGTGCCAATAAAACCGTAATCTCATCCCGCAAAAAATGAGACCCTACTTGAGATAATCGCCCAAAAACTGAAAAAACTATGGCTCTTAGACTATGGAGACACTAAAACTTTTTTTTGTTTTAAAAATTAATTCATTGTGTAAAACTTACATAAATAAAAAAAATTGTATACATATTAGGTATCGCCGCATCCGTGACAACCTGCTCTATAAAATTACCACATGATCTAACCGGTCAGATGAATGTTGTAAATAACAAAAAAAAAAAAAACGGTGCCAAAAAAGCTATTTCTTGTTACCTTGCCGCACAAAAAGTGTAATATAGAGCAACCAAAAATCATATGTACCCTAAACTAGTACCAACAAAACTGCCACCTTATCCCGTAGTTTCTAAAATGGGGTCACTTTTTTGGAGTTTCTACTCTAGGGGTGCATCAGGGGGGCTTCAAATGGGACATGGTGTCAATAAAACCAGTCCAGCAAAATCTGCCTTCCAAAAAACGTATGGCATTCCTTTCCTTCTGCGCCCTGCCGTGTGCCCGTACAGCAGTTTACGACCACATATGGGGTGTTTCTGTAAACTACAGAATCAGGGCCATAAATAATGAGTTTTGTTTTGCTGTTAACCCTTGCTTTGTAACTGGAAAAAAAATATTAAAATGGAAAATCTGCCAAAAAAGTGAAATTTTGAAATTGTATCTCTATTTTCCATTAAATCTTGTGCAACACCTAAAGGGTTAACAAACTTTGTAAAATCAGTTTTGAATACCTTGAGGGGTGTAGTTTCTTAGATGGGGTCACTTTTATGCAGTTTCTACTCTAGGGGTGCATCAGGGGGCTTCAAATGGGACATTGTGTCAAAAAAACAGTCCAGCAAAACCTGCCTTCCAAAAACCATATGGCGCACCTTTCACTCTACGCCCCGCTGTGTGGCCGTACAGTAGTTTACGGCCACATATAGGGTGTTTCTGTAAACGGCAGAGTCAGGGCAATAAAGATACAGTCTTGTTTGGCTGTTAACCCTTGCTTTGTTAGTGGAAAAAATGGGTTAAAATGGAAAATTAGCCAAAAAAATGAAATTCTCAAATTTCATCCCCATTTGCCAATAACTCTTGTGCAACACCTAAAGGGTTAACGAAGTTTGTAAAATCAGTTTTGAATACCTTGAGAGGTGTAGTTTATAGAATGGGGGCATTTTTGGGTGGTTTCTATTATGTAAGCCTCGCAAAGTGACTTCAGAGCTGTAGTGGTCCCTAAAAATTTGGTTTTTGTAAATTTCCGAAAAATTTCAAGATTTGCTTCTAAACTTCTAAGCCTTGTAACATCCCCAAAAAATAAAATATCATTCCCAAAATAATTCAAACATGAAGTAGACATATGGGGAATGTAAAGGCATCACAATTTTTAGGGGTATTACTATGTATTACAAAAGTAGAGAAACTGAAACTTTGAAATTTACAAATTTTTCCAAATTTTTGTTAAATTAGGTATTTTTTGGTGCAAAAAAAATATTTTTTTTTACTTCATTTTACCAGTGTCATGAAGTACAATATGTGACAAAAAAACAATCTCAGAACGGCCTGGATAAGTCAAAGCGTTTTAAAGTTATCAGCACTTAAAGTGACTCTGGTCAGATTTGCAAAAAATGGCCTGGTCCTAAGGTGTAAAAAGGCTGTGTCCTTAAGGGGTTAAAGATTCCATCCTGAACTTTCTGTATACGATAAATATGTTTACACTTTTTAAATTTATTATAGTATGAAAGGAGCCCTCTTTTCCTCACTAGAAAAAATGTTGAGTAGAAGCCTTGTTCTCTTTGAGAAAGGGGAACAGGAACTACTATTCACAGTGTTATCAAATCTCAAACTCCTTGCAAAACATTATCTTCTGGGGGGGAGAAATAACAGTAGAAAACTATTTTGTATCCTGATCATATTATTTCTAGGGCTTAAGGGTTTGATGTTATATATTCCCAGGGAACTAGAAAATTCTGCAGTCTCCCCCCTATTCTGGCATCATTGTCTGTCACCAGATATAGGCCTTTCACACTACTGTATGGCTATTTCAGTGTTTTGCGGTCCGTTTTTCACGGATCTGTTTTTGTTTCCGTTGTGTTTCCATTTAGTTTTTCCGTATGGCATATACAGTAATTACATAGAAAAAATTGGGCTGGGCATAACATTTTCAATAGATGGTTCCGCAAAAACAGAACGGATACGGATAACATACGGATGCATTTCCGTATACGTTCCATTTTTTTTGCGGACCCATTGACTTGAATGGAGCCACGGAATGTGATTTGCGGGCAATAATAGGACATGTTCCATCTTTCAACGGAACGGAAAAATGATAATACAGAAACGGAATGCATACGGAGTACATACATTTTTTTTTTTTGCGGAACCATTGAAATGAATGGTTTTGTATATGGACCGTATCCTCCACCCCCCTTTTGGGTAGCTCCAGTGGCTTGATTTTCCCTTGCCCCTGTAGGACTTGTCCGGACTAGAATAGGGGCGAAAAGGAAATTTCCTTTTGTATGGCCCATCTTCAGGAAACCCTTTTTTTTTTTTAAATCGGCAGCTTTCTCCAGAAACGTATCAAGAAATGGCCCGAAAAAGTATTCTCCTGAGAAGGGGATAGAGCAAAGCTTCATTTTAGAAGTCTTATCCCCCAACCAGGATTTCCTCCAAAGAGCTCTGCGTGCTGCATTTGATAAGCTCTCATCTCTGGCAGAAAATCTAACAGATTCTGCAGATGCATTTATTAGAAGCTATTATTTACTCCCGTGGAGTTTTTTTTTTCTAATGTGATTTTCTAGCTCATTCAACCACAGATACATGGATCTAGCTACTGACGTGGCAGCTATATTAGCTTTAAGACTCCCATTATTTCCGCAAAAGGCTATATATGATTTTCGTTCCATCAGGTCTCTGAGTTGAGACGCAACTTCAAATAGCAAAGAGGTCTTTTTGTTTACTTTAGCCACTTGAACATCAATTTTCGGAACATTGTCAAATAATTTGGATTCAGAAGGATTGAACAGCAGACAGTTCATAAATTCTTTGTAAATGCCCAGCCTTTTCTCAGGATTAGACCACTCTTTCATAATAATTTCCTTAATGTTCTCGTTTATTGGGAACACTCTGGCACGTTTAACTGTAAGTCCACCAAACATTTCTTCATGTATGGAATGTGCTTTCTGGACTTCCTCAACCCCCATGGTAGCACGAAGTGCCTTTAAGAGGTCATTCATTTCATCAGATGAAAAGTAGAACTTCCTATTTCCCTCTGATACCTCTCCCATAGAGGTTTGTCATTAGCCTATTGCTTGGAAGAAGATGCGTCACCTCCCATGCATTCAGAATCCGAAGAGGACACTGCCCTCATTTTTGGTCGCTTAGGGGGTTGAGGTCCCTGGGTCGTCTCTGTCATAGTGGACACAGAGGACTGAATTTCTTCCCGAATCATAGTTCTGAAACCGTCCAGAAGCTTCTCACGAATAATATTAGATATGCAGTCCTTGCAGAGTTTTTTTTTTTTTTTTTACAGATGACTCAGGTAATCTCTTGAAGCAAGAGGTACATTTTAGAGGGTTTTTAGCTTTCTTCGGTGCCTCCTTTGACTGAGGATATGAAAAAACAACCTGGTCAAGAGGAATTTTACATAGAGTATGGTGGAGACACCCATGTGCAACCCCCCCCCCCCCCCCCCCCAAAAAAAAAAACCCCACAGATGTAGATACATAAAAACAGATATCCCACAAGGGGAACTTACAGGAGGCAGTGCTGGGGCATCAAGCTCCCTAGGACTTTGCAGCTCAGGGACCGACATATTGAGACAGTGGAAGTATCACTCTACTCACTCAGACCTCAGATCAGCGTATGTCCGTGGCTCCCTGCTGTTCTTTTATCCTGCTGCCACTGCCTCCCGCTCCTGTGAACTTCCGGGTCGTACCACATGACCGCCATGACCCGGAAGAGACGTTGTGCGTCTTCAGTGTGCCTGCACGCCGGCCGCGTTACCAGCTCAACCCACAGGGGGAAAGAAGGAGCCAGCAGCCTGGGAGCAGGCTCCGGAAGTACCAGAGCGAGCCCTCCCGATTTCCCCAGCCCAGTATTATCATGTGGCCGCCAGCGGACAGGGGGCTCAAAGAAATGAAATGAGCTTAAGGTAAATAGGAGACCGGTCCTACAGGTCTCCCAAGAAAAACTAAAACAAATTTCCACTTCATCTCCCTGACGTGCAAGGAGACTCTTCTCTGCCGCTGGCCTCAGTAGGAACAGGAAACATTGGGAAATGGTGATGGGAGGGGGCAATTTAACCTCTTCCGTGTTCCTGCCCCTACAGAGGTCAGGGGTCAATCTCCTTGTGATGCCGTCATGGTGATGATATGGAAACCTATTTTTAATATAAGAAGATTGACAACTATCATAATCCATATCACTCTGCCTTTACAATTTACCTGCTTACTTTATCTACCGACTACCCAATTTTGTGGACCTGATCAGCTATACAACATATTATACGCTACTGGAAGGGTGTGGCGCTTCTCTTTTGGGAGGTATAAACAAAAACGGAAATGGCGTAACTAATGGTGTATGAACCCATCCTGCAACTTCATCGCTCACTCCTTATCTATTGTCCTCACACGTAGGGCCCTTTCACATGTCGGTAGTGTATTGCGGATCCGCAATACACCCGGCCGGCACCCCCCCCCCCCCATAGAACGGTCTATTCTTGTCCGCAATTGCGGACAAGAATAAGACATGTTCTTTTTTTTTTTTTTTGCGGAGCCGCGCTCCGGAAATGCGTATGCGGAGAGCACATAGTGTCCGCAACCGTTCCCGATATTGCAGAACGGATGCGGACCCATTTGCGGACGTGTGAATGGCCCTGTAGTCTGATATCTACGTTGTCACCCCAATAGCTGCCTTCCTTTTTAGCCTAAATTTCTGCTTTCCACCCTATCCATTTTTTCAATAACGAATACCTCTATTCCACTGGCGCATCCTGTTTCTATTATCTTTCGGATTAATTATTCCTTAAGATTTGATTAACCCTCTCTTTTCTAACCCCCATCTTTTACATGCATAAATGCAGAAGCTAGAACTTTGGTTTACTGACTCCACAGCCCTGCAGGTCAGTACCTCTCTGTAGTGTCCTCCATGATCCTGGGGCTGCTTCTGAGTGATTAAGAGAAGGTTAGGAAGCAGATTCTTCTCTACTTTCAGTTTGCAATGGATGAGAGTTAGTCTGTACCCACCAGTTCTGGGAAAACAGCAAACTAGAGACAGAGCCTGCAGATGGAAAAGTGCTAAAAATGCCAGATACAAGTGATATAATGGGGGTCATTATGTAAGACCGGCTTTTCACTCCCTTCTTTGATAGCTCCTGCACTGGCAGAGGAAGCTGCAAATTTAGTCTGTGTCCTTGATTGGAACCCACACCAACCACTGACAGGAGTAGTTTTCACTTTGCTTTTAGGCATAAATGTTATTAAATTTTCCTGGGGTGATGTCCCTGCCACCCGCAACTAGTGACAATGGCATAAAAATGCCTGTGCGACAAAATATATTAAAAGTCGCAAAAAAGACGTCTTGCAACATATGCGGAACAATTAATTTCAATCTGCCACATACAATGCTGTCTTGACACCTTTTTCTGGGAAGTCTTTATCACTTACTGACTCCAATTAGGATAATGGAATCAACACCTTTGACCCCATGCTGGGTATAATTACCAGATGTTGATTCAGTTACATACAGTACAGACCAAAAGTTTGGACACACCTTCTTATTCAAAGAGTTTTCTTTATTTTCATGACTATGCAAATTGTAGATTCACACTGAAGGCATCAAAACTATGAATTAACACATGTGGAATTATATACATAACAAAAAAGTGTGAAACAACTGAAAATATGTCATATTCTAGGTTCTTCAAAGTAGCCACCTTTTGCTTTGATTACTGCTTTGCACACTCTTGATGAGCTTCAAGAGGTAGTCACCTGAAATGGTTTTCACTTCACAGGTGTACCCTGTCAGGTTTAATAAGTGGGATTTCTTGCCTTATAAATGGGGTTGGGACCATCAGTTGCATTGTGGAGAAGTCAGGTGGATACACAGCTGATAGTCCTACTGAATAGACTGTTAGAATTTGTATTATGGCAAGAAAAAAGCAGCTAAGTAAAGAAAAACGAGTGGCCATCATTACTTTAAGAAATGAAGGTCAGTCAGTCCGAAAAATTGGGAAAACTTTGAAAGTGTCCCCAAGTGCAGTCACAAAAACCATCAAGCGCTACAAAGAAACTGGCTCACATGCGGACCGCCCCAGGAAAGGAAGACCAAGAGTCACCTCTGCTGCGGAGGATAAGTTCATCCGAGTCACCAGCCTCAGAAATCGCAGGTTAATAGCAGCTCATTAGAGACCAGGTCAATGCCACACAGAGTTCTAGCAGCAGACACATGTCTAGAACAACTGTTAAGAGGAGACTGTGTGAATCAGGCCTTCATGGTAGAATATCTGCTAGGAAACCACTGCTAAGGACAGGCAACAAGCAGAAGAGACTTGTTTGGGCTAAAGAACACAAGGAATGGACATTAGACCAGTGGAAAACTGTGCTTTGGTCTGACGAGTCCAAATTTGAGATCTTTGGTTCCAACCACGTGTCTTTGTGTGACGCAGAAAAGGTGAACGGATGGACTCTACATGCCTGGTTCCCACCATGAAGCATGGAGGAGGAGGTGTGATGGTGTGGGGGTGCTTTGCTGGTGACACTGTTGGGGATTTATTCAAAATTGAAGGTATACTAAACCAGCATGGCTACCACAGCATCTTGCAGTGGCATGCTATTCCATCCGGTTTGCGTTTAGTTGGACCATTATTTATTTTTCAACAGGACAATGACCCCAAACACACCTCCAGGCTGTGTAAGGGCTATTTGACCATGAAGGAGAGTGATGAGGTGCTGCAACAGATGACCTGGCCTCCACAGTCACCGGAACTGAACCCAATCGAGATGGTTTGGGGTGAGGTGGACCGCAGAGTGAAGGCAAAAGGGCCAACAAGTGCTAAGCATCTCTGGGAACTCCTTCAAGACTGTTGGAAGACCATTTCAGGTGACTACCTCTTGAAGCTCATCAAGAGAATGCCAAGAGTGTGCAAAGCAGTAATCAAAGCAAAAGGTGGCTACTTTGAAGAACCTAGAATATGACATATTTTCAGTTGTTTCACACTTTTTTGTTATGGATATAATTCCATGTGTTAATTCATAGTTTTGATGCCTTCAGTGTGAATCTACAATTTTCATAGGTCATGAAAATAAAGAAAACTCTTTGAATGGGAAGGTGTGTCCAAACTTTTGGTCTGTACTGTATTTATTCCCAGAATTCTTGTACAATCACTCAGAATTGAGAAAGCTCGTTAGAAGAACGAGTGAAACGTTTTGAAGAAATCTACAGTACGTCGAGTTGCCTTGATTTATTATTTACAGATATACCATGACCTGGATAAATGAGAACCTTCACAGACAATTCATTTCAATGGGTCCGCAAAAAAAAAAAAAAAAAAAACCTTATGCATTCCGTTTCCATATGTCCACTCCCAAAAAAAAGTCCTATTATTGTCCGCATTACAGACAAGGATAGGACTGTCCTATTAAAGGGCCAGCTGTCCCATTCCGTCAAATAAGGAATGCACACAGACGTCATCCGTATTTTTTAGCGGACCACAAAATACATACGATGTGCATGAGACCTAATTGCTATCCTAATTTACACATTTATAAAGCAGTTATACATCTCCAGGAAGCAATCGGACTACGTTGCCAAATAATAATACCTTCATAGACACTGAGAGAAGACAATCTGAAAAGTTAGCGCACTTAGAAATTTTCAGCTGGCATCCATCTCACTGCTGACTAATAATAAAAAACATAATAAGGATCCTGAGAAAAAAAGTGCTCAATTGACAGCTCATTTATGTGATATAAATGATCCACAGTACCTTTTTTCATCTGGTTATGGTGCTCCAGAAGCAAGCGAGCCTTGATCCTTTTCTGTAACTTGTAAAACAGCAGAAAATGCCCTTTTATTCTTGTTCTTGTCTTATGCCAATTCGTTTGTTCCTCTTTTTTCCTCACTAGGAATAATGTTGAGTCACAGCTGGACTGACGTTCTCCAGGCCATGGAACATCATTCCCCATTCTTATGAGATTCAGCACAGGCTCTGTTCACTTTCACTTGCAGTGCATGCCCAGTGAATAGTGTACAGTATCTGTACGGCCTCATGCACACGGCCATTGGGCCCATTCACGTGAATAGGTACGCAATTCTGGAGATGAGGAACGGAGTCACGGAATGGAACACAGGAAGCACAACTTGAATGGGTCCGGCCCGCTGCACGGATGTAGTCCGTGCATTGGGGGCCGCAATTGCGGTCCCCAATGCACGGAACGGCAGCACAACGGCCGTGTGCATGAGGCCTACAAGTGAGAGCGCTCTCACCTTGCTGCGCATGTGCAGTGAAGTGCTGAATCCAGGGGTTGTATAGCACTATTCACTGGCCATGCGCCATAAGGAGCCCGAGTAAGATCTCGTGAAAACTGGGGATGACGTTCCCTGGTCTGGAGAATGTCAATCAAGCTGCTGGGAGAGGATAGTGAAAGCCTGACTTCTAGGAGGTTGGCGCTGGCCTCCTTGACTTCAACAAGCTAAGTATCATACAGAAAAACAAGAATAAAAGCATATTTCTATGGATTAACAAGTTACACAAAGGAATGAAGAACCACTTCTCGAGCACAAAATCCAGATTAAAGGGAAACTGCTCACAGTACCTATCAGATTAACAAGCTGTCAGGTTGCCTTTAAGGCCTCTTTCACATGAGCGTGACGGATTAGGTCCGGATGCGTTCAAGGTGCGTTTAGTGAAACTTGCACCATTTTGCAAGCGAGTTCAGTCAGTTTTGTCTGCGATTACGTTCAGTTTTTTTCCGTGCGGGTGCAATGCGTTTTTCACTAAAGCCCTATTCACTTCTATGGGGCCAGGGCTTCGTAAAAAACGCAGAACATAAAACATGCTGCATTTCACGCAACGCAGAACTAATGTACACAGACCCATTGAAATGAATGGGTCAGGATTCAGTGCGGGTGCTCTGCATTTACGTCACGCATTGCACCCGTGCGGAAAACTCGCTTGTGTGAAAGGGGCCTAAGACTGGTATAGCATACTGGATACTCACACTGGCATGCAGTGGGCATAACTACAATGTAATGGTCTTGGTCGCACTAACTGGGTTTGTTACTGGAAGGATTTGTAATAAAGATACTTTCATATCGGGCTTATGAAGTGTAGAAACAATGTATCGGAGCAGAACAGTAGCATACAATACAGTAGGGCGCTGGCATTGCTAAGGCTACTTTCACACTGGCGTTTTGGCTTTCCGTTTGCGAGATCCGTTCAGCGCTTCCGGTGACGGAACTGCTTGTCGGATCACTCTGCCGCAATTCTGAAAGTACTCTTAGTATCTCCTCCATGCTTGTGTAAGGCCAGTTTCCTCCAATTAGGGCAGTATTTCTTGGACTGAACACAGCTCCACAGCATGCAGCAGATCTACTGAACTGTAGTCATGGCTAGTGTTGCGCGAACTTATGTTTTCAAGTTCGGCGTACAAGGTTCGGGTTATCTAAGAATTCAGTTATGGATTCCGCTACCACGGATCATAAGTTATGGTCTGTGGTAGTGGAATCCTGAATGGAATTCTTAGATAACCCAAACCTTGTACACTGTACTTGAAAACAGATCGCTCATCCCTACTCATGGCATTATGCGAGTAATGCTCAGTAGACCAGCAGTAAGATGGGACTTCGAAGCATCTTTACGATGAGTTCACTTCAGAGACCAGTGTTCAGTCTGGGAAACATGCGCCACATAGGAGAGGTATTTCCTGGTCTGAACACTGCTTCTCTGAAGAGTATAACACGGATCTACTGAACTGTAGTCATGGCATTAATATGAGTAAAGTTCAGTAGACCAACAGTTAGACAGGATTTCACAGCATCATAAATCACTAAGATAAGTTCACTTCAGAGACCAGTGTTCAGTCTGGGAAACATGCGCCACAAAGGAGAGGTATTTCCTGGTCTGAACACTGCTCCTCTGAAGAGTATGCCGCAGATCTACTGAACTGTAGTCATGGCATTAATATAAGTTCAGTAGACCAACAGTTAGACAGGAATTCACAGCATTATAAATCATTAGGGTAAGTTCACTTCAGAGACCAGTGTTTCCCAGACGGAATACACTTGTATACAAGCCGGAGGAGATATTGCACAGGAGAGTTGGATCAGGACTCAGCAGACTAGAACAGATCGTCATCATCGTAGAACAGTTGAGCAAAAATATGCTGCCTGCGTATTTCCCATTGAACACAAAAGTAAAGAGTTTTCAATGGCTTTAAAGCATATTCTGGGGTGTAAGACAAGCGTCATACGAACATGGCCTTACGGTGCAGCTCCGATACATTGTTTCCCACACAATGGAATAGCGGAACTGAGACTATAGAATCGTGGTACCAGCCTGGGTATACAAGGTTGTGTAGCAGCACTGGTATGTTATCATACAGGACACATTATACATAAATCAGGGATACCATATGCTGCTGGTAATCACATGCCATGTCCTGGGAGACATGCAGTCAGAAAAAGCCTATATTATAGATAGGCAACCCCTGCCCCTACCGATGACATCTACCATTTAATGCAGTGCCACGCTTTGTGTGGGCACACTTTCCTCCTGGTTCAGGTACTTCATATAAGTCCTGAGGAGGATTCATACAGGCTATACCCCAGGTAGGGAGGAGTGCTTAGCCGCCAGCGCGGAGATGGAAAAACTTCCAGCATGGCAGCTCCAGCCCAGTGAATGGAAAAAAGGGGGCATTGTCCTCTCCAGTCCAGGACCTCCTCCACTCCTGGCAGTGTGCACAGCAGCTCCATGCCATCTCATAATGCCAGGGCCACACAGGTCTATGTCACTGCCCTGTGCCAGCTGTCAGCACTGCTGCCCCTGGCACTAACCACCACCTGGACACTAGGGGCGCCTGGCAGTGCCCTGTCACAGAAGGCGGTGGGTACACTCAGCAGAATACAAGGCGGGTAGGGGCCACCTGCTCTGTGACCAGAATACACCTCACACTGCCCCCACCTCAGGGCCCGGGCTGACTTGTAAGGAATGAATGGGCGAACGGGCACTGCACTCACAGGCTACATAGGCGATCAAGGCGAGAGCAATGAGCAGCTTCATCATCCGTCTATTGATTGCAGTCAGGAAGCGACGCATTCGGCTTTTTACCATCACCAGCCGGACCGCGTTCCGTACCCGAACTCGGAGCTGGGGACATGGAACCCGGCGTCACGATTAAACCCCGGGAGGAAGGATGAAGGCCAGGATAGGGGGACTAGCGTGAGTTCCTGCCCGGTCAGGACACCACGCATGCGCACAACTGTACCGCACTTCATCCACTCTCGATACAGGAAGAAAAAAACACAAGCAAATAAGAGGAGAGAGCATGCGCGCCGCTGACTGGCGTCCGCTGATCACGTGATAGGACGTTAGGCCTCAGTTATAGGAATAGCTTTACCTAGCAACACCAAGCTGTAGTAATGTGCGCGGCGGGCACGTCCATTCTGGGCGCACTTTACATGACTGCTGGATTTTATTTCATGTTATAATATTCGGGCGAGCTGCAGCACACAAAGTTATGTAGACTGTCTAAAAGGAAATCTGGCTTTGTTGCCCGTAACAACTAATCGCAGCCCAGCTTTCATTTGACCCCTAGAGCATATCTCTCAACCGTCCTATATCCGGCGGGACAGGCCCGGGTTTCGATGGCTGTCCTGCGGTCCTGGAACGGCTGAGGTATACCTTACTCTAAGGCTCCATTAGCACGTCCGCAAATGGATCAGTATCTGTTCCGCAATTTTGCTGAACGGGTGCAGACTCATTCATTCTCTATGGGGACGGAATGGATGCGGACAGCACAAAGTGTGCTGTCCGCATTTACAGAGCGCAGCCCCGATCTTCCGGTCCGCAGCTCCGCAAAAGATAGAACATGTCCTATTCTTGTCCGCAGCTGCGGACAAGAATAGGCATTTCTATAGGGGGTGCCTGCCGGGTGTGTTGTGGATCCGCAACACATCACAGACGTGTGAATGGACCTTAAGCTGTCTCTGCCTCCATAGGGCGCTCCCCACTTCAGCTGAGCTGCTGGCGCCTCACACTGTGCTCCTCCTACCCAGCCCAGTAGCGCCATGTGTGACTGCATCTTACCTGCTGCTGGGGAGCACAGGGCAGTGGCGGATCCAGAGCCTGGTCTTGGGAGGGGCACTTCCAGATTATTTTCTGTCCGCCACCACAAAACAATGGTGCTTATAGAACAGACTACACAGTGTAGCGGTATACTGTATATTGTGTGGCACAGTGTAGAGGTATACTGTATATTGTGTGGCACAGTGTAGAGGTATACTGTATATTGTGTGGCACAGTGTAGAGGTATACTGTATATTGTGGCACAGTAGAGGTATACTGTATATTATGTGGCACAGTGTAGAGGTATACTGTATATTGTGTGGCACAGTGTAGAGGTATACTGTATATTGTGTGGCACAGTGTAGAGGTATACTGTATATTGTGGGGCACAGTGTAGAGGTATACTGTATATTGTGTGGCACAGTGTAGAGGTATACTGTACATTGTGTGGCACAGTGTAGAGGTATACTATATATTGTGTGGCACAGTGTAGCGGTATACTGTATTGTGTGGCACAGTGTAGCGGTATACTGTATATTGTGGGGTACAGTGTAGAGCTATACTGTACATTGTGGGGCACAGTGTAGAGGTATACTGTACATTGTGTGGCACAGTGTAGAGGTATACTGTATATTGTGTGGCACAGTGTAGAGGTATACTGTACATTGTATGGCACAGTGTAGAGGTATACTGTATATTGTGTGGCACAGTGTAGAGGTATACTGTATATTGTGTGGCACAGTGTAGAGGTATACTGTATATTGTGGCACAGTGTAGAGGTATACTGTATATTATGTGGCACAGTGTAGAGGTATACTGTATATTGTGTGGCACAGTGTAGAGGTATACTGTATATTGTGTGGCACAGTGTAGAGGTATACTGTACATTGTATGGCACAGTGTAGAGGTATACTGTATATTGTGTGGCACAGTGTAGAGGTATACTGTGTGGCACAGTGTAGAGGTATACTGTACATTGTGTGGCACAGTGTAGAGGTATACTATATATTGTGTGGCACAGTGTAGCGGTATACTGTATATTGTGTGGCACAGTGTAGCGGTATACTGTATATTGTGGGGCACAGTGTAGAGCTATACTGTACATTGTGGGGCACAGTGTAGAGGTATACTGTACATTGTGTGGCACAGTGTAGAGGTATACTGTATATTGTGTGGCACAGTGTAGAGGTATACTGTACATTGTATGGCACAGTGTAGAGGTATACTGTATATTGTGTGGCACAGTGTAGAGGTATACTGTGTGGCACAGTGTAGAGGTATACTGTACATTGTGTGGCACAGTGTAGAGGTATACTATATATTGTGTGGCACAGTGTAGCGGTATACTGTATATTGTGTGGCACAGTGTAGCGGTATACTGTATATTGTGGGGCACAGTGTAGAGGTATACTGTATATTGTGTGGCACAGTGTAGAGGTATACTGTACATTGTGTGGCACAGTGTAGAGGTATATTGTATATTGTGTGGCACAGTGTAGAGGTACACTGTATATTCTGGGGCACAGTGTAGAGGTATACTGTATATTGTGGGGCACAGTGTAGAGGTATACTGTATATTGTGTGGCACAGTGTATCCTATATGTGTATAACATAAACATATTTCACAAGAAAACTTACAATTACTTGGCTTGGCCCTTGGGGATCTCGGACACCACTTCAACACTTTGGCCGGGGGCTCGGTGGAGCTGATGTGTTTTATCCTAATGAGAAAGATTTCATAATAAGGATTTGGAGAAGGGGCAGAGGGATAGCAGAGCAGGGAGAGGCTGGTGCTGCTACTAGGGGGTCATACCATGGGGGAGTAATAAAGCCCATCATAATGCCCCCCAGTAGTAATAATTCTCCTTATAATGTGACAGTGCAAAAAATACCCCCTTGTAATGCCTCCAGTTGAGCTAATGTCCCCATAGTGCCCCTATAACGTGCCAGTATAAAATACCCCAATATAATGCCCCAGTAAATGCCTCCATAGTGCTCCTCTCCCCCTTCCTACTAGTGCCCCCCATAATGTACCAGTATAAAATGCCCCAGTAGATGCCCTCAGTGTCTCCCATAATTTGCAAGTATAAAATACCCTTTCTTAGTGCCCCCCGTAGATGACCCCATAGTAATCCTCTCCCCCCTTCCCCATAGTACCCACCATAATGTGCAAAAATGGAAGATAATAGAACAGGCGGCACTCACCAGCATTGATGAACGGTTCTTTATTCATATAAAAATGAAAAAGAAAGGCACTTCGGTCTGGAGCGTATGGTGCGGTAAGACACAGCTGGGGTCAGCGGCGACAGCCGTTTTGCGCTAACTTGCGCATCATCAGGTCAGTGACTGGGTAGTGCTCACAGGCGCATCTTATACTCGTCACTGCGTCTAGTCGTCATAGCAACCACGACGCTTAGACTTCTTTGCTACCGCCCATACGATCGAGCCCAGCTGGAATACAATCAACATACTTACAGCAGTAAGTTTAAATAAACACACTCAGGTCATTCCTGTCATTGAGTCCCAAAGGACCCACGGCGTCGACTCTTATAATCCACGCGGATTCTTTCTGCAGGAGTGCCCGGTCCCTTTCCCCACCTCAGGACCTAATTAGCACCTGCTCTATCCCCACAAAAGAGAGGCACTGTGGATTGCCTCCATGTTCATTACATACAATACAGACCAAAAGTTTGGACACACCTTCTCATTCAAAGAGTTTTCTTTACTTTCATGACTTCAGTGTAGATTCACACTGAAGGCATCAAAACTATGAATTAACACATGTGGAATTATATACATAACAAACAAGTGTGAAACAACAGAAAATATGTCATAGTCTAGGTTCTTCAAAGTAGCCACCTTTTGCTTTGATTACTGCTTTGCACACTCTTGGCAACACAAACTGGATGGAATAGCATGCCGCTGCAAGATGCTGTGGTAGCCATGCTGGTTCAGTATGCCTTCAATTTTGGATAAATCCCCAACAGCGTCACCAGCAAAGCACCCCCACACTATCACACCTCCTCCTCCATGCTTCACGGTGGGAACCAGGCATGTAGAGTCCATCCATTCACCTTTTCTGCGTCGCACAAAGACACGGTGGTTGGAACCAAAGATCTCAAATTTGGACTCATCAGACCAAAGCACAGATTTCCACTGGTCTAATGTCCATTCCTTGTGTTTTTTAGCCCAAACAAGTCTCTTCTGCTTGTTGCCTGTCCTTAGCAGTGGTTTCCTAGCAGATATTCTACCATGAAGGCCTGATTCACACAGTCTCCTCTTAACAGTTGTTCTAGAGATGTGTCTGCTGCTAGAACTCTGTGTGGCATTGACCTGGTCTCTAATCTGAGCTGCTGTTAACCTGCGATTTCTGAGGCTGGTGACTCGGATGAACTTATCCTCCGCAGCAGAGGTGACTCTTGGTCTTCCTTTCCTGGGGCGGTCCGCATGTGAGCCAGTTTCTTTGTAGCACTTGATGGTTTTTGTGACTGCACTTGGGGACACTTTCAAAGTTTTCCCAATTTTTCGGACTGACTGACCTTCATTTCTTAAAGTAATGATGGCCACTCGTATTTCTTTACTTAGCTGCTTTTTTCTTGCCATAATACAAATTGTAACAGTCTATTCAGTAGGACTATCAGCTGTGTATCCACCTGACTTCTCCACCACGCAACTGATGGTCCCAACCCCATTTATAAGGCAAGAAATCCCACTTATTAAACCTGACAGGGCACACCTGTGAAGTGAAAACCATTTCAGGTGACTACCTCTTGAAGCTCATCAAGAGAATGCCAAGAGTGTGCAAAGCAGTAATCAAAGCACAAGGTGGCTACTTTGAAGAACCTAGAATATGACATATTTTCAGTTGTTTCACACTTTTTTGTTATGTATATAATTCCACATGTGTTAATTCATAGTTTTGATGCCTTCAGTGTGAATCTACAAATTTCATAGTCATGAAAATAAAGAAAACTCTTTGAATGAGAAGGTGTGTCCAAACTTTTGGTCTGTACTGTATATATATATATATATATATATATATATATTGAAGGCTGCTTGCAGCCTGTAATTGTGGGAGGAGCGCACTTACCTTATTTAAACCCCCTCCTACAAGCAGGAGGGCGCCTGTTTCTTGCTTGCTAATGCTTCTTGCTTCAGCGCCTGATGTCACCTCCGGTCGCGTCTTCCGTCGGTTCGTCACCCCGCATCCCGTTCGTGCTGCCAGCCGCGTCGCCTCTTGTAAGTATTACCGCTCTGCGGCCCGGTCGGATGCACCTGCCACCGGCACCTCGTGTTCCCTGTTTCAGCCGGCCTGAAGCTGCGTTGGGTCCAGGACTAGCAGCGCAGCAGCTGCCCGTTAACCCCCGCACTGCCCGCCACCGCGACTGCTACCGGTGAGTGCACATCGCGGCGCCTCCCCCTCCTCCCCCCCATCCAGGTACCGGTCTTCCGGCGCATGCGCCGCAACTTGGGGCGGCGCGCCTCACTGAGAGTGAGGGGGGCAGGCGGGGACGACTCACACAAGTTACA
This sequence comes from Bufo gargarizans, assembly GCF_014858855.1. Taxonomy (NCBI): domain Eukaryota; kingdom Metazoa; phylum Chordata; class Amphibia; order Anura; family Bufonidae; genus Bufo; species Bufo gargarizans. The sequence goes on along the minus strand of NC_058082.1, from coordinate 212,497,662 downwards.
CATCGGGCCATGGTTCAGTCAGGGGTGTTCCCACTTGTTAATGTTGGCAGCGGCACCATGGCGTCCTTACCATCTTCCTGCCATATTCCCAGTGCGGGGGTCCGGGCGCCAGGACTAGCAGCGCAGCAGCCCTGCCTCCAGGGGGGCTCCGTTCTCCTATGAACGAGTTGTCGGCTGAATCCCTGGCTGTTGGCCTGCTGCCCATTAACCCCCGCACTGCTGTGAAGAAAAAAAAATAAAAAAAAGGGGGGAACCTTTGATTTAATGCCAGGCTGGGCGCCTGCCAACCGCGCCAGTACATTGACCGATCTTCACCCCCTGTGACTGAGGGCAGTCGTTCCTTGAGGTCAGGGGCCTGGTACCTGGGCCTCGCGCCGGTGCGGCTGCCCTTAGGTCACCCAGGGGTCCCGCTTTCCCTGAATCGCTCAGGGTAACGTCATTTGTAGTACCACCCAAGTATCACGTGTTTCCGATCTGCACAGTTGTCATATTGTCCCTGCAACCACCAGGTGTCATTTGTCCCCTGAATCGCTCAGGTATAATGTACTCCCTGAATCGCTCAGGTGCTAGTAATCCCTGATTCGCTCAATTAATGAGGTCCCCAAACCACTCTATTTTTCCCCGTACCTCCCAGGTGTCATGTCTTCCCTGAACCGCTCAGGTACAATGTCTTCCCGACGCACTCAGGTGTGAGGGTCTCCCGTGAAACGCTCAGGTGTAAATAACTTCCTGATTCGCACTGGTAATGTCTTCCCTGAATCGCTCAGGTATAATGTCTTTTCTGATTCGCTCAAGTGTAATGTCTTCCCTGAATCGCTCAGGTACAATGTCTCCCTGAATCGCTCAGGTGTAATGTCTCCCTGAATCGCTCAGGTGTAATGTCTCCCTGAATCGCTCAGGTGTAATGTCTCCCTGAATCGCTCAGGTGTAATGTCTCCCTGAATCGCTCAGGTGTAATGTCTCCCTGAATCGCTCAGGTGTAATGTCTCCCTGAATCGCTCAGGTGTAATGTCTCCCTGAATCGCTCAGATGTAATGTCTCCCTGAATCGCTCAGGTGTAATGTCTTCCCTGAATCGCTCAGGTATAATGTCTTTTCTGGTTCTCTCAGGTGTGGTATCTGCCCTGATTCACTCTGGCGTTAATGTCTTCCCTGTATGTCATGTTTTCCCTCGAATCGTTCAGGTGCGGTGTCCGCCTGGCTTCGTGTTGGTGTTACGTGTTCACTGGGTCACTCGGGGGTCATGTGTCCCTTGTTCATTCGGGGGACATGTGTTCCCTGTTCGCTCGGGTATCATGGATCCCCTTGGTTGGCCGGGCGTCTTGTGTTTCCCGTGCGTTCAGGGGTCATGTGTTCCCTGTTCATTCAGGAGTCATGTGTTCCCCGTGTTGGTCAGGTGTCATGTGTTCCCTGAGTCACTCGGGCACGGTTCCGGTCCAGGTTCGCATGGGTCAGGGTCACGCACCCTGTCGCTGCATGAGGGACTAGCTGTTCGCATCCCTCGCTGGGTATCGGTCCAAACACAGCTTATTTCTTCACATAAACAGGGCCTCGGCCACCAGAGCTGCAAGCAAGCCACTATCGTTGCGCCAAAGTTTCCTCCTTGTCCAGGTAAGATCCAGCCACGAGGCTGCTATTACACCCTGTCACTGCGTTAAGTATTCGTTGTCACAAGCTCCCGTTCATAGGTCTCCATCTCACTACAGAAGTCAGTAGCGTGGTTTGTTTCATTCCAGGTAAGTAGCGAACACCTCTATACGGTCAAACCCGTTCCCCTGCAGCTCTTGTTCGGTCATCTGGGGGAGGGGGAAGGAAATCTCATCTGTTACCTTCATACCTCCTCCATGCAGCTTGAAGATGTCACAGGCCCCGGAGTCGGATGATAGCCTGTCTTTACCCGGGACCTCCGTGTCAGGGCGCACCAGCAACCCCTCTCTGCGGAGCTGGACCATCCCAAAGCTTGTTGCAGAGCTCAACAGGAGAGGAATTCACCATCCCGCCTGCACGAGAAAAGCGGAGCTGTACCGTCTCCTAATGACGGCGCCATCGGGCTCAAGTGACCAGCCCTCTCTCTCGTCGATCCAGCTATCCCTCCTGCAGTTGCATGCCACCATCGGCAGTCTGGCAGGTTCGGTTGCGGATATCCAAACCAGGATGGGGGAATTGGAGTCCCGGCCTCCGGCGGCACCACCTTCCCCAGCCCTTCCGGCCTTACCTTCTACGTCCCAGGATTCGGCGCCAGGTACGGTCCGTACCAGCCCCCAGATTGCCCCCTCGCATTTCATCCCAGAAAACCTGAAAAGGGACATCCTGGCGGGGAGGGACGTCAACCTGGCGTCCATTCTCATTGCGTCGCAGGACGTATCTGAGAATAAGGTTATTAATTGCGGGGAGGTCTCGGTGGTTCTTCGGGCCAAGGATGCCCGCCTGAACCGTAAGCTGACGATCCCAGAATTTGTCCTTGCGTTTAGCCTCTACCGAGATACCATCTGCGGCGTCCAGCCACACAGACGTGAGGAGCTGGACTCCTATTTGTACCGGGTCACCGACTTAGGATACAAGTACGACAGAACGAACTTCTATGATTATCACAGGTCTTTTTCAGCCAAGGCGGCCGCCGCCCTCGCCCAGTTCCAATTCATCACAGACTGGGCGAACCTGGACATGGAGCTGTTCTGTCGCCATTTTGCCGGGTTGCAGGCCCCCACGTGCGCAGCGTGCCAGTCCATACAGCACATGGCCGACTGGTGTCCCAACCTCCCCACCTCAGCCCGGGAGGGCTCCCTGCCAGGCCCCTCTGGCACACAACGGTTCCAAGCTTCCACCGACAAGCTGGGCAGGCCCATTACTTTCTTAGGGCAGAGTCAGGTCTGCAACAACTTCAACGCCGGGGTTGTGGTTTCAATAGTTGTAGAGCCTTGCACGTTTGCTCCCTCTGCTTCAGGGCCCACCCCCACTCCAGCTGCCCGAAGAGGCAACGTAAGACTCTATGACTAGCCGACATTAACATCAAGCTCTAGGGCGTCCTGTTGCGAGACCACCCCGATCGCCAGTCAGTAGAGTTCCTTCTCACCGGTTTCGAGAGGGGCTTCAATACGGGCTTCGTTGCCCTCCCTCAAGTTTCCTGGGAGGGAAGGAACCTACAGTCGGCTAGTCAGGACCCAGAGGCGGTAGCCACCCTGTTACAGGACGAGGTTCGAAAGGGTTTCCTGCTAGGCCCGTTCAAATCCATCCCCTTTGCTACTTGGAGGATAAATCCCATTGGTCTGGTCTCCAAGCAGGCCTCCAATAAAAAACGTCTGATATACGACTTGTCAGCTCCACACATGTCGCCGATCCCCAGCCTTAACTCCCTGATCCCGTCAGAGGAATTCTCAATGTCCTACGCGTCCATCGACGAGGCCATCCAGTACATCCTGCTGGCTGGGGAGGGGGCTTGGTTGGCCAAGGCCGATATCGCGGGCGCCTTTAAACTGCTCCCCATCCTTCCTCGGTTATGGCAATATTATGGGTTGCATTGGGCAGACGGGTTCTATTTCGCTAATCGGCTCACCTTTGGGTCAAAAAGCAGCCCGTGGCTGTTCGACAGGTTCGCCTGTGCGCTGTACTGGATCCTTGTCCATCATGGGGGTCTGGACATGGTCATACATTATTTAGATGACTTCCTGATCGTCGAGAGGCCCCAGGGCCCCCCATCAGGGTTGGCGAGCTTGCTCCAGCTGTTCGCTGGTCTCAAGGTCCCCGTGGCATCCGCCAAGACAGAGGGTCCAGGCACCGGGGTTACCTTCTTGGGCATCACCCTGGATTCGGTCCACATGGAGGCCAGCCTCCCCGCGGCCAAGCTGGCTAAGATCAAGGCCGCCGTTTCCCCTGTGGCCTCTTCCGGAGTCTTGTCCAAGCAGGAGCTCCAGTCCCTGTTAGGGTTCCTTACCTGTGCATTCAAAATCATGCCACAGGACAGGTCCTTCATTTCTCGGCTTCTCAATCTCCTCCCGACTGCTCCGGATCAGGACTCCACCGTCCGGCTGGACGGTCACGCCATGGCGGATCTTCAGATGTGGCAAGCTTTCCTGACCGGGTGGAATGGCATCTCCTTGTTTGTGCCATCCCCGGATGCAGCATCCCCCACGGTTTTCACCGACGCCTCGGCCTCCCGCGGGTTCGCAGCAATCTTCTATCCGCAGTGGTTGGTTGGCAGTTGGCCGGTGGAGCTCCTGTCCGAGGCTGAGGCTATGAGGTCCTCGCCGCTGTTGGAGTTATACCCCATAGTGGCGGCTGCCCACGTTTGGGGTCCGCTCTGGGCGAGCAAGTCAGTCATCTTCAGAACGGACTGTCAAGTCCTGGTAGAGGTAATCTCCAAGGGGAGGGCCAAATCTCTCAGGATCATGTCCCTGCTACGTAAGCTTGTCTGGCTGTCCTTGAAGTTTAACTTCTATGTCTTCACTTTCCATATCCAGGGAGCACAGAACGTGGCGGCCGACGCCCTGTCTCGTTTTAACCTCAATGTTTTCTTTCAGGAACTCCCAGAGGCAGATCCCGTCGGCATTCCAGCTCCACCATACAGCGCCCTCCTGCTGGACTAGAGCCCCTGATAGCACCTGCACGGTCATTAGTCCAGCGGTCGCTAGCCGCCAACACCGCCAGGAACTATGACGCCGGGTTCAGCATGTTCAAGCGGTTCACTGACACCCATCCACAAGGGGAGGTGGACGAGGTCACTTTTCTCATGGCCTTCATAGCCCATTGCCACACCCACCGCCACCTATCTTTTAATACCATCAAGCTGTATTTGGCCGGCATCCAACACCACCGGATGCTCAGCAACCCCTCGGCCAGATCCATCTTTTCAAATCAGCCCATCAAAGCCACCCTCAGGGGCATTCAGAAAGTTAGCGCGGCAGTCCAGGTGCGCAGGCAACCTGTGTCAGGTGAGCTTTTCCGCAGGTTATCCATAGCCCTAGACGGTCTTTCTTTTGGGCAATCAGCGAGCATCATTGCCAAAGCGGCCATGTACCTCGGGTTCTATGGGTTCCTCAGACCTGGGGAGTTCACCTGCAGTGCCATCTCCCGAACAACCCTGCTCAGGCGACATCTCGCCTGGCACTCCGACCACTTCATCCTGTCCATTCCATCCTCCAAGACCAATCAAACTGGTCCTCCCACAGAGGTGGAATTTTACCCTACGGCCAACTGTTGGTGTCCTATCAAGGTGCTCCAGGAGCTCCTGGCCTCCCTCCAATCTCCCGCTTTAAACGACCCGTTGCTTCCGGTCAACGGTAAGCCCCTGTCTTCAACCCTGTTCATCTCCAACATCCGCACCCTAGCCGCAGGGTTGGGTTACAACCCTAGCACGATATCCGGGCACTCCTTTCGTATAGGGGCCGCGTCCGCAGCATCTAGTCACCAGGTACCGGCGCACGTCATCTGCAAGATGGGTCGTTGGCGGTCGTCCTGCTTCGCAAGGTACATTCCGAATCCTCGAGCTGAGATCTCCAGAGCATTTTGTTCTTTGGCATTATAGGTCACACAATGCTTCAATAAATGCTTCATACCTTGCAACGTGCCAGTTCTCTTTTTGCCCACTTATTCAGGCCTTACCTCGTCACTGGCGTCGGGCACACTCTAGCCAGTTAGGTCAGGACAGTACGTAGGCATGCCTATTCTGTTCCTCGCTCAGCTCCTCCCACAAATATTGAAGGCTGCTTGCAGCCTGTAATTGTGGGAGGAGCGCACTTACCTTATTTAAACCCCCTCCTACAAGCAGGAGGGCGCCCGTTTCTTGCCCCTCCCTCCCATCCCCTTTCTAATGCTCTCCTCCTGGGTGGCCCACTTATTCAGGCCTTACCTCGTCACTGGCGTCGGGCACACTCCAGCCAGTTAGGTCAGGACAGTACGTAGGCATGCCTATTCTGTTCCTCGCTCAGCTCCTCCCACAAATATATATATATATATATAAAAAAGCAGACTGATGTACCAGCTCTAAAAAGGGATTTTTTGGGGTGCTGTCAGGACGCTGTCCTTACAGCAGATGAGTCTGTGGACACAGAACACTGCCCTAGCTATCGATTTCCCTATTAAATCAGCAGCAGCTACACTGTCCCTCCTCTCACTAAGAATGCAGCTTCCGAATGAATCTAAAATGGATGCTGTCCAGGAGGTGGGAGTGTCTGGGAGGGAGGATCTGCTGCTGATTGGCTGGAATGTGTCTGCTGACTGTGAGGTACAGGGTCAAAGTTTGCTCAATAATGATGTATAGGGGGCAGACCAAACATCGCATATGTTCGCCTGCCGCGGCAAACACGAACAAGCCATGTTCGCCGTGAACTGTTTGCCAGCGAATAGTTCGGGACATCACTAGTGAAGAGGCACATCTGGGCATAACTACTGTGAAGGGGCACACTTGGGTATATTTATTTTAAAGGGGGCACATTTGGGCATAACTACTTTGAAGAGGCACATCTGGGCATAACTACTGTGAAGGTGCACATCTGGGCATAAGTACTGTAATGGGGCACATCTGAGCATAACTACTGTGAAGGAGGCACATGTGGGCATAACTACTGTGCGGTGGCATAAAGGGGGAATAATTACTATGTGGGGCATTAAGAGGACTGGGTGGGACTAGGTGTATAGCTATGTTTTAGGCAGAGTTAGGCCCCTTTCACAAAGGCGAGATTTCCGCGCGGGTGCAATGCGTGAGGTGAACGCATTGCACCCGAACTGAATCTGGACCTATTCATTTTTATGGGGCTGTGCACATGAGCGGTGATTTTCACACATCACTTGTGCGTTGCGTGAAAATCGCAGCATTTTCCTCTTTGTGCGTTTTTCAAGTAACGCAGGCCCCATAGAAATGAATGGGGTTGCATGAAAATCGCAAGCATCCGCAAGCAAGTGCGGATGCAGTGCGATTTTCTCACATGGTTGCTAGGAGACGATCGGGATGGAGACCCGATCATTATTATTTTCCCTTATAACATGGTTATAAGGGAAAATAATAGCATTCTGAATACAGAATGCTAAGTAAAATAGGGCTGGAGGGGTTAAAAAATATATATATATTTTTTTAACTCACCTTAATCCACTTGTTCGCGCAGCCGGCATCTCTTCTGTCTTCATCTGTGAGGAAAAGGACCTTTGGTGACGTCACTACGCTCATCACATGGTCCATCACATGATTCATCACCAGCCCTATTTTACATATGAATTAAACTTTGTTTTTACTGCTTGTGCAAGTCTAAAGAAAAGAACAAAGGTACCGTTACAATCCTGTATAGGTGTGCTACAGAGCCATGTAAGCACTGTATATGGCCATATGGAGGTGACACTCCCTTTAAGGCTACTTTCACACTGGCGTTTCTTGGTCTGCTTGTGAGATCCGTTTCAGGGCTCTCACAAGCGGCCCAAAACGGATCAGTTCAGCCCCAATTCATTCTGAATGGATAAGGATCCATTCAGAATGCATCAATTTGGCTGTGTTTGGTCTCCGTTGCGTTTTTTAGACAGTCACTAAAATGCAGCTTGCAGCGTTTTGGTGTCCGCCTGACAATGCAGAGCCAAATGGATCCGTCTAGACTTACAATGTAAGTCAATGGGGACGGATCCGTTTTTCTCTGACACAATATGGTGCAATTGAAAACGGATCCATCCCCCATTGACTTTCCCGTTTTGACTTAGACTCTTTTTTGAATGAATAATGCAAACGGATCCGTTATGAACGGATACAAGCATTTGCATTATTGGTGCGGATCCGCCTGTGCAGATACAAGACGGATCCGCACCAAACGCGAGTGTGAAAGTAGCCTAAATCTCTGCTTGACAACTAAGTGTATGCATATTCTTATAGGGTGGGCTGCCAATCACTATATGAGAAATCAGCCACTAATGCTGTATTTAGAAATGGAGGGTGGCACTAAAATACAGGCAATTTCATGTAAAAGGTTAACTTCATGCAAAGGTCTACTACATATACTTCAGTGATGCCAAAAATGTCTTAAGTGCAGTGTTCAGCTAAGAAAAGACAAAAAGAATGGATAAACATTATCCCGGAGACAGTATGATATTCACAAGAAGAGTGCAAAGAATACAAGATAATTATTAGGCTACATACACACAAACGTTGTTTGTTTCCGTTCTGTTTTTTTTGTGGACAGGATGCGGACCCATTCTTTTCACTGGGTCCGCAAAAAATGCGGACAGCACATTGTGCATTGTTACAATGGATCCGCAAAATGAATGAATGGCATCCGTTTTGTTTTTTTCGCGGATGCGCAATTTGCGGACCGCAAAACACATACGATCGTGTGCATGTACCCTTAATCTGCAGAACTCAATAATTAATAGAACTGAAAATAGATTCCACCCAAAAATTCATAGAAACTTCTACTTTACTTTGTTTTTAGCCCCTTACATCCTTCAGATCTTAACTATGGCAACCACTCAGAAGCTGTTTTATAGAGCAGACAACTGCTGGCAGTGTCCACGATCGGAGGCACCTTTTGCATTCACATCTTGAAATCCCTATTAAGGGTAAAAATAAGGTACACAAGTAATGAAAACAATCTGATCACCCCCGTTCCCTATAGTATATATAAAAATAAATAAACGTAATTGATATCGCTACATCCGAAAAGGTCTAAATTCTGAAAATATAAAAGTATGTATCCTGTACTGTGAATGCTGTAATGGGAAAAACAAAATACCAGAATCGCCATTTATGGGTTGTTTTGCCTCTCAAAAAAACTGAATAAAAAGTGATCAAAAAGTCATATATATGACAGATCGCCTGCAAAAAAGTAGGCTTACTCAGTTTTGGGTAGCAGAATATTGTGATGCAAAGGACATTTTTTTTCAAAGTATTAAAACTTAACAAAAAATATATAAATTTGGTATTGCTGCAATCACACTGACCCACAGAAAAAGGTAATGTCTCATTTTTACTGAGCATGAGAACAATGGCACGTTTGCAATTTTCCAGTTCCACCTCATTAATAATTGTTTAGCTTCCCGATACATCATATGGAATATTAAATGATGCCACTAGAAAGTACAACTTGTCTAACAAAAAAAAAAAAATCAAGCCCTTAAAAGGCTATGTGAAAGGAAAAATGGCCATTGGAGGGGGGGCGGGGAAACAAAATAAAAAAATGGAAATTGTTTATGATCGGAAGGGTTTAGTAAAAAATGTTTATGCCATACTGAAACAGCCCCGTAACTAGTGAGGAAGTGGTGATTGGTCGGCTATTTACGTATGAAATGTAAGGTAATGATAAGTCATAATGACATGTTTTAACAGCTGCTATATTAAGGCGTAGGGCGTTACATTTTCTGATTATAGATAGAGCCAATGTTAACTAAGGTGGAGCTTCACTTTAATTCTACAAGAGAGAATAATGGACATATTTTACACACATCTGAAGACTCCATTTCTGCCTTCATATAAACTTTTTCAATAAAGAGGAAAAAGAAAGCTCCTCCAATAGCCACTACAAATGGACAAGTCATGAGAGCATACAACAGATTGTGATACATCAAAAGAGCCGATTCCTCAGATCCTCTTCTGATGCGGTCAGAAATCTGAACGAGAAGAGATATATAGTTAAAATATGTATGGGTAATAAATAACTGTGCTCATCCTTCATGTATGTAGCCCCTGTACTTTCTATAGATAATGGAGGAGCCACTATCCTCCCAACTACAAACAGCACTGGTATTAGACATTGGTATAGACATGGCTCACATAGCTGATCATCTATGACCTAGCTCCAGGACATCTTGCCATGGGAGTTCTGGTGTCATACACACAAGGTAAGAATGGTTTGCTTGTGTATAGTTTCTGCGTGTGGACTCACTGTATATGTAATGTTCCACTAGGTAGGAGTGGGCACTACACAAGGGTCAATTGGGTAACGTGTTACTTCTGCTCACAAGGGACAGTGATATTATATTTATCCATGCATTGTAATGTATTTCCTGTGTGTTTTTACATTTGTATGTTTCCCCTGTTAATGCTTAGCAGGCCTAGTTGGGTGTAATTAGACATCCCAGACACTAGAGGGAGATAGGGAGCCCCTAGTATAAATGTCCAGGCCCAGACAGGGAGGGGTTAGGTCATAGTCAGGAGTCTGTGGAGACAGAAGTGAGAAGGCACCAGCCCAAGATATGCTGAGGGCCTCCTCCTGACATGCAGCTAGACAGTCCTGGTTTCTAGTTGCGCCAGGAGGCTAGAAGGAGTACAGCCTGCCTGGAGACCAGTAATCCAGCTAACACAGATGAGCCACCCCAGTAGTAGGAATGGTCCTCCTGGGAGAAACTTACAGCCACCTTCCAACCCAGCAGAGAAGTAAGCTGAGAGGCAGAGGCACTGTTATATATAAAGCAAGTGTCAATACTGGAGGAAGATTTTATATACCAAGGATTCAAGCCAGCAATTAGGCATCCGGGCCTTGGGATCCAGCCAGCTAGAATAGCTGAGGGGATAGAGCAGCACTGTACTGCAAAGCATTAACTGTTTACCCTCCAAGTATCTTGCAAGATTTATGCCTGCCGTATTGTAAAGTGAACCTGCTGTGCATTTGTGCTATAAAGGACTGCATCATCATCTACTGTAACTGCCTGTACAAAGTTGGACTGTTTTCCAAAGTAAAGCAACGTTTGGTTTACTATCTGTGTACTCTCTTAATCCTCCTACAAATCGGTGTGCCACCGTTACAGGCACTGGCGTCACAATCCTTAAAGGGACTTTGCCTCAGGCACTCAAAATACCTGCAACATCCAGGGCACCTCCTCCACCATCAGGCCTGGTCCCTATTTACAGAGTGTGCCCCAGAGGAACTAGTGTCTACCTCTCCTTCACTGTTGCATGCCTGTCCAGGGTTCCCCTCTAAAAAGTGAGTAACCCTCGATTGCCCATAACCGTGACCTCACTATCGCTATACCCTGCAGGTCTGGCGTGCTGCATATATATATATACTGTCTATATATTGTTGGATGTGGTATGAAGGCTACCACAAAAACACAGCTTCACACAAACGACCAAACAGGCCTTATGTTAAAAGTGCAGTTCAAACATTATGCCATAACAACTACTTACCACCCCGATGAGATAGGGGCTCCCAGCAACACCTAGCAGGTAATCAACATCAACTGGGCTGTAGATCGCCTTGTGTATAATTTTAGCTATGGGAAGTCCAACATTCACCAGGAGGATGTCAGTCACGATGGCCCAGTTCAAGGTCAGTAATGTCTCTCCGATGAAAATAAAGACCTATAGAGAGGAAAGGTAACTAGGTATGTTTGTCTTTTTCATTATTTTTTATACTGTGGTGTGATATCGCGTTACATCGTTACATCGCGAACATCATTACAATACAATTACTTTTTATTTTTAATCCATTCAGCAACTCCAGTTATAAACATTTAAAGACAGCCATATACTATGATTTCTGGTGCTGGACATATCATCACCTTACCCCAGATCCAGGATATGGATAATAGCAATTTATACATGAGGTACTTACAGAAGGAGCGTCAAGAATGTTATGTCCAAAAACCAGAGACAAGAAAAGGAAAGGGGGAGCTCAGCTCTCTACATGCACACACCATGGGATCTGCACGGGGGTTGACTTTCTTGTATCTTTTGCTTATCTCCACCCCTGCTACAACTCCAAGGGTACCGGAGACGACTATAACTGGACCAAAATCAGACTGTGAATAAAGCATTACGGACATTAGTGAAGGACCTTTAAGAAATTACCTATGAATGATGGTTAAAAGAGCTGAGTATGGGAAAGGGGATTGTCTCAATTCAGCAAATAGCATTTATCATGTACACAAAGTTAATACAAGACACTTACTAATTTATTGTGATTGTCCATATTGCCTCCTTTGCTGGCTTGATTCATTTTTGCATCACATTATACATTGCTGGTTTCCATGGTTAAGACCACCCTGCAATCCAGCAACGGTGGCTGTGCTTGCACACTAAAAGAAAAAGTTCTGGGGTGAAACGTGGCGTGAGCGAGGCGAAGTTGCAGATAGTGGCGCAACTAACTCTTACTGAATTGAGACTTGCAAGGAGAAAGGGCACCATAATCACCAGGTGCCTGCTGTTTTAAACTAATGTCCGCGACCAGCAGTAATGCTGATCGCGGACTTTTACCCCTTCAGATGCCCTAGTCAAACCTGACCACAGCATCTATACAAGCAAAAACCCGGAAGCGCGTGTTTCTGGGTGTGCTCTGGCTGTGCCGAGGATCGGTGAAACCTAATGCATTTTGTGGCAGACTCTGTCCTGAATGACAAGAGGCTGCCGCACATTAGTTTCTATGAAGCCACCTTTCCCCAAAATGTAAATAAAAATATGTACACAATAGAAAAGTGCATATCAGATGAAAAGTACAGATTGTCCCGCAAAAAATAATCTCCACACAGCTCCGTACTTCTAACTACTAAAAAGTTATATGGGTCAGGATATGTGACAAGAAAACATTTTTTTTTAAAGGTTTTTATTTGTTTTCAGTATTAAAACAAAAGAAAAACTATACATATGTGGTATTACTGTAATCATACTGACCTGAAGAATAAAATTAAAAGGACAGTTTTACCGTATAGAGAACGCTGTAAAAACAAAACTCATAAAACTGTTGTGGAATTGCATCTTTTTTTCCAATTTCACCCCATCTGGAATTTTTATCCCCACTATGGTCCCCACTATGGTCCCCACTATTTTATCTCCCCACTATGTCATATACAATATTAAATGCTGGAATTAGAAAGTGCAACTTGGGAGGCGTTGCGGCATGACGTGAGCAGACGGGTGTGCAGCGGTCCGCCCCCTCCCACGGCTCCGGCTCCTGCTCCCGCTTCCGCTGCAGCACGAGCGATGATGCCGTTGGTGAGCTACCCAACTCCTGTTGAGAGAGACTGACCTGCTTTCCTGCTTTCCCCGCACTTTTGGAGCGCTGCTGTTCACTCCGCTGAGCCGGTGTCAGAGGCTGGCCGTCCGGGATCCTTACCGGGGGTCCTTGCTGTCCCAGGCTGTTCCATCTGTGCCTGCTCTGAGCTGGAGGTTCCATGTGGTGTTCATGTGGTGTCCGGATTCCGGTAGTCGCGGCGCGGTGAGGTGTGAGTAGACGTCCCCCTGCGTGTTGCCATTCTGGGGAGCCCCATCCGCCTGGTGCTGCCCGCAAGGAGCGGTCGTTTTTGAGCTTGATTGCCTTATTAGCGCTGTTTCTGATGCCCTATCTGCCCTGCCGCCTTGTTTCCTGGGGGGGGGGGGGGGCCCTGAAGAGAGGTGTGCTGTCCGGCTGGGAGAGGCTGGTTCCCCCTTCCCCACCAGCTGACGTTGTACTGGCCGGTTTTTCCATACGCTGCCTCATTTGCTAGCGGCTCTATCTGATTCATCTGTGGGACCGCTGTGATAACTGCTGTGCCTAAACGGCAGTCTTTGGGTATTATACCAGGTATACCAGTGTACATTAGCGCTGCCTTTACCCCGTCGCTGGACACTGCACTGTATCGCTCCGGGGTGAAAACCTCTCCACTACTCCTCTGAGCCCCAGAGCCCGGAATCTATGAGCCCTAGAATCAGGGCAATCACATTTCTGGAGCCTTCAGGGATTCAGGATATCGGGGCCTTATATGCAAGATCCCCCGGATTTATTTACTTTGCCTGGGTGCCATAAGATGTTTTTGACTGTGTGCATAGTAATATCGTGTCTTATACAATATTGATTCTGAAGTAACCCTGTAAAAGGGGGAAAGGGGAAGGGAATAATAAAAAATAAAAATAAATAAATAAATAAATAACAAAACAGAAAGTCTATCGGAACCTCCTCACCCAAAGGGGGAGCTGTAAGGACGCAGCTTGATAAATACCTCAAATCCCCACCTCCATTAACTAAAACAAGGGGAAATCAGAAACAAATATCACAGATGGGGGACGATGAAGAGAGTGAAATCCCGCTAAAGAAGGCGGGAGGAAATCAGGCAGCGGAAGCTGATAATCAGATGAGTAATATAGACCACAAACTAGCGGGTATACTGGATGCCGTTAAAACAACTAATCAATCATTAAGTACGTTGACGATAACGGTGGCAGCAGTGCAGTCCGATATTTCGGTAATCCGGGACGATTTAAATAAAATGAGGCAACGCATTAAAAAGTACGAAACTCTGACTATAGAATTGCAAAAAGAATCTAGGCAGATTAAAAAAAGGATGGCAGCAGTAGAGGGTGACAATAAGGCACTGAAGGAAAAAATGGCGGATTTAGAGGACAGATCCCGGTTTCTTTCCGCGGGGAACTGTCGAGGTCTTGAGTGTACATAGTTGGGGGGGCTCCTGCTCCTCCACCCAGTGTTGTCCCACTACTAAAAAATGTCTAGAATATTGACTTGGAATATCCGCGGTTTCGCGGCTAAAACTAAGAGATGTGTAGTGTTTGATCTTGTCTCTAGACATTTACCAGCAGTGGTGGCTTTGCTAGAAACCCACCTTACAAGTAAAAAAGTGGCGGCACTGGGTGGAAGGAGATGGTCATCTCACGAATATCATTCCTGTTACTCCACATACTCTAGAGGAATCAGTGTCTATATTCATAGACAGGTAGACTATGATCCAATAGAACAGTTAATTGATCAAGAGGGCCGGTATATTTTTCTGCACTGTAATTGGCAGGGGCAGAGGAGAATTATTGCGTTTATATACATTCCACCCCCTTTTACAACAATTGTATTATGTAAATTGATGGAATATATTGCAGCACGAGAGGAGTGCCCGGTGCTGGTGATGGGCGACTTCAACTCGGTCATGGACATAAAAAAAGATAGGATCTCTACCATAACTAATTATGAATTCAATTCTGGTCCAAGTACTGTACTATCCAGAATATGTAAAGAGATGGCATTGGTTGACATATGGCGATCTCTCTATGGAGATAAGCAAGTTTTCTCATGTTTCAGCAACACATATAGGTCCATGTCTCGAGTTGATCTGGCCCTCGCCAGCCCCGGGCTCATTAATAAGATTAAAAAAATGAATTATGAGTGTCATGGGGTCTCTGACCATAGCCCGGTTACGGTAATACTGGATAGTCCTAATAAACCAAATCTAAATAGAATTTTTAAACTTAACCCCCACTGGATGACATTAATAAGGGATCTGGATAAGATTAATGAAGAAATAAAGCTCTTTTGGAGCAATAATGTTCACTCAACAAACATCCATATGGTCTGGGACTCGCTTAAGGCATCGCTTCGGGGTATATATTCACATGAAATCAGGAAACAGAAAAATGCCTTTGCCCAAACTCAAAAAGAAATAGAAGGGAAGCTCAACCAGATAATGAATGAGAGTACTAATGTAAACACTCCAGAGAAACAACTTCAACTTAAAAAAGTACAAGATGAATATAAACAATATTTATATAATAAAGCACAGAACAAAATGTTCTTTTCAGGGCTGAGAAGCTTCAGCGAGTCCGGCAAACCTAGTAGACTGTTATCCATGATAGTACAAAACCAAAGAGGGAGTAATAACATCATTGGAATCAGGACAGAGGCAGGAAATATCCTACGAGACCCAGATGATATTTTAAAGGAATTTACCCGATACTTCTCAACGTTATACCAAGCCGGGCCCAAAAACCAAGGAGAAAAAATGGACCAATATTTAGATAATATTAAGATCCCCGAATTTGACCAACCAGACATTGATTGGCTGAACAGGCCGATTCAACTGACCGAGCTACAGACCACGCTGCAATCAATCAAGGGTAATACATCCCCAGGGGTGGACGGTTTCCTATTTGAACTATACCGGAAACATGAGGGAACTATCCTTCCCCAAATGTTGGAGGTACTAAATCAATCTTGGATAATGGGGTCCCTACCACCCTCATGGATGGAAGCAACCATCACATTAATCCCCAAAAGAGGGAAAGACCCGCTGTCAGTTACATCCTATCGCCCCATCTCTCTGTTGAATACAGACTATAAAATCCTAGCCAAATTGTTAGCCAATAGATTAAAAACAGTTATCCACAAAGTCGTTCATGTAGATCAAACTGGGTTCATCCCCAAAAGAAACATACAGGATAACGTAAGGAGGGCTTTTTTGAATATCCAGATGGGGGATGGGGGGGACTGCTCCATCCTGTCTCTGGACGCCGCTAAGGCTTTCGACAGGGTGGAGTG
Source organism: Bufo gargarizans (assembly GCF_014858855.1). Lineage (NCBI taxonomy): Eukaryota > Metazoa > Chordata > Amphibia > Anura > Bufonidae > Bufo > Bufo gargarizans. Next base: position 212,481,467 of record NC_058082.1, on the reverse strand, counting down.
GCCCTTTCTCTGAAGGGTGATGTCGCGGGTGAAAATAGGGGAATATTTCTCCAGATGGGTTCGCATTCTGTATCAAAATCCGGTATCCAGGGTCCGAATCAATGGTGAATACTCTGTCCCCTTCCCCTTGACCCGTGGAACACGCCAGGGTTGCCCCCTCTCCCCCTTGCTCCTCTCGTTGTTTCTGGAGCCAATTGCATGCAAAATTAGAGCAGACGGGGAAATATCGGGCTTTGGGTGTGAGGGAGAAGCCGACAAAATAAGTCTATACGCAGATGATATGCTGCTTTTTCTAGGGAATGGGTACAAGAACTTGCCAAGGGTCATGGAAAATCTGGACGAGTTTGGATACCTATCTGGATATGAGATAAACTGGGAGAAATCAAAATTCCTTCCATTAAGACGTCCGGTCCCACTGGGCCATAATTTTCGGGTTTGCATATTGACCCCAGCAGACTCCCTACTTTATCTGGGCATTCAGATGGGGACCAAACTGGAACATTACACGAAATTGAATATACTCCCAATAATAGACAGAGTTAAGGAAAAAATTAGAATATGGCTAAAACTTCCCCTATCACAAATTAACCGTATGGCACTCATAAAAATGACACTGCTACCAATGCTACTATATGTATTTAATGCTAGCCCAATTACGATAGAAGATAAATTCTTCAATAAATTAGAGACCCTCTTCAACGAATTGATATGGGGCCGCAAACGAGTTAGAATTAAGATACAATATCTGTATAAAGAGGAGGGTGGAATATCCATCCCTTTTCTAAAAGGGTACTATCTAGCTGCCCAATTGAGATGGTGTGTGAGGAATCGAAGGAATAAATGCATTCGGTCTCTATATGGGGAGCAATGCAGACCCCGGGAGGATCTATTCCACATTCTCGAAACTGGTATTTTTAAGAAGAAAACAATAATAAACCCGTTCAGTAGAATGCTTGGATATATTTGGCAACAAGTTAGCGATATGGTGGGCGTTTCTGAAGCAGTCCATTATACCCCACTGTGGGGGAATGTAAACTTACCACAAGTTATGCAACTGGGTGACGTTGAATACTGGGAAAAATATGGGATATATTTAATTGCACAAGTTTTTTATAAAGGACAGATTAAGCCCTTAAATGAAATTTTACCAGACATTGAATTAGGATTTATCGATAAATTTCGATATGAACAACTTCGTCACGCTATACACTACACGGAGAATAAGAATTATTTGAATATTGTAAAGAACACTTTTTTAGATTTCTGTCAAGATATGACTGTTAATACCTCTATATCGCACATTTATGCTAAGTTAAAACATGAACACACAAATAGGATCACATTTGGGGGAGAGGCTAAATGGGAAAGAGATTTACAAAAGGGGGAACCCATCACGTGGAACATAGTGTACAGAAATATAAAAAAAAAATCGACTGTTTCACCTGCCCATGCATGGATCCTTCTAAAAATCATACACCGTCTCTATTATACACCAGCATTACTGCATATCATTTATAAAGACAGGAAACAGAACTGCTACAAATGTAATAAAGATAGAGGAGATTATAAACATCTGCTGTGGGAATGCCCAGGGATAAATGAATATTGGATCCGAATATTCCGGAAACTGCAGGACAGCTCCCCATGAAGTACCAAGCCTGCATTGACTATGCCATCCTGGGCACATTCCCAGAGACAGATATAAATAAAATCGAGCAGACACTTTGGCTTCGGGGCACTGCACTGGCCAAAATAATAATCGTTAAATACTGGGGCGCCATAAAACACCCCAATTTTCAGGAGTGGATGGAACGGATGAATAGGGTTAGGCAGTATGCAAACTGCGGGAAAAAAGGCAGCTTGGTTGCGGATCTGGGGCAACTGGAAACAATGACAGCTGGTGTAGATACAGTGACTCCGCGGAAAGAAACGGGGGGTGGAGGGAGGGATGGGGGGGGGGGGGAAACTTAAGTATAAAATGAGATGATTTCATTATTGTATTTCTATTCTGTTGTTGGGTGATATTGAAATGGAAGATTGTTGATACCTATTTCTTTATTGGAAAATAAAACATTAAAAAAAACAAAAAAAAAACTGTATATTGGTATACTGAACACCTGGTTTAATTAAATTAATTAAAATGTAATTCAAACTGTGTGGAAATACAATAAACTCAAATGGACAATTGAAAAAAAAAAAAAGAAAGTGCAACTTGTCACACAAAAAACAAGCTCATATATACGGCTATGTGAATGGAAAAATAAGAAAGTTATGGCCCCGGAAAGGCAGGGAGTGAAAAATAAAAAACCTCCGGGGCTCAAAGGGATAAACCTATAGGCTCTGCTCTTTCTAGAACTGCAGCACCCTATCCACTTTGACTGACAGGGCCAGGCAGTATGATGTTTTCACTGCCTGGCCCTGTCAATAAAGGTGCGGCAGTTGTAGAGAGAGCAGAGCCTCTAGGAGTGACGGTAACGCCCCTGTTGCTCCAAGAGGCTCATTTGTATACAGGGAGTGCAGAATTATTAGGCAAGTTGTATTTTTGAGGATTAATTTTATTATTGAACAACAACCATGTTCTCAATGAACCCAAAAAACTCATTAATATCAAAGCTGAATATTTTTGGAAGTAGTTTTTTAGTTTGTTTTTAGTTTTAGCTATTTTAGGGGGATATCTGTGTGTGCAGGTGACTATTACTGTGCATAATTAGTAGGCAACTTAACAAAAAACAAATATATACCCATTTCAATTATTTATTTTTACCAGTGAAACCAATATAACATCTCAACATTCACAAATATACATTTCTGACATTCAAAAACAAAACAAAAACAAATCAGTGACCAATATAGCCACCTTTCTTTGCAAGGACACTCAAAAGCCTGCCATCCATGGATTCTGTCAGTGTTTTGATCTGTTCACCATCAACATTGCGTGCAGCAGCAACCACAGCCTCCCAGACACTGTTCAGAGAGGTGTACTGTTTTCCCTCCTTGTAAATCTCACATTTGATGATGGACCACAGGTTCTCAATGGGGTTCAGATCAGGTGAACAAGGAGGCCATGTCATTAGATTTTCTTCTTTTATACCCTTTCTTGCCAGCCACGCTGTGGAGTACTTGGACGCGTGTGATGGAGCATTGTCCTGCATGAAAATCATGTTTTTCTTGAAGGATGCAGACTTCTTCCTGTACCACTGCTTGAAGAAGGTGTCTTCCAGAAACTGGCAGTAGGACTGGGAGTTGAGCTTGACTCCATCCTCAACCCGAAAAGGCCCCACAAGCTCATCTTTGATGATACCAGCCCAAACCAGTACTCCACCTCCACCTTGCTGGCGTCTGAGTCGGACTGGAGCTCTCTGCCCTTTACCAATCCAGCCACGGGCCCATCCATCTGGCCTATCAAGACTCACTCTCATTTCATCAGTCCATAAAACCTTAGAAAAATCAGTCTTGAGATATTTCTTGGCCCAGTCTTGACGTTTCAGATTGTATGTCTTGTTCAGTGGTGGTCGTCTTTCAGCCTTTCTTACCTTGGCCATGTCTCTGAGTATTGCACACCTTGTGCTTTTGGGCACTCCAGTGATGTTGCAGCTCTGAAATATGGCCAAACTGGTGGCAAGTGGCATCTTGGCAGCTGCACGCTTGACTTTTCTCAGTTCATGGGCAGTTATTTAGCGCCTTGGTTTTTCCACACGCTTCTTGCGACCCTGTTGACTATTTTGAATGAAACGCTTGATTGTTCGATGATCACGCTTCAGAAGCTTTGCAATTTTAAGAGTGCTGCATCCCTCTGCAAGATATCTCACTATTTTTGACTTTTCTGAGCCTGTCAAGTCCTTCTTTTGACCCATTTTGCCATAGGAAAGGAAGTTGCCTAATAATTATGCACACCTGATATAGGGTGTTGATGTCATTAGACCACACCCCTTTCTCATTACAGAGATGAACATCACCTAATATGCTTAATTGGTAGTAGGCTTTCGAGCCTATACAGCTTGGAGTAAGACAACATGCATAAAGAGGATGATGTGGTCAAAATACTCATTTGCCTAATAATTCTGCACTCCCTGTATATTAAAACATCATTTTCCTTAGCAAAGTGGGCAGATATGAACATGGGAACAACACAGATGCCTTCAGCTTTCAAGCGCACATGTAACAGGTCAGCCAGTGTCATAGGTACAAATCTGCTGACAGATGCCCCATCTAAGCAAATGTTTATTGTAATCAGTGATGTGCTGTAAAGGGTGAATGTCAGTTTTCAAATTTCATTCTATAGGCGGTTTAAAGATTGTCTACAGCAATTCCTCCACCTATTACCCGGAAAGCTCAGTGCCAGTCACCACCTGCCGCACTTGGGACTTTAGACCCACTGATGCATCCAAGAGTGCTGTAATAACTGGAAACAAAAAGGGATTAATGAAATGTAGAAGTTGTTCATTCTTCTTCTTGTCAAGTGAAAATAGGAACATTTGTGGCTCTTCCTCTAGTTAACAATGTGCTACAAGCATTTTATGACAGTCTATAGGCCACTGTCCACAGCCATAACTCTAACAGAAAACCTGTGTTTCCGTTACGTCCTAACCAGCCGCACAACAATGGGGTAGTTCTGCTCCTATGTACTAGTAGGACAGATTTTTATTTAAAGAGGTTGTCCGGGTTTAGGGCTGAACCCGTACATATCTGCTACTTTTCCCAGGCAGCCCCTCTGAGTGGAGCATCATGCTCTGATGCTCTCCTTTGACCTGTGCTGTATCACGAAGGCAAGGGATGATTTGTTTATATTTTTACACTGCTAGGTGGAGACTTCTGCCTAGCAGTGTTCCTGGTGACTACAGGCTAGGGCAGCGCTAAAGCTCGCCGATTAGTGCGGTGACGTCACCAGGCTCACTTCTAGGCAGAAGCCTTCGCCTAGCATTCCCATAGTGAGACCTAGTACACAGGGGTGCATCTAGCCTTTTTGCTGCCTGAGGAGAAAACTAAAATGACGCCCCCCTCCCTCCATGCCAAATTATCAACCTAACCCCTTCCCTCCAGCCTTACTGTTAAAGGCATACTTGGAAAACATTACATATAGTGCTACAAAACATACTAGTTAATATAGCAATACAGCTGAATATTGTAGAGATGAACGCTTCCACAATGAAAGCACTCATTGCCCAAGACCTTTCTGCTGCCCCCCACTTGTCCCCACATGGTGCTGCCTGATTGCCTCACCTCGCCTCATTGGCGGTGCACCCATACTGGTACGTCACCAGATCTGCTGAAAAAGCCCTTGTCCTCCCCGATTCAGCTCAGGACAAGGAAGAGCATCGGAGCATGACATGCTTAACTGAGCCTAGGTGAAGAAGGATTTATGAACTCCGACAACCTCTTCAATCAAATTATTCACTAATTAATTAGAGACATCTAAGCCTATATAACGGTACCTAGCCCCTCCTACCCTGTGGTTTTTTTTCTGTCCTGTGTAGATTTAAACCATGTAACCCCAAGGGGGAGTGACAATTACTTAAAACATAACTTTTACTTATGAATATTAAAAACAAAAACAAACCACTATGTAATGCAGGATAAAAACTAAGGGTATAGTACTGGTACCCCAACACTGGTAGAAAAGTAGAATAAATATATCCTGCTCCACCTAAGGATAGGTGCCAGCAGTCTTACCAGAACCAATACAAGTAGTGGGACCAAATTCTCCTGGAGGTATCAGTGATGGCAAAGAAAAAGGGGGTCAGTCAGCACATCCCAAAGCGCAGGGGCACGTTGCTATGACTGAGAACAAGACTGTTAAACAAAACATGCAATGCAACAGCTCACTGCAAACCAAATAAAGTCCAAAATTGCATCAAATGCTATACTAATAAGTTAGAGATGCTTGGCAAATCGTTTTGTACAAAATTATTTGAGCCCGTCTGCCACACGTCAAGGCGATCTCTAGTTAGACGGGTTCCTAACACTAAATTTTACCTGTTATGTGCCATGACGGCTACCATATAATTCAGAAAGTGCAGGTTCCACATGCATGCTGGATCCGCCTGAATTTGTGTCATTTTTGATGCCAAAATGGCCTCCATTATATCCATGGAAAGCAGTTACCAGCATGCACGCCGGGCCCACTCCACACCACTCCCGGGGTCTATTGCAGTCCTACCTATCTATACAGAGCAACCCGCCCCAGTAGGGGTGACCCCGTCCGGATACCTGTCCCTGCTCGTGCCTAGTCCCTGGTTCTGGAAGCTAAAAAAAGGTGATTGAGCTCCTAATAACATCCCGACGTGGAAAGTTTCTGTCCGTGTTGACTCTTCAGGGGATATAATGTACAAAGGAACCACCGCAGCCTAAGAGTTCTAGACTGCAGTGAATAAATTCTATAAGTCAAAAGGTCTGCCCCTCAGGTGAGAGGAGGCACCAGCAGAAGGAGTTGATAATCCTATGCTATTTACTCGGCTACTGATATCCCCTATGATTGGGGGAACCTACCAGCAATTCCAATGCACCAAAGAGTGGAATTTAAAAGGTGCAGACGCGCAGTTCCCTGCCAGGACCGCCTCCCAACATGCGGCGCCGGCGTGTGACGTCAGACACCAGCACCGCGATCACATGGAGACAGGCGGCCAATGAGGAGGTAAGGGGAGGTAGCGTATGGTGGTTGCCTGGATACCCATGTAATCCAGAAAACAGAAGGGGGATGCGACTGATAACGCGTGTCCATAGTAACCTGGTAGCTAAGCTTTAACCAGTGATGTAAATAACCGGAATTTCAGAGCAGGAGAAGTGGCGGCGGGACAATGGTTAGGTGAGGATGTACTAGCTGTCCCAACTATTCATTTAATACACAAAACATAACATATAGATGGCGATTAGACAAAAATGTAAATTGACTATGGACCAGTATAAGGAATACAGCAATAAAAAGTATCCAGCTCTGTGGCCATGATCAAAGTATCAAACAAAGCAGCCGTAGTTAAGCCTCTCATTGAGACCCAGAGCGGACGATGCGTGCTTCCTGTTCTGTCCCCACATGAAGGCGAATGAAGGTGTAACTGATAATGACTGTGTGACTGTCCACCTTCGTTTCCAAGCAGTGGAGCAGACCGAACCGGCAGATGCTCAGGTTAGATGGACGTAGACACGAGGATGCAATCAAACGTGGGTTTATTTGATCCAAAGCAGCAACATACGATGATGCAATACAGTAATGCAGTAGCAGAGTAGATGCTGTCATGTGGATGTCTTTCCTGAGGCTAACTGCTGGTCAAAAACTGATGTTTTCACAAGCCAAGGTGTGTGTCTCCAGTCATAAAGGAATGCAGCACTGAAAAATGGCTACAGGAAGTGACAAGGACCAAGGCTGCTAAAACCACGCCCAGTGGAGAAAAACTTTAATAACAAGAACAAGGCGTGCAGCATACGAATTCCAGCCAGCAGATGGCAGCAGAGAACAATACATAGAAATAACATAGTAAAAGAAGAGATAATAATACAGTGTATGAATTCAATTTAGAAAGAACAGCACACTCCCTGTCTGAAATTCACTTTGGGGATTTCACTACGACGAATGTCCATAAAATATAAAACAACCTGTAAAAAGAACATGTTAGAATGCAAAACATAGTTTAGTCCTGTTTTTCAACTTGGAATGGAGAAGATCTGCGAAGTTAGATACAGTCCTGTTCACCCAGCAGGGACGTTCTCGATGGGTAATATTAAAATGAGTTCGTTAATTGGTCTTGAGAACGTTTTAAGCTCGCCCTTCCTTAAGATCTTCAACTCCACCTTCCGGGCTTTGCCATCCTTGATAGGGAAAACCTTTTAAATTAGTCCGATAGGCCAGTCAATCCTTTCGGTTTGTTGCTCTTTCATCAATACGAGGTCTCCTTCCTTCAAGTTTGGTTTGTGGTGTTGCCATTTTCTTCTTCCTTGAAGAACACTGAGGTACTCCTTGTTCCAGAAGTAAGGTATTGTACACATTTCCAGTGTTTTTGATAGATGTTAGCATGAGTAAATTCTCCACTAGGTTTTAGCGTATTTTCAGTTTTTTGGGTAAGTAGAATAGCCGGAGTCAGTATGGCTGGTGTTTCAGGATCCATAGACACTGGAACAAGGGGTCTTGAATTGATAATGGCCGAAACTTCAGCGAGAAGGGTAACTAGAGTCTCATGTGTGAGTCTAGACGAGTTTACATCCATCAACATAGAATTTAAGATGTTGCGTGAGATGCCGATCATTCTCTCCCAGGAGCCCCCCATGTGGGAACTATGAGGAGGATTGAAAATCCAGGTGCAACCTTTTTCCGCCAACTGATCTTGAATGGACTTGGCTGCACAACCTATCTGAAAACCGAAGGAGTCAGCCGAGGGATCCCAACTGAGGCCCAAGCTCCTCTGCACAGGTGGACTGTCCAGTCCCAAGTTAATGTCCTTGAATCCTGGTGCATGATCGCCTGATTCGAAGGCCCTCATAACGGCCAGGCTGTTTAAAGCAATTTTGTGTAGTCTAAGTTTAGCTTGGTACAACATACTTTGAGTCCTTTTGAGCAGATCGATAGCCGCTTCTTCAGTCGGTAGTGATTTGAGTCCATCGTCTACGTAGAAGTCTCTGGCGTCTTTACCTTACTCGGATTCTCCCTCTAATGCAGTTCGCTGAAGGCCGGAAGTTGCCATGGCAGGGGAAGGGCTGTTTCCAAATACGTGTACCCTCATTCGATATTCTGCCATCTCTGCGTAGGTGTCATTATTCTTGTACCACAGAAACCTGAGGAAATTTCAGTGGTCCTCTCTGACTACGAAACAGTGGAACATCTGCTCAATGTCAGCTGTGATGGCAACAAGCTATTTTCTGAGCCTCATCAGCACTCCAACTAGGTTATTCGTCAGATTAGAACCTGTGAGAAGGACATCATTAAGAGATACACCTCGATGTTTGGCGCTTGAGTCGAAAACAACCCTAATTTGATTAGGTTTCCGTGGGTGATACACTCCAAATGAAGGCAAGTACCAGCACTCGTCGTTCTTCCCTAAGGATGGAGCTGGTTCTGCACGGAATATTTTGTCAATAAAGGCAACAATGTGTTCTCTCATCTCAGGCTTACTGTTCATGGTACGCTGAAGAGAGTTAAATCTAGACAGAGCTTGTTCCCTATTGTTCGGGAGTCTCACCCTGGTAGCTCGGAAGGGTAATGGAGAAACCCAGTGATTGGTTTCGTCTTTAAGGAACTCATTGTCCATTATCTTGATAAATTCTCTGTCCTCTACTGACAAGGCTACTTTATCTTTGTCCTTGCTTGTGTGAAAGACTAATCTTACCAAGTTGTCAGCAAAGAAGGGAGGAATGTCGTAAGGTGGTTGTATGAGGTCTGGAGGCTTCTCTTTCACCTCATAGTGATGAGGGCCAGGCTTAATGCAAGTTGTGCGTCCATCTCCAAGCACGTACGTTTTAAAAGAGTGGATTCTTGGTTGATCCAAGCATACATTTCCTATGACTACCCATCCCAAGTCCAGTCTCTGGGCGTATGGTGCATAGTCGGGACCATTACACTGTTGACGCACCTTGTGTACCCTTAGATTGTCTCTGCCAAGCAGGAGTAGAATCTCTGCGTTGTTGTCCATAGGTGGGATAACGTTGGCTAGGTGCCTTAGGTGTGGTTGGTGAAATGCAGCTTCCGGGGTAGGAATTTCATCCCTATGGTTGGGTATTTGATCGCATTCGATCAGCGTTGGTAGAGGTATCTCAGTAATCCCACTGACGGAACAAGCGATGAATCCTTGTGCCCTCCTGCCGCTAGTTTCTATGCGACCCGAGCAGGTGTTTAAGATGTAGGTTTCTGACGGTCCCTTTATTCCAAAGGCTTCAAAGAATTTAGGTCCTGCTAGGGAGCGGTTGCCTTGGTCGTCAATGATGGCATACATTTTTACTGCCTTTTCTGGTAGCCCCTCCGGGTAGACCTTGATTAGGCATATGCGGGCACAACATTTCTCACTCTGGCCCTCCCCACATACGTCCAAGCATGAGCAGGAAACAGCAATGACTGTGTTAGTGTGGTTCTGGGGCTCCCCGCCATGACTTTGAGCAGGACTGGTGGTGACAGCAGCCGGTGAATCCCTTGTGAGTGAAGTTGGGTGCATAGCTGAGGCATGTGTTTTACTATGACACCCCTCACACTTGATAATGGATTTACAGTCCTTAGCCATGTGCTCCAATGAAGCGCAGCACCTGAAACATACCCCAAGCTCGGTGAGGACTTTCTTGCACTCCTGTATGGTTTTGGATTGAAATCCTCTGCATTTGTTCAGCGAGTGTGTTTTTTAATGAATGGGACATTCACGATTGAAGGCCCTGTCTCCTGATGAGGTAGTGTACTGTTTACCAGTGGGTACTGCAGATGATGGTAGGTTAGTCTTTCTAACATTCATGCTCTTAAAATCTCTGTGTTTATGCACAATACTTTCATACCTTGATGGTGTCACTGAAGCTGTAGTATTGAACTCCAGGATGTCAGGTCTGTGGTCATTCCTCATCTGGGACTGTTCATCGATGAACCTACAGAAATGAATAAATGGGGGAAAAGGAGGGAGCGGCGGCAGGCGGCGCATGACCGAGGGAGATGCCGGTCTGCGCCGTCTTAATGCTATACTTACGGTACTACAGTAAGTACCGTACAGAGCATATACAATTAGATATAGATCAGATTGAATGTTTAACAGTTGCGGGGCCCGGTGTATTAGAGTCACTGCATCGGGCACGCCATGAGTGTCCCCGCCTCCTCCCTCCACACTGATACTTCGCTGGCCGCACTGTGCAGCATAGCGGCCAGCGAAGTATTCGCTTTATAAGACGCACGGTCATTTTCCCCCCACTTTTGGGGGGGGGGGAAGTGTGTCTTATAAAGCGAAAAATACGGCTTATATTGGAGGCATATAGAAGTTTTGAAGGCACAGCATGGATCAATTATGATGTATCATACAGACAAAAACTTGCGGTATACCCTGAAGTGAAATGGGGATCCAAGGACGTAGGTCTTTGGATCAACCTAATGCTGCCTCAGAAGTCTAATTTTTGTCAGCAACCGATTAAAAAGGGAATTAGTTTTTCCTACAACAAATCTACTTGTAGATGGCAATCTAATTGCAAGTACAGACATGAATGCAGTTTCTGTACGGGCAACCACTAAGCCACCAAATGTTTAAAAAAACAGGGGGAAAAAATCAAATAGAGGAAGTGACGCCTATGATACTTCCCAGACTCATTCAATGTTTAAAAATGTACCCAGACAAAGTGAAAGCCCAACTACTAACTAAAGGCTTTACAAATGGATTTTGCTTACCAACTTTTGTTGGTTCAGGTTGAAAAGAGTAGCTGGTCCTTTTATAACTTCTCCCCTCAACAATTTGTGAATTTCTCCTTTAGGCCTAGTACCTAAAAAATAAAACAATAGATTCCGACTTATTCACAATTTATTCTTACCAAAAAATTAGTCCTTAAGGGGGGGGGCGTGATGACGTGAACACGTCACGTTTCACTCTCTCCTGCTGGCCTCCTCCCCCTCCATGCTCCCGGCTCCGTCCGATCCTGAGCGCTGACTGAGCGCTGACAGCCTCTGCGTGCTGCCACGCTGCAGTGCTGTTAATATCTCTTCAAGCTGCCTTGGAGTGTCGGGGGTCCTGCGATCTACTTACCGACCTGGCTGCTGACTGTTGGCTGCCACCGCTCCCTCCTGGCCCCTGGTTCCTGCTACTGGTGTGTTCCTCTTTGTTCCTGGGTCTTGACTCGCCTGGACCTTCTGTCTCCTTCCTTGGCTGGCCTCTCTCCTCTGTGGTGCGTGGTGTGGCGTGTGTCCGGACCTGGTCGCTCTGCTCAGCTGTTCACTAGCTTGCTGGCTTGTTTGCTGCTGGCTCCCTCTGCTGGTGATCGGTGGGATTATTATATTTTTTTTCTTCTGAAAATTTTTTGCCTGCAGTCTTTTTTTTTTTTTTCTCCCGAAGCGGCCACTGGACCATCTGCCTATTTGTCATCTGGATCTTTTGCCATCCTGAGGATCCTCGCCCCCCTCGTCGGGCCACGTGAGAAAATAATTACTGTTATTCGGCTAAGTTTTCCGGTTGTACAGAGCCGGAACTTGGTGTTCCCCTTCCCTGTGTGGTGGTGGAGAGGGAGGGATAAAGGTGTGAATAGAGGGGTAAGAGAGGAAAGGAAAGGGCCAATAAAGAGAAGTAAAAAGGGAGGAATAGGAGCAGAGGGGAAAGAAGTAAAGGGGATATAAAGAAGAGTACAAATTAAAATAAAAAAAAAAGGTAAAGAAAGAGGGGGAAGGGAGAGACGGAAAAAAAAAAAAAAAGGAAAAAGAATGGCCCCAAAACGACGGTCGATTGACTCCTCTGTAACAAAGTTGGGTTCCAAGACCCCAGAGAATAAAATCGATAAGTTCTTGAAGTCGCCCTTCCTAAATGAAAAGAACTCAGCTAAAACAAAATCCTCTGCTAATCTGAAAAAATCTGTTAAAACTCCCCAAACTGATGAACTTTCTGAGGACGGTTTAGTGGAGGTAGATCAGGAAGTAGGGGGGGAAGATCTATCTGCTCAGATGCGAACCGAATATGACCCTTCCGTTCTGGACAAAATTCTCTCTGCCGTGGAGAACAATGGCACTTTAGTGCAAGAGATGTCCATCCAATTAGGGTCTGTGCAGAGCGACATTTCTCTAATAAGAGAGAACCTGGTAAAGATCCGCGATCGAGTCCTTAATGTGGAAAAAATAGTGGACTCTTTGCAAACCGATATTAATATGTTAAAATCTAAAACTTTGACTCTTGCTTCAGAAAATCAAGCACTACAAAATAAGCTAGAGGACTTTGAAAATAGGTCAAGGCGAAACAATGTCCGCATAATTGGCTTCCCAGAGGGAGCGGAAGGCCGACACTTAGAGGAACAACTTAAAGATGTGGTCTTGCATAACCTGGGTAGTGACTATTTTTCCTCCATGTTTCAGATAGAAAGAGCCCATCGCATCCCAGGAGGGAAACCTATTCCAGGGAGGCCGCCGCGAGCAATTTTAATGAAATTATTATCATCCATTGATAGAGACATGATACTGAAAAGAGCAAGAGAATGCACTCCTGTTGAGTATCAGGGCACTAGGCTGCTCTTTTTTCCTGACTTTACCCGGCAGACTCAGGAAAAAAGAAGAAATTTCATAGAGATAAAGAAACGCCTGGCGTCAAAGGAGATTAAATATTCCCTACAGTATCCAGCGAAATTAAGAGTGATCCATAATGGGACCTCTCTTTTTTTTGAAACACCACAGCAAGTGTTAGATTGGATGGAGCAAAGGGGTATTTGAAATTGTGCACTATTATGATTGAAGTGTTGGAGGGGGGATGGAGCAGGGGAGGGGGAGAATGGCCCGAGGTTAGAGGTTCGCTGATTGGGCAGATCAATAGAGAGGGGGGATGGGAGGGAAAGGGGAGGGGGGAGAGGGAACCCACCTTGCAGGTATGTTTTTTTTTTTTTTTTTTTTTCTCTTTTGTTTGTCCCGTGTCTGTTTCCGCAGTAGTGAAGGATGGCCACTAGAATTGTAACTTGGAATGTTAGAGGGCTCGGGGAAAGGGTCAAAAGGCAAGCTATTATGGATGCATTAAAAAGATACCTTCCAGCAATTATTTGCATAGCAGAAACTCATCTTACTAAAGAAACCGTGTCCCGTCTGACAACGGGATGGTACTCTCAATCTTACCATTCCACTTTTAGCAGTTCCTCTAGGGGCGTTTCAGTTCTGATTCATAATTCTGTGGACTTTATCCTCATAGAATCCTATATAGATGATCAGGGCAGATTCATCTTTCTGCATGGCAAGCTGCATGGTCATAGTTACATTCTTGCCTTTTTTTATATACCTCCGCCTTTTTCAATGTACCCACTGACCCAGTTGGTGCTTTTTTTCTGAAAGGAGACCAGAATGCCGGTTAGTCCTGATGGGGGACTTTAATGCCGTCATGGACCCCAATAGAGATAGATTCACATTAGATGTAGATCGAGGGAGGAATTTATGTAATTCACCGTTGCCACAGTTTTGTTCGGAGGTTGGAGTGGTGGATATATGGGAACATCTTGGCGGAGGAAAGAAAGTATACTCTTGTGTTAGCCGGGGTGGCAGAGCAATGTCTAGGATTGATTTAGCATTTACCAATGAGAGCAATTTGAGCAATATCCGGAAGATACGATATGGGGTAAGAACAGTCTCGGACCACTCACCCGTACTGGTTGAGGTTTGCATTGGGGAGAATAAGGATAATAGGGGGCTAGGATTTAAGCTGAACCCATATTGGCTTACTATTATGGATAACCCTCAGTCTATTAAATCATTGATATCCTCCTTTTGGGAGGTTAATCTCCCCTCTGCTGACATCAATATAGTATGGGATGCCCTGAAAGCATATCTGAGGGGGGTCTTTATAAGTTGCAGCAAAGAGAACATTTAAGAAAAAAGAGGAGGAACTGGCCAAGGCTGCTGCAGACACAACTGAGCGATTTACCAGTCAACCTACTGAGCATAACAGGGAAGAGATGCAGAAGGCCAGTTGTTCTCTGGAGAAATATATAATAGAGAAAGCAAACCATCGAGTATTCTTTAAGGGCTTAAAATATTTTTCGGAGTCTGGACGCCCTGGTAAGCTTTTAGCCAGGATAATCACACAACAAGATAAGAAAAATCAATCTATTGTCTCGATTCGTAACACAGTGGGGGAAATTATAACAGATCCAGAAGGAATTAGGGATGCCTTTTTACAATATTTCTCTCATATATGAAATTTAAAAAAATACTGGGCACTCTCACTTATGTAGAACCATACAGTTTATTACAGTATATATAATCATAAACGCACAATCGCAATAATATAAAATTAGATAGTAAATAAAATAGTAAAATAAAAAACTCCTAAAATCACTATAATAAAATGGATCCAAAAAAATGGTGAGGAAAAGTTAGTCCATATGTATCAGACTGATAGTGGGTGGTCCTCGATAATTAAAGATGGGATTTAGTGTCCTGTACAATATACAGTCCCACTTTTGAAGAAAAGTAAAGATGCTACGGTTTGTAGACAATCACTTGAGTGGGTCTATTTGCGGCGTCCCGCTGGTACTCACTGCGCAGTGAAATCTTGTGTAGATCTTCAGCTTGTAATCCAGAAGTTACTCCTGTCCGCTCCTGTCGACACCGGATGCTGCTGTAACTTGCTTGCCCGTGTTGAGTCCTTTAGCCGCCGCTCCGTAGTATCAAAGAGCCGGCAGACAATGAAGCTTATACTCACTCTCCCCTCGTCGGATACACTGCGCCACGCTACTATGTAGCCTCGTGTATTGCGCTTGTAGTTACCGATGTGTCAGGGATCTTAATGAAACAAAGGGTCCTCGGTTACTCCGAAAAAGCAGCACAGCGGTTTTGTTGAAAGTTCCAGTACGACTTGCTTTAGGATTACTATGGGGGTCTCTTCACCAAACGCGTTTCGGGGTACTTGCCCCTTCCTCAGTGGTAGTGACTGCCCCATCAGTGTCTGTTTTTATAGAGCTTTGTAGACTTTTAATTATTCACACAGGTGTTGATTCACCTCTTTTTCCTCAAGAGGTGGTACGGATTTGGAGTCCATTCTATTCGTCGTTTCACCCAATTATCCACGCCAAACACCTTGCTACATAGCTTGCATAATGTTTAATGTGTGGTAATATTCGTCCGTAATTTTCTAGAATTACGTTTATACAGTAATCCGTGAACCTCTTTTCTACATAAAGATAATCCCATTCAGTTCTTCCGATTTATCTACACAAAAAACCGATACAGACCCTTGCGGTATCAATGCGGTTTCAATTCTTAAACGAGGGATCAAAAAGTGACAGGTTATTTGCCAATTGTCCTCTTGTGTCCCTTAACTGTTACATATAGCAGAATAACATTTGCTTCAAATACATAAACCAACAGTGGACAATACAAGTGTCCCCAATAAATTTTCAAGGGTTAGCAGAAAGGTATTAACCCCCTAATGGCCCCATCTAATGTCAATCTCCCTACTATTCACTCTCTTCTTCCATAACCCACTCATCATGCTTCCTACGGGAGTCATATAGGTCATTTCTACATAACTAACAGTCATTTTTCATTTCTTTATATATTTTCTATTTTTTCAAAGTATAATATTTTTTTAAAATTTTTTTAAAAAATTTCTAAAAATTATTCTTATATTTGGTTTGCCAGAGAGCACTTTAAGTTGCATCCTCCTTTGAAGTCAGGGACGGGTCGAACCTTCCCAAAACAGAGTGATGGGGTATTAGATGGAGGTCCCCCATGAAGGGCCGAACCCCCCAGGACAAGAAAAAACCTGTAGGGGTTTTGCCGTCCATGAGGGACATCCACCAGATTACAAGAATCCGAATAGTTCGAATTCTGCGTTCAAACCGCCTGGCATCAAAGTGTTCAATTCGTATATCCGTTGGGACTCTAGTCTGGACATACTGCTAATGTGGTCTCCTCCCCTCCAACATTTCTCCACCTTATCAATCGCCGCAAATTTCATGCCTGTTGGATTTTGGTCATGCAGTAGCTTAAAATGTCTAGAGAGTGTGTGAGTTTCTAGGCCCTTCTTAATATTGGCGATGTGCTCGGAGATACGTTTTTTTAGGAATCTTTTTGTTCTCCCGATATATTGGCGTCCACACGGACACTCAATAACATAGATGACATTATCGGAGTTGCATGTTAAAAAGTCCTTTATTATATGTTTGTGATTGTTGACAGGTGATATAATTTCCTTTGTCTTCCGGGGAAAAGATGTAATCTTACAGTTTCCACACTTTCCGCATCTGTGAAAGCCCTCCATACTAAGCCAGTTTTGTAAAGAGGTGCTACCTATGTCTTTTCTTTTTATTGTTGGGGCTACCTTGTTCCCCAAACTGGGGGCCTTGGTAAAAGTTATCCGAGGTTTTATTGGAATTAGGGGGCCTATTGTTTTGTCTTTCTGTAATAAGTGCCAGTGTCTCCCTATAATTTTTTGGATCTTCCTGTATTCATCATTAAAAGGTAAAATAATCCGTATTTCGTCCTTATCCCCATCTATATGTTTCACCTTTTCTAAAAAAAGTCTTCCCTTTTCATGTTTCTCACTTTGTTCAGGGATCCTGATATTAATTCCTCTGGGTAATCTTTATCTAAAAATGCCTCTTTCAACTTAATGGCCTCTTTTTCGAAATCTTCTTCTAGTGTGCAGTTACGTCTTATTCTTTGAAACTGACCTTGCGGTATGTTGGTCAACCAACTGGGTAAATGACAACTGTTGTACAGTATATAACTGTTTCTCATGGTCGGTTTAATAAAAGTACAACATTTAATTAATTTATCCTCTGTAAATAATTTTAAGTCTAAAAATTCTAACGTTTCCTTGCTAATGTTGTGGGTGAACTTTAAATTAAGCTCATTACAATTAATAACCCTTAAAAAATCTTCCAGAGATTCTTTGCCAGACTTCCAAATAAACAGCACATCATCTATATACCTTTGCCATAGCACCAGGTCCACCCCCAGTCGAGGGGTGATGTTTCGTTCTTCCCAATCGGCCATAAATAAATTTGCGTAACTGGGGGCGAACCTGGTGCCCATGGCTGTGCCCTGAGTTTGAAGATAAAAATCGGTTTCAAAGTTAAAATAATTGTGCGTTAGTATAAAATCAATGCTTTGGGTTAAAAAGTCGATCTGCTCCTCCTTTAGCCTACCTTCTTGTTTTAACTGGGACTCAACTGCTCGTTTACCCTGCTCGTGGTTAATAATGGTGTATAAGGATTGAACATCCAAGGTGCCCAACCACCAGCCTTCTTCAAATGCCATATTCTCAACAATTTTGATAATTTGTGTGGAATCCTTAGTATACGAGGCAGTCTTCTTAACTGTCGGCTGTAATAACACATCAATGTATTTGGATAAGTTGCACGTCAAGGATTCAATCCCTGAAACTATAGGGCGACCTGGTGGATTGTTCATATCCTTATGCACTTTCGGTAGGCAGTAGAATACCGGTATCCTGGGGTGTTTATTTAGTATAAAATTATATTCGTTCTCTGTTAAAATCCCTCTCCCTTTACCGTCCTCCACTAAATTCATTAATTCCACTAGAAAGTCACCAGTTGGGTCTTTCGTTAAGTTTTTATATGTGTCCTTGTCCGCTAATTGTCTGTAACATTCCTGTTTGTATTTTTCAGCGTCCTGTACAACAATTGCCCCCCCTTTGTCGGCTGGGCGAATAATAATCCTATTATCTTTCTGTAGTTGTTTTAAGGTGCCGATTTCTCCCTTCGTTAAATTCTTACGTCTAAATTTATTAATATCTTTTATTTTCCGTACATCATTCTCCACACTTTCTTTGAAGGTCGCCATTTCGTGGCTAATTTCATTCCTCGGGTATTTTTTGGAACGGTTTTTAAGTTTGGTATGTGTGAATTTCTCCCTCTGAATGTTATTCTCTAGTTCCTTCTCAATCGGGTTTTTTGAAAAATATTTCTTGAGACATAATCTCCGTATGAACTTTTCTACCCCTATAAAGGTTGAGAATTTGTTAAGTTTTTCCGTTGGGGCAAATTTTAAGCCTTTATTTAGAAGGTGTTTCTGGACATTAGTCAGTGTGATTGCACTCAAGTTAATAATGGAGTCATTAGTCACCTCTAATTCTATTGCCTGTGGTGTCTTTCCCTTCCTCCTTCCTCTCCGTACCTTCCCCTTTTTTCTTCGTGAAATCTCGTGCTGGGATTGTGTGAATTGTGTGGTTGTCGGTATTTCCCTATATTCTGTGTCTTGGGGTCCTGTTGTTCCCTGTGCATTTGTGGCCTGTCTCTCAGGTTGTACTGGTGATCTGTCTGTGGTCTGTGGTAGGGTTTGTGTGCTCCCCTTGGGGGTGATGGTGGCCTGGTCCGTATACGGTGATGTGGTGGGGTCCGATCTAAAAAAGAAGCCCTTTCATCAAAAATCTCAAATCTATTATAAGTCGGTATATTAAAATTACTTGATCTAGTGTTGTCTCTGGTGTAGTTGTCCCGTGAATTAGTTCTACTTTCTATCTGTTCTTCTTCCCTAATGCTTTCTGTTCTTTCCCTCTCCAAACGTTGTGCTACCTTATCTTTTCTATCTTTTTTATTTTGAGTGAATAACATTTTTTTTATTTTTTTCTCCATAATCTCTCGTTCTATCTTATCCAGATTGTTACATAATTTGGTTTGTAACATATTCAGTTCCTCCGTATTGGGAAATTTGTCAGTGATAACCTTTATGTCCGCAATTTTTTTAGTAGTTTCTTCTAGAATCACGGCCCGTCTTTTAATAATCAATCTGGTCAAGGCTACAGATTGTTCATATAGTAAATTGTCCCATTCCAGGTCAAAATCGACACTACATAAATCTTGAGCTGGGACTTTGCTATATGACAGGCCTTTGGGGATCTGATTCACCTCTATACATCTCGTTAGGGTTTTAATCTCCCATTTCTGTTTTAGTTGTCGAATTAGGAGCCCCTCTAATTCCCTAAAAACTTTGCCCATACTAATATCTTCTCTATTTTCACACATGTCATTTGCTTCAAAGATAAAGTTATCGACTTTTAGGTTTTTAGATTCTACATGATTCCACATATCCATAGTTCTCAACAGTCCGTGCAGTCACCAGGACGAATTAATAGATAAAAAAACTACAGGTTGTGAGACGCACAGGGCTGTGGAAAAATATGGAGAAGGTGCTCACAGTAGAGAGGATCCGTCCTTCCTCTAATGGGGGATAAATGAAATTTAAAAAAATACTGGGCACTCTCACTTATGTAGAACCATACAGTTTATTACAGTATATATAATCATAAACGCACAATCGCAATAATATAAAATTAGATAGTAAATAAAATAGTAAAATAAAAAACTCCTAAAATCACTATAATAAAATGGATCCAAAAAAATGGTGAGGAAAAGTTAGTCCATATGTATCAGACTGATAGTGGGTGGTCCTCGATAATTAAAGATGGGATTTAGTGTCCTGTACAATATACAGTCCCACTTTTGAAGAAAAGTAAAGATGCTACGGTTTGTAGACAATCACTTGAGTGGGTCTATTTGCGGCGTCCCGCTGGTACTCACTGCGCAGTGAAATCTTGTGTAGATCTTCAGCTTGTAATCCAGAAGTTACTCCTGTCCGCTCCTGTCGACACCGGATGCTGCTGTAACTTGCTTGCCCGTGTTGAGTCCTTTAGCCGCCGCTCCGTAGTATCAAAGAGCCGGCAGACAATGAAGCTTATACTCACTCTCCCCTCGTCGGATACACTGCGCCACGCTACTATGTAGCCTCGTGTATTGCGCTTGTAGTTACCGATGTGTCAGGGATCTTAATGAAACAAAGGGTCCTCGGTTACTCCGAAAAAGCAGCACAGCGGTTTTGTTGAAAGTTCCAGTACGACTTGCTTTAGGATTACTATGGGGGTCTCTTCACCAAACGCGTTTCGGGGTACTTGCCCCTTCCTCAGTGGTAGTGACTGCCCCATCAGTGTCTGTTTTTATAGAGCTTTGTAGACTTTTAATTATTCACACAGGTGTTGATTCACCTCTTTTTCCTCAAGAGGTGGTACGGATTTGGAGTCCATTCTATTCGTCGTTTCACCCAATTATCCACGCCAAACACCTTGCTACATAGCTTGCATAATGTTTAATGTGTGGTAATATTCGTCCGTAATTTTCTAGAATTACGTTTATACAGTAATCCGTGAACCTCTTTTCTACATAAAGATAATCCCATTCAGTTCTTCCGATTTATCTACACAAAAAACCGATACAGACCCTTGCGGTATCAATGCGGTTTCAATTCTTAAACGAGGGATCAAAAAGTGACAGGTTATTTGCCAATTGTCCTCTTGTGTCCCTTAACTGTTACATATAGCAGAATAACATTTGCTTCAAATACATAAACCAACAGTGGACAATACAAGTGTCCCCAATAAATTTTCAAGGGTTAGCAGAAAGGTATTAACCCCCTAATGGCCCCATCTAATGTCAATCTCCCTACTATTCACTCTCTTCTTCCATAACCCACTCATCATGCTTCCTACGGGAGTCATATAGGTCATTTCTACATAACTAACAGTCATTTTTCATTTCTTTATATATTTTCTATTTTTTCAAAGTATAATATTTTTTTAAAATTTTTTTAAAAAATTTCTAAAAATTATTCTTATATTTGGTTTGCCAGAGAGCACTTTAAGTTGCATCCTCCTTTGAAGTCAGGGACGGGTCGAACCTTCCCAAAACAGAGTGATGGGGTATTAGATGGAGGTCCCCCATGAAGGGCCGAACCCCCCAGGACAAGAAAAAACCTGTAGGGGTTTTGCCGTCCATGAGGGACATCCACCAGATTACAAGAATCCGAATAGTTCGAATTCTGCGTTCAAACCGCCTGGCATCAAAGTGTTCAATTCGTATATCCGTTGGGACTCTAGTCTGGACATACTGCTAATGTGGTCTCCTCCCCTCCAACATTTCTCCACCTTATCAATCGCCGCAAATTTCATGCCTGTTGGATTTTGGTCATGCAGTAGCTTAAAATGTCTAGAGAGTGTGTGAGTTTCTAGGCCCTTCTTAATATTGGCGATGTGCTCGGAGATACGTTTTTTTAGGAATCTTTTTGTTCTCCCGATATATTGGCGTCCACACGGACACTCAATAACATAGATGACATTATCGGAGTTGCATGTTAAAAAGTCCTTTATTATATGTTTGTGATTGTTGACAGGTGATATAATTTCCTTTGTCTTCCGGGGAAAAGATGTAATCTTACAGTTTCCACACTTTCCGCATCTGTGAAAGCCCTCCATACTAAGCCAGTTTTGTAAAGAGGTGCTACCTATGTCTTTTCTTTTTATTGTTGGGGCTACCTTGTTCCCCAAACTGGGGGCCTTGGTAAAAGTTATCCGAGGTTTTATTGGAATTAGGGGGCCTATTGTTTTGTCTTTCTGTAATAAGTGCCAGTGTCTCCCTATAATTTTTTGGATCTTCCTGTATTCATCATTAAAAGGTAAAATAATCCGTATTTCGTCCTTATCCCCATCTATATGTTTCACCTTTTCTAAAAAAAAGTCTTCCCTTTTCATGTTTCTCACTTTGTTCAGGGATCCTGATATTAATTCCTCTGGGTAATCTTTATCTAAAAATGCCTCTTTCAACTTAATGGCCTCTTTTTCGAAATCTTCTTCTAGTGTGCAGTTACGTCTTATTCTTTGAAACTGACCTTGCGGTATGTTGGTCAACCAACTGGGTAAATGACAACTGTTGTACAGTATATAACTGTTTCTCATGGTCGGTTTAATAAAAGTACAACATTTAATTAATTTATCCTCTGTAAATAATTTTAAGTCTAAAAATTCTAACGTTTCCTTGCTAATGTTGTGGGTGAACTTTAAATTAAGCTCATTACAATTAATAACCCTTAAAAAATCTTCCAGAGATTCTTTGCCAGACTTCCAAATAAACAGCACATCATCTATATACCTTTGCCATAGCACCAGGTCCACCCCCAGTCGAGGGGTGATGTTTCGTTCTTCCCAATCGGCCATAAATAAATTTGCGTAACTGGGGGCGAACCTGGTGCCCATGGCTGTGCCCTGAGTTTGAAGATAAAAATCAGTTTCAAAGTTAAAATAATTGTGCGTTAGTATAAAATCAATGCTTTGGGTTAAAAAGTCGATCTGCTCCTCCTTTAGCCTACCTTCTTGTTTTAACTGGGACTCAACTGCTCGTTTACCCTGCTCGTGGTTAATAATGGTGTATAAGGATTGAACATCCAAGGTGCCCAACCACCAGCCTTCTTCAAATGCCATATTCTCAACAATTTTGATAATTTGTGTGGAATCCTTAGTATACGAGGCAGTCTTCTTAACTGTCGGCTGTAATAACACATCAATGTATTTGGATAAGTTGCACGTCAAGGATTCAATCCCTGAAACTATAGGGCGACCTGGTGGATTTTTCATATCCTTATGCACTTTCGGTAGGCAGTAGAATACCGGTATCCTGGGGTGTTTATTTAGTATAAAATTATATTCGTTCTCTGTTAAAATCCCTCTCCCTTTACCGTCCTCCACTAAATTCATTAATTCCACTAGAAAGTCACCAGTTGGGTCTTTCGTTAAGTTTTTATATGTGTCCTTGTCCGCTAATTGTCTGTAACATTCCTGTTTGTATTTTTCAGCGTCCTGTACAACAATTGCCCCCCCTTTGTCGGCTGGGCGAATAATAATCCTATTATCTTTCTGTAGTTGTTTTAAGGTGCCGATTTCTCCCTTCGTTAAATTCTTACGTCTAAATTTATTAATATCTTTTATTTTCCGTACATCATTCTCCACACTTTCTTTGAAGGTCGCCATTTCGTGGCTAATTTCATTCCTCGGGTATTTTTTGGAACGGTTTTTAAGTTTGGTATGTGTGAATTTCTCCCTCTGAATGTTATTCTCTAGTTCCTTCTCAATCGGGTTTTTTGAAAAATATTTCTTGAGACATAATCTCCGTATGAACTTTTCTACCCCTATAAAGGTTGAGAATTTGTTAAGTTTTTCCGTTGGGGCAAATTTTAAGCCTTTATTTAGAAGGTGTTTCTGGACATTAGTCAGTGTGATTGCACTCAAGTTAATAATGGAGTCATTAGTCACCTCTAATTCTATTGCCTGTGGTGTCTTTCCCTTCCTCCTTCCTCTCCGTACCTTCCCCTTTTTTCTTCGTGAAATCTCGTGCTGGGATTGTGTGAATTGTGTGGTTGTCGGTATTTCCCTATATTCTGTGTCTTGGGGTCCTGTTGTTCCCTGTGCATTTGTGGCCTGTCTCTCAGGTTGTACTGGTGATCTGTCTGTGGTCTGTGGTAGGGTTTGTGTGCTCCCCTTGGGGGTGATGGTGGCCTGGTCCGTATACGGTGATGTGGTGGGGTCCGATCTAAAAAAGAAGCCCTTTCATCAAAAATCTCAAATCTATTATAAGTCGGTATATTAAAATTACTTGATCTAGTGTTGTCTCTGGTGTAGTTGTCCCGTGAATTAGTTCTACTTTCTATCTGTTCTTCTTCCCTAATGCTTTCTGTTCTTTCCCTCTCCAAACGTTGTGCTACCTTATCTTTTCTATCTTTTTTATTTTGAGTGAATAACATTTTTTTTATTTTTTTCTCCATAATCTCTCGTTCTATCTTATCCAGATTGTTACATAATTTGGTTTGTAACATATTCAGTTCCTCCGTATTGGGAAATTTGTCAGTGATAACCTTTATGTCCGCAATTTTTTTAGTAGTTTCTTCTAGAATCACGGCCCGTCTTTTAATAATCAATCTGGTCAAGGCTACAGATTGTTCATATAGTAAATTGTCCCATTCCAGGTCAAAATCGACACTACATAAATCTTGAGCTGGGACTTTGCTATATGACAGGCCTTTGGGGATCTGATTCACCTCTATACATCTCGTTAGGGTTTTATCTTCAAACTCAGGGCACAGCCATGGGCACCAGGTTCGCCCCCAGTTACGCAAATTTATTTATGGCCGATTGGGAAGAACGAAACATCACCCCTCGACTGGGGGTGGACCTGGTGCTATGGCAAAGGTATATAGATGATGTGCTGTTTATTTGGAAGTCTGGCAAAGAATCTCTGGAAGATTTTTTAAGGGTTATTAATTGTAATGAGCTTAATTTAAAGTTCACCCACAACATTAGCAAGGAAACGTTAGAATTTTTAGACTTAAAATTATTTACAGAGGATAAATTAATTAAATGTTGTACTTTTATTAAACCGACCATGAGAAACAGTTATATACTGTACAACAGTTGTCATTTACCCAGTTGGTTGACCAACATACCGCAAGGTCAGTTTCAAAGAATAAGACGTAACTGCACACTAGAAGAAGATTTCGAAAAAGAGGCCATTAAGTTGAAAGAGGCATTTTTAGATAAAGATTACCCAGAGGAATTAATATCAGGATCCCTGAACAAAGTGAGAAACATGAAAAGGGAAGACTTTTTAGAAAAGGTGAAACATATAGATGGGGATAAGGACGAAATACGGATTATTTTACCTTTTAATGATGAATACAGGAAGATCCAAAAAATTATAGGGAGACACTGGCACTTATTACAGAAAGACAAAACAATAGGCCCCCTAATTCCAATAAAACCTCGGATAACTTTTACCAAGGCCCCCAGTTTGGGGAACAAGGTAGCCCCAACAATAAAAAGAAAAGACATAGGTAGCACCTCTTTACAAAACTGGCTTAGTATGGAGGGCTTTCACAGATGCGGAAAGTGTGGAAACTGTAAGATTACATCTTTTCCCCGGAAGACAAAGGAAATTATATCACCTGTCAACAATCACAAACATATAATAAAGGACTTTTTAACATGCAACTCCGATAATGTCATCTATGTTATTGAGTGTCCGTGTGGACGCCAATATATCGGGAGAACAAAAAGATTCCTAAAAAAAACGTATCTCCGAGCACATCGCCAATATTAAGAAGGGCCTAGAAACTCACACACTCTCTAGACATTTTAAGCTACTGCATGACCAAAATCCAACAGGCATGAAATTTGCGGCGATTGATAAGGTGGAGAAATGTTGGAGGGGAGGAGACCACATTAGCAGTATGTCCAGACTAGAGTCCCAACGGATATACGAATTGAACACTTTGATGCCAGGCGGTTTGAACGCAGAATTCGAACTATTCGGATTCTTGTAATCTGGTGGATGTCCCTCATGGACGGCAAAACCCCTACAGGTTTTTTCTTGTCCTGGGGGGTTCGGCCCTTCATGGGGGACCTCCATCTAATACCCCATCACTCTGTTTTGGGAAGGTTCGACCCGTCCCTGACTTCAAAGGAGGATGCAACTTAAAGTGCTCTCTGGCAAACCAAATATAAGAATAATTTTTAGAAATTTTTTAAAAAAATTTTAAAAAAATATTATACTTTGAAAAAATAGAAAATATATAAAGAAATGAAAAATGACTGTTAGTTATGTAGAAATGACCTATATGACTCCCGTAGGAAGCATGATGAGTGGGTTATGGAAGAAGAGAGTGAATAGTAGGGAGATTGACATTAGATGGGGCCATTAGGGGGTTAATACCTTTCTGCTAACCCTTGAAAATTTATTGGGGACACTTGTATTGTCCACTGTTGGTTTATGTATTTGAAGCAAATGTTATTCTGCTATATGTAACAGTTAAGGGACACAAGAGGACAATTGGCAAATAACCTGTCACTTTTTGATCCCTCGTTTAAGAATTGAAACCGCATTGATACCGCAAGGGTCTGTATCGGTTTTTTGTGTAGATAAATCGGAAGAACTGAATGGGATTATCTTTATGTAGAAAAGAGGTTCACGGATTACTGTATAAACGTAATTCTAGAAAATTACGGACGAATATTACCACACATTAAACATTATGCAAGCTATGTAGCAAGGTGTTTGGCGTGGATAATTGGGTGAAACGACGAATAGAATGGACTCCAAATCCGTACCACCTCTTGAGGAAAAAGAGGTGAATCAACACCTGTGTGAATAATTAAAAGTCTACAAAGCTCTATAAAAACAGACACTGATGGGGCAGTCACTACCACTGAGGAAGGGGCAAGTACCCCGAAACGCGTTTGGTGAAGAGACCCCCATAGTAATCCTAAAGCAAGTCGTACTGGAACTTTCAACAAAACCGCTGTGCTGCTTTTTCGGAGTAACCGAGGACCCTTTGTTTCATTAAGATCCCTGACACATCGGTAACTACAAGCGCAATACACGAGGCTACATAGTAGCGTGGCGCAGTGTATCCGACGAGGGGAGAGTGAGTATAAGCTTCATTGTCTGCCGGCTCTTTGATACTACGGAGCGGCGGCTAAAGGACTCAACACGGGCAAGCAAGTTACAGCAGCATCCGGTGTCGACAGGAGCGGACAGGAGTAACTTCTGGATTACAAGCTGAAGATCTACACAAGATTTCACTGCGCAGTGAGTACCAGCGGGACGCCGCAAATAGACCCACTCAAGTGATTGTCTACAAACCGTAGCATCTTTACTTTTCTTCAAAAGTGGGACTGTATATTGTACAGGACACTAAATCCCATCTTTAATTATCGAGGACCACCCACTATCAGTCTGATACATATGGACTAACTTTTCCTCACCATTTTTTTGGATCCATTTTATTATAGTGATTTTAGGAGTTTTTTATTTTACTATTTTATTTACTATCTAATTTTATATTATTGCGATTGTGCGTTTATGATTATATATACTGTAATAAACTGTATGGTTCTACATAAGTGAGAGTGCCCAGTATTTTTTTAAATTTCATTTATCCCCCATTAGAGGAAGGACGGATCCTCTCTACTGTGAGCACCTTCTCCATATTTTTCCACAGCCCTGTGCGTCTCACAACCTGTAGTTTTTTTATTTCTCTCATATATATAGCTCCTCTCTTGGCTTGTCATCCGATCTGGCGACGCGATTCTTGGAGAGGATTCCACTTTCTACTTTAAGTGAAGCCCAAATAGAGTGTCTGGAAGAGGAGTTGTCTCTTTCGGAGCTCCAGGAGGCCCTGGGGTCTATCTCGGGGAACTCGTCGCCAGGGATGGATGGCCTTCCATACGAGGTTTACCGTAAGTACAGTGATGTGATTCTTCCCCAGCTACTAGAGGTTTTTTCCCAAGCAATACAGGGAGGGGGTTTACCATGCTCTATGATGGAAGCTCTTATTGTTCTAATTCCTAAAAAGGATAAAGACCCGATAGAAATGAGTTCCTATAGACCAATTTCTTTATTAAATACTGACGCTAAGCTACTATCAAAAGTTTTGGCTAGGAGGCTTTCGCGGGTTATATCCACCATTATTCACCCAGACCAAAATGGCTTTATGCCAAAGAGAGGCACCCATCATAATTTGCATAGGTTATTTATGAATATTCAGTCCTCGGGGTGCGGTACCCGTTCCATCCTGTCGTTGGATGCTACTAAAGCCTTCGACAGGTTGGAGTGGATTTTTCTCTGGGAGGTGATGAAAAAAATGGGATTTGGTCCTAGATTTATGGCGATGGTGCAGTTATTATATAGCTCTCCAGTTGCCAGGATTAGGATTAATGATACGATCACTGAGAGTTTTTCCCTAGGAAGAGGCACCCGTCAAGGATGTCCTCTTTCCCCCCTCTTGTTTAACATTTATATTGAACCCTTAGCAGTTAGTATAAGGCAAGACTTGCAGGTGTCCGGTTTCGGTATAATGGGGAAGCATGATCGTGTATCCCTCTATGCAGACGACATCTTGGTTTTTGTCCATCAAACAGAAACTACTCTTCCTCGCATAATGGACTTGGTTGGTTCTTTTTCTGCTCCGTCTGGTTTGCAGATCAATTGGGAGAAGACTGTTCTCCTCCCTATAGATGAGTTGCGAGGCGACTGGGACAACCAGTTAACAATTTCTGATTCAATAAAATACTGTAATGACCGGCAACACACACAGGGAGGAAAACAGGGAAAGCCCTGCACAAGGGAGAGGGAAAGGTGGTGACCCCTAACTCACCTTGCAGCTGGTACCTGCCTGCCCTGTCGTTCCTAGACGGGTTCCTCACCCGTGCGGCGATCACGTGCCTAAACCCTGGCTTTCCCTGAAATGAGCCCTCGATAATGAACGGGCCGGTGGGATCGCTAGTCCTCACCACTGCACTAAGAGGGAAACACCAGGGAGAGGACAGACAAACACAGACAAACACCAACACCCAGGTGGACGGCAACAATTGTCCACAAAGGTCCAACAGGGATCCGGAGGGTAGCGTTCTAAGGCAACACTCAGAGAACGCAGCAACACAGCTCCAGTGGGTCAGAATAGATGTCCAGGCAGGAAGCTCTATATCTGGCAACCAGAGAAGTGTGAGAGGGGAATATAAGGAGGATTGGGAGTGCTGGACAAGGAACAGCTGAGAGAAGGAGCTACGGATCCCTGAGTGAGCCAAAAGGGTTTGTAAAGCAAACCCAGAAAGCTACAATAAGGAAACTTCCCTATCTGACATAGAGCGTGCAGCCAACCGCTGCGACCTCCTGACCCCGGGTACAACGGAGTCAGGCGTGGCTCTTGACACCCTCGTGACAGTACCCCCCTTTCTACGAGGGGCCTCCGGACACTCAGGACCAGGTCTCTCAGGATGAGAGGCATGAAAAATCCGGACTAGCCTGTCGGCGTTTACCTCAGACGCAGGAACCCACATTCTTTCCTCGGGACCGTAACCTCTCCAGTGCACCAGATATTGGAGAGAGCGGCGGACCCGACGAGAATTAACAATTTTGGATATCTGAAATTCCAAACTACCATCCACGACAACAGGAGGGGGTGGCAGCGGTGACGGTTCTAGAGGTGGAACATATTTTTTGAGTAACGACTTATGAAAGACATTATGGATTTTAAAAGTCTGAGGTAACTCCAGGCGAAAAGCCACGGGGTTGATGATGGCTACAATCTTGTAAGGACCAATAAACCTAGGACCCAGTTTCCAAGAGGGAACCTTCAACTTGATATTCCTTGTAGACAGCCACACATAGTCATTCACTCCTAGGTCCGGACCTGGCGACCGTTTCTTATCAGCCATGCATTTGTATTTACCTCCCATATTTTTCAAGTTAGCTTGCACCTTCTGCCATACTGATGAAAGAGATGACGAAAACCGTTCCTCTTCGGGAACCCCAGAAGACCCCCCCTCTTTGAAAGTACAGAATTGGGGATGAAAACCATATGCACCAAGAAAAGGTGACTTGCCAGTGGATTCCTGACGGCGATTATTTATGGCAAACTCAGCTAACGGTAAATATGACGACCACAACTCTTGGTTTTCAGACACAAAACATCTTAGATATGTCTCCAGGTTTTGGTTGGTACGCTCAGTCTGTCCATTCGACTGAGGATGGAAAGCTGAGGAAAAGGACAAGTGAACCCCTAAACGGGAACAAAAAGCTTTCCAAAATTTAGAAATAAACTGGGTTCCCCGGTCCGAAACAACATCGGAGGGGACCCCGTGAAGCTTCACGATCTCACTGACGAATACCTGAGCAAGAGTTTTAGCATTAGGTAGTGCGGGTAACGCAATAAAGTGTGCCATTTTGCTAAACCTGTCCACTACTACCAAAATCACTGTTTTACCCGCAGACAAAGGTAAGTCAGTGATAAAATCCATAGACAGATGTGTCCATGGTCTATTGGGAATGACGAGTGGTAATAGAGACCCTGCAGGACGTGTATGTGAAACTTTTGCGCGCGCACAGGTAGAACAAGAAGACACAAAATCCAATACATCCTGACGCAACCTTGGCCACCAAAAACGACGAGACAATAGCTCTAAGGTTGCTTTACTACCCGGGTGCCCAGCAAGTGCCGAATTATGATGTTCCTTTAATAATTCGAGACGTAGGTTCAACGGTACAAACAACTTCTCTGAAGGGCAAGAGACCGGGGCGTCCCCCTGGGCCTCTAACACCTTCCCCTCCAAGGCAGAGTGTACCGCAGAGACAACTACTCCTCTTTGTAGAATGGGTACCGGATCACTCACATTACCCCCTCCAGGGAAACAACGAGATAGTGCATCAGCCTTGGTATTCTTTACCCCAGGACGATAGGTAATCACAAAGTTAAACCTGGTAAAAAATAGCGACCACCTAGCCTGTCTAGGGGTGAGACGCTTAGCTGATTCGAGGTACAGCAGATTTTTGTGGTCCGTAAACACAGTGACGGGGTAGACTGCCCCCTCTAAAAAGTGACGCCACTCCTCAAACGCAAGTTTAATAGCTAACAGTTCCCTATTGCCAATATCGTAGTTCTTTTCTGCTGCAGATAGTTTTTTAGAAAAGAAAGCACAAGGACGCCATTTGCCAGGAGACGGACCCTGAGACAGCACAGCCCCCACTCCCACCTCTGATGCATCGACTTCAACAATAAAAGGCTGAGAGACATCAGGTTGGACTAGTACAGGTGCTGAGGTAAACCTCTCTTTTAGAGAGGAAAAAGCAACTTTAGCGGCGTCAGACCATTTAGAAAAATCAGTCCCCTTCCTAGTCATGTCAGTAAGGGGTTTTACGATCACCGAATAATTTTTAATGAATTTCCTATAGAAATTCGCAAAGCCCAAGAACCGTTGTAGTGCTTTGAGGTTCTCAGGAAGATCCCAATCCAAAATTGCCTGGACCTTCCTAGGATCCATACGGAAACCTGACGCAGATAAATAATAACCTAGGAATTGTATCTCCTGAACGGCAAAAACACATTTTTCAATTTTAGCATATAATTCATTCGTCCGTAGGACCTGTAGTACTTGTCTGACATGCTCCTCATGTGTTTTCAGATCAGACGAATAAATTAAGATATCATCTAGGTATATTACCACAAACCTGCCGATTAGATGACTAAAAATGTCATTAACGAAATGTTGAAAGACGGCAGGAGCATTGGTCAGGCCGAAAGGCATAACTAGATTTTCATAATGCCCCTCAGGGGTGTTAAAAGCTGTCTTCCACTCATCCCCCTCCTTGATACGAATCAGATTGTAGGCCCCCCTAAGATCGAGTTTGGAGAACCACCTAGCACCCGCAATCTGGTTAAACAGGTCAGGAATGAGAGGAAGAGGGTATGGGTCTCGGATGGTTATCCGATTTAATTCACGAAAATCTAGGCAAGGACGCAGGCCCCCATCTTTCTTTTTAACAAAGAAAAACCCTGCAGCCACGGGTGAAGAAGAGGGTCTGATGTGTCCCTTAGCCAAACTCTCGGAGATATAATCCTTCATGGCTTGTCTCTCTGGACCTGAAAGATTATATAACCTGGTCTTGGGTAATTTTGCGCCGGGAATGAGGTTAACCGGGCAATCATAAGGACGATGAGGTGGTAACTTCTGACAACCCTTTTCAGAAAAAACGTCCTCAAAGTCCGAAACAAATGTAGGTAGGGTAGTTATGGAGGCGACTAAGCAATTGCTATTTAAGCAATTTTCTCTGCACGGCTCACTCCACTCCAATATCTCCCTGGCCTGCCAATCCACCACTGGATTGTGCGCTACCAACCAGGGTAGGCCCAGCACCACCGGAGTGGGAAGCCCCTCCAGAACATAACATGAAAGCATCTCGTTATGGTGGTCCCCTACCCGAAGGTGTAAATTATGAACGATGTGGGTGAGGTTTCTCTGAGACAGAGGAGCAGAATCTATAGCAAATATGGGAATAGGTCTCTGTAACGTACAGAGAGACAAACCCATAGTGCGGGCAAAATGGGCATCTATCAAATTTACCCCTGCTCCACTGTCTAGAAAGAAAGAAACAGTCTCTGTCTTATCACCAAAAACAATAACCGCTGGCAACAAAAATTGCGATGTACGTATGGAGGAAACGTATACCCCCCGGCTGACATCCTCCACACAGCCTGGGGTTAGTAGTTTTCCGACGTTTTTTTGTTTCTGAGGAAAGAAGGACAGACGTTAATGAAATGACCCCTCTCCCCACAAAAAAAACAACCCCCACGCCTACGGCGAACCTCAGGAGGACGGACCTGACGAGTAGTTCCTCCTAGCTGCATAGGCTCGTCTATGTCCGTACAGACTAACTGCTGCTTGGGAGGGGTTATCAATGGCTCCGGTTTTTTCAACCTGTCCCTAAGGCGTCTATCTATACGGATAGAAAGGGACATAACTGCATCAAGGGAAAAGGGGGTCTCATACAATGCAAGCGCATCCTTAACCCTTTCGGATAACCCAGAGCAGAACTGACTCCTGAGAGCCGGGTCGTTCCATTGGGTATCCGTAGCCCACCTACGGAAGTCAGAGCAATACTCCTCTACCGGCCGCTCTCCTTGTAGGAGTCTCCGTAATTTTGATTCAGCCAGTGCGACTCGGTCAGGGTCGTCATATATGAGACCCAAGGCCCCGAAAAACTCATCCACTGACCGAAGAGACTGGGAATCAGTAGGTAAAGAGAACGCCCAGGACTGCGGGTCCCCCTGCAGCAGGGAAATAACAACACCCACCCGCTGTTCTTCATTACCAGAGGAGTAAGGACGCAGTTTAAAGTATAGTTTACAGGCCTCACGGAACGTCAAAAACTTGTCCCTTCCCCCAGAAAATCTGTCAGGGAGAGGGACCTTGGGTTCCGCAACAACCTGGTTACCAGTAGCAACCGCTGGGCTTGCGGTCTGTTGTAATTGCTGCTGTTGCTGGAGGACCGACGCCTTCAATCCTGCCACCTCCAAATTCAGGCCATGAAATTGTTCGGACAGAGCAGCAATTGGATCCATACTGGATTCTAAGTAGGTAAAAATTTTTTTTTTTTTTTTTTTTTACCTACACAAAAATAAGGGCCAGATATAATGTAATGACCGGCAACACACACAGGGAGGAAAACAGGGAAAGCCCTGCACAAGGGAGAGGGAAAGGTGGTGACCCCTAACTCACCTTGCAGCTGGTACCTGCCTGCCCTGTCGTCCCTAGACGGGTTCCTCACCCGTGCGGCGATCACGTGCCTAAACCCTGGCTTTCCCTGAAATGAGCCCTCGATAATGAACGGGCCGGTGGGATCGCTAGTCCTCACCACTGCACTAAGAGGGAAACACCAGGGAGAGGACAGACAAACACAGACAAACACCAACACCCAGGTGGACGGCAACAATTGTCCACAAAGGTCCAACAGGGATCCGGAGGGTAGCGTTCTAAGGCAACACTCAGAGAACGCAGCAACACAGCTCCAGTGGGTCAGAATAGATGTCCAGGCAGGAAGCTCTATATCTGGCAACCAGAGAAGTGTGAGAGGGGAATATAAGGAGGATTGGGAGTGCTGGACAAGGAACAGCTGAGAGAAGGAGCTACGGATCCCTGAGTGAGCCAAAAGGGTTTGTAAAGCAAACCCAGAAAGCTACAATAAGGAAACTTCCCTATCTGACATAGAGCGTGCAGCCAACCGCTGCGACCTCCTGACCCCGGGTACAACGGAGTCAGGCGTGGCTCTTGACACCCTCGTGACAAATACCTGGGGATTTCAGTTTCTGCCAAACCTCAGGAATATCTACAACTCAATCTGATTCCCCTGCTGATAAAGCTGAGGGCCAAAATTAAGATATGGCAAAAAATCCTGCCCGCAAGAGCGGATAGAATCTCTCTAATAAAAATGGTAGTGCTGCCCCAGGTTCTTTATGTCCTGCGCAACTCGCCTGTATGGATCACGGACAAGTATTTTAGATTGATAGAGCGGATGCTTAATGATCTATTATGGGGGAGGAAGCGCGTGAGACTGAAGGCACTCTATTTCTCCATGCCCTATAATCAGGGAGGTCTTAACCTCCCTTATTTTAAGGGCTATTTTGTGGCCTCTCAACTTTGTTTTTTTAATGATTGGGAAAGTAGCCATTTCTGCAATAGAGTGGTGAAAGACTCAGGTTTTTCGGATTTTTTTACCGTACTGGAGTCCGATTATTTATCAAACCCACAGATTGGGCACACACTTTTTTGCAGAATGGCTATAAAGACGTGGCTGGTTATAAGGAGCTGGTGTGGAGTCAAGGCATCACTTATTTGTACCCCATTATGGCATAATTCAAAGCTTTTGAAGTTAAGGGATTTGAGTTGCTGCCAGTATTGGAGGACTAAGAATGTTCAGTACTTATATCAGGTGGTCAGTGGCGGACAAATCCTGTCCCTGACGGAGCTAAGGCAAAGAACAAATTTGGGTGAGGTGGCTTGGTATGCATATTTTCAATTGAGGTCAGCACTTTCTAGTACTTTGAATAGTCACCTTTTTTCTATAGATACTCCGGAATTTTTACATGACTTACTCTGTAAGAAAGCCGTCACGAGAATTAAAATATCACATTGTTATAGACACTTAATGAAAGAATTTTTTTTGGGTGTTCTTTCTCCAGGACAGAGATCCTGGTCTTCTTTACTTCTAGAGGTGGGTCCCCCAGATTGGGAGAATATAGGGGAAAGTTTAAAATTCGTTTCACATAATTTTAATCACACTGTTGTACAATTTAATATTCTGCACAAAATATATGTGACACCTATGTGGTTATATAGGAGAGGACTTAGAGCCTCCTCTGACTGCCCACGCTGTGGCGATTCCGAGGCAGATCATTTACATCTGTTTTGGGACTGCCCAATGGTGAGCAGCTATTGGAGATCGGTCCAAATTAACTTGGCTCGTAAACTTAATATTGTTGTCCCTCTGTCCCCCAAGATATGGGTCCTGGGAGATTTATCAGAGGTTAATTACCAGCCTATAAAACGCCAACTACTGATCAAGGTAATGTTTTTGGCCAGGCCTCTCATTTCTAGATTATGGTTCTGCTCCTCCGCTCCAGACTGCAATAACTGTATGGGTGTTATGAGGTGTTCTCTTAATGGGACAGAGCCGGTTTTAGGTGGTGTTCTTGTTTACATTTTCCTTAAATGCCGGTGATCACCGAGTGATATTTGAGTTGAGTCCCTTTATATATGAGACACTAATGTGGACATATGTGAGGTACGGTTAAGCCGGGCACTAACTTTTTAATTTTAACCACATGGGGATGAGGCAGTAAAATATGTAAGAGGTTCTTTTACCACTGCGATAGAAGACTGCTGGACCCCCAAGTTTGTCTTATGAAATGTTTGCGATCAAAGATTGCCGTAAGCCCGCTACGTACGGTTAATGTGAGTATCGGGTGAATGGTTACATGGCTGTTAATCCTGTCAATTTTTCTCACCCATGTTTGGGTGAGACAATAATATGCCAAGTGGGATGTTTTGTGCGTTTGCTTTGCCTCATTAGGCTGTGGATGCCGGACGTATCCCGCTTTTCCCCCAGCAAGTGAGATCTCCATTTGTATTTCTCTTGTCTCCATAAGCATGGATATTTGTATGAAATTATTATTAATCATGTTGCAAATCAGAAATCTACGGACTGAAGGATTTTATAATACTATAAATGTAATATGGATATGAATTTTTGCATTATAAATTAATAAAATATATTTAATAAAAAAAGAATAACTCAGAAAAAAAAATAATAAAAAAATTAGTCCTTAAATGACATGATTGATAAAAATTCCTCAAGAGTACAATGCACCTCCTTTGATTTAGCATTATCATTACTGAAAAAAGCGGGAAATGCGCTAATGGCTAAAACAGATATAAACCTGCTTTTAGGCTACTACCTGTTAATTCAGCTGCATACAATTCACTGGGATTTCTATTTGACAGGAAATATTATTACGACAAGGCTCTTCCGATTGGTTTCTCCCTATCCAGCTATTATTTTGAGACATTTTCTACCTTTCTACACTGGATGGTAGAAAGTAATTACAAAGCAGGATATATAATACACTATTTAGACGACTTTCTATTCATTGTTAAAGAGACATCAAAGGATTGCTTCAACTTACTCAATACTTTTAGAAACATTTCTGAATATTTTAACATTCCTTTAGCAGAGGGGAAAACTGTATACCCTTACTAAATATAAAAAAAAATTGGGTATTTATATTGAGTCTAAAAATATGTTATTCAAAATACCAGAAGAAAAAATAAGTTTGTCAAAAATTTTATTAAATAATGTATTATTATCTGAAAAAATGACACTTAAAAGATTACAATCTGCTCTCGGATCTTATACTTTATAGCCAGGGTTATTCCAATGGTTAAAAAAAATTCTGAAAGGATGTATGCAGCCACCGCAGGTAAGAAATATCCATACAATCATATTCGTATAACCAA
Organism: Bufo gargarizans; assembly: GCF_014858855.1. Lineage (NCBI taxonomy): Eukaryota > Metazoa > Chordata > Amphibia > Anura > Bufonidae > Bufo > Bufo gargarizans. The sequence continues at coordinate 212,444,670 of NC_058082.1, read as the reverse complement.
ACAATTAAAAGAAGACATAAAAATGTGGTTATCTTTTCTAGATAAATTTAACGGCAGTTCTATTTGGCAAAAATAATTGATTGATTCAGACTCACTCCAGCTATTCACAGATGCAGCTGCTTCTGTGGGATACGGAGCGATATTCAAAAAAACAATGGTCTGCTGAAAATTGGCCTAAAGATTGGTTGGATAGACCAATAATTAGGAACATTAACTTTTTGGAATTATTTCCGGTTTTAGTTTCTCTATCTGGCAAGACCAATTTAGGAATACAAGAATACTACTATATTTTAACAATAAAGGCGTGTTTTTTTCTATAAATTGTCTTTGAGCAAAATCTGATGAGGTAATATGCATATTGAGACAAATAGTTTTACATTGATTACATAATAATATATGGTTGAAAGCTAAATATATACCCCGTGCAGCTACCACGTATATAAACGTTCTGGCAGCTCTTTAATCCAAGCGCTGCAAAGCGCTTGGATTAAAGCTTCTGCCCCTGCCCTGTATGCTGTCACGGACAGCATACAGTGCAGACTAACCAATCGGATCGCGGCAGTGAAAAAATGCCGATTTCATGCTCTGATCTGCGCTCTGCAGATCAGAGCATGAAATCAGGTAATGTGTCCTCATAATACACCCCCCCGATCTGTGCCCCCGATCTGTGGCTGTGCCCCCCCTTGTGCCACCTGCAGCTCATCTCCTAGCTGCCCTGATGCAGTCCGCCCCCTCCCCGCCCCATGCAGTCATTTTGTAGCCGCCCCTCCTGCCCAGCCTCCCTCAATATTGTCCTTAACCCCCGATCCCCCCCTTTCCAGCACTGCCCCCGATCCCCCTGCTGTGTGCGATGGCGGCGGCTCTATTACTGAGCCGCCGCCATCAGCAGAGAGTGTCAGCTCTATGCTGACACTCTCCTGTAACCCCATAGATGCCGCAGTTTGCGGCATCCATGGGGTTAACAGAAGGAGGGAGCTCCCTCTCTCAACCATCGGGGTTGCAGTGCTGTGATTGCAGCACCCGATGGTTGCCATGGCAACCGGACGCTTTGCACAAGCGTCCGGTTGCCATGGCAAAGGCGTCCAGTGCTGCCACCTACAGGACATCTGGAAGTATTATACTTTGGAATGCAAGAGCATTGCAAAGTATAGTACAACTATCAGCCGCACTGGATCTTCAAGATCCAAGAGGGAACTGATAAAAAAAAAGTGAAAATAATAAAAGTAAAAATAAATAAAAATGTAAATTAAAAAAATAAATTGCCTTTTCCTATAAAAAATAAAATTAAATACACATATTAGGTGTCACCGCTTCCGTAACGACGTCTCTATAAATATATCACATGATAGACCCCGTCCGATAAACACCATAAAAATAAAATTAAAAAAGCTATTTTTGTCACCTTACATCACAAAAAGTGCAACAGCAAGAAATCAAAAAGGCTTATGACCCCCAAAATAGTACCAATCAAACCGTCACCTCGTCCCGCAAAAAATGATACCCTATTTAAGACAATCGCCCAAAAAATAAAAAAGCTATGGCTCTCAGACTATAGAGACACTAAAACACAATTTTTTTGGTTTCAGGAATGCTATTATTGTGTAAAACTTAAATAAATAAGAAAAAGTATACATATTAGGTATTGCCACGTCTGTAGCGATCTTCTCTATAAAACTATCACATGACCTATTTTTTGGGTCACCTTGCCCCATAAAGTGTAACAATGAATGATCAAAAAATCCTATGTACCCAAAAATGGTACCAATAAAAACCTCAACTCTTTCTGCAAAAAACGAGCCCCTGCACAAGACGATCGGCAGAAAAATAAAAAACATATGGCGTTCAGAAAACCAATCCAGCAAAATCTGCCTTCCAAAATCCATGTGGAGTTATTTTCCTTCTGCGCCCTGCCGTGTGCCCGTACAGCAGTTTACGACCACATGTGGGGTGTTTATGTAAACCGCGGAATCAGGGTAATAAATGTTGAGTTTTGTTTGGCTGTTAACTCTCAATGTGTTAAAGAAAAAAAATATATAAAATGGAAAATCTGCCTAAAAAGTGAAATTTTGAAATTTCATCTCCATTTTCCTTTAATTCTTGTGGAAAGCCTAAAGGGTTAACAAAGTTTGTAAAATCAGTTTTGAGGGGTGTAGTTTCTACAATGGGGTCATTTATGGGGGTTTCCACTATGTAAGCCCCACAAAGTGACTTCAGACCTGAACTGGTCCTTAAAAAGTGCGTTTTTGGAAATTTTCTTAAAAATTGTAGAATTGCTTCTAAACTTCTAAGCCTTCTAACGTCCTAAAAAAATTAAATGACATTTCCAAAATGATGCCAACATAAAGTAGACATATGGGGAATGTTAAGTAATAAATATTTTATTAGGTATGACTTTCTGTTTTAGAAGCAGAGAAATTGAAATTTTGAAAATTGTGAATTTTTCTAAATTTTGGGTAAATTTGGGATTTTTTCATAAATAAAGGTGAAATATATTGACTCAAATATATGACTATCATGAAGTACAATGTGTCACGAGAAAACAATCTCAGAATGGCGTGGATAAGTAACAGTGTTTCAAAGCTATTACCACATAAAGTGACGCATGTCAGATTTGTAAATTTTGACCTGGACACTGGGGCATCAATGACCCTTGGTCATGAAAGGGTTAATAGCTGATTCCTTGTCTCGACTGAAATTTTCGATATTCAGACAGCTCGTCCCAGAAGTTTAATAAAAAGGAATACCGTGCCCTTTAGAATTATGGACATTGATATAAAATTCTTAAATGGTTTGGTAAGCAATTCATTGGCTTCGTCTACATGGGCTGCTTACTCAGCCGCTTGGAGAATTTGGAAGTCTTTTTGCCTATCCGACAACTACAATGAAAAGGACAATAGCTCAATAGAATTGATCCTTTTATTCAAGATCTTTTTAAGGCGGGCAAAAGAGAAGATTATATTCAAAAAATGATAACAGGTATTTCATAATTTCAAAAAATTCTCAATATTACTCCTTTTACTAACAATTTTCTGGCTAAACAAATAATTAAAGGTTCAAAAAGAACTAAACAAAAATATGTCAGAACTAAACCATTATCTTTGGAAAATTAAAAATTTCCGTACATGCTTACCAAAAATATGCTCTTCAGCATTTGAGTCTTCATTGTTCAAGGCTGCCTTCTTATTATCTTTCTTCGGGCACTTCGTATTAGTGAGATTCCAGCTGTTAATAGAGCATCAGAGGCACCATTATTAATTAACGACTTAATTACACATAGAAATAAAGTCAGCATTTTCATTAAAAGATCAAAAACAGATCAATTAGGCAAAGGAGTATGTATTCAATTAAATTTTCTATCTTCCAAATGTAAAGAACACTTCAAATAAATAACGAAAAAATATCTGCACATTCATTCCGAATTGGGGCAGCTACTCACGTGTACAAACTCGGACTCAAAGAAAATACCATTCAAAAACTTGGTAGATGGAAATCAAAAAGATATAGACTATATATTAGACCTGATCTATTGTCTTAATCTCTTACAGAAATAAAGATAATATGGATAATAGGAAACAAGCTCATCTCATCAGTCTGCAATCGATCTACCATGAGATTCAAATCCGATAATTTGGGCTTTGGAAATAAAGTGATAATATTCTGGAGAGGCACTATCTTCGTTTAAAAAATGTTTATAATTTATGTGTAGCATCAGCAGAAGCTTGGCCTAATCCAAATCTGATAATTCTTCATATTGGAGCCTATGATGTAGGCAAAATAAGCACACATTTATTAATTCATTTGCTAAAAAATACACTAATAAATATTCACATTCTGCTACCACATTCTAAATTGGCTTTTTCGGAAATCATCCCAAAATGGGAATGGAGGTCGGAAAACGTACCATTTATGGAAAAAAATCAGAATACGGGTAAACAAAAACATGCAAAAATTCATGTCCAGTATTGATAAGATGTCATGTAGACATATGGAATTAGAAGGATTCAATTCTGGTTTATATAACAATTCTAAACAAACACTGTCGGACATAGGTTTAGACATTCTAAATGTGGATTTGCAAAATTTGATAGAGAAGGGCTGCGGTGTAGTTTAGCCATCTAGATATCCTATTTGGCGATGCGGTAATAGTCACTCTTTGAGTGGAATAAATTGGTGTGATTGGTAATTGGTATTTTAAAGTTAAATATGTTATATGGTTATGTTATTTAAATAATTAAAGTAACATATAATACACCGTGGTCTAATCTATCCATCAATAAAGATTAAATTAATGGAAACGTGTAGTTATTGGAATTCTTGGAGATTATTATTGGTAAATTGTTAATTTAATGGAGTTTATGACACCATGGCACATGCTAGTGATATGCTACCAATGTGTGAGATGGGCCAACCCCTATGAAGTTTTGTAGGCAGCCATTTTTGTGAAGCATTGCAGACAATAATGCAATTAGTTGTTTTGCACATGACAAGAAAAACAAAAAGAAAGAAACCCTCTAAAAACTTTCCATTTGCTACTATTGGCAAGGTTAATGCGGAAATTGAAGGTTTGCCAGGTTTTACAGGTTTGGGAGGACAAATGGTTATGTAATATCAGAGAACTAGGAAATCACATGCAACTTGGCAAAAGATCACTGCGTTAAAGAGGACCTTTCACCGATTATTACAATGTGAACTAAGTATACAGACATGTAGAGCGGCAGTAGGTGGAGATTTCAGTCACTAAGTTATGGTAGGCAGAGTCTGCCCTTGTTCTGCTCTAGCGCTGGCCAATTGCAGCGCAGAGCTCACAGCCTGTGAGGTTGTTTTCTCCCAGGCTGTGAGCTCTGCAATGCGATTGGCCAGCGCTACAGAAGAACAAGGGCAGACTCTGCCTACTATAACTTAGTGAGCGGAGATACCGGAGGGCATAGCAGGAGAACGGCACGGCGCCCGGGGATAATAGTAAGTGCAGTGAGATGCCTGGGCACCGCTCTACATGTCTGTATACTTAGTTCACAGTGTAATAATCTGTGATGCATTTAAAATATGAAGTAACATTCAATATTTTTAGATTTTCTGTATGGAATGTAATAAATAACAGGAATTAAGGTCAGTCATAGTGATAGTTTCCCTTTCATACAGCCTCCTATATGGCATGAACAGTCAGATTGGCTTGACCTTGTCTCCAAAAATGGCACAGTTTATCCTCCCCTCCCATCTGCGGCACTGAAATGAGATGAGATTTATGAAGGATAGAATTGCTACAGTAATGATGGAGTGTATGTAGAAGACTCCAGTCAGGGCATGCCTGTCCTGTGGTTCAGGGCTTTCGTCAGCTCAGATCATGTGGAGTCCCTACTGCTTTTTCCTCATCCACATTATCAGGTAGCAGCAGGGTTTTTCTGTGTCCTTCTTTTGTGTGAACAGTGGAGATAGACACAAGATAGAAAAATGACAGAGAACATTTATTACACTCATTATAGTCAATTTCTCAGGCCTAATTCACACATCAGTGTTTTGGTCAGTGTTTAGCATCAATTATTGTGAGCGAAGACCAGGAGTGAAGCTACACAGACAGGCCCGGCGTCAGCACTCGGCTGTCACCGCCAGTTCTGTGAGAAGGTCTGGCAGACATTCTTCTAAACCTCTTGCATAACGTTCTTTGTTTTGGTTTCACTTTGTCATCTCCTTTCCTTCTCCCAGGTGTCACCTATTTAGACTAATTGTCTCCCTTTATATTCCCTCCCATACTGCCTCACTTTGCGAGGTGTTCACTGCTGGAGGCTGCTGCTGCTGTTTCCTCAGATAAGTATTTTTCCTTTACTTGTGTTTCCTTGCTGGCTTGATTCTAGGTGACCCTGACTCCGTCCGTATTAAGTGCAGGGAGCCGGTGGTCGTGTCCCCTCACTATTATAGGGTTTTCAGGTGTCACATAGTATTAGGTACGTGGGCATGCAATCGTCTACCATAGAGACCCTTGCATGGGCATAGCAGTCAGAGAGAGCTCTAGGGGTTTTATAGGGCACACCCATATGCGCCTTAGTTTGGGATCAAGCCAGTCGGATGTTTATTTATAAGTTCCAACTTTCTGCAACATTATCCGTGACATTATAAACCGCCATAACCGTCTTAAGCATGGATCCGGTTTCAGCCTTGATTGACCGCATACAAGGTCTTTCGCTGGAGGTAGCAGATCTCCGTAAAACTGTGTCTCAGTTTCAGGTGACCGGTTCTGCTGGCGTTCATGGAGTTTGTTCCGAGCCTAAGATCTCTCTTCCGGATACGTTCTCCGGGGGTAGTGAGAATTTTGTTCGCTTTAGAGAGGCTTGCAAACTCCATTTTCACCTACTTCCCCATTCCTCTGGTGATGAGGAGCAGAGGGTGGGGGTCATCATCTCGCTGCTCAGGGATAATGCTCAGTCTTGGTCCTTTTCGCTGCCAGTGGGGGCACGGCCCCTCCGATCGGTGGATTAATTTTTTGTAGCCCTGGGGAAGATATATGATGACCCGGATCGTATTGCTCTGGCTGAATCTAAACTGCGTCTTTTATGCCAGGATAAACAGTCCGCAGAGATATATTGTTCTGAATTTCGGAGATGGGCAGCCGATACTGGTTGGAATGATGCTGCACTCCGAAGTCAATTTTGCCATGGTCTTTCGGAAAGATTGAAAGATGCATTTGCTTTTCATGAGAGAACAGCTTCTTTAGAGTCTGCCATGTCTCTAGCTATTTGTATTGACAGGCGTCTTAGAGAGAGAGAGGAGACTACTCTATATTCAGCCCAAGGACAGTGGGGCTGTCTCATTCAGTGCGCAGGGGTCTCAGTCTCTCTCAATCCCCTCTGAGGAGGAGGCCATGCAGCTGGGTTTGCTTGCATCTGATAGTAGATGATTAAGCTCTCAGAGGAGGGTTTGCTTCTGTTGTGGGGGTATAACTCATTTGGCTAATGTTTGCCCCTCTAGAAGATTCATGGAGTTTTCTGAGGATAATAAAAGAAAAACAAAAAGAAAGAAACCCTCTAAAAACTTTCCATTTGCTACTATTGGCAAGGTTAAAGCGGAAATTGAAGGTTTGCCGTTTACTTATAGTTCCCGTTTTCTCCTACCTGCCAGGGTGGCGCTAGACAGCAAGAACATTGTTTGTGAGATTTTTGTAGATAGTGGAGCAGCTGTCAATCTCATTGATAATCAATTTGCAATAATGCATGGTTTCCAGGTATACCTGTTTTTGCTATCGATTCCGCTCCACTTTCTCAAATCATTAAAGGGCATAGTTCACAATATCCGTTTCACTGTGGGTGACGCTCATGTTGAGGATATGTCGGGTTTCATCCTAAGTCAATTAACTACTCCTCTAGTGTTGGGGCTACCCTGGCTCACTAAACATAACCCCACCATTGATTGGCAAGCAAGGCAAATAAATGAGTTTTGCAGAGAGAATTGCCTCACGGCATCTCTTTCAGAGGTTTCTACCAAGACTGTACCATCTTTTCTCTCAGAATTTTCGGATGTGTTTTCCGAGAGTGGTGTCCAGGAGTTGCCCCCTCACTGGGAGTACAACTGCCCTATTAATCTCATCTCAGGCGCCAAGTTGCCAAAATCACGTTTATACAATCTCTCCCAACCTGAAAGAGTGACCCTCAAAGTCACCTGTTGCCGCTGTTTTTTTTTAAAGAAAAAAAATGGTTCTTTCAGACCTTGTCTGGATTTCAGGGAGCTGAACCATATCACAATTCGTGACCCATATCTGCTTCCTCTGATCCCGGACCTGTTTAACCAGATTGTTGGGGCTAAAGTTTTTTCTAAGTTGGATTTAAGAGGGGCATACAACCTAGTCAGGGTCAGGAAAAGGGACGAATGGAAGACGGCCTTCAATACCTCTGAGGGTCATTTCGAGAATTTGGTTATGCCCTTTGGTTTGATGAATGCTCCGGCCGTCTTCCAACATTTTGTGAACAGCATTTTTTATCATTTAATGGGGAAATTTGTACTGGTGTATCTAGATCACATTTACATTTTTTCTCCTGATTTCAAGACTTATCGAGACCACCTACGTCAGGTCTTGCTGATTCTGCGGGAGAATGAATTGTACGCTAAACTGGAAAAATGTGTGTTTGCGGTTCCGGAGATTCAATTTCTTGGTTTTCTTCTCTCCGCTTCTGGTTTTCGCATGGACTCTGAGAATGTCCGCTCTGTGCTTGATTGGGAGCTTCCTGAGAATCAAAAGGTGCTGATGCGGTTTTGGGGTTTTGCCAATTATTACAGAAAGTTCATTTTGAATTATTCCTCTGCTGTTAAGCCACTCACTTATATGACTAAAAAGGGGGTAGATTTTTCCTTGTGGCCGGTAGATGCGCTTAAAGCCTTTTCTAGTATCAAAGAGAGTTTTGCTTCCGCTCTCATTTTGGTACAACCTGATGTCTCTCTACCTTTTATTGTTGAGGTGGATGCTTCTGAGGTGGGTGTGGGTGCAGTCTTATCTCAGGGTCCCTCTCCTGCCAAATGGCGACTGTGTGCCTTTTTCTCAAGGAAACTTTCCTCTGCAGAGAGAAATTATGATGTGGGAGAAAGGGAGTTGTTGGCCATCAAATTAGCTTTTGAGGAATGGCGCCATTGGTTAGAGGGAGCCAGACACCCTATTAACGTGTTTACCGACCATAAGAATCTGGCCTACTTGGAATCGGCCAAGTGTCTGAACCCGAGACAGGCCAGATGGTCTTCGTTCTTTTCTAGGTTTAATTTTGTTGTCACGTTCCTCCTTGGGGTTAAAAATGTGAAGGATGCCCTGCCATGTTGTTTTCCGGGAGGGGGGAACTTTGAAGTTCCGGGTCCCATTTTGGCTGAACGGGTGGTCATCTCTGCTCTTTATCCTGATTTGGAGGCAGAGGTTCAGGCAGCCCAGGCAGAGGCTCCTGATCTTTGTCCTCCTGGGAGGTTGTTTGTGCCTCTCGCTTTACGACACAAGGTTTTTAAGGAGCAACACGATACGGTCCTTACTAGGCACCTAGGGAGCAGAGCCACAGTGGATCTCATTGCTCGGAGATTCTGGTGGCCGGCTCTTTGTAAGACGGTTGAGGGTTTTGTGGCAGCCTGCGAGACCTGCGCTGCTGCCAAGGTCCCTCATTCACGGCCATCGGGTTCTCTCCTCCTGTTACCCATTCCTTCCCATCCTTGGACGCATCTGTCCATGGACTTCATTACGGACCTGCCTAATTCCTAGGAGAAGACTTTGATTTTGGTGGTAGTGGACCGGTTTAGCAAAATGGCGCATTTCATTCCCTTTCCTGGGTTACCCAATGCTAAGACGTTAGCGCAAGCGTTTGTTGGTCACATTGTTAAATTGCATGGCATTCCTTCAGACATCGTTTCTGATTCTGGAAGGCCTTCTGTTCTCGCTTTGGGATTCGGTTGTCGTTCTTTTCTGCTTTTCACTCACAGTCGAATGGTCAGACCGAACGCGTCAATCAGAATCTGGAGACATATCTGCGCTGTTTTGTGGCGGAGAATCAAGAGTATTGGTATTCTTTTTTGTCCCTTGCTGAGTTTGCTTTAAAAAACCATTGCCAGGAGTCCTCTGATAAGTCACCATTTTTTGGTGCATATGCCTTTCATCCGCAGTTTGGGACATTCTCTGGAGAGGGGTCTTCTGGTTTACCTGATGAGGAGAGATTTTCCTTGTCTTTGTCATTTATTTGGCAAAAGATTCAGGGTAATCTGAAGAGGATGAGTGAGATATATAAGTGTGTGGCGGATAAGAGACGTGTGCCTGGTCCGGAACTGAATGTGGGTGATCTGGTGTAGTTGTTTACAAAGAATATCAAACTTAAGGTTCCCTCCTGGAAGTTGGGTCCTAAGTTTAGTGGGCCTTACAAGATCTTGTCCGTCATCAATCCCGTTGCCTTCCGTCTTGATCTTCCTCAGACTTGGAAGATCCATAATGTTTTTCACAGGTCCCTATTAAAACCTTATGTCCAACCCACTGTACCCTCCTCTTTGCCTCCTCCTCCGATTGTTGTTGATGGTAATCTTGAATTTCAGGTCTCTAGGATTGTAGATTCTTGCATTATCCGTGGTTCTCTCCAGTACTTCGTTCATTGGGAGGGTTATGGTCCTGAGGAGAGGATGTGGGTCCCAGTGGCGGACATTAAGGCCACTCGTCTCATCAGGGCTTTCCATAGGTCTCATCCTGAGAAAGTGGGCTCTGAGTGTCTGGAGTCCACCCATAGAGGGAGGGGTACTGTCACCGCCAGTTCTGTGAGAAGGTCTGGCAGACGTTCTTCTCTACCTCTTGCATGACGTTCTTTGTTTTGGTTTCACTTTGTCATCTCCTTTCCTTCTTCCAGGTGTCACCTATTTAGACTAATTGTCTCCCTTTATATTCCCTCCCATACTGCCTCACTTTGCGGTTTATACTACTTCCTGGATGAGGTGTTCACTGCTGGAGGCTGCTGCTGCTGTTTCCTCAGATAAGTCTTTTTCCTTTGTGTTTCCTTGCTGGCTTGATACTAGATGACCCTGACTCCGTCTGTATTAAGTGCAGGGAGCCAGTGATCGTGTCTCTTCACTAATATAGGGTTTTCAGGTGTCACACAGTATTAGGTATGTGGGCATGCAATCGTCTACCATAGAGACCCTTGCATAGGCATAGCAGTCAGGGAGAGCTCTAGGGGTTTTATAGGGCACACCCATATGCTCCTTAGTTTTGGATCAAGCCAGTCGGATGTTTATTTATAAGTTCCAGCTTTCTGCAATATCATCCGTGACATCGGCATACCCAGGCAAGTGCCGGGACCCGCTGCTCCGGGAAGGGGGGGGGGGGGCCACTGCGTAGTGGCATGCCAAGGAGGGGGGGGGGGGGTCAGTCCAGGTCTGCCATCCACAAGAGACGGACATGTTCTATTTTATGGTAGTGCGGAGGGTAGGCCCAAAATCACAAGTAAGCGATTCGTGGGCTTCCGATTCTTGCCTCCGCACCGTATCTTGAGAATTGCGGACTCATTCAAGTCGATGGGTCCGCATCCGTGATACGGAGTGCACACAGCCGATGACCATATATTGCGGACCCTCTGTTTGCAGTCCGCAATATGGGCATGGACAGCCTATGCTCATGTGCATAAACCCTTAAAGTATAACTATCATCTTTATTTATTTTTTTGAGTATTGGATTGTGGTGATTAATATCTCCTTGGTGGCCCTATTTCAACATTTCACTATGTATTCAATTACCCCTTAATTCAACTGTTTTGTTCCCTCTACTGCCTATTTTTATCTGTGCTTAAATTCAGGTTGCTATGCAGGTCCTCTGTGTTGAAGGACGGAGGACGCAGAAGCATGCAGCCTGCAAGGTCAGATTACAGACAGCCAGGGACTGTGTGTAAATGATTAAAGCCAGGTCCTCCCCAGCAGCTGATAACAGTGCCTGGGCTGTGTGCACTTCTCCCTGTTCCTGCGCTTGGCAGACGCTCCCTCACTCAGCAGACTGGGACAATGCAGAGTCGAAGCAGCGCAGACCAGGGAAGGGAGATCTGCCGTCTGCTCAGTGTATAACTGTGGTAAGAGGACCCCTTTCTGCTGCAGGAGATTAACCCTTTAGGGTGGAGGGCTCTGGTTACTGACACTTTTGGGGGGCTATTGTTACTGGCTAGTGAGGGCAGGCGGGATTAGCCTCAGGGGGAGGGCAGTGGCGGCAATCTTAACTGAATAGTGAAATTGCAGTTTTATGCAGACTGGTTGCTAAGGGCTGAATCTTATTAAATATGGGGTAATTCAGTCTAATAGTAACTGATTCTGGAATATCATGTTATTAGTAACTGCATATATGAAAATTGAAATTAGGATCTAAATGTGACAGTTATCCTTTAATCTGAGGAATTATAACCACATCAAAGCAGAAAATAAAACATTTGGATAGGCAATGTAATTTAACAGGTTACATTTTTCCTTGAATGTTGAGGCAGTAATGACTTTTGGTTTTGAGAGAGTGAAAACGGAGACATAATTTACTCCATTTTTTGCAGGGCCTTGCAGTGGGGTGCTTCATTTCCTGGTGTGCTGTGATATCTAGCTATATGATGCCAATTAAAGGAACATCATTCATCAGACAGTTACAGATACATAATGCATAGCAATGGCTAATAAAAACTATTATTTTGCTATCATTGTACCCATAAGCCTTTGTAATTCTAGCCTTTGTCACGTGAGAGTCCTGCTAAGGAATCCTTTGTGTCTCTATAAAAGTATATTGAGAGATTGTGTGACATTGTCTTTTATCTGAATTGTCAAGATGTATCCTCTGAGAACAGTCGTTCCTAGCTTCTGATTTCATCATGTATTATTACTGTTGACAATCTAGAGAACTATAACAAAAGTATAGTGCATGGCAAAATATCTAACATTTGAACAGCTAAAATATGACAATGGAAGTGGAAGATGAGAGTTGCTATTTAGGGAAATAGAAGAATATGAAGATGGGTCAGCAGCATAGATGATGTTCCTAAGGGGAAGACTGATTGTTTATATTCTATAAACATTGTAAACGTGTTCTGCTTTCCCCTGAAATGGCTTCTATGGCTTTATTGTAGATTTTGCCACATTCAACAGAAAAATAGCGCAATTTTTGTTGCCAAAATGCTGGCTCTTTGGCAAACCTGACAAACTTCATTATACTCGCAAGTTAATGGCTTGGATTCGGTGAGGCAAGGGATCTGGCATTGGGTGATTGTTCCTACCAGGACACATAATTGAGCAGAGCCTAAGGATCTTAGGGATGCACTTGTAAGGAGAGTGACACTCTGCCACTTTAACTGTCCCCTTCTTGTTTTGTGTGTAATGCTTGTTGTTAGTGGTCCTTGTGTGTGTCCCTGTTTTCTTCTTGTCAGTGCCACTATCTGCCTCTTGAAGTGGTGGCACTAAGGAGGCATAAATACTGTGTAGGGGCACTAAGGGGGAATAAGTACTGTGTGGGGGCACAACTAGTTTATGGGGGCTCAAAGGGAGCAGAACTAGTGTGGGGGGGGGGCACTAAGGGGCATAACTACTTTGTAGGGCCACTAAGGGGGTATTATTACTGTGTGGGGCACAAAGGGGACTGGGTGAGATTGGGTGGATACAGATTGTCATTGGGTGGAGTTAGAGGCATGGCTTAGTGTAAAAAAGAATTTACCATAGCAAGCTAGGTATGCCACTGTTAGTATCCCTCCTCGGCCCTTTCAAAAGTTGGGCCTGGGTATGCAGAACAGATGTAAATCTTTTCATTATACCTCATCTGGAGACTCTATTCCTCGTTTTGGCTCATAATTCCTGATGATAATCACTGACCAAACCCTGACCAAACACTGTGTGAAAGCAGCTTTAGGCCTCATTCACATTTCCATTTTGTCATGGACGCGTGCTACCCACATTTTCTTTGGACAGCACATATGCCCATTGATTTTAATGTGATTGTTCACACATCAGTAGTGTTTCACTGAGCATGCAAAAAAATCACTAAGACATGCTCTATATGCTCGTGATGTGGACCAAACACACCCATTGAAGTCTATGGGTCTGGGGCATCAGTGTTTTCCCCCTGATTACTGGTAGGAGATGCTCTTTAGATTAATTTTGAGCTGAGTAGTGAAATATGGATGACACATGGATGGTAAAAAAACGGACACATGGACCAAACACAGATCCTTTACGGACATCTTCACGGATGAAACACATACGGATTTTCAAACGGACATGGAAATGTGAACGAGGCTTTAGGCCTTGTTTACACTTCAGTGATTTGGTCAGTGATTTCCTTTAGAGATTTTGAGCCAAAACTAGGATCTTGTCAAAAACACAGAACAGGAGGAAATGTTTCCATTTCATGAAGTACAGTATATATTAGACAGTTTTGCTTGTGGCCAGGTGGTGGCAGCATATGATTAAGAACATTCGGTTATTTCTCCATTCATCCTTATGACTTACAACAATTTGTCTTTATTTCTGGTTTATTTGCAGCACAGCAGTGTATGTATTCTACCTAATACTAACATAGCATTCTTTTTTTCATTTTGTGATTGCTCAGTATTTTCTTTTACATATTACTCAAATAACAAAAAACTGCAAAAAAATTCTTATCAAAAATGAATTCTGACTTAAATCTCCACTACAATTTATACAATTTATTTATACAAAGCACATGCTGTACAGCTCCCTAAACACACTCTTCACCGCTCCCACAGTCCTGAGGATTTACCAGCACTTCAATGTTTTAGATCGATATTCATTGGAAAGAGTCTCAGTCCCTGTATTAGGGCTCATGCTCATGGGCGTAGTTTTGGTCCACATCTGATCTGAGTTTTTTGCAGATCAGAAGTGGACCCATTCTTCTCAATAGGCCCGCAAAACATGTGTACAGCACACCCTGTCTGCATCTGTAAGTCCGTTCCTTGGAAGTGCTATTCTTGTCCATTTTGTAGACAAGGAGAGGATATTTCTGCAGGAACGAAAAAAAAAATGGAGGAATGCACTCGGCCGGTCTCCATGTTTTGTGGATCTGCGATTTGCGGACTGCGAAACACTTAGGGCCGTGTGCATGAGCCCTTATGTGGATCCCCTCCATCGACCGTTCCTATTCAGAAACAGGGTATCACGTTAGGGATCAGTAAGCCCTGAACTCCTGCCTATGCACTGTCCCTCCCTATTTGTACGATCTGCCCTAAATGGCGGCCCACAACTGGTCATCAGTCTCTTCCTAAGTAAGTGCAGGGTCCAAATTGGGAAGGTAACAAGGAAGGCAAAATAACAAACGACTAGTGACAGAATACACAGAAAACAGAAGTCAGTATCCATAAACGTACAAAGCCGAGGTAAATACCAGGAAAATCCAATCGGTACCAAATCAGAACCAGAAGACAGAGAACAGGTGAAGCCAGGGGTCAAAACCAAGAGAGCACGGAGAGGGTTAAGTAAGGTCAAAGTCAGAGTCAAATCCAAGGGTCAGGTATCCAAAAAGCAGTTAAGATAATCCAAGGCTAGTGAAGAAGATGAGCAAACAACACTATTCACAGACAACTCTTGCCCAGCAGGTTGCCTGTTCAAAATAGGTTTACGCTTCTTGGTCACATGATGCACCTGGTGTCAAGTGATTAGTGACTTGAGTGCGCCTAACGTGAGAGATCGCTGGCCCTAATTGGCCCGGCGCTCCTTTACAGGGAGGCCAGCCCTGTCTCTGACTCTCACAGATAACAAAGAAATATATCCTATATGCCATCATTTGAATGACCCTTTATTACCTCTGTTAATTTGCACTTTACCCCGAAACTGGGTAATAATCAGTCTGTCTAGATCAGTACTGCCAATGGGCATAACGATCTATTTGCCCTAAATTATTGCATTCCGTTTTATTGTCATCCCTCTCTAAGGGTGCTGCCACATGTCGTGGTGGTTCTTCTTTTTGGATGTGGCAAAAAAAGTGTGCAGTTTTTGCAGCAACATATCTGCATTTATGCTGCATTCCATTCCAGCAATGAGAAGCAAAAGCAAAAATGTGACGGAAAACCCAGGAGCGCTGCGCTCAGAGGCTGGAACACCTATCCTTTGCTAAGATCGGGGAAGATGCTAATAAGCCTGAGCCTGTACAAGGTTACCAGGTCTAATTACAGGTATATTCCAATGTGGGCCTGCAGATGGCAGCACTGCATTGGAATATACTGAATTAAATCCCATTACTGAATAGAAATGGCAATCTAATGAATTTATTTTATTTTACTCACTTATATAGCGCTACTATATTCCGCAGGACTTTACAGACATTAGCATCCAACTGTCCCCAATGGGGCTCACAATCTAAGGTCCCTATCAGTGTGTCTTTGGAGTGTGGGAGGAAACCGGAGTACCCGGAGGAAACCCACGCAAACACGGGGAGAACATGCAAACTCCATGCAGATGTTGTCCTTGGTCGGATTCAAACCTAGGACCCCAGCGCTTTATTAAATCAAAAATAACAAAAGGGGTGGCACCTAATATATAGGCAAATGCCCCGAGTAATCCCCAATGAACAGGGGACAGGTGTAACGGTCACGGCCAATACACCATAAAATAGGCTGTTGCTCCAAGTAACAAGCAGCAGTCTCAATATAAATTATGTAATTACTGAGCCCCTATAATACACGACCAGCATGTTCGGCCAAGATAAGGAGAGAACCCCAGGCAAAAGGATAGCAGATAGTGTGCGCAGCGGCCACATACGTTTCTAAGTGGTGCAGCGTCCGGCGCTAGTACGGCCATACTAGCGGCGATGCTGCCCCACTTAGAAACATATGTGGCTGCTGTTTTTTAGAGCTCCTGATGAGACCACATGGTTGAAACGCATAGAGCCAGTTAGCTTAGTGCGACATAGGTCTAGCGGCGAGACAGGTTCATTAGCACCTGTCATACATAGATGCATGTTGTATGAGGGATGAGTAGTGCTAGCTAAAGTCGGGGGATGGACAGATTCTCTGACTCTTGCAGCCATCTGGGCAGAGCTACATCTGCTTCATCCCTCATACCGGTCTAGAGCTGCTATATGATAAATCCTTTTGCCTGGGTTTCTCACATTATCTTGGCCAAACACGTCGGTCGTGTATTATAGGCTCAGTAATTACACACATTATATTGAGACTGCTGCCTGTTCAATGGTGTATTGGCCATGAACTTTACACATCCCCTGTTCATTGGACCTACCGGAGAGATTACTCAGGGCGTTCGCCTATATATTGGATGCCACCCCTTTTATTGTTATTTTTAATTTAATAGATTCATTATTTTCAGTTTTAGCGTCACTTAGGCTACTTTCACACAAGCGTTTTTGCTGGATCTGGCAGGGTCCAGCAAAAACACTTCCATTACTGATAATACAACTGTCTGCATCCGTTATGAACGGATCCGGTTGTATTATCTTAAACATATTTTTAACATTGCCAAGACGGATCCGTCATTAACTCCATTGAAAGTCAATGGAGGATTGATCAGTTTTCTATTGTGGCAGATTGTGGCAGAGAAAACTAATCCGTCCCCATTGACTTGCATTGGGGTAATGCTGGATCCGTCTTGCATACGCATTTCAGGACGGAAAGCAAAATATAACATGTTGCAGTTTGCTCTCCGGTATGGGAACGCAACTAAACGGAACTGAATGCATTTTGGAGTATTCCATTCTGTTCAGTTCAGTTTTGTGCCCATTGACAATAAATGGGGACAAAACTGAAGCGTTCTTTTCCAGTATTGAGCCCCTATGACGGATCTCAATACCGGAAAATTTAAACGCTAGTGTGAAAGTAGCCTTGGGCAGTGATTTGCCTAAAAAAACAAAATCAAAGTTTTAAAGATATAAAACAAATATATAAGTTCAAATCACCCATTCCTTTCCCCAACAATAAAGAACAAGCATCATAGGCATCACCGCATACCAAATGTAAATATAAAAAATATTTATCCCATATGGTGAACGCAGTAACAAAAATAAAATCTAAATGATTGATTTGCAGCTTCACCTTCCAAAAAAGATATCAAAAAGTCATACACACGACAAAATGGTAAATACGTTTTTTTTTTCATATGTTTAAGAAAAACTATATATCGTAAATGTGATATCGTTTTAATCATACTGACCAAGAGAATGAAGGGCACGGGTCAGTCCTACCGCATAAGGAATACCGTGAAAACACTACATTGTAAGCAAAATTAAAGGAAATTCATCACAAGTTTTCTGCTGCCCTCACTTTTAAAAATTCTAAAAGCTCCAGTGCATGCTAATGCGTTCCCATATTCATCAGCTCACGGCTCTTCCTGTCCACCTGCCTCCGTTTTTTTTTTCCAACTGAATCAGCAGCAGGGGGCATGGAAAGCCAGGAATTCATGAATATTTTCGGGACTCAACATTAGGGGTGATGCACACGACCGTTGCCCGGCCATGGCCGTATTGGGGTCCGTACTTCTATGGGAACTGAAAAATGAAAAAGTTATGGCTCTGGGAAGCCAGGAAGTGAAAAATGAAAATTCAAAAACTTAAAATCGTTATGGGATTAAGACTTTTACCTTCATGTTATAGATCTTGATCGAACTACCATCGATTTTTCCGATTCGAAGGCTTTATATTCCACACCTGTGAATGCTGCTATTGTGCATGTTGTTTCATTAATAGTTAGAAAATGAGCACAGGCATTTTATTCAGCGATTCTTTTATTGAGCGCATTTTTATCGATTTTATTGTGATGTTTGATTGTTAATGTCCTCAATTTTTATGTGATATTTTATTGTGCCCAGTACCCTTCACCATAGGGTAGCACTTATTATACATAATAAATTCAGTATTGGTCGAGATATCAGAGAGTGCTCAGTGTATTTTTGTTAACATTGCTACTTTATTGAGTAGATTGGGTGAATCTACTTTACTGAGAGCACCTCATTTGACCTTAGGTTCATCCTGTGCGTCACATTATTTTATATTTTAAAAAATCGCTGTGTGTTTTTTTTACGTATGATTCATTTTTTCTTTCCAATGCCACGATGTGTGACAGCATCCTTAGCCTTTACTACAACTGCAATAAACGTCTGCTAAAAAGACTTACATACAGGGATACAGTGATAGTGAATACAAGATATGACAGAGTCAGTACCAAAACACTTAATCTGTGATTGTTTTGACATCTTTTATTGAAACATCAAGTAATCGTAATAATTGAAGAGACAATGAAGCTGAGAAATCCAATTGTAGCACTCAAGGCTGGTTCATTGAAAAGTGCTTCCAGAACACTTGCCCTGTGACATTTCCTAGTTTCTTTCACCACATTTGTATTGTTCTATCATCTGTACTGACAAAATGATGTCTTCTTTATTTTCTGATGATATAAGGATGTAATAACTCCACCACTAGTCGCCCTCTTATGCTAATTTGTTCCTGGGGTTGTGGGAAAGATGCATCTTCCTCACAGACCCCCAACCTATAATCGTGCAAGTCCTCTTTTGGGGAATATACAGTGCTGCCCATAATTCTTCATACCCCTGGCAAATTTTGACTTAAAGTTACTTTTATTAAACCAGCAAGTAATTTTTTGATGGGAAATTACATAGGTGTCTCCCAAAAGATAATAAGACGATGTACAAGAGGCATTATTGTGGGAAAAAACCCCACATTTCTCAGCTTTTATTTACATTTGAGCAAAAAGTGTCCAGTCCAAAATTATTCATACCCTTCTCAATAATCAATAGAAAAGCCTTTATTGGCAATTACAGCAATCAAACGCTTCCTATAATTGTAGACCAGCTTTTTGCATGTCTCCACAGGTATATTTGCCCATTCATCTTTAGCAATGAGCTCCAAATCTTTCAGGTTGGAGGGTCTTCTTGCCATCACCCTGATCTTTAGCTCCCTCAACAGATTCTCAATTGGATTCAAGTCTGGACTCTGGCTGCACCACTCCAAAACGTTAATGTTGTTGTCTGCTAACCATTTCTTCACCACTTTTGCTGTGTGTTTTGGGTCATTGTCATGCTGAAATGTCCACTGGTGCCCAAGGCCAAGTTTCTCTGCAGACGGCCTGATGTTGTCGTTGAGAATCCTCATGTATTGCTCTTTTTTCATGGTGCCTTTTACTGTGATTAGGTTCCCTGGTCCATTGGCTGAAAAACACCCCCAAAGCATTAGGTTCCCACCACCATGTTTGACAGTGGGGATGGTGTTCTTTGGGTTGAAGGCTTCTCCTTTTTTACGCCAAATGAAGGAAACATCATTGTGACCAAATAATTCAATTTTTGTTTCATCTGACCATAACACAGAAGACCAGAAGTCTTCTTCTTTGTCCAGAAGAGCTTTTGCAAAGGCCAAGCGAGCTGTTCATTATATTATTTTATTTGGGAGATATGTATTAAGTAATTATTATTTTTTGGGGGATACTAGCTGGGTTGAAACCACCAATCAGAGTAAATCTCTATCTGTGTACTTACGTGATGTTGTTTTGTTTTTCTCCTCTGCTTTTGTCCGGTGCCAATCTCTTAGAGTTGTCTGTGACAAATGAGTCCATTTGGCGTATTTACATAGAGAGAGGACGGAAAAGAAAGAACAGATGATGTGCTTTTATGCCGGACGTGTGTGTGTCTGGGGATGGATCAGACCTATTGGGATATAGACACTCATGTATAAACATGCTTATATCAATATACAGTATATATGTTGCTACACACATAGTGTGGTTATGTCACTTCATTGAATTATGACACCATATTTTACATTGGTATGAATTATATGGGGCCTGTACTGGCAAGTTCTCACAACAATACTTAGTACACCAATCACTATTATCTCATGAGACCTTATACAATGTGAAGTTGTGTGTACTGCGGAAAAAAAAATTGCATCATTAGGGATTTTCACAATGGCGCCTTTTTTTAAACACTTAATCTGCATATACAGCGATTGTTCTAACACTCATGTGAAATGTAATCAAATACACTGCTGTGATGTGAAATGACTTACAGTGAGAAGTTCTTTCTCAACATTGCGAAAATTGTTGCCAACCATCTTTTCTGATCGCATCCAACTTCGGTCTGGTGGAAACCAGTTGCTGTAGTAGGCCCCCCTATTTTGCGCATGGGCATATGCGGAAATTACATTGCCGATATTTCACATCGAAAAAAATAATGAATGGAGATCGCGAATTCGAATAATACATCTGGTTGGTCACTGTCCATGTTGTGGGACTATTTGTGCACTTCTAGTAATTATTTGGTGGCTGCAAATATGACCTGAAGGTTTTTCAGGTTCGCCTGCCATTCAAGTCTATTGAGCCCACTGTGAACACACGGTTCACAAACATTTGAGCGCAAACGCACATTCGCGAACCGTCCCGGCCCATGTTCATCCATCACTACCCTTCACAATTAACTAAAAAACAAACAAAAAGAGAAAACTGCATTGCTCAGAATAGGTATAAATTCACATTTAGGAGTAAAAAAGTCGTGTCTTTGCGATGTTATTCTGCACTCCGCAGTATCCTGCGTGGATTATCACAAAAGTCGATGATCTAATCTCCTAAACAACAGAAGAAATGGCCCGACATAGTGAAGTACTGTCAACAGAGTTTAAATACAAGGATTTATTCTACTCACAAGATCCATAAAACAACAATCATATAAAATGTGCACATCCTCTCATCAAACACGCGACCTGGGTTTCGCCTCCGCTTCGTCATGAGCACCTGTGGACCCATCTAGATTTCTTCTTTTTCAAGGTAATGTGGGCGTTACCAAAACCTTAATTCACATTATTATAACATAGCAAAATTCCTCATTCCCCATATCAGTTACAAAACTCCAATACAATCATATTTACATACATAAAAAACAAATACTGCATTTAAAAAACGTTTTTCTGACATAACTTTAAAATCCATAAAAATACCTCTGTCTCCTCCTCTTTTAGTCATATGATAATTACACCTAATTATCTTCTACTTCATTATTCTCTCCTACACCACAAAGATTTTACCTACACTCCCCCACCGTCATCTCAGCTCCACTTATCGTTCACCACACCAGCGTCAATATGGACTTTAGTTTTTACATTTTACTACACTTGTCCCCTTCTAATAGATATGCAAATATGCATAACCTCACATAAAATATACATACTACCATTTTCTTTGTTCATTGCATAAAATACCACATTATGATAACTATCTTGCAAGTGAGAAAATTTCACACCAACTTCTCCATATTATTGCTAAAGGTTTATATTTATAGTCACAGATTCACAATTCTTGAATATGCTGCATATCAATGGCAAACCCATATTTTATTTATCTATTATGCAGGCCTTTATGTAAAATTCAACATTCAAACCATCAGGGTACAAAGTCCCGAATTTATAGATCCATTCTACTTCTTATATTTATTCTATTCAATGAATCACCCCTCTCCAGTTATTATGGACCTGTTTAAGTCCAATAAACCTCAAGCCTTCTGGATTTTTGTTATGTATTATTTTTTTTTTATGTGCAGAGATACTGTGTGTATCTAATGCTTTTTTTATATTTCGTATATGTTCTTGAGTTCTGACTTTTAGTTTCCTAGTAGTTCGTCCTACATACTGGAGGCCATATGGACACTCCAGCATGTACGCCCATATGTTCACATGAAAGATCTCCCATTATGTTATGATTTGTACCGTTGCTTCTAGAAAACCACTGTCTCTTTTTTGCACTGTTTATTTTCTTTCAGACGATTCTTACATGGTAAGCAAAAACCGCACCATGTGAAACAATGTTTATTAGTTTTACCAGATTGTGTGAATATAAAACTACACTGAGCAAAAATATAAATGCAACACTTTCGGTTTTGCTCCCATTTTGCATGAGCTGAACTAAATGATCTGAAACATTTTTCTACATACACAAAAGACCCATTACTCTCAAATATTGTTCACAAATCTGTCTAAATCTGTGTTAGTGAGCACTTCTCCTTTGCTGAGATAATCCATCCCACCTCACAGGTGTGGCATATCAAGGTGCTGATTGCACAGGTGTGCCTTAGACTGCCCACAATAAAAGACCACTCTGAAATGTGCAGTTTGATCACACAGCACAATTCCACAGATGTCGCAACGTTTGAGAGAGCATGCAATTGGCATGCTGACTGCAGGAATGTGTACCAGAGCTGTTACCCATGTAATGAATGTTCATTTCTCTATCATAAGCCATCTCCAAAGGTGTTTTAGAGAATTTGGCAGTACATCCAACCGGACTCACAACCGCAGATCACGTTTAACCACACCAGCCCAGGACCTCCACATCCAGTATGTTCACCTCCATGATCGTCTGAGACCAGCCACACGGACAGCTGCAGCAACAATCGGTTTGCATAACCAAAGAATTTCTGCACAAAATGTCAGGGAAGCTCATCTGCATGCTCGTCGTTCTTATCGGGGTCTGGACCTGACTGCAGTTTGTAGCCGTAACCCGACTTGAGTGGGTATATGCTCACATTCAATGGCGTCTGGCACGTTGGATAGGCGTTCTGTAAAGCCATGGCCTAAGAGCACTTAGTACCTTATTTCAAGATGTGCCTTTGTTCCATCAATAGATGTTTTTATCCACTGAAAATCCAATTTATTTGGCATGCAAATGAGCCAGTAAGATGAAGAGAAGGGCGTCAATCTTGCAGGAAGAAGCCCAGACACACCCCCTGCCTCAATGTGTCCACCCTCAAATGACGAACTTAAAACCCCGCCCCCAGGTCCTGATAAACCACGCCCATGATCTGGATAGGTCACGCCCCCTCCCACTTAGCCGACAGGGATTGAAAAAATGAAGTTAAAAATCAACTTCTGTCAGCTGCAGAGGTGGGAGGGAGGTTGACTTTCTCCCTGCAGTTCACACTCAGACAGCACAGTGCTGCTGTCTTAGAGTGAGCTGTTCAAAAGGACACACCCCTGATCTGGTTAGGTCACACCCCCTCCCACTCAGATGACAGGGATTGAAAAAATGAAGTTACAAATCAACTTCTGTCAGCTGCAGGGGTGGGAGTGAGGGTGACAGCACATTGCTTCTGTCTGAGAGTGAGCTGTTCAAAAGGACATCCCTGTGTCGATCCAGGCCCTGCGCCAGATAGAGTATAGGGAGTCTGAAAGCCGGACTGTCCGGCCTAAGACTGGACCTCTGGCCACCCTAGGGGCAGGCTGATGCGGAGGTCATATGTCCTGCTAAGCCACGCCCATGATCGGTTTAGGCCATGCCCACTTCCACTCCTCAGTCGACAGGGATTGAAAAATGAAGTTAAAATCAACTTCTGTCAGCTGCAGAGGTGGGAGGGACGGTGACTTTCTCCCTGCAGCTCACACTCAGACAGCACAGTGCTGCTGTCTTAGAGTGAGCTGTTCAAAAGGACACACCCCTGATCTGGTTAGGTCACACCCCCTCCCACTCAGCTGACAAATCAACTTCTGTCAGCTGCAGGGGTGGGAGTGAGGGTGACAGCACATTGCTTCTGTCTGAGAGTGAGCTGTTCAAAAAGACATCCCTGTGTCCATCCAGGCCCTGCGCCAGATAGAGGATAGGGAGCCGGACTGTCTGGACCTCTAGCCACCCTAGGGGCAGGCTGATGCGGAGGTCATAGTTAAGGGGATGGTCGCTATGGAGGTCAGTGTTAAGGGGCAGACTGCTATAAAGGTCACTGTTAAGGGGACAGGCCCCTGTGGAGGTCATTGTCAAAGGGGTGGTATGCTGTGAAAGTCACTGTTAAAGAGGCAAGCTGCTGTGAAGGTCAAAGTGAAGGGGGTGGGCTGCTGTGGATGTCCAATTTTAAGGGACGGGGCACTGTGGAGGGGGGTCAGTGTTAAGGGGTTGGGGGCTGTGGAGGTTACTGTTAAGGGGGCAGGGTGCTGTAGATGTCACAGTAAGGCTGGGTTCACACCTGAGTGTTTTACAGTGCGTTCGTACGCGCTGTAAAACGCTCAACAGGCAAGAACCAATGATTTCCTATGGGAATGGTTCTCAACTGAGCGTTTTACATCGCGTACAATCGCGCTGTAAAACACCTGACGCCCCAAGCAGTACAGGAGCTTCTTTGGGGCGTCTTGTCGCGCGTTCCCGTACATAGACTTCCGGGAAAGCGCGACAATGGGCGTTCGCTTGTTCCGGAGCCGCGATTGTAAACGTGCATACAATCGCGCATACAGAGCGCTCCATCCCATACGCTCAGTTGTGAACGCAGCAATAGTGGATAGTGTTGATATCTTTTAACGACACACAAACATTAAATGAAATAGATTAAATATACCCGAGCGAAACCGGGTCCTTCAGCTAGTTGTATAATAAAACTCATAAAACTCAAGCAAAAGTATTTTTCTTCATTCTTCCTTCTATTCATTTGCTGCATCTTACCCTGTTCCAAATTAACACTTTCCTCAATCACCTTCTGTGAAAATCTCGCTAGTTCTTCCTTCTTATAGCCTTTTTCCAAAAACATGTTTTTTATCATGCTAGTCTGCTCCTTATAGTTATGCAAATTAGTGCAGTTTCTATATACTCTCTTAGGGCTCATTCACATGTGGACCGCAAAACACAGATGCCTCCCGTGTGCCTTCCGCAATTTGCGGAACGGAACAAGTGGCCTATTATAGAAATGCCTATTCTTGTCCGCAAAACGGACAAGAATAGGACATGATCTATAATTTTTGCGGGGCCAAGGAATGGAGCAACAGATGCGGACAGCACACGGAGTGCTGTCCGCATCTTTTGCAGCCCCATTGACGTGAATGGGTCTGTACACGATCCGCAAAAAATGCGGCTCGGATGCGGAACAAAACCACGGTCGTGTGAATGAGCCCTTAAACTGTCCCTTAGGGATATTCTTAATCCAGGGTTTGTAATGTTTGTTTTTAATCTCCCTTCATCAACAAAAAATGGTAAGATCCAAAAAATCAACACACTTGTGGCTCACATTTCCTGTAAATCACAAGTTCTATTCGTTAACACAAAAATCCTTCTAATCCCTCACAATGTACTTTCCATATCAGCAGGCAATCGTCAATATATCTTTTCCACATAATCACCCACATTACCTTGAAAAAGAAGCAATCTAGATGAGCCTACAAGTGCTCATGACGAAGCGGAGGCGAAGCCCGGGTCGTGCGTTTGATGAGAGGACGTGCACATTTTATATGATTGCTGTTTTATGGATCTTGTGAGTAGAATAAATTCTTGTATTTAAACTCAATTGACAGTACTTCACTATGTCGGGCTATTTCTTCTGTTCTCTAGGAGATTAGAGCATCGACTTTTGTGATAATCCACGCGGGATACTGAGGAATAACATCACAAAGACACTCCTTTTTTACTCCTAAATGTGAAGCAGCACGGTTTTCTCTTTTTGTTTGGTTTTTCATGGTCCTGTCAATGTAAAAAGCTATCTTTAAAATGGTGACTGTATTATGGCAAAATATCTGCTTTAAAGGGTGTTTTTTCTGGAATTAAATAATGACTATACCAACAATCAATTTATGATTGGTGTGGGTCCAACCACTGGCACCTCCTGATCAGCAGAATGAAAGAGCTGTGGCTTATCATTATCGCTCACATGGCTGTGTCCGGTACTACAGGTCAGATGAATTCATTTGAATTAGGGCTCATGCACATGGCCATAAGTGTTTTGCGGATCCGCAAGATCGCAGACCTGCAAAACACGAATCCTGGGATTGCGACCATTTTATTTTTACTTCTGTAGAATTGTTCTATCCTTGTGTGCAAAACAGACAAGAATAGGACATGTTCTATCTTTTTTGCTTTGGGATGCCTTTCTGGGAGAAATACTTCCTTCTGGGGACCTTCCATTGCGGTGTGCCAATGGCTGCAAATTAGAATAACAATCTACAAAACAGCTACTGTCAATGTGTGGACATAATGTGGTCTACTGCTGGTAAAATTTCCTGAGCATCACATATCAATTATTTGTCGCTAAATAGTGTAAGTTAAGAATGATTAATCCTCCAAATTAACAGGTTATTATTTAGGTAAGATTTCAATAAAGTGACATATAGGATGCATGTATATGTAAAATAGAAGTGCTAAAGATTAATGGGCTATTATAGTATTGAGCATGGTATATTAACAGCCATGGTATAACTACAGGCTACAACCTGGGATCTTTTGATCACTTGTCCTATTCATCCTAATAGAGATCTATTAGTGTGAATAGGATCTTTAAACTGCAGCAGGGAGCTTACCAGGGCAGTCATGGAAGGCTTCAATAGTATCCAGGCTGCCATGGTAACTGATCAGAGCCCCACAATTTCACTGCGGGGGCTCTGATCAGAAGGCAGAGGGAGCCGCATCCTGAGAGGTTAAATGACTGGGTCCAGTAGGATTAAATGACGGGGTCCCATATAGGCTGGACTCACTGCAGTAGCCTGCTCTATACTTCTTTCTACCACCATAATGTACCGGTATGTCAAGGTGGCTGAAGGGGTTAAAGCTGTATCATGCAAAAAAGAAGCCATACGTCAGCAAAATACAGAAATGCCTCCATCTTATCTAAAATGGCAAAAGCAAAATGGCAAATGGGTTCTGTGGTCTGATAAATTTTAAATTATTTTTGGAAACTACAGATGCCATGACCTGCTGACTCAAGAAGAAAGGGACCATCCAGCTTATTATCAGTGCACAGTTCAAAAGCCTGCATCTCTAATGGTAGGGGTTGCATTACTGCCTATGGTGTGGGCAGTTTACACATCTGGTAAGGCACTGTCAATGCTATACAGTATAGTGAGGTTTTAGAGCAACATATGCTCCCATCCAGATGTCTCTTTCAGGGAAGGCCTTAACTATCTCAAGAGACAGTGCTAATCCACACACTGTTTCCATCACAAAAGCGTGGCTTTGCAGAAGAAGAGTCCAGGTGCTGAACTAGCCTTCCTGCAGTCCAGGCCTTTCATCAATACAAAAAATTTGGAACATCATCAAATGAAAAACCTTGCTGAGCAGCTAGAATCCTACATCAGACAAGAATGGAACAACAACATTCCTGTCCTAAACCTCCAGAAATTGGTCTCCTACACCATGTTTCACATGGCCCCGTCCCAACTTTTTTGAGATGCGTTGCTGCCATCAAGTTCTAAATGAGTTAGTTTTTTTATGAAATGGTAAAATGTCTCAATTTCTAGATTTTATATGTGTTCTATGTTTTATTTTGAAAAAAAAAATGCAGTTCTATGAGATTTGTAAATCATTGCATTCTGTTATTATTTACATTCTTTTACATTTAACATAGTGTCTCAACTCTTTTTGCAATCGGAGTTGTACAAAAGTAACTAGTTTTTCATGGAAAATTACATTAAAATATATAATATATACCTATTTTTTCATGCTAAATTATATTAAAATATATAAAAATTATATTTAATGGTGGCACAACCCGTTTAAGCACAGCAGAATATGTATTTTAACATGCCTAAGAATCAAAATAATATTAAAGGGGTTGTCTCCTCTCAGACAATGACAGCATATCGCTAGGATATGTCCTCAATGTCTGATAGCACCTATTTAGAACTTGATGGCAGCAAGGCATCTCAAAAAAGTTGGGACAGGGCCATGTCAAACATTGTGTAGGAGGTCCCACAGTAGGGCTTTGAAAGGTTTCTGATCCATGTCTGCTCACAGCAAAAGATAGAACATGTCTCATCTTTTGCTGTATCTTGAGGATTGCGGACCCATTCAAGCCACTGTCTGTGGTCCACAACATGGGAACTGCGGCTATATGGTCATGTGAATGAGCTCTAAACATGTAATAACAAATTATATTGTGACCTTTCAAGATATCAGCATTCTGGTTTGAGCCAAATAAAGCAAAATGTCACATAAAGTCTCAGCTTTAAATAAATTCCCATCAAATTATGAGACATTTTATACAAACACTGGGAAGAAAGCACACAATTGCTTAGTCTTGCAGATGACAGGCAAATAACTCCTTGTGTAGTATTACGAAAGATGTCATCTTGTATTTTACACTTTTCAAAGTTCACTTCAGCATAGGCAGCAAAGGACAAGTTTCTTGGACACTGAAGCAACATACCATTATTATTTCTTCATGTATTTCCTTTCTCGAAATCATGAGAATCAATAATTCTCATTTCGTGAAATTTAAATGACATTGGAATTAAATATTTCATGGCCTTGATGGTTCTGATACCATTTATTTACTGAAGCTGGAATACTCGTTCAATCTCTCACTCCTTTACATAAAGTAGTCATTGAATATCAATTGAATATTTATAAATGGAGCTATCTTACGTGTATAGCAATCGTGAGTCTCTTAGCAAGGCTCTGACAATGTGGAGCACTCGTTCATTGTTTTCACATAGTTAATTAATTTGTGTAAAAGGGAAAAGGTCCATTATGTTCAGTCTGTTATAATTCTCTATATTATCATATAGTAATGTTCAGCTGCATGAGATGCTTGCTGAATGCAATTTGAAAATCAAGTCAAACACGGTGATTTGTTCCATTATTAAAACATTGCACACAGGTTTTTTGAACTCAGAACCTTTTCCAGCTTTTTTTGTGACTTTATGAATGCATTACTGAGATAATTTATAGGATAGAAAAACACACATGGATAAAATGTTTGGTATACTTCTGTTAAAGAAAAAAAAACACAATGGTCTCTGAAATAACTTAAGACTGACAAAAGTAATAATATAATTTTTTTTACTGGAAATCAGCAAATGAAAAGACATTGTTTTTGAATTGTGGTTCAACATATAATCTTAAAAAACAAACTAATAAAACTGGACTGGACAAAAATGATGGTACCCCCATAAAAAAAAAAAAATTGACCATAGGGACATGTTATGGGTCTGCCAACAGGATAATGACCCAAAACACATAGCTAAAAACAGACAAGAATGGCTAACAGTAAAACATTGGTCTATTCTGAAGTGACCCTCTATGAGCCCTGATCTAAATCCTATTGAACATCTGTGGAAGGAGCTGAAACATGCAGTCTGGAGAAGGTATCCTTGACCCTGAGACAGCTGGAGGAGTTTTTGCACGAGGAGTGGACCAAAATACCTGTGGACAGATGCAGAAGTCTCATTGAAAGTTACAGAAATCACAAGTATTGCCTCAAAATATTAAGTTTTAGGTACCATCATTTTTTTAAAGACCAGTTTCATTAGTTTTTTAAAATAAATTATTCTGTTAAACCACAATTCAAAAGCAATGTCTGATTTTCATTAGTTGATTTTCATTTTTTTTTTTTTTTGTCGATTTCAAGTTATTTCAGTGTTCATTGTAAGTTTTTCTTTCTTTAATGGAAAGGTACCAACAATTTTGTCCATGTGTGTATGTAACATGATAGGCTCACCAAGGTTTAGATGGGTAAAAATTACTGTATTTTTTGCCCTATAAGACACACCCGCTGGTAAGATGCACCTAGGTTTTAGATGAGGACAATAAAAAAAAAAATTTTTCATTAAAATGCAGATCAGACCAGCAATCATACCCGCAATGTTATTCAAACCTCAGCTGACAGCCCCAAACAGGCCCCCAATGTTAATAAGACCCTCAATCAGACCTCAGATCAGACCCCAATGTTAAGTCCCCAATAAGACCTCAGCTCAGATGCCAATGTGAATGATCCCGATTCAGACCTCAGATGAGACCCCCATACCTCATATCATCCCCCAGCCATATTTCATCAGCCCCCAACCCCATTTCATCAGCCCCCAGCCATGTTTCATTGCCCCCAGCCTCAGATCACAAAATAAAAAATCTATATATATATATTAGTGGCTCTCTAGACTTGCATATATCAGTTTGCCATTTAATATGACACTAAATAAAATCACACATTAATAAAAACATCTCATATGAATTTAAATAACATATAGTAGTATGAAACAAAATAGAATAGCAGTTTAAATTACAAGACACTAGGTATAGATTGGTGTCCAGGAGACTAACTAGACATGTGCTAAACAGGGCCCTTGCGATTATCACTACAAATGATCATAGTACTGAAGTTCCACCACTTTTCAACACAAAGAGCCAAGGTAGACCATATGTTAATATTCGTAGATGGTTGTTCTCAAACTTTCCCATGCCAGCATTAATTATTTTCTCCTTTTTCAATTATTGGCGATATTCTTATTTTTCAGGATTCGTGAAAAAAAAAAAAAAAATGCTTGCATGTTATAAAACAACTGAATGCACATGTGGCCAGAGTCATTCTATTGCTCACTGTTGAGCGAAGTATTCATAAATTCGCTTTGGCTGCTTTACAAAAAAAATCTGCTTTGTGACGGATTACTTCGAAGTGCATTTCTTTGTAACTAGTGGGTGCAATGACAGATAGTGGCAATTGTACCCCTCAGATGCTGCGTTCATACATGATTGCGGCCTCAGATATTAATAACAGAGTGTAAAATAAAATAAAAAATTATACCTGATCCATTTGCTCGCAACCGGCCAGCATCTTGCTTGAAGGTCTGAAGGTCATATGTTATTGCGCACAGGATTTCGGCTTCAAGCAAGATGGCGGCGGCCGGCCCAT
Source organism: Bufo gargarizans (assembly GCF_014858855.1). NCBI lineage: Eukaryota > Metazoa > Chordata > Amphibia > Anura > Bufonidae > Bufo > Bufo gargarizans. The sequence goes on along the minus strand of NC_058082.1, from coordinate 212,413,620 downwards.
CACAAGCAAATAGATCAGGTAAGTATAATTTTTTTGTTTTTGAGACTATTTCAGTTTAAATTCATTCACACAAGTAAATTTAGCTTTGCGGCGAATCAAATTTGTCCTAAAATTCCCTCATCACTACTCACTGTATTAAAAGACGCATCTCCCATCTGGAACAGAATATAGAATATTTGACACAGTCCTGACCTCAGTATCTGAGGAAAGGGATTTAGGAGTAATTATTTCAGAAGACTTAAAGGTGGGAAGACAATGTAATAGAGCAGCACGAAAAGCCAGCAGAATGCTTGGATGTATAGGGAGAGGTATAAGCAGTAGAAAGAGTGAAGTGCTTATGCCGCTGTACAGAACACTGGTGAGACCTCACTTGGAGTATTGTGCTCAGTACTGGAGGCCATATCTCCAGAAGGATATAGATACTCTAGAGAGAGTTCAGAGAAGAGCTACTAAACTGGTCCATGGATTGCAGGATAAAACTTACCAGGAAACATTAAAGGACCTTAACATGTATAGCTTGGAAGAAAGACGAGAGAGAGGGGATATGATAGAAACTTTTAAATACATAAAGGGAATCAACTCGGTAAAGGAGGAGAGCATATTTAAAAGAAGAAAAACTACCACAAGAGGACACCGTTTTAAATTAGAGGGGCAAAGGTTTAAAAGTAATATCAGGAAGTATTACTTTACTTAGAGAGTAGTGGATGCATGGAATAGTCTTCCTGCAGAAGTGGTAGCTGCAAATACAGTGAAGGAGTTTAAGCATGCATGGGATAGGCATAGGGCCATCCTTCATATAAGATAGGGCCAGGGACTATTCATAGGATTCAGATATATTGGGCAGACTAGATGGGCCAAATGGTTCTTATCTGCCGACACATTCTATGTTTCTATGTTTCTATATATGTGACTATCTTAAGTTATTTTTCTTTAAAAAAAAAAAATGTAGACAGTTTTTCTGGAGATTTTTTTTCTGAAGTCACTCACATGTATTCTTTGTGTCCTGACTGTTTAACTTCCTCTTTGTCTGGATTTTTCTCATGGCATAAAGTCTTGCTTAATTCTATCAGTCAGGCAATCACTGTGGCCAGAGAGTGTCCCCCTGTGTTGGCTCAATTAGAGTATCATCCTTTGCACTAATCAATGCAATGCTTTTCTGTGGGCATCTATATCTAGGTCTATCAAGAGAACAATAGCGCTGCCACACTATAATGCCAATTCTACACGTACTATTATTATGAGAATTAACATTCAGATATCATCCCCTCACATCAGCAATAAACTGACAATGAATTATATCACTATATAGGAGGTCTTATCATTTGTGGTGACTGCTACAGATGAACATTTTTCTCTCTAATAGTCAGTGGCGTAGTAGTGCCAAAACGGAAAAGAAAAATGGCCAAAAATTCTAAAAACTGTTGTCTTCTATGAATATTGAGTCTGAAAAATATACCACTTTCTGATGGAAGTATTCCTTTTCAGATAGATTTAGTGTTTGTATTAAAGATTTTCAGTTTTGATTGCTACCGTGGGTTAGCAATTCAATTTGAAGTGACAACTAGTTCTGCACCATAAATATACTTAGCAGGTAACATAAAGGTGCATTATAAAAACAGTAGAAATAATCTCCCAAGGCAGAAAACATGTATGTGTTTACCTTCACACAAATTTAGCAAAATAATATATAACACTTTCACTCCATTTGTCTTAGAATGATTTGTAGAAAAATGTAACACCTGCTCACCCACAAGGCACTGTTAATGTGCTGTCAAATGATTAGCTTTTCTTCCCCACAGGCATAAAACATGAAATAAAAATGTAAAAAAGCATAATCACATGTCATTGTAAATTAAGTTAAAGTAACAAATGAAACTAATAACATCACTAAACTAAATTACACAAACTACTAAATTACTAATTACAATACTAAATTACAATTACAAATGCAGTACTAAAATATATACAACTACATACAACTAAGTCAAAACCTCCATAATTCATGACTTCTAAATCATCAAATACATGTAGTACTACATAATTGCAATATATCAACATAGATAAATACAACACTAATAGCGTAAAAACAATAAAATTCAATTCTACCAATATATATTCCTAGTAACCTTAGACATTAAAATGTAGCCCTCTGAAAAAGGTCCTTTGTTAACAATCCTCTTCAAAATGTTACTTATTTAGTGATACTATCTCAATTATTAGATATTACCGTTACAACTTTGAAAAATGCAAGAGATTTAGAGATACGTAAGCTTACCACAGAACCACAAGTCATCGCTGAGCCTTATCTCAATGAGCAGTATGTGATATTCTATTTTATTGTGTGTACCTATTTAGAAGTGTTGCTGTTTTATGGGCTGCACAGAAGTTATGTCTCTATATCATATACTTTATCTCATTGTTTTTGTATTTCAGTCAAAGATAAGGCTATGTTCACATCATATTTGGCACTGCGTTTAGTAACATATTCTGCAGTGAAGCACAACATATCTACAAACCGGATTCCAAAAAAGTTGGCACACTATACAAATCGTGAATAAAAACTGAATGCAATGATGTGGAGGTGCCAACTTCTAATATTTCATTCAGAATAGAACATAAATCACAGAACAAAAGTTTAAACTGAGAAAATATACAATTTTAAGGGAAAAATATGTTGAATCAGAATTTCATGGTGTCAACAAATCCCCAAAAAGTTGGGTCAAGGCCATTTTCACCACTGTGTGGCATCTCGCCTTCTTCTTACAACACTCAACAGACGTCTGGGGACCGAGGAGACCAGTTTCTCAAGTTTAGAAATAGGAATGCTCTCCCATTCTTGTCTAATACAGGCCTCTAACTGTTCAATCGTCTTGGGCCTTCTTTGTTGCACCTTCCTCTTTATGATGCGCCAAATGTTCTTTATAGGTGAAAGATCTGGACTGCAGACTGGCCATTTCAGTACCCGGATCCTTCTCCTACGCAGCCATGATGTTGTGATTGATGCAGAATGTGGTCTGGCATTAATCTTGTTGAAAGAGATGACGTCTGGATGGGAGCATATGTTGTTCTAGAACCTGAATATATTTTTCTGCATTGATGGTGCCTTTCCAGACATGCAAGCTGCCCATGTCACATGCACTCATGCAACCCCATACCATCAGAGATGCAGGCTTCTGAACTGAGCGTTGATAACAACTTGGGTTGTCCTTGTCCTCTTTGGTCCGGATGACATGGCGTCCCAGATTTCCAAAAAGAACTTTGAATCGTGACTCGTCTGACCACAGAACAGTCTTCCATTTTGCCATACTCCATTTTAAATGATCCCTGGCCCAGTGAAAACGCCTGAGCTTGTGGATCTTGCTTAGAAATGGCTTCTTCTTTGCACTGTAGAGTTTAAACTGGCAGCGGTGGATGGCACGGTGGATTGTGTTCACTGACAATGGTTTCTGGAAGTATTCCTGAGCCCATTCTGTGATTTCCTTTACAGTAGCATTCCTGTTTGTGGTGCAGTGTCGTTTAAGGGCCCGGAGATCACAGGCATCCAGTATGGTTTTACGGCCTTGACCCTTACACACAGAGATTGTTCCAGATTCTCTGAATCTTCGGATGATGTTATGCATAGTTGATGATGATAGATGCAAAGTCTTTGCAATTTTTCGCTGGGTAACACCTTTCTGATATTGCTCCACTATCTTTCTGCGCAACATTGCGGGAATTGGTGATCCTCTACCCATCTTGGCTTCTGAGAGACACTGCCACTCTGAGAAGCTCTTTTTATACCCAATCATGTTGCCCATTGACCTAATTAGTGTTAATTGGTCTTCCAGCTCTTCGTTATGCTCAAATTTACTTTTTCCAGCCTCTTATTGCTACTTGTCCCAACTTTTTGGGGATTTGTTGACACCGTAAAAATTTGAATCAACGTATTTTTCCTTTAAAATGATACATTTACTCGGATTAAACGTTTGATCTGTTATCTACGTTCTATTACAAATAAAATATTGACATTTGCCATCTCCACATCATTGCATTCAGTTTTTATTCACAATTTGTTTAGTGTCCCAACTTTTTTGGAATCCGGTTTGTAGTTTGCAGGGCTGTGCTGGCATACAGTTGCAGTAAGTGTGGGGATCTGATACACATGAGGTGTAGAGAGAGGGGGATTTCAACAATATATACAGTGGGATGCAAAAGTTTGGGCAACCTTGTTAATCGTCATGATTTTCCTGTATAAATCATTGGTTGTTACGATAAAAAATGTCAGTTAAATATATCATACAGGAGACACACACAGTGATATTTGAGAAGTGAAATTAAGTTTATTAGATTTACAGAAAGTGTGCTATATTTGCTTAAACAAAATTAGGCAGGTGCATAAATTTGGGCACCACAAAAAATAATTGAAATCAATATTTAGTAGATCCTCCTTTTGCAGCAATTACAACCTCTAAATGCTTTCTGTAGGTTCCAATGAGAGTCTGGATTCTGGTTGAAGGTATTTTGGACCATTCCTCTTTACAAAACATCTTTAGTTCATTCAGGTTTGCTGGCTTCCGAGCATGGACAGCTCTCTTTAAGTCACACCACAGATTTTCAATTATATTCAGGTCTGGGAACTGAGATGGCCATTCCAGAACGTTGTACTTGTTCCTCTGCATAAATGCCTTAGTGGATTTTGAGCAGTGTTTAGGGTCGTTGTCTTGTTGAAAGATCCAGTACCGGCGCAGCTTCAGCTTTGTCACTGATTCCTGGACATCGGTCTCCAGAATCTGCTGATACTGAGTGGAATCCATGCGTCCCTCAACTTTGACAAGATTCCGAGTCCCTGCACTGGCCACACAGCCCCACAGCATGATGGAACCACCACCATATTTTACTGTAGGTAGCAGGTGTTTTTCTTGGAATGCTGTGTTCTTTTTCCTCCATGCATAACGCCCCTTGTTATGGCCAAATAACTCAATTTTAGTTTCATCAGTCCACAGCACATTATTCCAAAATGAAGCTGGCTTGTCCAAATGTGCTTTAGCCCACCTCAAGTGAAGAAAAGGCTTCCTCTGCATCACTTTCGCATACAGCATCTCCTTGTGTAAAGTGCGCCGAATGGTTGAACGATGCACAGTGACTCCATCTGCAGCAAGATGATGTTGTAGGTCTTTGGTGCTGGTCTGTGGGTTGACTCTGACTGTTCTCACCATTCGTCACTTCTGTCTATCCGAGATTTTTCTTGGTCTGCCACTTTGAGCCTTAACTTGAACTGAGCCTGTGGTCTTCCATTTCCTCAATATGTTCCTAACTGTGGAAACAGACAGCTGAAATCTCTGAGACAGCTTTCTGTATCCTTCCCCTAAACCATGATGGTGAACAATCTTTGTCTTCAGGTCATTTGAGAGTTGTTTTGAGACCCCCATGTTGCTACTCTTCAGAGAAAATTAAAAGAGGAGGGAAACTTACAATTGACCCCCTTAAATACTCTTTCTCATAATTGGATTCACCTGTGTATGTAGGTCAGGGGTCACTGAGCTTACCAAGCCAATTTGAGTTCCAATAATTAGTTCTAAAGGTTTTGGAATCAATAAAATGACAACAGTGCCCAAATTTATGCACCTGCCTAATTTTGTTTAAACAATTATAGCACACTTTCTGTTAATCCAATAAACTTCATTTCACTTCTCAAATATCACTGTGTGTGTCTCCGATATGATATATTTAACTGACATTTTTTATCGTAACAACCAACGATTTATACAGAAAAATCATGACGATTAACAAGGTTGCCCAAACTTTTGCATCCCACTGTATGCAATGTCTAAGGGGTATTCTTTTTCATTATAGAGAGTGACTAGTATGCAGAGTACATGTGCGCAGTATTGTAGGCCAGCAGATGCCCCTCTGGGTTTCTAGCAGATGTTAGGCAAGATAATTTGAATATATTTTCCAATAAATCAGGAAAAGAGGTACCAACTGGTACTAGTATCAACTCTCCATAATAGAAATAGTACCTATGTAGAGGCTCCCCTTGCAAGTAGAAAAGCAGTGGAGGCATTAGCAGTCATATGGTATATTTTGGCAAGTAGGCAGGTAGCAGCATGATGGAGGCAGCAGCAGCCACACAGAACATGATGATAGGCAGGCAGGCAGCAGTGGCATGAAGGCAGAAGTGGCACAATGGAAGCAGCAGTAACCAGGGGTGGATTGGCCATAGACCCTACAGGGAAATCTCACGGTGGGCTGATACCCAGGGGGCCACCCAAGCTCTCCTGATGGCCGCAGGCCAGGTACATAATGATCTGATGCTCAACAGCCACAGGACGATGATACAGTTGAATACTGTGGAGATGGTGGCAGTATTTTGTGCTACACTGTGGTATTTGATTCTGCTGTGGCGGTACGTTGTGCTGCATTACGATATTGCAGAGCATGCCCAGGCTCGTACTGGCCCACAGGGGTACAGGTGAATCCCCCAGTAGGCTCCTGAGCAAGGTCAGCCCCTAGTCTCCCACCCCTTGCACAAGTGGCACATAACACAGAAGACTTACTGCACTACAGACATATATTCAATGTACAGCACCTCAACCAGCCTATGTTCATATAAAAAAAACTTGATAGACACAATCAGATAGCTGAGATAACTTCTAGATATAGATGAAAGCTAGCCAGTATCCTATTTTCCCCAGGACCTACCTTCTCAAAGTTGCTACAGGGGCCACCATATTCAATCATCTGGTAGCATCTTGTGAGCAGGTAATATTTAAATGTATCCATACGGGGGGCCCCCAAAATAAATTTCACTGGTGGACCCTGGGCACCCCAATCCGACACTGGTCCTTCCTACTTATGTTGCCCTGCCTTATATCAATTTAGCCCTGCCTACAACATGGGGCCACTTTTAGTTTTTTTCACAGGGCCACTTTAACTTTACAATCTGGCCCTGGCAGCAGCTGTATGGAACATGTTTGTAGGCAGGCAGCAGCAGTAGCATGATGGTGGCAGGAGCATAATGGAGGCATCAGCAGAAGCCTTACGGAACATGATGGCAGGCTGGCAGCAGCAGTGGACTGATGGAGGCAGCCATACGGAACATTATGGTAGGCAGGCAGCAGCAGCTGTATGGAAAATGATAGTAGGAAGGCAACATGATGGTAGGCAGGAAGGCAGGCAGACAGCAAAAGTGGCACGATAGGGCACCATCAGCAAGGCCAGATGTAGTCATCAGCCTCAGCCGGAGGAGTGTGAAAATCCTCCTGAATCCAAACTTTGACAAACTTTGATTTATTTTGACAAATGTGATACTTTGGACACTGGTGGAGGACAACTTGATCTTTTTGAGTGTCACCACACCCCCTGTAGTGCTGGAAACCCTCTCTGAGGTGACACTGGAGGTTGGGCAAGAAAGAAGAAAGAGAGTGTACTGTGCCAATTCGGACCACTGTTCCAGTCTGTCAGTCCAAAAACCCATGGGGTCTTGGAACAGCGTATGCGCCAAAGATAGGCCAAAGTGTAGGTAGGCTTGAACTTGGACATTGAAGTGGGAGGTCTCGGCTTGCTGACGGACAGCAAGATTAGTTAGCTGTTCTTCTTCCAGAATCTTCATGCAGCAGTTGTACCAGCTGACAAACTTTTGGCATCTTTAAAAGGGTTCCGCACCCGACAGGAGTATTGAATGAGCTGCCACTGCCTGACCTCGAAACAACACCTGCACCCTGCTGAGGCGGTCTGGTGCATGACAAAATCTTTCACAGCTTTCTACTGCTTCTACAGACGCTCTAGCATTTGCAATGTTGTATTTCAGTGAGTTGGAATGTGGCAAATTAAATGGGGTAGCGATAGTGGCGTTCTGTCACTGCAAATCGAGGAGAGCGTTCCTTGCCATGTAAAAATGGCTGAAATTGCAAAGACAGTCTCCTGGACACTGCTAGCACCTTGTGAAAGCTAGTGTACTTTTTTTAAAAGAATTACACGACTACAGGTTAATGATGTGTGCCATGCAGGCAGCATGTTATTTCCCCCAGGTTCAGGGCAGCCACGATATCGTGGTGTGTTGGAGCTGACCACCTTCCCCAGTTGGAGTTGCCCGGGTGACAGCAAGCGGGATATTTGCTGCTTGATGTACGATAACAACTGCTCATCTGTGTGGCCAGAATGGAGAACGGTGGAGGAAAAGAAAAAGAGAGAGAGAGAAGGAGAAGATTGAAGAAAGGAGGAGAAAAATAAAATAACGGTAAAGAAAACTGTAAAGCAGGATTTTTTCCAGGCCAGAAAGAAAAGAAATACAAAAGGGGATGTAGAGGAGGGAAATTTACCAAAAAGAAGAAATTATCAGCAAATCAAACAATGATTCAAGCGGAACAGAGAGTATATAATCTTAGTAAACATATACTTACTATAGGAGAATAACAAATATAAGAGAATGGTTTAAAATTTTCACCAACAGCAATTTTCAACAAATTTGAAGCATTTATAGGGATACGCAAGTTTATGAGGAAACTATCCCTAAAGAAACATTCTTTAAAGAAAAAACAACAGCAAAAAAATCCCCCAAAAAAGCAAAATGACGCAAAAGGTGAGGATGAGAATACGAAAGAGGAGATAAAGGACCAATATAAACATACTGATTTGATGTCACGGCCATGGTCATGGTCGTGACTCCTGTGTCCGCATGCTATTGCCTACGGCTTGGTTGTTGTTGTTCAGCCACAGGTGAGGGACACTAGTTTGTTGTCTCACTTGTGGTTGCCGCTGGCAACATGTGATTGTACTTGGCAGTATAGCAGCCAGAGCTGGTGCTAGGTTGCTTACTGTCAAGTGCATGCGGTTACACCTGACTTGTGTGTGTGTATGTATGCACTCTGAATGTCTGGTGTGCACTCTGTTTTATGTTTGGTGTGCACTCTGACATGTTCCCTTCACTGTAGCTGCCTGTGGCAACGTTTGGTTTGTTAGTACATGTGGTGGTAGTGTCTCGGCCTTTTGGCCGGCTCCCAGGACACGTTTGCCACGCACGTCATTGTCATCCTAACAGCTGCAGTGAGTATTTGTGTGTATTTCCCTTTATGTGGTCTCACTACACTTCCTGGTGTTGGAAGGGTTAATTCCCTTTTGTGTGTGTGAACACTGGGTGTGTCTGTGTGGGTGTGACTACTTGGGCCTATAAAGCCTCAGTGTTAATCTCCAGTCTGAGGGGTACTTCAGCCATGACTAGCTGGAGTAGCCTCCTGTGTTATTCCATCTGCCAGTGGGGGCCACCCTTGTGGTCATAAGATTAGGTTTTATACTGATGTTCACCTGATGTTTTCCTTTCTTATCTGTTATTGCAACTATGGATGTCCTGGTTACCTGTGTGATATGTGTGCTGTGTCCCTGAGTGTTTTGTTGACATTAGTAGTCATGCATGGGTTCCAGTCAGCGTGGCTGTGACAGGTACGTTTGGAACTACTGTAGTTCGCCTGTCATATCTGTATGTTGCATTTGTTCCCCATTCCTTGCAGCTTGGCCAGTGAGACTCCTGTTCCTCCGCGTCCAGAAGGAACATGTCGTCTTACCCTTCACTCCTAGTTCAGGGACCGGCGGAGGGTGAGTAGGGATCCGAGGTTCCTGAGCATGGGCCCTCCTACCTTCAAGGTCGGCCCATGCAGCTAGGAGTTAGGGACGGATTAGGGATGTGTTAGGAGGTCACCTGCTCCCTAATTCTCTCGTCCTGGCCGAGCAGCGGTTAACATCTTCTGGCATCGCACGGCTGAGGATTTTCCCTATCCTCAGCCGTGACATTTGAAAGTGAAGCCTAAATATCACCCAGTCCAGGAATATTCCCAATCCGTCATCACATTTATTAATTTAGTGGTGAAGGATATAAGGAAAAAAAAAAAATCTAAAAGAAGCAAAAAATTACAATACATGAGTAATATATCAGGGGTTGAAAGAGAAGCCATGATAGCAATGCAGGAGAATAACAACATCATTATACTCCCTACAGATAAGGGGGGCGGTATTGTAGTTATGTATAAATATAAATACTAAGAAGCATATAACCTGTTAGGGAACCAAAAAACATATAGAGTATTTAAAAAGGATCCAACAGACACATATAAAAAATACTTAAATACAAAGGGGGAAGAAACTAGGAATATTAAACAAAAAAGAGGCATCCGAGAATTGCAGCCTTTTATCATAACCCAAGGATACATAAAAATGCAAATGAACCACCCGGGAGACCAATTGTATCTAGTATTGAATGTTTAACAAGTAATTTATCTAGATCAGTGGATTTCCACTTACAACATACCTGAAAGATACTAAACATATACTGCAAATACTGAATGAAATATAATGGAAAGCACATTACATTATTGGTACACTGGATGTAAAATCCCTCTATACAGTTATACAGATTGATTTTATAGGGGATTGCATTATGTTTATCTTAAAGAAAAATGATTTTATTTTTCAAGATACATTTTACTTACAGCATTGGGGTACTGCGATGGGGACGAGATTCGCACCAGGGTTCACAAACTTATATGTGCGGTGGGAACATGAAACCATCCAACACAATGGTGAGCTCCGGACGAATCTCGTCCTCTAGAAACTTTTATAGATGATGTGATTTTTATTTGGGGGGGAGGAGAAGTAGAATTGATAAAGTTTTTTAATGAGTTAAATAAAAATTAATTTTATTTGGAATTTATGCCAATATTCAGCATGAGGGAGATTAACTTTTTAGATTTGACCATTTATATAGAGAAAAACAAAATATGCACTAAAACCTACAATAAACCGACAGATGTGAATAGCTTCATTTCCCAAGACAGTTGACCTCTCCCCCAATGGTTGGAGAACATACCACAAAGTAAATTAATGCGAATAAAAAGGAATTGCTCAAAAAGGGAGAACTATGAAAGAGAAGCAGAGGCATTGCAACGTAAATTTGAAGCCAAAGGGTATAACAGGGACAAATTGATAGAACAAAAAATTAAAGTGGCTGATTTGGAAAGACAGAAGTTATTAAGAATTAAAAACATGAAGATAAAGGAGGGAATGATGAGGGGGAACATCTAGAAATACCACCAATAATTGCACAAAATAATTGCCAGGCTAAGATGTTTAAAAACATAATAAAAAAAACATTGGGATATCATGAAGGAAGACAAAATAATAGGGGATTAGATCCCAAAAGTTCCAAAATTCATATACAGGAAAGCCAGAAATGTTGGAAACATAGTGGCATCAACAAATAAATATGTAAACACACAGAGGAATGTCTCTGAAGTGAAACAAGCAATAAAAGTTTTTTTCCCGTGTGGGATATGTGGGGTATGTAAAAAGTTGAAAATCCCCCAAAAATCCGCAGTAAACACACAAGTGAAAAATAATGATGGCACATTTGTTTACGATATAAGAGATTACATTGCATGCAAAAGTCGAGGAGTCATTTATTCATGAACCTGTCCCCGTAATAAAACATACATCGGGCGAACTAAAAGAACTCTAAATAAAAGGGTAGGGGAGAATATTTATAACATCCATAGAAAATATGGTCACCCCCTGTCTCGACACTATAAGGAAAAACATGGGGGTTTAAGTGTGGGTACCTGATTTAGCGGGATAGAGATTGTTAGGAGAGATAAGATGAGGGGAGATTTCATTTAAAAAAAAGTCTAAAGCAGAGACACGCTGGATCGTGAAATTAAATACACTATTGCCAGTAGGGTTAAATTCAGAAATTAAGTTATTTGCGTTCGATGGACGCAGATAGGTAAGAATAAAAATGGGAGGAGCAAGATACCCTATATAGTAAACATCAGAAGCAGGAGTTCGCATGCCTGACAAAGGATAATGTGTTATCTGAAACGCATTGGATTTTGATACTCCTGGGCATCCGTACCTTGTTCAATCACAGTCACACAGAGCTCGAAACCGAGCGCGAACTAGCAGCTAAACTTTGAGCATTGCCACCAGCCGGGGCAGGCTCGTTTTCAAGACAGAACATAGGACTCTTTACAATATACACCCATTGAACAACAAGAAACCAAGCACACGCAAAAAAAATACAGCGAAGTTGAAGCAGGTATGCACTTACATACTAAAACAATACGGTGTATGAACAGCTACTTCTGTTTATGGTGTTGTATAGCAGGATAGTATCGCGCGGAACATTAAATATTCTTATCATTTGTGCCTGTTTGCAGTAATGGCGATACTGCTGCGGTACCGCAGCTTTAGAAATATAATATAGAGGAGTAAGCGCCAGTAAAAAAATTGTGATTTGAATACTATAAGATTATCCCCCCCCCCATACACACCATCACTTGAACTGTCTGGAGATGCCCCTGACACAGATTGTTAGAACAATATTTTACGTTTCATCACCAGAAATTTAAAATACCCTCTGTATTGTAAGACATACATTGAACAGGTATATAGCTATATTCTCAAACAAAACTAAAAAAACTTGAACTTTCTGGCCCTGACACCGATTTCAGACTAGTATTTCATATTTTCAGTAAAATACTACCCTCTGTATTATAAGACACACATTGCTTGCTAGCGTTGCCTTATTTTGCAAAAAAAACAAAAGTTGAACACTACCATGTGCATTATGACACATTGCACAATTGTATTCTGTATTACTATATTTTGCAAAAACAAGAAAAACTTGAAATGTCTGGAGAGGCTCTGACACAAGTTTTAAGATTTATATTTCACAGTTTCACTCGGGAATATAAGAAGTTACCTACTGTATTGTAAGGCTACTTTCACACCTGCGTTCGATCGGATCCGTTCTGAACGGATCCGCTCATATTAATACAGACGGTGGCTCCGTTCAGAACGAATCCGTCTGCATTATTACTTAGAAAAATTTTCTAAGTCTGAAAGTAGCCTGAGCGGATCCGTTCAGACTTTACATTGAAAGTCAATGGGGGACGGATCCGCTTGAAGATTGAGCCATATGGTGTCATCTTCAAGCGGATCCGTCCCTATTGACTTACATTGTAAGTCGGAACGGATCCGCTCGCCTCCGCACGGCCAGGCGGACACCCGAATGCTGCTTGCAGCGTTCAGGTGTCCGCTCACTGAGCGGAGCGGAGGCTGAGCGCTGGCAGACGGATGCATTCTCAGTGGATCCGCCTCCACTGAGAATGCATTAGGGCCAGACGGCTGCGTTCAGGGCCGCTTGTGAGCCCCTTCAAACGGAGCTCACGAGCGGACACCTGAACGCAGGTGTGAAAGGAGCCTAACATGTTGCACACAAAGATTGCTATTTTGCCAAATCCCCCAAAATATTGAACTGTCTAGAGATGCCTTGACACAGATTTTGGACTAGTATTTCACATTATCTTTTAGAGATTTCAAACGCTACCCTTTGTGTTGATACACATTGCACACTAGTGTTGCTATATTTCAGAAAACAAACAAAAAAACTTGACCTGTCTGGAAATGCCTAGATACAGATTATGGACTAATATTTCACATTATCACTCAGAGATTTAAAATGCTACCCTCTGTATTGTAAGACACACATTGCACACATATATATTGCTATTTTCCCAAATCCCCCCCCCCCCAAAAAAAAAAATTAAAATAATAAATGAAGATGCCTTGACAGAAATTTAGACTAGTATTTTATGTTATCACTCAGAGATTTCAAACACTACACTCTGTATAAAACACACATTGCAAACTAGTGTTGCTATATTTCACAAGAAAAAAATAAAAAATTTGGGGAAGGTTGGAGGAGTGTTTAAACTAGGGTCTGGTTGGGAGGGTAATTACATTAAAGGAGAGGAATATAGTGCAGATAGAGACCTGGGGCAAGGTATTGGAACTGGGGAGGAATCGATGGAGGGACTAGAACAGTTCAGAAGGAAAGGTGTATGGTAAATAATCTACAAAAAACTCTTAAATGTATGTATACTAATGCCAGAAGCCTGACTAATAAAACTGGGGAACTGGAATTAGTGATGTGTGAGGAGGACTATGACATAGTGGGAATAACTGAGACATGGCTGGATGATAGCTATGACTGGGCAGTCAATGTACAGGGTTACAGCCTGTTTAGAAAGGATTGCTAAAGCTGTAGAGGGGGAGAATCTGCCTTTATGTAAAGTCCTGTCTAAAGCCCACAGTCCGTGAAGATATAAGTGAGAGACATGAACATGTGGAGTCACTGTGGGTAGAAATAAATGGAGGCAAGAGCAATAATAAAATACTAATAGGAGTTTAATATAAACCACCTAATATACCAGAGTCCACAGAAAATCTACTTCTAAACGAGATAGACGAGGCGGCAGATCATAATGAGGTTCATTATTATGGGGGACTTCAACTACCAGATATAGACTGGGAAACTGAAAGCTGTACATTTCATAAAGGAAACAGGTTCTTGGCAATACCCAAAGACAATTACCTTTCCCAACTGGTTCAGGACCCGACTAGAGGGACGGCCATACTGGACTTAGGGTACTTTTACACTTGCGGCAGAGTGATCTAGCATGCATGCAAACGGACAGCATTTGTAGACAGATTCGGATGCGGATCCGTCTCACAAATGCGTTCTAAGAACAAATCCGTCTGACCGTTTGCCATACGGACAAACGGATCCGTTTCTATTCTTGTTCACATTTTTAAAGGTCTGCTCATGCGCAGACCAGAAGGACGGGTCCGGCATTGCGGTATTTTTAATGCTGGATCCGGCACTAATACATTTCAATGTAAATTAATGCCAGATCTGGCATTCCGGCAAGTGTTCCAGAATTTTGGGCGAAGATAAAACCGCAGCATGCTGCGGTATTATCTCCGTCCTGAAAAGTCCAAAAGACTGAACTGAAGACATCCTGTACTGATTTCTCTCCATTCAGAATGCATCAATTTGTATAATGATAGTCTATGTTGTCGCACTGCTACATGCTGCGACTGCAACGCAACAGTGTCAAAAAATCCATTTGAGATGGATTTTTAAATGACTGTCGCGTCTCAGCATGTCGCATTGGGACACCATAGACTATCATTATAATAATTATTGCACAAAATTGGTGTGACCAAATGTCGCAATGTCGCAGTGTAGTTTTGCTGTCTGACAGACGTTCTTCTCTACCTCTTGTATGATGTTCTTTGTTTTGGTTTCACTTTGTCATCTCCTTTCCTTCTGCTAGGTGTCACTTATTTAGACTAATCGTTTTCCTCCCATACTGCCTCACTTTGCGGTTTATACTACTTCCTGGATTAAGTGTTCACTGCTGGAGGCTGCTGCTGCTGTCTGCTCAGATATGTCTTTTCCTTTATTGTGTTTCCTTGCTGGCTTGATTCTAGGTGACCCTGACTCAGTCCATATTAAGTGCAGGGAGCCGGTGGTCGTGTCCCCTCACTATTATAGGGTTTACAGGTGTCACACAGTCTTAGGTAAGTGGGCATGCAATCGTCTACCATTGAGACCCTTTCATGTGCATATCAGTCAGGGAGGGCTCTTAGGGTTTTTTAGGGCTCACTGATATGCTCCTTAGTTTGGGATCAAGCCAGTCGGTCGTTTATTTATAAGTTCCAGCTATCTGCAAATTCATCCGTGACAATCTGTTGCGCGACTTATTGTCGTTGTCTATACCTAGCCGAATTCAAACACACTGTTTATCGGAATTCTCTGCCACGCAGTGTGTTTTTGTCAGCCCTTTCTATGCGTGATCAAACGCATGTCAAGGCAGAGCATTCCAGCATGAACTGTTGATTTATTTGGCTGGGCGCAGTTAACTAATCGGCTCTATAACCGGTCAAAGACTGACAGCATTATGTTCATTTCCTGTCCCTTGTGGTAATGACGATAATTTCTGTGGCAGCATCATCTTTGCTAAGGAGCTAAATAATATAATTTTTACTCTCTAGTAAATTCAATGGTGGATAATGTGGATTCACTTCTACCGTGAGTCCCACAAGGGTTCATGTGGATTAGAACAAGATCGGCAGATAAATACTGTTCATGAGCCAATCAGCTAGAATTTGATCAATAATGCGCTTTTTGAAAGCCTGTTATTGATCGTGCTTTCTCAAAATATTTTCTACCTTTGTTTCTATAGGTGTGGGCAAAATAAATTTCCTAACAAAAAAATATTTTATACTATTTTTTATTTTCCATAAGAATTTTAACTTTACCCCCAGCTGTAGTGGACATAGTGTATGAGATAGAATAAAAGAAGAAAAAATAAATAAAAAATCACACAATATGTTAAATAATATAAAATTTATTTTAAACATAATTAATTTTTTAATAAAGAAAATAAATTATTTGAAGAAAATAAACTACAAATTTGAATAATGGTGAGGGGAGGTGGAGCGTTGAGGTGTGGACCGATGTGAACCTGCAGCAGTAGCCCCCTGTCTTCTGTTGAGGAATGAAAACGACGGGCCGCAGGAAAGGATGCAGGATGAGTTCTGGGGGTGTGGAGAGTGGAAGGGCCTGCAGTTAATTGTTCCCGAGCATGTGAAGAAGGAGTAGGGAAAGAAGTTGGAGCATGATAGTGAGGAGGAGAAGGAGTAGAAGAAAAAGAAGGCAGACTGTACACATGCTCGGGGGGTTGGGAAAGGGAAGAATGGTGGAAATGGGAATGTTGCTGGATCTGCGCATGTTGAAAAGAGTGCGATGGGGGTAGGTGGTGGATGGAGGGTAGGTGGTGGATGGAAGGTAAGTGGTGGATGAGGGGCGGTGCATGATTTCCCACGACCCGTTCTCCATCAAATTTCAGAACTCATGCACCTGTTCAGGAGTCATTTGGTCCATTCGGGGGACTTAGGTTAGCAGGTAATGCTCGTTCTCAGAGAGTTGACGTGCCGACTCTGCCACTCCACTCGGCGTGCCAAGTCTTCCAAAGCTTGACGCATCTCATCTGTAGAACCTTCCAGAGCATCGGAAACGATCTCTACAAGGTCCCCATATTCCTCCCGACGGCTCCTATCGGATCTCCTGCTATTCAGCGTAGCTCTCACAATTTGTCGCCAAGTAGAGAGCGTACGCTGAAAAGAGGGACCCGGTAGGGGACCAGGATTGACCCAAACCGGTGAATGAGGGACAGGACGGCTGGTGGTTGCGGCCGGTTCAGGGTCTGCTTCAAGAGAGGGTTCAGGCACCCGAGTGCTGCTGGCAGTTCTGTGGAGAGAAAAAAATATAAGGCCTTGTATTAATACTTACAGTATATTACATTGTCTACTTCATAATGTAGATGGCTGCATGAGAGAAAAGTGTCGATACTTTGGAGAGAGTTCAGAGAAGAGCTACTAAATTAGTACATGGATTACAGGATAATAATTACTAGGAAAGATTAAAGGACCTTAACATGTATAGCTTGGAAGAAAGACGAGACAGAGGGGATATGATAGAAACTTTTAAATACATAAAGGGAATCAACAAGGTAAAAGAGAAGAGAATATTTAAGAAAAACTACTACTAGAGCACATAGTTTAAAATTAGAGGGGCAAAGATTTAAAAGCAATATCAGGAACTTTAGAGAGTAGTGGATGCATGGAATAGCCTTCCTGCAGAAGTGGTAGCTGAAAATACAGTGAAGGAGTTTAAGCATGCATGGGATAGGCATAAGGCTATCCTTCATATAAGATAGGGCCAGGGGCTATTCATAGTATTCAGTATATTGGGCTGACTAGATAGGCCAAATTGTTCTTATCTGCTGACACATTCTATGTTTCTATGTTACTATAGGTCAGAGATTCCTTTTTCTAAATAATCCTTTTACAGCAGGAAGTCTTGATCTATTGCAGGGATGGCCAACCCGTGGCTCTCCAGCTGTTGCAAAACTACAAATCCCAGCATGCCCAGACATGGTGTGAATTGTATTTTTACAACAGCAGGAGATCCACAGGTTGGCCAGACCTGATCTATTGTCCCTTATGACCGTAGGAGGCTGAATGAGATAAATGAGTCAGAGATTCCTTTGTCTCACACAACCTTTTCAAGACAGAAGTCTGGATCTATTGTCACTTCTGACCGTAGGAGGCTGAATGAGATAAAGGTGTAAGAGATTCCTTTGTCTCACACAATTTTTAAATCTAAACTAAAAATAAAAAATATTTACCTTCTAAGTGCCAGCGTTCTACGTAGGAACCCCAGGGCTGCATTATAACAATATTGCGTCCCTGAGGTTGCTCCGGCACCACTCGGGGCCTCAACTTCCTTATTGTAGTCTCTCTTGAAGCGGTCCCACATTGACCGCCACCGAGTGGTAACCTTGTCCACTGTTGAAAAAAAAAAAAAAAAAGGTTAATGTAATTATATTATTGTTCACTAGGTTTAACATTATACATGAGTTATAGCTGTACTTACCACATTCTTTCTGATCCGCCACACAGAGATCCTCCCAGCCACTGAACAAACATTCTGCAATCTCCCTCCAGAGCCGCTGGGTCAGATGGTGGTCTGCATGGTGGCGGTCGGTGTGGTCCCATAATGCAGGACGCGCCTCCACCAGCTGGATAAGGAGATTTTTGTCTATGGTATGGACAACAAACTCCCTATGTTTCCTGGTGGAGACTCTGGAACCCTTGAAGAAAAAAGAAAAAGATACAATATATAATGTACGAATGAAAAATTATTTTAAAAACATAAGTCTTTGATACTTACATGTCCCTGACCGCCACAGCCTCTCCCACGGACTCTGGAGGGGACTGGGGGATCCTGCCTGGTGGATCGAGTAGAAGTTTCCTTAAACAATAAAAAAATATGGTTAAAACATGAATTTTTTTGTATAATATAGATATATAGAAATATTCTTACTTGATTCCGGTCCTTGTCCATATTATCTACACCTCCCCTCGATGAATCAGAGGCCCTTGAAGTCTGGGTCCTCAAAGGGGAGGCCAATCGCGTGACAGCGGAGCTGGTCGATGATGAAGACTATGAAAATCAGAAAGAATATTTAATAAAAAGGAATGTTATTCTAAAATAAAAATACAAATTGTTGCGTATACTAGGGTTGGCCAATATCGAAACTATTACCATGATAACGAGATTACGAAATTTATCGCGATAACGATAGATATTGTGAAGAATGCAAATTTGAGGAAAAATAAAGACTCTAGGGTCAACAAGGAGATAGTAATGTATGGTGAGTTGGGCCACAATGAGACATTATACTGTATGGGGGCCACAATGAGACATTATATAGTATGGGGGTACACAGGGTGACATTATATGGTATGGGGGTACACAGGGTGACATTGACGGCTGGGGCCAAGGTGACATTATACAAAAAGGGGGCAGCTCTGGCCAAGGTGACATTATACTGCATTGTGTGGTGGGGGACAAGGAGACATTTTTTCTGTATGGGGGTACAGAGGGAGACATTGATGGCTGGGCCCAAGGTGACATTATACTGATTTTGTTTGGTGGGGGCCAGGGAGACCTTATAAGGTCTGTATGGGGGTACACAGGGAGACATTAGCGGATGAGGCCAAGTTGACATTATACTGCATGGGTGACATTATAAGGAGACATTGATACTGCATGCTGTCATGCTCGTTCCCTAGCATGTACTTACCATTTCTTTAATTCTGCGGCTCCTTCTGGGCGGCCTTGGTCTGGCACCTTTTTGGGATTCAGAGATCTGTAGAGATATATTGCAAAAGTTTGTTTTAACATGTGAAACAACATAATTGACATAGATATCCCAAATTTTTTTTACTTACTTTTGGAAAGTTTTGGAGTTTGTTTAAATCCAAGGATCTTTATTAAACTCGTAGTTGCTAAAAGAAAAATGTTGTATTTAGAACACTCTGTGACGTCTGCCCACCCCCATTGATTGCATTGCCATCTGCCTCCACCTGTACCATCTGCCCCCATTCCGTGCTAGATTTGACCCACCACACACATGCAATAATCTGCACCCTATTTAATGCCCTAGGCAAAGTACTTCGTTCACACCCACAATTTCCATCAACCATAAATCCTAGCCATCACTAGCCAACCCCCCACCCCATAACTTGCAATAATCAGCACCCTTTTCAATATCCGAACAAATAATCACACTCCTGCGCTCGACAACACCTGTAGTCTATTGGCCCACTATCACTGCCATATTTGCTCCACAACACACATGCAATAATTGTGCCCCTATTGAATGACCAAACCAACGTGCGTATAACTTCACGCACAGAATTTCCATCATCCATACCGCTGAACCATCTGACCAAACACAACCCCCCTCGCCATTTGACAATCGGACACCTATTACATAAGCTGCACAAAACCCCAACCCCACCATCAGCGACATTGCTCTTGAATATGACCACTGACATCTTTCAGACCCATGTTCAATGAACAAAACCAACAGCCATGCCATTGCACCCACACCACTTCACTGACGTCTGCAAAAACACGCCAATGCAAGTGCCATTATATGCCCACATGATAGATAGAAAGATTGTATGAAAATGTAAAGAAAGAAAGAAAGAAAAATAGAGAGAGAGAGACAGAACTTTCATGTCCATGCCTGTTTGTGAACTTGGGCATCCAAGATGGCCGCTGGGTTTGCAGGGGGAGGAGAAATGCAGGGGGAGGTTTAATTCATTCTGAGCATGCTCAAATATTGAAATTCAATGTAAACGGATCCGCTTCAGACGGAGCCATCACAGACGCATCCGTCTCTATTGACTTCAATTGTTAGTTCAGACGGATCCGTTTTGCTGCACTTCTTCATGCTGACACCAAAACGCTGTGTTTTTGTGTCCGCATCTAGAGCGGAATGGAGGCGGAACGGAGCCAAACTGATGCATTCTGAACAGATCCTTATCCATTCAGAATGCATTGGGGCTAAACTGATCCATTTTGAACCGTTTGTGAGAGCCCTGAAACGGATCTTACAAACGGAATTCAAAAAGCAGGTGTGAAAGTAGCCTAAGACAATTTCAGGAAAGACCAACTAGAGCAGCTGCACTTTATTTGGGGTTAATCAGAGGCACTGTAAATAATGGCAGGTGAATGCTGACTCATATTTAACATAATTTTGAATGTGATTGCTCAATTCTGAACACAGCTACAGCCCCAGTTATTACTTATGCAACCACATTATTATTTTTTTTGTTGTTTTCTTCCCTCCACCTAAAAGATTTCAGTTTATTTTTCAATTGAGCTGTACAGTTTATAGGTCAGATTAAAGGTGGAAAAAGTTCTGAAATGATTTATCTTTGTCTCATTTTTTTTTACAGCACAGAGACCTGACGTTTTAACAGGGGTGTGTAGACTTTTTATATCCACTATAGTTAGTAGTTAGCTTACGGTATATATATATATATATATATATATATATATATAGAAAAAGAAAGTCCAGCGGGAGCACCAGCCTGAAGAGTGGGTGCAAAATCCAAGGGGGATAACGGCAGTCCCCAATAGTATAATCGAAGAAATAGGACTGCACTCCGGATTTTGATGAAAAAATCAAGTGGTTTTATTCACCCATATTATGGCATATCTTGCGACGTTTCAGCTCTTGCGAGCCTTTCTCAAAACTTTGAGAAAGGCTCGCAAGAGCTGAAACGTCGCAAGATATGCCATAATATGGGTGAATAAAACCACTTGATTTTTTCATCAAAATCCGGAGTGCAGTCCTATTTCTTCGATTATATATATATATATTACAGATAGTTAGTGGTAGATAGTCAGTGTAGGTTAGATCATGATATAGTGCAGCTGTTGCAGTGCAGGGTGTTGGGTAGTGCGATAGGTTCTGCTGTCCATACATACATGCTGCAGACATAGTGCTGTGATGCCACAAGTTAGTGCACCAATCAGTAATATGTAGTCAGACCTGCTAAAATGTGAAGTTGCACATATTGAGCAAAAATATGCACATCATTAATTGTCGATTTGCACAATTGCGAATATATTGGAGCACTCTAACTGCTTATAAAGCTATTGTAATGTTCTGCAGTAGCCAGCCATTTTCTCCAGTCTCAGGAAACTTCTAGCAGCTTGAAAAATGTAGCAACAGTGACCCATGCCTGTACAGCACGCGCATTACGCGAATATTACATTGCCAATTTTCGCAATCAAAAATTTTATAATTTATGATGAATATTCAACCATTGCCCCGGCCGCTCATCACTAGACAGCATCAGAAACCTCTGCCTTTTGTACCTATTTCTGCTGTAAGACATCCTCCTGGTAAAATCTTTTGGGAGGCCGACTTCATCATTATTTTTTTTATACTGTACAATGCTCTTTTTATGTGCATTCATATATTACAGAAAGGTGTCACATGAACACTTGCTGCTTTTTTGTTTTCTTTTTTCCCTATGATTCCATTACCTTAATTTACTTTTTATGTATAAAGAATGTATTGTCAGGTTAAACTGAAGCTTGTGGAAAGGCATTATTATTCTTTCTGTAGTATTGTGCCTCAGGTGAATTCTTACAATGATCCGCCAAATAGACATGTATTGTATATTTTTAATAGTGACAAATGCGGGGGAGGATGATGAGATGTTTAGCAGTAAACATGGTGCTATTGAGCTCTTTCAATGACAAGATCTGGTGTTTGTAAAACTGTTCTGCTTTTTTGAATAAATAGAGCTATATTTATAGTTATATATAGAGCTATATGGTTAGTTTCAACACCATCATATGTCATGTCAATGTATGACAGGAGCTGCATAAACTTCCTCTTCCAATGAGTAGGGAACACAATACATAAATATATACTTAAAACTAGTGGCATTGAAGCAGCACAGCGAAAGACGAGATACAATGCTAGGTGTAAGCTTCAAAAGGCTGGTTCCCAAATTTTTAAAAGAGCCTTTAATGTGCCGACTGAGCAGGAAATTATCAGGAAGGGAATGTTTCTTCCTGATAACTGCCTGCTTGTCAGTGGAGGTAAAGACCTCCACTGTATGTGGACGAGCAAGCACTGCTGCCAATGCTCATCCTCATTTAGAATTGTTGCTTTGGCCTGCAGATCAATGTTCACAAAGCACAATCTACTGCCAGTGAAAAAATGATTTAATGTACTGCATTAAAGATAATTTCACCTGATGAACAAGCGTTTTGCTCATTCATCTGGTGATCGGCAGCACATTTACACTGACCTATCATCAGGAAGGAGTGTTCATAGTAATGTTTGTTTCCAATAATGGGCCTGTTGTGTAAAATCACCTTAAGTCTGTGTAGCTCCAAGAAGTGGAAGCAGCACTGCAAAATTTTACTTGATGGCTTGAAAATGGTTCCAGTGAGGAACTCAAATATTGCTTGTATATTTGGTTTATAAACCTCACATTTTGTTGGAATTTTGGACTGCTGCCTCCTCTTCTAGGATCTTGTACTCTAAATGTTATATCTATCTCCACTTACTGTAGTTTACGTTTAAACACCATAACACTATAGAATGTCAGAAGACTGAGCAGAGACAAACAAATTGCTCTATTAAAATAAAATAAAATGGTGCTGGGCTTTAAACCCACACCTCTATCAGTGTATGGTGGGTGCTGGAGGCAGTAAATGATAGGTACCTGTCACGGATGTAGTAGGGGAGAACACCAAAAGCTAATCAAGAAGGAAGGGGAAAGATACGAGGCCTCACAGCTAGGGAAGGAAAAGGGCCATCACCTATAAAACCCTGCTCCTGGCCCTAACTCCTATCCGTATGGGCACCTCTCGATTCGATGGTAGAGATACCCATACACGGGAACCTAGAAAACCCTGGTGACCCTCAGATGCCCTAAAGATAATGACAGGGCAGAGACAACCTGCTCCTTCCCAGGTGAAGGAACTAGCGTCTCACTGAGGCCTAGTAAACAACCGGGGGGGGGGGGGGGGGATACAAAACACGACAGGCGGAACACTTAACTTCAGAGGATGAAGGATGAACAGGCTTTCAACACGAACCACACTCCAGCTCTTCCAAGACCAAATGAAGCTATCCCAAGCAAGGAGTGATGGGAACAGTCAGACAAAGTGAAACCAAAATAGGCTGTCAGATCACTAATGCATAGATAATCTTTCAGACCTTCTGGGACCTGTCACAGATGTGACAGTACCTTACTGTCTGAATCCAGTTGTCAGAACCTCCCAGGGAGCCAGTAGTGGGATGAGGAACCCACTGGCAGTAAGCAGCTGACAGCCCAGAATGCGGTACAAGTTTAGGGATAATCCAAGAGGGGTAGTCAATGTCCAATCCGGGTCGAGGCAGGCAGCGAAGGTTCAAGGCGGAAGACAGTCCAGGGGTCAGTAGCCGGGAAGGATACAAAGAAACAACAGGCAATAGAAGGATCTGCAGGGAGGCTAGGTGTTCACCATAAGGTGGAATAACTCAGCAATGAACCAGAGCTCAGGCCAGGTCTTTATAGCCAGGGAAGGTAGGAACCACCCTCCCCAGGAACCAATGGCAGGCGAGGAAGGTGGAAGGTGTGTACTGGGAATCTCCCTCAGCAAGGCTCACACCTGACAGCCGGATAATGCAGGAACTCTATGCACCCGGAAATGTGCGAGCAGCCTGTGTACTGCGCACACGCCGTGCACCCGCACCTCGGGCACCAGGTGTTCTACCGAGCTGAAGGGGAACCCGTGCCCTGCGCCGTGCCCGTGGTCCCAGAGTAGGGGTAACACCCCCTGCTTCCTGACAGAGCCCCCCACCAAGGAGCGGCCTCCGGACGCGACCCTGGGAAGGCCTCTCGGGGTGAGCCCGATGGAACGCCCGCACCTTGGCGGCCGCATGGACATTCCCCAAGGGCTCCCAGGAACGCTCCTCGGGACCGTACCCCTTCCAGTGGATGAGATACTCCAGGACCCCACGCCGGCGGCGGGAGTCCAGGATCTCCTGGACTTCATACTCATCATCGTTATTCACCTGGATGGGAGGTGGTGGAGCAGGTGCCCGGTCCGGGAATGGGTTGGCACGGTGTGGTTTCAACAAGGACACGTGGAATACCGGGTGGATTCCCAGGGAAGTAGGCAACTGGAGCTTGGCTGCAACGTTGTTGACCATACTCACGATCTCAAAGGGACCAATGTAACGGGGTCCCAGTTTTCGGGAGGGACAGGACAGCTTGAGGTGCTGTGTGGAAAGCCACACCTTGTCCCCGTCTTTGTACCTGGGGAATTCTGTGCGTCTACGGTCTGCCTGCATCTTGTGCCGCTGCTGAGCGGCCTGGAGTTGTTGCGTTAGGGTCCGCCTCAGTTCTCGTAGGAGCCGGAGCCGTTGAGCCACTTCAGGCACTGGGACATCAAGGGGGAGATCCGGGAGAGTTGCGGGATGATAGCCGTAGTTGGCATAGAATGGTGAGAGCCCGGTGGAGGAATGAAGCTGATTGTTGAAGGAAAATTCCGCGAAGGGGAGATGGCTCACCCAGTCGTCTTGTAGATGGGATGTGTAACAGCGAAGGAACTGTTCGAGAGTTTGGTTGGTCCTTTCGGTCTGCCCATTGGACTGGGGGTGATAGGCAGAAGACAGGCTGCGAGTGATATGAAGGCTACGGCAAAACTGGGTCCAAAAGCGGGAGGTGAATTGTGAGCCCCGGTCTGAGACGATGGAATCAGGGAGCCCGTGCAACCGGAACACGTGTTGGAGGAACAACTCTGAGGTTTTTTGGGCCGTCGGGAGACCGGAGGTCGGAATGAAGTGGGACATCTTGGTACATCTGTCAACCACCACCATGATGGTGGTACAGGCTTGTGAAGGCGGTAAGTCCACAATGAAATCCATGGCTATGTTGCGCCATGGAAGGGTTGGCACTGGCAGAGGCTGTAATAACCCAACAGGTTTTGAGGTGGGACGTTTGTAGAGTGCACACACGGAACAAGACTCTATGAAGGAGCGTACGTCGGCTGCCAAAGAGGGCCACCAAAACTGACGTAGGATGCATTCCATGGTGTTGCGCCTACCTCGGTGGCCTGCTGTGGGGTGGTCATGGTGATGCTGTAGTACAGGCAGTCGCTGGGAGACTGGGACGTAGATCCACTGTTGGTGGTAACAAAGCCCCTGCTTCGTTGGCAGATGGGCTGCCTCCTCTGGAGCTGGCATGCTGGCCCGTCGGATCCTCTCGATCAAGGAGTGTTGGGTGGCTAGAAAGTATGCGGCTGGCAGGATCGGTTCCGGAGGTGCAGGATCGGCCTCGGAGGAGCACATACGGGACAAGGCATCAGCCTTGCCGTTCTTGGATCCCGGTCGATAGGTAATCTGGAGGCGAAAACGGGAGAAAAAGAGAGCCCACCTGGCTTGTCGAGGATGCAGTCGCTTGGCACTGCGGAGATATTCGAGGTTGCGATGGTCGGTGTACACCACCACAGGGTTTTCGGCTCCTTCCAGCAAATGTCTCTATTCCTCCAGGGCGTCCTTGATAGCGAGCAGCTCCCTCTCACCCACATCATAGTTGCGTTCGGCCCCGGTGAGTTTGCGGGAATAAAAGGCAACGGGATGGAGAAGCTGCTTCTCCCCTTGGACCTGGGAGAGAACAGCCCCGATAGCCCCCTCGGAGGCATCGGTCTCCAGAAAAAACGGGCAAGAGGCGTCCGGTTGTCCTAGTATAGGTGCCTGTGTGAACAGCCTCTTAAGGTGCTGGAATGCCTGTTGGACCTTCGGGGTCCATTCAAACAGGGTGTTGCTCCTGGTCAGAGCAGTGATGGGAGCGCAGATCGCTGAAAAGTTCCGAATGAATCGGCGGTAAAAATTGGCAAAACCAATGAACTGCTGCACCATCCGCCGATTGCGGGGGACAGGCCAATTCTGGACGGCCTGGATCTTCCTGGGGTCCATCTCCACTCGACCTGGGGATAGGATGTAGCCCAGGAACTCAATGGACGAGACTTCGAAGGTGCTTTTTTCAAGCTTGCCATAGAGACTGTGGGTCCGCAGACGCTGGAGCACCGATTTGACATGCCGTTCGTGTTGTGGCAGTGATCTGGAGAAGACAAGGATATCGTCCAGATATACCACAACATGGGTATCCAACAGGTCACGGAAGACGTCATTGATGAAGCACTGAAATGTGGCAGGGGCGTTACAGAGCCCGAAGGGCATGACAAGGTACTCGTAGTGCCCAAACCGTGAGCGGAATGCTGTCTTCCACTCATCCCCCTCCCTGACACGAATCAGATTGTAGGCCCCACGGAGGTCGATCTTGGTGAAGAAACGGGCATCCTTGACTCTGTCCAGCAAGTCGGGAATGAGAGGGAGTGGGTACCGGTTTTTCTTGGTGATGTCGTTCAGGGCCCGGTAATCGACACAGGGCCGGAGACCCCCATCTTTTTTTCCCACAAAGAAGATGCCGGCCCCAACTGGAGAGGTCGAGGGACGGATGAACCCCTTCGCTAGGCTCTCCTCTATGTAGTCCTTCAGGGCCCTGGTCTCGGGTTCGGACAGATTGTACAAGCGCCCGTACGGCAGTGGGGCTCCAGGGAGCAGGTCAATGGGGCAATCATAAGGCCTGTGTGGCGGCAAGGCGTCTGCTCCTTTTTTTTCAAAAACGTCTGCATAGTCCCGATATTTGTCAGGTAGTCTGTGTTCAACGGTGCCCAGAACCGCAGGAGGGCTTGGAGCCGGAGACGCGTGAACAGGAGAACCGGAGGGGGGCGTGAAGGTGATGGAGCCAGAGGTCCAGTTAATCGTGGGGTTGTGTCTCCTAAGCCAGGGGATGCCTAAAATGACTGGAAACAAGGGGGAAGGCACGATGTCCCACACGATCTTCTCGGAATGGTAAAGGCCGATGCGGAGGAACAAGGGATGTGATTCCATGGCGATAGGTCCCGTCTTTAGGGTGCTGCCATCCACCAGATGCAGCTGGGATGGGTTCTTCTTAGGGCGCAACGGGATGCCTAGTTGGGAAGCCAGATCCTTGTCCATAAAACAGCTGCTTGCGCCCGAATCAATGATGGCAGAGAGATCAATATTGTTGTTGCCCAGCTGCAGGGAAACAGGGATGGTGAGATGAGACGAGTTGTTATACATAGGTAGGTTAATGCATACCGTGGGTGTCTCCGGCCTACCTTCGGTAGGTTTGATGGGACAGTCCTTCAGGAAATGGCCCGGTTTTGCGCAATATAAACACAGATGCAAGGTTCTTCTCCTGGTTCTCTCCACCGTGGACAGGGGACCCCGAACAGCCCCGATCTGCATCGGCTCCTCCTGGTTACCGTCTGCTGCCACAGGAACAGGAAGCCTTAAGGGTTCCGACCGGCGCTCCGTTAGAGGCGGGGTCTGTTGTCGCTCCTGTCGTCTTTCCCGGAAGCGGCGATCCAGGTGGGTTACTGAGTCCATCAGGCCCCCCAAGGAGCCCGGCACCCCAATGCGGGCGAGCTCATCCTTGAGCTGCTCGGACAAACCGATGCGGAATTGGTCAATCAAGGCCACCTCGTTCAAGCCCGTATCCGGGGCTACCTCACGGAATTCCATGATGTAATCCTCCACTGGACGTCTGCCCTGGCGGAGGGTGCGCAAGGTACCCCTGGCGGTTGAAGAACGCAGGGGGTCATCATAAAGTCTTTGCATAGCTGCGGCAAAGGACTTCCAAGATGCCAGCACTGGGTCATCGGCTAGTAGGAGTTGGTGCGCCCAGGTCTGGGGAGGCCCTGAGAGCAAGGAAATTGCCGTGCGTACCTTGACGAAGTCCGTGGCATATGTACGTGGCTTCAGGGAAAACAACAGCTCGCAGGAGATGATGAAGGAGCGGTACTTCCTCCGATCTCCTGAAAACCGCTCAGGGAGGCTGACTGACGGCTCGCTAGAGACCACTTCCAGGGTGCGCGCCGGCGTAGGGGGAGGCGAGGGTGGTAGCGCTGTGCGCTCTGCGATGCGCTGCTCCTGTGTGGCAACCCTCTGCAGCAGGTGCTCATGACTCGCTTGCATCTCCTGAAAGGCCTGCGTCATGAGGTTAAGTTGCTGGGTCATGGCCGTCATGGGATCCACTGCTTTTGCGGGTTCCATGGTGAAGGCTGAGTTATTATGTCAGAACCTCCCAGGGAGCCAGTAGTGGGATGAGGAACCCACTGGCAGTAAGCAGCTGACAGCCCAGAATGCGGTACAAGTTTAGGGATAATCCAAGAGGGGTAGTCAATGTCCAATCCGGGTCGAGGCAGGCAGCGAAGGTTCAAGGCGGAAGACAGTCCAGGGGTCAGTAGCCGGGAAGGATACAAAGAAACAACAGGCAATAGAAGGATCTGCAGGGAGGCTAGGTGTTCACCATAAGGTGGAATAACTCAGCAATGAACCAGAGCTCAGGCCAGGTCTTTATAGCCAGGGAAGGTAGGAACCACCCTCCCCAGGAACCAATGGCAGGCGAGGAAGGTGGAAGGTGTGTACTGGGAATCTCCCTCAGCAAGGCTCACACCTGACAGCCGGATAATGCAGGAACTCTATGCACCCGGAAATGTGCGAGCAGCCTGTGTACTGCGCACACGCCGTGCACCCGCACCTCGGGCACCAGGTGTTCTACCGAGCTGAAGGGGAACCCGTGCCCTGCGCCGTGCCCGTGGTCCCAGAGTAGGGGTAACACCCCCTGCTTCCTGACACCAGTGCATGGCCTTGATGGTTCTTAACCTTCTGTCGATGTCTATTCTCTTTCTCTCAGGGGTAGTCTGAGTTAAGTTGTTCTCTGGCAGCTTTTTTGTCTCCGGAATGGTGTTTCCCGGATAGGTCTTTTCTTTGAGCCTACAGTGCCTTAAAAAGTATTCATAACCCATGAACGTTTCCAAATTTTTTCACATTACAACAACAAAATTAATTGCATTTTATGTGATAGACCAACACACATTTATTATTAACAAAAAAAAAATCTGAAAAGTGTAGTGTGCATTTGTATTCAGCCCCCTGTAAAATCTAGCGTGGCCAATTACCTTCAGAAGTCACCAAACTAGTAAATAGAGTCCACCTGTGTGTAATTTATTCTCAGTATACCTACAGATGCTCTGTGAAGGCCTCAGAGATTTGTTAGAGAACGTTAATGCTCAAACAGCATCAACAAAAGGAACACACCCGACAGGTCAGGGATAAAGTTGTGGAGAAGTGTAAAGCAGGGTTAGGTTATCAAAAAATAAGCTCTGACATCTCATGGAGCACTATCCAATCTATCATCTGAAAAAAGAAGGAGTATCGCACAACTGCAAACCTACTAAAACATGGCCATCCACCTAAACTGACAGCCCAGGCAATAAAAACACTCATTAGAGAAGCGGCTAAGAGGCCCATGGTCACTCTCGAGGAGCTGTAGAAATCCATAGCTGGTGGGAAAATCTGTCCACAGGACAACTATTAGTTGTGTACTCCACAAATCTGGCCTTTATAGAACAGTGGCAAAAAGAAAGTAATTGAAAGCAAGCCATAAGCCATCCCATTTGCAGTTTGCCACAAGCCATGTAGGGGAAACGGCAAGCATGTGGATGAAGGTGCTCTGGTAAGATATGACCAAAGTTGAACTTTTTTGCCTAAATGTAAAAGGCAATGTGTGACGAAAAAACATCACACATCACCCTGAACCCACTTGCAGGACACCAGGCTAAGGCCTCATGCACACGGCAGTTGTGCGGCCATTCTGTGCATTGGGGACAGCAATTGCAGTCCCAATGCATGGGCAACATCCTTACAGCGGGCCGGACCCTTTCAACTTGAATGGGTCTGTGGTATGTCCGCACCACGAAAAATATGACATGCCATATTTTTTGCGGTGCGGAACCACGGAAAGAAACACCACGGAAGCACTCCGTAGTGCTTCCAGTGTTCCGTTCCGTGACTCTGTTCTGCATATCCGGAATTGCAGACCCATTCAAGTGAATGAGTCCGCATCCGTGATGCGGGGTGCACATGGCCGGCGTCCGTGGATTGCTGACCCGCTGTTTGCGAGCAACAATACGGCCACGGCCGCCCAATGGCCTTGTGCATGAGGCCTGAACTGGATAGACAGATCTCTTTTCAGGCTTATAAACTATGTTACTATGTTATATTACATAATCCCCACCATGAAACATGGTGGTAGCATGGTAGCCCTGGTAGGGCTGAATGCAAGTGCATGCCACACAAACCATGTACCATCTTCTTTTTACTTCACACATACAGCACTTGCTACTTTTTGTTGGTCTATCACATAAAATCATAATAAAATACATTTAAGTTTGTAGGTGTACCATGGAAAATGTAGAAAGGTTCAAGGGGTATGAATACTTTTTCAGGGCACTGAACTTAGCAGGAGCTCACACATTCATGTCTTGCCTATAGCTCTGGTAAGCTAACACTCACTAACAAAATCAGAGGAGCCCAGACCATTCAATCCTCTCGACAACCTAACTAAATCTGTCAGTGTATTGTTTTCGTCCATACACAACTATTTAGAATACATAAGTGCATAGAGTGATAAGTTGGTAAGGCTGATTAGTCAGCCTGCATTTGTGGGAGGGGCGGAGGCTCTTCATATACGAGCCACACCCTCACTTACAGGCGTGTGTTTTCAGGTGCACAGCTGGTGCTGGGTGTCATTAGCAAACTAGCTTCTCTGGTGGTAGGAGTCTTTCTTTGCAGCATGGAGCTTGTTATTTTGCTCTCTGCTGCCGTAGCATGCACGCGCCATACTACGTAAGTAGGTTGGGCCGGGGCCATCTCTCCTGGCCGGTCGGAACTGACTTTGCTAGCGAACGGGAGGCTTTGCCTCAGAATCTGCTAACTCAGGTTTGCTCGTTGGGCCGAAATACTTCCATTTTCTTTTCAATTTTGTTTGTTGGTAATAAGAGTTAGTTCCTATACATCTTACAAGTTTCAGTTTGCTTTGTTCGTCTCATATGAAAAGTTACTTCAGCCGGTTTGCTGTAAAGAAAAAGTTACCTGGGCTGCATGTGACGTCATGTTTGGAGATCGGACGGAGCATTTATTGTTTAGGCCTCTTGCTGTAGCTGTTCCTTGCCATGTGGCTCCCCCCGCTACCACCATCTTTAGACTTCATGTATTCCACTTTTGTAAGCCATGTACTGGGGTGGAGGATACAGCAAAGTCACAGACAAGGAAA
The DNA here is from genome assembly GCF_014858855.1 of Bufo gargarizans. Lineage (NCBI taxonomy): Eukaryota > Metazoa > Chordata > Amphibia > Anura > Bufonidae > Bufo > Bufo gargarizans. Next base: position 212,381,661 of record NC_058082.1, on the reverse strand, counting down.
GCGACACTGACACCAGCTTTATATGAAAGAATATAAACTTTACTTTGGAAACAGTATTAACACAAGTACAAACAGTATAAGTATACCCCAGGCCCACAGTCACCGTACCTGTCCGAGGGACAGGCCTAGCCTGTTGGCGTACACAGCAGAGCCTACAAGATGTACTGTGCCGCTATAGAGGACACACCTAACCGGTGGCAGATGCAGCAGAGCCTGCAAGTCAATTACTGCGCTGCAGTCCAGTACAGTAAGGCCTAACAAAGCTATAACCCCATCTAACTAGCTAATACAAGGCCTAGGCTAGTCTCTGTTACTTTAGGTGCCAAACAGTAAAGTACAATTGGTAATCAGGTGTACTGACCTGCGTCTGTTCTGGGCCCTAGGATGCCGCTTTCCCAGGAAGGCCACCAAGCTCTCAGCAACCGTGCGGCCTTGCTTGATGCTATGGTTTTCTGTCCATACACTACGCAAGCCAGGATGGAATCGGATTCAGTCCCTCACAGCACAATCCTTCCACCATGTCAGATCAACACTTCCTGGTTCACACAGAAGCATGCTGACTGTGCTGCAAAACAGTGGCCTCTAGTGCCCGGAATGCCAAATGACAGCTCCAATACAATTTAAACATAAATATACAGGCAAAGCTTATCCACAATCTCACAGGATAACATGCTCTGCTGTTATCCTGAGCGGCATTTACACTTTCGGCTTTTATTTCATGTCTTATGCTGCATTCGTACGTCCTTACTGTACTGCACTTTTCTACTCTTGGTTCGTATTCACTCAGATTGGTCTCACATTCAAGCTGCGTTCACCTGTTGGCTGTTACCTCTCATTCCGTCCCCAGCCGACAGCCGGATCCGTATTACATGCCTGTTATTACATGTTGTATACTCGGCTTACAGCCATAGCTGCTACTGTCACTCCGTTTTCATGCTCTGGACGCACCACCCTAGTGTTCCCACCTTGCTCCACTCACAACCAGAGCTGCGTTTATACCAAATTTCATTCTCAGCCTCATTTCATTAAGAAGCTTTACCCCATGTCTTTGTCTTTCTAGGTTATCGAGTCCCGGTTGCTTACTAAACCTGTTGGGTTAAGCCCCAATCTTTTCCCAAGCCATCCTTAATTCTAAGGATCGCATCCCTGCGGCTGCCCGGCCCCATGGGCCCCTGGTGGTTACTTCGGCCCTATGGCTTCAGGGGTCTGACCAATGGTTGTCTGTCAACCTGTGCAGCTATGCTTTTGAATGACTCATATCTTTACCTACTTGCCAGCTTATGTTATTCTGCTTGCCAGCTTATGTTATTAATTTTAGTTAATGTCCGTTATTATCTCCATTTTCTGTCACGTTTCCCTTCGTCTTTTCAGGTCATGCAGTTGAACTCATATTGGGGTCACCTTCCACGTCAGTCAGGTCTCGTTCCTAATGATATTTCGCCTTGCATGTTATTCAGGCCACGTAGTTTATCTTAGGTATTGCCTGCCACATCGGTCAGGCTCATGGTTTAATTTCAACTGCACCTTATTCAGGTCACTTCTTATAGTTATAATTCTAAAAAAAAACAAAAAAAACAAAAAACAAAAAAAAACTCGGCCCATGGCTTCAGGGGCCGGCCAACAGCTTCGGCCCCATGGCCTCGGGGGCCCGATGACAGCTTCGGCCCTATGGCTTCGGGGGCCCGACGACAGCTTCGGCCCCATGGCTTCGGCGGCCCGACGACAGCTTCGGCCCCATGGCTTCGGGGGCCCGACGACAGCTTCGGCCCCATGGCTTCGGGGGCCCAACGACAGCTTCGGCCCCATAGCTTCGGGGGCCCCACAACAGTTTTCAGTCCTGCTGGGCTGATTGCCTGGTTGGTTGTTCATCTGTGCATCTGGGCTGATTTGGCCCCTATGTATCACATACATGCCTGCTTCCCTAATTTCCAATAATCCATGTTGATCGCCCACTTTAAGTTTTGACCGCAAACTGGTCCGGTTTGCCCTACAGCATCATTGTCATGTCTTACGCAGATATTTCTTTAATTGTTCATGCTTTCGTTCAGGTCCTGCCAGAGGAAGAACAAGTCCCTCTAGAATTTCAGTCTCTGATCGTAGTCGATCATATCTTGTCAACCAGGTCTTTGCCTTTTTACCATGACCAGGAATTCATTTTCGGCAGTAGCTTCATTGCATTGCATTCCCTCACTCATGGGAGGGCATAGATAGAATCTTGTATATTATGGCTTCGTAGCTTCTTGCTGCACTAACCTCCGACTTCCTACAACCACGTTGAATCGGATTTTGGACAAGGTCCAGCATTTCCTCACGGTAGAAGATTCAGATAGTAGGTCGGTCTTCACGTCTCAAGCGTAAAAACAATTCTCAGGGGCGCACAGTAGAACAACGCGCGGATAGCTGTTGTCTGGGGAACTATTCATGGATTCTCTTCCTATCTACATGTTTTTTTTGGCCCTCATTCCTGCATAGTCTAGGCAGTTAGGTTTCGGTCCCACGATCTCCTGACGCTAGGGCATTGCCAGTACTCGCACTAGAACCAAACTTTACAAGTTTCAGTTGGTTTTATGATCCATTTCACAACGTATTCCCGGTCCTCCATTCCATTTTGGGGCAGTATCCGCAATATTGAGCATCATGTCTCTGGCCTTGTCATCCACAAGATGGGTTATAGGTCTCCTACTGGTCTTGCCTCATATAACCCGAATTTTCGCTCTAGATCCCGGATGCCTTGCAGTTGGCTTGGGGATTAGTTTGCACATGCCATTCAAATTCCTTTTCTACCCTAATTGGCTTGGTTTTTGCCCACTTATAGGCTTACCCACGATCATGGCTTAGGGCACACAACAAGCCATTTAGTCAGTTCAGCTAAGACACGCCTAGCTGGGTTAAGTTGTTCCCGTTTTTTCTCTCCCTAGGGTTCTTTGGATATCTCTTGGCCGTAGCCATGACTACAAGTGATTTTAACATTAAGTCACAATAGTTAACTCTTTGCAAACAATTAGCTTTAAAAGACAAAACATGCAATGCGACAACTCACTGCAATATAAAGTACAAAATTGCATAATAATTACAAGTGCTACACTATAAGTGAGAGATACTTGGCAAATCGTTTTGTACAAAATAATTTGAGCCCGTCTGCCACACGTCAAGGCGATCTCCGTTAGACGGGTTCCTAACACTAAATTCGACCTGTTAAGTGCCATGATGGCTACCATACACTTCAGGGAGTGTAGGTTCCACATGCATGCTGGGTCTGCTTTAATAACTGTCATTTTGGGTGCCAAAATGCCCTCCACTGTATCCAATGAGTGCAGGTACCAACATGCATGCCGGCCCACTCCACAACACTCCCGGCGCCAAATGGCCACCACAGACTGCAGTGAGAGTCCACAAACTATCTCACTCCTGGTGCCAAATGGCTTCAGTGAGTGAGGGGGAGCAGGCCTGACTATATACTCACACTAATTAAAATCAGCCTATAGGGCAGACAAGGTGGTCAGGAGTGCATGACTGAGGAGGCAGACACACCTCCAGTACAAACTGCAAAGAAAGAAAAAAAGGGGGTCAGTCAGCACATCCCAAACCGCAGGAGCACATTGCTATGGCAGGGAACAACACTAAAAGACAAAACATGCAATGCGACAACTCACTGCAATATAAAGTACAAAATTGCATAATAATTACAAGTGCTACACTATAAGTGAGAGATACTTTGCAAATCGTTTTGTACAAAATAATTAGCTTGTAGCAGTGATCTACTGGGTTACTGCAGGAGCAACTTGGGTCTTTGACTGTCGAAGATGGCCAGAGGTTTTGAGGAAAGGACAGCACCAGTCTCTCTTCCAGTAGACATAGCACTCAGTGAGCACTATGCAGTTGGACCACCAATCACATAATCGTTTTGTGTCTTTGCAAACTGGCGAACGGCCTTTCTTTATTAATTTCCATAAACTAGATTTAGTGTATGACAATTATGTCTTTGGATTGTTAAATGTGTATCTTAAGTTGTAGTGTTGTAGTAAAATATAATGTTTTAAATGTAAGGCAGTCTGAAGGAAAGATGTAATGGTGTGCCACAAGATGCCTATGTGCCATGACGCGCACCACTTTTTAGACCACTTTGGAGCTGGCATAGTTTCTGACCACAAATAGAAGGTACAAAATAAGACTAGACAAAAAGTTGGAAGAAAAGCTAACTTGCATTCAGTGATGCCTAGCATGTCATTAATTCTGGAGCACACACTTAAAATGTTTGGTGCAATGAGCATTTGCTACAAATTCTGGCGCAAATAAAGTAAGATTCTAGGTGCACATACTGTATATCAAGATCTCCACCACTGATTTTTTTTCTTTTCTATTTTTAAGCATTTTAACCTTTGAGAGTAGTATTCAGACATAGATTAAAAATAGACGCTTACATGTTCAGTCTGGTTTGGGGCATCAGCAGGAAACTTTTTCAATCTGCAGGGTAGAGCAGCAGAGAATGGGTAGTCAATGGATGGCAAGAAGCAAATTAATTATTTGCTTTTGATTCATCTGGTTGTTTTATCTAACATATCTCAAAACAAACACACCTCACAGCAAGACATCAGAAGACATCTCTGTATAATCTGCTCATATAAATGCTAATGTTCCCATAGCAATGCACTCCTGATATTGCTTCTATGCACTTCTGATATTTGGAACAGGGCTGCAAAGAAGTGAATTGCTTAACTGTTTGTTACGATGTGCAAACACTCATAACTTCAGCTTCCAGTTATAAGGGCTGGTTAAATGTGGTGTTTCCTCTAATATTATAATGTATGTTTAGAGCAGGTGAACTCCAGAAAATTTGCTATTGCAGCAAGCCCCTGAGGAGCTAGAGTGGATGATGTAAGTGGTAGTGGCTTTGACAATAGGATGAGTCACAGCATATAGTGTCGTAGGAGTCAGGAAACCAGGCCAGAGTTTGCCACTTGAGTGCAAAATAGGATTTGTAGTATATCCAACAATAATCTGTACACAGCGCAAATTCTTTTCCCAGATGGTGGGATATGCAGACTGGCACAGTGGCAAATAATGGCATTCCTGGTATGCTATCTTGCTATAGAATCTCTTGCTAGCAGCTATAATCTGGCAATAATGGCTGTTGTGTACACTGTGGGATATAGGTTTTAGAGGCACTTCTGGGCAGGAGTGGTGGGTATCTTAACTGTAGCCCCTCACACGCAGAGTCGTCTGCTTAAGTGAAGTAGCAGGTTAAAACAAAATCACAGAAATATAGTGGCAAATATGGGTGAACTGCTCAAACCCCAAACACTGTAGCGTGTTTTTAATTGGGGGAGCAGTCCCACCGCATGTGGACCGCAGCAAACGACCATCCCCAGCAAAAAATGCATACAATGGAGGATGCCGGCACGGTCCACATGCACCACAAAGACATCCTACACAAAACGGAGCATTGTGCGGATGTAAACATAATATAAATTACAGAGAAAATGCACCAAACGGATATGCCACTGACTATACTAGCTAGCCATACAAGCAGATATTAAAAGCTGAGACTTTTGCCAATATATTCCTGTCAGGAAGATATCGGAGCCCATCATGCACCACGTCACGGTCTCTCAGCATGGCAAGGGTCCTACCACTACGCTAACTGTGGTGTGAACACGGTCTGAAGGTGATGAAATCCAGCTCACAGCCAAGCTTCCACACAACCGCATAGCAGGCCATGTGATGGAGGTTACCAGGTGCAAAAGAATGTTTAGATGCCAGGCAAAAGGCACATTCAATACATGCAGCACGCCAGACCTGCAGGGTATTAGCGATAGTGAGGTCACGGTTATGGGCAATCGAGGGTTACTCACTTTTCTGAGGAGAACCCTGGGCAGGCATGCGACAGTGAAGGAGAGGCAGACACTAGTTCCTCTGGGGCACACTCTGGATGTAGGGACCAGGCCTGATGGTGTGTGAGGTGCCCTGGATGTTGCAGGTGTTTTGAGTGCCTTAGGTAAGGTCCCTTTAAGAATCGTGACGCCAGTGCCTGTAACGGTTACAGGAGGATTAATAGAGTACACAGATGGTAAACCAAACGTTGCTTTACTTTGTGAAACAGTCCAACTTTATACAAGCAATTGCAGTAGTTGATAATGCAGTCCTTTACAGTACAAATGCACAGCAGGTTCACTTCACAGCACAGCAGGTTTCAATCTTGCAAGATACTTGGAGGGTAAACGGTTAATGCTTTGCAGTGCAATGCTGCTCTATCCCCACAGCTATTCTAGCTGGCTGGATCCCAAGGCCCGGATGCCTAAGTGCTGGCTTAAATCCTTGGTATATAGATTCCTTCCTCCAGTATTGGCACTTGCCTAGGTTACAATACCTTCTTTTCCTAGCTGTCTTTGTCTGCTGGCTTGGAAAGGTGGCTGCAGGTTTCTCCCAGGAGGTGCTCTCCTACTACTGGGGTGTCTCAACTGAGCAGTGCTTAGCCTCAGGAGCTTCAGGCTGACTAGGTTTCGCTTCTAGTCCCCTGGCATACACTAACTCTCCCCTGTCTGGGCCTTCCTATATATATCTAGGGCTCTCTAGCTCCCTTTAACGTCTGGGAGGCTAAACTGCACCCTGACAGGCCTGACACCCAGATAATGCAGGGAAATGCACATTACACATGACAGTAAATGCAATAGACACATTAACCCTTGTGTAGTGCCCACCTTTACCTAGTGGGACACTACATACATATAAAACAAAATCACAGAAATATAGTGGCAAATATGGGGGAACTGCTCAAACCCCAAACACTGTAGCGTGTTTCTCATTGGGGGAGCAGACCCACCGCATGTGGACCGCAGCAAACGACCATCCCCAGCAAAGCGCAGTGGTAGGACCCCTTGCCATGCTGAGAGACTGTGACGTGGTGCATGATGGGCTCCGATGTGTTCCTGACAGGAAAATATTGGCAAAAGTCTCAGCTTTTAATATCTGCTTGTATGGCTAGCTAGTATAGTCAGTGGCATATCCGTTTGGTGCATTTTCTCAGTGATTTGAAGTAGCAGGTTACCTTGCTGACTGACTCCTTGCTCGACCATGCAGATCCTCTAATCTCTCCACTGTCATTCAGTTTTTCTCTCTTTTAGCTCTTGTAGAAAGTCAGAGCTTAATCTGCCTAGGACACCAAAATACCTTGTCCCAGCCCTGTTCTTGTAGCAGCACATGTCGCAATGTGACCTGACTGATCTGGACTTGAGTTAGCAGCGTCGAGACTTCAGTTCAGTACTGTGAAGATCCACATCTGGCCCCGACTGCGTTCTCCCACATTGAGAGCTGGCTACACTAGCACACACAATAAGTCAGGACAGGAAGGGGAAAAGGGAGTGGGAAAAGAGTGAAACAGCAGCAGATACAGTTCATTGGGGCAGGGGCGGACTGGGAACATAAAGTGGTCCTTGAAAAATACTTAAAGTCGCACTGTTTTATAGCTGGGTCCAAACTGATGGAAGGCAGGGCCAGCAATACCATATTGCGGCACATTATACCACCACAACAGAGCCAAATACCACAGTCCATCACAAAGTACTGCCAGCAGTACAAAATACAGTACATCCCAAAAAACTTCCACTGTCTGGCTATGAGGAGGGCCCAGGCAGCCCCCTGGGCATTGATCCACTGGGAAATTTCCCTGTAAGGTCTATGGCCTATCCACCCCTGATTGGGGAGTACGGCAAACTATATAATATGCAGCAGCAGGCACACTTCATGGGAAAAGGATAGTACACCATATAATAAGCAGCGGCATGTACAGTTCAAAGAGGGCTATGACAAACTGTATAGTAAGCAGGAGGCACAGTTCATAGGGGGAAAGATGGCACAATATAATAAGCAGCAGGCATAGTTCACGGGAAGAAAGATGGCACACTATATAGAAGCCAGCAGAGGGCACAGTTCATAGGTTAATACTAGGTGCACACTTGCAATCAGAATCGGGTAATATCCGGCATATGCCGAACCCCGTGGGCACTCGCTGGATCTCCACATCGGTGGGGCTCATCGGGATCCAGTGGAAGTTCGGCATTTGCCTGACGAAATACTGCTCCATGCAGCATTCTTTTGCTCTTTATTTTAGCTGGAGGCTTCTGCCAGAACCTCTGCAGCAGATGTGCACACAGCCTAAGGAGTGCAATTCATGGGGAAACATGATAAGACTGCAGTAGTTCATGATGGTGGGTGAGGGAGAGTGGGTGATAAGTTTGTAGCAGGCTATGATGGGATGGTGGTGGTTGACCAATCAGAATTTGGACTTGCAGATTATGAATGGCTGGGTGGTAGTTGATAACAGTGAATGGTATATTTTTTTTCTTTGTTGTGGTAAAGGGAAAGGCAGGGAGGAGCCAGGGCAGGTAGTGGGAGGTGATAGAGTCAGGTAGTGGGAGGGGCAGGGAATGGGGGGCCAATTCATATTTTTGATATGGGGCCCAAGAATTTCTCTGTTTGCTACTGAGCAAGACGCTACAAGATGATTGACTATTGGGGTCCCTGCAGCAACTTTGAGAAGGCTAGTCCCTGGGGAAAGAGGATAGAAGTAATCTCAGCCACCTGATGTATCTATAATAATAAACTGGGTAGTTTGTTAATTAAAATACCCAGTTTTTATATGAACTTAGGCTGTAGGGTGCCTATCTATATCTCCAGTCTACTATGTCATGTGCCACGTGAGCAGAGGATAGAGGAGTAGGGGCCCACCTTGCTCAGGGGCCCAGATTGCACATCTGTCCATCTCTGCTTCATTTTTCCATACAAAACAAATGGTTTCAATAAAGAAAGAAAAGGACTATGGGGGAGCTTTATCAAAACTGTTGTAAAAGAAGACTGCCTTAGTTGCCCATAGCAACTAACCAGATCGGTCCTTTCATTTTCCAAAGGAGTCACGAAAAATGGAATTGTTTGTGAATAATAGTATAGGGGGAGCAGAGCGCCTGTAGGAGGTGAAGAAAGGTTTTTTGGGGGTTAGGTCTGTCTACATTAAGGGGACCAAGAGGAGATGGGAGCCCCATTCAAAAATTTGCTGTGGGACCCAGTCAGTTCTAACTACACCACTGCGTACAGGCACAGGGTTTCGCTGTACCGACTGCATGCCCAGATATATTACAGCTATATTAACTTTTCCAGCCTGCATAGTAGGAGGTTCGGAAAAAATTTATATAATTGTTGAAATGGCGTACTTGGGCATGGATTTCTCAGAGTTGGAGCCCAGCAGTGGGGATAGAGGCGTATACTATCCCCACCGCTAGATCATTACTCTGAGACAACCACACTGACGTGGGCGTCAGGGGGTAGACAGCCTAGCTAGAAAAAATGGCCCACAGCACTCAGAAGCTTAAAAAAGGGAGAGCAGACTTAAAGAGATTGTCCACTTTATGTCTACTTGAGAACAATGTGTACTTAGGTACTGTAAGATGGCTATATGGCACTTACTAATATAGCCTTTGGTGATATTTTGTGCCATTTGCTTTATTCCATAAATCGTGTCCCTTTGTTAGGCAAATCTTCTGTGCTGTCCACAGAGGTCCTGTCCATAAGATGGCCGCTGATGGAGGGTCATGTGACAAGACACATCACTCATCCTGCCCCATTCAAACAAACTGTAACTGCACTGAGCTGCCAACAGCAGAATTGCAGTTGGCAGGTGCAGTGTAGTTGAATGGAGGAGACATCATCAGCCATTTTATGGACAGGATCTTCATGTGCACAGCACAAAAGACATGGCCTACAAGTTGACATACCTTATTAAATATAGAAAATGGCACAGAATTTCAACAAAGACTTTTAGTAAGTGCCATAGAGTCATCTTACAAACATATTGGTCAGCAGTAACTAGAACGTAGCCAATCTTTTTAACTGTTAAGCCTGTCCTTCCTTAACAGCTCATGTGCTACCGTTTCTTAGCAGCCAGCAAGGGAATCTGCTGGAGGCTAAACAGGGCAATAAATGAGCAGTTTTTTCTTTCTTCAGCACTAGTGTTGGCGCGTTCCCCTCAGAGTTTCAGAACATACAACCTCTTGAGAAACACTAATCTAGAGGAAGGCAAAAATCCTCATGAAGTAGTTTTCCTCAGCATAGGGAAAATTCTATCAGAATTAATCCCTGGCTCAACAACCTTTCTCTAGTAATATAGTAACTATATATTGTAATGTCTTTGTACTCAAGAAATACACTCAGGACCCTTTTGAACCCTTTTATTGAGTTCACCATCACAACCTTCTCTGACAGAAAATAACATAAAGAATCCCCTTATATATTGTAGAAACCTTCCATCCTATAGACATAGAGGATGCTCTCTTGTTAGGCCTCTTTCACACATTCGTATCTGTGAAGACATCCGGAACAAGATGGTCACTGATTCATCCATGAAGATGTATGTGAAGCATCAGTGTTTTGTCCGTGTCTCAGTGTTTCCATTTGTCATTTCTATTCCATGGACATTGCTTGGAGGGATTTCCAAAGCATTTCCTGCCAATGGTCCTTGAAAACCACCGACAGAACAAGGGTGCCATTTGTGTTGTGTTAGTGGTTTTCACGGGACTCATAGACTTCAATGGACATGTTTGGTCTGCATCACGGATCAAAATTAGTGCATGTCTCTGTATTTTCTGCTGACTTACAGTCAGTGAAAAATCACTGATGTGTGAATAAACACATTAAACTCAATGGGTACGTGTGCTGTCTGTGGAGAACATGGACAGCACTTATCCGTAAGTCACTGACATGTGAAAGAGGCCTTATAGTTAGAATGTTGGGTATAAATATATCATAGGAGAAATCTCTTTATTGACCTAAGCCCTTTAATATGTCTTTCTTGTATACGGGTGCACAAATATTAATGTAAAATTGCTTACATCTTATAGAATCATATTTCGGATAGGTACATTCTGTGCATAGCAATCAGTATTCAGATGAACAGACTGGATATACCTTGATATCTTTAAAAGCAGTTTTCCAGTGAACGGATATTCTACACTGGTGGTTTAGATCCTTCCAGTTTATAAAGATTTGGTCATTTCTGTAAAGTCAGTCATTCCCTCTTTTGCACTGATTTTCTGGTGGGCTTATGTTTAAACCCATCTGCTAAACTGAAAAAGCAGGTCTGCAGTGAGTGTGTAAACGACAGACAGCCTCAAACCTCATTAGATAACACAGCAAAGGCAATGTTCACATCTACTGGAGTTTACTGGATCTGGCATTGGTCTCTGCTGCTGGATCCCTATTGACTATAATGGGATTTGGTGGTGATCTGGTCGCTTTCCAGCATATATGCCAGGTTTTGGCTGGACAAAAACCATTGGATGCAGCGGTTTTTGGTCTGGCCGACAGCTGGCATTTGTGCTGGATCAGGCAGCCAGAACATCTTGACTGAGACATGAAAACGGCCTAAACAGAAGTCATTTTCAGCTGTGTGAAAATGGAGCCCAGATACAATCCAGACAAGTAGTCAGCAATGGATAAAATAAATAGCAAGCATTAAAAAATGTTAGTGGCTGTATATAAATTTGAATAGCACAAGTTGACAATTAAAAATTTAAAAAAATCTTGATCTTATTTTCTAACTGGGTTAAAATGTCATGTGTGGCAGGAGCTTTTAATAACCATGACACATTAGAAATGAGAGAGACCTGATGATGTCTCTGCAGTGCCTGTAAATTATTAAAGGGCATCTGTCACCACATACCACTATGTCAAACGGTCAGCAGCTGTTCATCCGATTTTGGAAGCAGAGTCCCATGACGTCTCTGGCATCTCCATATGTTCCATCAATCCTCCAAAAAAATACTTTTTATAATACCAATTGCCCCCTAGGTGCAATAAAGGCGATACTGTTGCTTCTCATTGCACTCAGAGGGTTCCCTCCCTGTCTTCTATGCTGCGCCTACACCGCTGTCATGGACAGGACAGGTTGTCCCCGAAGTCTCGCAAGATTGCTTTCTGTACATGCACAGTGAAGGGATGGAGATTGCCCATCTGCCCGGTGGTCAGATGGGGAATCTACAAGACGGGGAAACTTGGTCGGGCAGGGGGCCCGATACGAAGTTTTACAATGGGGCACTATGGGGGGGTCATTTATCAAACTGGTGTAAAATAGAACTGGCTTTGTTGCCCACAGCAACCAATCAGATTCCACCTTTCATTTTCCAAAGGAGCTGTCCAAATTGAAAGATGGAATCTGATTGGTTGCTATGGGGCAACTAAGCCAGTTCTACTTTACACCAGTCTGATAAATGACCCTATATGAGATCTGTGTATACCCCTGGCTATGGCTTAGCAGCACTGCCCCGACCTAATATTACTGGAATGTGGGAACTAGACCTAAAGTCAGATTGCTGTAGAAGATTTCAATAATTTATTCGGCTGCTTGTAAAAGCTGATATAAAACCACTATATTAACAAATGACAGGAAAAAGCCATCATCCGTCAAAATAGAGATTCCGTTTTAGGTGCAATTTTGGTGAAGAATGTTCTTGTCGCTTTTAATTAGCAGATATTAAACATAAGATAAATGTAAGTATTCCCAGTACGTTAACAGCCATTTATTCCTGTTGTGATAATTGTAACATAGAATAAGGTCAACAGCTACTGACCTAGTTCTGTTAACACCATTTTTCACTTTAGATTATTGTTCCTGTCTGAGCAGGAGATGTACAACCTATATGATGTAACTTCACCCTTTAACTTGTATCTTTTCAAAAATGTATAATGTTGCAGGCATCTGCCTGTACATTTCATGCGCTCACATTGCTTCTAACCCTACGTATCTATAAATACTAATATATTCTGTACTGATAATGTTTAAATTGCTGTCAGCATTAAGCGCCAGACATCACACACAGTTAGAGGCCACAAATGACATTGAACTGCGAAGCTTGAAGGCTAGTGGTGCTCATCAGTTTATTTTTGTACCGCATGGTCTCTAGGTCAGACAAATTACTCTAATAAGACATGTCAGCCCTGCTGGATGATTAAAACGTTGAGTAATCTATGCAATTATTTTTATGGCATAGCTTATAGCCACAATTGTCACAACTGGCACAAGTTACAGACAGAAAACTCAAAATGTCACTGTCAGACAACATTGACTCTTCTAGTATAGTCATATTATCTTTCTTCAGTTTCACTTGTGCTGGCCAATAAAGATTACTGCAAAAATGGTAAACTTTTTCAGATTTTCAAAACATTTTTAAGAAGGCACAATGCTTTGTGTGCTCCAGAGCTGTTCTTCCTTCTCTTATTTGAGTCAGTAAATAAAAGCCATAGAGAGCCATTTTTATAGGCATGAAATGGGGATCAATACTACAGCCAAAGAAGAGGGACTGCGATGGGGGGCCAATGTGGTACCCCCCTATGCAAATGCTTTTATGATTCACATTGAGGAGAATTTCGTCTACACTCATACATCATTCAAAGCACATGCCATTATTTGGCTATGCTTTATAGATTACATCTTCTGCCTTTGGAAGGGCTCCGAGTTCAGTGTAAATCTATTCTACCAATATTTATAGAATATATACCTGGAACTAGGTTTTACTATGCTTTTTGACACAAAGGAAATTTGTTTCCTGGACACACTATTCCAAATTGACATCTATAGCAAACCAACTGACAGAAACAGTCTGTTAAATTTCACTAGCTGTCACCCAAAGGCCACTAAAATGTTTTTCATCTGAATGAAAGGTTGAATAAAAGAAAGAGGACACATGCAGGAATGAAGGTACTTTATTGCACATTGCTATGCTAACAGTATCATAGGCTCAAAATAGGTGACAGATTCCCTCTAAATGTTCATATGGTCTGATATATGTGGGAAGACCACTCAGCACAAATGTGACCGCATATCTAAGCACAAGTCCACCATTAGAACTAACCAAATCCTCCTGCCAATCCCTCTCCACTTCACACTTGGTTTCACTCTCAGTATATATGAATGTACATGGGATTGTTGGGGTTTTATATTCTCTTGATTTATGTCTCACCACTACTATGACTGTATATAGATATACTGTATCTTTACATATTACCCTGGACACCTCCCCTCCTCTGTTATGATTTTATTGACACTGTATACTGTATATCTCATATCATAGACACCTAGATTGAATGCTGACATATTTCTGTACAGATTCCATTGATAAAGGTCGCTTTAGAACAAAACGTTGGGGAAACAATGAGGGGCTTATAAAATACCATTCGCAAAATACCATTGGAGTGCCATAGAACTATTGTATTCTATCTGCTAAACTGTGTCGAAAATGAAACTATCTGCTCACAAGCAAGTTTTAAACTTTCCATAATTGTAATTGTCTAACAATGCTTAATCACCAGATAAAAAATATTGAGAGGTGTTACCGATCAGCCAGTCTTGACCCACTGTACCAACTAACTGGTTTGGCCTTGGGCTAAACCCTAAGGGTGTTATTCCAGTTCTTCCCTGGAATTGACCCTCAAACCCCTGTACAGGATTTGGACCTTCACTGCAGGGAAGCAGCGGACCACTACTGATCCTGGGATACTACTGGTATAGTTAACAGCTGACTCACTGATGCCAGAAAACCACAGGTATAGTCTGAACAGTCACTAAGCCGAGTTTCACATCTGCAACATGAAGATCCGTCCGCCTGATCCGGCAGAGAATGGCGGAGTCTGACGGACACAAAATGTAGCGTACAATGGTTTGTGTCTGGCCAGTTCTCTGCACTTTTGCCAGAATGCAGCCAGATTTCCGACAGACCCCATTATACTTACCGTAATTACTCCATTTGCATCTGGTTGATTGAGATGGGCTTTTCTCTGCCGGAACAGCCTGCCACAATATATGAATGCAGGTTTCTGAAATTCACGCAGCACATTTGAAGTTTAGATGGTGGGGATAAACAGACAGTCAAAGTGAATACTTGGCAGGATGGACAGAGGAGGCAGATGGACAGGGCTAACTTAATAACAGATAGAGCTTAAACTGAAACACAGAGGCAGGGAAGGTACAATTTACATCACAGATATGAACAAACGCAGGATAAATGCAGATAAATTACAATAGCACAATCAGACTATTAGAACATCTTTGCAGGTCACCAGGGAACCTAAAGCTCAGGCAGGAGGTGAGCATGCATGCTCACCTCCTAAAAAGACAGAGACTAAAGCCCAAGGCAGAAGCATGATGAGTAGCACGGTTATCATGCCTGGAGGGGAAAGCAGTGAAGTGACGGACACAGACAGCCAACCTAACAGAAGGTGGGAACAGAAGTTAACCAGGCCATGCTGGGTGACGCAACTCCTCAACGTAGCTCTTTTATTACCTGTTCCTCTCCCAGCTGCTGATTTGCCCCCACTGATTAGGTAAGGCCAGCATGCCCATCAAAGACTCCTGCTCAACATTAATCTCATTCATCATTTTAGAGGCATCCCTCCTTAGAAAAAACTTTTCATAGAAGGGACAAATGAGTAAGAAATAAAAGAGGTATTACTAATTTCATTAATCCTCTGCTGTTCTGATGCTTACAGGATCACCGCTGGTCTCTGCCTCTTGCTCTCCTATCAACTCATGGGAAATGACAGGAAATGTCTGTTTAGCCAATCACCGAAGAACATAAAGCTTATATTGTTTCTATTTTTCACCTATTCTGACCATTTAAAAAAAAAAAAAAAAAAAAAAAAAAAAAGATATCCTTTTGGACAAAACCTTTAACTACTCAGTTGCCTCTTGGTCTTGTGTACAGTAGGTTACTCCCATGGACATGATCCAGTGCCTTTCATACTGGCTACTACATGAGTTGAACACAATACTACACTGAAGTAGGCCTGAACCATCTGAGTCTGAGTGAGGTTCCTTGGGCCTGCTAGAGCTAATTATTTCTAAATTTTATTGGCTTTCCTTCATTTTTGGCAGAACATTTGCACATTCACGTAATTTTATTTTGAACTTTGTTATTATCATTGCACACACTGGAAATGAAGCCATAAAAAAGAAACTTTACTAGCAAGTAATAGATTCATTTCAAATGCTCTTGTCTTCTCCTGAACCTTTGGGTGTATTTCTGTGTCACAGCCTGAGCTGTTCTGGTAGGCAAGTGGGCTAGTTTGATGCTACTTCTATTTTGCTGTATTTTACCAGCAAATTCAGGTACCACTATAAAAATAGTTCTAAAATAGTTTATAAATAACAAAATTTGAAATAATATAATGATGAGATATTCATAAATAATATGCATATCATAAGAAATAATACTTTTAAATAATAAGTGTACTAAGGGTATTGAGTTCCATCATAGCGGCTCAATACCGGAAAAAACTCTTCTGTTTTATACTAATGCATTCTGAGTGGAAAGAAATCTGTTCAGTATGCATCAGGATGTCTTCAGTTCAGTCCCTTTTACGGTATTTGGCGGGAGAAAATACTGCAGCTTGCTGCAGTATTTTCTCTGGCTAAAATTCCGAAACACTTGCCGAATTAATTTCTATTGAAATGTATTAATGCCGTAGCAGGTACCAAGTGTTCTGGAAAAGCGGAATGCGCAGACCTTTATATCTGTGAAAAAGATAAATATAGGATCCGTTTTTCCAGATGACACTGGAGAGACGGATCCGGTATTCCAATGCATTTGTCAGAAGGATTCGGAAACAAATGATATCTGTTTGCATACGGATTTCCGAGTCTGGCAGGCAGTTCCGGCAACGGATTCTTCTAACGCTAGTGTGAAAGTACTCTAATCTATTAATTTACTAGTAATACTAAAAAGTCAGTCAAAGCATTTAAAGAGCTGAATTCTTTGGGTGTATTCACTCATGGCAGATCCATAGTGTTGTAGAGTATCAGCAAAGTGAACGAGATTCTAGGAAATCTCTTCCACATGCTCTGTAAAATAAAACCTGCGGTGTAAATTGACCTGTGGTACAAACTTGAAATCTGGAACATGTCAATTTATGCTGATCTCGACCATGGATTTTACTCTTTGCATTGCAGAGTGTAAAATCCACAGCTATTTCTGCTGGAAAAACTATATGTAATACATTTTTTACACATTTTACATTCCACGTGGATTTACGGTACCTCTACATTTTGATGAGTTTTGCAGCATTACTCACTGCCAAGTTGTCTAGAGATACTGGGGGATATTTATCAAACAGAAATATGCCTACATTAGGTCTTTTGTGCCGCAATCTGTGACTTCTCCCAGCTCATGCCAGGTCCAAAAAAGGGGGTGTGGTGCGGGCGGGGGATCAGTTACTCATTTACCATTTTCTATGCCTGTTTTATGGGTACAAAATGGTCTAAATGTAAGACATCTAGGAAGCTATCATTCATTTAGAAGTGGCGAGTTATGTAGCGGCCTTCGCCTCTTCCTAACTTCGGCGGATTCACCGTCAGGTATAAGAGTTATCAAGACCGGCGTCACTGTATTTTTGCTGGTCCTTTGGTTTCAAGTACTGCTTTTTCCTAAACAAGGTCATAGAGTAAAAGAAATAGGATGTATTTTACAGTAAATGCAAAAGTGTCTTACAGTTAAGCCCATATATATATATTTGTACAGAGACAACATTTTTCTAATTTTTGTTCTGTACATTACCGCAATGGATTTTAAACAAAACAATTCAGATGTAGTTGAAGTTCAGACTTTCAGCTTTAATTCAGAGGGTTGAACAAAAAGATTGTATAAAAATGTGAGGAACTAAAGCATTTTTCTAACTCAATCCCTTCATTTCAGTGGCTCAAAAGTAATTGGACAAATTAAATAATTGTCAATAAAATGTTAATTTCTAATACTTGGTTGAAGTCTTAGGTTTAAAGAGCACACCATATGCTTGAAATAACTTCTTTATTAACTTCAACTTTTCTTCATATTACACTGCCGCCTCCGCAGCAGATAGTCCTTATACATAACACGTGTTGAAAAGATATCATAAAATGGAGGTATGATTAAGATGATGGTTCAACTGTTCAATCTTGTCATTCAACATAAACTGGTGGATATATTTCTCTCTTGAGTATTTGTACTCTCACTAAGTTATTTAAGCACTTTATGATCTCTTTGACAGGTATATCTGAGGTCTAACTAATTATTCTGCTTGTTCAACTTGGTTTGCAGTTTGCAGTATGCAATTGCTTATGATCTGGTATGAGCAGTTTGCAGTTTGTATACAATTTGTATGGAATCTGGTTTGTATACTTGCAATTTGTATTTGCTGGCAATTTTGATTTAGCAATTTGTAGTTTGTATTTTTATGGTTGCAATTGGTGGAGCTGTAAGTAAACACATATATATCTAGTTCAGTATACTAACAATATGAACATTATCGAACTGTTTTAACTACCTATTTTGGCCTCTTGTTCCCATAAAACTCAGCTCTCAGTGGAGTGAATATCTCTTCAGCTCCTGTCTCCGGTGAATAATGATTCTAGCAGCAGGAGCTTGGGGAATTCCCAGACAGGCTGTGTGTGAGGCTGGCTGTGATTGGTGAAAACTCTTGCTGTGTGAGAAGCTGGCTGTGATTGGTCAAAACTTCTGCTCAGTAACAACTGATTAACATTATGCTACACATGGACATCACCAGACACCATGTTTCCTCCTTTTCAATGCTCTGCCAGGCCTTTACTGCAGCGGTTATTAGTTGCTGTTTGTTTGTGGGCCTTTCTGTCTGAAGTTTAGTCTTTAACAAGTGAAATGCATGCTCTATTGGGTTCAGATCAGGTTACTGACCTGGCCAATCAAGAATATTCAACTTATTTGCTTTAATAAACTCCTGGGTTGCTTTGGCTATGTTTTGGGTCATTGTCCATCTGTATTATGAAACGCCGACCAATCAGTTTGGCTGGATTTGAGCACACAGTATCTCTCTGAAAACCCCAGAATTCATCCGGCTGCTTCTTTCATGCATCACATCATTTATAAACACTAGGGACCCAGTGCCACTGGCAGCCATGCATGCCCAAGCCATCACACTGCTACTGTCGTGTATTACAGATGATGTGGTATGCTTTGGATCATGAGCTGTTCCATGCCTTCGCCATACTTTTTTCTTTCCATCATTCTGGTAGAGGTTGATCTTGGTTTCATTTGTCAGAAGAATGTTCTTCCAGAAGTGTCCTGTTTTTTTAAGATTTTTTTTTAGCAAAGTCTAATCTAACCTTTTTATTCTTAAGGCTTATTATGAGTAGCTTGCACCATGCAATGGAGAGTGTTGTTGACTTGGTTGGCTGTTGTGAAGGGGTTTCTCTTCACCATGGTAATTATTCTGCGATCATCTACCACTGTTGTCTTCTGTGGGCATCCAGGTCTTTTTGCATTGTTGAGGTCACCAGTGCTTTCTTTCTCAGGATGTACCAAACTGTAGATTTTGCCACTCCTAATAGTGTAGCAATTTCTCAGATGTTTTTTCTGTTTTTGCAGATGAAGGATGGAGAACTCCTTTGACCGCATGTTTACTTCTCAGCAAGATCTGCCCACACCACACATTAAATCAACCAGGCCTTTTATGTGCTTAATTGAGAAGGAAATAATGAAGGAATTGCCCACATCTGCCCATGAAACAGCCTTTGAGTCAATTGTTCAATGAATTTTGGTCCCTTTAAAAACAGGGTGTCACAATGTAAAGCTGAAACTCCTAAACCCTTCATCCAATTTTAATATGAATACCCTCAAATGAAAGCTAAAAGTCTGGACTTTATGTATATGTCTATTATATAACTATAAATTGAATATGTTGTAGTAAACAGGTAATGAAATAAAATATATATGGACCTAACTGTACATCATTTTTTAAAATTTTTTATTATAGGGTTTTAAGTAACTTATGACATACAACTTTGAACCTATCCATTTGTCCGTAATGTGGCTTGGTAATATTCTTGTCCACTTACGTACAAGAACTAATAATTTCTGTTTAACATTTATGGAAATAGTAATGCCTTATTCAAATGTAGCTTCCTATACAGAAAATAATCTGAAAATACAACAGTGTGTAGTACATACTGTACCCATATACACAACAAAAAAGATAAAATAATATGTGTAAAAAAATCACAATGAAAAAATAAATTATTCATTAGAATTTGCAAATACTTTATGAGTTAAATACATTACTGGATATTGTATGTTTCACATTATTAACATATTATATGCCATGAAAATGAATGGAGGGAGCATTTCATCTGATATCTTCACTGTCTAAAAAAAACCTCAACCTCCTACCTAAAGAGAACTGCTGATAAAAGTCCTTAGTCTAGGGACTAGTTTGAATCTACTATATAAAGCTGAGTGTATGTACTGTATGTGTGTATGTCTTCTAAAGGAATCTGCACTGTCGCATTTACAATCACACAGGTACATCAGGTGTCCAGGAAGGTTTTAGACCAGGTCTCAGCTCTGTAGGACGTATCGTTCCTGAGATATTCACAAAAATGCATTAGCCAATAGAAGCCCACAGGTCTTTCTCCTCATATCCCAACTGCCATACACACGGTCACATGACCCTTATCAGCCAATAGAAGCTTGCAGGCCCTTAGTCTCCACATACACACAGTTTTACACCAGGTTTCCATAACAACCCAGCCATTTTTCTTCACTGCTGTAGG
The DNA here is from genome assembly GCF_014858855.1 of Bufo gargarizans. Classification (NCBI taxonomy): domain Eukaryota; kingdom Metazoa; phylum Chordata; class Amphibia; order Anura; family Bufonidae; genus Bufo; species Bufo gargarizans. The sequence continues at coordinate 212,361,065 of NC_058082.1, read as the reverse complement.
TCAGCTTTAAAGGAGCAGGATGCCGTGGATGACACTGTTAAGGAAGCAGAGTGCTATGGTGGTCACAGTTAAGGGGGCAGGCTGCTGTGGAGGTCACAGTTAAGGGAACGGTCTGATATAGAGGTCAGTGTTAGGGGCAGATTGCTGTAGAGGCCACTGTTAAGGGGGAGCAGTGTTGTGGAAATCACTGTTAAGGATATGGGTACTGTGGAGGTCACTAATAAAGGGCGGCCGCTGTGAAGGTCACTGTTAAAGGGGCAGGCCTCTGTGGAGGTCACTGTTAAGGGGGCGGGATGCTATGAAGGTCACTGTTAAAGGGGCGGGCGCTGTGGAGATCACAGTTAAAAGAGAAGGGGATTGTGGGGGCCACTATTAAAGGGGAAGCAGGGTACTGTGGGGTCACTGTTAAGGCAGCAGGTTACTGTGAGGTCACTGTTAAAGGAGCAGGGTACAATGGAGGTCACTGTTAAGGGAGCAGGGTACTGTGGCAGTCACTGTTAAAGGGGTAGTTGCTGTGGAGGTCTCTGTTAAGGGGGCCAGGAATGATGGAGGTCACAGTTAAGGGGACTGTAACCTATGGTCAGTGTTAAGGGGCGGCAGCTGTAGAGGTCACTGTTAAGGGGACAGGCCCCTGTGGAGGTCACTGTCAAGAGGGTGGAGTGCTGTGGAAGTCACTGTTAAAGGGGAAGGCTGCTATAAAGGTCAAAGTTAAGGGGGTGGGCTGCTGTGGAGGTCCAATTTTAAGGAGGCTGAGCACTGCAAGGGAGGGTCAGTGTTAAGGGGGCGGGGTACTGTAGATGTGGGATACTGTCGATATCTGTTAACGACACACACATACAAATATACTTGTAGTTTGAAAGACAGTATTTGGACAGAAGAGCACTTTCTTTTAATTAGATAAAGTCATTATTAGATACTGCTTGTTTCAAATTATGCACATCATATGTTGTGAAAAATAATGAATGTACATGCTCTCACTGCTCTGGTTGTCGATTGTCAGGGTATTAAATATATATATATATATATATATATATATATATATATATAAAAAGGAGGACGTATAGATGTGTGTGTGTGTGTATGTATGTTCTGCGATCCCTCAAAAACGCAACTATCGATTTCAACGAAACTTGGTATACACATCCCTTGCTACCTGGAAAGAAATCTTGTGGGGTCATAGCTCTCTAGGACGTACCGTTCCTGAGATATTCCCCAAAAATGACCTCCATTAGCCAATACAAGCCTGCGAGTCTTTTTCTTCATATTCCAACTGCCCCACGGTCACATGTCCATTATCAGCCAATAGAAGCTCGCAGGCCTTTAGTCTCCACATACACGCAGTTTTCTCCAGGTTTCCATAACAACTCAGCCATTTTTCTTCACTGCTGTAGGTCAGCTTTAGGCTAGGGCTACACGACGGCATGTGTCGGGCGACAATAAGTCATACAACACATAGGGTACAACTACCCGATACATGTGTAGCGCGACATAGTCTATGGTGTTGCACTGCGACATATGATATGCCGGGACTGCAATGCAGCAGTAGCAGAAAAATCCATCTTGGATGGATTTTTTGCAACTGTTGTGTCGCAGTCGCAGCATGTCACATGTCTCAGTGCGACACCATAGCCTATCGTTATAAAAATTGTTGAGACAAAATGTCGCACAACACATGTCATTGTGTAGCCCTAGAATTAAAGGGGCAGGGCGCTAGGGAGGTCACTGTTAAAGGGGAGGGAACTGTGGAGGTCACTGCTAAAGAGGCGTTCTCTGTGGATGTCACTGTTAAGGGGGCAGGCCACTGTGGAGGTCACTATTACGGGGGAAGGGGCCACTATTTAAGGGGCAACTGCTGTGGAGGTCACTGTTAAGGCAGCAGGGTACTGTGAGGTCACTGTTAAGGCAGCAGGGTACTGTGAGGTCAGTGTTAAGGGGTGGGGAACTGCAGAGTTCACTATTAAAGGGGCGAGGTGCTGTAGAGGTCACTGTTATGGGGATACTGTCTTTTAACGACACACAGAAACATTAAATTAAATTAAATAGATGAAAATATACCTGTGCGAAGCCGGGTCTCTCTACTAGTTTTAAATAAGGGAACACTACTGAATAATGTCTTTTGAACAGTTTCTATATAAAATACTATACATGTACATTACCACATGTAAAATGCAGTGTCGGACTGGGGTGCCTAGGGCACACCAGTGAAATTTATTTTGGGGACCCACCGTACGAATACATTCAAATATTGCCTTCTCACACAGCTGCAAGATGCTACCAGATGATTGAATATGGGGGTCCCTTCAGCAACTATGAGAAGGTAGGTCCTGGAGAAAAGAGCATACTGGCTAGCTTTCCTCTATACCTAGAAGTCATCTCAGCTCTGATTGTGTCTATAATAATAAACTAGGCGTTTCTTTAATAACCTATCAAGTTTTTTATATGAACATAGGCTGGTTGAGGTGCTGTACATTGAATATATGTAGTTCAGTAAGTCTACTGTGTCATGTGCCACTTGTGTAGGGGGTGGGAGGCTAGGGTCCCACCTTGCTCAGGGGCCCACCAGAGGATTCACCTGTACCCCTGTGGGACAGTTCACGCCTGGTGAAATGTGTCTGTTAACCCGGCTCCCCGTGCCTGTGATTCTGTCCCCACATGCAAGTATGGATGCTGGGTTTCCTCACTCTGTCATGCTGCTGTACGCCACGCTGGCAGGTGCAGGCAGTGGGGTTCTTAGCTGTGGTCCACGCTCCAGCCAGCGGCATCCCCCTTCCTGGCTCTGAGCAGAGCTTGTGCTCTGGCTCAGAGTTCCTTGTGTGCATATTGCGTAAGTTCAGGCATGTCTCTGCACCTTATGTGAGGCAGCACGGGCATGCCTCCTATCTTCCCCAGCCTATGGCTGGTCTGCAGGATGTATTTAAAGGCTCCTCTTTCTATAGAAAGGCACCTGAGCATCTTTGGCTCCTACCCTGGTCTAGTTCCTGTTTAGCAAAGGTGTTTCTGTGATTCTTACCATTACTGTATACCGGACCTTGCATCTTGTTTAACAGACTCTGCCTATCTGCTGCCTGCCCCGACCTTGTACCTCGTTTACAGACCTCTCTATATTACCACCTACCCTGACCTCGGACCTTGTTTATGGACTTCACCATACTGCTGCCAGCCCTGACCTCGGACCTTGTACTCTAACCTTGCCTTGCCACCTCCTGATGAGCTTCTGGCCTTCCAGCACCCTCTGGGTGTACTGTACCATCTGGAGGTCAGTTCAGTGGTCCACACCCAGGTTCCATTCCCTTGTGTTCCAGTCCTCCTCAGAGGTAGTACCTGGTGTACCTCTCGGAAAAGTCTATCCACACCATCAGAGGTATTGTGAAGAACGAGGAGTAAACTTAGACATCTCCCTCTGAGGAGGTTGGTCACATGGGACAGTGGGTTCGCACCTGCTGATCATTACAGAGTCCATGTGTTTTGCATGCATTTTTCTAGAAATGAGTATGCTTCTTTAAAAAAAAGTTATTTTTTTTTAAAATGCACCATGTGTCAAAGCATAATGTACAAAAACACAGATGTAAGAAAAGTGTTAATTGAAATACACAGTCCAAAAAAAAGAAAAAAGTTTCCAATCATAGGTCAATAAATTTTATGGAATTTTATGGATCCTGAATAAAAAAAATACATTCATTTTGCCAAATTGGTAGTTTTTGAGATAATAGATACCTTTCAATTAATGATTTTACTCCAATATGACCTGTAGCTGATATAATATTCAGTATGGTTTGGTCTGTTTAATCTCATGATCTAATAATACATAGTAAAATAGATTATAAGGCCCAAAAAAATACATTTGTCCATCCAGTTTGGCCTGTTATCCTGCAAGTTGATCCAGAGGAAGGCAAAAAAACAACAACTGTGAGGTAAAAGCCAATTTTCCCCACTTAAGGGGAAAAAATGATTTCCCGACTCCAATCAGGCAATAACATAACTCCCTGGATCATTGACCCCTCTCTACCAGCTATAGCCTGTAATAATATTACATTTCAGAAATACATCCAGGCCCAGCTTGAACTTTTTTAGGGAACTTACCATCACCATCTCCTCAGGCAGAGAGTTACATATTCTCACTGCTCTTACCGTAAAGAATACTCTTCTATGTTTGTGTACAAACCTTCTTTCCTCGAGGTGCAGATGTCCTCTTGTCACTGTCACAGTCCTGGGACTAAATAGATGATAGGAGAGATCTCTGTACTGACCCCTGATATATTTATACATATATACGTATATAAATCTCCCCTCAGTCTTTTTTTTTCCAAAGTGAATAACCCTAATTTTGATAATCTTTCTGGGTACTGTAGTTCCCTCATTCCCGTAATTACTTTAGTTGCCCTCTTCTGAACCCTCTCCAGCTCTGCTATGTCTGCCTTGTTCACAGGAGCCCAGAACTGTACACAGTACTCCATGTGTGGTCTGACCAGTGATTTGTAAAGTGGTAGGACTATTTTCTCATCACAGGCATCTATGCCCCTATTGATGCAACCCATTATATTATTGGCCTTGGCAGCAGCTGCCTGACACTGGTGTTTACTGCTTAGTTTGCTGTTCACTACAATTCCTAGGTCCTTTTCCATGTCAGTGTTACCCAGTATTTTACCATTTAGTATGTACAGGTGACTTGTATTATTCCTACTCATGTGCATAACCTTACATTTGTCAGTGTTAAACCTCATCTGCCACTTATCTGCCCAAGCCTCCAATCCACCCAGATCGCTCTGTAGTAGTATACTGCTCTCTTTTTTATGTCAATTACTTTAAACAGTTTAGTTTCATCTGCAAACATTGATATTTTACTGTGCAAGCCTTCTACAAGATCATTAATAAATATATTGAAGAGAATAGGGCCCAATACTGACCCATGAGGTACTCCACTAGTGACAGTGACCCAATCTGAGTGTGTACCATTAATAACCACCATCTGTTTTCTATCACTGAGCCAGTTACTTACCCACATACAGACATTTTCTCCCAGTCCAAGCATTCTCATTTTATATACTAACCTTTTATGCAGTACAGTGTCAGATGCTTTAGAGAAGTCCAGATATATGACATCCATTGATTCGCCGCTGTCAAGTCTAGAACTTACCTCCTCAAAGGAACTGATTAAATCAGTTTGACATGACCGATCCATCATGAAGCCATGCTAACATGGTATTATTTGCTTATTTTCATTGAGGTGCTCCAAGATAGCATCTCTTAGAAAACCTTCAAACAGTTTACCCACAACGGATGTTAAACTTACCGGCCTATGGTTTCTGGGCTCTGTTTTTGGACCCTTTTTGAATATTGGCACCACATTTGCTATGCGCCAATCCAGTGTGGCCGGACTAGAGGACACAGCCTTAGGGTAGGCCAGCATGACGAGGAGGTTTTAAAAGTAGGGGCGGGGGAAAAGAGGGGAGTTTTTAAATAGGTTGGGAGGAGGGAAGAAGGGGCCATTTTAGATTTGTAAATCAACAGGCTAGAGGTACAGTGCAGAGTAGACCTTACCGTCATGTCTGGAGTTGAGGAGTTGATCAGTCAGCTTAGGGCAAGAGTGGAGCCGCAGGGCCCACAATGGTTGCAGGCTCAGCTTCAGGGTCTGCTGAATGGTGAAGGAATAGAAGAGCGTGGGGTCTGGCCCCTTCAGCAGGAGACTCGCCGGCCATGGCGTACTCGGACGCCGGTGCGCCTGAGTCACGAGCTGACCCCAAGAGTCCAGCACCGGGTCCACAGCCCCTCCACGGACCCTCCACGCTGGGAGGCTGTGCGGCAGTCCCGCCGTGGGAGGAATCCACGTGCACGGCGGGACTCCATCAGACCGAAGATTAGCGTTAGCGCTCCCTCTGTTGGCAGGAGTGCTGGAATGGGAGCAGGTTCGGCAGCTGCCCAGTGCGTTAGGAGAAATGAGGAGGCAGCTGTTTCCCCCTGCAGTCGTGGGGGGGGGGGGGCAGGCTGGAGCACATGTGCAGGCGGCAGGACGCTGGCCCCATCTCCTTCTGTGCCGGCGCTAGCGGGGTATTGGATCTCAGAAACGGGCAGTAGGATGCTGGCCCTGCAGTGTCAGAAAGCAGCGGCAACGCTTCTACTCCTCCCCCTCTTGGATTGGCATTGTTAGTCGGCGCCGCCTCGCAACTGATGGCTACCAGATCTGTGGATGGACTTGGCTCCCGGATCTGTGGATGGACTGGCTGTGGAATCTGTGAGTGGAAGGGATTCTGGATGTCCGGCTGGTGGGATCACAGTACCCAGGCAGCGTGGTGATTTCCCGTGGGGACCCTTTTTCTCTATACTTAGTGCCCTGGGCTATGCGTGGGCTTCTTAACGTGTTGGGGGGTTGGCATCACTTGCGGCAGGGGTGGGGGGGATTGCATAGGGGGGGTCGCCGCTTCCCGCCTTGGGGGTAATGGGACTTGGGTCTAATCAATTGCAAAATGTGGGGTTGGGGGCGGTCCAAATGCATGCAACAGCTGCGGCTGAGAATGTGAAGTCGTCGGCAGGACCAAGCTCGGTGTCAGTGCAGACACAGGCTCTGGTGGGGAGGAGATGGTTGGATTGGATGATGCAGCAATGGTGGAGGTTTATGTCTGTTTTGAAGGCCCCTTAGGAGATCACTTAAAACAGGACATAAGGGAGCAGATTTGGAAGGGGGAGTACGTGGAAATTTTTTCACTACTCCCTATAGAGCATGGCTGGCCAACCTGCGGCTCTCCAGCTGTTGTAAAACTACAACTCCCACCATGCCCTGCTGTAGGCTGATAGCTGTAGGCAGACTGGGCATGCTGGGAGTTGTAGTTCTGCAACAGCTAGAGAGCCGTAGGTTGGCCATACCTGCTCTAGAGCGTTTCAATTTGGATAGGACTAAAAAAGATGACTGTGCTTCCTGTTTAATAAAGGGAGGGTGTAAGTTCGGAGCGAATTGCAAATTTATGCATGAGTGCACTTCTTGTGGGGGAGCACATGGAGCGACTAGGTGTTTTAGAGGAGTTAGATAAAGAGGTTGGGGTGGGACTTCAAAAGGGGCTGATGCCAGTTCGTCTGTCACGACTATGGTCATGGTTGTGACTCCTGATCCGCATGCAGTTGCCTGCGGTTTGGTTTTTGTCAATCACATTGTGAGGGCGGCTGGATTGTTGCCTCACATGTCGTTGCCGCTGGCAACATGTTTGTTATTGTCAGTATAGCAGCCTGAGCTGTGCTAGGCTGCTTGCTGCTATGTGCATGCGGTTGCACCTGGCAACCTCTCTTTATAGGTGTACCTTTTATCCGTTTGGTGTACACGGGGTGTTATATGTGTGTGTGCACTGTGTTGTTCCGTCACTTGCGGTTGTCTGCGGCAACGTGTTCTTTGTGTACATGTGGTGGCAGTGTCTCGGCCTTCTGGCTGGCTCCCAGGACATAGTTGCTACGCATGTCGTTGCCGGCGGTAACAGCTGCTGTGTGATAGGTGTTTGTTCACTTCCCCTTTATGTGGCTGTTTTCTCATGCCTGATGTAGGAAGGGTTAAATCCCTTCTGTGTGTGTGAACACTGGGTGTGTCTGTGTGAGTGTGGCTACTTGGGCCTATATAGCCTCTGCTGAGAGCAGTAGTCAGAGGGGTACTTCAGCCATGGTCTGCTGGAGTCGTCCTCCTACTTTATACCATCTGCCAGTGAGGGCCACCCTTGTGGTCATAGATGTTTATATGTTCAGTTGATGTTGTATTCCTTTTGTTATTTAATGCAGCTATGGATCTGGGTTCCTGTGTGTGTATGTGTGTTGGCTGTGTCCATTTAAGTATGGTGTGGACATCAGCGTGTTAGCACAGGGATCCAGTCAGCAAGGCTGTGGCAGGTAGGTGGAACTAGTGCAGTTCACCTGCCATATCCATAGGTCTGTTTTTGTACCCCTTTTCCTTGCAGCTTGGCCAGTGAGACTCCTGTTCCTCTGTGCCTAGGAGGAACAGGTCGTCTTACCCTGCTCCTAGTTCAGGGCCACCCTGAGGGCTAGCAGGGACTATTAGGTTCCGGTGTATGAGCCCACCATCAGGGTTGGCTCATATGGTTAGGAGTCAGGGTCAGGTTAGGGGCACGATAGGAGGTGACCTGCTCCCTAATTCTGTCGTCCTGGCCGAGCAGCCAATAACATCTTCAGGCATCCCACGGCTGAGGGTTTTCCCCATCCTCAGCCGTGACATCGGCTGGACGAGATGGGGCCATTTCTAAATAGGTTTCCCAATGTGGAAGCGGCGCATTTGTTAATGGATGGGTTTCAGTCCAATTTTCGGATCCCCTTTGTTCCGGGGGGGGGGGGGGGGGGGGCGTTTTTTGGTTAAAAATAATTTGCGTTTGGCGTTTGAGCACAGGGAGGTAATAACAGAAAAGCTGTTTCGGGAGGTGCAGCTGGGGCGGATGGCGGGACCATTTTCTGAACCTCTGGTGTTGGATTTGCGGTTATCCCCGATGGGGGTGGTCGATGATGGGATAGATCCTGAACTTTGTTCTGTGGTTTATACGTCATTTGACGCGGCTGTTGGGTGGGTTAACAAATTTGGAAAAGGGGCATTATTGGCAAAAACAGATATAGAGGCGGCTTTTTAGTTACTACCAGTACACCCTGACAGCATGCACCTGCTGGGTTGTTTTTGGGAGGGACATTTTTTTGTGGATAGATGCCTCCCTATGGGGTGCTCGCTGTCTTGCGCATATTTTGAATCTTTCAGCTCCTTTTTAGAATGGGCAGTGGCCGATGTGGCAGGCTGAACTTTGGTCATCCATTATTTAGATGACTTCAACTTCTTGTGCATAGGTCCACCAGACTCGGCAGTGTGCTCCATATTGCTGCATACGCTGGAGGTGCTGTTCGCACGTTTTGGAGTCCCGCTGACACCAGAAAAAACTGTGGGCAGAAAAAACTGTGGGCCCAGCCGCCAAACTCTGGGGGTTATTATTGATACCGAAAGGATGGAGTGTCGGTTGCCATCAGATAAATTGAAGAATTTTAAGATTGCGGTGCAGCGGGCGCAACATGTGAGTAAGATACAATTACGGGATTTGCAGTCGCTGTTAGGCAAGCTGAATTTTACTTGTCGCATAATGCCGGTGGGCAGAGATTTTTTGCGGCGTTTGTCAATGGCGACTTCAAAAGTGCTGGTGCCGCATACCCTTAATTCTTTTGGGTAGGGAATTGAGGGCAGATTTAGAAGTTTGGGGTTCCTTTTTGGCATCTTACAACGGGCGGTCATTAATTTTGGGCAAGGCGGTGGATTGTTTTGATTTCGAATTGTTCTCAGATGCAGCAGGTGGGATGGGTTTTGGGGTTTATTATGGGGAGCAATGGTGAGTGGAAAAATGGCCAGTGGAGTGGTTCTCAAGGGGTTGGGTACGCAATCTAGCATTGCTTGAGCTTTTTCCAATCCTGGTGTCGATTTTCTTGTGGGGGAGAGATTTCACAATAGGAAAGTGCATTTCCACTGCGATAATCTGAGGGTAGTGCAGTCAATTAATTAATTGTCTGCGGCGTCTCCACAGGTCATACGGTTGTTGCAGAGTTTGGCCCTGGAGTGTTTGGCGTTGAATGCTTGGGTGGTGGCAGTTCATGTTCTAGGGGTTCAGAATTGCATAGCTAATGCACTTTGTCATTTCCAGTGGGAACACTTTCAGATGCGGGCGCCGGAAGCATAGGAATACCCCTTGGCCTGTCCAACCTTTTTCTGGGAGCTGCTGGAGGAGCAGTGGTAGCTGGGTTGATCAGATCGTCGTTGGCCCCTGTAACGGAACGCCTGGCACCCCGACCGGGTACCTCCGTCGATAGATGCTCCTAGTGCTTTCCGAGGACTCCAAGCACTCCACCTGACACCGTACGCACTGCAGACCCCACGAACCGCCGCAGCTTGGTTAGGGTCTCACCGTCCTCCACCCACGCTGGACCCAAGACCGGGCTTCAGCTTCCAGTGGAGGAACCTCTCCTACATCCAGAGAGCAGGAACCTTGAACAAGCTCTTACAAAAGCTTATACTCAGGGGAGTATTGTGATATAGCAATCCCCAAGAGTGTAGTTGTCGCATTCCCCAAACATGAGCCAAAACTTCATGAAGGTATAAAAGCAGCCTCTTTATTTTAACACACAAGCATTTTATACACATCTTCCAACAAGGTTAACACCCACAGGGTTTTATAAAAACAGCCAATAACCACGTACAATACACTCAGACACTCCCACACAAAATCCTCCCCCCTGCCCGTGATATAATTACCTCACACTGGGTTGATGCAATCATCACAGGCAGGCGAATACACAAAATCCTCTGTCCTGGAGACAACCGAGAAGTAATTCAATTATCTCTCAGGACAAAGGACATCGCCAATACACACAGAGAGACAATGGAACAGACCTCCCTACTCAACGTATACAATGTCCCACCCTTTTCAATACACTTAGACATTTAACATCCCAAAATGGCACGAATTAGACCAGGGGTTCAAGTTAGTCCAAGTCCTTTGTGAACAAATGAGGCCTGGCTGATGAGAGGGCCCATAATCCTGTGGCAAGAGGCTGGTAAACAGGCCCCTCCAAAACCCAGTGGCGAGGTTGGTTTCGCCACACATCTCCCCCTCCCAGGGAAGACTAACCAGGTACCTGACCTCATGGTCAGTACCTGAGTTAGTCTGGCAGTCCAACCACAACCCCATACTGGACCTGTTGAATTTTGGGGCCTGGCTCTGTTCTGTATGTCCCCAGCTGTTGAGTGGGCATGTGCGACTCCTTGCTTCCTTGTGGTTCTCTAGCTTGGAGCTGTAGGTACTTGGTGGGCAGAGACCGACTGTGCTCTGCCCAGATGCCAGCTCTTCTCCTGGGGTAGCCTGTGGGAAGTACGGCTCTGGCGAAGAGGATAGGGGAGGGCAGAGGCCAACTGCGCTCTGCCCAGATGCCAGCTCTTCTGCTGGGGTAGGCTGTGGGAAGTCCGGCTCTGGAGAAGAGGATAGGGGAGGGCAGAGGCCAGCGGTGCTCTGCCCTGATGCCAGCGCTTCAGCTGGGGTGCATGGTGCCAACTCCTGTTGGGTAGTAAATGAACGGTTAGGGCAGAGACCAGCAGCGCTCTGCTCTGATGCCAGCTCTTCTGCTGGAAAGGGGTCAGTGGGGTTTAAAGCCTTACCCACTACCCTCAGTATTGGGCTGGGAGAGAGCTGTGGAGGGGGGCTATCACTTACCCCCTCCTCTGGATACCCCATCTGCCGCTGGGGAGAGAGACCAACTGTCTCCTCTCCCTATAGAGTATTCTGCCGCTGGGTAGTGAGACCGGCTGTCTCCACTACCAGTGATTCTGGTTGTTGCAGAGATAAGGGACCAACAATCTCCTCTCCCTGTACTCCCAGTGGCAGTTGGGGATCTGGGCCGCCTGCCCAGCCACCCTGTTGGGACGGTGGAGTGACTACGGTCCCATCTCCACCTGCCGACTGGGGTTCCTCCCAGTACCAGTCTATGAAGTCCCCTACCTCCACAGTTGGTGAGGAAGTAGGGGATACCTCAGCTGTGACTTGCCAGGGGTAGGGCTGCAGGTCTGGGCCTGGTATCCAACTGTCTTGTATCTTGCGCTGGGCTTGAATGGAGCGAAACAACTGTTGATAATCTTGATCCAGCTCCCACTCCCTTTGGACCAGAAAGGTCAGATCTGCCCTCACCCCACTAGTTGTAGGCCAATTGTGCAAGTCCCACCTGTAGTCAGTAATGTCCCAAAATCTCCTGGAGACAACCGAGAAGTAATTCAATTATCTCTCAGGACAAAGGACATCGCCAATACACACAGAGAGACAATGGAACAGACCTCCCTACTTAACGTATACAATGTCCCACCCTTTTCAATACACATAGTCATTTAACATCCCAAAATGGCACAAATTAGACCAGGGGTTCAGGTTAGTCCAAGTCCTTTGTGAACAAATGAGGCCTGGCTGATGAGAGGGCCCATAATCCTGGGGCAAGAGGCTAGTAAACAGGCCCCTCCAAAACCAAGTGGCGAGGTTGGTTTCGCCACAGCCCCAAAAACGTGGGATTCGTATGCTAAGGCTTGGAAGGATTAGAAGTGTTGGTGTCACACGATCAGGGTTGATGTTGAGGGTGTTGGGGTTGATTTGGAAGCCCCTATGTTACTGTTTATCAGGCACGGTAGGGACGAGGGTTGGTTGTTGACCAAATTAAATAAGGTAATAGCAGGTTTAGTTTTTAGTTTTCCTTTACGGGGATTGACGGACGTTACAAAAAGTTTTTGGGTGAGTCAGGCGTTGAAGGGTTGGAGGCACAAAAGGGGAGCAGAAGATGGCAGGCGTCCAGTGTCCTTTGCTTTACTGTTGGACGTGGGCATACAGGTTGGGGCAGTGTGCCGGTCGGTGCTTTAGGTTTATTTGTTTAAGCTTGCGTTTTCATTAGGCTTTTTGGGGCATTGCGCTTAGGGGAATTAGTTAGCAGCAGTGTGCGTGGAGTGGGTGGTTTACAGCAAGAGGATGTTGAACTATACCCGGATAGGGTGGAGTTTAGAAAATCGAAGATGGATGTAAAGGGGAGGGGGTATAAGGTAGTGCTATACACGGTTCCTGGATGTGAGATGTACCCTGTGCGTTGCTAAAGTGATTTTAGGGCAGTGAGGGAGGGGAGTTCCTCTCCTCTTTTGATTCATAAGGGCGGTTATTCGCTGTCCCTCTTCCAGTTTCTGGCGGTGTTTCGTCAGTGTCTTGCCAGCCTGGGTTTGGACCAGGCTGGTTATACGGGGCACTCCTTCTGCATAGGTGCAGCCACTGAGGCCGCCAAGCATGGGGTGGGCGATGAGGTGGTCAAGAGGATCGGTCGGTGGGAGTCTCTTCGGTTCCAGTCTTATGTACGCACGGCTCACCTTTAAGGAGTATGTAAGTTTGTTTGCTTGTTGTCGTTTAATGTTCTTCCACAAAAAAAACACAAAGAAACTGTCGGGTTAATGGGGATGGTTCTCTGTTTTTTCTTCTTCTCGTTACAGATCAGCGTCCGGCGTAATTTTGGATATTGAGCCTTTGTATTTTGGGGAGCTTTGAGAGCGGCAGTGAGGCAGGAGGGGCGCCAGCTTAGTTTCGCAAGACGGGTAGCAATGACCCGCTGGTTAGGAAAGAGAGGCATGCTGTGGAGTAGTGTGTTACCGGAGATACACAGGTTTGTGCGTTTAGACATAGCCTCCGATTGTCACGCTGGTTAGGATACAAGATACAATAGAAACACAGAAAACCATGAAACAAGTGTCTAGGCCAGAAGCTGTGGATAAAGGTCACCTCCTAGCAAATCCCTACCAACTCTCCCTGGACTTCTGTGCCCACGTTCAGACCCTGAAGATGGGAATAAACATAACCCCGTGCCTAAGACTGAAGAAACCCTAAGATTCCTAAGTGGAAAAGGGGAAAAGAGACAGCCTGCTTCCTCAAGCAAGGAGGGAGCAGGTGTCTCCCTAACAGCCTAGAAAGAACACAAGAGAGAAACAAAACCAACTTATCTGTAGCTGAGCAGAAACAGCAATTCCTTCCACAGAGCAAGATAGAAGCTATAGCCCGCACAGGACACTGGGAAAGGGAGTAATTTAAACTCATGCAAACGACCCCACCCAGTGCACCTGGAAGGAGGCGGATACAGCTCAAATCCAAACCCAAAACAAAACAAACTACACATGTGCTGCTAGCCTGGCAGACCTCCGCACATAACCTGAGCAGGGCATGACACTGCTGTGTTGGTCCTTCATGTGGGGGCAAACTTTTTGGGGGCCCGACCATTTCAAGAGCTAATTAGGGACGTAAAATTTGACTTGCTGAGGATCTGGGCCTTATTCCTGGAAATGGTTACGGTTTGGTCTGATATGGTTCACAGGCATGTGTGGAGAGGTGCTCGGTCAGAGGACCGGGTGAACAAAGCCAGAATAAAGGTGAAACGGGCAGTGGGGAGGTTCATGGCTAGAAATGGGGCTGTGGCAGTGAGACATGCTGAGTTGGAACAGGGGATTGGCACTTTCTGGCGGAGTGATGGCATTCATCTTAACGCGGCCTGAATCGATATATGGTGCTTAGGCCTGCAAGGGGGCATAGAAACGGCATTGGGGGTGTGGAGGGACACGCAGGCATGAGATTTTAAGCCTGTGCATTCTTGGCGGCGGGAAGTCCTCTGAGTTGGTGGAATATCAGGTTCTGGAGGATGGGAGTGCTCTATAGTTGGGGCTGGACTCCCATGGTAGTATTTTCGTGGCAGGTTTTGGTCCATCAGTGGTGCCTCCGAGCTGGCGCTCATCGACTGGTGGCAGGATGGAGTAGCCCGTGGAGGAGGAAATGAACAAATAGGGTGGGGTTTTGGGGGTGCAAGCAACGAGTACGATCAACACTACCTTCGTCAAGTGAGGTCGGACTAGAGGGCGCAGCCTTAGGGTAGGCCAGCATGACGAGGATGGCGGCGGCGAGTTAGGATAAGGAATGTTTGAAGGTTTTAAAAGTAGGGGCGGGAGAAAAGAGTGGAGTTTTTAAATAGGTTGGGAGGAGGGAAGAAGGGGCCATTTTAGATTTCTAAATCAACACGGTAGAGGTACAGTGCAGAGTAGTCAACCCCCTCCCACCCACCCCCTTTTATTGTTATAGTGGGTACTGGGTAATGATGCTATATTATTCGGACAAGTTGTTTTTTGTTTCAGGATCACAGCTTGTGGAGAGATAAGGTTCTCGTCATGGCAGTCGAGGCGGCGGGAGGTCCTCAGAGTTGGTGGAATATCAGGTTCTGGAGGATGGGAGGGCTCCATAGTTGGGGCTGAATTCCCATGGTAGTATTTTCTGGTCAGGTTTTGGTCCATCAGTGGTGCCTCTGAGCTGGCGCTCATCGACTGGGGGCAAGATGGAGTACCCCGTGGAAGAGGAATTGATTGAAACAGTTGGGGATTTGAGGACCTCCCTTGTCGTTATTTTATATGTACACATATGTTGGGTATCATATGCGGTTGCATATGGGTTAGTTGTTAAAAATGTGCTATTTAAAATGCAAAGTGTTATATATTTTATAATAAACGGCTGCTGTGGCAGATTCAAAATCCAACCTGGTGTCATGTGTAGTTATTGGGTCAATGGGGTGGGGTTTTGGGGTGGGTGGTGCAAGCAATGCACACGAATGACGCTACCGTCGTCATGTGCAACACTCCCTGTCAGTATAGAGTCCTAAATATCAGAAATAAGGGTCTGGCTATGACATTACTTAATTATCTTGAGATACAGGGGTGTATGCCATCCGGTCCTGGCGATTTGTCTATTTTAATCTTTTTAAGATGCCGCTGTACTTCTTCCTGGGTCAGACAGGGCACTTTTAATGGGGAATTTACTTTTACATTCTGCATTTCATCTGACAGTTTATTTTCTTCAGTGAATACAGTGGAGAAAAAAAATATTTAATAGCTTTGCATTCTCCTCATCGCTCTCTGCAGCTCTCTCTTAATCACTCTGTAAAGGGCCGATACCTTAACCCCTTCACGTCTGCAATCTGTATATATACGTGATAGCTGCACATACCCCGTGCAGCTACCACGTATATAAACGTTCTGGCAGCTCTTTAATCCAAGCGCTGCAAAGCGCTTGGATTAAAGCTTCTGCCCCTGCCCTGTATGCTGTCACGGACAGCATACAGTGCAGTAATGCCGGCAAGGGACCAATCAGAGTGGCCCCTTGCCGGCAATCGATCCGATTGGTTAGTCTGTGCAGACTAACCAATCGGATCGCGGCAGTGTTAAATGCCGGTTTCAGGCTCTGATCTGCGCTCTGCAGATCAGAGTCTGAAAGCAGATAGTGTACCTCATGCTCCCCGATTTGTGCCCCTCCAAGCACTTAGTGCAGATCTGTGCCCCCTCATCTGTGCCCCTCATCTGTGCCCCGCTGATCTGTGCCCATGCACTTATGCGGTCCGCCGCCTCCCCGCCCCCTGCATTAATTTTCAAGCCGCCCCTCCTGCCCGCCTCCCTCGATATTATGGGCAGCCTCCCGGAACCCCCCTCTTTCCTGCGCTGCCCCCCCCCCCGATCCCCCTGCTGTGTGCGATGGCGGCGGCTCAATTACTGAGCCGCCGCCATCAGCAGAGAGTGTCAGCTCTATGCTGACACTCTCCTGTAACCCCTATAGATGCGGCATCCATGGGGTTAACAGAGGGAGGGAGCTCCCTCTCTCCACCATCGGGGCTGCAGCGCTGTGATTGCAGCACCCGATGGTTGCCATGGCAACCGGACGCTTTGCAAAAGCGTCTGGTTGCCATGGCAAAGGCGTCCAGTGCTGCCACCTACAGGCAATCTGGAAGTACTATACTTTGCAATGCAAGAGCATTGCAAAGTATAGTACAACTATCAGCCCCACTGGATCTTCAAGATCCAAGAGGGAACTGATAAAAAAAAAAGTGAAAATAATAAAAGTAAAAATAAATAAATAAATAAAAATGTAAATTAGAAAAAAGAAATTGCCTTTTCCTATAAAAAAATGAAAAAATAAAATAAAATACACATATTAGGTGTCGCCGCGTCCGTAACGACCATATCTATAAATATATCACATGATAGACCCCGTCCGATAAACACCATAAAATTAAAATTAAAAAAACTGTGCCAAAAAAGCTATATTTGTCACCTTACATCACAAAAAGTGCAACAGCAAGCGATCAAAAAGGCGTATGGCCCCCAAAATAGTACCAATCAAACCGTCACCTCGTCCCGCAAAAAATGATACCCTATTTAAGACAATCGCCCAAAAAATAAAAAAGCTATGGCTCTCAGACTATAGAGACACTAAAACATCATTTTTTGGGTTTCAAAAATGCTATTATCGTGTAAAACTTAAATAAATAAGAAAAAGTATACATATTAGGTATTGCCACGTCCGTAACGATCTTCTCTATAAAACTATCACATGACCTAACTCCTCAGATGAACGCTGTAAAAATAAATAAATGAAAACTGTTCCAAAACTGCCAATTTTTGGGTCACCTTGCCACATAAAGTGTAATAATGAATGATCAAAAAATCCTATGTACCCAAAAATGGTACCAATAAAAACCTCAACACTTTCTGCAAAAAACGAGCCCCTGCACAAGACGATCGGCACAAAAATAAAAAACATATGGCGTTCAGAAAACCAATCCAGCACAATTTACCTTCCAAAAACCATATGGCATTCCTTTCCTTCTGCGCCTGCCGTGTGCCCGTACAGCAGTTTACGACCACATGTGGGGTGTTTATGTAAACCGCGGAATCAGGGTAATAAATTATGAGTTTTGTTTGGCTGTTAACTCTCAATGTGTTAAAGAAAAAAAATATATAAAATGGAAAATCTGCCAAAAATGTGAAATTTTGAAATTTCATCTCCATTTTCCTTTAATTCTTGTGGAACGCCTAAAGGGTTAACAAAGTTTTTAAAATCAGTTTTGAGTAACTTTAGGGGTGTAGTTTCTACAATGGGGTCATTTATGGGGGTTTCCACTATGTAAGCCCCACAAAGTGACTTCAGACCTGAACTGGTCCTTTAAAAAGTGGGTTTTGGAAATTTTCATAAAAATAATAAGAATTGCTTCTAAACTTCTAAGCCTTCTAACGTCCTAAAAAAATAAAATGACATTTCCAAAATGATGCCAACATAAAATAGACATATGGGGAATGTTAATTAATAAATATTTTATTAGGTATCACTTTCTGTTTTAGAAGCAGAGAAATTGAAATTTGGAAAATTGTGAATTTTTCCACATTTTTGGTAAATTTGGGATTTTTTCCTAAATAAAGGTGAAATTTATTGACTCAAATATATGACTATCATGAAGTACAATGTGTCACGAGAAAACAATCTCAGAATGGCATGGATAAGTAAAAGTGTTCCAAAGCTATTACCACATAAAGTGCCGCATGTCAGATTTGAAAATTTTGACCTGGACATTGGGGCATCAATGACCCTTGGTCATGAAAGGGTTAAGATTTATACTTTTTAACATTTATATAATTGAAGAGCATTTTAGGGTTAGTTTTGCTCTCTTTGGCAATTAATCTCTCAGTCTCTAGTTTGGCTGTTTATATTAGTTTTTTTACATATTCTATTTTTTTCCTTATAGTTTTTCAGTGCTTCCTCACTACCCTCCTGTTTTAGTGATTTAAATGCTTTCTTTTTGCCATTTATTGCCTTCTTTACAGTTCTATTTATCCACATTGCTTTCTTCTTGCTCCTTGACCTTTTATTCCCATAAGGTATGCACCTCTCACAATTATATTTTAGGATGCTTTTAAAAATATCCCATCTTGTGGCTGTATTTTTATTTTTGAGGACTTTGTCTCAGTTACTTAGGCCTATGGACTCTCTTAGTTGGCTAAATTTAGCTTTTTTGAAGTTTGGTATTTTTGTTCCACCCTGAAGAAACACTCTTTTGAATGATAATTTGAAGGTTATTACTTTACGGTCACTATTTCCCAGGTGTCCCCCTACCTGCACATCTATTGTTCTGTCAGGTCTATTGGTTAACAGTGATGGCCAGTTCACCGTGTTCGCCTGCAAACACATGTGGGCTGCCATCTTAACTCACAAGTCCGGCGAGGCACAGGTAAGCCCTTACCTGTGCCTGCGCCGCAAGCCGGTCTGAAACAAATGCAATCACCGGGAGCAGGCAGTTCCTTCATCGGGCTGTTCTCGGAACTGCCTGCTCCCGGTGACCGCATTTGTTTCAGACCGGCTTGCGGTGCAGGCACAGGTAAGGGCTTACCTGTGCCTCGCCGGACTTGTGAGTTAAGATGGCAGCCCGCATGTGTTCGCGGGCGAACATGGCGAACTGGCCATCACTGTTGGTTAATACTAAGTCTAGTATGGCCGTCCATCTAGTCGGGTCCTGAACCAGCTAGGAAAGGTAATTGTCTTTGGTTATTGCCAAGAACCTGTTTCCTTTATGAGATGTACAGGTTTCAGTTTCCCAGTCTATATCTGGGTAGTTGTAGTCCCCCATAATAAAGACCTCATTATGATTTGACTTGTCTATCTCATTTAGTAGTAGAATTTCTGTGGACTCTGGTATATTAGGTGGTTTATAATAACCTCTGATTAGTATTTTATTATTGTTTTTGCCTCCATGTATTTCTACCCACAGTGAATCCACATGTTCATGTCCCTCACTTATATATTTTCGGAGTGTGGGATTTAGACAGGACTTTACATAAAGACAGACCCCTCCCCCTCTCCTGCTTTAGCAATCCTTTCTAAACAGACTGTAACCCTGTACATTAACTGCCCAGTCATAACTATCATCCAGCCATGTCTCAGTTATTCCCTCTATGTCATAGTTCTCCTCACACATCACTAATTCCAGTTCCCCAGTTTTATTAGTCAGGCTTCTGGCATTAGTATATATACATTTAAGAGGTTTATTTATATGTTTTACCCTACACCTTTCCTTCTGAACTGTTCTAGTCCCTCCATCCATTCCTCCCCCAGTCCCATTACCTTGCCCCCAGTCTCTATCTGCACGATCTTCCCCTCCTATAACGTAATTACCCTCCCCAAGTCCCTAGTTTAAACACTCTTCCAGCCTTCTAGCCATCTTCTCCCCCATCACAGCTGCTCCTTCCCCATTAAGGTGCAACCCATCCCTACGATAGAGCTTGTAGCCGAGAGAGAGTCGGCCCAGTTCTCCAGGAACCCATTCCCCTCCTTCCTACACCAGTTCTTGAGCCACTTGTTTAACTCCCTAATCTCCCGCTGCCTTTCTTGTAGGGCTCGTGGTACAGGCAGTATTTCAGAAAATACTACCTTTGTGGTCCTTGCCCTAAGCTTTTTACCTAAATCCCTAAAATCTTTTTAAGGACGCTCCACCTACCTCTAACTTTGTCATTGGTTCCGATATAGACCATGACCACTGGATCTTCTCCAGCCCCTCCAAGTAATCTGTCAACCAGATCTGCGCTGTGTCGAATTTGAGCGCCAGGAAGACAACACACAGTTCAACGATCCCGGTCTTTGTGACAGATCGCATCATCTGTACACCTAATAATTGAGTCTCCCACTAACAGCACCTGTCTAGCCTGCCCTGCTCTCCTGGTCCCCTGCTTACTGGAGCTGACATTCCCCTGACTGGCAGCAGTGCTCTCTCTGAATTGACATCCCCCTCATCTGCCAACCTTGCAAACTTGTTGGGGTGTGTCAGATCAGGGCTAGCCTCCCTGTCACTCTTCCCTCTACCACGCTTTCTGTTACCCAGCTAGCTACCTCCCTTTACTCAGCCTCCTCGTTACCACCCTTCCCCACATATTGGCTAATGCAGGTCATATTTTGGGAATATCTCAGGAACGGTCACCTGATGTACCTGTGTGGCAAATTTGGTGAAGATCGCTCCAGTTGTTTGGTTGCACAAAGAACAGACATACAGGCATAAACTCATGTTTATATATATAAGAGACAAAATGAGATGTTTCATCGGGACCTCAGGAGCACTGGAGGAAAGGCATTAAGGCAGATCGGACAAACAACTGCTGGAGCCTCCAAAGTGATTGTCTTGATAACCCACAGAAAATAGTACACAAAAAGTATTTTTATACATAAAATCTGATGTTCGGAGTCAGTTAACGAGTTGAAAGAGTTTGATTTAGGTACAATTCTGCCTAAATCTAAAAGAAATAGTACCTTAACCAAGACCTCTCAGGTCAAGCAAAGCAAATGTTTTTGCTCAGCTATGCTAAAGAGTAATTACTGAGAAAGAGGTGTTTTCCTGGTATGACACACTCAGTATTCCTTTGTTTTTGCAAAGAAGACTAGCTTGCATGTTTTATAGAGAAGCATTGTGTGGGGATGCAACCACAGCAATAGATTAAAAAAAAAATCTTATTTTGAAAAAGCACTGATTGAACAGTTTGAGGCTACCCCCAGAATAAATCCTATTATGAAAAAGAACTGATTGACGCTACCACCAAAAACTTAGTGGAAAAATATTAGGAGAAAATTGATCAGCGAAGCACAAGGAGAAATATATAAATATACATACTAGAGATAAGCAAATACATTCTATTAATTTGGAATTCAGCAAAGACAGTTTGCACCCTCAATTTGGTTCAAACCCTCAAGTTTAATTTGGAATTCATCCTGAGTTTTCCCCCCAAAAAATTATTTTAACTAGAGTTGAGCAAACTTCTTCAAATTTGTTTCAGATCTGATTTGTCAAGCTTTTTGGAAATATTACCAGTAATTCAGACCTGAATCAATTCTGGACTAATCAAATATGTTAACAACACCTTCTAGTCTACTAAGACTCATTTTATTTTAAAAAAAAGGTTCATCAGACAAACATTTGTATGGAAGAAGGAAAAACATAATATTCAACTTAAAGTGAGGCATGTAATCTAATTCTCCATCCAAAACAACAAAACAATTAAAATATTCCGCTCAAGACTACACTTTTGTCAATGAGACATGCAAGCTCCCTCTCCCTCCAGGAAGACAAAAGAACCAGAGAAAACTGCCCTACTTAGCTGACTGGCCTTGGGGCGCACTCTTTCCAGTGTTCTTTATCATTAGTGAGACCAAAATCTATTCATCTAAAATCTATAATAGCAAATATGGTGAGAGAAAAAAGATGGGGAGAGGCGCTCATAGGGTGGTAGGTAACGATAAATCGGTTTAGCGAAATGGATGGAGTATGCTCACCTTTTGGTGTTGTGCGTGTGTAGGCACAACATTCGTAAGGGCAGATACAAAGAGAGAAGGCGGTCGGTGCTGCCAGTACCCGTTCGGTCCCTTTGGATGGAGTTTGCCAAAAACTCCTAAGGACTGTGGAGGAAGTAGTGGAGGGTTTGTGTGCTGGCACAAAGTAGGGTACTTCTTTGGCGCACAAAAAACAAACTCAATTCGGGAGCTTTTGGTGTAATAGCTGTTTATTGTGCAATAGACAACGTGTTTCGGAGTTTGTAAGTGCTTTCTCAAGTCTAAAAAGATACAACGAAAGTGCCAAAGCCAAATGCATCCCCACATAATTAGAGGGGTATGTATGTGCATTATACAATAAAAGGTTACAGGGGTATGTACGTACATTGTACAATAAAAGATATTTATATTTAAAAAAATGATAAAAACTGGTTTACAGAGAAGAGTACAATGCGAATGTCAGTTTAAACTACAATAATTCAATTGGTTAAAAGGAAAGAGAATCAATAGATGTTTCGTATCACATGTTGCATAAAATTTGCGTACTCCAGTGTGTACTAAATGAACAACGTTATTATAATATGGGTAGAAGTATATGGCATGAGGGGAGGTCCCAGTGCTGGACCATGATATATAAAGGAACATCCTGGTGTCCCTAGTATGATGCTTTTATGGTGGCGTGTATTGTGGTAATATGTAGTGAAGTGTATCATAGGTTATTTCCTAGACCGATCTGTATAATG
This sequence comes from Bufo gargarizans, assembly GCF_014858855.1. Lineage (NCBI taxonomy): Eukaryota > Metazoa > Chordata > Amphibia > Anura > Bufonidae > Bufo > Bufo gargarizans. The sequence goes on along the minus strand of NC_058082.1, from coordinate 212,338,639 downwards.
TGGTGTATAGGTGTGCAGAACAGAGGGAAATGGCAGGTTTACCTTGGGGTGTTAGCAGCAAGAGTGATGCACATACATACCCATCTAATTATGTGGGGATACATTTGGCTTCGGCACTTTCGTTGTATCTTTTTAGACTTGAGAAAGGAGTTAAAAACTCCGAAACGAGTTGTCTATTGCACAATAAACAGCTATTACACCATAAGCTCCCGAATTGAGGTTGTTTTTTGTGCGCCAAAGAAATACCCTACTGTGTGCAAGCACACAAACCCTCCACTACTAAAATCTATAATAGGAATGCTCACCAGGATTCACCCAAAGTACACACTGGAGCACTGCCTAAGCTCTACCACAAAGCTAAAAAAACAACAACAATATACTCTATAAAAAATAGCTGGCTCATAGTATCTATTACACATTTAATAAATGCAATAAAAATTACAAGAAGAAATAAATAAAAAACAATAAAATAAAATACAAAATGTCACATATATGTATATGAACAAACAATATTTAATATGGTCACGGTCCCCTTTAAATAAATAAATAAAATACTTTAATATGCGGATCTCACGCACGTAATGTTAGGACAATAATCACGTGATTCTTTCACTTGTTTTTCATATATTTTTATCACTCCTGTTATTTTGGACCGCTATATTATCTATAGCCATTTGTTAAATGAGAGGCAATATTATAGAGATGTTATATAAGTTGCCTTAAATTACTTCTCTTTCTTGCAGAGGGATGTTATTTGGCTTTGATACACTGATTCCCTTAATTGGCTTTAGATATACAATGTATCGTTCATGGACTTAATGGAGATAGTCAGTGTGCCATTCAGTTAATATCTCCATTAAGTCCATGAACGATACATTGTATATCTAAAGCCAATTAAGGGAGTCAGTGTATCAAAGCCAAATAACATCCCTCTGCAAGAAAGAGACATAATTTAAGGTAACTTGTATAACATCTTTATAATATTGCCTCTCATTCAACAAATAAAGTAGCTATAGATAATATAGCGCTACAAAATAATAGGAGTGAAAAATATATGAAAAACAAGTGAAAGAATCACGTGATTATTGTCCTAACATTACGTGCGTGAGCTCCGCATGTAAAGTATTTATTTCTTTTTTTAAAGGGGACCATGACCATATTAAAAATTGACATTTTGTATTTTATTTTTATTTATTTTATTTATTTCTTCTTGTAATTTGTATTGTATTTATTAGATGTGTATTAGATACTGTGAGATAGCAATTTTTTTTATAGAGCAAAAACTATTCATGATGAGCAGGCTCAGACTGGTCCACATGGGAGCAGGTGAATCTCCTGGTGGGCCCCTGATCAAGGTGGCCTCCTAGTTTTCAGCCCTCTACACAAATGGCACATGGCTCTGCCTGCACTACATATAGATAAGCAGTGTACAACATCTCAACCAGCCTGTGTTCATATTAAAAACTGGGTAGATCATTTAACAAAGTACCTAGTTTATTGTTTCAGCTGTATTAGGTGGCTGAGATAACTTCTAGGCACAGAAGCAGGACAGCCAGTATCCTGTTTCCCCAGGGACCTGTCCTCTAAAAGTCACTGCATGGGCCCCCATAATCCTCCTGTAACATCTTGCTACTGCCACTGTGTGAGCAGGTAAAGTTAACTTTACAGTGGGCCCCCAGAATGAATTTTATTGATGTGTCTCAGGCTCAGTCCAACACTGATGATGAGTATTTTATGCCAGATATAAAAAAAAATTATGCAAAAGTAAAAAACTTGTTTTCATTCACACAGTCAGTGCATACATGAAATGTCCATAGAATCCAAAGAAACAAATATAGTATATAGGAAATTACGGCTTGATATTTCAGATGTTTCGGTCCTCATGGACCTTAAAATTTCTGTGCCACTAGGGAATAAAGGAAAAAAGCATAAGTGCCAAGTAAAGACAAAGGGAGCAGGGAAGAAGGTGTGGGGGGGAGGGGCAAAAACAAAACAATGATGCCCATGGGGCAAATCCAAATTGATCATGTGTGTAAAACAATATAATATAAAGCAAAAATAATATATAGAAATGGTGACAGAAGATAGCAGTTGGGATCAACATACGTGACATCATACAAATATGAGCAGGAGAAGGGAACACAAATAGGTCAGGTATAAGTCCTACAGACAGGTTGGTATCCAGTGGGGAGGATGAGGTAAGTGAAATATGGCTTACCAATAGGCTGGGGGAGAAGAGTGCTTCCCAGCGCTACTATGTATGTGCACAGACAGCGACCTCTCACAGAGAAAACATCCATCTTAGTTTTTAGGCAGACAAGGACAGGACCCAAGATGCGGGCAGGACGCAGGTGTCATAGGAACAGACACTGGAATACAGACAAGATGCCAGGTCAGCAGAACAACCTGGTCATGAACATTTCTTCTTACATGCTATCCACTATTGAAATATAGGTTTTACAAAAGGGTCTTTCCTTTTGACCAAACCCCCCCGTGATTCCTTCCAATTACAAGAACTGTCACGGTTCTATAGGACCCTTAGACTAAAGACACATTTCAGACTCAATCCAGAACCAAAGCCATTGCATAGGATATGCCCATTACAGCTGAACTATCTATAAGTAAAGTTGGATAACACACACCAATTAATTTTAACCCTTCCCCAAATTATCACACCACTGAAGCAGTTATTGACTTTATTGATAGGGGCATACAGGACATTCTCTATCAATACAGGGAGTGCAGAATTATTAGGCAAGTTGTATTTTTGAGGATTAATTTTATTATTGAACAACAACCATGTTCTCAATGAATCCAAAAAACTCATTAATATCAAAGCTGAATATTTTTGGAAGTAGTTTTTAGTTTGTTTTTAGTTTTAGCTATTTTAGGGGGATATCTGTGTGTGCAGGTGACTATTACTGTGCATAATTATTAGGCAACTTAACAAAAAACAAATATATACCCATTTCAATTATTTCTTTTTACCAGTGAAACCAATATAACATCTCAACATTCACAAATATACATTTCTGACATTCAAAAACAAAACAAAAACAAATCAGTGACCAATATAGCCACCTTTCTTTGCAAGGACACTCAAAAGCCTGCCATCCATGGATTATGTCAGTGTTTTGATCTGTTCACCATCAACATTGCGTGCAGCAGCAACCACAGCCTCCCAGACACTGTTCAGATAGGTGTACTGTTTTCCCTCCTTGTAAATCTCACATTTGATGATGGACCACAGGTTCTCAATGGGGTTCAGATCAGGTGAACAAGGAGGCCATGTCATTAGATTTTCTTCTTTTATACCCTTTCTTGCCAGCCACGCTGTGGAGTACTTGGACGCGTGTGATGGAGCATTGTCCTGCATGAAAATCATGTTTTTCTTGAAGGATGCAGACTTCTTCCTGTACCACTGCTTGAAGAAGGTGTCTTCCAGAAACTGGCAGTAGGACTGGGAGTTGAGCTTGACTCCATCCTCAACCCGAAAAGGCCCCACAAGCTCATCTTTGATGATACCAGCCCAAACCAGTACTCCACCTCCACCTTGCTGGCGTCTGAGTCGGACTGGAGCTCTCTGCCCTTTACCAATCCAGCCACGGGCCCATCCATCAGGCCCATCAAGACTCACTCTCATTTCATCAGTCCATAAAACCTTAGAAAAATCAGTCTTGAGATATTTCTTGGCCCAGTCTTGACGTTTCAGCTTGTGTGTCTTGTTCAGTGGTGGTCATCTTTCAGCCTTTCTTACCTTGGCCATGTCTCTGAGTATTGCACACCTTGTGCTTTTGGGCACTCCAGTGATGTTGCAGCTCTGAAATATGGCCAAACTGGTGGCAAGTGGCATCTTGGCAGCTGCACGCTTGACTTTTCTCAGTTCATGGGCAGTTATTTTGCGTGTTGGTTTTTCCACACGCTTCTTGCGACCCTGTTGACTATTTTGAATGAAACGCTTGATTGTTCGATGATCACGCTTCAGAAGCTTTGCAATTTTAAGAGTGCTGCATCCCTCTGCAAGATATCTCACTATTTTTGACTTTTCTGAGCCTGTCAAGTCCTTCTTTTGACCCATTTTGCCAAAGGAAAGGAAGTTGCCTAATAATTATGCACACCTGATATAGGGTGTTGATGTCATTAGACCACACCCCTTCTCATTACAGAGATGCACATCACCTAATATGCTTAATTGGTAGTAGGCTTTCGAGCCTATACAGCTTGGAGTAAGACAACATGCATAAAGAGGATGATGTGGTCAAAATACTCATTTGCCTAATAATTCTGCACTCCCTGTATAATCTGGGTTATATCCACATTCACGATAAATTGAAACCTGAGGAGAAACAGGCATTATGAAATCTTAAGGGAAACAAAGACATTACCATCAGACTGGCAGACATGGGTGGTGCTACTATATAGGGTGGCCCATAAAAGGCAGCCCACCTCCAGCGATAGTATGACAAAATGAACAAGCAAGTGGATTTTTTAATTTATTTTTTTAATTACCCACAAGTCACAAAAGATGCAGAAAGTGGTCCCCGTTCATGCCTATGCATCTTTGGGCATTTCGGATTATGTTGGCTGATACTGATACAACAAGATGGGGCAACATGCCGCACCTCATAGAACTCACTGGCCCAGGTTAGGGTACTTTCACACTAGCGTTTTTTTTTCCGTCCTAGGGGCTCTATACCAGAAAAGAACTGATCAGTTTTATTCCCATGCAATGGAAAGCAATCCGTACAGGATGCATCAGGATGTCTTCAGTTCAGTCTTTTTGACTGTTCAGGATGGATATCTCCGGCCAAAAAAACGGAACACTTGCCTGAATGCCTGATTTTCCCATACAAATGTATTAGTGCCAAATCCGGCATTCAAAATACCGCAATGCCGGATCCGTCCTTCCAGTTTGCGCATGCGCAGACCGAAAAAAAGTGAAAAAAATAAATGCTGTATCCATTTTTCCGGATGACACTGGAAAGACGGATCCGGCATTTCAATGCATTTGTAAGACGGATCAGGATCCTGATGCGTCTTACAAATGCCATCAGTTCGCATACGTTTTGACGGATTGGCAGGCAGTTCTGGCGATGGAACTGCCTGCCGGATTCCTCTGCCGCAAGTGTGAAAGTACCCTTAATGAACTGTTTACGAAGGCGCTAACTGTGAGCAAGGGATTATGGCCATCACATTCCCCAGACTTGTCCACATGCGATTTTTATCCGTGGGGGAATTTAAAACAGAAAGTGCACGCTAAAAATCCACATACCCTGGATGAACTCAAGGAAAACATCACAACCACTATCCGCAGCATCACTGTTGGAGAGGTGCAAGCCCAAAGATGCACAGGCATGAACGGGACCACTGTCATCATCTTTTGTCACTTGTTGGTAATTTAAAAAAACAATCCACTTGCTTATTCATCTTGTCATACTACTGTATCTCTGGAGGCTGGCTACTTTTTTGTGGGCCACCCTGTAGCTATGTACAGTAGATGTACAGTATGGACACAAAATATAAACATGAGATACATCACCAACTCAGAGATAACAAGACATACAAGCCCTTGAGCTGTGATCCCACACCAAAAATTAAAACCAGTTTAATTTCCATTCTCATGTAAGGCACCATGGAATGAATGGCACTTTAATAATACATTTTAATCATTTTTGACACATACCTGCAAAATGGCACCTTAGACAAGTAAACCTACTCATACATTAATAACCCCCATGCTATAACCCTTATATTTTATGTACTTCACCAAAATTCCTAAATTCCTCCAAGATCCCCTGCAGAGCTATTGTAGCATCTACAGACAGATTTAGCTTAATTTGTGGAAAAGATTCTCACACTCCTAGTCATGTAAACCAAATCCTTTCTCTTGGACATAATGGACTTCCTCAAAAAATTAAAGGGCATTCAGAATACATCTACCAACATGCTTCTGTTACATTTGATGTTAATAGCCTTTACACTTCCATATGCCATGATAAAGGCCTACAAAAGCCACTAAACAACTACTCAAAAATACCACTTTATCCAATAATTCTGAAAAAATTTTCCTTGACTGCCAACTTTTACCTCCAGCTATGTGGGACTGCGATAGGGTCCAATTTGGCTCTGCCCTGTGCTAATGTATATTATTGCATCATTTGAAAATACATTTGTGTACCTTGACCCTACCTTCCAACAATATGCCCTATGCTGACATATTACAGTGACAATATATTTTGGCTTTAAAACAGCCCTTGACAAATTAATCACATTTTCCAATCTTCTCAATTTCATCACATCTGGACTCAAATTCACTTTTTCATTTGACAGCACACAAATCAGTTTTCTTGATACCCTTATCATTAAAAAAACAGATGGAACCCTATCCACAAATATCTACTCTAAACCCACTGATAAGAATGGCTTACTATTGTACTCAGGTTGCCATCCCAAGGTCACAAAAATTCACTTACCAGATCCCATCTCCAGAGGGTCACTCGCATAGTGTCTGACAAATCCATTCTTGACCACTGTCTACAATTAGAGGTGAGTGAATTTTTTAAAAATTCGATTTGGCCGGTTCGCCGAATTTATTGAAAAAAAATTGGTTCGATTCGAATTTATTTGTTGTTCGGCTCGGCCAAGTACAGCACGGTACTCGGCCAAGTACAGCATGTGCTCGAGCGCCGTGCTACGCAGCCAATAAATGTGCAGGTAGGTATTACCCTCACTGTAATGCCAGTAGCCATGTTGGCTACTGGCATTGCAGTGATTGGCTGGAACGTGTCATTGGGTGTTTTATAGCACCCGATGATGCATGTTCGGCTCATTTGTAGGCAGGGAGAGCTGAGCATAGGAAGGGACAGAGAGTGTAGGGAGTGGATTTGAATATTTCTTTGGTACAAAAACATTTTAGAGACCCAAAAGCACTTATAAGAACTAGTGTGTGTGACAGCAGCAGGGAGCAGGGCTAGGGAGAGCTGTGCATAAAAAGGGATAGACAGTGTAGGGAGTGTAATAGGAAGATGTTTATACCAAAAACTTTTCAGAGACCCAAAAGTCCTTTTAAGGACTATTGTGTGTGACAGCTGCAATATATATTTTAGAGCATCCTCCGCAAAATAGTGTGTAATAGGCCACTGTGGACAGTAAAATTATCCGCGCCACATCTCCTGTTTAAAGTGTGCGCATCCCTAAAATATCAGTGACATCCAGTGCACTTTTTCCATAGTCGGTGTCCACTGCAGACAGTCAAATTATCTGCGCTACATCTTCTGTTTAAAGTGTGCGCATCCCTAAAATAACAGTGACATGTGTCCTGTATACTATTTCCTAATCACAAATACTTTTGTAAATTTTTTTGCGCCTACACTTCCAAATCCTACGCTACTGTATGTGTGACATACTTTCAAGCATATATAACATTTAAAATGAAAAAGGTGAGCAGTAAGGGACAGGGCAGTGGCTGTGATGCTAATGGTGTACGCAGAGGCCGTGGCCCTGGGATAGGAGAAACTGTGCCTGATGCCAGAGCACAAGAAAAACAATCATCCACGATACCTAGCTTCATGTCCCAATTTTCAGGGCAGCGCAGGACACCACTCTTGAAGTCAGACCAATGCGACCAGGTGGTCAGTTGGACTGCAGCAGATAATGCTTCTAGTCGGTTAAGCACCACCCTGTCTTCCACCAAGTCCAGTCTCAGTAGCCAGGAGTCTGGTCAACACAATCCTCACCCTGATCCTCCTTCCTCCCACCATGTAGTCTGGCCAAACAAGTGATACCACACTCGGATATTCAGAGGATCTCTTTTTATCACCATTACTTGATTTGGCCCTCTCGCCAAGCAGGCTTGAAGAGGGACATGAGATATTGTGCCCTGATTCCCAACCGCTTGAGCATCCACAGTCACAAGAACATGACAGTGGAGAATAGCAATTATTGTTTAATGAGGTGGATGATAATGAGACATAGTTGCCAATGAGTCAACTGCAATTACTGTCTCAAGAGGATGATGAAGAGGATGAGACACAGTTGTCAATCATTGAGGTTGTGGTTAGGTCGACAAATCAGGAGGGTGATCAGAGTAAGGAAGTGGAAGAGGAGGTGGTGGATGATGTGGAACACTGACCCAACCTGGGAAGGTGGAAAGCCGAGTGAGGACAGCAGTATAGAGGGGGAGGGATCTGTAGCACCGCAACAGGCTGGAAGAGGCAGTGGGGTGCAAAAAGAGAGAAGGCGGGCCACACCAAACAGGCCCACAACTGTTCCACGGAACACCCCCTTTCGGAAATCTGTTCCGCAGTATGGTGCTTTTTAAGGAAAGTGGGGACGACAAATGAATAGTAGTTTGCACCCTGTGCCAATGCGAAAATGAGCCGGGCTGTGAACACTAGCAACCTCACCACCACCAGCATGATCCGCCACATGGCATCCAAGCACCGTAATAAGTGGGACGAATGCCTGGGTCCACAATCTGTTTCTGCGAGTCACACCACTGCCTCTTCCCTTATGTTACGTTCTGGCCAATCCTCTGTTGAAGACGCAGGCCCAAATGCCTGCTGCTCTGCCCCTGGACCTTCGCAAGCACCATCAGCAACCACATCCACTTCCGTGTCCCAGCGCAGCCTCCAAATGTCATTACCCCAGGCCTTTGAACTCAAGCGAAAATACCCAGCCAACCAAAGGCCAAAGGACTAAATGGGCAGCTTTCCAAATTACTGGCCCTGTAAATGTTGCCATTTAAGCTTGTGGACACTAAGGCATTTCGCAGCCTGATGTCGGAGGCCGTCCCGCCTTACACAGTCCCAAGCCAACACTATTTTTCAAGGTGTACTGTGCCCGCCTTACACAAAAATGTGTCCCGTAACATCACACGTGCCCTGACCAACGCAGTTACTTGGAAGGTCCACTTAACCACAGACACATGGACAAGTGCATTTGGCCAGGGACGCTATATTTCCCTGACCACTTGGTAAATGTTGTGCGCGAGTCGTACCTTGGGATGGCACAGGTGTTACCGACGCTAAGGATTGTGGACCCTACATCAATCAGGGTTTCCACCAGCACCTATGTTAGTGATTCCAACCCCCACTTCTCCTCCTCTGCCTCCTCCTCCACTTCCACCTCCGATTTATCTGCGTGCAGCACCAGTCTGTCATCAGTCGGTAGCTGGAAGCAGTGTAGCACTGCAGTGGGGAAGCGGCAACAGGCCGCGTTGAAGCCGATATGCTTAGGGGACAAACAGCACACCACCGCAGAGCTGTGGCAGGGTATAAGAGACCAGACTGAGCTGTGGCTCTTGCCACTCAGTGTACAACCAGGCATGGTTATGTCTGATAATGGCCATAACTTGGTGGTAGCTTTGGAGCTCGGCAAGCTCAGACACATCCCATGCCTAGCCCATGTGTTCAACCTTGTGGTTCAGCGGTTTCTCAAAACCTACCCAAATTTACCTGAGCTACTGGTTAAGGTGCACCGCGTGTGTGCACATTTCCGCAAGTCATCGACAGCTTCAGCCAGTCTGTCAATGCTGCAGCAGCCCTGTAAATTGCCAGCTCACCTGCAGTTGTGCGAAGTGAGCACGCGCTGGAACTCCACGTTCCACATGTTGGCCAGGCTTTGTGAGCAGCAGAGGGCAGTAGTGGAATACCAACTCCAACATGGTCGTTTCCTTTCCAGTCAGCTTCCGCTATTCACAAGCGAGGAGTGGGCATGGATGCCTGACCTCTGTGAGGTTTTAAGAAATTTTGAGGAATAAACACAGATGTGAGTGGCGATAATGCTACTATCAGCGTAACCATCCCACTTCTGTGTCTACTCAAACGCTCGCTGCTCAAAATTAAGGATGCAGCTTTGCATGTGGAAGAGGTGGAAATGGGGGAAGACATTACACAGGGTGATAGCCAGACTACCCTTAGTTTGTCTTCTCAGCGCGTATTGAACAATGAAGAGTAGGAGGAGAAAGAGACGGTTGCCTCCGCTACAGAGGGTAGTACCCATGGAAGTTTAATTCCATCTGTTCAGCATGGGTGGGCAGAAGAGGAGGAAGAGGATGAGGAGATTGAGAGTGATCCTCCTAATGACGACAGCGAAGTCTTGCCTGTTGGTACTCTGGCACACATGGCTGACTTCATGTTACCCCCGCGTTATGCGCATTTTAGACAACACAGATTACTGGTTGTTCACCTTTCTCGACCCCCGCTACAAAGATAACTTCTCATTTCTCATTCCTTTGGTGGAGAGGATGAGCAAAACGGAGCAATACCAGAAGATAGTTGAAAAATTGCTGGTGGCAGAGTTCCTTGGCCAACCGAGGAGGGGAAACAAGGGAAACACGCAGCAGAGGCAGGGCAACACTCTCCAAAGCCTGGGACAGTTTCATGACACCCCGCCAGCACCTTCACCCTGATGCGCGTCCTAGTGTCACAAGGAAGGAAATATTTTGGTAGATGGTGAAGGAGTACATAGCAGACCGTGTCAGCGTCCTCAATGATCTCTCAGTGACTTACAACTACTGGATGTCCAAGCTGGACATGTGGCACGAACTGGAGCTCTACGCCTTGGAGGTGCTGGCCTGCCCTGCCACCAGCATTTTGTCTGAGTGGGTATTTAGTGCTGCTGGTGGCATTATAACAGATAAGTGTATCCGCCTGTCAACTGAAAATGCTGACAGGTTGACTTATAAAAATGAACAAGGCCTGGATTGACCATGACTTCTCGATAACAGAGGAAAGCTGACATAAAGGCACTTTAAATGTGCTGTTTATAATGTACTGAATACACTGTATTCCCATGCACCCCTTACACCACAAACAAGGGTATATGGTTTAATCTTCCTTTTTTCATCTTCCTTCTTCTCTTCCATCATATCAAAACTTGCTCATTCATTGCATATAATGCCCTCGCATATATGCCCTTTGCATATAATGTTTTACAGGGTTAGCTCAGCTGCAGACCCTCGCATATAATGTTTTACAGGGTCAACTCACCAGCTGGCACTCACATATAAATTTTGAGAGGGTCAGCTCACCAGCAGGCCCTCGCATATAATGTTTTACAGGGTCAGCTCACCAGCAAGTCCTCGCATATAATTTTTTAGAGGGTCAGCTCACCAGCAGGCCTTCACCTACAATCTTTTACAGGGTCAGCTCACCTGAAGGCCCTTGCATATAATGTTTTAGAGGGTCAGCTCACCAGCAGGCCCGCACCTACAATCTTTTACAGGGTCAGCTCACCAGCAGGCCCGCACCTCAAATCTATTAATTGGTCAGCTCACCTGAAGGCCCTCGCATATAATGTTTTAGCGGGTCAGCTCACCTGCAGGCCCTCACCTACAATCCTTTAGAGGGTCAGCTCACCTAATTATACCTAATAGGTAATTTGCACGCATGCTGTCTTGCTTGGATGTGGTAGCAGTAGCTGTTTCTCAGGCTCCCTCTCTAGAATCGAACCATGATTCCCCTATTACCCATGGTCTACAAGGTTTGGGCTGAAAATAACATTGAAAGTTGATAGGGCAGACATCCGAATGGATCATCGCCATCATGGGGATGTGCGATCGACCCCAGGTTATCTAGAGTCACTAAAGCGGCAGCAGGCTCTCGCACATAATGTTTTAGAAGGTCAGATCAGCAGGACCTTGCTCCAAAATTTTTTGAGGGTCACCAGCAGGCCATTAATCATAATTTTTCAAGGCTGTGTATGATGCCCTCTTTTATGTGAAATAAAAGGTGTATTGTACTGCCGGTTCCTTGTAATTTCATTAGCAGCCCTTTCACGTAGTGCATAGGCATTATGAGTGTAGGAGTCCCACTACATGGACAATTGTACCACAATGTGAATCAGGCCCTCCTTTATGTGATATACAGGTTGTATCGGAGTGCCTCTTACTTGTAATTTTTGGCAGCACTTGCACTTTATATACAAGTTAATATACAGGAAAGAATGGTTCCTAACAATTTTTCCTCTAAAATCAATTTTAACTTTTGTTTTGTGCGTATTATTGTCAGTCTGTGAAAGTGGCGTACTACTCGTACAACATCGTTCCCAGCAGCGACCTGGGAGTCCAAGATGCATCCAAACATCCTCCCCATGCTGTTCCAGAAAACCTTTTTGGTGGTGTTTCCATCAATTTCTGACCTTTTTCTAAGAACCAGGCACCCTCCCCTCTTCAGAGCAGGGGGTGCCTGGTTTAATGCTCGGATTCTCCCATTGACTTCCATTCTACTGAGCACTATGGTGCTCGATCAACACTAGTGGAAAATAGCTTTAAAAATGGCTCTTTCCTGGCTACAGAGAGCCTTTATAGTGGTGTAGAACACTGTGCCTTGCAGTAACACACATAGGGAGTTAACTGTAGTAGTGAAATAATACTACGAGTCTGTATGACATGCAGATGACAGGTGTCACTCTTAGAATTATTGCACACTTCACTTATTTCGGCAGTCACAGGGCCAAAACTGACCAAATAACTCAAGTATGAACTCAACCTTACAGGTCAATGTTAGTGCCAAGAAGAAGCGCATTCCTTTCACACACCGCCGTCAGCTGATTCCACATAGATATCTACAGAACCTGTTCTATTAAATGCTTATACCAGTAGAGCCCCCCGACAGAGTGGAGAGGGTGATGTCAGCAGTAAGTTTGTGTTGACGTTACTGATTATTTTTTCCTTCCTCTGATCCGTCAGAACAATAATCCTTAAAAAACGGATCCTATCTGTTGAGCATCCACCTTCACTCGGTCAGCATTTGGTCAGTAATCTATCAGTATTGCTAAAACAAAAACAGGAGTGGATCCAAAACAGAGATGACACGTGAATGGAATATTTGCATGTCTTCTGTGTTTTGTACCCACTCCTGCTTTGGACTACCAAATCACAAGCTAATTCTGATGGGACTATACAGGCCTTACAGCTGCTACACAGACAGTATCCATTGTGCATCTTATTTTTACTTCCTGCTGACAGATCAGAAAAAGGGTCAAATAAATGATGATGTCAGCCAGGCCGAAAGGCAAAATAGTGGCCCAGTCATGAAGTTGGGAGGGTGGGTAGCAGCATGAGGAGGCCACATAGTGGCACAATGACAGTGTGGAGGTTGTGGCAGCAGCAGCATCAGGAGGAGGCCACAGAGTGGCAAGGTAACATAGTGTGAAGGTGGCGGCAGCATGAGGAGACCACAGAGTGGCAAGGTAACATAGTGTGAAGGTGGCATCAGCATCAGGAGACGACAGAGTGGCAAGGTGACATAGTGTGTAGGTGGCAGCAGCATCAAGAGACCACAGAGTGACCCGATGACAGAGTGGGGAGGTGGGTGGCAATACCAGTACCAGCTGAAGATGGTGGGTGAAAGAAGGAGCACTTGGCATCAGGTATGTGGCATCAGACAGGTGGCAGCATCAGAATAGTAGCTGAGGCAGGTAGCCAGAAGAAACCGGTCTCTTTTGTCAAAGTGTTGGTGTGGCACATGGTGATCTAGTCTGATGCATCAGGCACTGGTGTGTGGAAATCCTGGCTGATCCATGCCTGATTCATCCAAGTATGCCACCGCCTGCTGGTTCAGGTTCTAGCTGCTGATGAGTAGTTTCTTCTAAAAGATATTTCATGTGTTTGCTTTTGTACGACTTGAGACAATTTCTATGTGATTTGTGAGTAGACTACATTTGATCAATATATTTTCATTGAAACATCCTTTCTCTCAAAAAGTACATCCAATCTAACAAAACAGATGCCATATTCAGAAACAGCACAGCAAAAATATCCTAAATTGCTCTGCCAATAAAAGCCATGCCTACTAATGTTTTTTATGTTGGTGTGGTAATTTCTGGTGGACCGTGGGTTAAATTAAATATCCAAGGTTAATCTTTGGTTTTATCTCTCAAGACTCCAACTGGAGAAGCAGATTTTTTGTTTTTAAAGCAAATAATTTGGTTTCTATTTTTAACATGAGGGATATTTCCTGGTAGAAGAAGTCACCTGCAAAATATGACTCTTCTGAATAAACCTAGAGACAGAGCTGGAAGAAACAGCGTGTGATAATCCATATTGATCGGGAGATTTATCAAAAGTAGTGTAAAGGCAAACTGGCTTAGTTGCCCATAGCAACCAATCAGATTTTGCCTCTTATTTCCTAAAGGAGCTCTAAGCCACTTTGCCTTCACACCACTTTTGATGTCTACCCTTCATAAGTCCATATGTACATATATTTGTATCCTCAGGGCTGCCTTGTTAACAAGGAGTATTGTTCTCAATATTTCCCCTTGTGTTTTTTAAGGATTATTTTTCATAATACCTGTGTAGAGGGTAAACTGCAATATCAGCAAAATATAGCACCTTCCAGTGATGACTTGAAATTGATGGTTATCTTGTGCACGTTTATAGAAAATCGAAAGCTACATAATGCGTTTCATGTGTTGCTATGTTTTCCCTACAAGGATTCTCTTACTATTAAGTCAATTTCAATTGAGAAACTGGCAACTCAATTTTGGTTGTTGACTGGACTGATTTATTGCATAAAAAAATCAGCATTGTCTTTTTTGACAATATTATGGAAGTATTCAAGACTTTTAGATCATTGTGTTGTCTGTTCACTCTCCTTTATCTATAGGGGAGCCATGGTAAAGACATCTATTTGGGTAAGTTTATTTTACCACTCCTCAATTCTTTTTTTTACTAAAGATACCCTAATTGGAGTAAAGAACTTGCTCTTATCGATTTAATCTAGCAAACCTAGTTTTAGTGAACACAGGTGCCTAAATTAAATTCTAAGACCATACCTTCTTTGTCCTTGCTCTGAGTATCCTAATGCTTGAATTGTAGGAAGAATGTATCATGGACCCGTGAGTGTGGACCTACTGTGCCAAATAACTGGTTTGGCTTTGGGCTAAAACGTAAGCTTGTTATACTGGCACTCACCAGAAGATCTATGCAAAGAAAATGCACAAATCTATGCAAAGAAAATGCACAAAGCACACAAAAATTGTAGGTATAGTCTGAACAGTCACTAACACTGATTATGTGGTTTTTAGCAGAGACACAGGGAAACCACACCACAATCCCAGTCTCTGGGCAGCCGCTAATAGTGGAACTGCAAATAATGGCAACAAAGAGCTTAAGACACTAGAAGAGCTGGTTGCCGTGGTAGTGATGGATGCAGGAACAAGGCAGGCAGGAACCAAGACAGACTGTAGCAACTGTAGCACAGACAAGCAGACAGACTATGAGAATTTAAAGAGGACCTTTCACCGATTATGACACTGTGAACTAAGAATACAGACATGGAGAGCGGCGCCCGGGGATCTCACTGCACTTACTGTTATCCCTGGGCGCCGCTCCGTTCTCCCGCTATGCCCTGCGGTATCTCCGGCCACTAAGTTATAGTAGGCAGAGATTTCAGTCACTAAGTTATAGTAGGTGGAGTCTGCCCTTGTTCTGCTCTAGCGCTGGCCAATCGCAGTGCAGAGCTCACAGCCTGGGAGGTTATTTTCTCCCAGGCTGTGAGCTCTGCAATGCGATTGGCCAGCGCTACAGAAGAACAAGGGCAGACTCCGCCTACCATAACTTTGTGACCGGAGATACCGGAGGGCATAGCAGGAGAACGGAGCGGCGCCCAAGGATAATAGTAAGTGCAGTGAGATCCCCGGGCGCCGCTCTCCATGTCTGTATTCTTAGTTCACAGTGTCATAATCGGTGAAAGGTCCTCTTTAAGCATGAACTTGAACTGAAATCTGAACTGTGAGGTCAGTACACAGGCAGCAT
Source organism: Bufo gargarizans (assembly GCF_014858855.1). NCBI lineage: Eukaryota > Metazoa > Chordata > Amphibia > Anura > Bufonidae > Bufo > Bufo gargarizans. The sequence continues at coordinate 212,322,879 of NC_058082.1, read as the reverse complement.
GGGTACACATCAGGAATAAAGATGGGAACACAGACTGGATAATGCAAGAGAATCGCTAAAGCACAAATCTGCACCCTCTGCCTGGTTTGGGTGCCTTATATACTTAAGGACCCTCTGCCATTGGATTTGCAGATGCATGTACAGACCCCTTGAGAAGCCACAAGTGAATGTACATACCCAAAAGGAACTGAGACTGGAGCAATTGAGACAGCAGCTTGCAGAGGACATCAGGCAGCATGATTAGTAGCAGGGCAGCTGCAGGCACAGCCTGCTGACCTAACAGAATATTTATAGTATTTGGCATCAGGCCAGATTTTCAAGGGCCAGCTTCAATGTAACAGCTACATACTCACCCACCAGTGGTGGACAATGACCACATAAAATTATGGGTTAATCCAGGTATATGTGCAGCACTGACATGGATGGATGAGGTTCTGTCGCAGCATTGCAACCAATGCATGTAAGACCAGCCTCAAAGTTCTGTTCACCAGTGAACCGACTGCTGACTGAATACACAAGAAATCCCACCATTCATAAAAACCTAATAAAGAACTACCAGACCGCATAGAATATAAATACACTTTATTAGCGCAGTATAAAAGGTATAATCCATACATGAAAAACAGGTGCAGGGAAAAGGCAGCATCCACAAGAGGAAGACAAAAGGGTGATAATTCTCACATTTCAATAACAATGAGAGTACAAGTACAAAGTGCAACAATATTCAAACATATAACAAAGAATCCATTACACATAACGTGCTTTCTCTGGGATGGCGCCAACCCTGAAGTGCATTTTGGCGAACCTTCGTCTGGGGGTGGCGTCATCACAGAGGGACACATGCTAAATACCCCAGTTGACCAATTGTGATACTTGACAGTTTATTAGTGATGATCCACTCCTGTGTGCAGGAGTGAACAAAGAAAGCAGAACCGCATAATTGTATAGCGCTAATATCACATGATATAAAAAAGGTCAAAGATTTGAGCAGCTCTCACCTGCTGAGGATTCCACTGTGTAGCACGGAACAACTCCTTCACCCGAATCAGGAGAAATACGAAGTATGAAGAAAAAAGAGGGATTTTGTCCAGCTTGTGGTAATCCAAAGGCTTTTATTCAATAATCACGTGAGTATAAAATCCAGGTACAAGAAAGCAGGTCTACATGTTTCAGGCACAATTCAATTTTAGCCCTTACGCATGACTTCTTGTACCTGGATTTTATACTCACGTGATTATTGAATAAAAGCCTTTGGATTACCACAACTACAAGCTGGACAAAATCCCTCTTTTTTCTTCATAATATCACATGATATATCACGTAAGTGTGATCACATGATCACACATTAGAACACCTAATAGCCCTGGCAATTGCACAATACTAAGATCGCACAAGTTCCGGTGGCATCAAATACAGGATTGTGCATGCGCGGGCCCGATGCATTACATAGCGTGGTAGGAATGAATGGAACACTCTATACGTGTCTGGTATCAAAATGCAATTGTTCATGTACTTGAAACGATTATGTATATGTGCTGAATGAATGTGATATAACAAATATGCAACAGAACAAGAAAATACATGGCGATGTGAAAGAGGTGAATGAGCAATAATTACAAAATAGCAGAAGAACATAAATGATTATGTTGCATGATAGATGGATGAAAGATAGTTGTTGAGTGTGAATGAATGTAAGTGCTGAAAAAATATACAAATATAAATACCATATAACTGGTAAATGAAGATAAAGAATATATATATTTTTTTTTTATTAAATATTTCTTTATTGTTATACAAAACACATTAAATATACAGTATCTGACCGTCCAACGGGTCGTACAATAATCATTCAAATTAACTTTTTACCCCTACCACCCCCCCAACCCCCACCCCGCCCAAGTGCATCACTATTTATAATAACAATATAAGGTACTATATATAATAACAATATATGGGTATATTTATTTTTCCTTTCCCCTTCTTCCACCCTCCCCCCTTTTCCCCTTTACAAATATCCCTTTGTTACCATCGTCTCAAAAATATCCATCTATAGATTGGATAAAATCTACAACTTTTTATTTACAGCCGTCAGAAAAAGATGAAAAAAAAGGAAAGGAAAAACATTCCATTCTTATCCTATACATACCCAACTATTTTTACTCTCCAATTTACCATCCCCCCAAAGACGTGGGGGAGGGGGAGACGTGCAAAAAAAAAACAAAAAAAAAAAAAAACCCTATCTATCCAGCCCTAAAGTAACCAGCACTTCCATATTTCATCTGTAATTTTTCCTTTTCTACTATGGCCCTCCATCACCCGTTCTTCTTTAATCATGTCCTCTACTGCTTTTCTCCACTGCCGAACTGTTGGAGGGTCAACCCCTACCCATTTCTTGAGTATTAAGAGTCTAGCTTAAAATAAAACCTTACTAAGGACCATACTTATATCTCTATTTAAACCCAGATGTTCGATTGCCCCCAGAACACACGTCGTCGGATCCTCTGATATTTGAACCTTCAAGATTCGATATATAGTATCTGTTATTTCTGTCCAATATCTAAACAATCTGGGACATCTCCAGAAGCAATGCATTAAGTCAGCTCTCTCTCCCCCACATTTTATACAATCATCCGAGGATCTAACGCCCATTCTTTTTAATATCCATGGGGATCTATGCAACCTATGAACCACAAAAAATTGTGAAATCTTATGTGAACCCCTATTTGAAACTCGAGAATAGTTCTTTAATGCATCGTTCCATTTTTCTTCCGTAAAAAATTCCAGTTCGTTCTCTCATTTTTTCCTAGCTAATATTGTAACCCGTTTCTTTTTTCCCCCCATCAGTATCTTATATCTTTTTGCCGTTATTCCTCTTCTTTCACCCAGATTAGTAAATTTGTGTAATATCTCAGATCTTTCCATCTTATATTTATCCTCTTGCATAACTAACCTCAATGCATTCCTAAGCTGAAAGTATTTGTATATGTCCCTATACGGTATACCAAACTCTCTGACCATTGTATTAAAGTCTTTCAATTTACCCTGTTCAAATATCTGGTTTAAGTATTTCATCCCCTTTTTCTCCCAGTCGATATACATTTTAATCCCCTGCAGTTCCTTAAGGTTAATATTTTTCCATATAGGTGTATATTGCAAAAACCCTTTAATCTCTAGTATTTTTTTAATCTCCACCCATATATATTCCATTAAGTTTAAAACTCTATTTCCTGTATTTTTTCCTCCCAGTGTACCCGATTCCAACACCTCTAAAAAGTTCCATTCTTCTTTCCATCCCAGTCTATTTACTACCTGACTACCCACCAGCCCATCCAAACTACTCTTTATTTGACCATATTGTGTAATTATATAATAGAAAAACCAATTCGGAACTGCGAGTCCACCTTCTCTCACTGGGAGCTGGAGTATCTCTCTCTTTATTCTGGGAATCTTACCTTTCCAAAGAAAATCTCCCATTAACCTATCAAGCAATCTAAAGGTATCCTGCGACAACCTGACTGGGGCATTTTGAAGGACATATAGTATTTTGGGGAGAAAAACCATTTTTATTAAGTTTACCCGACCCTGTATTGAAATTGGTAATTTACGCCAGACATGTATTTTGGCCCTAAGTTCTTTTATTAGGGGAAGTACATTTAATTTCTCATATTCTCCTATGTTTCCGGAGATTTGTATCCCCAAATATTTAAAATTTTCTTGTTTTCCTAACACCTGCACCTTTAGAAACCCCTGTGGTTGTGCATCTCCCAACATCAGCATGTGTGATTTCCCCCAATTAATATTTAAACCAGAAAAACAACCAAACTTATCTATTATATCTATAACTCTATTAAACTGGTCTCCAGTATTGTGCAAAAATAATAAAATATCATCCGCGTACATTAACAATTTTTCCTCCCCACCCTCATAGTGAAAGCCTTTAATTTCCCTATCATTTCTTATTATACATGCCATAGGTTCGATCGCGATAGCGAATAATAGTGGAGAGAGAGGGCATCCCTGCCTAGTGCCCCGATATAGGGCAAGGGGCAGGGACAAGCTCCCATCCACCATCACTCTGGCCCGCGGATCCTTATATATTAACTGTATCCATCTTATAAATCCTTCCCCTATACCGACCCTTTTTAATACTGCCCATAAATATTCCCATTCAATACAGTCGAATGCCTTTTGGGCATCCAATGATAACACGGCTTTCTCCCCCGCTTCTGTTCTATTAGCTTCAATATTTAAATACAACCTTCTTATATTTGAGTATATCGTTCTACCCAGTATAAAACCTGTTTGATCTAAGTTTATTATACCCTTAACCACCCTCGAAAGTCTATCGGCCAAAACTTTTGCCAGAATTTTAACATCGGTATTTAAAAGTGATATTGGCCTATATGATCCCGGGTCTAGTTGTTCTTTGCCCTTTTTTGGAATTAATGTTATAATTGCCTCTTTCATAGAGTCTGGTAGGTACCCAATTTTTTTAGCCTCATCCAATGTTATTTTAAGTTCAGGTACTAACACCTGGGAGAAGGTTTTATAAATTTCAAAAGGGAGCCCGTCACTTCCTGGTGCCTTTTCAGATTTTACCTGCCCCAAGACCTTATTTATTTCTGCAATTGATATTTCTTTTTCTAGAAATACTTTTTGGGCCTGGGATATCTCCCTAAGAGGGATATGTTCTAAATACGAGTCTAATTCTTGTTTTGAGTATTGTACCCTAGACTTGTATACCTCCTGGAAATATTTTATAAACACTTCTTTAACTCCTTCTGGTGTGTTAATTGTCTCACCCCTTTTATCTTTAATCGCCCCTATCCAGGCTTTCTCTCTTTGATTTCTTGCTATATTTGCCAAGATTTTACCAACTTTTTCTCCCTCTGTGGCCAACCGGATCCCTTGAAAAATTAATTCTTTCCTACTTCTCTCCATATGATATACCTTTAGCTTTTCCTGTTCTTCCTCCCATATTTTCTTATTATCGTCAGTGGGATATCTCATACATGTTATAGCTAATTCCTGGATTTTTTTTTCCAAAGCAATCCCCATTTCCCTAGTAGTTTTTTTCCAGTGGTTCACTTTTTTACAAAGCAATCCTCTTAAATATGCTTTAGCCGTATCCCAGACAATTAACCTACTTGCGGAGTAGTTGTTTTCCCTAAAAAAAAAAATTAATTCTTCCATTATACTTTCTTTATCTGGAATCATTGGTAGCCAATGGGGGTTAAGCTTAAACGGTAGTGAGGCCTTCTTTTTATTCAAATCTAGTTCCAATACCACGGCATTATGATCTGATAGAGCCATGGGGAGATACTTTATTTTAATCCTATTATAGGACATCAAATTTTTATTTCCCAAGGCCATATCTATTCTAGACCAGGTTTGGTGTGTTTTGGAGTAGCAGGAATACATATTTTCATCCGGGTTCTGGAGGCGCCAAACATCAATCCAGTTAAATTCGTGGGCTAATTTATAAAAATCTACTTTTTGTGTTCCTCCCCCTCTGCTAGAGGTTCTATCCCTGAGTGGATCCATTACTGCATTATAGTCTCCAATCGCAATCATTATAGCTTCCTGTCTATCCAGCATGAATCCATACAGTTGGTATAAAATCTCTGACTTATACGGTGGAGGAATATAGATGTTTGCAATTACCATTTTAACCCCTTCTATATTACAATATAGAAAGAGGTATCTGCCACATTCATCGGCCTCACACATCAAACATTCAAATTTTATTTTATTATGGATCAAAATTGAGACCCCTCTTGAGTAAGTAGTGTATACAGAATGGTAACTTTCCCCTATCCATCTCTTCTGCAACCATCTTAAAGATTCCTTATCTAAATGTGTCTCTTGTAGACAAATGATAGCTGGCAGAAACCTTTTCATCCACTCAAGGATAGCATACCTCTTCACTCTCTCCCTTAAACCCCTCGTATTCAGCGAAACAATCCTAACCATCTAGCAGAGGGGGAGGAAAAAAGAAAGAAAAAAAAAAACACACGTCTCCCTCTCCCTCAACCCACCCACCCCCTCCCATCTTAAATAGCCCCCCTCCCTGCTATCCAGCAGTCGGGGCGACTCCATAACTTAGCATACTAGCTCCTTCCCTCTCCGCATCCCCCGGCCTCATAGGCCCTCCCCGTCTGCCCAGTCGCTAACCTCCTCCGGAGTCTGAAAAAAAACAGTCCTGCCTTTATATTCCACCCTTAATTTTGCCGGAAAGAGTAGACTATATTTCAAACCTGCTTCCCTTAATCTTTTCTTAACAACAATATACTCTTTCCTATGGGCGTTAGTATGTGCAGAATAGTCTGGAAATAGCCTTATCTTTACACCCTGTATCTGGTACTTTTCAGAGGTTCTTGCATCGTTTAGTATTCTATCACGGTCCCTGCCTAATAGACATTTAACCAATATCTGTCTAGGAGATTCTCCTGGAACCCTCTTTCTAGTAGGGACCCTATGCGCTCTTTCAATAGCAAACAGTGGAGATAGAGCACCCTCCGTACAATTATCCCTTATCCATCTCTCCATATATTCGGTACAGTTGTCACCTTCTACGCGCTCTGGGATCCCTATACATCTTATATTGGATCTCCTTGATCTGTCCTCTTGACTTATTATTTTTTGTTCCATCCTAGTATTCATATCCTTTAACAGAACCACCTCTTTCTCCAATTTCTGTACCGAATGTTCCAAAACGGGAACCTTATCCTCCATCTCATGTAGGCGCTGCCTTATTTTCTCCATCTCGTCCCGTATTACACTAACATCCATTTGCACTGCCCCGATCTGGGTCACTATATTCCCCATTACGTTCTCCATCCTCGAGACAGTGCAAAGTATGTCTTTCATCATCTTTGCATCGGTTTCTGTGAATGCAACTGCTGTTCCCTTCTCCCCCCCTCCCCCCACAACCCCACTGTCCTGCACCAAACCATGCGACCCTGTTTCTATCCCTCTCTCCTTTTGTGGGGACCCAAAACCAGGCGAGTTTGGAGCTAAAAATTTATTTAAGCCCTGCTGTTTGGGCCCGATCTCCAATCCCGTAGCTGATCTCCTATTGCTACCCCCCGTAGGACCTTTCTTGGGTGGCATTTTTGGGGTCTCCTTACCTCCCTCCCCTACTTGCCTCCCGTCGGCCCACCCACAATCGGTCACAGCAAACCAAATTCAGAAAAGAACAAAATATCCACAACTTGTTAATAACACAAAAAAAATAAAAAAATAAAAGAGAGAAAAAATAAATAAAAATAATAATAAAAAAAAAGACACTGTAAAGGGCCCAAACAAAAAAAAAAAAAAAAAAACGTCCAAAGTTAAAGATGCTGTCCTTATTTTCCGTAGAAAACACTCAAAGTCACCTTTGACGATAGGAAAAAAGACAGGACATTTGTCTGTTGAACTTCAACATAGGATACAATAAAATAAGACAGTAGGTAGAAGTAGTAGTCCGTTAATCCAGATTTAATCCAGCAGGGGGTTAGGGGTGGAAGTATTAGAGGCAGGGGCGTACATAGAAATCATTGGGCCCCATAGCAAGAATCTGAATTGGGCCCCCTAACTCCGCCCACTAGCCAACCCTTGGCCCATCCCTGTGCCCCACGTTAAACACGCAGGCCACAGTGGGTACAAGCTTACTTACACACAGCCCCAGAGAATAAAGAGTTAAAGCAGTGACGTCACCTCCTTCTGCAAAACAAGAACGTTTCTGAAAACTGGATTCACAGGAAGGGGGAAGACGACAACATCGCCCCCCTGACGGCCACAAGCAGAACAGCATTTCCCCGGATGATAAAAGTCAGCAGTCAGACGCCCCTGTGAAAAATAGAGGTTGAGGAGACACAGGGTGAGGAACTGCAGGCAGATGGGGGCGCAATAGAACAGCCAGGCTGCAGTGCATTGGCCTGAGCAATACTTATACCAGCTGTACATATATAATTATATACAGGAAATGCCCAGGTTATACCAGCATGCTCCATATCACTATATACAAGAAGATGTATACGGTATTGCATCTTCTTGTATATAGTGATATGGAGCATGCTGGTATAACCTGGGCATTTCCTGTATATAATTATATATGTACAGCTGGTATAAGTTATACATCTTCTGCTATATAATATACCAAAAGATCTGTAACTTATACCATATACGTTACAATATGTACATATATAATTATATACAGCAGATCCCCATGTTATACCTCAATGCTCCATATCACTATATACAAGATGTTATACCGTATACATATTATTGTATATAGTGATATGGGCCATTCTTGTGTAACCTGGGCATCTCCTGTATATGATTATATATGTGCAGCTATTACCATCTGTACATATATATGAGCCTCCCCCCCTGAGTCCTCTAAAAGCCCCCCAAAATGTCCAGGGGATGGGGAAGTACACTGTCCTTTATGAGACCCCCCCCCCTTTCCCCCTTCTTGCTCCCTATGAGTCCTTGATGCATACTACATGATGAACCAACCATATAGTCAGGAGCGGCCTTAAGTCCGGGAAGGGAGGGGGGGTGTCTGCCACTGCACTGACAGTGGCTGATAACTTCAGGCGGGCAGCACATGTGAGCAGCGCGCAGGGACTCCAGAAGATCATGCGCCGCATCGCCTCACTGGACTGTATGTATGGCCAATCAGCAGCAGCCTCTTTGCGCTGATTGGCCAGTGTGAAATGCAGCCCGGAGTCTCGCTTCTTCCGGTCAGTGATTGGCTAGTGGCTCCGACGGGGGGGGGGGCCCCGTTCGGAAGAACACACAAGTGCCGCTAGCGCCGCATATTAACTAAGTGTGCAGACTGTAGAGCAAACAGAGGGGGCGGGGCCTTCGGTGCACTCCGGGCCCCCCTGTGCCACGGGCCCCATAGCAACGGCGTGGTCTGCCTATATTGGCGGTACGCCACTGATTAGAGGGGTTAAATGTTAGTAAAATGATCCATTCCTAGGGGGGGGGGGTTCCTCTTAACATTTGACCAGAGGCTAACCACTACACCCACCACCCCCCAAACAGCCTCCTTTAATCTCAGCAGTCCAGAAAATTCGACACACCGATAGCAGGGAGACAGTATCAGTGACAGACTTTCAGACAAATCAACGGATCCGGATGCTGACAGGATAATATCAAGAGGCACCCCCCAGCATGTCTCATTACCAGACCAGCAACTCAGCGTCTCGGCGTCTCACATGCTGAGGTCCACAGGACAGCGGGGAGCACACACACCTCTTATATAGAAACCTGGGGTCTCCACTTTATCACCCCTGCTCCATACATATAACTTCATGCACTCCGTCTCCTCCAGTTCTTAATGCCTCCTCTTCACTCCTCAATACTGCCGCAGGATCCACTCACCACCCAACGACTCCCAGCGGCCACAGCCAGACAGAGGCCAGAGTCCAGGCATCGACATCAGGGGGGGGGAGGGAGTCTCAAGCAATCCCGGGTGCCATCGGTCCACAAGGCAACTCACGGCAGGTCAGCGACCGATGTTCCAGGCGGCGGTTCGAGCAGCCAGCGTGCCGGAGGAGCGGGGGGCGGAGCCTTAGCGTCACACGTCAGACGCTCTGAATATTAGTGACACACCAAAAACTTGATAAAGAATAATAAAGATACACAAGAAAAATAATTATAAACATAAGTGATGCAAGTGAACTTGATGTTGTAAAACATATTAATAAAAAGTGTGCATATACATGATTGTGTAGTAGTGAATTATAAAATGCAGCATAATTGTAAAACAAAATTAGGCTACTTTCACACTCGTGTTTTGTGTGGATCCGTCATCGACGGATCAGTTCAGATAGTAGTGACCGTCTGCATCCGTTCAGAACGGATCCGTTTGTATTATCTTTAACATAGCCTAGACGGATCCGTCTTGAACACCATTGAAAGTCAATGGAGGACGGATCAGTTTTCTATTGTGCCAGATTGTGTCAGTGAAAACGGATCCGTCCCCATAGACTTACATTGTGTTCCAGGACAGATCCATTTGGCTCAGTTTCATCAGAACGACACCAAAACGCTGCAAGAAGCATTTTGGTGTCTGTCTGTGTGACCAATACTGTACTCCGACTGACGTCGGACATCAAATACGTAGAGCCAGCGAGATATGGTATGGTCACTGGCTACCAAGGCGGGATGTTACGCCCTCCTGGAGGAGCAGGTAGGGTCAGCTTGATACAGTTTACACAGACACCTCCTGTCCACGCGGGCACAGAGAGGCAACAAGCTGAGAGTGCCATTTCACTGCCCCTGTGAAACAGCGCTTTCTCAGCCCGGGTATACTGCCACCAGCTTCTTGTTTGATATAAGCCTGGTCCGCTAACGGGATTATATAGGATGAGAAACGTACCCGCAGTAGCATGTAACTAGGCCGAAACACGGACATGGGGATTGGTGATCGAGATACAAGGCAGCACAAGATTAAATTATGTATTAATTCACCTTAAGGGCTCACTAGAAATAACACTATACACACAGAAAATATATACAGTTGTCTGAGGTTGCAAATACAGATAATAGGGTACAACAGGGTTAATCAGAACAAAAGTCAGTTTACCAGATGGATGAGTCCTTTGGGTGGTGATGAGTGGGAAACAGTGGTGTTAGCTGGTTGCAGGTCCCTCTAAACACATGTCACGATATGACCTCCCTTCAGAGAAAGACACACCCGCTTGCTGGATCAAGCCTTTTAACCTGTAGTTGGCCCCTCCTCTCCCGGCCTCTGGGAGGGGTCCACCCCCCTCTGCTGGGTTGGCAGCGCATGAACCACAAAACCGATTAGGGCTCATGGCTCCAGACCACAATGTCGCAGGGAGGTGGTTCTGGGACCAATGGATCCGCCTGGGTTTCGGCTACCAGTAGAGTCCAAGCATGGTACCATTATTTGGTTTCTGTAGGGAGATATATATATCTCCCCTCCCTGTCATCCCACCACCAAACTATGACCACAGGCCTGTTCATTGTGGCTACATGGACACAAATATGCATCTGGTTTAGGTTTGTGATGGACCGGCGATACATAATTCGTTATGAATCGCCGGTTCCATGATGTCTGATAATGTTCATTGAACTGGGAAATGGGCTAGACCCCCTGCAGAGAGGTTTTTCCTGTTCCATTAGCTGGGTTCTTGGCTAGCTGAATGGAGATGAGAAATTGTAAACAACGGTGGCCTGCTAGAAGTTCTCTGCCATTTGCCTTAGCTTTGAAGCAGCCCCCCCCGTGGAGTTCACTATCTCTGCTATCTGACAGCTGATGTCTGGTGTGGGAACATGGCTGACATGAAATAATAATCCATATTTCTCACAGTCTTCAAAGCGGAATGGAGACTGGACTGATGCAAACTGATGCATTCTGAGCTGATTATTTTCCATTCAGAATCCATTAGAATGCAAACTGATCCGTTTTGGACCGCTTGTGAGAGCCCTGAATGGATCTCACAAATGGAAAGCCAAAAGGTGAGTGTGAAAGTAGACTGACCCATAACACGCCATTATGGATATAACAATCTTACAATTAATAATCAACTTAAATGGTGTGATAAAAAAATCTAATTCATATTAAAATATGACATAATTACTAAATATAAGATGAAATGGGTCCAAACAAAAAAAAAAAAATGCGCTACTGTCAAGAAAAAAAGGACATGTGAACCTAAAGCAGGAGGCATCTCTAAAACCAAAAGTGATATGTAATTAAAGAAAATAAAATCAATAAAAACAAGTCACAATTAAAAACAAGGAGTATGCATAACCAGAAAACACCTATAAGAAAGATGAGAAGCCAGAAAACTCATTCAAGCCATTTGGGCACAGAGTATTCAACCTCCAAATCCACTTACATTCCAATAGAGCGCGTTTCCTAGAAATATCACTGACACTCATATTTTTAGGTATTTAAACGATCGCCCGTACCTTCAAACCCGTCGAATCACAGTGATGATGACATTAAAAATGCCTTGCGATCGGTTTCAATTTGGACTCATCTTTTTCATTTCGTGCCGATGCAATATCGCGAACATGCTCCCTTACTCCAATTTTCTATTCTCTTGTGGTGAGACCCACATATATTGTCGCACAATACACCACTGTTGTGCTGGAACATGTCAGACTGTGAGTAATTTTAAAAATCTTCTCGCCGGTAGGATCTGGAAAGTCTGCAGCCCTCACCATATTGGTGCAGGCTATACACCCTCCACATTGTACAAATCCCCACTTCAGTTTACCAAATCCTGTAAAAATTGGGGGAATCTGTTTGATGTAAAAACTCTTCCCCAAATGGTGTCTCAAACATCTAGATCTTCTTGCCACCAGTGACGGACCCGAAGCGGCGTATTTTGCAACGACCAAATCCGTTAATAAGATCGGCCAAAATTTTTCCAGGCAGGCTCTCATCTCATGCAATCTGGAATGGTAATTCGAAATAAACCTTACTTTGTCATCCTCCGATTTCTCTTTCTGGGAATAAAGAAGGTCAAAGCGAGTACATGACTTTGCCCTTCTATATGCCGCCTAAATGGACCGCTCACTGTATCCCCTGTTGGAGAATCACTGCCTCAATTTTTCTGCATGTTCCTCAAACATGCCATCGGTAGAACATATTCTACGTGCCCGCAAGAAATGTCCAACTGGAATCGATCTGATTATCTGTGGAGGATGAGATGAGGAGGCATGTAAATACTAGTGTTGATCAAGCACCATAGTGCTTGGGTGCTCGGGTCGAACACATCGGGATGCTCAATGGAAGTCAGTGGGAGAACCCGAGCATTAAACCAGGCACCGCCTGTTCTGAAGAGGGGAGGGTGCCTGGTTCATAGGAAAAAGGTCAGAAATTGATGGAAACACCACCGAAATGGTTCGGGAACAGCATGAGAAGGATGTCTAAATGCATCTTGGACTCCCAGGTCACTGCTGGGAATGATGTTGTCCGAGTAGTACACCACTTATACAGACTGACAATAATACGTACAAAACCAAAGATAAAATTGATTTTAGAGAAAAAATTGTTAGGAAACATTCTTTCCTATATACTTACTTGTATATAAAGTGCAAGTGCTACCAAATATTCCAAGGAAGAGGCACTTCTATACAACCTGTCCTTGCTCGGCTTTCCCCCTTCCCCGGTTGGGTCATTGACTTCATCGTTCACCACCTCCTCTTCCACTTCCTCACTCTGCTCATCCTCCTAACTTATTGACCTAACCACAACCTCAGTGATTTACAACTGTGTCTCATCCTCTTCATCAACCTCTTGAGACAGTAATTTCTGTTGAGTTATTGGCAACTGTGTTTCATCATCATCCACCTCATTAAACAGTAATTGCTGTTCCCCACCGCCATCTTTTTGTGATTGTGAATGCTCAAGAGTTTGGGAATCAGGGCACAAGATGTGTCCCTCTTCATGCGTGCTTGGCAAAAGGGCCAAATCAAGGAATGGCGCTGAAAAGAGCTCCTCGGAATATCCGAGTGTGGGATCACTTGTTTGCCAAGACTCTCTATGGTGGGAGGAAGGAGGATCAGGGTCTGTATTAGGTTGAGCAGACTCTTGGCTACTGAGACTGGACTTGGTGAAAGACAGGGTGGTGCTTAAGTGACTGGAAGCATTATCTGATGCATCCAACCAACACACTGGTCTGACTTCAAGAGTGGTGTCCTGCGCCTCCCTGCAAAATGAGACATGAAGCTAGGTATCATGGATGATTGTTTTTCTTGTGCTTTGGCAGCAAACACAGTTTCACCGAGTCCAGGGCCACAACCTCTGCGTGCACATCAGCATCACAGCCACTGCCCTGTCCTTTACTGCTCGCCTTCTTCATATTAAATGTTATATATGATTGGAAGTCTGTCACATGTACAGTAGCGTAGGATTTGGAAGTGTATGCGCAAACAAATTTAAAAACGTATTTTGGATGTGGACAGGGGCGTAGCATGGGGGGGCCGGGGAGGGTCGTTGCCCCGGGTGCCAAATTGCAGGGGGCGCCCGGCAGCAGGCATTTTTTAAAGGAGAGAAGCAGGCATTTCCATTCTGCCTCATAGGCTTCAGGACAGGTCTAGAATGTATTGGCTTCTTAGAGGGAATGATGTCATAAGATCATGTGACCGCTTCCTCCCGCCTCTTACAGACTGAGCCAGATGCAGGAAAAGGGCTGTAAGGAGAGGCAGAGCAGCGTCCAGAGCAGGGAGAGTGCAGGTGCTTACAGTATGCAGTGGTCAGTGGTTTCTGGTGAGGGGTTTGGGGGCTCTATTTCTATGTAGGTTGTAGTGGAGTATATGAGGGGTGTGAGAGCTGCTAGAAGCTTTTATAAAGTCACCCACAGTTACATTGCTCACCATACAGTACATCCACTTACATTAGGTATTTTTTTTTTTGCAGTGTATTCTCACATCTTTATTGCAGAAAGTTAGTGTCTCACTATGTATTTTAAAGGGAGTCTGTCATCAAAGTTTCACCTATGTAACCCTTCCCATAGCTTTCTAGCAGCCTTAGGCCTCTTTCACACGGGCGTCATGTTTTTTGCCCGGATAAGAGGCGGGTGCGTTGCGGGAAAATGTGCGATTTTTCCGCGCGAGTGCAAAACATTGTAATGCGTTTTACACTCGCGTGAGAAAAATCGCGCAAGTTTGGTACCCAAACCCGAACTTCTTCACAGAAGTTCGGGCTTGGGATTGATGTTCTGAAGATTGTATTATTTTCCCTTATAACATGGTTATAAGGGAAAATAATAGCATTCTGAATACAGAATGCATAGTATAATAGTGCTGGAAGGGTTAAAAATAAAATAAAAAGTTAACTCACCTTATCCTCTTGATCGCGTAGTTCCCAGTCGGTCTCTTCTTTAGCTGTGGGCTAAAGGACCTGTGGTGATGTCAGATCACATGCTCCAATCACATGGTCCATCACCATGGTGATGGAGCATGTGATCTGACATCACCACAGGTCCTTTAGCCCACAGCTAAAGAAGAGACCGACCGGGAACTACGCGATCAAGAGGATAAGGTGAGTTAACTTTTTTATTTTTTTTAACCCTTCCAGCACTATTATACTATGCATTCTGTATTCAGAATGCTATTATTTACCCTTATAACCATGTTATAAGGGAAAATAATACAGTGAATAGACTGTCACCTAGAACCCATGCATGAAAATCGCACCGCATCCGCACTTGCTTGTGGATGCTTGCGATTTTCACGCAACCCCATTCATTTCTATGGGGCCTGCGTTACGTGAAAAACGCAGAATATAGAGCATGCTGCGATTTTCACGCAACGCATAAGTGATGCGTGAAAATCACCGCTCATGTGAACAGCCCCATAGAAATTAATGGGTCAGGATTCAGTGCGGGTGCAATGTGTTCAACTCACGCATCGCACCCGCGCGGAATACTCGCCCGTGTGAAAGGGGCCTTACAGTTAATAAAAGCGTTACCTTTATGAGCAATCCTGGACTTATAAAACCGGCAAAAAAGAACTTAGTAACATATGCAAATGAGGGACTCGCTAGTGCCCAGGGGCGGCGTTACCCTCGTAGGTGCCCAGCTAACTCAGCCTTATTGTCGCTTCCCCCCGCCCAGTCTTTCCCTCTGCTCGCCCATCCTTTCCCTCTGACCGCCCATCTACTTACTTCTTGTTTCGCCGAGATCCAATGCCTGCGCACTAAGTCCGTCGGCCGGCGCATGAGCACTGCGATGCCTATTCCTTGTACGGCATCACAGTAATTAATGCGCATGTGTCGGCTAACGGCACGAAGCTGGCGCATGTGCATTAATTACTGTGATGCCGTACAAGGAATGGGCATCGCAGTGCGCATGTGCCGGCCGTCAGACTGAGTGCGCAGGCGCGGGATCTCGGCGAAACAAGAAGTAAGTAGATGGGCGGTCAGAGGGAAAGAATGGGCGGGGGGAAGCGACAATAAGGCTGAGCTAGCTGGGCACCTACGAGGGTAACACCGACCCTGGGCACTTGCGATCCCTCATTTGCATATACTACTAAGTAGTTTTTTGCCGGTTTTATAAGTCCAGGCTTGCTCATAAAGGTATCGTTTTTATTAACTGTAAGGCTGCTAGAAAGCTATGGGAAGGGTTAAAAAGCTGAAATTTGATGACAGTCTCCCTTTAACTCCATAAGGTGGTTTTGCCTCGTCTGTGCGCTCTCCACACTGTGGGTTTTGTCTCCTCTGTGCCCCCTCCACACAGTGGTAAAGATGAGCGAATTTCAGATTTTGAAATTCGTTTATACTTCATTTGGTGGTAGAAGCAGAGTTGCATTATGGATTCCGTTACCACGGACCATAACACAATTCTATGACATAGAATGCATAACGGAATGCCTTTAGAGGCATTCCGTTATTCCTTCCGTCATAATAGAAGTCTATGGGCTGCATAACGGATCCGTCCCGTTTCCGTTATGCAGGGGAATCCATAATGCAACTCTGCTTCTTCCACTAAACGAAGCACAAGCAAATTTTATAACATGAAATTCGCTTATCCCTACACAGTGGTTTTGCCTCCTTTGTACCCCCTCCACACGGATTAGAATATATAATGGCCGCCTCTGTATTATTAGCATATATAAGAGCGCTGTCTGTATTATTATACTATATAATAGCCCCCTCAGTATTATTATAATATATAATAGCCCCCTGTGTATTATAATATATAATAGCCCCCTGTGTATTATTATAATATATAATAGCCCCCTATATATTATTATAATATATAATGGCCCCTCTGTAATATTAGTATATATGAGTTTGCCTCAACTCTGGTCCTCCTATCTGTCTGGCTCTACCACAGTATTGGGGGGCAGCAGGATAACAGTGTTGAGGTAGAGGGAGGGGAGGATGATAGTAAAGTGAGGAATCTAAAATGCTTTCTGTGAAACTCTGTAGAGACGCAGCTGAAAGAAGGTGTGATGGCGGTCTTATCTCTGAATGAAGACGCTGAGGAAAGTCTACATCACAGGAGACGTCACTGGATGCATGAGGTATGTGGTGCTGTATTATGCTGTATATTTTGTAGTGATGTATGTAATGTCCAAACACATATTTGTTTCACGGTAGGGTGGGGGGTGGATTGAGAATTTTGCCCACCCTGCCGCATCCTGGCCCCAGACTTCAGGTCACACTGTGCGTGTTCTGAATTCTGGGGCCTTATTCCCATCTACTATATCATCTGTACTTAGAGAGTTACCACCATGTTATCTGTGGTGTGATATAGGACTGCTACATTATCTGTAAAAGGGGCGTGTCCACAGGTTGGGGGGGGGGCGCGCAATACGTCACACAGGATATATCCCGCATTTAATGTCAATGCTGTCACCAGCGGCTAATGAAAAATTACAGGGAATGTCATAGGTGTTTGGGATGAGGAAACGTTATACAGGAGAGGTACCACTGGTAATGTCACTGTCCGCAGCGTCTACGCAAAAAAGTACACTGTATGTCACAGATAAATTTTTGAAGCGCACACGTTACACTGCAGATGTGGCCCTGGTAATGCCACTGTCAGAGGCGGACACCATCTATTGACAAAGTATACTGCATGTCACAGATACATTTTTGAAGCGCACACGTTACACTGCAGATGTGGCCCTGGTAAGGTCACTGTCATAAGCGGACATCGTCTACAGAAAAAGTACACTGTATGTCACAGATACATTTTTTCAATTTGCAGACTGCACATGGCCAGCGCTATATAGAGAACGTCTAAGCTTGTCTGCGACAAGAATAGGACATGCTCTATCTTTTTTGCGGGGCCACAGAATGGAACAACGGATGCAGACAGCACACGGTGTGCTGTCCGCATCTTTTGTGGCCTGATTGAAATGAATGGGTCAGCCCGTTCAGCAAATTTGCGGAACGGATGCGGATCCATTTATACGGTCGTGTGAATGCACCCTTAAGTTGTGAATCCAAGTAACGTCCAACGGTTAGACTACCACTACTGGATACGATGGGCCTACCTGGGAGTACTTTGACATTCTTGTGAATCTTCGGTAGGAGGTATAATGTAGGTATCGTAGGTTCTTTCACATCCAAAGCATTATATAGGGATTTAGAAATTAATCTCTCATTCCCGGCTTTCTCCAAAATACTCCACAGCATGGATGTCAAACTCATGGCCCTCCAGCTGTTGCAAAACTACAACTCCCATCATTCCCTGATAGCTGCAGTATGCCCAGGCATGATGGGAGTTGTAGTTTTGCAACAGCTGGAGGGCCACGAGTTTGATATCCCTGCTCCACAGACTGGTCTCAAAAGATAACAGGCAAAGTTACCTACAGTAGAAGTCTTATATATATTTTTTTTTAAGTAACTAGCTAGACAGCTTTCATAGCTGTGAGGGCATATGCCTTGCCTCTGATGTGTAGAGGTCATGAGATCGAATCCCAAGACAAACTTTTCTAAAAGTTTTTTTTTTTTTTTTTTTAGTCCGCAGCTACACAAATTACAGCATGCTAGATTTTCTGTGCTTTTTTTTTATTTTTTGGAGGGGGGGGGGGGGGGGGTTTGCAGTGGATCTTGGGTGAGTTCCCACACTTTTTTTCCCAGGACTTGACCCCTGGATATAGGCAACTAAAAGGCAGAACTGGAACAAATACCAGGGGATGACTATAGTAAGGGGGATATTTATAAAATTACATCTACCTATAAGAACAGGAACACTAGAGACGCAAGAAGACGCAAAACGCAAAGACCTAAAGGACGTCGTACAAATCTGACTGATACAGAATCATCAAGAGAACAGAGTGGTGGAAAATATTTTTTAGGAGGAAGAGTGGAAGGAGCACAAGGAGGGGCGGATGAAAACATTGTTACAACGAGCAAAGGAGAAGAGGGCGTGAGAGTAATAAGATCAAGGAAACCACCAATAGGGAACAGATTTCCCACTTCGTGTCAGGAGATAAAATGAACTGTGTACAAAGACAGATAATGGACACAGCATTGGTGGTAAATATATCCTCTCATGGACTCTCACAGGAGGGACTCTTTTTTTTGTCCGGTAACAGATGTGGATTGGTTTCAGGTGGAGGTTGATTTGCATAGTTTATTTAGGCGTATAAAATTTTGATTTTCAGCCCCGCATAAGTCACAAAGTGATTGATATGTTTATCTTCCTTGTAGGATTGGAAATAGGGAAGCTCAGGAGATCTCCTGGACTTGGCCATGATAACAATCTGACTAGGGATGAGAGAGAAGCCTTATCCACTCTAAGGACTAAAAAAGAACTATCAAGAAGGCAGATAAGGGGGGAGCCACTGTAGTGATGGACACTGAAAAGTATAGGTTGGAGATCCTAAGGCAAGTACAGGATATAGAAGTGTACATGCCCCTGAACAAAAACCTGAAATGGGAGATTATGCGGAAAATCATGTTATTGGAAGACAATGCTTATGCCAATGGCCCGCATATGCTATCTTTGGCATACTTGGCCATTCGCTATATGTTATAGGGAGATCGCTCTTTGTATTTACTTGTTGAGATCTCTCTTCTTCATAGATTTTGTGTTCACTGACAGTGGTCACGGCCATTTAAGTGACCGATCTATATACATATATACATGTATATACATGTTTACTTACGGCCCTATTCTTAGGGTATCGATAGTCATTCCCTGTTCACTTATAGAGATATGCACTATGCACTGCCTTTTGCCAGATGAACGCGACGACGGCAAGATGGAAGGTGGAGAGGAGGACAAATGGGAGGAGAGAGGAGAAAGGGAAGGAGAAGAGGCAGGATCTGGAGCACCAGGACTGTGTCTTTGTGGGTTCTGATGCTGTTGCTCCCAGTGGGCTCAGTGATGGAAGGCCAGATGCCTTCTTAAGGCGGTCGTCCCTAGGTGAGTGTTAGGTTTACCGCGACTTATGCGTTGACAGCACAGGCTGCAGATGGCAACACTATTGTAAGCAGGGGACACGTTAAAAAAAGCCCACACTGCAGAACCATATGCCGGCGTCCTGGGAGATCACACCTGCAGAAATTATTTGTTCCAATGGCGTTTGTCACTCTGTGTAACTGAGGTAATACAGCTAAACCGCAAACAAATGCTGCACTACCTAAATGCACTATATAGAAAGCATATTATTGGTATATAACACCCCTGCTTCAATAAATTTTTTTGGGGGGACAACTGGTAAATCACATCAGTAGAAATTATCTGTTCCAAAAGCGTTTGGCACTCTGTGTAGCAGAGGTAACGTAGCAAAACCGCAAACCAATGCTGTACTACCCAAATGCACTATATAGAAAGTATATTATTGGTATATCACACCTCTGCTTCAACCAGTTTTTTTAGGGGGCAGCTGGTATTTCACACCAGTAGAAAGTATTTGTTCCAATGTCGTTTGTCACTATCTATAGCTGAGGTAACACAGCAAAACCGCAAACCAATGCTGCACTACCCAAATGCACTATATAGAAAGTACATAATTGGTATATAACACCTCTGCTTCAATCAGTTTTTTTTGTGGGGCAACTGGTAAATCACACCAGTAGAAATTATTTGTTCCAATGTCGTTTGTCCCTATCTGTAGCTGAGGTAACGCAGCAAAACCGCAAACTAATGCTGCACTACCCAACTGCACTATATAGAAAGTATATAATTGGTATATAACACCCCTGCTTCAATCAGTTTTTTTCGGGGACAACTGGTATATCACACCAGTAGAAATTATTTGTTCCAATGGTGTTTGTAACTCTGTGTAGCTGCGGTTGCCTCTTATAACCCACCCAAAAAACTGTCATATCCCTGTTTTCGAAATGGAGGCTATTGATGCCTTGGTTGATTGCATGCAGTGATTATCGCTGGAGGTTTCTTATCTCCGCAGTTCTGTTGCACAGTGTCAGAATGCTCTGGTGTCTGGAGCCGTTGGAGGAAATTAGGTCTGCTTAGAGCCTAAAGTCGCTCTCCCTGATAGGTTCTCAGGGGGTGGTGATGACTTTATTTGGTTCAGGGATGTCATCTGGTGACGAGAATCAAAGAGTAGGGATCATTATATCTCTGCTCAAAGGGGACGCGCAGTCCTGGGCTTTTTCTCTGCCGACCGGTTCACCATCCCTTCGGTCGGTGGATACATTTTTTAAAGCCTTGGGCTTGATTTATGATGACCCAGACCGGGTCTCTATGGCTGAATCTAAACTGCACAGTTGTTACAGAGAGAACGTACTGCGGAGTCGTATTATGCAGAATTTAGAAGATGGGCAACTGACTCCGGGTGGAATGATCCTGCATTCCAGAGTCAGTTTTGTCAAGAGTTATCTGAGAGGTTGTATGATGCCCTTGCTTTTCATGAGTATCCCTATTCATTGGAGACGGCCATGTCTTTGGCAGTGTGGCTTGATAGACATCTTAGAGAAAGGTATAAGATTCCTCTCGAGCGGGGGGTCCCGTCCATAAGTGGATCTGTCCCACCTAGGCCCCGGTGTAATATGACTTTTGAATCTGGGGCAGGAGAGGAGCCTATGCAGTTGGGCCAGGTTTCCTTTCGCTCAGGTGATAGGGATTTTAGGAAGCTGAATAAGCTATGTTACTTCTGTGGAAAAGAAGGTCATTTTGTTTGTGCATGTCCTTTTGTTAAACCTCAAAGCGGTAATGAAAAACTACAGAGGTACTCACATAAAGACAAAAAAAAGACTTCCATGACTCTTGGTAGTGTGAATGGGGAGTCTGAGCAAGTAAATATGCATTCTCCCTGCAATACCCGTTTCCTCCTGCCTGCCATTGTGGCACTAGACTCAGGAAATTTTGATTTTAAGGTATTTGCTGACAGTGGTGCGGGGGTAAACCTTATTGATTTTCATTTTCTCCAAAATCTTGGTTTTAGAACTAGCACTTTAGATAAAGAGATACCAGTGTTTGCTATTCATTCCTCCCCTATCTCACAAAAGAGTCTTACTCATATCGTTCATGACATTCAGTTAAGGGTGGGTGATTCACATGTTGAGTCCATTTCTTGCTTTGTTATGAAGGGCTTGCCTGCTCTGATGGTTCTGGGTTTACCGTGGTTGATAAAGCATAACCCTACTATTGACTGGCAAACAAGACAAATCAGTAGCTGGAGTGAATTTTGTTTGGACAACTGTCTTTGTGCTTTTATCTCAGGGGTGTCAACTACAGTTCTACCTCAGTTTCTCTCTGATTTTGTGGACGTATTCTGCTCAGGAGCTGCCCCCCAATCGAGAATATCATTGTCTGGTCAATCTCATCCCTGGAGCTAAGCTGACAAAATCTCGACTATACAACCTTTCCCAACCCGAAAGAGAAGCTATGCGTAAGTATACTGCAGAGAGTTTGGCAAAGGGATATATTAGGCCATCTAAGTCCCCTGTGGCCGTGGCTTCTTTTTCGTAAAAAATAAAGACGGATCACTTAGACCCTGTTTAGATTTCCGGGAACTGAATATAATTGTGGTCTGTGATTCGTATCCCCTTCCTTTTGATTTCTGATCTATTTGATCAAATTGTCAGAGCCAAGGTGTTCTCCAAGTTGGATTTAAGAGGAGCTTATAATCTGTTCAGAATTAAGGAAGGAGATGAGTGGAAAACGGCCTTCAATACACCCGAAGGTCATTTTGAGAATCTTGTCATGCCCTTTGGTTTAACTAATGCACCAGCGGTCTTTCAGCGATTTGTCAATGATATTTTCCATCATTTAGTGCGAAGGTTCATTGTTATTTAACTTGATGATATACTAATTTACTCACCCGATTTGGAGACCCATCAGGATCACGTGAGACAGGTGTTGTCGATCCTTCGGGAGAATAAATTGTATGCAAAATTGGAAAAATGTGTATTTGCTGTACAGGAGCTACCGTTTTTAGGATACCTGCTTTCTGACTATGGTTTTCGTATGGACCCCGAAAAGGTCCGGGCGGTACTGGAATGGGAACGGCCTGAGAATCAGAAAGCTCTGATGCGGTTTTTGGGTTTTACCAATTACTAGACATCTATCCCATCATCTATTTATCCTCAGGACTATGACTGTGACGAGGGGACATCCTCTGCGTCTGGAGGAAAGAAGGTTTGTACACAAACATAGAAAAGGATTCTTTATGGTAAGAGTAGTGAGACTATGCAACTCTCTGTCTGAGGAGGTGGTGATGGTGAGTACAATAAAATAATTCAAGAGGTGCCTGGATGTATTTTTGGAGCGTAATAATATTACAGGCTATAGCTACTAGAGAGGAGTCGTTGATCCAGGGAGTTAGTCTGATTGCCTGAATGGAGTCGGGAAGGAATTTTTTATTCCCCTAAAGTGGGTAAAATTGGCTTCTACCTTACAGGTTTTTTTTTTTTTTGCCTTCCTCTGGATCAACTTGCAGGATAACAGGCCGAACTGGATGGACAAATGTTTTTTTTCGGCCTTATGTACTATGTTACTATGTTACAGAAAATTCATCTTGAATTATTCTACCATTGTAAAACCTTTGACAGATACGACTAAAAAAGGCGCCGACTTTTCTGTCTGGTCGGATGAGGCATTAAAGGCCTTTTCTGCTATTAAGAAATTTCAGGGAATTCAACCATTTCAAGTCTTTTTCATCCCCAGTCGAATGTTCAGACACTAACCAAAACCTGGAGACTTATTTGAGGTGTTTTGTTGCTGAGAACCAGGATGACTGGTCCTCGTTCTTGTCTCTAGCCGAATTTGCCTTGAATAACCGTAGACAGGAGTCCACTGATAAGTCGCCATTTTTTGGCGCATATGGTTTTCACCCACAGTTTGGTACTTTTTCTGGGACTGGATCTTCTGGGATGCCAGAAGAGGAAAGATTCTCTTCCGCCTTGTCATCTATCTGGCGGAAGATCCAAGTTAATTTGGAAAAGATGGGTGACAGATATAAACAGATGGCTGACAGGAGACGTATGACTGGTCTGGACCTGTGTGTGGGTGATTTGGTGTGGTTGTCCACTAGAAACATTAATCTGAAGGTACCATCTTGGAAATTTGGTCCAAGATTTATTAGTCCTTGACAATCTCTGCGATTGTCAACCCGATGGCGTTTCGTCTGGATCTTCCGCAGACCTGGAAGATCCATAATGTGTTTCACAGGTCTTTATTAAAGAAATATCTGGAACCTGTGGAACCATCTCCATTGCCACCTCCCCCTGTCCTGGTGGATGGCAATTTGGAGTTTGAAATCTCTAAGATTCTCAACTCACGTGTTCTTCAGGGTTCCCTCCAGTACCCGAGGAAAGAATATGGGTTCCGGCTGCTGATTTCAGTGCTAGCCGCCTGGTGAGGGCCTTTCACAGGGCACACCCGGATAAAGTTGGTCCGGGGTGTCAAGAGGTCACCCGTAGAAGGGGGGAGTACTGTCGCGCCTTGCCCTGTCAATGTCCGGAGATCTGTCAGACTGGCTGCACATGTCTGACTTCTTTGTTTGTTTTGATTTGGGCTAGATCCACATTCACTCAGGTGCACTGGTTAGTGAGGCTATGTATCCCTCCTTCCCCCAGTGGCCTATGCGGGTTATAGTTCTTTCCTGGGAGCTCTTGATTTGTGGTGGATCATCTGCTCCAGCTCTGCTCAAGAAAGTCCTCGCCTTCTTTTCCCTTCGTGTGTTTTATCTAGGCCTCTAGGGAGGTGCTTGCTTTCTCCTGGTTTGAAGAAGCAGGTTGCCTCTTCCTTTTTCCCTGCTGCTTAGGGTTTGTCCAGGGTGTTTAGGTTTAGGCACGAGGGCATGTGCATACAGTCAGGTCCATAAATATTAGGACATCCACACAATTCTAACATTTTTGGCTCTATACACCACCATAATGGATTTGAAATGAAACTAACAAGATGTACTTTAACTGCAGACTATCAGCTTTAATTTGAGGGTATTTACATCCAAATCAGGTGAACGGTGTAGGAATTGCAACAGTTTGCATATGTTCCTCCCACATGTTAAGGGACCAAAAGTAATGGGACAATTGGCTTCTCAGCTGTTCCATGGCCGGGTGTGTGTTTTTCCTTCATTATCCCAATTACAATCAGCAGATAAGTCCAGAGTTCATTTCAATTGTGCTATTTTCATTTGGAATCTGTTGCTGTCAACTCTCAAGATGAGATCCAAAGAGCTGTCACTATCAGTGAAGCAAGCCATCATGAGGCTGAAAAAACAAAACAATCAGAGAGATAGCAAAAACATTAGGCGTGGCCAAAACAACTGTTTGGAACATTCTTAAAAAGAAGGAACGCGCCGGTGAGCTCAGCAACACCAAAAGACCAGAAAGACCACGGAAAACAACTGTGGTGGATGACCTAATAATTCTTACCCTGGTGACAAAAACACCCTTCACAACAGTCGGCCAGATCAAGAACCCTCTCCAGGAGGTAGGTGTATGTGTGTCAAAGTCAACAATCAAGAGAAGACTTCACCAGAGTGAATACAGAGGGCTCACCACAAGATGTAAACCATTGGTGATCCTCAAAAACAGGAAGGCCAGATTAGAGTTTGCCAAACATCATCTAAGAAAGCCTTCATAGTTCTGGAACAAAATCCTATGGACAGATGAGACCAAGATCAACTTGTACCAGAGTGATGGGAAGAGAAGAGTATGGAGAAGGAAAGGAACTGCTCATGATTAGGGACGAGCGAACCCGAACTGTATAGTTCGGGTTCGTACCGAATTTTGGGGTGTCCGTGACACGGACCCGAAGTCCGGGTTCGGGTTCGGTGTCCGTCGCTTTCTTGGCGCTTTTTGAAAGGCTGCAAAGCAGCCAATCAACAAGCGTCATACTACTTACCCCAAGAGGCCGTCACAGCCATGCCTACTATTGGCATGGCTGTGATTGGCCAGAGCACCATGTGACCCAGCCTCTATTTAAGCTGGAGTCACATAGCGCCGCCCGTCACTCTGCTCTGATTAGCGTAGGGAGAGGTTGCAGCTGCGACAGTAGGGCGAGATTAGGCTGATTAACTCCTCCAAAAGACTCCATCCAGTGATCGATCTGCAGCTGTGGATGATTGAACTGCTGCTATTGAATTGCTCACTGTTTTTAGACTGCCCAGAGCGTTTTTCAGTCACTTTTTTCTGGGGTGATCGGCGGCCATTTTGTGTCTTGTGTTGCGCCAGCACAAGCTGCCACCAAGTGCATTTAACCCTCAATGGTGTGGTTGTTTTTTGGCTAAAGCCTACATCAGGGTGAAGCTGTCACACCAAGTGCATTTAACCAGCAATAGTCTGTTTATTTTTTGGCCATATACTACATCAGGGGCAAGCTGTCACCAAGTGCATTTAACCCTCAATGGTGTGGTTGTTTTTTTGGCTAAATCCTACATCAGGGTGAAGCTGTCACACCAAGTGCATTTAACCAGCAATAGTCTGTTTATTTTTTGGCCATATACTACATCAGGGGCAAGCTGCGCCTGTCACCATGTGCATTTAACCCTCAGTAGTGTGGTTGGTCAAGCTGTCACACCAAGTGCATTTAACCAGCAATAGTCTGTTTATTTTTTGGCCATATACTACATCAGGGGCAAGCTGCGCCTGTCACCAAGTGCATTTAACCCTCAGTAGTGTGGTTGGTCAAGCTGTCACACCAAGTGCATTTAACCATCAATAGTGTGGTTATTTTTTGGCCATATCCCAGTCTAATTCTGTCAGTAAACGTATACCTGTCACCCAGCGCCTAAATACTAGGCCTCAAGTTTATATCCAGCTAAATCTGTCGTAACTGGTGTGGCTGGTCAAGTTATTTAGTGTCCGTCAAAGCACAGTTTTTGTTCTGGGTTGAAATACAATTCCCAATTTAGCAATTTCCTAATTTAGTGGTTTCTGCTGTATCAGAGCTATTTTAAATCTATCCCTAAAAGGGTATATAATATTCAAGGTGCACATAGGGTCATTCTGAATAACTTCACACACACGCTACTGTGCATTTCCAAGTCTAATTCTGTCAGTAAACCTATACCTGTCACCCAGCGCCTAAATACTAGGCCTCAAATTTATATTCAGCTAAATCTGTCGTTACTGCTGTACTGTTGTGGCTGGGCAAGTTATTTAGGGTCCGTCAAAGCACATTTTTTGTTCTGGGTTGAAATACAATTCCCAATTTAGCAATTTCCTAATTTAGTGGTTTCTGCTATATCAGAGCTATTTGAAATCTATCCCTAAAAGGGTATATCAGATTCAAGGTGCACATAGGGTCATTCTGAATAACTTCACACACACGCTACTGTGCATTTCCAAGTCTAATTCTGTCAGTAAATTTATACCTGTCACCCAGTGCCTAAATACTAGGCCTGAAATTTATATTCAGCTAAATCTGTCGTTACTGCTGTACTGTTGTGGCTGGGCAAGTTATTTAGGGTCCGTCAAAGCACATTTTTTGTTCTGGGTTGAAATACAATTCCCAATTTAGCAATTTCCTAATTTAGTGGTTTCTGCTGTATCAGGCCTACTTTAAATTTATCCCTAAAAGGGTATATCAGATTCAAGGTGCACATAGGGTCATTCTGAATAACTTCACACACACGCTACTGTGCATTTCCAAGTCTAATTCTGTCAGTAAACCTATACCTGTCACCCAGCGCCTAAATACTAGGCCTCAAATTTATATCCAGCTAAATCTGTCGTTACTGCTGTACTGTTGTGGCTGGGCAAGTTATTTAGTGTCCGTCAAAGCACATTTTTTGTTCTGGGTTGAAATACAAATCCCAATTTAGCAATTTCCTAATTTAGTGGTTTCTGCTGTATCAGAGCTATTTTAAATCTATCCCTAAAAGGGTATATCAGATTCAAGGTGCACATAGGGTCATTCTGAATAACTTCACACACACGCTACTGTGCATATCCCAGTCTAATTCTGTCCGTAAAACGTATACCTGTCACCCAGCGCCTAAATACTAGGCCTCAAATTCATAGTCAGCTAAATCTGTGGTTACTGCTGTGCCTGTATTAGTGTAATACGGTACCTAAATAGATAGCCAGATAGTGTTAGGTGTCTGTAAAATAAGGCCTGAATTTGAATTCAATACATTGGGCCAAATAATATTTTTGTTGTTGTAATGAACGATAACGATGAGGAAAACATCTAGTAAGGGACGCGGACGTGGACATGGTCGTGGTGGTGTTAGTGGACCCTCTGGTGCTGGGGGAGGACGTGGCCGTTCTGCCACATCCACACGTCCTAGTGTACCAACTACCTCAAGTCCCAGTAGCCGCCAGAATTTACAGCGATATATGGTGGGGCCCAATGCCGTTCTAAGGATGGTAAGGCCTGAGCAGGTACAGGCATTAGTCAATTGGGTGGCTGACAGTGGATCCAGCACGTTCACATTATCTCCCACCCAGTCTTCTGCAGAAAGCGCACAGATGGCGCCTGAAAACCAACCCCATCAGTCTGTCACATCACCCCCATGCATATCAGGGAAACTGTCTGAGCCTCAAGTTATGCAGCAGTCTCTTATGCTGTTTGAAGACTCTGCTGACAGGGTTTCCCAAGGGCATCCACCCTGCCCTTCCCCAGCGGTGGAAGACATAGAATGCACTGACGCACAACCACTTATGTTTCCTGATGATGAGGACATGGGAATACCACCTCAGCAAGTCTCTGATGATGACGAAACACAGGTGCCAACTGCTGCGTCTTTCTGCAGTGTGCAGACTGAACAGGAGGTCAGGGATCAAGACTGGGTGGAAGACGATGCAGGGGACGATGAGGTCCTAGACCCCACATGGAATGAAGGTCGTGCCACTGACTTTCACAGTTCGGAGGAAGAGGCAGTGGTGAGACCGAGCCAACAGCGTAGCAAAAGAGGGAGCAGTGGGCAAAAGCAGAACACCCGCCGCCAAGAGACTCCGCCTGCTACTGACCGCCGCCATCTGGGACCGAGCACCCCAAAGGCAGCTTCAAGGAGTTCCCTGGCATGGCACTTCTTCAAACAATGTGCTGACGACAAGACCCGAGTGGTTTGCACGCTGTGCCATCAGAGCCTGAAGCGAGGCATTAACGTTCTGAACCTTAGCACAACCTGCATGACCAGGCACCTGCATGCAAAGCATGAACTGCAGTGGAGTAAACACCTTAAAAACAAGGAAGTCACTCAGGCTCCCCCTGCTACCTCTTCTGCTGCTGCCGCCTCGGCCTATTCTGCTGCTGCCGCCTCGGCCTATTCTGCTGCTGCCGCCTCGGCCTCTTCCTCCGCCTCTGGAGGAACGTTGGCACCTGCCGCCCAGCAAACAGGGGATGTACCACCAACACCACCACCACCACCTCCGGCACCAAGCGTCTCAACCATGTCACACGCCAGCGTTCAGCTCTCCATCTCACAAACATTTGATAGAAAGCGTAAATTCCCACCTAGCCACCCTCGATCCCTGGCCCTGAATGCCAGCATTTCTAAACTACTGGCCTATGAAATGCTGTCATTTAGGCTGGTGGACACAGACAGCTTCAAACAGCTCATGTCGCTTGCTGTCCCACAGTATGTTGTTCCCAGCCGGCACTACTTCTCCAAGAGAGCCGTGCCTTCCCTGCACAACCAAGTATCCGATAAAATCAAGTGTGCACTGTGCAACGCCATCTGTAGCAAGGTCCACCTAACCACAGATACGTGGACCAGTAAGCACGGCCAGGGACGCTATATCTCACTAACTGCACACTGGGTAAATGTAGTGGCAGCTGGGCCCCAGGCGGAGAGCTGTTTGGCGCACGTCCTTCCGCCGCCAAGGATCGCAGGGCAACATTCTTTGCCTCCTGTTGTCACCTCCTCCTTCTCGGCTTCCTCCTCCTCTTCTTCCACCTGCTCATCCAGTCAGCCACACACCTTCACCACCAACTTCAGCACAGCCCGAGGTAAACGTCAGCAGGCCATTCTGAAACTCATATGTTTGGGGGACAGGCCCCACACCGCACAGGAGTTGTGGCGGGGTATAGAACAACAGACCGACGAGTGGTTGCTGCCGGTGAGCCTCAAGCCCGGCCTGGTGGTGTGCGATAATGGGCGAAATCTCGTTGCAGCTCTGGGACTAGCCGGTTTGACGCACATCCCTTGTTTGGCGCATGTGCTGAATTTGGTGGTGCAGAAGTTCATTCACAACTACCCCGACATGTCAGAGCTGCTGCATAAAGTGCGGGCCATCTGTTCGCACTTCCGGCGTTCACATCCTGCCGCTGCTCGCCTGTCTGCGCTACAGCGTAACTTCGGCCTTCCCGCTCACCGCCTCATATGCAACGTGCCCACCAGGTGGAACTCCACCTTGCACATGCTGGACAGACTGTGCGAGCAGCAGCAGGCCATAGTGGAGTTTCAGCTGCAGCACACACGGGTCAGTCGCACTGCGGAACAGCACCACTTCACCACCAATGACTGGGCCTCCATGCGAGACCTGTGTGCCCTGTTGCGCTGTTTTGAGTACTCCACCAACATGGCCAGTGGCGATGACGCCGTTATCAGCGTTACAATACCACTTCTATGTCTCCTTGAGAAAACACTTAGGGCGATGATGGAAGAGGAGGTGGCCCAGCAGGAGGAGGAGGAGGAGGAGGAGGAAGAGGGGTCATTTTTAGCACTTTCAGGCCAGTCTCTTCGAAGTGACTCAGAGGGAGGTTTTTGGCAACAGCAGAGGCCAGGTACAAATGTGGCCAGCCAGGGCCCACTACTGGAGGACGAGGAGGACGAGGATGAGGAGGAGGTGGAGGAGGATGAGGATGAAGCATGGTCACAGCGGGGTGGCACCCAACGCAGCGAGGGCCCATCACTGGTGCGTGGCTGGGGGGAAAGGCAGGACGATGACGATATGCCTCCCACAGAGGACAGCTTGTCCTTACCCCTGGGCAGCCTGGCACACATGAGCGACTACATGCTGCAGTGCCTGCGCAATGACAGCAGAACTGCCCACATTTTAACGTGTGCGGACTACTGGGTTGCCACCCTGCTGGATCCACGGTACAAAGACAATGTGCCCACCTTACTTCCTGCACTGGAGCGTGATAGGAAGATGCGCGAGTACAAGCACACGTTGGTAGACGCGCTACTGAGAGCATTCCCAAATGTCACAGGGGAACAAGTGGAAGCCCAAGGCCAAGGCAGAGGAGGAGCAAGAGGTCGCCAAGGCAGCTGTGTCACGGCCAGCTCCTCTGAGGGCAGGGTTAGCATGGCAGAGATGTGGAAAAGTTTTGTCAACACGCCACAGCTAACTGCACCACCACCTGATACGCAACGTGTTATCAGGAGGCAACATTTCACTAACATGGTGGAACAGTACGTGTGCACACCCCTCCACGTACTGACTGATGGTTCGGCCCCATTCAACTTCTGGGTCTCTAAATTGTCCACGTGGCCAGAGCTAGCCTTTTATGCCTTGGAGGTGCTGGCCTGCCCGGCGGCCAGCGTTTTGTCTGAACGTGTATTCAGCACGGCAGGGGTGTCATTACAGACAAACGCACCCGCCTGTCTACAGCCAATGTGGACAAGCTGACGTTCATAAAAATGAACCAGGCATGGATCCCACAGGACCTGTCCATCCCTTGTGCAGATTAGACATTAACTACCTCCCCTTAACCATATATTATTGTACTCCAGGGCACTTCCTCATTCAATCCTATTTTTATTTTCATTTTACCATTATATTGCGAGGCTACCCAAAGTTGAATGAACCTCTCCTCTGTCTGGGTGCCGGGGCCTAAATATATGCCAATGGACTGTTCCAATGTTGGGTGACGTGAAGCCCGATTCTCTGCTATGACATGCAGACTGATTCTCTGCTGACATGAAGCCAGATCCTGTTACGGGACCTCTCTCCTCTGCCTGGGTGCTGGGCCTAAATATCTGACAATGGACAGTTGCAGTGGTGGCTGAAGTGAAGCCTGATTCTCTGCTATGACATGCAGACTAATTCTCTGCTGACATGAAGACAGATTCTCTGTTACGGGACCTCTCTCCTCTGCCTGGGTGCCGGGGCCTAAATATATGCCAATGGACTGTTGCAGTGGTGGCTGACATGAAGCCTGATTCTCTGCTATGACATGCAGACTGATTCTCTGCTGACATGAAGACAGATCCTCTGTTACGGGACCTCTCTCCTCTGCCTGGGTGCTGGGCCTAAATATATGACAATGGACTGTTGCACTGGTGGCTGACGTGAAGCCTGATTCTCTGCTATGACATGCACACTGATTCTCTGCTGACATGAAGCCAGAGTCTCTGTTACGGGACCTCTCTCCTCTGCCTGGGTGCTGGGCCTAAATATATGACAATGGACTGTTGCAGTGGTGGCTGACGTGAAGCCTGATTCTCTGCTATGACATGCAGACTGATTCTCTGCTGACATGAAGACAGATTCTCTGTTACGGGACCTCTCTCCTCTGCCTGGGTGCTGGGCCTAAATATCTGACAATGGACTGTTGCAGTGGTGGCTGACGTGAAGCCTGATTCTCTGCTATGACATGCAGACTGATTCTCTGCTGACATGAAGCCAGATTCTCTGTTACGGGACCTCTCTCCTCTGCCTGTGTGCTGGGCCTAAATATCTGACAATGGACTGTTGCAGTGGTGGCTGACGTGAAGCCTGATTCTCCTCTATGACATGCAGACTGATTCTCTGCTGACATGAAGCCAGAACCTCTGTTACGGGACCCCTCTCCTCTGCCTGGGTGTTGGGCCTAAATATCTGACAATGGACTGTTCCAATGTTGGGTGACGTGAAGCCTGATTCTCTGCTATGACATGCAGACTGATTCTCTGCTGACATGAAGACAGATTCTGTTACGGGACCTCTCTCCTCTGCCTGGGTGCCTGGGCCTAAATATATGCCAATGGACTGTTGCAGTGGTGGCTGACGTGAAGCCTGATTCTCTGCTATGACATGCAGATTGATTCTCTGCTGACATGAAGACAGATTCTCTGTTACGGGACCTCTCTCCTCTGCCTGGATGCCGGGGCCTAAATATCTGAGAATGGACTGTTCCAGTGGTGGGTGACGTGAAGCCAGATTCTCTGCTATGGGACCTCTCTCCAATTGATATTGGTTAATTTTTATTTATTTTATTTTTATTTTTATTCATTTCCCTATCCACATTTGTTTGCATGGGATTTACCTACATGTTGCTGCCTTTTGCAGCCCTCTAGTCCTTTCCTGGGCTGTTTTACAGCCTTTTTAGTGCCGAAAAGTTCGGGTCCCCATTGACTTCAATGGGGTTTGGGTTCGGGACGAAGTTCGGATCGGGTTCGGATCCCGAACCCGAACATTTCCGGGAAGTTCGGCCGAACTTCTCGAACCCGAACATCCAGGTGTCCGCTCAACTCTACTCATGATCCTAAGCATACCACCTCATCATTGAAGCATGGTGGTGGTAGTGTAATGGCGTGGGCATGTATGGCTGCCAATAGAGCTGGTTCTCTTGTATTTATTGATGATGTGACTGCTGACAAAATCAGCAGGATGAATTCTGAAGTGTTTCAGGCAATATTATCTGCTCATATTCAGCCAAATGCTTCAGAACTCATTGGACGGCGCTTCATAGTGCAGATGGACAATGACCCAAAACATACTGCAAAAGCAACCAAAGAGTTTTTTAAGGGATAAGAAGTGGAATGTTATGCAATGGCCAAGTCAATCACCTGACCTGAATCCGATTGAGCATGCATTTAACTTGCTGAAGACAAAACTGAAGAGAAAATGCCCCAATAACAAGCAGGAACTGAAGACAGTTGCAGTAGAGGCCTGGCAGAGCATCACCAGGGATGAAATCCAGCGTTTGGTGATGTCTATGCGTTCCAGACTTCAGGCTGTAATTGACTGCAAAGGATTTGCAACCAAGTATTAAAAAGTGAAAGTTTGATTTATGATTATTATTCTGTCCCATTACTTTGGTTCCTTAACAAGTGGGAGGCACATCTGCAAACTGTTGTAATTCTTAGACTGTTCACCTGATTTGGATGTAAATACCATCAAATTAAAGCTGACAGTCTGCAGTTAAAGCACATCTTGTTCGTTTCATTTCAAATCCATTGTGGTGGTGTATAGAGCCAAAAATGTTAGAATTGTGTGGATGTCCCAATATTTATGGACCTGACTGTATCCACCCTAAGGGTATGCACATGGGCACAGCAGTTTAGGGAAAGCTTTTAGGGATCGCTAGGAGGTGACCCTTTTCTCCCTAGCTTTTGGGCCTAGTTGTTCGTTCTGTTTGTTTTTCTATGTTTGGTTATTTCCCCGCTTACCTACCTATTGTGACAACACTCCTGCTTCAATCAGTTATTTTGGGTGGCAAGTGTTATATCACACCAGTAGAAATTATTTGTTCCAATGGCGTTTGGCACTCTGTGTAGCTGAGATAACACAGCTAAACCGCAAACAAATGCTGCACTACCTAAATGCACTATATAGAAAGTATATAATTGGTATATAACACCCCTGCTTCAATCAAATTTTTTTTTGGGGGGGGCGGGGGGGGGGGGGGGGGGGCAACTGGTAAATCACACCAGTAGAAATTATTGGTTCCAATGGTGTTTGGCACTCTTTGTAGCAGAGGTAACACAGCAAAACAGCAAACAAATGCTGTACTACCTAAATGCACGATATAGAAAGTATATTATTGATATATCAATAAAGTACATAATTGGTATATAACACCCCTGCTTCAATCAGTTTTTTGGGGCGGGCAACTGGTATATCATATAGTATAGTTTTTCAGCACACACATTTACATTCATTCACACTCCACAACTATCATTCATCCATCTATCATGCCATATAATCGTTAAAGTTCTTCTGCTATTTTGTCATTATTGCTCATTCGCCTCTTTTATATCGCCATGTATTTTCTTGCTCTGTTGCATATTTGTTATATCACATTCATTCAGCACATATACATAATTGTTTCAAGTACATGCACAATTGCATTTTGATACCAGACACGTATAGAGTATTCTATTTATTCCTAACATGCTATGTGAAGCGCCAGGCCTGCGCATGCGCAAACCTGTATTTGATGCCACCGCCACTCTTGCGATCTTAGGCCCTTTCACACGGGTGAGTATTCCACATGGGTGCAATGCATGACGTGAACGCATTGCACCCGCGCTGAATCCTGACCCATTCATTTCAATGGGGCTGTGTACATGAGTGTTGTTTTTCATGCAGCACTTGTGCGTTGCGAGAAAATCGTAGCAGGCTCTATATATAGAAATTAATGGGGCTGTGTGAAAATCGGCTAGCATCTGCAAGCAAGTGCAGATGTGGTGTGATTTTCATGCATGGTTTCTAGGAGATGATGTTAGTAAATAGGGATGAGCAACCCCAGACCCCATTAAAGTCAATTCACTTTATTATTTTCCCTTCTAACATGGTTATAAGTGAAAATAATAGCATTCTTTATACAGAATGCTAACTAAAATGTCCATTAAGGGGTTAAAAAATAAATAAAAATAAACTCACCTCATCCACTTGATTGCGCAGCCGGTATCATCATCTTTTTTCTTCCTGCAGGACCTGCAAAAGGACCTGTGCTGACGTCATCGCGCTCACCACGTGGTGAGCGTGGTGATGTCATCGCAGGTCCTGCATAATGAAGATAGTAGGTCCTTCTATCTTTTTTCAGCAAGACCTGCGCTGACGTCAACCCGCTCACCACGTGGTGAGCGCAATGACATCAGCTCAGGTCCTTTTGCAGGTCCTGCTGGAGGAAGAAAATGACGATACCAGCTGAACAATCAAGTGAAGGAGGTGAGTTTATCTTTTTCATTTTTTAACCCCTCAATGGACATTTTAGTCTGCATTCTGTATTAAGAATGCTATTATTTTCCCTTGTAACCATGTTAGAAGGGAAAATGATAAAATCAGCAGAACACCTAACCCAATACTGAACTTGAGTAAAGAAGTCTGGGTTCGGGTCTGGGTACCACATTCAGTTTTTTATCACGAGCGTGCAAAACGCATTGCACCCGCGCAGAAAAAACTGAACAATGGAACACAATCGCAGACAAAAGCGGGTTTGCCGCAATGCACCAGCAACGCATCCGTGAAAAAAAAACGTGACGCGCATGTGCAAGGGGCCTTAGTATCGAGCAATTGCAGGGGCTATCAGGTGTTCTAATGCACAATCATGTGATCACGCTCACGTAACATATCACGTGATATTAGCGCTTTACAATTATGCGGTTCTGCTTTCTTTGTTCTCGCCTGCACACAGGAGTGTATCATCACTAAACTGTCAAGTATCACAATTAGTCAACTGGGGTATTTAGCATGTGTCCCTCTGTGATGACGCCATCCCCAGACGAAGGTTCGTCGAAACGCACATTGGGGTTGGTGCCATTCCAGAGGAAACATATTATGGGTAATGGATTCTTTGTTATATGTTTGAATATTATTGCACTTTACACTTATACTCTCATTGTTATTGAAATGTAAGAATCATCACCCTTTTGTCTTCCTCTTGTGGATGCTGCCTTTTCCCTGCACCTGTTTTTCATGTATGGATTATACCTTTTATACTGCGCTAATAAAGTGTATTTATTTTCTATGCGGTCTGGTAGTTCTTTATTAGGTTTTTCAGTATAGTATACTTACCATAGGCATACATGTTACTTCTTACATTGTATTTATATACATGCACTTTTGCATGGTATCTGTATATATTTTTATTGGCTCATATTCATTAGATGATATTCCACCAGTCATAAGCTAGTACATGGCAACCTCTTTCTAACAAAGCTAGAACCAACCCTGTACCTTTCATGGATCCAGAGATCTCCCCATTCATTGCTCCAATTGTTCTGCTAGATTTATTTCAAGCTGTACCCGATGGCAGATGATCTCAGGCCAGTTTTAGATTCGTTCGGTGTACAAATTGTAAACATGGTATTTGAAATGGACCCTCAAAATTCTACTGAACCTCTACATTTATGTTCATTTTTGCATTCTTATCATTTTTAGCTACACAAAGAGAAAAGCAAGATTATCTCAAGTATGTCTACATCATGGCAGGTAAACTTTATAAGATAGTGGTCACATATCATAACCTGTGATGAAGCAGTGTTGTAGAACTATAGTGAAATATTCTATTATATGCAGAAAGATATACTTTATATTATGAAAGAATCCTTTTTCATACATTACATTGTTAATGAGTTTTACCTATGATAAATATATACAGAAATCCTTCAGTTGAAAACCATAGACAAATTAAAGAGGATTTGAGAAGACATTAAAATGTCCAGTTCTTTTGTACAACTTCAAGCATCTCCTGCAATATCCTCTTGGATGACATGATCTTAAGGTTACTGAGTCTTTAATAATCCTTCCTGAGCCTGACACACTCTCAATCTCTCTGGATAAATCCAACACGCGCTCTGTCTAAAACCATGGTATTACATACAACTATAAAACCTCTACTTACAATGATTTTGTAGCTTGCCCTTGCACTAATTTATCCCCTTAGTACATTGAAAATTCAATTTTAAGATATATTACAATTAGATCCAATGTTACATTTTTGTTCTGTAAAATCTTATTACCGCTGAATTACACTAATTTCCTTAACATTGTCTTCAACATAATCACTTGCAGGGAATTAAGTCTCATGCTTTGCTACAAGAGCCACTAAGTCCATAGTATGTATAAGTCAGTTCCTTGAGGATGTCTTGTAAAGTTCAAACTGCCTACTTTTGATAGACAATTTTAGACCCCAAGTGACTCCATGCTGTGTTCCTCAACAGATTTATCATGTAGGAAGGAAGTCAGTTACAACGACAAAAATATGGTTGCACATTTTAAGTTTTTTTTTTCTTTACAGAAATAGTAATCCTTTAACACCAGTACCAGAATAGACGTAATCCACTTATTCCTGAGCCAGGACAACTAGTTCTTTAAAACAACTACATTGCAAAAATAGAAGTTAAAATCTTAAACTTATATCCCTTAAAGAGTGAACCGATATTTTTTCATCCCCAACTTTCAAAGATATTACATAGCATCTATTTTAATATGTAGTGTAGTTGGAATATTATAATAGTTGATTATTAGGGTAAGAGTAGTATTCTGCTACATGCTACACTGCACAGATCATGCACACAACGTAAGGAACTTGTTAAAAATTTGAAATTTGAATCCCACCCCTGGCCTCCCTCCTCTGTCTACTAGATGCACAATATGTGAAACTTTAAACTTTGCGGATTGGAGTGATCTCTGATCTCAGCTATTGTAGGTGGGTGTAGGCTATGTAAACCAACTGGCATTTGCTGCATATGGAGAAGACTGAGCTCCTGATGATTAGGTGACTATTTATGCAATTTCCCAATATATTCTACTTGTCTCTAAAGGAGGAGCATCATTATACATAGTATAGGCGACCAACAAAGCCCTGTCTGGTCAGTCTATAAGAGAGATCCCTCTGGATGTTGAGCCAGACCTTGAGGGCAAATCAAAGGGCTAGGCAAAGGATCTAGATCAGGCAAGGACTCTAGGTCAGTGCCAGTTATTTTGTATGTGTCATAATTCCTGTTTGTCCATCTGTGCTTAATATTCAACGTGCTTAATAATTAATAATGTCCTATTCCTGCTTAGATATCTTCCATGTACTGACTTTGACTTGGCTCCTAATTAACCTCTTATCTGCTGGTTTGGCTTTTACTTACTCTCCTGGTTTTGATTCTTGCTAGCTGACTACTCTTCTGTTTTACCTTTGGTCATCTGGGTACCTCTGCTATTACTAGTTCTTGGATGAGCGGTCACATTTGAATATTAAGAGGATCTAGGAAGTACAGAGACTGTTGGTGAGCTCACAAATCATTGAAACCAGATAAGTAAATTTTTTAAAGCATTCTATGCCTTTTTTTAATACAAAATTTACTGCCGGGAAATCCCACTAAAAGAGTGTATGAGTTAGACTTGGGGGTTAACTTAGGTTTAAACTACCAGTCATATAGTTCTTAGGCCCCATTCACACAGCTGTATCGGTTTCGGACTCATTCATTTCAACGGGGCGGCAAACTGGACATAAAGGTAAGGAACAGTGCAGACCTAGTCTCACCCAACCACTGTCCCTACCTGCTTAGACAATCTGTGGTAAATGACAGCCCCCAACTGGTCGACCGTCCCTATGCTGGTCCAAGCACCTGCCGTTAACACTGCAGGGACCTGATCACAAAGCTGAAACCCAACCAGACCAGACAGACAAGAATCAAGATCACAAG
The DNA here is from genome assembly GCF_014858855.1 of Bufo gargarizans. Taxonomy (NCBI): domain Eukaryota; kingdom Metazoa; phylum Chordata; class Amphibia; order Anura; family Bufonidae; genus Bufo; species Bufo gargarizans. The sequence continues at coordinate 212,283,726 of NC_058082.1, read as the reverse complement.
CAAACAAGATAAAAAACCACAAAATCAGGAACAAGGAATAAACTGGAACCCATACAGATGAGGATACAGGGAGCATAGTGTTCACAGGCAGAGCAGGACATAGAAGACATTGTTCAAAAATGTTGCTATTTCTCAATCAGGCTGACCACATGAGTCTGGGTCAAGTCACAAACACTCTACTTAGGATAGCATGCAGCCTGCACAAAGCTCTCCTGAAGAGAGAAGTCAGACTGTTCTTCCAGGCATGCAGTTAACAGATCTTAGGCTCGGGCTACATGGTAACATGTAACATGTCATGTGACATTTTCTATAATGATAGTCAGTGGTTTCTGCACTGCGATATGTGACATGCTATGACTGTGATGCGACAGTCACATAAAAAATCCAACTTGAATACATTTTTTGCGACTGTCACATTGCAGTTGCAGCATGTCGCATGTCACATGTCGCAATGTGACACCATTTGCTATCATAAAAAATGTTGTGCAACTATTCTGTGACAAGAAGTCCCACAACACACATCACTTAGCCCTAGTCTAAATAGCAGAGTGTTTAAGACACTTGACCATCTGATGTTCAGACATAGATCAGGGAAACATTAATCCTTCATGAACACAGAGAGCATAGACGTCACAGGGCAGTGTTCATACACACCCACAGAAGGCTGCAGCCAGCATGCACAACACAAGCAACCAGCATACATGAGACAAGTCAACCTCACCCAGTATGCAATAGAGCAGACAGACAGCCTGCACGGCTACAATGTGACAGTACCTCTCCCTTCAAGCATCCCCTAATTTCAGAGGATGGAGTAGGAATCAGAACACAGACTCAGATCAAAATCAGATTCAAGAAATGCGCCTAATTACGATCAGGCAACACTTCAAACTTACCAACATGGGACACTTTAACCGATGCCAGTACGCGAGAGAGCGCAGACAGCCAGCCTACCTGGGAAGGCAGTGTCACAGTGAACAGCACTTTATGGATATGCAAATGATTAAAAAAAATATTGATTTATTCAGATTTAGCATACAAGTAGTGTCAAACATTTAAACATGTAGGGAGAAATATTTTGTGATTTTGTGATTTGCGGCACTTTTAAGATAGAAAATAGCAGCATTTTCAGTCCTAAAGACAGCCCAATATAGGTCAAATCTATAAGGAGATATATTTGAAGAATGATATTGGTTATAGGTAAATCCAGCCGCTTATTATAAACAATTATTGTATTTATGCTTATCTTTAAAAAATGTTTATATCTCCTGATATTTCTGGAATACTGTTAGTATAGTGCCTATTTCTATTTAACAGTCTTTTTTTAGTTTCCACCTCAGTAAATGTACTGAGGTGGACACATATACTAAGTCTTTCTCCTTTGGGGATCCTGGTGTGTTTAGTCTTTTCTGCTTCTTAGAGGAGATGCTGATTAATGACAGTTACAGTAACGCTATCTCACGCTCAATAGCAATCTCATGTAATCACTGTTCTCAACAAAGATTTTTTTTCATTGATATCCTATGAAGGAGTATTGCCTTGCCAGGGCATTTCGGCAAATAGTTTGAAAGTAAACTATTCTGGCTTGCCAATTATAATTTTTAAGTGGAGCTAATATTTTGAAAAGCAGAAAAGATGGTGGAGCTCCACAAGCAGTCAGCTGTCCATATCAAGGAGGAGCAGAGAGAAGATGGATAAACTAAGCATATGTGTTCACCTTTACTGAGGTAGATACAGAAATGTTGTTCAATAGAAACAGCAGGTGATTAGTGTTGGACGAGCATCCTCAGCTGAACACCATTTTGACTCGAGCAGCCAACAAACATGCGGGGAGGAGACGCGAGCATTGTGCTCGAGCACACACAGTGTTCGGCCAATAAACATGCGGGGAAGTACTGGCACTCACTGTAATGCCGTAGCCATGCTATATAGCACCCGATGACATGTGGTTCGGCTCAGTCTCATGTGGTTCGGCTCAGTCTTAGTTAGGGCTGCAGCAGAAGGGACAGATAGTGTAGGGACAGGAATTTATTTTATTTTTTTGGCAGGGTTTAGTGTTGAGAGGTGTTAGAGACCCAAAAGTCCTTTTAAGGACTATTGTTTTATCTGGCTGCAATATATATTATTAGCGCAACTTGCGCTAAATTGCGTGCAATTGTTTGGTCGCTGCTGACAGTGACACAACCTCTGCTACATTTGTTGTGTTACATTTGCATATCCTAGAAATCTGTGACATTCAGTGCAATTGTTTGTCCGCTGCTGATAGCGACATTACCTGCGCTACATCTCCTGTATAACGTTTGCGCATCCTAAATATCTGTGACATTCGATGTAAATTTTTTTAGCCGCTGGTGACAGCGACATTACCTGTTCTACATCTCCTGTATAATATTTGCGCATCCAAAATATCTGTAAAATTCAGTGTAATTTTTTTGACGCTGGTGACAGTGACATTACCTGAGCTACATCTCCTGTATAACGTTTGCGCATCCTAAATATCTGTGACATTCAATGCTTGCAAGCCTATATACCATTTAATATGCTCAAGGCGAGCAGTAAGGGACGGGAAAGTGGTCGTGCTGCTGATGGTGTACACAGAGGCCATGGCCCTGGGTGCGGTGAAACTGTGCCTGCTGCCACAAGTAACACACTCATCCACGATACCCAGCTTCATGTCCCAGTTTGCAGTGTGGAGCAGGACACCACTCTCGAAGTCACACCAGTGCGACCAGGTGGTCAGTTGGATTGCAGCAGATAATGCTTCCAGTCGGTTAAGCACCACCCTGTCTTCCACAAAGTCCAATCTCAGTAGCCAAGAGTCTGCTCACCCTGATCCTCCTTCCTACTGCAGTACTCCAGTCCTTCAGGGTGAGCGAATGTGAGGTCACGGGGGTCAGTTAACAGACCGAGGGTTGTTCTTAGTACTCACAGTTTGTTGTATACCCTGGGCAGGCGTACCGCAGTGATGAAGAGGCGGGCACGTAGATCCTCTGGGGCACTCTCTAGATATAAGGACCAGGCCGGGTAATTGGTGAGGTACCCTGGGTGTTGTAGGTTTAGCGTGCCTGCGGCAAGATCCCTTACAGTTCATGACGCCAGTGCCGGTAACGGTGGCCCACCGATTGTTAGGAGGAATAATGGATGTACACACAATTGTAGTGAACTGGAATTCTTCTTTACTTAACAGTTCAACTATGTTCAAGCTTCAGACAGTTCCATATGAAGGATATTGGTATCAGGCAGGCTTTACATAAATGGCAGGTAGAATCCTAGCAAGATAACTCAAAGGGAATAAAACTCACAGATCAGACCGTACTTTCTGCAGAATCCTGTCTGGCTTTCTCCAAGGCCTGTATGCCTAATAGCTGGCTTTATCCTTGGATAGGGAAACCTTCCTCTGATATAAATCCTCTTGCTGTCAATAAACTTCCGCCCTTCAGCTTTCTACTTGGCTGGATAAGATTAGCACTGCTCTGTACTTTGCAAGATGCGGGATAACTTCAGTAGTAAACTTCTTCTCCTGGACTAACTTCTGAGCTTCACTTGCTCAGGACTTCAGGCAGGCTAGACTGAACTACTTAGCCTCCTGGACTAGACTGGACTAACTCTTTCCTGTCTGGGCCTAACTATATATAGTAGGGGGTTCCCTAGCTCCCTCTACAGCTTAGGAGGAGAAACTACACCCTTAGCAGGCCTGGTACACAGGAATTAACATGGAATTATGCAGTCATACAATACAAAACATAATAGCAATCTGCCACAGGAGGTGGGGGACAACATGACCCAATTGACCCTTACTAGTGCCTACCCGCCATGGAGAGTCTTGCCAAACAAGATGATCCCACACTCGGATATTCCGAGGAGCTCTTTTCATTGCCACTACTTGATTTGGCCCTCTCTCCAAGTACAATTGAAGAGGGACATGAGGAGATCTTGTGCACTGATTCCCAAACTCTTGAGCATCCAAGAAGATGACTTAGTGTTTCACGAGGTGGATGATGATGAGACACAGTTGCCCATAAGTCAATGGCAATTAGCGTCTCAAGAGGTTGATGATGAAGATGAGACACAGCTGTCAATAAGTGAGTTTCTTGTTAGGTCAACAAGTCAGGAGGATGACCAGAGTGAGGAAGTGGAAGAGGAGGTTGTAGACGATGAAATCACTGACCCAACCTAGAAAGGTGGCAAGCCGGACGAGGACAGCAATACAGTGGGGGAGGGATCCGCAGCTCCACAACAGGCTGGAAGACGCAGTGGGGTGGCAAGAGGGAGAAGGCAGGCCACCCTGGAGCACCCCCTTGCGGCAATCTTCCTTATCAAGGGGTACGTTTTCCGCAGTCTGGCCCTTTTTTTAAATAAAAGTGCGGACGATAAAATAACTGTCATTTGCAACCTCTGCCGTACCAAAATGAGCAGGGGTGTGAACACTACCAACCTCACCACCACCCCACCGCCGAACGCCTGGGTCCACAATCAGTGTCTGCGAGTCACTCCACTGCCTTCTATACCCCTGTGTTACGTGCTGGCCAATTTTTTCTGTCCAAGACGCAGGGCCGGATGCCTCCCGTCCTGCAGTTGGACCTTCATCAGTACCATCAGCTAGCACAGCTACTTCTGTGGCCTTTGAACAAAAGCACAAATACCCAGCCACCCACCCACAGGCCATAGCACTAAATGCGCTCCTTTCCAAATTGCTGGCCCTGGAAATGTTGCCATTTAGGCTTGTGGACACTGAGACTTTCCACAGCCTGTTGGCGGCGGCTGTCCCTCGTTACTCAGTCCCCAGCTGGCAATATTTTTCCCGGTGTGCAGTCCCCGCCTTACACCAGCATGTGTCCCATAACATCACCCGTTCCCTGATCAATGCAGTTATTGGGAAGGTCCACTTAATGACTGACACATGGACAAGTGCTTGTGGCCAGGGACACTGGGTGAACATTGTGGAGGCCGGGAGTAAGTCGTACCCTGGCATGGCACAGGTGTTACCTACACCAAGGATTGCGGGCCCTACTTCCATCAGGATTTCCGCCACCACCTACATTAGTGGCTGCAACCCCAACTTCTCCTCCTCCACCTCTTCCTCCACTTCCATCTCTGAATTCTCATCTTGCAGCACTAGTCAGTAGCTGGAAGCAGTTGTAGCACTGCAGTGGGGAAGCTGCAACAGGCCGTGCTAAATCTAATTTGCTTAGGTGACAAATAGCACACCGCCGCAGAGCTGTGGCAGGGTATAAGGGACCACACTGAGCTGTGGCTCTCGCCACTCAACCGCCAACCAGGCATGGTTGTGTCTGATAATGGCCATAATTTGGTGGTGGCTTTGGAGCTCGGCAAGCTCACATACATACCATGCCTAGCCCACGTGTTCAACTTAGTGGTTCAGCGGTTTCTCAAAACCTACCCCAATTTGCCTGAGCTACTGGTGAAGGTGCGCCGCATGTGTGCCCATTTCCGAAAGTCATCTACAGCTCCCGCCGGTCTGTCAATGCTGCAGCGGTGATTGCAATGGCCAGCTCACCGACTGTTGTGCGACATGAGAACGCGCCAGAACTCCCCATTTTAAATGTTGGCCAGGCTTTGTAAGCAGCAGAGGGCAGTAGTGGAATACCAGCTGCAACATGGTCGTCGCATTTCCAGCCAGCTTTCGCTCTTCACAAGCGATGAGTGTGCAAGGATATCTGACCCCTGTGAGGTTTTACGCAACTTTGAGGAATCAACATAGATAGTGAACGGCGATGCCGCTCTTATCAGCGTAACCATCCCACTTCTGTGTCTACTTAAACGCTCGCTGCTCACAATGAAGGCGGACGCTTTGCATGTGGAAGAGGTGGAAATGGGGGAAGACAGTACACAGGGTGATAGCTAGACCACCCTCAGTTCATCTTCTCAGCACGAATTGGATGATGATGATGAGGAGGAAGAGGAGCAGGATACGGTTGCCTCCGCTACAGAGGGTTGAATTCCATCTGTTCTTCGGCATACTCCTCCCCGACAAGCGTCCCCGTCACCATGGGAATGCCTGGTGGTTAGAATATACCATCGGATCTGAGTTTTTCACGATCTAACTCAGATCCGATGGTATATTCTAACCACCAGGCGTTCCCATGGTGATGGGGAACCTTGAAGTTAGAATATACCGGCAGGGCACCCCTCAGGTGCGAGTTAATTGCGCGGATCACAGCACCCTGTGCGCCCTCCCCCACCTCCCCAGTATTAAAATAATTGGTGGCCAGTGCGCCCAAATCCCCCCTCCCCCCAGTATTAAAATAATTGGTGGCCAGAGCGCCCTATTATTTTAATACTGGGGAGGTGGGGGGGGAGGGCGCACAAGGTGCTGTGATCAGCGCAATTAACCCGCACCTGAGGGGTTAATTGCGCGGATCACAACGCCTTGGCGGTATATTCTAACTTCAAGCGTCCCCGTCACCATGGGAACGCCTGATGGTTAGAATATTTGAGTTAGATTGTGAAAACTCAGATCAGATTGTATATTCCAACCACCAGGCGTTCCCATGGTGACGGGGACGCTTGAAGTTAGAATATGTGTCGGGGAGGAGTATAACAATAACTGTACTAATTGGGGGGGGGGAAAAGAATATCCTATAAAACAAATATATGTGATATAGTGCTATATATTCGTTTTTTTAGAATATTTGTCATTTTTTACCATCTAAACTCTTGATTCCTCCCTGCTTCTTGCTTGTGGGCCAATGAGTCATTGGCCCACAAGCATTTTAAGCAGGAAGGAATCATGTGTTCAGATGGAGAAAACGACGACTATTCGATATAACGAATATATAGCACTATATTTGCAATATTCGCGAATTATCGAAGTTGCGATATTCGCGATTAATATTCGCTATGCGATTATTCGCGCTCAATACTAATCCGCAATATAAATGTTAACAATAGATACACGCCCAATTATCAGGTGCAATTTAAAAAAAATATAGAAAATGCTAAATTAACACAACACAAAAATATTTATTAATCATTTTAAATAAATACAACTTTCCCAAAGGTGTTAAATAATAGGACCAACCCTATTTTATTTATTTTATTAACAATTTTGTCATACATTAACATTTTAACATATATGGAATAAAGGCTATACTTTACTTCACTGGAGTGCCGACTTTCCTTCTTACTGGAGATTCAAATAATGGTCTGAATTTAACTATAAACAATATCTTATAATGGAATGACCCCTTTGTTAAATTTTTACTCCAGTACACCTTAGTTGAAGACTGGCATAAGACACAACAGTCTTAATAAATCTCCCTATAGTTTTTCCACCCCAAAAAACACAAAGCATATCAAGTCATAGTGCACAGGTGTGATAAACTATGATGATAACTTTCAGACGAGTGTACACAGTGTATATGCTGAATGGACCCTGTAAGAATAATAAAAATAAAACCTTCTAAAATGATGATCAACCTTAAAGGGAACCTGTCATCAACTTTATGCTGACCTCACCGAGGGCAGCATAAAATAGTGACAGAAATGCTGAGTGTGTCACTCACGAGCTAAAAATAAGTGGTTGCTGAGAACCAGCATCATAATCATTGCAGCCCAGGTCTTGAAAAGAGTCAAATCTACTTAAGAAGAGTCATGGGTATTCCTAATCTCCTGCTCTCCTCACCCATCTGCTGATGATTGGCAGTTCTCTCCTAGAGAGAAAAAGAAAAAACTAGGTAGAAGACTGTCAGTCATCAGCAGGTGGGCGGGAAGAGCAGGAATTCATGAATGACCATGACTCTTCTCAGGTGGCCGTGACTCTTCCAGGCCCAGTCTGCAATGATTGTGATGTTGGTTCTCGGCAACCACTTACTTTTAACTTTTAAATGACAGCCCGCTGAAATCAACTCACCTGTCTCTACTTTATGCTGCCGTTAGTATGGGCAGCATAAAGTTGATGACAGGTTCCTTTTAATAAAGTTTGTAATGGAAATACTTGAGGAAAAAGCAAATGCCCTCAATAGCCTTCCATATTTAAGTATGTCACAATGATCTACTTCATTTCACAAGAGCCTGATTAAAATTGGCAAGTGTTTCTTAAATATAATGAAGCCTCTTACAGACTCTGCTATCAATGTCTTGTAATCACAGTTTTTAACAAAGATTTTTATATTTTTTTTCAACAAAGGAATATTACTGTGCAAGGGCATGTCAGTATATAGTTTGAAAGTAAACTAATCTGGCTCGCCAATTATATTTTTTAAGTGAAGCTAATATTTGGACTATCAAAACTGTAGCATGGAAAAATAATTAGCAGTGAGGTGCTTCAGCGCCCATCTTCTGCTTTAATAGAGAGATTATGCTTTATTTGGGAGAGTAGATTTGATTAGTAATGACATCTGCCTTCAGAAGCCAATCTGAATGTTTAACTAGCCATATGTCATCCGATATACCATATTTTTCTGAATAGCTAAGGTGTATTACATTTCAAGTTAGCTTAACGATAATTAAAGATCCATTGCTTTTTTTCCCAAGTGGATTTGCATTAAAGGAGTTCTCTAGTAATATAATGATTTTTTCTCTGCATTCAGTACCCCAAATGCTTCATATATCTGCCCCAAATACTCATAGCTTTCCTTCCTGACCAAACCCAGCATTAGAGATGGCCTTGACACCCCCCATCCTATCAAAGAACCCGATCTGGCCGCCATTTTACATTCTGTGTTTTGCCAGTGTAGGGAGAGGTTGCTTTGTGGAGCAGGGACAGACTGTTAGGGACAACTAACACTAGCTAATAGGGCCATAAAAGTCCTTTTAAGGACTGGTATAGGTGTGCTATCGATGGGTGTGATATACTGAGGGGTGTGAAATACTTATAATATACTTTCTAACATAGAAAGTATATTATAGTGCATTTGTATTGTGCAGCAGTTGTGCGCGGTTCTGCTGCAATACTGCAGCTATATAGAGGGACAAATGCTATTGGAACAACTAATTGCAATGGGTGTGATATACCTATTGCCTCAAACAAAACGTATTGAGGGGTGTGATATACTTATAATATACTTTCTAGCATAGAAAGTATAAAGTGCATTTGTATTGTGCAGCAGTTGTGTGCGGTTCTGCTGTGATAACGCAGCTATATAGAGGGACAAGCGCTCTTGAAACAACTATTTGCAATGGGTGTGATATACCTGTTGCCCCCCCAAAAAATGATTGAGGAGTGTAATATACCTTCTACCACAAAATACTGATTAAAGGCTGCGATATACTTTTGCCCCAAATAAACAGAGTGGTCTGATATAACTGTTGTGGCAAAAAAAATAGGGGTGTGATATACCTGTTTCCACAAAATACTGATTAAGGGGATCAATATACCTGTTTCCACCAAATATTGATTGAGGACTGCAATATACCTGTTGCCCCAAATAAACCCTTGAGAAAGTGACCGCGAAACACAGGTCGGGACTAGGACTACATTGGTCTGTATACTTTATAAACTTTATATAACTGTCTCCTGAATGTATTTATTGGTACTGTGGTACTTTGCCCTTTACTCATGTGTTTTTAGGATATATTTAATCCCTCTATATTTGCAGGACCATCTTACTTTGATGTATTATTAGTGGTCCTGTGGGCATTTTTCTTATGAATGTCATGCTGCTAATATATATATATATATATATATATATATATAATGGTATCCTTAAAATTTTGTGTGGGGGGGGGGGGTTAATTTCCCAAATAAATCGGATGGTGTGATAGAACTACTGTAGTAAATAAAATAATAGAGGGTGTGATATACCTGCTTCCATAAAATACTGATTAAGGGGTTTGATATACCTGCTTCCACCAAATATTGATTGAGGGGTGCGATATACCTGCTTCCACAAAACACTGATTAAGGGGTTTGATATACTTGCTTCAACCAAATATTGATTGAGGCCTGCGATATACCTGCTTCTACAAAAACTGATAAAGGGGTTCGATATACCAGCTTCCACCAAATATTAAATAAGGCCTGCGATATACCTGCTTCCACAAAATACTAATTAAGGGGTTCGATATATCTGTTTCCACCAAATATTGATTGAGGGCTGCGATATACCTGCTTCCACAAAATACTGATTAACCGCTACAGGACCGCCGTACGCAGGATCGCGTCCTGGCGGCGGCCCTGTTATTCCTCCTGGACGCGCCGGCGCGTCCTCTCGCGAGATTTAGGTCAAAGCCGGCCCGCGCGTGCGCATCGCAGGCCGGCAAAAGTTCAAGCACAATTTCGTAACCAGCCTGCCAGCCAATGATCGTTGCTGGCAGGCTGACGATTTTTAAAATCTCAAATCAGAAGCCATTTAACAAATTATATTTGTAAATATAATGTGTTAAATGGCTTCCCTGCTTCTCTGCTGGTCCTTTTCATCGGTTGGTCTCAGCAGAGGAGCAGGCATCACAGTGAGTAGCACTAAACACCACACATAGCCCCAGATGACCCCCCTGCACCCCAATTAACCCCTTGATCACCCCTTCTTGCCCCTGTCAATCACTAGTGAAAGGGAAAAAAGTGATCAGTGTAAACTGTCACCTTTTTTTCCCCACTGGTATTGACTGTTAGGTTTTAGGGATAGTTTAGGCCCCTTGGTTAGGTAGTTTAGCACCACAGTCACTTATTCGCTGATTAGCGTATCGCTAATCAGCATTTGTACTTTTATAGTATCTGTAAGTGATCAAAACTAATCACAGTCAGATCTACAGGTCCTTCTCAAAAAATTAGCATATTGTGATAAAGTTCATTATTTTCTGTAATGTGCTGATAAACATTAGACTTTCATATATTTTAGATTCATTACACACCAACTGAAGTAGTTCAAGCCTTTTATTGTTTTAATATTGATGATTTTGGCATACAGCTCATGAAAACCCAAAATTCCTATCTCAAAAAATTAGCATATCATGAAAAGGTTCTCTAAACGAGCTATTAACCTAATCATCTGAATCAACTAATTTACTCTAAACACCTGCAAAAGATTCCTGAGGCTTTTAAAAACTCCCAGCCTGGTTCATTACTCAAAACCGCAATCATGGGTAAGACTGCCGACCTGACTGCTGTCCAGAAGGCCATCATTGACACCCTCAAGCAAGAGGGTAAGACACAGAAAGACATGTCTGAACGAATAGGCTGTTCCCAGAGTGCTGTATCAAGGCACCTCAGTGGGAAGTCTGTGGGAAGGAGAAAGTGTGGCCGAAAACACTGCACAACGAGAAGAGGTGACCGGACCCTGAGGAAGATTGTGGAGAAGGACCGATTCCAGACCTTGGGGGACCTGCGGAAGCAGTGGACTGAGTCTGGAGTAGAAACATCCAGAGCCACCGTGTACAGGCGTGTGCAGGAAATGGGCTACAGGTGCCGCATTCCCCAGGTCAAGCCACTTTTGAACCAGAAACAGCGGCAGAAGCGCCTGACCTGGGCTGCAGAGAAGCAGCACTGGACTGTTGCTCAGTGGTCCAAAGTACTTTTTTTGGATGAAAGCAAATTTTGCATGTCATTCGGAAATCAAGGTGCCAGAGTCTGGAGGAAGACTGGGAAGAGGGAAATGCCAAAATGCCTGAAGTCCAGTGTCAAGTCCCCACAGTCAGTGATGGTCTGGGGTGCCATGTCAGCTGCTGGTGTTGGTCCACTGTGTTTTATCAAGGGCAGGGTCAATGCAGCTAGCTATCAGGAGATTTTGGAGCACTTCATGCTTCCATCTGCTGAAAAGCTTTATGGAGATGAAGATTTCATTTTTCAGCACGACCTGGCACCTGCTCACAGTGCCAACACCACTGGTAAATGGTTTACTGACCATGGTATTACTGTGCCAACTCTCCTGACCTGAACCCCATAGAGAATCTGTGGGATATTGGGAAGAGAAAGTTGAGAGACGCAAGAACCAACTCTCTGGATGAGCTTAAGGCCGCTATCGAAGCATCCTGGGCCTCCATAACACCTCAGCAGTGCCACAGGCTGATTGCCTCCATGCCACGCCGCATTGAAGCAGTCATTTCTGCAAAAGGATTCCCGACCAAGTATTGAGTGCATAACTGAACATAATTATTTGAAGGTTAACTTTTTTTGTATTAAAAACACTTTTCTTTTATTGGTCGGATGAAATATGCTAATTTTTTGAGATAGGAAATTTGGGTTTTCATGAGCTGTATGCCAAAATCATCAATATTAAAACAATAAAAGGCTTGAACTACTTCAGTTGTGTGTAATGAATCTAAAATATATGAAAGTCTAATGTTTATCAGTACATTACAGAAAATAATGAACTTTATCACAATATGCTAATTTTTTTAGAAGGACCTGTATAATAGTATTAGTGTCACCTTAGCTCGCCCTCCACCCAAAACGCAGTGTTTGCCCGATCAGGCCTGATTGGTCGCCCACACGAGCGTTCACCCACGCCCGCCCCGCCGCAGTGACAAAATTTTTTATTTTTATTTTTTTATCACTGCACAATCACTTTGCAAGCGCTGCGGCTATATAAAAAAATCAGTTTTGATATTTTTTATCAACCGCAGCGGCCTCCGGTACTTCGCTAGCCTCCCATTTGTAAGACAGGCTTGCTTTTTTTCTTGGGTAGTCTCAGGGAATACCCCTAAATTTAGTAGCCCAAATGTCAAACCGGGGGTATTCTTCTGAAGAGGCCTACAGGCTTCTGACCCAGTCGGATGAGGAATGGGAACCCTCCTCTGATGAATCTAACGGGTTAGAATATGAACCTGTAGAAAGCAGTGGCAGTCTGACACAAAGTTCGGATGAGGAGGTTGAGGTCCCTGATAGCACCAGGCGTACCCGGCCCCGTGTCGCTAGACCACAGGTTGCGCAGGATCCACTTCAAGGGCAGCAGAGTGGGGCTGGCGCTGTCGGATTACGTGGTGAGGGGCATACACCAGCAGCGCAGCCCATCCTGGACCTAGTACCAGCACTGCCGTACAACATGGTGAAGTGGCGAGCACCAGAAGGGCAGTTGAAGCTAGTACGGTGGCACGTGCAATAGTTACCCCGTCGCAGCCACCGCACAGACAGGCCCGTAGACCCCCTAGAGTCCCTGAGGTGCTGGCAAACCCTGATTGGCAGTCCCCAACTTCAGCCGCACCATTAGTTCCCCCTTTCACCGCCCACTCTGGAGTTCGGGTTGAGACAGCTCAAATCGGTTCGGCCCTGGGATTTTTTGAGCTGTTCTTGACTGTGGAGCTCTTGGACTTAGTTGTGGCAGAAACAAACCGATATGCCACTCAATTTATATCCGCCAACCCGGGAAGCTATTATGCCTAGTCTTTCCGGTGGAAACCCGCCCAAGTTTCAAATTTAAAATTTTTCTGGGCCTTCTCATCAACATGGGTCTAACCAAAAAGCATGAATTGCGGTCATATTGGTCCACGAACCCAATTCATCACATGCCCATGTTCTCTGCTGCCATGTCCAGGACACGATTTGAGACCATCCTGCATTTCCTGCGCTTTAGTGACAACAGCACATCTCGTCCCAGAGGCCACCCAGCTTTTGACCGGCTACACAAAATTCGGCCCCTCATAGACCACTTCAACCAGAAATTTGCAGATTTGTATACCCCTGAGCAAAACATCTGCGTAGACGAGTCCCTAATACATTTTACCGGGCGCCTTGGCTTCAAACAATACATCCCAAGCAAGCGCGCCCGGTATGGGGTTAAATTGTATAAGCTCTGTGAAAGGGCCACAGGCTATACCCACAAATTTCGGATCTATGAGGGTAAAGGTCAGACCCTGGAGTCGGTCGGTTGCCCTGACTACCTGGGGAGCAGTGGGAAGACAGTCTGGGACTTGGTGTCACCCTTATTTGGCAAGGGGTACCATCTTTATGTGGACAATTTCTACACAAGTGTGCCCCTCTTCAGGCATTTGTTCCTAGAACAGATTGGCTGCTGTGGCACCGCGCGACCTAGTCGCCGAGGCTTCCCCCAACGGCTCGTTACCACCCGTCTTGCAAGGGGGGAGAGGGCTGCCTTGTGTAACCAAGAACTGCTCGCGGTGAAATGGAGAGACAAGCGTGACGTTTACATGCTCTCCTCTATTCACGCAGACACGACAATCCAAATTGAACGAGCAACCAGTGTCATTGAAAAGCCCCTCTGTGTCCACGACTATAATTTGCTCTTGGGAGGGGTGGACTTCAATGACCAGATGTTGGCTCCTTATCTCCTTTCCCGCAGGACCAGACGCTGGTATAAGAAGGTGTCTGTATATTTAATTCAATTGGCTGCATATAATAGTTTTGTTCTCTACAGTAAGGCTGGGAGAACAGGATCCTTCCTCAAATTTCAGGAAGAGATCATCGAGAACCTCCTGTATCCAGGAGGTTCCGTGGCCCCAACCACCAGTGTAGTGAGCCGTCTACACGAACGACATTTCCCCAGTGTCGTTCCTGGTACCTCAAACCGACCGCCACCCCGAAAAAAATATTGTGTCTGTAGCAGGAGTGGAATAAGGCGTGACACCCGCTATTTCTGTCCTGACTGCCCTGAGCACCCTGCCCTATGCTTAGGGGAGTGTTTCCGGAAGTACCACACACAGGTACACTTAGCATAGGGATCACATCTCACCAGGACAGGCACACAGGGCTATTATGGCCCATTCACACACAGCTGCTGCAAACCTCTCCTTTCACCTGGGACAAAGTGCATAATGCACCTTGCCACATCTTTGAGCGATTTGTGCTTTGCACATTGTCCCATGGGGAAGGAGAGGTTTGTTCTATAAAGGTAAAAAAAAAAATAATAAAAAAAAAAATCACCAGTAAGCAAAAAAGTTAACGTTCAGTTCAAAAAGTTGAAATAAAGTTTATGTGTTCATAAAGTTTATATAAAGTTATTATAAAGTTAATAAAATTTATTGGGTTGCAGCCTGTTTTTTTCTTTAGTTTTTTTACCTTCCAGGTGGACCAACCGATCGACTAGCTGCAGCACTGATGTGCATTCTGACAGAAGCATTGCGCTGCTGTCAGATTACACACAAGTCGGTGTATGCGGCGCTGCAGACGAGATTTCTCCTCTGCAGTAAAAGATACGTTTGCCGAGGCATATGAGCTGAGGAGGCGGCGGTGTTCATATGCTTTGGCAAACACTTTGTATATATAAAAAAATCAAAACAATCCCGGCAATGATTTATTCATCCACATCGATTGATGTGAATGGAGAAATCGGGTTTGCCAGGGCATACGAGCTAAGTGGGTATGGATGTTGGGCGGAGCTCCTATGTCCTGGCAGACGCCTTTCCCCTCCTTTTTTTTTTTGGCAGAGATTTTTTCATCCACATTGATCGATGCGAATGAAGAAATCTGTGCCGTTCATTTTTTCTTTCAGCCCAGAGGTTGAACGGAAAAAAAAATATCTCATTACCTTTATGCACAATATAAGGAGAATAGCAGAAACTCCTAATGCTGGCCATACATGTAATGATTGCGGAGACCCTCAAATGCCAGGGCAGTACAAACACCCCACAAATAACACCATTTTGGAAAGACACCCCAAGGTATTCACTGAGGGGCATATTGAGTCCATGAAAGATTGAATTTTTTTTCTCAAGTAAGCGGAAAGGGAGATTTTGTGAGAAAAAACAAAAAAATTTCAATTTTCGCTAACTTGTGCCCCCAAATTATTTTTTTCTATGAACTCGGCATGCCCCTCATTGAATACCTTGGGGTATCTTCTTTCCAAAATGTGGTCACATGTGGGGTATTTAAACTGCCCTGGCTTTTTAGGGGCCCTAAAGCGTGAGAAGAAGTCTGGGATCCAAATGTCTAAAAATGCCCTCCTAAAAGGAATGTGGGCCCCTTTGCCCACCTAGGCTGCAAAAAAGTGTCACACATGTGGTATCGCCGTACTCAGGAGAAGTTGGGGAAAGTGTTTTGGGGTGTATTTTTACATATACCCATGCTGGGTGAGATAAATATCTTGGTCAAATGCCAACTTTGTATAAAAAAAATGGGAAAAGTTGTCTTTTGTCGAAATATTTCTCTCATCCAGCATGGGTATATGTAAAAAGACACCCCAAAACACATGTCCCTACTTCTTCTGAGTACGGCGATACCAAATGTGTGACACTTTTTTGCAGCCTAGGTGGGCAAAGTGGCCCACATTCCAAAGAGCACCTTTTGGATTTCACAGGCCATTTTTTACAGATTTTGATTTCAAACTACTTCCCACACATTTGGGCCCCTAAAATGCCAGGGCAGTATAACTACCCCACAAGTGACCCCATTGGAAAGAAGACACCCCAAGATATTTCATGATGGGCATAGTGAGTTCATGGTAGTTTTTATTTTTTGTCACAAGTTAGTGGAATATGAGACTTTGAAGGGAAAAAAAATAAAAATAAAAAAATCATCATTTTCCTCTAACTTGTGACAAAAAATAAAAAGTTCTATGAACTCACTATGCCTATCAGCGAATACCTTGGGGTGTCTACTTTCCGAAATGGGGTCATTTGTGGGGTTTTTCTACTGTCTGGGCATTGTAGAACCTCAGGAAACATGACAGGTGCTCAGAAAGTCAGAGCTGCTTCAAAAAGTGGAAATTCACATTTTTGTACCATAGTTTGTAAACGCAATAACTTTTACCCAAACTATTTTTTTACCCAAACATTGTTTTTTATCAAAGAACAATAAATTTAGTGAAAAATTTATATATGGATGTCGTTTTTTTTGCAAAATTTTACAACTGAAAGTGAAAAATGTCATTTTTTTGCAAAAAAATCGTTAAATTTCAATTAATAACAAAAAAAGTAAAAATGTCAGCAGCAATGAAATACCACCAAATGAAAGCTCTATTAGTGAGAAGAAAAGGAGGTAAAATTCATTTGGGTGGTAAGTTGCATGACCGAGCAATAAACGGTGAAAGTAGTGTAGTGCAGAAGTGTAAAAAGTGGTCTGGTCATTAAGGGTGTTTCAGCTAGGGGGGCTGAGGAATTCCTAATTTCCTAAATAAACTGGGTGGGGTGATATAGCTGTTGATGTACCTGCTTCTACAAAATACTGATTAAGGGGTTTGATATATTTGTTTCCACCAAATATTGATTGAGGCCTGCGAGATAACTGCTTCTACAAAAAACTGATACAGGGGTTCGATATACCTGTTTCCACCAAATATTAAATAAGGCCTGCAATATATCTGTTTCCACAAAATACTGATTAAGGGGTTTAATATACCTGCTTCCACAAAATACTGATTGAGTGCTGCGATATACCTGCTTCCACAAAATACTGATTAAGGAGTTCGATATACCTGTTTCCACCAAATATTAATTGAGGCCTGCGAAATACCTGCTTCCACCAAATATTGATTCAGACCTGCGATATACCTGCTTCCACAAAATACAGATTAAAGTGTTCGATATACCTGTTTCCACCAAATATCGATTCAGGCCTGCGATATACCTGCTTTCACAAAATACTGGTTAAGGGGTTTGATATAACTGCTTTCACAAAATACAGATTGAGGGCTGCGATATACCTGCTTCAACAAAATACTGATTAAGGGGTTTGATACAACTGTTTCCACCAAATATTGATTGAGGCCTGCGAGATACCTGCTTCTACAAAATACCGATTAGGGGGTTGGATAAAACTGTTTCCACCAAAAATTGATTGAGGCCTGCGATATACCTGCTTCCACAAAATAGTGATTAAGGGGTTCGATTAACTTGTTTCCAGCAAATATTGATTGGGGCCTGCAATATACCTGCTTCCACATAATACAGATTAAGGGGTTTGATATACCTGTTTCCACCAAATATTGATTGAGGCCTGCGATATACCTGCTCCCACAAAATACTGATTAAGGGGTTCGATAAACTTGTTTCCACCAAATATTCATTGGGGCCTGCAATATACCTGCTTCCACATAATACAGATTAAGGGGTTTGATATACCTGTTTCCACCAAATATTGATTGAGGCCTGTAACTAGAACAGTTCAGAAGGAAAGGTGTAGAGTAAAAAATATACATAAACCTCTCAAATGTATGTATATTAATGCCAGAAGCCTGACTAATAAAACTGGTGAACTGGAATTAGTGATGTGTGAGGAGGACTATGACATAGTGGGAATAACTGAGACATGGCTGGATGATAGCTATGACTGGGCAGTTAATGTACAGGGTTACAGCCTGTTTAGAAAGGATCGTCAAAACCGGAGAGGGGGAGGGGTCTGCCTTTATGTAAAGTCCTGTCTAAAGCCCACACTCCGGGAAGATATAAGTGAGGGACATGAACATGTGGAGTCACTGTGCGTAGAGATACATGGCGCTAAAAACAATAATAAATTACTAATAGGAGTTTACTATAAACAACCTAATATACCACAGAAAATCCACTACTAAACGAAATAGACAAGGCGGCAAATCATAATGAGGTGGTTATTATGGGGGACTTCAACTACCCAGATATAGACTGGGAAACTGAAACTTGTATATCTCATAAAGGAAACAGGTTCTTGGCAATAACCAAAGACAATTACCTCTCCCAACTGGTTCAGGACCCAACTAGAGGAACGGCCATACTGGACTTAGTATTAACCAATAGGCCTGACAGAACAACAGACGTGCAGGTTGGGGGACACCTGGGAAATAGTGACCACAAAGTAATAACCTTCCAATTATCATTCAAAAGAGCGTTTTTACAGGGAGGAACAAAAATACCAAACTTCAAAAAAGCTAAATTTAGCCAACTAAGAGAGGCCATAGGCCTAACTAAATGGGATAAAGTCCTCACAAATAAAAATACAGCCACAAAATGGGATATCTTTAAAAGCATCCTAAAATCTCAGCGTGAGAGGTACATACCATATGGGAATAAAAGGTTAAGGAACAAAAAGAAACCAATGTGGATAAACAGAACTGTAAAGAAAGCAATAAATGCCAAAAAGAAAGCATATAAAACACTAAAACAGGAAGGTAGCACGGAAGCACTGAAAAACTATAAGGAAAAAAATAGAACATGTAAAAAACTAATAAAAGCGGCCAAACTAGAGACCGAGAGATTAATTGCCAAAGAGAGTAAAACTAACCCTAAAATGTTCTTCAATTATATAAATGTTAAAAAGTATAAATCTGAAGGTGTCGGCCCGTTAAAGAGTAATGAGGGGGGAGTCGCAGAGAGCGACGAGGAGAAAGCAAAGCTGTTAAATATGTTTTTCTCCAATGTATTCACTGAGGAAAATAAACTGTCAGATGACATGCCGAATGTTGAAATAAATTCCCCATTAAAAGTGTCCTGTCTGACCCAGGAAGAAGTACAACAGCGACTTAAAAAGATTAAAATAGACAAATTGCCAGGACCGGATGGCATACACCCCCGTATCCTAAGAGAATTAAGTAATGTCATAGCCAGATCCTTTTTTCCGATATTTGCAGATTCTATATTGACAGGGAATGTCCCACAGGACTGGCGCATGGCAAATGTGGTGCCAATATTCAAAAAGGGTCCAAAAACAGAGCCTGGAAACTATAGGCCGGTAAGTTTAACATCTGTTGTGGGTAAACTGAAGGTTTTCTGAGAGATGCTATGTTAGAGCATCTTAATGGAAATAAGCAAATAACGCCATATCAGCATGGCTTCGTGAGGGATCAATCACAAATTTAATCAGTTTCTATGAGGAGGTAAGTTCTAGACTTGACAGCGGCGAATCAATGGATGTCGTGTATCTGGACTTCTCCAAAGCATTTGACACTGTACCACATAAAAGGTTAGTATATAAAATGAGAATGCTCGGACTGGGAGAAAACGTCTGTAAGTGGGTAAGTAACTGGCTCAATGATAGAAAACAGAGGGTGGTTATTAATGGTAAATACTCAGATTGGGTCACTGTCACTAGTGGAGTACCTCAGGGGTCAGTATTGGGCCCTATTCTCTTCAATATATTTATTAATGATCTTGTAGAAGGCTTGCATAGTAAAATATAAATTTTCGCAGATGACACTAAACTGTGTAAAGTAATTAACACTGATGAGGACAGTATACTACTACAGAGCGATCTGGATAGATTGGAGGCTTGGGCAGATAAGTGGCAGATGAGGTTTAACACTGACAAATGTAAAGTTATGCACATGGGAAGAAAAAATGCAAGTCACCCGTACTTATTAAATGGTAAAACACTCGGTAACACTGACATGGAAAAAGATCTAGGAATTTTAATAAACAGCAAACTAAGTTGCAAAAAACGGTGTCAGGCAGCTGCTGCCAAGGCCAATAAGATAATGGGTTGCATCAAAAGGGGCATAGATGCCCGTGATGAGAACATAGTCCTACCGCTTTACAAATCATTAGTCAGACCACACATGGAGTACTGTGTACAGTTCTGGGCTCCAGTGAACAAAGCAGACATAGCAGAGCTGGAGAGGGTCCAGAGGAGGGCAACTAAAGTAATAACTGGAATGGGGCAACTACAGTACCCTGAAAGATTATCAAAATTAGGGTTATTCACTTTAGAAAAAAGACGACTGAGAGGAGATCTAATTAATATGTATAAATATACTGATTAAGAGGTTCGATATACCTGTTTCCACAAAATATTAAGGCCTAAGATATACCTGCTTCCACAAAATAATGATAAAGGGGTTTGATATACCTGCTTCCAAAATTTACTGAATGAGGGCTGTGATATACCTGCTTCCACAAAATACTGATTAAGGGGTGAGATATACCTGCTTCCACAAAATACTGATTAAGGGGTTGAAATACCTGTTTCCACCAAATATTGATTGAGGCCTGCAATATACCTGCTTTTGCAGCGTTTTATTATTATTATTATTATTTTACCATGTTCATCTGAGGGGTTAGGTCATGGGGTATTTTATATAGCAGATTCTTACGGACGCAGCGATACATAATATGTAAACTTTTTTTATTTTAGTTTTACAAAATAATATTTTTGAAAAAAATACATTTTTGTTTTAGTGTCTCAAGTCTGAGAACAATAGTTTTTTCTGATTGTCAGTGGATAAATGGAATTAAAATTAGGGAAGGGGATTATAAATTTAGTACTCCATGGAAGTATGGTACTCCCTGAATAAACCGTCAATGCAGAGGCCTGGATGATCGGGGCAAGTGTCACACTGAGTTTTGGTTTCCTTCAGTATCCCCCTCCTTTGACACACTCTGCACTTTTTTGGGACCGCCCCTTCTTTCCAGTATGGGGGACCATACCTGGAAAGTGTTGGCCAGGGACGATCTGGGCGCCTCCAGTTCCCGAGGTACTCCGGCCTGCTCTTTTCCGGTCAGAAAAGATCAGGGCCTTGAGGACTTTCTCATAGAACTGTAGGAATTTCCCTGTGTTGCCATTGCTCCGGGACAGCACAAAAGAGTTGTACAAGGCAACCTGTACCAAGTAGACCGCAACTTTTTTGTACCATGCCCGAGTTTTGCGCATGGCATTATATGGCATGAAGACTTGATCAGAGAGATCAACTCCTCCCATATACCGATTGTAGTCGACAATACAATCGGGCTTGCTACGGTACCTCGCACAGGGACAGGGGTGATGACGTTACCGTGAATTGTGGACAGTACAAGGACATCCATCTTGTCCTTATATCTGACCAGCAACAGGTTTCCACTGGTAAGGGCATGGGTTTCACCCCTGGGGATAGGTACCTGGAGGGGTTGGGTAGGGAGGCCGCGTTGATTTTTCTGCACGGTCCCACAAGCAGACGTGGATCTGGCGACGAGGGACTGGAACAAGGGGATACTAGTATGAAAGTTATCCACGTACAGGTGTTAACCTTTATCTAGCAGTGGGTGCATAAGGTCCCACACAAGTTTCCCTCTATCACCCAGAGTGGGGCGACATTCTCCGGGTTGAATACGGGAATCTCGCCCCTCGTACACACAAAATTTGTAAGTGTACCGTGAGGTACTCTCACAAAGTTTGTGCAGCTTCACGCCATACCTCGTCCGCTTGGAGGGAACATACTGGCGGAAAATGAGACTCCCCTTGAAAGCAAGGAGAGACTCATCAACTGCGACCTCCCTTCCAGGTACATAGGCCTCCAAAGATTTGTCCCCAAAGTGATCGATGACTGGCCTGATTTTGTATAGGCGGTCATAGGCAGGATCACCTTGGGGGGCACATTCTGCATTATCTGCACAATGCAGGCATTTCTGGATGGCCTCAAACCGGGTACGTGTCATGGTCGTACTGTAAAGTGGGGTCTGGTAGAGGACGTCCCCATTCCAGTAATGCCTGCACTGGGTTTTTTGACTAGGCCCATGTGCAGCACAAGGCCCCAAAATGTCCTCATCTTGGCTGCACTTACCAGAGTGCAGCCACCGGCCCTAGCCAAAAAGGAGCCCGGGTGTTGAACAATGAACTGTTGGGCGTACAGGTTAGTTTGCTCCACCATCAGATTCACAAAGTGGTCACTGAAAAAAAGACAAAAATAGTCATATTCAATGAAGCCCACTGTGAGAATCTGGATTACTGCTTGGCCAACAAAAATTAGGAATCACAGGCTCAAGTTCACCAGTAGGGGGCTTAGATGGACTTATCTGGTGGGCCAGAAAACTAGTACAAGCCCCAAAGCTGCTCATACTAGTGTGGGCCACAGGGTCCCTAGCATGGCGGTCCCCTTGCTCCGCCTGGCAGCATCTCTGCCGCCTTGGGGGCTCATCATCATCACTATATGATGAGGAGGACGCGGATGACAAAAGGAAAGTGGGGTCATCCTCGTCCTCACTGGGGCTCTTGGAGTCGGAGGCAAGCCACTAGGGCTCTTGGAGTCGGAGGCAAGCAGGGCGTATGCCTCCTCGGCAGAGAACGTCTGGCGGGCCATAGGGGAATTACAACAGTTTGCATATGTGACTCCCACTTGTTAAGGTCCCAAAGGTAATGGGACAATTTACTTCTCAGTTGTTCTATGGCCAGGTCTGTGTTATTCCCTCATTATCCCAATTACAATGTGCAGATAAAAGGTCCAGAGTTCATTTCAAGGGTGCTATTTGCATTTGGAATCTGCTGCTGTCAACTCTCAAGATGAGATCCAAAGAGCTGTCACTATCAGTGAACCAAGCCATCATTAGGCTGAAAAAAAAAAAAACATCAGAGAGATAGCAAAAACATTAGGCGTGGCCAAAACAACTGTTTGGAACATTCTTAAAAAGAAGGAACGCATCAGTGAGCTCAGCAACACCAAAAGACCCGGAATACCACGGAAAACAACTGTGGTGGATGTGGTGAAGAAAACACCCTTCACAACAGTTGACCAGATCAAGAACACTCTTCAGGAGGTAGTTGTATGTGTGTCAAAGTCAACAATCAAGAGAAGACTTCACCAGAGTGAATACAAAGGGTTCACCACAAGATATAAATCATTGGTGAGCCTCAAAAACAGGAAGGCCAGATTAGAGTTTGCCAAACGACTTCTAAAAAAGCCTTCACAGTTCTGGAACAACATCCTATGGACAGATGAGACCAAGATCAACTTGTACCAGAGTGATGGGAAGAGAAGAGTATGGAGAAAGAAAGGAACTGCTCATGATCCTAAGCATACCACCTCATCAGTGAAGCATGGTGGTGGTAGTGTAATGGCGTGGGCATGTATGGCTGCCAATGGAGCTGGTTTTCTTGTATTTATTGATGATGTGCCTGCTGACAAAAGCAGCAGGATGAATTCTGAAGTGTTTCAGGCAATATTATCTACTCATATTCAGCCAAATGCTTCAGAACTCATTGGACGGCGCTTCACAGTGCAGATGGACAATGACCCAAAGCATACTGCAAAAGCAACCAAATAGTTTTTTTAAGGGAAAGAAGTAGAATGTTATGCAATTGGCCAAGTTAGTCACCTGACCTGAATCCAATTGAGCATGCATTTCACTTGTTGAAGACAAAACTGAAGGGAAAATGCCCCAAGAGCAAGCAGGAACTGAACACAGTTACAGCAGAGACCTGGCAGAGCATCACCAGGGATGAAACCCAGCGTCTAGTGATGTCTATGTGTTCCAGACTTCCGCCTGTAATTGACTGCAAAGGATTTGCAACAAGTATTAAAAAGTGAAAGTTTGATTTATGATTATTATTCTGTCCCATTACTTTTGGGACCTTAACAAGTGGGAGGCACATATGCAAACTGTTGTAATTCCTACACCGTTAACCTGATTTGGATCTCAATACCCTCAAATTAAAGCTGATAGTCTGCAGTTAAAGCACACCCTGTTCTTTTTTATTTCAAATCCATTGTAGTGGTGTATAGAGGCAAAAATGTTAGAATTGTGTTGATGTCCCAATATTTATGGACCTGACTGTATCTGCTTCAGGAAAATACTGATTAAGAAGTTCGATATACCTTTTTTCACCAAATATTGATTGACGCCTACGATATACCTGCTTCCACAAAATACAGATTTAAGGGCTTCGATATACCTGCTTCCACAAAATATTGATTGAGGCCTATGATATACCTGCTTTCACAAAATACTGATCAAGAGGTTTGATATACCTGCTTCTACAAAATACTGATTAAGAAGTTCTATATACCTGTTTCTACCAAATATTGATTGAGGCCTGCGATTTACCTGCTTCCACAAAATACAGATTAAAGGGTTCAATATACCTGTTTCTACCAAATATTGATTGAGGGGTTTGTTATATCTGCTTCTACAAAATAATGATTGAGGCCCGAGAGATACCTGCTTTTGCAAACTACTTATTAAGGGGTTGGATATGCCTGGTTCCATAAAATACTGATTGAGGGCTGTGATATACCTGCTTCCACAAAATTCTGATTAAGGGGTTCAATATACTGTACCTGTTTCCACCAAATATTGATTGAGGCCTGCGATATACCTTCTTCTACAAATACTGCTCTTCTCTAGGTACTTAGGCACAGGGTAATTTTGAAAATGACAGGCAGATATAGAGGCAGGCCGTTCCACAGGGGTGGTAGGGGTCGTGCAGATGCACCAAGCCAGAACCTAAGTGGAAAGTTGGAGAAGACGTGTGCTATTACTTCAAAGGGCGCACCGGAGTTGGTTAAGCGGCTCACTCACCCTTCCACTTCTCCACCTTCCTAATCCTCTGTATCTGCACCCTCCTCACTCTCTGCTATGTGCACCACCAAATACACCACCAGCAATTCCACCACCACCATAGCCCCTCCCACTTAGAGTAATTATTTTCCCATCCATTCCCAGACCTTACCGATGCGCAGCCATTCTTCGTATCGGATGAGGAAGAGGAGTTAGCAACGGCCGCCACCCAACGGTTTGACGACAGTACCCAGATCAGCCCAAGGAGGGTGGTCCCCGCTGTTGCTGCTTACTCTGAGATCTTAGGGCTCTTTCACACCTGCGTTCTTTTCTTCCGGCATAGAGTTCCGTCATCAGGGCTCTATGCTGGAAGAATCCTGATCAGTTTTATCCCAATGCATTCTGAATGGAGAGAAATCCATTCAGGATGCATCAGGATATCTTCAGTTTCGGCGCATTGCCGGATACGACGTTTAGCTTTTTCTGAATGGTTACCATGGCTGCCGGGACGCTAAAGTCCTGGCAGCCATGGTAAAGTGTAGCGGAGAGCGGTGGAGCAGCACGGACTGTAAGTATACCGCTCCCCCGCTCCCCGCTTCTTCTATGGCAACCAGGACTTTAATAGCGTCCTGGCTGCCATAGTAACACTGAAAGCATTATAAAGACGGATCCGTCTTCAAATGCTTTCAGTACACTTGCGTTTTTCCGGATCCGGCGTGTAATTCCGGCAAGTGGAGTACACGCCGGATCCAGACAACGCAAGTGTGAAAGAGCCCTTAAATGTCAGTGGTGGTAAAGGTGAAGATGATGACGTATTGATGGACATCAAGTGGGTGCCCACAAGAGAGGAAGAGGAGGGGAGTTCAGAGGGAGAGACGGAGCAGCAGATATGGAGGAGAAGGAAGAGAAGCAGGCAGAACTCGTAGTGCACAGGAAGCAAAAAACAGACTGCAAATGTATCTGGAGTGAGCAATCCACCATGCACGGTCACATCTTGCGCTCCCAGGATGCCGACACATGGCTCCGCAGTGTGGGCCTTTTTTAACGTGTCAGCTGCTGACAATAGTTTTGCTATATGCAGCCTGTCCTGTCAACGCATAAGTCGCGGTAAGCCCAACAATCACCTAGGGACGACCGCCTTAAGAAGGCACCTGGCCTCTCATCACCGAGCCCAGTGGAAGCAATGCAGTTAGAACCCACAAAGCCACACTCCTGACGTTCCATGTCCTGCCTCTTCTACTTCTCCTCTCTCCTCCCATTTGTCCTCCACTTTACCTTCCACCGTGCTGTCGTCGCGTTCATCTGGCAGAAGGCAGGCTTTAGTGGCTCAAATGTTTGCGCGTAAAAAGTTGATGACGCCAGATAACCCTCTTGCCCAATGGCTGACCGCTGGCTTGTCGGAACTGCTATCCCGCCAACTACTGCCATATAAACTGGTGGACTCTGAGGCATTTAGAAAATTTGTCTCATGCCCTGCTCAGGTTATGTGCGGAGGTCTGCCAGGTTAGCAGCACGTGTGTAGCCTTTTGTTTTTGTTTTGGAGTTGAGCTGTATCCGCCTCCTTTGTGGTGCACTGGGTCGGGTCGTTGGTATGAGTTTAAATTACGCCCACTCCCAGTGTCCTGTGCGGGTTATAGCTTCTGTCTTGCTGAGAGGAAGGAAGGATTTACTGTTCCTGCTCACTAACAAGATAAGTTGGTTTTGTTTTTCTTGTGATTGTCTGTCTAGGCTGTTAGAGAGACACCTGCCCCCTCCAGGTCCTGAGGGAGCAGGCTGCCTCTTTCCCCCTTTAACCATCTTAAGGATTTTAGGGTATCTTCAGCCTAGGCACAGGGACACGTTCATTCCCACCTTCAGGGTCTGAACGTGGGCATAGAAGCCTAGGGAGAGCTGGTAGGGATTTGTCAGGAGGTGACCTTTATCCCTAGCTTCTTGCCTAGACACTTGTTTGGTTGTATTCTGTGTATCTTGTATCCTGTCCAGCGTGACAATTTGTGGCCATTGGCACATTGCAATGGAAGGTCCCCAGAAGGAAATATTTCTCTTAGAAGGGCACCCTAGAGGTATATAGTCAAGTTCAGCGGCAATTGAATATATCTCTGGCACACAGGGTCGGTGCCAAGATACATCTGACCACAGACACGTGGTCTAGTAAACATGGGCAGGGAAGGTACATAACTTTTACAAGAAGAGCAGGCTTAGAGAGGGACTTTAAACTTTTCGGGGATCTCTGGTATTGTCCAT
Organism: Bufo gargarizans; assembly: GCF_014858855.1. Classification (NCBI taxonomy): domain Eukaryota; kingdom Metazoa; phylum Chordata; class Amphibia; order Anura; family Bufonidae; genus Bufo; species Bufo gargarizans. Next base: position 212,256,483 of record NC_058082.1, on the reverse strand, counting down.
GGCTAGGGGGAGGAGACCGAGTATAACATTCTCCTGGGCTATAAGCAGGAGCCAGGGCACTCCACCGCTTCCAATTTAGTGCAAATCGGGCCTTCATGCTCCGGTGTTTGAAGAGGAACCCCCGTATAAAGGGCAAGGACCAGTACTGGGTGGCAACGTACTTAGACCCCCGGTACAAACACAAAATGGTGGACATGTTACCAGCATCACAGAGGGCTGTCAGAATGCAGCATTTCCAGCCCTTGCTGCGAGATGCTGCATTCTGCTGTTGTGGGCGCTGGCAGATGAATTTCCACCCACAGCGAAACAGGCGAGGGTACCAATCCTACCACGCCTGCAAGAAGAGGGCGGTTTGAAGATGTGTTGGTCACTTCGGATATGAGATCATTCTTGCAGACAACCCATCGACATCCGCCCTCCGGATCCAGCCTCAGGGAACGCCTAGATCAACAGGTGTCCGACTCCATCGGGTTAACGGCTGATGTGGACGCTTTGAGAAGCGAGGAACCCCTGGATTACTGGGTGTGCAGGATTGACCTGTTGCCAGAGCTGGCACAATTTGCCATGGACCTCTTGTCTTGCCCCTCGTCGAGTGTCCTGTCTGAAAGGACGTTCAACGCAGCAGGGGGGATCGTGACCGATAAGCGCACTCGCCTAGCTCACGACAGTGTGGACTACCTCACATTTCTAAAAATGAATGAGGCATGGATCGCGGAAGAATTCAACACCTGTGACGACCACGTCACAAATTGAATTTCCTCATGTCAGCCCACACATATCCGCCACAACCCAGAACATAGAATGGTCCTTGTCTAAAGTATATAAAGTGTCGGGTGAATACCTAATCTTTGGGGGCCTCTTCTCCAGTGGCCTACAGTAAAATTTTTAGACGGTGACTGCCAATTGTAGCTCCAGACACATAATGACTTGTTCTTTTCTGTCAGGTGAATGCCAAATTTTTGGGGCCTGTACTGGCCTACAGTAAAATGTTAAGCAAGTGACTGCCTAATGTACCTCTAGCTACATCATCACAAGTTATTTTCTGTAAGGCGAATGCCTAATTTGTGGGGCCTGTACTGGCCTACAGTAAAATAGTTATCCAGTGACCGTCTAATATACCTCCTGCCACATAATCACTTGTTATTTTCTGTCAGGTGAAAGCCTAATTTTTGGGGCCTGTACTGGCCTACAGTAAAATAGTTATCCGTCTAATATACCTCCAGCCACATAATCACTTATTCTTTTCTGTCAGATGAATACCTTATTTTTGGGGCCTGTACTCTATTGGTCTACAGTAAAATTGTTATCCACTGTCCGTCTAATATACCTCCAGCCACATAATTACTTGTTCCTTTCTGTCAGATGAATGCCTAATTTTTGGGGCTGGTATTACAGTGAGTGCCAGTAGTACCTGGAACATTTATTGGCTGCGTAGCAGCCAACAAACGTGCGGGGAGGAGACTCGAGCATTGCGATGCTCGAGTCAAATCGGTGTTCGGCCGAGCATGCTCACCCAACACTAGCTGGCAGCTTTTCTGTGTACAGTGTAACTCAAAAATGCCAGTTATTGTTTTTTGTGTAAAATTTTATTAGTGATTCATGATATTGTCTAAGGCTACTTTCACACTTGCGTTTAACTTTTCCGGTATTGAGATCCAGAAGAGGATCTCAATACCAGAGAAAAACGCTTTCGTTTTGTGCCCATTCATTGTCAATGGGGACAAAACTGAACTGAGCAGAATGGAATGCTCCAAAATGCATTCCATTCCGTTTGGTTGTGTCCCTATACTGTACAGAATTCCGCAGCATGCTGCAGAGAATCCTTTTTCTATCGTGTCCGAGAATAGGGATCTGGCACCATTGACTTGCATTGTGTGTCATGACACAATAATCGGACACAATAGAAAACTGATCTGTTCCCCATTGACTTACAATGGTTTTAGTGATAAATCCATTCATAACGGATGCAGCCAGTTGTATTATCATAAACGGAAGTGTTTTTGCTGATCCCTGCCAGATCAGGCAAAAACGCAAGTGTGAAAGCTGCCACCATAAGAACTTATCTAGAGGAAAGGGGATAAGTATCTGATCTGTAGGGGTCCAATTAGTAGGACTATGATTACAGTAAATAAAGTGGTGCTCACGGAGTTTCTCTAAATTCAAATCTACGGGACTGATGAACAGAAGTCAAGTACATTTTTGTGATCATGGGGATCCCCGCAATTGTACATCGCTGATCAGATGCTCACCTGTGCACTGGATTGTATGGGCTTTAAAAAATGTAATTGCTCTGAAGATCTAAAACAAATAATATTCACATTTGAATTTAACGTTGTTTTTTATTTTGACACGTTGCCGTCACACATTTTATATCTTACAAGCCATCGTATTGCCAGAAGGGGTCTACAAAGTACATATTAATAACAGGGATGAGCGAATCGACTTCGGATGAAACATCCAAAGTCGATTCGCATAAAACTTCGTTCTAAGGGCTCATTCAGACAGCCGTATGCTGTACGCAAAAAATGCAGATCCGTTTTTTTGCGGACAGTTCAGCATGTCCGCAAAAAAACTGATTGCATTCCGGTACCACTTGGAACCGAACCCGAGTTCGGGTAATGTTTTTTTACAGTACAAATTAATTTATGAAGTTATTACATGAAGTCTCTCGAGACTTTGCAAAGCAATATCTTCGGCTAATCGGAGCCAATACATTCTAATACTGCACGGAGCTCTTGCTCCGTACAGTATTAGAGAAAAGTTTTATGTGAATCGACTTCGGATGTTTCATCTGAAGTCGATTCGCTCATCGCTATTTAATAACTGTCAGCTGCTCTGCCTACAGAAATGTAGGTATAAAGTGACCTTGTCATACTGTATGTATGCGTTGTATAATTTGTTTAAGGATATTGTCATAGCTGTTATTTCTATCGCAGTTATGTTTCATAACGAGATTATAGAGGAGTTTGCTTTAGAAGGCAATTTTTTATGTAGTTCACTGGCAGAAGTAGATACAAAGGTAATTAATTATAAGGTTACTTTTAGGCTTGCGGCAGAGGATATTGTCGCCGGAACTGACTGCCGGATCATCAAAACTTATGGAAACCGATGGCATTTGTCAGCCACGTATGACAAATGCATTGACATGTCGGATCCGTCTCTCCGGTGTCATCCGGAAAGACGGATCTGGCATTTATTTTTTATGTTTTTTTACGGTCTGAGCATGCGTAGACCGCAATGCGGGATCCGTTTTGCAGGAACACTCGGGACCGGATCCGGCATTCTGGCAAGTGTTCCGGAATTTTGGATGGAGATAAAACCGCAGCATGCTGCGTTATTATCTCAGTCCTGAAAAGTCAAAAAGACTGAACTGAAGACATCCTGATGCATCCTGAATGGATTTCTCTCCATTCAGAATGCATTAGGATAAAACTGATCACATGCTATTGTGAAAGTACCCTTAGTCTAAAGTTCATCTTTTACCATGAACATAGTGATCGAAAACCCATGTCTAAAAAGAGCATAACTAGAGATTTATAAGCCATGGTGGTGTCTTAGAAACACTAAATTAATTGCCAATTACCAATGGCTCTAAAGACCAGGTCAAGAAAATGTTGCTTTTAATGCGGCTCCAGAGGACTCTGTCCTACTAAATATCTTGACAAAACAGAACGCTGTAGTGACATGGAGGAATATTTCCGGAAATTAAGATTAGAAGAGTTCTTACATGACAAAGAGGAGAGAGAAATATTAAAGGGGTTGTCCAAGTATTTTTTATTTTCTAATTTAGTTTAGTTTCTAACTAAGCAAATGTAAGAGGTTTTCAGTGCATTTACTTCATCTCCAGTGGCCCTGTTCTCCTAGTTAGCCGTGCGTCACATGACCTTTGATGTCAGCTTCTTTCCCTGCTCCGATGACGTTCCATGCACAAGCCTGAGGAGCAGGTCTGTCTCTCTGTATGGAACATCACTGTGGATTGTGCTGGTTGGAGTGACAAGCCATGTCCCTGCACTGCCTGGTATGCTGGCCACACCCTCCTACACTGCCCGATCTGCTGGCTGGACTGTCTGCCCTGTGTCTCCCCTCCCACTGGATACATCAGCAAGTTTTAACCCCTTATACCATAAGCAGCACACACTCAGGGTTGGAGGCTCTGCCTCAGGTACTGAGCAGCTGCAGGGTTTCCTCTTCTCCAGGCACGGAAGAGATAAATGCTGTGCACAGGATCTTCCCTCCCGCCTCACCCATACAATGACTGAAGGAGTGCTCTCCTCTGTACTTTTCTGCTCTCTGTGAGGAAGTGTCTGCAGAGCATTGCACAAGAACAGGTAGGAGGAAGGAGGAAGATCCTGTGTGTATCAGCAATGTCATTGTGCTGTACAGCTGGGACTTGTAGTCCCCACATACAACATGAATTAACTGTTATATAAATGCTGTTGTTACGTATATAGATGTATGGTTTTTAGAAAAAAAAATGGGGCTATTGCTAAGCCTTGGCAGTAGAATGATTTGGTATTGATGCTGATAGTGCTGACAATAAGCCTACAAAACTCTTATGAACTGTCAAAACTTGAGTTTTTTTTGTTGTTTTTTCAAGGGCTGGCTGGCAGAAAAAAATGAGGTTGTTGCTGGATTTTGTGGATTCGATAGCAGAATTTTCAGTGCACAATGAACTTTCAACTATCCAGCAGCAGTATGAAACACACTACTATGAGTGACCAGTCCTTTAATTGCTTTCCGTGATAAAACTCTAAATCTGCCTTGTTGTGTCCCTTTATGATCTCCCTTTACTCTCCCTTTCACACCTAGTTTAGTGGCTTGTGTCTGTAATAGCTTTTTAACAGACTCAGCCAAGACATATACTCTCAGGTCGCAAGCTGCATAAAGAATGGCATTCTATGGTGTTCTCAGCAAAATGAACTGCCTGAATCCTGCCCTCTATCAATTATCTACCGTATTTTTCGCCCCATAAGACACACTTTTCCCCACAAAGTAAGGGATAAATGTCACTGCGTCTTATGGGGCGAATACTAATGAGTACTTCCATAATGGAAGCGCTCATTAGTACCAGAGGACCGGGAAGCGGTGAAGGCTCTGTACTTAATGCTTCCCGGACTTCTGCTGTCAGCTGTCACTCTGTGACCTCACACTGTGTGCATCGGGTCACAGCACAGCTGAAGGCAGGAAGAAGAAGAGGAGGAGGTGGAGAGCGGAATCGCCAGAGCGGGAGATGGAAGTGGGATTTTTTATTTTATGTGATATGAGGCATGGAGGCTGATAGCTGATGACAAGAGGCACGGGGCTGATGGCTGGATGAGACACGGGAGCTGATGGCTGATGACATGAGGCATGGGGGCTGATGACATGAGTCAAGGAGGCTGATGGCTGATGATATGAGGCATCATCATTAGGCTTCCTTCACAAATAGCTTTATTGTTCTGTTTTTACAAGTGTTTGGGTGGCATTTTATTTTCTAATTATTATTCTCAAATAAATAAAAAATTCTAATTCTCTAATATGTTTATTTTCCATGCATCTTTTAAAAAATGGACCCCAAAAAATGGAAGAGAAGTTTGTGAGTAGAGATGAGCGGACACCTGGATGTTCGGGTTGACCATGACCCCGAACCCCATTGAAGTCAATGGGGACCCGAACTTTTGAGCACTAAAATGGCTCTAAAAATGTAATGGAAAGGGCTAGAAGGCTGCATATGCGGATAGGAAAATGACTTTAAATAACATAAAATAAGTAAAAATAAAAAATTATAATCTTGATCTAGGAGGACGAGGTCCATAATATGAAGTAGGAGGTTGAGGAGGCAGTGGATGTGGCGGTGTAGGTGGAAGCGGCAGTGGAGGAGGAGGATGTAGCCTACACAGTTTTTTTGTTTTAATTTAATTTTTTTTTTTTTTAGGTTACACCCCAAAACATTGGGAAATATAACGTGTTATAACCCCCTCCAGTCGTGCTAAACACACATTCAGACAATAAACTTGCTGCAGGGCAGGTCAGCACCTCCAAGGCATAAAGGGCAAGCTCAGGCCATGTCCCCAATTTGGAGACCCAGAAGTTGCAGGGGGATGACCCATAAGTCAGTTTGTGCAGGCGTGGGCACACTTACTCCCCCACCATGTAGCACGTCCCCGTGATGTTCACGATCCAATTAGATATCTGCTCTATCAAGTTTCGATGTTCTTTTCTGCGCCTACCATGTTGATCACGGTTAGCGGCGAATCAGGTCTCCACATCGGAGAGGGAGCGTGAGAAAGAGAGACCACATCCAAGGGAGATCAATGGATGAAATTTAATTGTGATCGAGTGGAAATGTGGAAAAAGTTATTAAAATGGAAAAATCGAAGGAAAGGAGGGGGCGCACAGCAATTACCCACTCCCGACTTTGGGAGGTAGTGACGATAAATAACAATACAGGACTCTTAAGCCCTGTTATTGGAATGATTAATAAAAATTATAGGGAATGTCAATGGGGTATTTGGGATTTGGAAATGTTAGACGTTGTTGACTCTAGATAACTTCTGCCTGATCACACGTCACCGTGACAACCACGATCCATTTGGATATCTTCTCTATCAACTTTTGATGTTCTTTTCTGAGCCTACCATGTTGATCACGGTTATAGGCGAATAAGGGTTCCACGCTGGAGAGGGAGCGTGAGAAAGAGAGACCACATCCAAGGGAGGTTAATTTTTTTAAATTAAATATGATCGAGCGGAAAAGTGGGACAAATTATTGAAGCACAAATGTGGGACAAGTTGTTAAAGTTTAAGCATTGAATGAAAGGGCGTGCATTAATTAAAGAATAATTTTTTTAATGTAAATCCCTGTCACCTATGAGAGAGCAGGGGTTTGTATATGGCAAAATTGGAAAAATGTCACCTGACAATGGAACAGACGATTTTTTGAAATTTATGTCCCTATCACCTATGCAAAGCAGGGGTTTAATCACGGGAAAAATAGTCAAATGTCACCCAAGAATGCAACAGACAAATTAGTGAAATGTTGTTACCTGTCTACTAAGTATAGCAAAGGTATATCACAGCCAAAAATTGGTGAATTTCACCCGAATATGTAACAGACAAATTAGTGAAATGTTCCCTGTCTACTAGGTATAGCAGTGGTATATCACAGCCAAAAATTTGTGAATTTCACACGAAAATGTAACAGACAAATTAGTGAAATGTTTTTACCTGTCAACTAGGTACAGCAGTGGTATATCACACCCCAAAATTGACGACTTTCACCAGAAAATGTAACAGAAAAATTTGTGAAATGTTTTTACCTGTTTATTAGGTATAGCAGTGGTATATCACACCCAAAAATTTGTGAATTTTACGCGAAAATGTAACAGACAAATTAGTGAAATGACATAAAATAAAATACGTACAAATTAAAAAAATAAACTTGATTTATGAGGTGGAGTTCCATATGAAGTAGGAGTTTGAGGAGGCGATGGACATAGCGGTATAGGTGAAAGCGGTGATGGAGGAGGACGAGGTAGCCAACACTGGTTTTTGGCTTTCATCTTTTTTTCATTTTTTTATTTATTAGGGTACACTCCAAAAGAGTGGGAAATATCCAAAATACAACAATAAGCAATTGCGCTGTAGTATAACAATGGCTGGTTAAGGCCAGCACCTCCAAGGCGTAAAGGGAAAGCTCTGGCCATGTGGCCAATTTGGAGACCCAGAAGTTGAAGGGGGCAGACCCGTCATTCAGTACGTGTAGGCATGTGCACACATACTGCTCCACCATGTTGCTGAAATGCTGCCTCCTGCTAAGATGTTCCATATCAGCTGGTGGTGCTGGTTGTTGTGGCCTGCTGACAAAGCTTTTCCACATTTCGGCCATGCTAACCCTGCCTTCTGAGGTGCTGGTGGTGCCCCAGCTGCGTTGGTGACCTCTTCCTCCTCCTCTGCCTTTGCCTTGTGCTTTCACTGTGACCCCGCTCTCAGGTGGGAATGCCACCAGGAGTGTGTCTACCAGCGTGCGCTTGTACTCGTGCATCTTACGATCACCCTTTAGTGACGGAATTAAGGACGGTACGTTGTCCTTGTAATGGAAATCCAGCAGCGTGGCCACCCAGTAATCATCACAAGTTAGAATGTGGGCAACTCGGCGATTGTTGCGGAGACACTGCAGCATGTCATCGCTCATGTGTGCCAGGCTGCCCAGAGGCAACAAAAAGCTGTCCTCTGTGGGAGGTTTATCGTCTGTGTCCTCTGTTTGTCCCCCAAACATATAAGTTTTAAAACTGCCTGCTGTCGTTTACCCCTGGCTGTGCTGAAGTTGGTGGTGAAGGTGTTACGCTGACCGGATGAGGAGCAGGTAGAGGATGATCAAGCGGAATAGGAGGAGGAAGCAATAGGAGGCAAGCTGAAGCACCTTGCAATCCTCGGTGGTGGAAGGACATGCGCCAAAGTGCTATCCACCTAAGGCCCAGCCGCCACTGCATTTACCCAGTGTACTGTTATGGAGATATACTGTGCTTACTGGTCCACGTATCCATAATTAGGTGGACCTTGCCACAGATGGCGTTGCGTAGTGCACACCTGAATTTGTCCCCCACTTGGTTGTGCAGGGAAGGGATGGCACACCTGGAAAAGTAGTGGCAGCCGGGCACGACGTACTGTGGGACAGCCACCACCATAAGGCTTTTAAAACTCTCCATCTCCACCAGATGGAATGACAGCATTTCAAAGGACAGTGATTAGAGATGGCCTTGCGGTTCGCCCAGCGGTCGTTTCGCGGTGAACTTTGCGTATTCGCGATTCGCCGAACATATAGAAATATTCGCGGCTGCCATATTCTTTTACATTGTGAAGAACTTTGACCCATGACACATCCATCAGGTGGTACAGGACAGCCAATTAAGATGTTTCAGCACATGGACGTACCCCCTACCTTATAAATAAACCTGATCTGGCCGCCATTTTACATTCAGTGTTTTACTAGTGTAGGTAGAGGTTGCTGTGTGAAGCAGGGACAGACTGTTAGGGACACAAAACGCTAGCTAATAGGGCCACAAAAGCCCTTTTAAGGACTGGTATAGTTGTACTATCGATAGGTGTGATACACACAGGGGTGCGATATACTTATAATATACTTTTATAATGAGTCAAAAACACATAGATCTATATAGTGATCACCTGGAAGTCAGGGGCCTAGGGGCTTACTAGGGCCATTTTTTTTATAGGGAAAGGTTCTGGACAGGGTTGCTCTTATCAGGGCGGGTGGTCATTGGTTAGGCGATCAGGGCCAGAAAAGCACCCCCCCTGTAGGGCAATATCAGGGATAGTTCTTTGCCCACCCTGTCCTTCAATACCACATCATCATCTAGCCCAGGGATAGATGTTTCTTGCTTTCCTTCTGGGATTCATGGATGTGCACCCGGTTTGTGGTAAGACATAGTGATGAGCGGGAGGTGCCATATTCGATTTCGCGATATTTCGCGAATATTCGAATGAATATTCGTGTTATATTCGTCGAAATCGAATATTCGTAATTATTCCAATTATCGCGAATAATATACGAATTTTTTTTCGCGTATTGCGATTATTTATCTTGATAGTATAAGGCAACGTTCCTATGCTAATTGACTATGGCTAGGCTAATATGTGTATTTTACGAAATTTCGTGATTTGCTCTAACTTCGTCTCTTAGAATATTACGAATATTCTAAAAGACGAAGTTAGAGCAATATTACGAAATTTCGTAAAATACACATATAGATTGTAATTTAGCTAATATACTGCTATAATCCCTTTTTTTGCCTCTAATTTTTTTTTGCCTCTTCTGAACTTTTTTTGTAAAATATGTACACTATTAAAAAATATTACTATAGCAGTATATTAGCTTAAATACAATCTATGTGTATTTTACGAAATTTCGTAATATTGCTCTAACTTCGTCTTTTAGAATATTCGTAATATTCTAAAAGACGAAGTTAGAGCAATATTAAGAACATTTGCAAAAGCCGAAATTGCGATGCGAGTAATATAATACGAAATAATCGCATGAAGATTTCAACTTAGCACTGCTATATTCCATATTCTAGCCTAATATGGAATATAGCAGTGCTAACTTAGCACAGCTATATTCCATATTAGGCTAGAATATGGAATATAGCAGTGCTAAGTTGAAATCTTCATGCGATTATTTCGTATTATATTACTCGCATCGCAATTTCGGCTTTTGCAAATGTTCTTAATATTGCTCTAACTTCGTCTTTTAGAATATTACGAATATTCTAAAAGACGAAGTTAGAGCAATATTACGAAATTTCTAAAAGACGAAGTTAGAGCAATATTACGAAATTTCGTAAAATACACATAGATTGTATTTAAGCTAATATACTGCTATAGTAATATTTTTTAACAGTGTACATATTTTACAAAACTTAAGTTCAGAAGAGGCAAAAAAAATTAGAGGAAAAAAAAAGGGATTATAGCACTATATAAGCTAAATTACAATCTATATGTGTATTTTACGAAATTTCGTAATATTGCTCTAACTTCGTCTTTTAGAATATTCGTAATATTCTAAAAGACGAAGTTAGAGCAATATTAAGAACATTTGCAAATTTCGCAAGTTGCGATGCGAGTAATATAACACGAAATAATCGCATGAAGATTTCAACTTAGCACTGCTATATTCCATATTCTAGCCTAGTATGGAATACAGCAGTGCTAACTTAGCACAGCTATATTCCATATTAGGCTAGAATATGGAATATAGCAGTGCTAAATTGAAATCTTCATGCGATTATTTCGTGTTATATTACTCGCATCGCAACTTGCGAAATTTCGTAAAATACACATATAGATTAGATTGTAATTTAGCTAATATGGAATATAGCAGTAAGTTGAAAACACCACTGACTGGAGCAGCCAGGAAGCCAGGAATCCAAAGGACAGGTAAGAACAACTTTAGAAAAGTGGGAAAGAAAAAAAATATTATAATAAAAAAAAAATACGAATATTCGAATTCGCGAATATATAGAACGATATTCTAAATATTCGCGAAATCTCGAAATTGCGATATTCGAGAAAAAAATTCGTAATTCGAATATTCGCGCTCAACACTAGTAAGACATATTGTTTCTGATTTGGTGCCGCCGAGCACCTGATTTAGTGCCAACGAGTACTTGTTATTGCCTACTATGCTTTTTGCTTAACTTTAATAATTTAATTTATTTTCATTTTGAGGGATATCTTTTCCATTCACACGTCCACAAAATGGTCCGCATCCGTTCCGCAATTTTGCGGAACGTGTGCAGACCCATTCATTTTAAATGGTGCCGGAATGTGCTGTCCGCATCCGCATTTGTGGAGCCGCACTTCAGCATCCGTGCTTCCGTTTCCGCAAAAAAATAGAACATGTCCTATTCTTGTCCACAATTGCAGACAAGATTAGGCATTATATATTATAGTGCCGGCGATGTGCGGTCCGCAAATTGCGGAATGCACATTGCCGGTGTCCGTGTTTTGCGGATCCGCAAAACACTTACGGATGTGTGAATGGACCCTCATAGTAACATTATTAAAGGTTACGTTTTATCTTTATGTATATTCTAATAGATTGCCTTCCTTGGTATAATATACTTTCTATGTTAGAAAGTATATTATAGTGCATTTGTATTGTGCGGCAGTTGTGTGCGGTTCTGCTGCAATACTGCAGGTATATAGAGGGATAAGCGTTATTGGAATAAATAATTTCTACTGGTGTGATTTACCAGTCGCCCCCCCAAAAAAGGATTAAAGCAGGGTGTTATATACCAATATACTTTCTTTATAGTGCATTTGGGTACTGTATAGTGCATTTGCGCATGCGAAAATTATATTGCCGATATTTTGCATTGAAAACAAAAATGAATGGAGATTGAAAATTTGAATAATACATCTGGTATGTCACTGTCCATGTTGTGGGACTATTTGTGCACTTCTAGTAATTATTTCTTGGCTGCAAATATGAGCGGAAGGTTTTTCAGGTTCGTCTGCCATTAAAATGAAAGGGACCCACCGCGAACTTGCGCTTCGTGAACATTTGATCGCGTTCGCGAACCGTCCCGGCAGATGTTCGTCCATCACTAACAGTGATGTTGAAATGCTGGCATTCATGGCCAGGGATTGCGGGTGGGTAGGGAGGGTACTTCCTCTTCTGCTCCAGTGTTTGGGACATGGAGAGCTGAACGCTTCCGTGGGACATTGTGGAGATGCTTGGCGACCCAGGTGGTGGTGTTGCTGGCAGATCCTCTTTTTGCGGGGTTGCTGGTGGCACTGTCACTCCAGAGGTGGAAGAAGAGGCTGAGGCGGCAGCAGAAGAGGAAGCAGGAGGAGCCAGAGACCTTTCTTGGTTTTTGAGGTGTCTACTCCACCTGCAGCTTGTGCTTTGCACTTAGATGCCTGGTCATGCAGGTTGTGCTCAGGTTGAGAACGTTTATGCCTTGCTTCAGGCTCTGATTGCACAGCGTGTAAACCACTTGTGTCTTGTCGTCAGCACATTGTCTGAAGAACTGCCATGCCAGGGAACTCCTTGGAACTGGCTTTAGTGTGCTCAGTCCCTTGCTGCGGTGGGCAGTAGCAGGCGTACTGTCTAGGGGACGGCCGCTCCGCTTTTGCACCCTGCTCCCTCTTCTGCTGTGCTGGTGGCTCTGTGCGACCACCGCCTCTTCCTCCGAACTACACAGGTCACTCGCACGACCTTAATTCCATGTGGGGTCGAGGACCTCATCGTCCTCCACATCATTTTCCACCCAGTCTTCACCCTTACCCTCCTTGACGGTCTGCACACTTTCGAAAGCCACAGCAGTTGGCACCTGTGTTTTGTCCTCATCTGAGACGTGCTGCAATGGTCCTCCCATGTACTCATCTTGAAACATAAGTGGTTGGGCATCAATGCACTCAATCTCTTCCACTTATGGGGCAGGGCTGGTGGATGGTCTAGGGAAACCCTGCTAGCAGAGTCATCAAAAATCAGAAGAGACTGCTGCATGACTTGGGGCTCAGACTGCTTGGCTGATTTGCAAGGGGGTAAGGTGAAAGACTGATGGACATCAGCTGCAGGTGCCAACTCTGATCTTTCAGCAGGAGACTGGGTGGGAGACAATGTAAAGGAACTGGAGGCACTGTCAGCAACCCAATCTACTATCGCCTATACTTGTTCTGGCCTCACCATTCGTAGAGCCGCATTAGGCCTGACCAAATACAACCGAAGGTTCAGTCGCCTACTCGCACCTGAGGAAGGTGTTTCACTTATGCGTCTAGCTGGCACAGATCGACCACGTCCTCTCCGTGCAACAGGAGCTCCACCAGCAGCACACGACTGGGGCCACGTCCCTTATTTCTGAAATTTAGAATCTTGCACAAAATGGATGATTTTTTTAATAACAGAATAGAACAACAGTATCTAAAGGGTGTATCTCACAATGACAGATGCAGCAAAGGCTGCAAAATTAAGATTTTTGCCCTAAATAGATGTTTTTTTAATAGCAGAATAGAACAACATTATCTAAAGGGTGTATCTACCAATGACAGATGCAACAAAGGCTGCAAAATTATGATTTTTTCTGTAAATAGGTGTTTTTTTAATAGCAGAATTGAACAACAGTATCTAAAGGGTGTATCTAACAATGACAGATGCAACAAAGACTTAAAAATTTATATTTTGGCTCAAAATAGGTGTTTTTTTAAAAGCAGAATAGAACAGCAGTATCTAAAGGGTGTATCTCTCACACAGACAGATGCAGGCAAGGCAGCAAATTTAGTTTTCAGCCCAAAATGGGTGTTTTTTTTTATAACAGAATAGAACAGCAGTATCTAACGCATGTATCGCACACTGACAGATGCAGCAAAGGCTGCAATTTTAAGTATTTTGCTCAAAATGAGTGTTTTTTTAAACCCATAATATTATTGCTGTATTTAAAGATTGTATCCCACACTGACAGATGCAAAAAAGGCCGCAAATTAAGTATTTTTCCCAAAAAGCGTGATTTTTTAAATAACAGAATATGACAGTAGTATATAACGCTTGAATTTCACACATACAGCTGCAGCAAGAGCTGTAAAATTGAGTATTTTTACCAAAAAGGGTGTTTTTTAAAACCCAGAAAATTATATCTGTTTTTTTTTAGCTTAAATTGCACACTGACTAATGGGGCAGAGGGCCCAGATGGAGGGTATTGCCAAAAATGGGTGTTTTTTAAAACCCAGAAAATTATTGAAGTATTTCATGCTTGTTTTTAACAATCACAGATGCAGCAAAGGCTGCAATAATAACTACTTTGCTCAAAAAGGGTGTTTCTTTTAATAACAGGATATGACAGCAGTATATAATGCTTGAATTTCACACGTACAGATGCAGACAAGGCTGCAAATTAAGTATTTTGCCCAAAATGGGTGTTATTTTAATACCAGACTAGCACAGCAGTATCTAAAGCGTGTATCTCACACTGACAGATGCAGAAAAGGCCGCAAATTCATTATTGTGCCCAAAATCCGTTTTTTTTTTTAATAACAGAATAGCACAGCAGTATCTAAAACGTGTATCTCACATTGACAGATGCAGACAAGGCTGCACCCAAAAAGGGTGTTTTTTTAATATCAGACTATGACAGCAGTATGTAACGCTTGAATTTCCCACTGACAGATGCAGCAAGGGCTGTAAAATGTCGTATTTTGCCCAAAAAGGGTGTTTTTTAAAACCCAGAAAATAATTGCTGTATTTCTAGCTTAAATTGCACACTGACTAATGTTGCAAAGGCCACAGATGTAGGGTCTTGCCAAAAATTAGTGATTTTTTTAAACCCAGAATATAATTGCAGTATTTCAAGCTTCTATTTGACTGTCACAAATTCACATATACTGTGCTGGTGCACAGAACTTGCATAAAATGGTCGCCGCCGCCGCCCACCTAACTAACAGATGGATAAAAGTTTTTTCTTCTGGGCTATTGGGCTCAGGGCAGGGTAAAAAAGATTGTACACTGCACCCACAAACAAAATCTAGGTAAATTGCTGAGGTAACAAGCACTTCTGATAAAAGATTCTTTCCTATTATCTCCCTCACAGCAGCAGCATCCTATCCCTACACTAATCAGAGCAGAGTGACGAGCAGCGCTACGTGAATCCAGCTTATATAGAGGCTGGGTCACATGCTGCACTGGCCAATCACAGCCATGCCATTAGTAGGCATGGCTGTGATGGCTTCTAAGGGCACAGAGTTAAATGCTTGTTGATTAGCTGCTCTGCAGCCTTTCAAAAAGCGCCATAAAACAGCCAAACACCAAACCCGAACCGAAACTTTTACTGAAATGTTTGGGTTCGGGTCCGGGGTCCAAAAATCGTAAAGTTCGGTACGAACCTGAACTTTACAGTTCGGGTTCGCTCAACCCTATTCGTGAGCATTTTTGTTAAAAAAAAAAAAAAAAAACAGGAAGAAATTAACAGTTCTCCAAAAATGCATTGTGTGAAGCCATGCCATTGCTATTGTTACTTTAGAATAAAATATTTGAATGCCTGGTCAAAATTTGATGCACCCACTACACGGAGGCTGAGAAGAAAATAACAAAGAGATAGGTTGATGATTTTATACTTTGGTTGGGGTTTTCTTTTTAAGTATCATATGCTATTAAATTGCAAATGATTGTAGGGAGAATCCTATTAATATTGTATTATTTCATTATAATATGGTGTTATAAGCTTCCACTGAAGGTGCTTGCAAATAATATTAGTATTGCAGAGTGTTTCAACCACATAATTACTGTACATTTTAGAGGGCTATTGCATATACAATGCTTACTAATTATATACTCACATATAGATATTGAAGACACGATTCATCTTCCTGTATAGTTTCTATGGTGAAATGAACTAAAGAGACAGAATATACAACACTGTGATTATTTGCTCCTCACCCACTTTCTTTTATTTTTTGCTAATCTGTCACTAGAGTTAAGCGAACACCTGGATGTTCGGGTTCGAGAAGTTCGGCCGAACTTCCCGGAAATGTTCGGGTTCGGGATCCGAACCCGATCCGAACTTCGTCCCGAACCCGAACCCCATTGAAGTCAATGGGGACCCGAACTTTTCGGTACTAAAAAGGCTGTAAAACAGCCCAGGAAAGGGCTAGAGGGCTGCAAAAGGCAGCAACATGTAGGTAAATCCCCTGCAAACAAATGTGGATAGGGAAATGAATTAAAATTAAAATTAAATAAATAAAAATTAACCAAAATCAATTGGAGAGAGGTCCCATAGCAGAGAATCTGGCTTCACGTCACCCACCACTGGAACAGTCTATTCTCAGATATTTAGGCCCCGGCACCCAGGCAGAGGAGAGAGGTCCCGTAACAGAGAATCTGTCTTCATGTCAGCAGAGAATCAGTCTGCATGTCATAGCAGAGAATCAGGCTTCACGTCAGCCACCACTGCAACAGTCCATTGTCATAAATTAAGGCCCAGCACCCAGGCAGAGGAGAAAGGTCCCGTAACAGACAATCTGGCTTCATGTCAGCAGAGAATTAGTCTGCATTTCATAGCAGAGAATCAGGCTTCACGTCAGCCACCAATGCAACAGTCCATTGTCAGATATTTAGGCCCAGCACCCAGGCAGAGGAGAGAGGTCCCGTAACAGAGGATCTGGCTTCATGTCAGCAGAGAATCAGTCTGCATGTCATAGCAGAAAATCAGGCTTCACGTCAGCCACCACTGCAACAGTCCATTGTCAGATATTTAGGCCCAGCACCCAGGCAGAGGAGAGAGGTCCCGTAACAGACAATCTGGCTTCATGTCAGCAGAGAATCAGTCTTCATATCATAGCAGAGAATCAGGCTTCACGTCACCCACCACTGTAAGAGTCCATTTTCATAAATTTAGGCCCAGCACCCAGGCAGAGGAGAGAGGTCCCGTAACAGACAATCTGGCTTCATGTCAGCAGAGAATCAGTCTTCATGTCATAGCAGAGAATCAGGCTTCACGTCAGCCACCACTGCAACAGTCCATTGTCATAAATTTAGGCCCAGCACCCAGGCAGAGGAGAGAGGTCCCGTAACAGACAATCTGGCTTCATGTCAGCAGAGAATCAGTCTTCATATCATAGCAGAGAATCAGGCTTCACGTCACCCACCACTGTAAGAGTCCATTTTCATAAATTTAGGCCCAGCACCCAGGCAGAGAAGAGAGGTCCCGTAACAGACAATCTGGCTTCATGTCAGCAGAGAATCAGTCTTCATGTCATAGCAGAGAATCAGGCTTCACGTCAGCCACCACTGCAACAGTCCATTGTCATAAATTTAGGCCCAGCACCCAGGCAGAGGAGAGAGGTCCCGTAACAGACAATCTGGCTTCATGTCAGCAGAGAATCAGTCTTCATGTCATAGCAGAGAATCAGGCTTCACGTCAGCCACCACTGCAACAGTCCATTGTCATAAATTTAGGCCCAGCACCCAGGCAGAGGAGAGAGGTCCCGTAACAGACAATCTGGCTTCATGTCAGCAGAGAATCAGTCTTCATATCATAGCAGAGAATCAGGCTTCACGTCACCCACCACTGTAAGAGTCCATTTTCATAAATTTAGGCCCAGCACCCAGGCAGAGGAGAGAGGTCCTGTAACAGACAATCTGGCTTCATGTCAGCAGAGAATCAGTCTTCATGTCATAGCAGAGAATCAGGCTTCACGTCAGCCACCACTGCAACAGTCCATTGTCATAAATTTAGGCCCAGCACCCAGGCAGAGGAGAGAGGTCCCGTAACAGACAATCTGGCTTCATGTCAGCAGAGAATCAGTCTTCATATCATAGCAGAGAATCAGGCTTCACATCACCCACCACTGTAAGAGTCCATTTTCATAAATTTAGGCCCAGCACCCAGGCAGAGGAGAGAGGTCCCGTAACAGACAATCTGGCTTCATGTCAGCAGAGAATCAGTCTTCATGTCATAGCAGAGAATCAGGCTTCACGTCAGCCACCACTGCAACAGTCCATTGTCATAAATTTAGGCCCAGCACCCAGGCAGAGGAGAGAGGTCCCGTAACAGACAATCTGGCTTCATGTCAGCAGAGAATCAGTCTTCATATCATAGCAGAGAATCAGGCTTCACGTCACCCACCACTGTAAGAGTCCATTTTCATAAATTTAGGCCCAGCACCCAGGCAGAGGAGAGAGGTCCCGTAACAGACAATCTAGCTTCATGTCAGCAGAGAATTAGTCTGCATGTCATAGCAGAGAATCAGGCTTCACGTCAGCCACCAATGCAACAGTCCATTGTCAGATATTTAGGCCCAGCACCCAGGCAGAGGAGCGAGGTCCCGTAACAGAGGATCTGGCTTCATGTCAGCAGAGAATCAGTCTGCATGTCATAGCAGAAAATCAGGCTTCACGTCAGCCACCACTGCAACAGTCCATTGTCAGATATTTAGGCCCAGCACCCAGGCAGAGGAGAGAGGTCCCGTAACAGACAATCTGGCTTCATGTCAGCAGAGAATCAGTCTTCATATCATAGCAGAGAATCAGGCTTCAAGTCACCCACCACTGTAAGAGTCCATTTTCATAAATTTAGGCCCAGCACCCAGGCAGAGGAGAGAGGTCCCGTAACAGACAATCTGGCTTCATGTCAGCAGAGAATCAGTCTTCATATCATAGCAGAGAATCAGGCTTCACGTCACCCACCACTGTAAGAGTCCATTTTCATAAATTTAGGCCCAGCACCCAGGCAGAGGAGAGAGGTCCCGTAACAGACAATCTAGCTTCATGTCAGCAGAGAATTAGTCTGCATGTCATAGCAGAGAATCAGGCTTCACGTCAGCCACCAATGCAACAGTCCATTGTCAGATATTTAGGCCCAGCACCCAGGCAGAGGAGCGAGGTCCCGTAACAGAGGATCTGGCTTCATGTCAGCAGAGAATCAGTCTGCATGTCATAGCAGAAAATCAGGCTTCACGTCAGCCACCACTGCAACAGTCCATTGTCAGATATTTAGGCCCAGCACCCAGGCAGAGGAGAGAGGTCCCGTAACAGACAATCTGGCTTCATGTCAGCAGAGAATCAGTCTTCATATCATAGCAGAGAATCAGGCTTCAAGTCACCCACCACTGTAAGAGTCCATTTTCATAAATTTAGGCCCAGCACCCAGGCAGAGGAGAGAGGTCCCGTAACAGACAATCTGGCTTCATGTCAGCAGAGAATCAGTCTTCATGTCATAGCAGAGAATCAGGCTTCACGTCAGCCACCACTGCAACAGTCCATTGTCATAAATTTAGGCCCAGCACCCAGGCAGAGGAGAGAGGTCCCGTAACAGACAATCTGGCTTCATGTCAGCAGAGAATCAGTCTTCATATCATAGCAGAGAATCAGGCTTCACGTCACCCACCACTGTAAGAGTCCATTTTCATAAATTTAGGCCCAGCACCCAGGCAGAGGAGAGAGGTCCCGTAACAGACAATCTGGCTTCATGTCAGCAGAGAATCAGTCTTCATGTCATAGCAGAGAATCAGGCTTCACGTCAGCCACCACTGCAACAGTCCATTGTCATAAATTTAGGCCCAGCACCCAGGCAGAGGAGAGAGGTCCCGTAACAGACAATCTGGCTTCATGTCAGCAGAGAATCAGTCTTCATATCATAGCAGAGAATCAGGCTTCACGTCACCCACCACTGTAAGAGTCCATTTTCATAAATTTAGGCCCAGCACCCAGGCAGAGGAGAGAGGTCCCGTAACAGACAATCTGGCTTCATGTCAGCAGAGAATTAGTCTGCATGTCATAGCAGAGAATCAGGCTTCACATCAGCCACCAATGCAACAGTCCATTGTCAGATATTTAGGCCCAGCACCCAGGCAGAGGAGCAAGGTCCCGTAACAGAGGATCTGGCTTCATGTCAGCAGAGAATCAGTCTGCATGTCATAGCAGAAAATCAGGCTTCACGTCAGCCACCACTGCAACAGTCCATTGTCAGATATTTAGGACCAGCACCCAGGCAGAGGAGAGAGGTCCCGTAACAGACAATCTGGCTTCATGTCAGCAGAGAATTAGTCTGCATGTCATAGCAGAGAATCAGGCTTCACGTCAGCCACCACTGCAACAGTCCATTGGCATATATTTAGGCCCAGCACACAGGCAGAGGAGAGAGGTCCCGTAACAGAGGATCTGGCTTCATGTCAGCAGAGAATCAGTCTGCATGTAATAGCAGAAAATCAGGCTTCACGTCAGCCACCACTGCAACAGTCCATTGTCAGATATTTAGGCCCAGCACCCAGGCAGAGGAGAGAGGTCCCGTAACAGAGGATCTGGCTTCATGTCAGCAGAGAATCAGTCTGCATGTCATAGCAGAGAATCAGGCTTCACGTCACCCAACATTGGAACAGTCCATTGGCATATATTTAGGCCCCGGCACCCAGACAGAGGAGAGGTTCATTCAACTTTGGGTAGCCTCGCAATATAATGGTAAAATGAAAATAAAAATAGGATTGAATAAGGAAGTACCCTGGAGTACAATAATATATGGTTAAGGGGAGGTAGTTAATGTCTAATCTGGACAAGGGACGGACAGGTCCTGTGGGATCCATGCCTGGTTCATTTTTATGAACGTCAGCTTGTCCACATTGGCTGTAGACAGGCGGCTGCGTTTGTCTGTAATGACGCCCCCTGCCGTGCTGAATACACGTTCAGACAAAACGCTGGCCGCCGGGCAGGCCAGCACCTCCAAGGCATAAAAGGCTAGCTCTGGCCACGTGGACAATTTAGAGACCCAGAAGTTGAATGGGGCCGAACCATCAGTCAGTACGTGGAGGGGTGTGCACAAGTACTGTTCCACCATGTTAGTGAAATGTTGCCTCCTGCTAACACGTTGCGTATCAGGTGGTGGTGCAGTTAGCTGTGGCGTGTTGACAAAAGTTTTCCACATCTCTGCCATGCTAACCCTGCCCTCAGAGGAGCTGGCCGTGACACAGCTGCCTTGGCGACCTCTTGCTCCTCCTCTGCCTTGGCCTTGGGCTTCCACTTGTTCCCCTGTGACATTTGGGAATGCTCTCAGTAGCGCGTCTACCAACGTGCGCTTGTACTCGCGCATCTTCCTATCACGCTCCAGTGCAGGAAGTAAGGTGGGCACATTGTCTTTGTACCGTGGATCCAGCAGGGTGGCAACCCAGTAGTCCGCACACGTTAAAATGTGGGCAACTCTGCTGTCGTTGCGCAGGCACTGCAGCATGTAGTCGCTCATGTGTGCCAGGCTGCCCAGGGGTAAGGACAAGCTGTCCTCTGTGGTAGGCGTATCGTCATCGTCCTGCCTTTCCCCCCAGCCACGCACCAGTGATGGGCCCGAGCTGCGTTGGGTGCCCCCCCGCTGTGACCATGCTTCATCCTCATCCTCCTCCACCTCCTCCTCATCCTCGTCCTCCTCGTCCTCCAGTAGTGGGCCCTGGCTGGCCACATTTGTACCTGGCCTCTGCTGTTGCAAAAAACCTCCCTCTGAGTCACTTCGAAGAGACTGGCCTGAAAGTGCTAAAAATGACCCCTCTTCCTCCTCCTCCTCCTCCTCCTGGGCCACCTCCTCTTCCATCATCGCCCTAAGTGTTTTCTCAAGGAGACATAGAAGTGGTATTGTAACGCTGATAACGGCGTCATCGCCACTGGCCATGTTGGTGGAGTACTCGAAACAGCGCAACAGGGCACACAGGTCTCGCATGGAGGCCCAGTCATTGGTGGTGAAGTGGTGCTGTTCCGCAGTGCGACTGACCCGTGCGTGCTGCAGCTGAAACTCCACTATGGCCTGCTGCTGCTCGCACAGTCTGTCCAGCATGTGCAAGGTGGAGTTCCACCTGGTGGGCACGTCGCATATGAGGCGGTGAGTGGGAAGGCCGAAGTTACGCTGTAGCGCAGACAGGCGAGCAGCGGCAGGATGTGAACGCCGGAAGCGCGAACAGACGGCCCGCACTTTATGCAGCAGCTCTGACATGTCGGGGTAGTTGTGAATGAACTTCTGCACCACCAAATTCAGCACATGCGCCAGGCAAGGGATGTGCGTCAAACCGGCTAGTCCCAGAGCTGCAACGAGATTTCGCCCATTATCGCACACCACCAGGCCGGGCTTGAGGCTCACCGGCAGCAACCACTCGTCGGTCTGTTGTTCTATACCCCGCCACAACTCCTGTGCGGTGTGGGGCCTGTCCCCCAAACATATGAGTTTCAGAATGGCCTGCTGACGTTTACCCCGGGCTGTGCTGAAGTTGGTGGCGAAGGTGTGTGGCTGACTGGATAAGCAGGTGGAAGAAGAGGAGGAGGAAGCCGAGAAGGAGGAGGTGGCAACAGGAGGCAAAGAATGTTGCCCTGCGATCCTTGGCGGCGGAAGGACGTGCGCCAAACAGCTCTCCGCCTGGGGCCCAGCTGCCACTACATTTACCCAGTGTGCAGTTAAGGAGATATAGCGTCCCTGGCCGTGCTTACTGGTCCACGTATCTGTAGTTAGGTGGACCTTGCTACAGATGGCGTTGCGCAGTGCACACTTGATTTTATCGGATACTTGGTTGTGCAGGGAAGGCACGGCTCTCTTGGAGAAGTAGTGGCGGCTGGGAACAACATACTGTGGGACAGCAAGCGACATGAGCTGTTTGAAGCTGTCTGTGTCCACCAGCCTAAATGACAGCATTTCATAGGCCAGTAGTTTAGAAATGCTGGCATTCAGGGCCAGGGATCGAGGGTGGCTAGGTGGGAATTTACGCTTTCTCTCAAATGTTTGTGAGATGGAGAGCTGAACGCTGCCGTGTGACATGGTTGAGACGCTTGGTGACGGAGGTGGTGTTGGTGGTACATCCCCTGTTTGCTGGGCGGCAGGTGCCAACGTTCCTCCAGAGGCGGAGGAAGAGGCCGAGGCGGCAGCAGCAGAAGAGGCCGAGGCGGCAGCAGCAGAAGAGGTAGCAGGGGGAGCCTGAGTGACTTCCTTGGTTTTAAGGTGTTTACTCCACTGCAGTTCATGCTTTGCATGCAGGTGCCTGGTCATGCAGGTTGTGCTAAGGTTCAGAACGTTAATGCCTCGCTTCAGGCTCTGATGGCACAGCGTGCAAACCACTCGGGTCTTGTCGTCAGCACATTGTTTGAAGAAGTGCCATGCCAGGGAACTCCTTGAAGCTGCCTTTGGGGTGCTCGGTCCCAGATGGCGGCGGTCAGTAGCAGGCGGAGTCTCTTGGCGGCGGGTGTTCTGCTTTTGCCCACTGCTCCCTCTTTTGCTACGCTGTTGGCTCGGTCTCACCACTGCCTCTTCCTCCGAACTGTGAAAGTCAGTGGCACGACCTTCATTCCATGTGGGGTCTAGGACCTCATCGTCCCCTGCATCGTCTTCCACCCAGTCTTGATCCCTGACCTCCTGTTCAGTCTGCACACTGCAGAAAGACGCAGCAGTTGGCACCTGTGTTTCGTCATCATCAGAGACATGCTGAGATGGTATTCCCATGTCCTCATCATCAGGAAACATAAGTGGTTGTGCGTCAGTGCAGTCTATGTCTTCCACCGCTGGGGAAGGGCTAGGTGGATGCCCTTGGGAAACCCTGCCAGCAGAGTCTTCAAACAGCATAAGAGACTGCTGCATAACTTGAGGCTCAGACAGTTTCCCTGATATGCATGGGGGTGATGTGACAGACTGATGGGGTTCGTTTTCAGGCGCCATCTGTGCGCTTTCTGCAGAAGACTGGGTGGGAGATAATGTGAACGTGCTGGATCCACTGTCGGCCACCCAATTGACTAATGCCTGTACCTGCTCAGGCCTTACCATCCTTAGAACGGCATTGGGCCCCACCATATATCGCTGTAAATTCTGGCGGCTACTGGGACCTGAGGTAGTTAGTACACTAGGACGTGTGGATGTGGCAGAACGGCCACGTCCTCTCCCAGCACCAGAGGGTCCACTAACACCACCACAACCATGTCCACGTCCGCGTCCCTTACTAGATGTTTTCCTCATTGTTATCGTTCACCACAACAACAAAAATATTATTTGGCCAAATGTATTGTATTCAAATTCAGCTGAATATAAATTTGAGGCCTAGTATTTAGGCGCTGGGTGACCGGTATGGATTTACTGACAGAATTAGACTTGGAAATGCACAGTAGTGTGTGTGTGAAGTTATTCTGAATGACCCTATGTGCACCTTGAATATTATATACCCTTTTAGGGATAGATTTCAAATAGCTCTGATATAGCAGAAACCACTAAATTATGAAATTGCTAAATTGGGAATTGTATTTCAACCCAGAACAAAAAATGTGCTTTGACAGACACTAAATAACTTTCCCAGCCACAACAGTACAGCGGTAACGACAGATTTAGCGGGATATAAATTTGAGGCCTAGTATTTAGGCGCTGGGTGACCGGTATGGATTTACTGACAGAATTAGACTTGGAAATGCACAGTAGCGTGTGTGTGAAGTTATTCTGAATGACCCTATGTGCACCTTGAATATTATATACCCTTTTAGGGATAGATTTCAAATAGCTCTGATATAGCAGAAACCACTAAATTATGAAATTGCTAAATTGGGAATTGTATTTCAACCCAGAACAAAAAATGTGCTTTGACGGACACTAAATAACTTGCCCAGCCACAACAGTACAGCGGTAACGACAGATTTAGCGGGATATAAATTTGAGGCCTAGTATTTAGGCGCTGGGTGACAGGTATGGATTTACTGACAGAATTAGACTTGGAAATGCACAGTAGCATGTGTGTGAAGTTATTCTGAATGACCCTATGTGCACCTTGAATATTATATACCCTTTTAGGGATAGATTTCAAATAGCTCTGATATAGCAGAAACCACTAAATTATGAAATTGCTAAATTGGGAATTGTATTTCAACCCAGAACAAAAAATGTGCTTTGACGGACACTAAATAACTTGCCCAGCCAGAACAGTACAGCGGTAACGACAGATTTAGCGGGATATAAATTTGAGGCCTAGTATTTAGGCGCTGGGTGACCGGTATGGATTTACTGACAGAATTAGACTGGGATATGGCCAAAAAATAACCACACTATTGCTGGTTAAATGCACTTGGTGTGACAGCTTGACCAACCACACTACTGAGGGTTAAATGCACTTGGTGACAGGCGCAGCTTGCCCCTGATGTAGTATATGGCCAAAAAATTAACAGGCTATTGCTGGTTAAATGCACTTGGTGTGACAGCTTGACCAACCACACTACTGAGGTTTAAATGCACTTGGTGACGGGCGCAGCTTGCCCCTAAAGTAGTATATGGCCAAAAAATGAACAGACTATTGCTGGTTAAATGCACTTGGTGTGACAGCTTGACCAACCACACTACTGAGGGTTAAATGCACTTGGTGACGGGCGCAGCTTGCCCCTGATGTAGTATATGGCCAAAAAATGAACAGACTATTGCTGGTTAAATGCACTTGGTGTGACAGCTTGACCAACCACACTACTGAGGGTTAAATGCACTTGGTGACGGGCGCAGCTTGCCCCTGATGTAGTATATGGCCAAAAAATTAACAGACTATTGCTGGTTAAATGCACTTGGTGTGACAGCTTGACCAACCACATTACTGAGGGTTAAATGCACTTGGTGACGGGCGCAGCTTGCCCCTGATGTAGTATATGGCCAAAAAATTAACAGACTATTGCTGGTTAAATGCACTTGGTGTGACAGCTTGACCAACCACATTACTGAGGGTTAAATGCACTTGGTGACGGGCGCAGCTTGCCCCTGATGTAGTATATGGCCAAAAAATTAACAGACTATTGCTGGTTAAATGCACTTGGTGTGACAGCTTGACCAACCACACTACTGAGGGTTAAATGCACTTGGTGACAGGCGCAGCTTGCCCCTGATGTAGTATATGGCCAAAAAATTAACAGACTATTGCTGGTTAAATGCACTTGGTGTGACAGCTTGACCAACCACACTACTGAGGGTTAAATGCACTTGGTGACGGGCGCAGCTTGCCCCTGATGTAGTATATGGCCAAAAAATGAACAGACTATTGCTGGTTAAATGCACTTGGTGTGACAGCTTGACCAACCACACTACTGAGGGTTAAATGCACTTGGTGACGGGCGCAGCTTGCCCCTGATGTAGTATATGGCCAAAAAATTAACAGACTATTGCTGGTTAAATGCACTTGGTGTGACAGCTTGACCAACCACATTACTGAGGGTTAAATGCACTTGGTGACGGGCGCAGCTTGCCCCTGATGTAGTATATGGCCAAAAAATTAACAGACTATTGCTGGTTAAATGCACTTGGTGTGACAGCTTGACCAACCACACTACTGAGGGTTAAATGCACTTGGTGACGGGCGCAGCTTGCCCCTGATGTAGTATATGGCCAAAAAATTAACAGACTATTGCTGGTTAAATGCACTTGGTGTGACAGCTTGACCAACCACACTACTGAGGGTTAAATGCACTTGGTGACGGGCGCAGCTTGCCCCTGATGTAGTATATGGCCAAAAAATGAACAGACTATTGCTGGTTAAATGCACTTGGTGTGACAGCTTGACCAACCACACTACTGAGGGTTAAATGCACTTGCTGACAGGCGCAGCTTGCCCCTGATGTAGTATATGGCCAAAAAATAAACAGACTATTGCTGGTTAAATGCACTTGGTGTGACAGCTTCACCCTGATGTAGGCTTTAGCCAAAAAACAACCACACCATTGAGGGTTAAATGCACTTGGTGACAGGCGCAGCTTGCCCCTGATGTAGTATATGGCCAAAAAATAAACAGACTATTGCTGGTTAAATGCACTTGGTGTGACAGCTTCACCCTGATGTAGGCTTTAGCCAAAAAACAACCACACCATTGAGGGTTAAATGCACTTGGTGACAGGCGCAGCTTGCCCCTGATGTAGTATATGGCCAAAAAATAAACAGACTATTGCTGGTTAAATGCACTTGGTGTGACAGCTTCACCCTGATGTAGGCTCACCCCAGAAAAAAGTGACTGACAAACGGTCTGGGCAGCCTAAAAACAGTGAGCAATTGAATTTCAGCAGCTCAATGATGCACAGCTGCAGATCGATCGATTAATCAAGTCCTTTGGAGGAGTTAATCTGCCTAATCTCGCCCTACTGTCGCAGATACTTGGTTGTGCAGGGAAGGCACGGCTCTCTTGGAGAAGTAGTGGCGGCTGGGAACAACATACTGTGGGACAGCAAGCGACATGAGCTGTTTGAAGCTGTCTGTGTCCACCAGCCTAAATGACAGCATTTCATAGGCCAGTAGTTTAGAAATGCTGGCATTCAGGGCCAGGGATCGAGGGTGGCTAGGTGGGAATTTACGCTTTCTCTCAAATGTTTGTGAGATGGAGAGCTGAACGCTGCCGTGTGACATGGTTGAGACGCTTGGTGACGGAGGTGGTGTTGGTGGTACATCCCCTTTTTGCTGGGCGGCAGGTGCCAACGTTCCTCCAGAGGCGGAGGAAGAGGCCGAGGCGGCAGCAGCAGAAGAGGCCGAGGCGGCAGCAGCAGAAGAGGTAGCAGGGGGAGCCTGAGTGACTTCCTTGGTTTTAAGGTGTTTACTCCACTGCAGTTCATGCTTTGCATGCAGGTGCCTGGTCATGCAGGTTGTGCTAAGGTTCAGAACGTTAATGCCTCGCTTCAGGCTCTGATGGCACAGCGTGCAAACCACTCGGATCTTGTCGTCAGCACATTGTTTGAAGAAGTGCCATGCCAGGGAACTCCTTGAAGCTGCCTTTGGGGTGCTCGGTCCCAGATGGCGGCGGTCAGTAGCAGGCGGAGTCTCTTGGCGGCGGGTGTTCTGCTTTTGCCCACTGCTCCCTCTTTTGCTACGCTGTTGGCTCGGTCTCACCACTGCCTCTTCCTCCGAACTGTGAAAGTCAGTGGCACGACCTTCATTCCATGTGGGGTCCTAGGACCTCATCGTCCCCTGCATCGTCTTCCACCCAGTCTTGATCCCTGACCTCCTGTTCAGTCTGCACACTGCAGAAAGACGCAGCAGTTGGCACCTGTGTTTCGTCATCATCAGAGACATGCTGAGGTGGTATTCCCATGTCCTCATCATCAGGAAACATAAGTGGTTGTGCGTCAGTGCAGTCTATGTCTTCCACCGCTGGGGAAGGGCTAGGTGGATGCCCTTGGGAAACCCTGCCAGCAGAGTCTTCAAACAGCATAAGAGACTGCTGCATAACTTGAGGCTCAGACAGTTTCCCTGATATGCATGGGGGTGATGTGACAGACTGATGGGGTTCGTTTTCAGGCGCCATCTGTGCGCTTTCTGCAGAAGACTGGGTGGGAGATAATGTGAACGTGCTGGATCCACTGTCGGCCACCCAATTGACTAATGCCTGTACCTGCTCAGGCCTTACCATCCTTAGAACGGCATTGGGCCCCACCATATATCGCTGTAAATTCTGGCGGCTACTGGGACCTGAGGTAGTTAGTACACTAGGACGTGTGGATGTGGCAGAACGGCCACGTCCTCTCCCAGCACCAGAGGGTCCACTAACACCACCACGACCATGTCCACGTCCGCGTCCCTTACTAGATGTTTTCCTCATTGTTATCGTTCACCACAACAACAAAAATATTATTTGGCCAAATGTATTGTATTCAAATTCAGCTGAATATAAATTTGAGGCCTAGTATTTAGGCGCTGGGTGACCGGTATGGATTTACTGACAGAATTAGACTTGGAAATGCACAGTAGTGTGTGTGTGAAGTTATTCTGAATGACCCTATGTGCACCTTGAATATTATATACCCTTTTAGGGATAGATTTCAAATAGCTCTGATATAGCAGAAACCACTAAATTATGAAATTGCTAAATTGGGAATTGTATTTCAACCCAGAACAAAAAATGTGCTTTGACAGACACTAAATAACTTTCCCAGCCACAACAGTACAGCGGTAACGACAGATTTAGCGGGATATAAATTTGAGGCCTACTATTTAGGCGCTGGGTGACCGGTATGGATTTACTGACAGAATTAGACTTGGAAATGCACAGTAGCGTGTGTGTGAAGTTATTCTGAATGACCCTATGTGCACCTTGAATATTATATACCCTTTTAGGGATAGATTTCAAATAGCTCTGATATAGCAGAAACCACTAAATTATGAAATTGCTAAATTGGGAATTGTATTTCAACCCAGAACAAAAAATGTGCTTTGACGGACACTAAATAACTTGCCCAGCCACAACAGTACAGCGGTAACGACAGATTTAGCGGGATATAAATTTGAGGCCTAGTATTTAGGCGCTGGGTGACAGGTATGGATTTACTGACAGAATTAGACTTGGAAATGCACAGTAGCATGTGTGTGAAGTTATTCTGAATGACCCTATGTGCACCTTGAATATTATATACCCTTTTAGGGATAGATTTCAAATAGCTCTGATATAGCAGAAACCACTAAATTATGAAATTGCTAAATTGGGAATTGTATTTCAACCCAGAACAAAAAATGTGCTTTGACGGACACTAAATAACTTGCCCAGCCACAACAGTACAGCGGTAACGACAGATTTAGCGGGATATAAATTTGAGGCCTAGTATTTAGGCGCTGGGTGACCGGTATGGATTTACTGACAGAATTAGACTGGGATATGGCCAAAAAATAACCACACTATTGCTGGTTAAATGCACTTGGTGTGACAGCTTGACCAACCACACTACTGAGGGTTAAATGCACTTGGTGACAGGCGCAGCTTGCCCCTGATGTAGTATATGGCCAAAAAATTAACAGGCTATTGCTGGTTAAATGCACTTGGTGTGACAGCTTGACCAACCACACTACTGAGGTTTAAATGCACTTGGTGACGGGCGCAGCTTGCCCCTGATGTAGTATATGGCCAAAAAATTAACAGACTATTGCTGGTTAAATGCACTTGGTGTGACAGCTTGACCAACCACACTACTGAGGGTTAAATGCACTTGGTGACGGGCGCAGCTTGCCCCTGATGTAGTATATGGCCAAAAAATGAACAGACTATTGCTGGTTAAATGCACTTGGTGTGACAGCTTGACCAACCACACTACTGAGGGTTAAATGCACTTGGTGACGGGCGCAGCTTGCCCCTGATGTAGTATATGGCCAAAAAATTAACAGACTATTGCTGGTTAAATGCACTTGGTGTGACAGCTTGACCAACCACATTACTGAGGGTTAAATGCACTTGGTGACGGGCGCAGCTTGCCCCTGATGTAGTATATGGCCAAAAAATTAACAGACTATTGCTGGTTAAATGCACTTGGTGTGACAGCTTGACCAACCACACTACTGAGGGTTAAATGCACTTGGTGACGGGCGCAGCTTGCCCCTGATGTAGTATATGGCCAAAAAATTAACAGACTATTGCTGGTTAAATGCACTTGGTGTGACAGCTTGACCAACCACACTACTGAGGGTTAAATGCACTTGGTGACGGGCGCAGCTTGCCCCTGATGTAGTATATGGCCAAAAAATTAACAGACTATTGCTGGTTAAATGCACTTGGTGTGACAGCTTGACCAACCACACTACTGAGGGTTAAATGCACTTGGTGACGGGCGCAGCTTGCCCCTGATGTAGTATATGGCCAAAAAATGAACAGACTATTGCTGGTTAAATGCACTTGGTGTGACAGCTTGACCAACCACACTACTGAGGGTTAAATGCACTTGCTGACAGGCGCAGCTTGCCCCTGATGTAGTATATGGCCAAAAAATAAACAGACTATTGCTGGTTAAATGCACTTGGTGTGACAGCTTCACCCTGATGTAGGCTTTAGCCAAAAAACAACCACACCATTGAGGGTTAAATGCACTTGGTGACAGGCGCAGCTTGCCCCTGATGTAGTATATGGCCAAAAAATAAACAGACTATTGCTGGTTAAATGCACTTGGTGTGACAGCTTCACCCTGATGTAGGCTCACCCCAGAAAAAAGTGACTGACAAACGGTCTGGGCAGCCTAAAAACAGTGAGCAATTGAATTTCAGCAGCTCAATGATCCACAGCTGCAGATCGATCAGTTAATCAAGTCCTTTGGAGGAGTTAATCTGCCTAATCTCGCCCTACTGTCGCAGCCGCAACCTCTCCCTACGCTAATCAGAGCAGAGTGACGGGCGGCGCTATGTGACTCCAGCTTAAATAGAGGCTGGGTCACATGGTGCTCTGGCCAATCACAGCCATGCCAATAGGAGGCATGGCTGTGATGGCCTCTTGGGGCAAGTAGTATGACGCTTGTTGATTGGCTGCTTTGCAGCCTTTCAAAAAGCGCCAAGAAAGCGTCACAAAAGCGCCAAGAAAGCGACGAACACCGAACCCGGACTTTTTCGAAAATGTCTGGGTTCGGGTCCGTGTCACGGACACCCCAAAATTCGGTACGAACCCGAACTATACAGATCGAGTTCGCTCATCCCTATCTGTCACATTATTTTTCAGATCATCTAACGAATTTTAATATAAGATAAAGACACAAAATGCAGCTTTTAAATGACCATTCCATTTATAAAAAAAAAAAAAAAGATTTATTCAGAACCTACCGTATATCATCCATGTGAAAAAGTAATTGCCACCTAAACCTAATAATTGGTTGTACCACCCTTGGCAGAAAAAACTTAATTAGCTGCTGGTGGGGGTGGAAAACACCCAGTGGTCATTGGTATCAATTATAAAGTAAAGGGGAAGTGTCATAGACTTCACTAGAAAGACAGTGGCAGCTTAGGGAGGTAAGTGGCTCAGAAGTTGAAGCAAGCAAAAGGTAGGAAGGGTTTTAGTTCATGGAGAACTGGGCTGACTGGTGGTTGGGAAGGGAATGAAGGTTGTTAGACCAATATGGAGAAAGATAGAGAGTGGGATATAGGAAGGGACAGTAAGAATTTAGTAGGGGCTTGGTTCAGTCGGTAAAGTAGGCAGGTGACCAGGAATAAGTGTACACCCAAGAATAAGCAACTGTTGGTAACATCAAATATCTGCTGGTGAATGTAAGGAGTCTGGCAAAGAAAATGAAAAAACCTGGAACTGTTATGGCGATGCTCCGTGCCCATCGCCATCCTCCTATTCAGAGTGGGCATGGGTGATACATTACTCACCTAGCTTCTACCCGGGGCCTCTGTGTCCCATGCTGCAATCTGTAACCTGGTTTCTAGGTCTCTTTCTCTGTGTGCATTAGTGTCTATTCATTGAACCACTCCCTGCAGTACTGCCTTTTTCTATGTGTTCAGTTTTTTTTACTAATGAACTCATCAACCCTCCTATACAGGGCTCATGCACACGACCGTATGCCCTTTGAGACATACTGTCCGTGAGCAGGCCATATGTCCCGGAGCGGCATACATCGTGCACACAGGAGCGCACAGCATCATAGGTTACTATGATGCTGTGCGCATCGGGCTGCCCGCGGGACTATGGTCCCGCACTCATATGATATTATGAGTGTCGGACAGCGGGACAATAGCCCCGCGGGCGGCCTGATGCGCACAGCATTATAGTAACCTATAATGCTGTGCGCTCCTGTGCGCAGGATGTATGCCGCTCTGGGACAAATGGCCCGCTCACGGACCATATGTCTCAGAGGGCATACGGTCGTGTGTATGAGCCTATATGCTGCGTTGTTTATTCCACCCCTGGCCTGAGCAATAGAGATGGCCTTGCGGTTCCCCCGGCGGTCGTTTCGCTGTGAACTTTGCTCATTCGCGATTTGCCGAACATGCAAACATATGGCGATGTCCGCCAGCGCCATATTCTTTTGCATTGCCCTGGACTTTGACCCATGACATATCTATCAGGTGGGACAGGACAGCCAATTAAAACGTTTCAGCACATGGACACACCCCCACCCTATCACAGAATCCGATCTGGTAGCCATTTTGCATTCTGTGTTTTGCCAGTGTAGGGAGAAGTTGCTTTGTGGAGCAGGGACAGGCTGTTAGGGACACCAAACGCTAGCTAATAGGGCCACAAAAGTCCTTTTAAGGACTGGTATAGCTGTGCTATCGATAGGTGTGATATACTTATATACTTTCTAACATAGAAAGTATATTATAGTGCATTTGTATTGTGCAGCAGTTGTGTGCGGTTCTGCTACGATATCGCAGCTATATAGAGGGACAAGCGGTATTGGAACAACTAATTGCATCGGGTGTGATATACCTGTTGCCCCCCAAAAAACTGATTAAGGGGTGTGATATACCTATAATATACTTTCTAACATAGAAAGTATATAGTGCATTTGAATTGTGCAGCAGTTGTGTGCGGTTCTGTTCCGATTCCGCAGCTATATAGAGGGACACATGCTATTGGAACAACTATTTCCAACGGGTGTTGTTCTGCTTTGCTTTATTGAACTGTTGTATAACACTAGTCAGACAGCTTAAAAATTATTCAGAAGTCAAGAAACGTGAGACATCAGATCTGTATGTATTCTTTTTTCTGAATAACTTTGTAAAACTACAACATAAGCATAAACAAAACATATGAGTCAGTACATAAAACATAATACAGCAGCCTCACTCCATCAGAGAGAGTACTCACAGACAGTTCCATCATTAGTCCAGGAATAGATCAAGAGCTCCTCTGCATGCAGCCTGCTAGATACAGGAGCAGTCATGAAATGGAGGCAATACAGTTCCAGGTTAAAGGTTACTGCCTCTGACTCTGAGAAAAATACATTTCCTGTAAAGTTCTGGCAAAGTAGTAACTAACTTTGACCACTAGATGGCAGCAACGTCAAACATAACATTGCAGCATAATCTTTCAGTACATTACATACATTTATTATGCACAATATGGGCAGAACACCCCCTGTCTGGCATAATTTATTATGTCACTACTTAAATAACCTCTGCCATAAAGGTGCTTAAAGTCTCATGAGCAGATTTGTTTGTAGCAACATAGCGTCCAAGATTCGCCTGGCAATACCTATAAGGCTCTCCCAGACACCACCCATGTGTGAGGAGTGTGGAGGATTAAAGACCCACGTACATCCTCTGTCTTGAAGAAAGTATAGCAACTGTGATTTGCTGGCACAAATGTGAAGTTCCTTGCAGGCTCCCACAAAGTTTGTTCCTCTGTCAGAATGGAGCAGTTTTGCTGGGCCACGAATTGAGAAGAATCTCCTCAAGGCATTAATAAAGCTTGATGTTGACATGGTTTCAAGTAGCTCTATGTGTACAGCTCGGGTGGACAAACAAGTGAAAAGGACTGCCCATCGTTTACTGTCCGCGCTGCCTCCTCTAGTGCGACGGGTTAAAACAGACCACGGACCAAATACATCTAAGCCCACATTGGTGAAAGGTGGTTGAGCAATTTCTCTGTCCTCTGGTAGCTCTGCCATCTTTTGACTTTGTAATCTTCCTTGCAGCTTGCGACAGATAACACATTTGTGTATAACAGCTGATACCAAGCGTTTGCCACCAAGAATCCAGAAACCTGTGGATCTAATTGCACCCTCTGTGATATGTCGCCCTTAGTAAACTACTTGTTCATGATAGTACCTAACAAGCAGTGTCGCAATGTGGTGATCATAAGGTATAATGACAGGCTGTTTCTCTTCCTATGAAAGTTCAGCAAGAGACAAACGTCCACATACTCTCAACAACCCATCTTTGTCTAAAAAGGGGATAACCTTCATAAGACGGCTTTGTTTTGGGAATGTCTTCTGTTTTTTGATGCAGTCAATTTCCTTCTGGAAATGTTTGTTTTGAACAGAAGAGATTATAACAGACTTTGCCTGAACAAGTTCTTCTAGATTGACTTGTTCATGGAAACTTTCCCACCTTCTGACCTGATTGCTGCTGGTTTCCCTCCGGAAGGTTTTAGCGACATGGATGAGTCTGGCTAGGGTTTTAACTAATATCTTCCAGCAAGAGAATCTATCAAAACAATGTGAGTGAAATGTGGCTTCAGAAGCTCTGGTGCTGAAGCTTGTAATTTCAAATCTGATTTCAGGGTCAGCTTCAGGCTCTATGAGTGGATAAACATTAGCAGTGTCTATCTGCTCACAGTGTGGTTGGTACAGAAAGGATGGGCCTGAGAACCATATAGAGTTCTGAAGGCATGCTGCTTGAGTAGTATTAACCTACAGAAGGCCACCTGTCAACTAGACAGCTACAATTACCACTTGTATAACATCCAAGGTAAACCAAAACGAACAAGTGGAAAATGGTATAAAAAGATATAAATTTATTGATAAAATACAAAGGATGGAGCTACTACAGGATTGCAAGAATACGGAGAAGCACAGGGTCACAGACACCACAATACACCTAAGTGTCTATGAATAATGACACATTGACAGGTACAAAGATCAAGTACTAATATGCGTTCAAAGATGACCCAAATGGCCAAATATGGAAGCTCTACACAATACCTGTAGACTAGTTATACAAGTAACCCTGTTAAATGCAGGGAAAAACACAGTGAATCTGCACATGGTATTGAAACCATGAAAAAACAGACCATGGGAGTAAGAATACTCTAATAGGGATGACAATGTAAACAATAAATACCATGGATACATAGAGAGACTCACTATGGATGCGTGCAGAGGTCCCCAGCAGAAGTATAAACAGGGAAATACCAGCTTAGAACGTACCTGAAGACATGGTGGTGAATGGGCGTGAAGGCCCTGGGCGCACAGCCTCGACGCGCGTTTCGCCCTACGGCTTCGTCATGCTGCTTGAGTAGGCCTAGTGGCATAATCTGCAGGGTTTTGCTCTGTAGATACATAGAACCACTGATCTGGGTGTGTAGATTGCCTGATTCTATTCACTCTGTTGGAGACATACAGATAGAACCTCCAAGTGGTGTTGCAAATGTACCCTAGGACAGTCTTGCTATCAGTGAAGAATTTCACAGCATCAAAATCAGTGTCTAGTTCATCTGTGATTAGCTCAGACATTTCGACTGCAAGTATAGCAGCACACAACTCTAAACGAGGAATAGTGTGGGCTGGTTTAGGGCTTAATTTGGACTTTCCCATGACAAATCCAACATGACACACATTTTCTGCATCAATTACTTTCAAGTAAGCTACTGCACCTATAGCTGTGGTGGATGCGTCTGAGAAGATGCATAGTTCTTTCCTGCAAGCTGATGATAGAGATACGGGCACATAGCATCTGTCTATCTTTAGGTGCTCTAAAGCTTGCAAAGATTCTGTCCATTGAACCCACTCACTTTAGTCTCTCCTGTGGAAGCAATGCATCCCATTCACTTTTCCCAGATGACAGTTCCCGGACTAAGACCGTACCTCTTATTGTAACAGGTGATACAAACCCTGAGTGATCATAGAGGCTATTTACTGTGGATAGAATGCCTCTACGTGTAAAAGGCTTTTCCTCTGAGGCAACTCTGAAAACAAAACTATCTGTTTCTAGATCCTAACTTAGGCCTAGGCTTTTCTACAGGGGAAGGGTGTCTGTACCTAGGCAAAGATCTTTAAGGTCCTTAGCTCTGTCTGCTACAGGGAAGGCTTCCATTACTTTTTGGCTGTTGGAAGCGATTTTATGAAGACGCAGATTGGATTCCGCCAGCATTTTCTTAGCTTTACTGAGGAAGGAAATTGCATCTTCAGGTGTGCTAGTAGAAGCGAGTCCATCATCTACATAGAAATGTCTCAATACAAAGTGTTTGGCTTCTTGTCCATAGCACTCTGCATTTTTCTGGGCAGCTTTTTGCATGCAGTATATAGTGACAGCAGGAGATGGGCTATTGCCAAATACGTGCACTTTCATTCTGTACTCGACAATTTCTTTGTCTATGTCATTGTCTTTGTACCAGAGAAAACGTAAAAAGTCTCTGTGGTCTTCTCTGACAAGAAAGCAATAAAACATTTGTTGCACATCTGCTGTGAAAGCAACGGGCTCTTTTCTGAAGCGCATGAGGACACCTAGCAAAGTATTGTTTAGGTCAGGGCCACTCAACAGTACGTAATTTAAAGAGACTCCTTTATACTCTGCGCTGGAATCAAAAACTGTTCTGATTTGGTTAAGTTTGTGTGGATGGTAAACACCAAACATTGGTAGATACCAGTGTTCCCTGTCTGTCTCAAATGGTCCTGCAACTTCAGCATGATCATTGTCTAGCATCCCTTTAATGAATTCAGTGAAATTTCTTTTCACTTCTGTCTTTCTCTGCAGTGTTTGGCTGAGTGAATGCAAACGCTCATGGCTTGCTCCCTCTTACTAGGGAAAACACATCTTGGTGTGCGAAAGGGGAGAGGGGCCACCCAACTGTGATTGTCATCTTGGTAAGCCTCTCTATCCATAATCTGCAAGAAGATCTGATCCTCTATAGAGAGGGCCTGTTTATCATCATCTTTAGTTTTCTAGAACACTGTTATCCCTAGATTGTCTGTCTCAATGTTGGAATTGACTTCTTCTTTACCATATAGTGTAGAAGAGTCACAGTGTTGTGTTGACCTGCCAAAGCTTTCCTTGACAACAAAGCTGTTGTGACAGGGACTGAGAAGGGATGTGCGTCCATTTGTTAACACAGACGTCTTCAAAGTGTTGATGTTGTCAGGCTGGTGCACTGTCCCCAGGCAAACTTCTCCTACAATGACTCACCCCAGGTTCATTCTCTGTGCATAGGGGGCATTATAAGGTCCATTGATTTGCTGGCACACCTTGTGTACCTGAAGGATGTTTCTCTCAAGAAGTAGAAGGATAGAAACATGTGGCTCAACAGCTGGGATAAGGTGAGCAATTGAGTGGAGGTGAGGTGGTGATGGGCTACTTCTGGAGAGGGAATCCCAGTTTTGTCGTCAGGTATCATGCCACACTCTATTAGGGTAGGAAGTGGGAACTGCGCTTTCTTATTGAAGGATTCAATGGTAAAGTCAGTAGCTCTTCTGCAGAGTCCCACTCAGGATACGTAGGTAACTGCAAAATAACTAAAACTGTATTTTCATACTGCATGTCATTTTGTACTACAACACCTGTTGTATCCCTGTTCATAGGCTGGTCTGGTGTAATTCATACATCCCAACACTAGATGGGGATAGCACTTAGACTATATATAAACCTTAGCCAGGCCTAGTGTGGGTGAAGGAATTAAAATTCTAACAGAGATGAGAATGCAGAGTGAAGACTTCACACCACAGATTAGTGAGTGTGGCCAATTTCGCTATGTGGTAGTACCAAGGTGTGAGGCGCAAAAGTGCGTTTTCCTTCTGTGGCAGGACTATATACTTGCATCCCTGACCAGTAGGAGAGAGTTTGCCTCCCTGGAACAGACCCAAGCATCAGGAAGATTCATCGGTGATAACAGCCGTTATTTAGGGCCACAGACACCTTTGCGCATGGTGGAGGACTTTGTAGCTTCTAGCCACCACACCATAATTCTGGGAAACAGATTAGCTACCTGTCCCAATATTCAGCTTGGAGGGAAAAGACAAGGTATAGGACTGAGCATACCAACTGAAGTAAGGTACTCCATAACCACAGCCTGAATCAGGGCCTAAGAAAGCCTATAAACAGTGGATTAGCAGATTAACTCTAATACCAACAAGAGACTGTATTCTGTAATCCTGCAGCCAAATTTAGTTCAAGTAAAAGTTGTGAGTTGTATCCTACCACTGTCTACTTCATTCTTACAATTGGTTGTACCACTATTAACGGTACTGGCGTCACGACAAATATCATCAAGGGACTCAGCCGCAACAAGCACCCTAAGCACCCCTGACATCAAGGGCACCTCAACCACCATCTTGGCTGATGCTTCCCTATCACAGAGCGTGCCCCGGAGGATTTCGTGCTGTCCACCTCAACACTGTGCTGCCAGCCCAGGGAGGCTTTCTGCTAACCGTGAGTAAACTGATGAACTGTATTGTTATTTGGCCCCTCATCGGTCATCCGTGCACCTCACGTGTTGCCCCTGCGGTACTGGCTGGCTGCACTTCTCCCTGTCGTTTCAATTGTCCCTGCACATGTCCTTAGAGTGTATGGAACTGCACTTGCCTTAAGGTTAAAGATATCAAAGAAATCTGACTTTGCAAGGGATCTGTTGCTCTGTTCATCTAGCACTGCATACATTTTCACTGCCCTTTCTCTCTTGCCAGTGGGATACACAGTCACTAAACAGATGTTAGAGCATGATCAAGCACTCTTGCCCTTCCACATACTTCAGTGCAATTAAACATTTCAGAGGAGAATGGGACCTCTTGTTGCTCCCTGCCCTGATCTTTTCTGGGTTCTACAGTCTCTAGTGGGGCAAGAGCAGGGCCAGGGTGCAAAGCTGCAATGTGTCTCACTGCCACATTCTGTACAGTGTACTGGTATTTTGCAGTCTTTAGCAATGTGATAAGTAGATCCGCAGCACTTGAAACAGATGCCGTTTTGTTTAAGGAAGGACATCTGCTCTGCAATGGGTTTGCTTCTAAAGCCTTTGCATTTCTTTAGTGGATGTGTTTTTTTTTTAATGTATTGGGCAATGTCTATCAGGGTTTTTTATGGTGTGTACCTGGTGGGTGCTTTGGTAGTCTGTGACTTCTGAAGGTACAGCTGTTTTGTATGTGGATACAGAGGTCCTACCGTGAGGTCTCTCAGGCCTGTGTGATTGATTGCCGCCGGTGCTGAAGGCGAAACTGGGATCACTTCGGATTTTTGCTTGCTGTCGGACAAACCTAGAAAACACAGAGAAAGGGGGAAAAGCGACTCCATAATCTTCTTTGAATTTACCTCCCACAGACATCCACTTGTCTTGCAGATTTGAGGGTAGTTTCTCTACTATGGGATTAGTGCCTCTAGCTGTATCTAGATACGAAAGTCCTTGCAAGTAGCCATCCTCTTTGGCATATTCTATCTCTAGTAGAAGATCACTTAGTTCTTGTAGCCGCACATTGTCTCTGTAGCCCACCTTGGGAAAGACTTCAAGTTTTTTCAACAGTGCTCCTTCTATTACTTCTGGGGATCCATATGTTTCTTCTAGTCTTTTCCAGGTCATGTTGAGTCCTGCTGCAGGGTTGAACAGGTTTGCTCTTCTCATCCTCTTAGCATGCTCTGCTGACTCAGTACCAAGCCATTTTATCATTAAATTAAGCATTTCTGCTGGTGATAAATTTAGACCTTCAGTGGCCTTCAGAAAGGAAGATTTCCATGCCCAATAGTTTTCAGGACAGTCATCAAATTGGAGAAAGCCTGAGCTAACCATTTCTTTGCGGATAAGATATTTGGTGACATCCACTGCACATTGTTGTTCGCGCATGCAATCTATAGGTTGAGGTGATGGAAACAATGTTTTTTTGTTCTTAGGGGTTTCAGGTGCTTCATTCTTGGTTTGCTGGCAGCCGCTGACCTCATGAGGTTGATTGGGCCTGCTCAGGGGGTATGTTGATCTCGGCCTGAATTCCTTTGCTTCAGGTTTCAGAGACTGTTCCTTTGCATGCGCATCAGTAAGGTTCTGGATGTACCCACTTGTACGATCTGCAGGGAATAGAGGTTTTTCTGGAACCTCTGAGTCTTTATGTTCCCATGTAGGCAGCGGCCTTTGCTTTAGCAACTGCAGCTGCAGTCTATTGCTGCAGGATGAGGAATTTTGATTCTAATTCCGCTTCTTCTTGTGCCATGACAGCTTGCCTAGCTGCTCTCTCTTGTGCTAAAGCAGCTTCCCTAGCTGCTTCCTTAGCTGCTTCCTTAGTCTCTCTTGTGCTACGGCAGCTTCCCTAGCTGCTGTCTCTTGTGCTATGGCAGCTTCCTTTGCTGCTAACTCCCGCATCATAATGGCTTATTTTTCTGTGTACTGTAGCTGGACGCTGGCAGCTCCTGCCTCGGCACGATCTCTAAGTGCTGAAGAACTTGCTGAGGACATCTTGCTAGCCCGTGAAGATCTGGACACATACGACCGTGCATCGTCTTGCTGGGCACTGGGAATGTTCTCCCTGCCTTGCTGCGTTGGCAGTAACATGTCATCAGCCTGGTACTTTGTCCCTGATCTTAGATTAAAGTTGCAGTAATGGCATCTCAGTTTATTATTTTTACTGTTCTGCTTTGCGTTATTGAACTGTTGTATTACACTAGTCAGACAGCTTAACAATAATTCAGAAGTCAAGAAACGTGAGACATCAGATCTGTATGTATTCCTTTTTCTAAATAACTTTGTAAAACTACAACATAAGCATAAACAAAACATGTGTCAGTACATAAAACATAATACAGCAGCCTCACTCCATCAGTGAGAGTACTCACAGACAATTCCATCATAAGTCCAGGAATAGATCAAGAGCTCCTCTGCATGCAGCCTGCTAGATCCAGGAGCAGTCATGAAATGGAGGAAATACAGTTCCAGGTTAAAGGTTACTGCCTCTGACTCTGAGAAAAAGTTCTGGCAAAGTAGTAACTAACTTTGGCCACTAGATGGCAGCAACGTCAAACATAACATTGCAGTATAATCTTTCAGCACATTCCATACATTTATTATGCACAATATGGGCAGAACAGGTGTGATATACCCCCCAAAAAATGAATGAAGGGTGTAATATACCTTCTTCCACAAAATACTGATAGAGAGCTGCGATATGCCTGTTGCCCCAAATGAACAAGGTGGTGTGATATAACTGTTGCGGCAAAAAAATATATATTTGAATGGTGTGATATACCTGCTTCACCAAAATACTGATTAAGGGGTTTGGTATACCTTCTTCCACCAAATATTGATTGAGGCCTGTGATATACCTACTTCCACAAAATACTGATTGAGGGGATTGATATACCTGCTTCCACAAAATACTGATTATGGGCTGCGATATAACTGCGTCCACAAAATACTGATTAATGGGATTGATATACCTGTTTGCACCAAATATTGATTGAGGCCTGCGAGATACCTACTTTCACAAAATACTGATTGAGGGCTGCAATATACCTGCTTCAACAAAATACTGATTAAGTGGATTTATATACCTGTTTCCACCAAATATTGATTGAGGCCTGTGAGATACCTGCTTCCACAAAATACTGATTAAGGAGTTTGATATACCTGCTTCCACAAAATATTAATTGAGGCCTGCGATATACCTGCTTCCACAAAATACTGATTAAGGCTATTGCTATATCTGCTTCTACAAAATACTGATTGAGGCCTGCAAGATACCTGCTTCCACAAAATACTGATTAAGGGGATCAATACACCTGTTTCCACCAAATATTGATTGAGGCCTGCGATATACCTGCTTCCACAAAATACTCATTGAGGGCGGCAAGATACCTGCTTCCACAGAAGACTGATTAAGGGGTTTGATATACCTGTTTCTACCAAATATTGATTGAGGTCTATGATATACCTGCTTCCTCAAAATACTAATTAAGGGTATTGCTATATCTGCTTCTACAAAATATTGATTGAGGGGTGCGATATACCTGCTTCCACAAATTACTGATTAAGGAATTGATGTACCTGCTTCCACCAAATATTGATTGAGGCCTGCGATATACCTGCTTCCACAAAATACTGATTGAGGGCTGCAATATACCTGCTTCCACAAAATACTGATTAAGTGAATTTATATACCTGTTTCCACCAAATATTGATTGAGGCCTGTGAGATACCTGCTTCCACAAAATATTCATTGAGGCCTGCGATATACTTACTTCCACAAAATACTGATTAAGGGGTTTGATATACATTTTTCCACCAAATATTCATTGAGACCTGCGATATGCCTGCTTCCACAAATTACTGATTAAGGGGATTGATGTACCTGCTTCCACCAAATATTGATTGAGGTCTGAGAGATAACTGCTTCCACAAAATACTGATTAAGGGGTTTGATATACCTGTTTCCACCAAATATTCATTAAGGCCTGCGATATACCTGCTTCCACAAAATACTAATTAAGGGTATTGATATATCTGCTTTCAAAAAATACTGATTAAGGGGTTTGAGATACCTGTTTCCCCAGATGAAGATTCGCCAAAACGCGCTTTGGGGCTGGCGCCATCTTGGTGGGCACACAGCATGGATAATTGTTCTTGGACCTTTGTATGTGTTTTATAATATTATTGCACTTGCACTTTATTCCATTGTTTCTTTATATGAGGATGTGGACATTTTTGATCTTTGTATCCGCTGTGTCTTCTTCCAGTTGATGTCGCCTTTCCCTGCACTAATGTTTTTTAATTATGTATTGAATCATGTAATAAAATGTATATTGATTTGCAAGCAGTCTGGTATTGCTTTGTAGGTAGTTATTTAAGTATATATAGCAAGGCTTTTCGTGATAGGTATAAATGATTGGTGATGTTATTGAGCACACATATTTAAATTGCTGGGGCTTTCTTGGTTGTTTATCCACCAAATATTGATTCAGGCTTGCAATATACTTGCTTCTACAAAATACTGATTAAGGGGATTGATATACATGCTTCCACCAAATATTGATTGAGGCCTTCGAGAAAAGTGCTTCCACAAAATACTGATTAAGGGGTTTGATATACCTGCTTCCACAAAATACTGATTGAGGGCTGCGAGATACCTGCTTTTACAAAATACTGATTAAGGGGATTGCTATACCTGCTTCCACCAAATATTGATTGAGGCCTGCAAGATAACTGCTTCCACGAAATACTGATTGAGGGCTGTTACATACTTGCTTCCACAAAATACTGATTAAGGGGATTGATATACCTGCTTCCACAAAATACTGATTGAGGGCTGCGATATACCTGCTTCCACAAAATACTGATTAAGGGGATTTATATA
Organism: Bufo gargarizans; assembly: GCF_014858855.1. NCBI lineage: Eukaryota > Metazoa > Chordata > Amphibia > Anura > Bufonidae > Bufo > Bufo gargarizans. The sequence continues at coordinate 212,212,824 of NC_058082.1, read as the reverse complement.
CCTGCTTCCACCAAATATTAAGAGGATTGATATACCTGCTTCCACCAAACATTAAGGGGATTGATATACCTGCTTCCACCAAATATTAAGGGGATTGATATACCTGCTTCCACCAAATATTGATTGCAGCCTGCAAGATACCTGCTTCCACAAAATACTGATTAAGGGCATTGATATACCTGCTACCACCAAATACTGATTGAGGCCTGTGAGATACCTGCTTTCACAAAATACTGATGAAGAGGTTTGATATGCCTGCTTCCACAAAATATTGATTGAGGCCTTCGATATAACTGCTTCCACAAATTCTGCTCTACTCTAGGGACTTAGGCACAGGGTCATTTTGAAAATGACAGGCAGAGGAAGAGGCGGGCACTTCCGCAGGGGTGGTAGGGGTCGGGCAGGTGCTCCAAGCCGGAGCCTAAGTGGGAAGTTGGAGAAGGCGCATGCAATTACTTTAAAGGAGTTGGTTGAGTGGCTCATTCAGCCTTCCGCTTCTGCACCCTGCTCATCCTTTGTATAGGCACCTTCCTCACTCTCTGCTGTGTGCACCCCCAAAGACACCACCACCACCATAGCCCCTCCACTCGAGTCAGAGGAATAATTTTCCCATCCATTCCCAGACATTACCATTGCGCAGCTATTCTTGACATCGGATGAGGAAGAGGAGGTAGCAACAGCCGCCACCCAGCGATCTTTTGACAGTACCCAGATCAGCCTAAGGATGGAGGGCCCCGCTGTTGCTGCCTACTCCGAGATCTCAAATGTCAGTGGTAGTGAAGGTGACAATGATGACGTGTCGATGGACATCACGTTGGTGCCCACAAGAGATGAAGAGGAGGGGATTTCAGAGAGAGAGAGAGAGAGACGGAGCATCAGAGAGGGGGGAGAAGGAGAAGAAGCAGGGAGAGCTTGCAGGGCACAGGAGGCAAAAAGCAGACTGCATATGTATCTGTGGCTGCTCATGCGCGACGCATGCAGACTTTTGCAGCCATTTGATAAGATCACCAAACTGGTCAGTAGCAGCCAGGGCGCCATCAGTGACATCTTACCTCATGCCTTCTTTCTGGAGCGTGCATTGCGTCATGTCATTGATAAAGCTGTTGAGGAGCAGGAAGACGAGGAAGTCGCAATGCTGAATGAATTCCCAGAGGGGCTACTCCATCTGAAACAAATCAGCAGAAGTCTGAAGATGAGTCAGAGGAGGATGGTGGCTGGGGGAAGGAGGAGCAAGAAGATCAGGCTTTGAGGGGGACTTTAAACTTCTCGGGGATTCCTGGTGTTGTCCGTGGCTGGGGGGGAGGAGACCGAGGACGAAATTCTCCTGGGCGATGAGCAGGAGCCAGTGCACTCCACCACTTCCAATTTAATGCTCCAGTGTTTGAAGAGGGACCCCCGTATAAAAAGCATAAAGGGCAAGGACCAGTACTGGGTGGCAATGTACTTAGACCCCTGGTACAAACACAAAATGGCGGGCATGTTACCAGCATCACAGAGGGCTGGCAGAATGCAGAATTTCTAGGACTTGCTGCAAGAGATACTGCATTCTTCTGTTGTGGACGCTAGCAGAGGAATTTCCACCCACAGCGAAACAGGTGCGGGTACCAATCCTACAGTGCCTGCAAGAAGAGGGCAGTTTGAAGATGTGTTGGTCACTTCGGATATGAGATCATTCTTTCAGCCAATCCATCGACAACCCCCCTCTGGATACAGCCTCAGGGAACGCCTAGACTGGGCCGATGTGGACACTCTAAGGGCCGATGTGGACACTCTGAGAAGTGAGGAACCCCTGGACTACTGGGTGTGCAGGCTTAACCTGTGGCCAGAGCTGGCACAATTTGCCATGGAACTCTTGGCTTGCCCCTCGTCAATTGTCCTGACCAAAAGAATGTTCAGCGCAGCAGGGGGGATCGCGACCGATAAGCGCACTCGCCTAGCTCACGACAGTGTGGACTACCTCACATTTCTAAAAATGAATGAGCATGGATCTAGGAGGAATTCAACCCCTGTGATGACCACGTGTAATTGAATTTCCTCATGTCAGCCCTACACATATCCACCACCACCCAGAACATAGAATGGTCCTTGCATTATGTATATATACAGCGGCATAAAAGACCTTTTCTGTCAGGTGAATGCCTAATTTTTTGGGCCTGTACTTGGCCGACAGTAAAATTTGTGTCCAGTGACCGCCTAATGTACCTCCAGCCATATCATCACAAGTTATTTTCTGTCAGGTGAATGCCTCCTTTTTGGGGCCTGTACTGGCCTACAGTAACATTTGTATCCAATGACCGCCTAATGTACCTCCAGCCACATCATCACAAGTTCTTTTCTGTCAGGTGAATACCTAATTTTTGGGGCCTGTACTGGCCGACAGTAAAATTTGTATCCACTGACCACTGAATGTACCTCCAGCCACATCATCACAAGTTGTTTTCTCTCAGGTGAATGCCTAATTTTTGGGGCCTGTACTCCCGTGGACTAAAATACATTTTTTATAGGCTCCATCAGGGCACATTTTTTAGAGTTTCCCTCTAAGACGCATAAAAATGACCCCTGATTAAAATACATATTTTTTGTGGGAATTTTTGCCAATGATCCCCCTCTGGTGTGTCACTGTCCATGTTGTGGGACTATTTGGGCACTTCTAGTAAGTATTTGGTGGCTGCAAATATGACCTGAAGGTTTTTCCAGGTTCGCCTGCCATTAAAGTCAATGGGGCCCGCCGCGAACGCACGGTTTGCGAACACTTGATCGCGAATGCGCATTTTGCGAAATGTCCTGGCCGATGTTCGTCTATCACTACTGAGCAATTAGGTTACTTTTGGTTTTACTTGTTTGCTAGGCCCTGCAAAGGAGTTGTAATCCATTTGTCTGTCTATGTACTGACTTCTGTCTGTTTCCTGGATAATGACTCTCTGTCGCGTGGCCTGACCAGTGCCTGTTCACCATACTTACCCGTGCTCTAGACTGTTTCACATATGTGCACATACAGATGTAGCTGGGCTAAAATTAACTCTGATAACTCTGATAACACATAACACAGTGTTATCTCACGCCATCTTTTGACAAAAGCCATTTAAATACAATGCGTTTACCATCAAGTTTAGCTCAACTGCATCTGTAATCTGTCTGCCTTGACATCTGCCAGTTTTTTTTTATATATGTGGTGCCTGCAATGTAGCAGCCAACTACATTGGGACTATTCCAAAAGGCATAATGGGTCCACACTCACTACCTGTAACAGGAACTTAGGACAAGCTAAATTTAATTGACTAAGAGAATTGCTCAGTCATATAGGGTTAGGTTCTGGTAATTAAGAATAATAAAGCTAAATGGGAAGTTTTAAAGAGATATTACATGGGCACTGTAGTAAGTTTATACCCATAATTAACTAAATGTCTAGGAAGAAGACAAATGTTGCTAAAAATGGATACACTGGACAAAAAAGACAAACACAAAATAAAAAGAACAAGGTGTGGGGGATTAGCTCTTTTCCGGTGGTTGCAATCACACATTTCTTCACAGACACCAGGATTTAGGGGCCAAACTGTGCTTTATTGTGGCACACGGCATAAAGAAAAACACACAAAGCCAAAATAAAATACCTTGCCCGTCTGGGCCCTATCTAAACACCTAGGTTTCCCTGACTCACCTAAAGCGTAACACAATTCACACCCGTGATGAGATGCGGCTTTCCCAGCCCTTTCTCCAGCAGCCTCCAGGCTGCTCCCACACCAGGGTCTCTTGGGGGATAGTGGTCTCTCAGCCCTCCTGGCTCAGACCACACAGAGCCACTCCAGCCTTCTCTGTGCAAGTTCCCTCCCCCTCTCACTCTGAGGATTCCTTTATCCCCAGGTGATTACTGCACCTGGTCTTTCTTCAGACCTGGCGATTCTAGGGGAAGACACAGCAAATCCTGCCATATATCTTCCCTAACAACCATGAGGCATGTCACTGCCTCACATACCTCCCCCCTTTGTTCAAGCCCGTAGGGGTGAACACTAGCATCAAATCCAGATGCTCGTGAACGGGCATTAACCTGGCCTACAGTCTTCCCCTTATTCTGCCAGACCCAGGACAACAGCGCTTGGTTTGTCACCCTCATGAGTTTATTACAGAGCTGACAAGGTCTCTGGGTATTTCTTGTCCATCTCATGAACAGGTACTGTCTTTTTGGCTTCTGCACAGGCCCCTCACGTCCTTTCTTGAACTGCGGCAACTCTTGACTGAACTGGTCCCAGTCATGGTCGTGTCCCAACCCTTTCTCTTTTGCCTTGCAGGGCTCCTTCAGCAGAGCAGGTTTCTTATGTCTCGCTCCTTTTCCACGCATCTGGACCCCTTTACCATTATTCTCAGCAGGTGTTTCTTCGGGTTTGGAGCCAGCTTCAGAGTCTTCTGCGTCTTCAGTGGCTTTTCCCACTTCAGCAGTCGCTCTTTCCGCCCTAACCTTGGTCTCTGGGACATCCAAGGTTTTCTCCCATTTCAAGAGCTCAGCCTTAGCTTCCTTGGCCTCGGTCTCTTTGGCCTTTACTTTATTAGTCTTCTCACCATTCAGGGACATGGCATCATATCCTTGCTTTCTTAATTCCTCCTTCCCTTTCGCATCAAGGTTGGAGGCACTGGGGTCTTCAGCATACTTCTTGTCTTCTGGCGTTTTCTCCAGAGGCTCACCCAGGACACTGGTCTCCTTTTGGGGAGGAGTCAGGAGAGACAGCCCATCGTAATAGCCCAGATCTGTATACTGGTCGTCCATCTCCTCATATTTCTTCCCCATCAGGCTGCTGGCTACTTGGAAGTCCTTATAGGCGGAGGGGACGTCTTTTGCGACCTGGTCCTGGTTACACACTGTCATGAGACTCTTGGCCTCTGCATCGACATCAGCCCCATCAACTGGTTCAGCCGATACCTTTTCCACCTTCTCTGCCTTGGCCAGTACCCTGGCACCACCATCTCCAGACCCTCTCTTACCAGGCTCTGACTTCTTGGCACCTTCCAGAGGATCTTCCTCTTCCGGTTTCTCACTTTCTTCCACCTGCTGTGCAGGAGCACGCTTAGGCTTCTCCACCTCATAGATGGCATCTTTTGAGCTCATGAGAGCTTCCATCTCTGCTCTGAGTTGCTTGTTCAGCCTCTCTAATTCATTTTGCTCCTCATACACTTCTTCAAGGGCTCTAGCCAAGGAGAGGGTCTTTGACTCTTTCTCCCAAGCATCAGCCTCCGCTCGGTCACGTTCTTCGGCATATCGAGCCGATATGTATTTCTCTTCAACCAAGAGCTGGTCAAACTTCTTTTGTTTCTTCTCCAATCTGGATACAGTTTGTCTCTGGTGGTCCAGGTCCACCATGCGATCACATAACTCTTGATCAAGTTGAGCCATCCTGGCTTCCAAATGTCTTTTCTCCTCCAAGAGAGCAGATTTTTCTGAGGCGCTGTTTAGAACCTCATCAGCCAGCTCATCTCTTTCCTGCTCTGCATGAAGTCTGGATTGCTCAGAAGCTGAAAGTTCCTCTTGAAGTTGGAGAATTTCCGCTTCTATTAGTGACTCTAGTTCCTTCAGTTCATTCATCTCTTTCTGTGACTCCTCTGGAGATTCCTGCAGTTGCTCTGCGAGAACCGCTAGCTCCATCTCTAGTGTATCTAGGGACTGTGCAGAGCGAGCGAAAACATCTTCAAGTTTGTAGCTGTACTGTCCTGTCAGGTCATCTACAACTGTCAGGATATGAGCTTCAGACACTAGGCTGTCACCCGACTGACCTCTCGTCTCGTCAGATATAACTGTCACCTGGTTGCTACTAGTAACGACTTTAGTTTTGCTGGGTCTTGACATGGTAGCCTCACTCTCGGAGTTGCTAACTGTCACGGCACATAGGCCACTTATACTGCTCGTGTCATTATTAACCCTGGCCTCTAGGGGCACCCCTGAGTCAATCCCCACCTGGGACATTTTAATAATCATAGAAACCTGTGGAGACTGCACATCCACCTCTGGTCCGTGTGGTACACCCTCTAGCCCCGCCACATTGTCTACAATGGGGTCTCCTAGCGGTGTTTCTTCAACATTTATCAACACTTTTATATCAGACACATGTTTACCAACAGGGGGAGCTTTTTCCCCAATCACAGCCTGCAAAGGAAAAGGCATGTCATTATTATCACATATTTCACATGACTTCACATTTCCATTATGCATTTCGGCAAACATGGTACCATCACTGTTTTCAATGGTCCTTTCCCTTAAAGGGACAGGTACAAGTTCTGCAGGAGTTTTTGCACTCTCTGCAGAAGTGTCTCCATTACTCCACAACTCCCAGCAAAAGGGAAAATTACACCCCAACACTCCCTTATGCATAAGCGTATCTGTAACATCAAGTTCATCAGTCTCTGTTCTCATTGGAGTCTCACGCTCAGTGAAAATCAGTGGATAGTCCTTATCCGCACGACTGTCCAGCATCTTTATTATTTTACCAGTCTCAGGTTTCAATATTGTGCTACCTCTCACCCGGGCTAGCATGGGATCCGGGATCCTTGTCATCCCAAAACTAGCTTTGGTCATGGGCAACTGAGGAAACACAGAAACCTTCTCCCCTGCAGGTTTCTGCGGGGGACCAATCACAGCAGGCTTATCCGCCTGTCCAGACACAGTCTTTTCTCTGTGTGACTTATCACCTACCGGCCCAGCAGATATCCCCTGCCGCCGGCTCACTGTCACTGGCTCTGCCACATGGTTAATAACAGGAACAGTCTTACCCTTTGTAATCAACCATTCTGGTAAAGCAGTGACATTCTCTCCCGCAGACTCTTCAAGGTTGTGGTTGCTCCTAGCAACAGCTTTACTGCACCTCCGCACTTCCTCTCTAGGACTCCAGGCACAGTCGCAGGGAAGATATGCACTCCTGAGAACCACACCGCTCTCCACCTCTTTGTCTTCCCAACGGTTGCCCTTGGCAATGGCACATATCTGCTGTTCATCGGATTCTCCAGGCACACAATTTGTAGCATTTTCTCCGCTCCACAGCTGCCAAAATAATGGGAAGTCTTTGCCAAGCACAAACTCCACTTCCAGGGTCTCACATTTTAAGAGCTCCCATTGCACAGGGCCATAGTATGTTAAAAAGGTCAGAGACACAGTGACATCTGTCTCTGGCCCTCTCTCCAGAAAGTCCAGAATTACAGGCAGGACCCGAGACACTTGCTGGCGGGAGTCTAGAATGACCCCCAGTGGGATTCCCCCGATCACTAAATCACAGGATTTCTCCCACGGGCTATACCATTTTGTAGCCATTTCCACTGATCAGTCTCTTGTCCTGGGCTTCTGGCCCTTTAAATCCTGCACTGTTTGCACCACAGAAAAAAAAATGTCCAGATTAACACCAGCAGTCTCTGCTCCTGCAAACTAGCAGGCTTGCGGCACTTTAAATCACTGCACAGTAACACAGCAATTCCTTGGCAACATTCAGCAGCACCTGCTCTTTTCAGTGATGTTGTTGCCCCTAGCAACCACGTTGCTTTTTTTACTTTTCAGCACGGACATGTGCCTGCATCCGACACCAATTGTGGGGGATTAGCTCTTTTCCAGGGGTTGCAAACACACACTTCTTCACAGACACCAGGATTTAGGGGCCAAACTGTGCTTTATTGTGGCACACGGCATAAAGAAAAACACACAAAGCCAAAATAAAATACCTTGCCCGTCTGGGCCCTATCTAAACACCTAGGTTTCCCTGACTCACCTAAAGCGTAACACAATTCACACCCGTGATGAGATGAGGCTTTCCCAGCCCAACCTCCAGCAACCTCCAGGCTGCTCCCACACCAGGGTCTCTTGTGGGATAGTGGTCTCTCAGCCCTCCTGGCTCAGACCACACAGAGCCACTCCAGCCTTCTGTGTGCAAGTCCCCACCCCCTCTCACTCTGAGGATTCCTTTATCCCCAGGTGATTACTGCACCTGGTCTTTCTTCAGACCTGGCGATTCTGAGGGAAGACACAGCAAATCCTGCCATATATCTCCTCTAACAACCATGAGGCATGTCACTGCCTCACAAAGGATTCAGAAAAAATCATTCCAGGCTTCCGGTAGGAAATGTAAAAATTAAATAAAGTTGGATGCTCGCTGGAAGGAGGTACATAAACATGAGATGAGACCCCACAGAATCATCAGCATTCCTGGAAAGCTGGAGGGTGAGTTGGTGCCTGAGATTGGGCAACGTGCTCAGGACAGTAGAGAATAGGAGTGATAGAAGCTGGAATGGTGGTTGCATTCGTTACTAACTCTGACTCTCTCCTAGGCTGTGGAGTGATAGGAGGGACACAACTCCTGTCTGATGATGGTTTTGGTGCCCTTGATGGTGAGGAATTGTGAGGTGCAAGGTAGGGTCCTCTGCAGTGGTGGAGACAATGATTAGGCACTTTTGCAGTAAAACAATTCTGAAGATTCTAGTTCATGTACATCAGTTACCATTCTAAGCTTGCATGGACGGGCAATTTGTACACTGTGTGTAGTTTCCACAGTTCTTACAGATTCATGGCTGCAAAGGTAGTTAATATGCCAAAATGTATTTTCCGAGCAATTGTCCCCACACTGCACTTTTCTAGCACAAGCATCCAGAAATAGGGGTGCATCACTTCACATGAGACAACCACTTGATGGACCCCAACATCACACTAACTTCTGCATCTTTTGTATAGGTAGCCATACTCACAGATATGGTTTTCACAATATCGTCATCAGGATGTAGTATTCTTCTTACAGCTGATCAGGCTGTTTTGTAATATATGTATCGGTACTGTAACACTTAAATCTCCTGAAGACATTGCAGTGGAGCCTCTAAAGTCCTTTCATACAACTTATCTCCACAGAGCTTCTCTATGCACCTTGCTCTTAACACTGAAATACCTTTTAAATATATCTGTTGTTCTTATCTCTGGCTGGTATTGTGACACAGAGCTTTCTTCAGCTGCATTTGCTTCCATCACCATCTAGACATTGTTTCTCTGATCAAACGGGGGTATTATTAGATTTTCTGGCATATGATCGCTAACGAGTGTTCCTATGAATGCTCGTTAGCGATCATCTGGCTGTCTGATACTGCCTCCAAATGCCTGATGCATAAAATGCCTATTTCACATAAAAGCACATTTTAATACTTTTGCAGTGTATCACTACTGTAGTAGTGGGACACTACACTCGCCTCACTTTTATTAGGCCACATATCACAAGGTGGAAAAAAAGTCTGTGAGTTCAGTTAAAACAGATTTCGCACTTCTCTCACGAGTCCTCATGGTGTGAAAAAGCTGACAACTGCCATAAATGATAACCGAGGGTCTCTCCAGACTGCCATGTGGGTAGCTTTATAGTTCTCCAAATGAAGCTCAGAAAAAAAAGCTCACATTCTTTTTGACTGAGGAAAAAGTCTTTTGTGGAGATGCAAAATGAGTGATTTAAGTGAATATGTGATTTTATGCAAAATAAAAATTATGGCAAGAATAAAAATTCTAAATGAAAAAGCTGTTAAAATTATGTATCTAAAATGATTATTATTATTTTTTTTAACTGTATGGGTCACACAGTTAAAAAAATAAATAAAAATTAATCATTTTAGATACATAATTTTAACAGCTTTTTCATTTAGAATTTTTATTCTTGCCATAATTTTTATTTTTTTTACATTTAAGAGGCTTTTTTTTGTAATCATATAGTTTTACCCTAAAATAGAGTCTTTACTTGTATTCGTCATTGTCTACCATTGCTTATTTGGGTAATAGGGTCAGAGATAGCATTATGAGCAGGGCAATAATTGGAACACTGGTCTTTTTTAGTGGGGTACTGTATGTGTATTTTTTTATTTTATTTTTACTGTACTGTACTTATTTTGTTTTATGGTCTTCTTCACATAGGTCAAAAATACCATTGGGAGATTTTATTAATTTATACGGCGACCTGTCAATATCTGCTGCAGATTGGGGAGGATATGAAAAGCTTCCTCCATAGTAACACACTACGCAGAGGAGCACAGGTGCAGAGTCATGTCACATCCCCCTCCATATGCATAGTGTGATCTAGGAATAAACACAGGGTTAGCCATTGTGAGTGGTGGTGCCCTTTACTTGGCAGTACCTCTACGTACCAAGTACAGGACCTGCATGACATTCGTCAGGGAAAGAATTTCTTTTTTGTCTGCTGTGCACAGAAATGATTATATGGTGCCAGTTTTATCAATAGCCGTTTGCCTCTGGGATGTTGTGGAGAATATGAGATAATCCCCAGAATCAGTCATCTCATTTACTGAATGGGTTCTGTTAGTAATCATGCTGCTAAAATCATAAGCATCTGACAGACTGTATTTATCTAACATTGACCAATATTATCCAGGAGGTTGGAAATGCTTTGCAACATATTATTTGTAATATTATTGTTTCAATATTATTATTATTGCTTTGTAACATATTATTTGTAACATATGTTACCCAACTTTTAAGCTGCTGCTTTGGATCAATTGTCACATATGGACTAACTGTCCTATTATACCTGCAGGCGATTGTTGGGAAGGAAGCGTTCCTGCCCGACAATTGCCTACTCGCTAGCAGAGGAGTCCATTGCTATTACATGCAGCAATCTCCTCCTCAGTATGGGGAGGAGTGATCGCTTATGTCATTGCTCGTCCCCATAATGAATCACTGTTTGCCAGCATGATCTGCCACTGACAAATGTGGATTTTTAAACCTGTTAAAAAGATTCCGATTGCTCGGGTAATCTGCGGCAGTAATATATTGCCAGATCATCGCTAATGAGCAGTCTTATAAGCGCTTGTTAATGATAATCTGAACAACTATCTTCAGGTGTAGTAGGGCCTTTACCCTCCTTATCTGGCTCATCAGTTTTTTTTTTGTTTGTTTTTATAATAGTTTAATGATATTAATAATAAAAGGTATGTTTTAGACAGTAAGATTCCGCGATGGTTCCATCTGTAACCTTTTTTGGACAGGAACACTGTCTGGACAAGACAAAAAGCAAGCCAAGAGAGCATGACTTCGCAAATAGTGCAGAAGTTGTAAGGAGTGTCATGCAATCATTATTAACATTCATTGGTTTACAATAGCAAGAACATGGTAAAAAATTGTAGTCATAGTCATTTGTTCAATTGGTAGATTAGCAAAAGGGACATTTACATCTTCACATGGCTGCAATGGGAGTTAGGCCACGTACACACGACAATGTCCGTTGTGCAGTCCACAAATTGCAGATCCACAAAATATGGATGCAGTCCATGTACCATCCGCAATTTTATTGCAGACCCATTGATTTCAATGACTCTGTGGTCTGCAATTTGCGGACATATTCTATCTTTTTGCAGAACATACATATAGATGCGGAAAGCTCACAGATTATCTGTCTGCTTTCTGCATCTGCACTTCAGTTCCACAAAAAGTTAAAATGTGTCCTATACTTGTTCGTGGACCACAGCTTCAGTGAAGTCAATTGGTTTAGCAAAAAATGCATATGCAACACAGATGGTATCTGCAATATGTGGACAACAAAATACATACGGTTGTTTTTGTTCTTTAAATTAAGTTTTCACCATTTACGGTCCCTTTGTTAGTTTGCCTGCTGATAAGGGGAGTCCTGCTGTTGAATCCACTGTAATCTGTAAGGTGTTCTGGCAAAAATTGTTAAGTTGCTGATCCATATTGAGTTTTTCAGATGTAAGATGGATTCACTCAGAGGTTTTAAGGGGTCTTTTTCAGTACTTCAGCTTTTTTGTGACATTTTTGCACCCGTATTTGACTGAAAAACACCAACTTCAGAAGTTAGCTGAAACTCTATGGGAAAAATGAAATGCAGAACTAACATGCATATGTTTGCTACTCCTGTTTTTTATGTGGCCTTTTTTGTGTCATTAGCTTTTTTATAAACATAGGATGCTGAAGCAATGCTACTTTTCTCAAGCATTTATTTTCATCCCATTCTCTATAGAAAAAAGCCTGAAAAAAATGTCAAACATGGTAACTCAAAAGTGCCATGAAAGAAAAAACAAAAAACCCACAAGTATTTTTATAGTGGGTTTTTTTATAACTTTTTTGTGAAGAAAGCTGTAGTTTGGTTTTACACATAGCTTTTTCTTTGGAAAAAGCCACTGCACTATTTAAACCAAAGCCACAAGTTGATCCAGTAGAAAGCAGAAGTATAAGGGCTCTTTCACACGAGCGGATGCCGTGCGTGTCATCGGCAGCGTGAAAGACAGCCAAGCCCTGCTCCGGACAGCAGAGACACGGATCAGTAACATGATTGATAATGCTCCGTGCCTCTGTGATCTTTTTACTCCAAAATCTGTGACAACTTTATCTCACTGTGAGGCATGGAGCATTATCAATCATGTTAATTCTCTGTGTCTCTGCTGTCCGGAACAGGGCTTGGCTCTCTTTCACGCTGTGGATGACACGCACGGCATCCGTTCGTCTGAAACAGCCCTAAGGAGAAGTAAAAGGCGCAGCTCCCGGCCTGAACATTCCAGCGCTGCCGGGGTCACATAGCATTATATTGATTTATGATGTTATGTAACCCTTACAGTTCTGGAATGTATTGGATAACACTGATATAATGCTGCCGGTGTTATCCAATACATTCCAGAACTATAAGGGTTATATAGCATCATAGGAGTTAGGAGTGTTAGGAGTGTTAGGAGTGTTACTTGGTGGTTTTCACAGCACCAGGAATCCTCCTAGATAGTATTTTCACCCGGGTTGCTCGCATTGGACCCTGTGGTGAATTGAGCCCCCTGATGTGTTGGTGGGTTTAGTTTGTGAGACCTACGCACCTTCCGGGTAGTTGTCCTGGATATAGATGTAGGTTGTTCTCAACTATTAAATATTAGTCAGTGCTGACCGTGGCACTGATAGGTGGACACCCTCTATTTTAACACAGAATACTTAATAAAGTGATTGTTATTTTGTTTTAGCGCCTATCTTCATAATATTTGGTTATATAGCATCATAACTCAATTTTATTGCTATGTGACCCCGTCAGTGCTGGGTGGTCAGGCCTAAAGTCCTTCCTTTATATTTCTCCTCCTGTTTGCATCTACTTCTGGATTTGAATTAAGGCTCATGCATACAAACATATTCTTGTTCCGTGTCCGTTCCGTTTTTTTTTTTTTGCTGCCTGTAGGCAGAGCCATTCACTTTAATGGGGCCACAAAAGAAGCGGAAATGATTCAGTGTGCATTCCGTTTCTGTATGTCCATATGTCTGTTACACAAAAAAATTGAAGATGTCCTATTATTGTCCATATCATGGACAAGGATAGGAATGTTCTATTAGGGGCCAGCTGTTCCATTCCGCAAAATAAGAAATGCACACAGCCGGTATCCATGTTTTGCAGATCCACAATTTATGCAAGGCAAAATATCCAATGGTATTAAATTGTGCTGAGGGGCTCACACCAAGATATAATGGATAATGGAGAGTTAACTACCCACTGGGTCACCCAATTTCAGTACGTAGTTAAATAGAAATAGAGAAAACAGGGTATGCACACCTCCTTCTGGTTATGTATGTAGAGTTACACATTTATTATTATAAAAACCTGATAAATGAATACAAAATAAACAATGATGCGAGATCTAAAAAAAAAAAATTGATAGAAAAACAAAATCACATAAATTGATATAGAATAGAATATATAGTCACATAGACTATTAACTCATAAAACATAAATACAAGCATAATACCCCTGCATGATGAATTAGTAATAAAATATACAAATATTAATTAATATTACTATCATGACACTTGATTAGTACAGTGTATTAATTCTTAAAATCAATAATTCACAAATGGAGCTATACATTAGTATTTGATATTCAGTGATGATCAGATCAATTGTTGGTTCAGATAATTATTATGATATTAGTTCATGTCCATCATTCTCTATTTGAATTCATATACAGTGGGATGCAAAAGTTTGGGCAACCTTGTAAGGCTACTTTCACACTAGCGTTCGATCGGATCCGTTCTGAACGGATCCGATCATATTAATGCAGACGGAGGCTCCGTTCAGAACGGATCCGTCTGCATTAAATTGGCAAAAAAAAGCTAAGTGTGAAATTAGCCTGAGCGGATCCGTCCAGACTTTTACATTGAAAGTCAATGGGGGACGGATCCGCTTGAAGATTGAGCCATATTGTGGCATCTTCAAACGGATCCGTCCCCATTGACTTACATTGTAAGTCTGGACGGATCCGCTCGCCTCCGCACGGCCAGGCGGACACCCGAACGCTGCAAGCAGCGTTCAGGTGTCCGCCTGCTGAGCGGAGCGGAGGCTGAACGCCGCCAGACTGATGCAGTCTGAGCGGATCCGCATCCATTCAGACTGCATCAGGGCTGGACGGAAGCGTTCGGGTCCGCTCGTGAGCCCCTTCAAACGGAGCTCACGAGCGGACAGCCGAACGCTAGTGTGAAACTAGCCTTAATCGTCATGATTTTCCTGTATAAATCGTTGGTTGTTACGATAAAAAATGTCAGTTAAATATATCATATAGGAGACACACACAGTGATATTTGAGAAGTGAAATTAAGTTTATTGGATTTACAGAAAGTGTGCTATAATTATAAAATTAGGCAGGTGCATAAATTTGGGCACTGTTGTCATTTTATTGATTCCAAAACCTTTAGAACTAATTATTGGAACTCAAATTGGCTTGGTAAGCTCAGTGACCCCTGACCTACATACATAGGGAAATCCAATTATGAGATAGAGTATTTAAGGGGGTCAATTGTAAGTTTCCCTCCTCTTTTAATTTTCTCTGAAGAGTAGCAACATGGGGGTCTCAAAACAACTCTTAAATGACCTGAAGACAAAGATTGTTCACCATCATGGTTTAGGGGAAGGATACAGAAAGCTGTCTCAGAGATTTCAGCTGTCTGTTTCCACAGTTAGGAACATATTGAGGAAATGGAAGACCACAGGCTCAGTTCAAGTTAAGGCTCAAAGTGGCAGACCAAGAAAAATCTCGGATAGACAGAAGCGACAAATGGTGAGAACAGTCAGAGTCAACCCACAGACCAGCACCAAAGACCTACAACATCATCTTGCTGCAGATGGATTCACTGTGCATCGTTCAACCATTCGGCGCACTTTACACAAGGAGATGCTGTATGAAAGAGTGATGCAGAGGAAGCCTTTTCTCCACCCACAGCACAAAAAGTGCCGCTTGAGGTGGGCTAAAGCACATTCGGACAAGCCAGCTTCATTTTGGAATAAGGTGCTGTGGACTGATGAAACAAAAATTTAGTTATTTGGTCATAACAAGGGGCGTTATGCATGGAGGAAAAAGAACACAGCATTCCAAGAAAAACACCTGCTACCTACAGTAAAATATGCTGGTGGTTCCATCATGCTGTGGGGCTGTGTGGCCAGTGCAGGGACTTGGAATCTTGTCAAAGTTGAGGGATGCATGGATTCCACTCAGTATCAGCAGATTCTGGAGACCAATGTCCAGGAATCAGTGACAAAGCTGAAGCTGCGCCGGGGCTGGATCTTTCAACAAGACAACGACCCTAAAAACTGCTCAAAATCCACTAAGGCATTTATGCAGAGGAACAAGTACAACGTTTTGGAATGGCCATCTCAGTCCCCAGACCTGAATATAATTGAAAATCTGTGGTGTGACTTAAAGAGAGCTGTCCATGCTCGGAAGCCATCAAACCTGAATGAACTAAAGATGTTTTGTAAAGAGGAATGGTCCAAAATATCTTCAACCAGAATCCAGACTCTCATTGGAACCTACAGGAAGCGTTTAGAGGCTGTAATTTCTGCAAAAGGAGGATCTACTAAATATTGATTTCATTTCTTTTTTGTGGTGCCCAAATTTATGCACCTGCCTAATTTTGTTTAAACAATTATAGCACACTTTCTGTAAATCCAATAAACTTCATTTCACTTCTCAAATATCACTGTGTGTGTCTCCTATATGATATATTTAACTGACATTTTTTATCGTAACAACCAACGATTTATGCAGGAAAATGATGACGATTAAAAAGGTTGCCCAAACTTTCGCATCCCACTGTATCGTAGAAGACATCATATATATCCCATCCACCGCAATCAGAGTGGCCTGATATTATTTAAATGTTTCAAAAAGGGAGAATCTATAGTTAGTCAGTATTAATATGTATCCAGATATTATCTAGTGTCCAATAATGACTCTGTAATAGTTTGCAAACAAGCAATGATTATATCTGGCAAACCGCTACTAACGTTTTGCCACATTCAAAAGGAGCGATTGATGTCAGCATACTACCATAGGTTGTCCACTTACTTGGAGTGAACTCACAGTGTGGAGGTATACAGGGTTGTGCACTTACCCCTCCCCCTTCTGTTCGAACACTGAACAATCTTCTTGCCACGAAGGCTCTTACTGCACTAAGCTAGTATATTGCGAACCTCCTCCTATTGCTTCCCAGGTGATTTGTAGTTTTCTGCAGCGCACTGCACTTTCTCTCCTTTGGGTAATCCAGCAAGAGCAGGTTCACTCTAAGGTGAAGCTCCCATATAAGCTCTAGGTCCAGACCAAATAGATAGATGAATAGGTAAAATATATTAAATATGTTGAATAGTAACAGCCAGACGCGTTTCGGACCACTAGCTCCTTCTTCAGTGGCCTGCGCCCTGCAGGGATCCAATGTTTACAGGATCCGTGCTGGCGCATGCACAATACCTGATCGGGAGTCACGGAAGTACAAGTGTTATGCGCAGGCGTGGGACAGGTGGAAGTCTCGCGAGAGAAGGACTAGTGATGGACGAACAACTGCCGGGACGGTTCGCGAACGCGATCAAATGTTCGCGAACTGCGGGTCCCATTCATTTTAATGGCAGGTGAACCTGAAAAACCTTCAGCTCATATTTGCAGCCAGGAAATAATTACTACAAGTGCACAAATAGTCCCACAACATGGACAGTGACATACAGTCATGTGAAAAAATTAGGACACCCTTTGAAAGCATGTGGTTTTTTGTAACATTTTTAATAAAAGGTTATTTCATCTCCGTTTCAACAATACAGAGAGATTAAAGTAATCCAACTAAACAAAGAAAACTGAAGAAAAGTCTTTTCAAGATCTTCTATAAATGTCATTCTACAAAAATGCCTATTCTAACTGAGGAAAAAGATAGGACACCCTTGCCCCTAATAGCGAGTGTTACCTCCTTTGGCTGAAATAACTGCAGTGAGACGGTTCTTGTAGCCATCTACCAGTCTTCGACATCGGTCTGAGGAAATTTTACCCCACTCCTCAATGCAGAACTTTTTCAGCTGTGAGATGTTTGAGGGGTTTCTTGCACGTACAGCCCTTTTCAAGTCACCCCACAGCATCTCAATGGGATTCAAATCTGGACTTTGACTTGGCCATTCCAGGACTCTCCATTTCTTCTTTTTCAGCCAATCTTTGGTTGATTTACTAGTATGTTTTGGGTCATTGTCATGTTGCATGGTCCAGTTCCGCTTCAGCTTTAATTTTCTAACTGATGGTCTCACATGTTCTTCAAGCACCTTCTGATACACAGTAGAATTCATCGTGGATTCTATGATGGTGAGCTGACCAGGTCCTGCTGCAGCAAAGCAGCCCCAAACCATGACACTTCCACCTCCATGCTTCACAGTTGGTATGAGGTTCTTTTCTTGGAATGCTGTGTTTGGTTTACGCCAAACATGTCCTCTGCTGTTGTGTCCAAATAATTCAATTTTGGACTCATCTGTCCAAAGAACATTATTCCAGAAGTCCTGGTCTTTGTCAACTTTATCTCTGGCAAATGTCAGTCTGGCCTCGATGTTTCTCTTGGAAAGCAAAGGTTTCCTCCTTGCACACCTCCCATGCAAGTTAAACTTGTACAGTCTCTTTCTGATTGTAGAGGCATGTACTTCTACATCAACAGTAGCCAGAGCCTGCTGTAGTTCTCGAGATGACACTTTAGGGTTTTTGGAGACCTCTTTTAGCATCTTGCGGTCTGCTCTTGGGGTGAACTTGCTGGGGCGACCAGTCCTGGGCATGTTGGCAGTTGTTTTGAAAGCCCTCCACTTGTAGACTATCTTCCGGACAGTGGAATGGCTGATTTCAAAATCTTTTGAGATCTTTTTAAATCCCTTCCCAGACTCATAGGCTGCTACAATCTTTTTTCTGAAGTCCTCTGACAGCTCTTTTGCTCTCACCATGGTGCTCACTCTCACTTCAACAGTCAGGAGCACACCAAACTAAATGTCTGAGGTTTAAATAGGGCAAGCCTCATTCACCATGCAGAGTAACGATCTACTAATTATGTGCACCTGGTGTGATATACCTGTGTGAGATCTGAGCCAATTTAAGAGGGAATACATGTGAGGGTGTCCTATCTTTTTCCTCAGTTAGAATAGGCATTTTTGTAGAATGACATTTACAGAAGATCTTGAAAAGACTTTTCTTCAGTTTTCTTTGTTTAGTTGGATTACTTTAATCTCTCTGTATTGTTGAAACGGAGATGAAATAACCTTTTATTAAAAATGTTACAAAAAACCACATGCTTTCAAAGGGTGTCCTAATTTTTTCACATGACTGTACCAGATGTATTATTAGAATTTGCGATCTCAAAAAAAAATTCAATGCAAAATATCGGCAATATAATTTTTTTTGCGGATTCGCAAAACATGGACACCGGCAATGTGCATTCCACAATTTGCGGACCGCACATCGCCGACACTATAATAGAAAATTCCTAATCTTGTCTGCAACTGCGGTCAAGAATAGGGCATTTTTTTTGGGGCGGAAACGGAGCATGGATGCAGAATTGCGGATCCGCAAATGCGGTTGCCGACAGCACATTCCGGCCCCATTGAAAATGAATGGGGTTGCACCCGTTTCTCAAAATTGCGGAACGAATGTGGACCCATTTTGCGGACATGTGAATGGAAAAGATATCCCTCAAAATGAAAATAAATTAAGTTAAGCAAAAAGCATAGATGTGGTAGGCAATAACAAGTGCTCGGCGGCACTAAATCAGGAGCTCGGCGGCACTAAATCAGAAACCATATGTCCTACCACAATCCGGGGGGTTCCAGTGCACATCCATGAATCCAGGAGTGAAAGCAAAAAACATCTATCCCTGGGCTACATGATGATGTGGTATTGAAGGACAGGGTGGGCAAAGAACTGTCCCTGATATTGTCCTACAGGGGGTGCTATTCTGGCCCTGATAGCCTAACCACAGACCAACCGCCCTGATAAGAGCGACCCTGTCCAGAACCTTACCCTATATAAAAATGGCCCTAGTAAGCCCCTAGCCCCCTGACTTCCAGGTGATCACTATATAGATCTATGTGTTTTTGACTCATTATAAAAGTATATTATAAGTATATCGCACCCCTCTGTGTATCACACCTATCGATAGCACACCTATACCAGTCCTTAAAAGGACTTTTGTGGCCCTATTAGCTAGCGTTTGGTGTCCCTAACAGCCTGTCCCTGCTCCACACAGCAACCTCTCCCTACACTGGCAAAACACTGAATGTAAAATGGCGGCCAGATCAGGTTTATTTATAAGGTAGGGGGTATGTCCATGTGCTGAAATGTCTCAATTGGCTGTCCTGTACCACCTGAATGATGTGTCATGGGTCAAAATTCTTCACAATGTAAAAGAATATGGCGGGCGCGAATATCTCTGTATGTTCGGCAAATCGCGAACACGCAAAGTTCACCGCGAAGCGAACCGCAAGGCCATCTCTAAGCAGGACACCTGTCAACACATGCGCAGTGCACATCATGGGATGACAACAGGGTGACGCATGGAGCCGATCATGTTAGAGTCTGTTCCTTTTTAACTATTTATTTAACACAGGAACACTTTATTAATTATTAATGAATTAATTGTATGTAATCATGGTATATGCTCTATATTATGATATTAAGATTATGTATCCATTTGTCACCGTCATCACTGGAAGCACTTGATGTTTTTATCAGTTTTTAACTTTATGAAATTTGATTCACAATCATGTATTCACTTTGTAATTCAGTTAATATGTCTATTAGTGATTATGCAACACTTATGTATTCAGCTGTATTCATACGCGTGTGGGCACTATTATCACTAGCTTGACAAAGGCTCCATTGAGAGAGCTGAAATGCTGCATTGCTGTTGGGTGTAATAAAGTATCCACTTATTCACTGGAAGAACGGAGTGCTGCCTTATCTTTCTACTATATATACAGTATATATATATATATATATATATATATATATATATCCTTTGTTTCTCATTCAAACAAAATATTATCCTATGTAGGGTATACTTATCCCTTTTTTCTACTGTTGCAGTTCTTATGCGATTTCTATGTGTTTTTTGTTTTCTAGAAGCTTTTTTGTTGTTTTTATTTTCTAGAAAGACCAATTCACATTTGAACAAAAAGACTACAATACCATATCATAGACAAAAATATATAAAATTATATGGACAAAAAAAAATAAACATAAAGTGATACTACAAAACATATAATGAAATGCCACAAGAGGACATATATTGAACTCACTTACCCTATTGGGGATTGGGGTGATTATTGAATAGACAATTGTCTAAATACATCTTTTTCTGTTTTAACTACTAAGACATTGCATTCTTTTATATCTGATTTTGACAATATATTTTCTGAGAGTGGATTTCAGGATTTACCTCTGCATCGGGAATATAATTGTCCTATCAACCTTATTCCCGGAGCTAAGTTACCCAAGTCTAGGCTGTATAACCTTTCTGGACCTGAAAGACTGGCCATGAGAGAATATATTGCTGAGAGTTTGGCTAAGGGGCACATAAGACCATCCAAGTCTCCAGTGGCAGCAGGGTTCTTTTTTGTAAAAAAAAAAAAAGACAGAGGTCTTTGGCCACGTCTGGATTTCCGTGAATGCAATTGGATTACTGTCTGTGATCCTTACCCCCTTCCTTTGATTCCTGATTTGTTTAACCAAATTGTTGGTGCCAAAGTGTTCTCCAAGTTGGACTTAAGGGGGGTATATATTCTAGTCAGGATCAAGTAAGGGGATGAATGGAAGAAGGCTTTTAATACTCCAGAGGGTCACTTTGAGAACCTGGTCATGCCTTTTGGGTTGACCAATTGCTCCTGCAGTTTACAGCATTTTGTGAATAACATTTTTCATCACCTGGTGGGGAGGTTTGTAGTCGTATTTTTAGATGACATACTAATTTATTCTCCAGACGTGGAGACACGTCAGGATCACGTTAGACAGGTGTTGCAGATCCTTAGGGATAATAAGTTGTATGCAAAATTAGAGAAGTGTGTTTTTGATGTACACGAGGTGCAATTTTTGGGCTCCCTGCTGTCATCAGGGTTTTCGAATGGATCCAGAGAAAGTCTGTGCTGTATTGGACTAGGATCGGGGCTCCGCTTGTGAGTTCCGTTTGAAGGCTCTCACAAGCGGCCTGAACACATCCGTACAGCCCCAATGCATTCTGAGTGGATGCGGATCCGCTCAGAATGCATCAGTCTGGCACCGTTTGGCCTCCACTCCGCTCAGCAGGCGGACACCCGAATGCTGCTTGCAGCTTTCGGGTGTCCGCCTGGCCGTGTGGAGGCAAACGGATCCGTCCAGACTTACAATGTAAGTCAATGGGGACGGATCCGTTTGAAGTTGACACAATATGGCTCAATTTCAAACGGATCCATCCCCCATTGACTTTCAATGTAAAGTCTGGACGGATCCGTGTGACTAACTTTCACACTTAGAATTTTTTCTGAAATATAATACAGACGGATCCGTTCTGAACGGATCCCATCGTCTGCATTATAGGAGCGGATCCGTCTGTGCAGACACCAGACGGATCCGCTCCGAACGCAAGTGTGAAAGTAGCCTTAGAAAGGGACGGATGTCTCAGTGTGGTCTGATTCCGCGTAGTGAGCCTTTTCTGCGGTTAAGGAGTGCTTCGCTTCTGCCCCTATATTGGTGCAGCCGGATGTTTCCCAACCTTTTATTGTGGAAGTGGACGAGTCCGATGTGGGGGTAGGAGCAATTTTATTGCAGGGCCCGTCACCAGGTAAATGGCGTCCATGTGCCCTTTTCTCTAAAAAACTTTCTGCCGCAGAGAGAAATTGTGATGTGCGTAACAGAGCGCTGCTTTCCTTTAAGTTAGCTTTTGAGGAATGGCACCATTGGTTGGAATGGGCGATTCAGCCAATCACTGTGTTCACTGATCACAAAAATCTGGTCTACCTAGAGTCGGCTAAACGACTGAACCCAAGGCAGGGTAGATTGTCATTGTTTTTAACTAGATTCAATTTCACTGTCACTTATCGTCCGGGGGTTAAGAACGTCAAGGCGGATGCCTTGTCACGTAGTTTTCCTGGAGGTGGTGATTTTGAAAATCCGAGTCCTACACTGGCGGAAGGGGTGGTCATATCCGCTCTATACCCTGACCTAGAGGTGAAGGTGTTAGAGGCTCAGGGAGATGCACCGGATTCTTGCCCCTCTGGAAAATTGTTTGGCCAGCAGAATTGCAGCACAAGGTGTTTGAGGAACATCACTGTATGGTTCTTACAGGACACCCTGGGAGTAGATCTACTGCTGAGCTCATCTCTCGTAGATTCTGGTGGCCGGGGTTGCGTAAGTGTGTTGAGGACTATGTATAAGCCTGTGGTACCAGTGCACGCGCTAAGGTGACACATACTCAACCTTCCGGATCTTTTCTTACGTTACCGATCCCGTCCAGACCATGGACCCACTTATCTATGGAATTTATCACAGATCTGCCTAATTCGTCAGGAAAGACAGTTATTCTGGTGATAGTGGATCGTTTTAGTAAAATGGTGCATTTTATTGAATTACCTGGCCTACCTAATACTAAAACACTTGCACAAGTGTTTGTTGACAACATTGTGAAACTTCATGGCATTCCCTCCGACATGGTCTTGGATCGGGGGACTCAGTTTGTGTCCAGATTCTGGAAGGCGTTCTGTACTCGGTTGGGGGTACAGCTGTCTTTTTCTTCAGCTTTTCATCCTCAGTCGATCGGATAGACAGAGCGCACTAATCAGAGTCTGGAGACTTACTTAAGATGTTTTGTCTCTGAGAACCAGAAGGAGTGGTCCTCATTTTTGTCTTTGTCGGGTTTGCCATAAATAATCGTAGACAAGAGTCCACTGGGAAGTCGCAGTTTTTTGGGGAATATAGGTTTCACCGCAGTTTGGCACATTTGCTGGTTCAGATACTTCTGGTATACCTGAGGAAGAACATTTTCATTGTCATTATCATCCATATGGCGGAGAAGTCAAAATAACCTGATGAATATGGGCAACAAGTATAAACGTGTGGCTGACAGGAGGAAACATATGAATGGTCCAGACCTAAGAGTGGGTGATTTTGTGTGGCTGTCCATAAAAAATATTAAGTTGAAGGTACCTTCTTGGAAGTTGGGTCCAAGATTTATTGGTCAATATAAGATCAGTGCCATTAATCCTGCAGCTTTTCGTTTAGAACTTCCTCGGGGTCTGAAAATACATAATGTTTTTCATAAATCTTTGCTGAAGAGATATGTGGAACTCTTGGAGCTGTCTTCCTTGCCACCCGCTCCTGTCATGGTGGACGGTAGTTTGGAATTCCAGATTGCCAAGATTATTGATTCTCAAGTCTTTCGTAGATCTCTTCAGTATCTTGTTCACTGGAAGGGTTATGGACCAGAGGAAAGGATGTGGGTACCGGCATCTGACGTGAATGCCAGTTGTTTGGTGAAAGCTTTTCACAGGTCTCACCTGGATAAGGTTTGTCCTAGGTGCCTGGAGGTAACCCGTAAAAGGGGGGGGGGGGGGTACTGTTACGGACATACTAAGACATACGGATGTCCCCACGACAGTGGATGACAGAAGATCTGTGAAACTGGCAATACGTGCTTTGATCTCTCAGGTTTTCTTGTGGATCAATAGACGTATGTGTTGTTTCTGATACTGGCCACACTTCTAACCTCCAGGTGTTGCTATTGTGGTTATTTACCTTTCCTTATTTATAGTTGCTTCTCCCACAATGCTGTGCGGTTTATAGCTTCAGTGGTATCTGTGGTCTGCTGGTATTTGGTTCTTGGCTGAGTTCTTGTTGCTGCCATAGCTACTGGAAAGTTAAGTGTTTCCTTTCCCTTTTGCATTTTGTTTTGGTTTATCTGTGTGTTGATTTTCCCCTGCCCTTTGTTCTAGGCCTAAGTTAGACTCCTGGTCATCCTTCCTTTCTGGAGGAACAGGTAGTCTCAGTCATGTCACTATTGCCAGGGTCTTATAGGGTGAATTAGGAATCTAGGTACTCTTGCGTATTGACTCACCTACCTATGTTCATATTGATAGCCAGTCAGGACTGTGACTAGGGATTTGACTAGGAGGTGTCCTTCTTCCCTTGCTTTCATGCCTTGTTCCTTGTTCCCTCTCCTTCTTTGTCCGGTGTGGTGTCCCCTCCCCCCCCTTCCACGGGCGTGACATTAACACTATGAACTCTGGGAGCTAATTATTCCTATTGGTGGGACTTTGCAGAGCACTATTACTGTGGGGGGCACAGTATCAGCGTATCAAAATTATTTTAGGGGGACATTAGGTTTATACTAGTAGTGTCAGGGACATTATTTGCTTGGTGCAGTTATTTTGGGCCACTGTGTGCTAATAATTATTGAAGGTGGCACTATCTGTGTGGTACTAGTATTATCA
Source organism: Bufo gargarizans (assembly GCF_014858855.1). Classification (NCBI taxonomy): domain Eukaryota; kingdom Metazoa; phylum Chordata; class Amphibia; order Anura; family Bufonidae; genus Bufo; species Bufo gargarizans. The sequence goes on along the minus strand of NC_058082.1, from coordinate 212,188,105 downwards.
GGGAGACTGTTACTGCAGTATAGTATTGGGGAGCACAGTGGGCACACTATTGGGGGTGGCAGGATGGGGTGTTGAGAAGGTGCAAGGATGATAGAAAAGTAGGATGCCAAGATGTCAGTCTGTCAAACTCTACAGCGATAAGAGATGGCTGAAAGAAACCCTCATGTCTGTTCTGAAAGGAGAAGATGAGGAAAGAAACCAGCAACATAGGAGGAGACATCACTGGATGTAAGAGGTATGTGGCGCTGTATTACCCTGTACATTTTGTAGCACTGTGTGTAAAGTTTTCCAAGTTGCCTTTTACATTTTTACCTCAGGCAGCCAAAAGGCTCGGTGCACCACTAACTCTTGCCACAAATCAATGAGAGAAGAATTGTGAAACGCCACAAAACCGCCAAAGACACTTGCCCGTAAGGTAGCAAACTGGAGGTAGATACTACATGATATACTGTGCAGTTACATAAACACATAATACACTACACATTTTCATGCTGTAAATAAATAATTACTGAAAGCAGAAAGTAAGCAATACACAATAAAACGATTCCCATCATGAATGTATCCATTCTGTCATTGTACTCCCAATAGTGTTACAAAATGGGTTGCATTCAGGCAAAGAACACTACATAACTTTATAGGGGTTGTGCAGTAGCTTAACCCTTTAACACATAATGCCATACATGTATGGCATTATGCGCCCGCATTTTTATAGAGTGGACTGCTGCCGTGAGCCCTCTCCATATGCAGCAGGTGCTGCTGTATCATACATAACGGGCAAAAAATTAGAAACATGTGATTTGCAATTTTTTGGGTCACCTTGCCCCCCCCCCCCCCAAAAAAAAAGTTGTACATACCACAAAAATGTGGATAGATCTGTCACCCAAATAAAAATTAATTCCTTTATTGACTCATAGTAGAATAATATTGAACATAGTAGAATAATATTAAAACTACTGTCGCTTACGCGTTTTGGGCATACAAACCGTTCCTCATACTGTAGCATACAAGACAGAGAAAATGATAAACATTTATATACTAACAGGCATGCTGAAAAAGCAGTAATAGGGAAAATCTGGTATGGATGGAATAGGAGCTGGAATGGAAACATCTTAGGCTACTTTCACACTCGTGTTTTGTGTGGATCCGTTTGTATTATCTTTAACATAGCCAAAACAGATCCGTCTTGAACACCACTGAAAGTCAATGGAGGACGGATCAGTTTTCTATTGTGCCAGATTGTGTCCTAGAAAACTGATCCGTCCCAATTGACTTACATTGTGTGCCAGGATGGCTCAGTTTGGCTCAGTTTCATCAGACGGACACCAAAACGCTGCAAGCAGTGTATTGATGTCCGTCTGCAATGCGGAATGGAGACTGAACTGATGCATTCTGAGCGGATCCTTTTCCATTCAGAATGCATTAAGGCAAAACTGATCCTTTTTGGACCGCTTGTTAGAGCCCTGAACGGATCCCACAAACAGAAAGCCAAAACGCGAAAGTAGCCTTAATAAAACAGTAATATAATATATCAATCCCAGTACAAACACATATTGCAAAATATGCATTTAAAAAGAAGGCAAAATGCAGTGTGAATAAGGTCATCAATATAGGTATGACAAATCGGTCTTAGGGCTCATTCCATTAGGAGACCTGCTTCACGTCTTAGCAGGGCTTTTCTCAAATTGCCTTTTCTTTTCTTTCTGATTAACCCTTTCAATGACTTTAACCTGCAAGGTCTGTTTGCTGCCTTGCTGCCTGTTCACATAATGTGCAGCTGCACCTGACAGATTTTTCAGTTGAGGATTTTTGATACTGTTGTGGTGTTCAGCAATACGTTTTTTTAAGGCTGCGGGTAGTGCACCCAACACACTGGATCCTGCATTCAATAACATAAATGTTATAGTTGGTGTTGCAGTTAAGTATTGATATTATGACAATAATTATTTATTGTAGAGGTAAAATAAAAATAATTATTGTTATAATACCAATACTTAATGTGTTGGGTGCACTACCCGCAGCCTTAAAAAAATGCATTGCTGAACACCACAACTGAAGAAAAATCCTCAACGGAAGAATCTGTCAGATGCAGCTGCACATTATGTGAGCAGACACCAGAGCAACACACAGACCTTGCAGGTTAAAGCCATTGAAAGGGTTAATCAGCCCAAAATGGTGTCGCACTGCAACATGCAACATGCTGTGACTGCGATGCAACAGTCGCAGAAAATCCAAAAAACAGTCGCAGCATGTCGCATGTTGTAGTGCGACACCATTGACTGCCATTATAAAAATTGTTGCGCGACATTAGTGCAACAAAATGTTGCGCGACAAATGTTGCACCCTATCTGTTGCGCGACTTATTGTAGCGCGACAAAGGTTGTCGTGTAGCATGTTCTATATTCTGTGTTTTTCATGTTTTTCCATAGAAGTGAATGGGGCTGCATGAAAAACGCATTGCATCCACAAGCAAGTGCGGGTGTGATGCGTTTTTCACTGATGGTTGCTAAGAGATGTTGTTTGCAAACCTTCCGTTTTTTATCACGCGCGTGAAAAACGCATCGAAACGCATTGCACCGCGCGGAAAAAACTGAACAACTGCATGCAACCGCAGACAAAACTGACTGAACTTGGTTGCAAAATAGTGCGAGTTTCACTGAACGCACCCTGAACGCATCCGGATCTAATCAGTCACGCTCGTGTGAAAGGGGCCTTATTGTGAACCAAAACCAGGTTCGGGTCATAAACACAGAACATTTGCAGAACTTTTCATTATACCTTATCTCTGAGTAGGCTTCAGTGGTTTTGGCTCACAATGAGGGCTCATGCACAGTTTCCTCAACTGAGCCACCTTTTATGTGGCTCGGATGTGGACCCATTCACTTCAATGGGTCCGCACAGATGCGGACAGCACCCCATGTGCTGTCCGCATCCGTTGCTCCGTTCCATGGTGCCATAAAAAAAAAAATAATAGAACATGCCCTATTCTTGTCCGTTTTGCAATGAAGAATAGGCATTTCTATTATGGGCAGCCCGTTGCGTTCCACAAAATGTGGAACACAAACTGGTGGCATGCCCAAAATGAGGTTGTGTGCATGAGCCCTAACTGATGGAAATAACTGATCAAATAACTGAAGTGTGAACTCGAGACATACGGTCCGTGAGTGGGCCATATGTCCCGGAACAGCATTGATCGTGCTCACGGGAGCGCACAGCATCATAGACTACAATGATACTGTGCCCGTCGGGTCACCCGCGGGGCTATTGTCCCGCACTTATATGATCCTATGAGTGTGGGACATTAGTCCCGCGGGCGGCCCGACGTGCACAGTATCATTGTAATCTTTGATCCCGTGAGCACGATCAATGCCGTTCCGGGACATGCTCACGGACAGTATATCTCGGAGGGCATAATCCATAATCTCCTTTGCAACAGAGGTGCAGTGTAATTACAAATGCTTATCCCATTCACTTGAGTGAGATAGAGCGGTTGTAATTACGCTGCACCACCCCTACAAAGGAGACAACGCACAGGTCATTTTAAAAACAGAGGAGATGTAATATCTGCCTTTAAGGGCTGTTTCACACGAGCGGATGCCACGCGTGACATCCGCTCCGTGAAAGACAGCCAAGACCCGCTGCGGACAGCAGAGGCACGGAGCATTAACATGACTGATAATGCTCCGTGCCTCTCTGTGACCTCTTTACTACGAAATCACAGTGAGATAAAGTTGCCCTAATACTTTCTCTCCTTTTATGATCCACACCTGATTATGGCTTCCAAAACTGCATCACGAAACCTGAACATATGGCTGTACAGTACACGAATGCATTATCTGAAACAGCTGAATGCTACAACAACTATAAAAGCAGCGGCAGCTCTGCCGCTCCTGATCCTTCTAACATGCTTGATTCCTATCAGCAGCCTGAACTGGAAAGCAGAGCACAGAAGGTAGAGGCAGCTGACGGACAGATCTGTGCACTACAAGGGACACTACAACCCACCAATCAGCTTAGAGAGAGCGCAGATGCTGCTGCCTGCTATGGCTTGTAATATACCAGAGGGAAGTCGAGCCGGCACACACTTTCACCAAGAACTGTGCAGAGCTGCACATAATACATAGATGGCTGCAGCCTCTCCTTCCGCAGAAGCTATGCAGATGGTTAATACTTACAGCTGCAGCCTGAAGTAGCTCCAAGTTTACCTCCTCTCCGGAATATAACCTGTGTGTGATCCCTTTGCTGCCTGACTATACTTACTTGGAGACTGACGGACTTGATTTCTTCTACACATTCTCATTCTGTACTACATTTCTTCGACGTAAGTAACATAATCCAGTTATATTATGGTGTAATATTTAATTGACAATTATTGCATTTAACATATTTTATTGAGTTGACCTTCTAGTACCTACAGATCATCTGTGTTTGGTTTACTGCATGGAAAGAATGTCACTTTAACATTCATTAAGGGTACGATCACACAGTTAGGTTTCTTGATGCAGTTTTGGAAGTCAAGACCAGGAATAAATTCAGAAAAACAGAAGTCGTATCTATCTTTTATACTTTCTCTCCTTTTAATAATCCACATCTGTTTTTGGCTTTCAGAATTGCATCCAGAAACTTGACCGTGTGACTACCCTCTTATAGTATTGCTTTCTCTTTCAGTCTGTGAAAATTTCCATTAGTGTTTGAAGGGTCATATGTTTTCTCAGTATTTGCTATGAGTTGAGGTCTGTTGAGGGTCTCAGCAGGTTAATGAGATTAATTCACACGTTAATGTATTCTTGTACAGCAGGGGCGTTGCTAGGGTCTCAAAAGATCCGGGGCCCAAGCACCAATGCATATGGCCCAATTCTCTAAGTTGAACACCCCCCCCCCCCCCCCTCCTTGCAAACACTGGCACTGAAGACATTTTACTGTACTTGCTATACATAACTTTTACATTCAGTGCCTCCGAGGTGACGTCTTCTCTGTTGTAAATCTTCTCTGTCATCATCTTCTCCATTCTGTCTGGACAACTTCTCTCAGCCGCGCCTCCTCTCTGCCGAGTGTGACACACAGACATCTTAGCTTCCTTATTTTTCTGTACCCCCAAATACTATCCTGAAGAAAAATGAGTGCCCCCATAGTAACAGTACTCTTCATAGTACCACCAATAGTAATTCCCTTCTAGAATGCTCTCATTAGTAATACTGCCCCCTACTGGACGCAACAGTGATAATGCTCCACAAGAGTGCCCCCATTAGTAGAAAAGCCCTCCAGTATTAATAATACCCTCACAGAGCCCCCAGTATAAAAAAAGGCCTCCCTGTTGTTCCCCCAGTGGTAATAAAGCTCTCTACAGACCCCTCAGTAGTAATAAGGCCCCCATAGTGCTCTTAGTAGAAATAATGTGGATCCCTCCTATAGAGCCCCAGGTAGTAATAAGAACGCCTAATGTCTCCAGAAATTAAAATGCCCCCACAGTGCTCCCAGTATTTATGCTGCCCCCTACTGTTATAACGCTTGCCCTGAAGCGCCTCAAATATTTATTATGCCCCTACAGTGCCACCTGTAGTTATATTGCCCCCTACTGTTATAATGCTCGCCCAATATTTTTAATGATGCCTACACTGTAGTTATATTCCTCCGTTTAGTGTCCTCAGAAATTATAATTTACCATACAGTCCCATGTAAATAACACTATTTCCCTCCCTCCACCATAGAATCCCATATAAACACCATCACCCCATCTCTCCAGCCGCCTCCAATATACAGTCCCATGTAAATAACATCACCCCCTTTCCAGCCGCCTTCAACATACAGTCCCATTTAAATAACATCACCTCCACAATATTCAGTCCCATATAAATAACATCACACCCTCCCCCAGACACCTTCAACATACAGCCCCATGTAAATAAAATACCCCTCTCCAGGCACCTCCAACATGCAGTCCCATGTAAATAACATTACCCCTCAACATACAGTCCCAGTTAAATAACTACAACTCCCAACATTGCTCTGCCTCTCACACAGTAATCTTCACTTACTTCTCCTCAAGCAGATCTCACCTCATCCTCTTCCCAGGGCTTCTCTTCACTGCTGAGCCATCCTCTCCTGCACTGGTCACATGATGGTGACATCCTTCCAGGTCCTTTTCAGCTACTGCATTTAGAACTGATCACATGACCTGTGAGATCATCACAGGTCCTTCAGCTCTTGCAGTGCATTAGATGCAATTGTATTACTGTCCTGAGGATGGCAATACAGTTATATCTAACAGGCAATATAAAATTAATCCACGGGACTCCAAAAGATGTTTGGGCAAAATAAATTTTCACATTTAATTCTTTTTTGCAGATTATCATCTGTATACATCCAGAATAGATCATTTATACATCATAAGTATTTAGCCACATGAGACAAAATTCCCGGACGTTTCGGTCAATTACGACCCTCTTCAGCGGGGTCTGGTGGCAGGGTAGGAGGCAAGCGCTGGGCTCTCTACCCTGCCACCAGACCCCGCTGAAGAAGGTCTTATGCATGAAAACATCTTCCCATTGTATTCAATAGGGAAAATGCACCATCGTTCACACGGCATATCGTTTTCAGAAACTCTGTAAGAAGTGGTGTATCACTTTGAAGCTTTTTATAAACCATTTAGCCAAAATGCACTCCAAATAAACTATTTGGTATGTACTTTGCAGTCAGTTCTACAGATGTAAATGCTGATGAAAAGTGGAATACACCAAAAACACGCCTGGACTTCAGGGGCTGATTTCTCTTGAAATCAACTCCATATCTGCTCTGTATTTTTCAGCTTCAGCATTGTGCCATCTGAATTCAAAATCCAAGAACAAAAACAAAAAACTTTTCATGCCTCCATATGAAATTGGAAGCATACTGAGCTACAGAAGCCTTCGAGTGAACAAGTGGTCATGTATGTGAACTCAAAGGCTATATTGACTAATATTGATCGAGAATATTCGAATCATGAATTTGTATCGCGAATATCAGCACTTCGAGAATTTCCGAAGACGTAGAATATAGTGCTATGTATTCGTAATCGCGAATATTCTAGATTATTTTTTTTCCATTAGTAACCTCCCTTCTTGCTTGTGGGTAGGGATGAGCGAACTCGAACTGTATAGTTCGGGTTCGTACCGAATTTTGGGGTGTCCGTGACACGGACCCGAACCCGGACATTTTCGTAAAAGTCCGGGTTCGGGTTCGGTGTTCGTCGCTTTCTTGGCGCTTTTGTGACGCTTTCTTGGCGCTTTTTGAAAGGCTGCAAAGCAGCCAATCAACAAGCGTCATACTACTTGCCCCAAGAGGCCATCACAGCCATGCCTACTATTGGCATGGCTGTGATTGGCCAGAGCACCATGTGACCCAGCCTCTATTTAAGCTGGAGTCACATAGCGCCGCCCGTCACTCTGCTCTGATTAGCGTAGGGAGAGGTTGCGGCTGCGACAGTAGGGCGAGATTAGGCAGATTAACTCCTCCAAAGGACTTGATTAACTGATCGATCTGCAGCTGTGGATCATTGAGCTGCTGATCCTCAATTGCTCACTGTTTTTAGGCTGCCCAGACCGTTTGTCAGTCACATTTTTCTGGGGTGATCGGCGGCCATTTTGTGTCTTGTGGTGCGCCAGCACAAGCTGCGACCAAGTGCATTTAACCCTCAATGGTGTGGTTGTTTTTTGGCTAAAGCCTACATCAGGGTGAAGCTGTCACACCAAGTGCATTTAACCAGCAATAGTCTGTTCATTTTTTGGCCATATACAAAATCAGGGGCAAGCTGCGCCTGTCACCAAGTGCATTTAACCCTCAATGGTGTGGTTGTTTTTTGGCTAAAGCCTACATCAGGGTGAAGCTGTCACACCAAGTGCATTTAACCAGCAATAGTCTGTTCATTTTTTGGCCATATACAAAATCAGGGGCAAGCTGCGCCTGTCACCAAGTGCATTTAACCCTCAATGGTGTGGTTGTTTTTTGGCTAAAGCCTACATCAGGGTGAAGCTGTCACACCAAGTGCATTTAACCAGCAATAGTCTGTTCATTTTTTGGCCATATACAAAATCAGGGGCAAGCTGCGCCTGTCACCAAGTGCATTTAACCCTCAATGGTGTGGTTGTTTTTTGGCTAAAGCCTACATCAGGGTGAAGCTGTCACACCAAGTGCATTTAACCAGCAATAGTCTGTTCATTTTTTGGCCATATACAAAATCAGGGGCAAGCTGCGCCTGTCACCAAGTGCATTTAACCCTCAATGGTGTGGTTGTTTTCTGGCTAAAGCCTACATCAGGGTGAAGCTGTCACACCAAGTGCATTTAACCAGCAATAGTCTGTTTATTTTTTGGCCATATACTACATCAGGGGCAAGCTGCGCCCGTCACCAAGTGCATTTAACCCTCAGTAGTGTGGTTGGTCAAGCTGTGACACCAAGTGCATTTAACCAGCAATAGTCTGTTCATTTTTTGGCCATATACTACATCAGGGGCAAGCTGCGCCCGTCACCAAGTGCATTTAACCAGCAATAGTGTGGTTATTTTTTGGCCATATCCCAGTCTAATTCTGTCACTAAATCCATACCGGTCACCCAGCGCCTAAATACTAGGCCTCAAATTTATATCCCGCTAAATCTCTCGTTACCGCTGTCCTGTTGTAGCTGGGAAAGTTATTTAGTGTCCGTCAAAGCACATTTTTTGTTCTGGGTTGAAGTACAATTCCCAATTTAGCAATTTCATAATTTAGTGGTTTCTGCTATATCAGAGCTATTTGAAATCTATCCCTAAAAGGGTATATAATATTCAAGGTGCACATTGGGTCATTCAGAATAACTTCACACACACCCGCTACTGTGTATTTTCAAGTCTAATTCTGTCACTAAACCCATACCTGTCACCCAGCGCCTAAATACTAGGCCTCAAATTTATATCCTGCTAAATCTCTCGTTACCGCTGTCCTGTTGTAGCTGGGAAAGTTATTTAGTGTCCGTCAAAGCACATTTTTTGTTCTGGGTTGAAGTACAATTCCCAATTTAGCAATTTCATAATTTAGTGGTTTCTGCTATATCAGAGCTATTTGAAATCTATCCCTAAAAGGGTATATAATATTCAAGGTGCACATTGGGTCATTCAGAATAACTTCACACACACCCGCTACTGTGTATTTTCAAGTCTAATTCTGTCACTAAACCCATACCTGTCACCCAGCGCCTAAATACTAGGCCTCAAATTTATATCCTGCTAAATCTCTCGTTACCGCTGTCCTGTTGTAGCTGGGAAAGTTATTTAGTGTCCGTCAAAGCACATTTTTTCTTCTGGGTTGAAATACAATTCCCAATTTAGCAATTTCATAATTTAGTGGTTTCTGCTATATCAGAGCTATTTGAAATCTATCCCTAAAAGGGTAGATCATATTGAAGGTGCACATAGGGTCATTCAGAATAACTTCACACACACCCGCTACTGTGTATTTCCAAGTCTAATTCTGTCACTAAACCCATACCTGTCACCCAGCGCCTAAATACTAGGCCTCAAATTTATATCCCGCTAAATCTCTCGTTACCGCTGTCCTGTTGTAGCTGGGAAAGTTATTTAGTGTCCGTCAAAGCACATTTTTTGTTCTGGGTTGAAGTACAATTCCCAATTTAGCAATTTCATAATTTAGTGGTTTCTGCTATATCAGAGCTATTTGAAATCTATCCCTAAAAGGGTATATAATATTCAAGGTGCACATTGGGTCATTCAGAATAACTTCACACACACCCGCTACTGTGTATTTCCAAGTCTAATTCTGTCACTAAACCCATACCTGTCACCCAGCGCCTAAATACTAGGCCTCAAATTTATATCCTGCTAAATCTCTCGTTACCGCTGTACTGTTGTTGCTTGGAAAGATATTTAGTGTCCGTCAAAGCACATTTTTTGTTCTGGGTTGAAGTACAATTCCCAATTTAGCAATTTCATAATTTAGTGGTTTCTGCTATATCAGAGCTATTTGAAATCTATCCCTAAAAGGGTATATAATATTCAAGGTGCACATTGGGTCATTCAGAATAACTTCACACACACCCGCTACTGTGTATTTTCAAGTCTAATTCTGTCACTAAACCCATACCTGTCACCCAGCGCCTAAATACTAGGCCTCAAATTTATATCCTGCTAAATCTCTCGTTACCGCTGTCCTGTTGTAGCTGGGAAAGTTATTTAGTGTCCGTCAAAGCACATTTTTTCTTCTGGGTTGAAATACAATTCCCAATTTAGCAATTTCATAATTTAGTGGTTTCTGCTATATCAGAGCTATTTGAAATCTATCCCTAAAAGGGTAGATCATATTGAAGGTGCACATAGGGTCATTCAGAATAACTTCACACACACCCGCTACTGTGTATTTCCAAGTCTAATTCTGTCACTAAACCCATACCTGTCACCCAGCGCCTAAATACTAGGCCTCAAATTTATATCCTGCTAAATCTCTCGTTACCGCTGTACTGTTGTTGCTGGGCAAGATATTTAGTGTCCGTCAAAGCACATTTTTTGTTCTGGGTTGAAATACAATTCCCAATTTAGCAATTTCATAATTTAGTGGTTTCTGCTATATCAGAGCTATTTGAAATCTATCCCTAAAAGGGTATATAATATTCAAGGTGCACATTGGGTCATTCAGAATAACTTCACACACACCCGCTACTGTGTATTTCCAAGTCTAATTCTGTCACTAAACCCATACCTGTCACCCAGCGCCTAAATACTAGGCCTCAAATTTATATCCTGCTAAATCTCTCGTTACCGCTGTACTGTTGTTGCTGGGCAAGATATTTAGTGTCCGTCAAAGCACATTTTTTGTTCTGGGTTGAAATACAATTCCCAATTTAGCAATTTCATAATTTAGTGGTTCCTGCTATATCAGAGCTATTTGAAATCTATCCCAAAAAGGGTATATAATATTCAAGGTGCACATAGGGTCATTCAGAATAACTTCACACACACGCTTCTGTGCATTTCCAAGTCTAATTCTGTCACTAAATCCATACCGGTCACCCAGCGCCTAAATACTAGGCCTCAAATTTATATCCCGCTGAATTTGAATACAATACATTGGGCCAAATAATATATTTGTTGTTGTGGTGAACCATAACAATGAGAAAAACATCTAGTAAGGGACGCGGACGTGGACATGGTCGTGGTGGTGTTAGTGGACCCTCTGGTGCTGGGAGAGGACGTGGCCGTTCTGCCACATCCACACGTCCTAGTGTACCAACTACCTCAGGTCCCAGTAGCCGCCAGAATTTACAGCGATATATGGTGGGGCCCAATGCCGTTCTAAGGATGGTAAGGCCTGAGCAGGTACAGGCATTAGTCAATTGGGTGGCCGACAGTGGATCCAGCACGTTCACATTATCTCCCACCCAGTCTTCTGCAGAAAGCGCACAGATGGCGCCTGAAAACCAACCCCATCAGTCTGTCACATCACCCCCATGCATACCAGGGAAACTGTCTCAGCCTCAAGTTATGCAGCAGTCTCTTATGCTGTTTGAAGACTCCGCTGGCAGGGTTTCCCAAGGGCATCCACCTAGCCCTTCCCCAGCGGTGAAAGACATAGAATGCACTGACGCACAACCACTTATGTTTCCTGATGATGAGGACATGGGAATACCACCTCAGCATGTCTCTGATGATGACGAAACACAGGTGCCAACTGCTGCGTCTTTCTGCAGTGTGCAGACTGAACAGGAGGTCAGGGATCAAGACTGGGTGGAAGACGATGCAGGGGACGATGAGGTCCTAGACCCCACATGGAATGAAGGTCGTGCCACTGACTTTCACAGTTCGGAGGAAGAGGCAGTGGTGAGACCGAGCCAACAGCGTAGCAAAAGAGGGAGCAGTGGGCAAAAGCAGAACACCCGCCGCCAAGAGACTCCGCCTGCTACTGACCGCCGCCATCTGGGACCGAGCACCCCAAAGGCAGCTTCAAGGAGTTCCCTGGCATGGCACTTCTTCAAACAATGTGCTGACGACAAGACCCGAGTGGTTTGCACGCTGTGCCATCAGAGCCTGAAGCGAGGCATTAACGTTCTGAACCTGAGCACAACCTGCATGACCAGGCACCTGCATGCAAAGCATGAACTGCAGTGGAGTAAACACCTTAAAACCAAGGAAGTCACTCAGGCTCCCCCTGCTACCTCTTCTGCTGCTGCCGCCTCGGCCTATTCTGCTGCTGCCGCCTCGGCCTCTTCCTCCGCCTCTGGAGGAACGTTGGCACCTGCCGCCCAGCAAACAGGGGATGTACCACCAACACCACCACCACCACCTCCGTCACCAAGCGTCTCAACCATGTCACACGCCAGCGTTCAGCTCTCCATCTCACAAACATTTGATAGAAAGCGTAAATTCCCACCTAGCCACCCTCGATCCCTGGCCCTGAATGCCAGCATTTCTAAACTACTGGCCTATGAAATGCTGTCATTTAGGCTGGTGGACACAGACAGCTTCAAACAGCTCATGTCGCTTGCTGTCCCACAGTATGTTGTTCCCAGCCGGCACTACTTCTCCAAGAGAGCCGTGCCTTCCCTGCACAACCAAGTATCCGATAAAATCAAGTGTGCACTGCGCAACGCCATCTGTAGCAAGGTCCACCTAACCACAGATACGTGGACCAGTAAGCACGGCCAGGGACGCTATATCTCCCTAACTGCACACTGGGTAAATGTAGTGGCAGCTGGGCCCCAGGCGGAGAGCTGTTTGGCGCACGTCCTTCCGCCGCCAAGGATCGCAGGGCAACATTCTTTGCCTCCTGTTGCCACCTCGTTGCCACCTCCTCCTTCTCGGCTTCCTCCTCCTCTTCTTCCACCTGCTCATCCAGTCAGCCACACACCTTCACCACCAACTTCAGCACAGCCCGGGGTAAACGTCAGCAGGCCATTCTGAAACTCATATGTTTGGGGGACAGGCCCCACACCGCACAGGAGTTGTGGCGGGGTATTGAACAACAGACCGACGAGTGGTTGCTGCCGGTGAGCCTCAAGCCCGGCCTGGTGGTGTGTGATAATGGGCGAAATCTCGTTGCAGCTCTGGGACTAGCCAATTTGACGCACATCCCTTGCTTGGCGCATGTGCTGAATTTGGTGGTGCAGAAGTTCATTCACAACTACCCCGACATGTCAGAGCTGCTGCATAAAGTGCGGGCCGTCTGTTCGCGCTTCCGGCGTTCACATCCTGCCGCTGCTCGCCTGTCTGCGCTACAGCGTAACTTCGGCCTTCCCGCTCACCGCCTCATATGCGACGTGCCCACCAGGTGGAACTCCACCTTGCACATGCTGGACAGACTGTGCGAGCAGCAGCAGGCCATAGTGGAGTTTCAGCTGCAGCACGCACGGGTCAGTCGCACTACAGAACAGCACCACTTCACCACCAATGACTGGGCCTCCATGCGAGACCTGTGTGCCCTGTTGCGCTGTTTCGAGTACTCCACCAACATGGCCAGTGGCGATGACACCGTTATCAGCGTTACAATACCACTTCTATGTCTCCTTGAGAAAACACTTAGGGCGATGATGGAAGAGGAGGTGGCCCAGGAGGAGGAGGAGGAGGAGGAGGAAGAGGGGTCATTTTTAGCACTTTCAGGCCAGTCTCTTCGAAGTGACTCAGAGGGAGGTTTTTGGCAACAGCAGAGGCCAGGTACAAATGTGGCCAGCCAGGGCCCACTACTGGAGGACGAGGAGGACGAGGATGAGGAGGAGGTGGAGGAGGATGAGGATGAAGCATGGTCACAGCGGGGTGGCACCCAACGCAGCTCGGGTCCATCACTGGTGCGTGGCTGGGGGGAAAGGCAGGACGATGACGATACGCCTCCCACAGAGGACAGCTTGTCCTTACCCCTGGGCAGCCTGGCACACATGAGCGACTACATGCTGCAGTGCCTGCGCAACGACAGCAGAGTTGCCCACATTTTAACCTGTGCGGACTACTGGGTTGCCACCCTGCTGGATCCACGCTACAAAGACAATGTGCCCACCTTACTTCCTGCACTGGAGCGTGATAGGAAGATGCGCGAGTACAAGCGCACGTTGGTAGACGCGCTACTGAGAGCATTCCCAAATGTCACAGGGGAACAAGTGGAAGCCCAAGGCCAAGGCAGAGGAGGAGCAAGAGGTCGCCAAGGCAGCTGTGTCACGGCCAGCTCCTCTGAGGGCAGGGTTAGCATGGCAGAGATGTGGAAAACTTTTGTCAACACGCCACAGCTAACTGCACCACCACCTGATACGCAACGTGTTAGCAGGAGGCAACATTTCACTAACATGGTGGAACAGTACGTGTGCACACCCCTCCACGTACTGACTGATGGTTCGGCCCCATTCAACTTCTGGGTCTCTAAATTGTCCACGTGGCCAGAGCTAGCCTTTTATGCCTTGGAGGTGCTGGCCTGCCCGGCAGCCAGCGTTTTGTCTGAACGTGTATTCAGCACGGCAGGGGGCGTCATTACAGACAAACGCAGCCGCCTGTCTACAGCCAATGTGGACAAGCTGACGTTCATAAAAATGAACCAGGCATGGATCCCACAGGACCTGTCCGTCCCTTGTCCAGATTAGACATTAACTACCTCCCCATAACCATATATTATTGGACTCCAGGGCACTTCCTCATTCAATCCTATTTTTATTTTCATTTTACCATTATATTGCAAGGCTACCCAAAGTTGAATGAACCTCTCCTCTGCCTGTGTGCTAGGCCTAAATATATGCCAATGGATTGTTGCAGTGGTGGCTGACGTGAAGCCTCATTCTCTGCTATGACATGCAGACTGATTCTCTGGTGACATGAAGCCAGATTGTCTGTTACGGGACCTCTCTCCTCTGCCTGGGTGCTGTGCCTGAATTTATGACAATGGACTGTTGCAGTGGTGGCTGACGTGAAGCCTGATTCTCTGCTATGACATGCAGACTGATTCTCTGCTGACATGAAGCCAGATCCTCTGTTGCGGGACCTCTCTCCTCTGCCTGGGTGCTGGGCCTAAATTTATGAAAATGGACTGTTGCAGTGGTGGGTGACGTGAAGCCTCATTCTCTGCTATGACATGCAGACTGATTCTCTGCTGACATGAAGCCAGATTGTCTGTTACGGGACCTCTCTCCTCTGCCTGGGTGCTGGGCCTAAATATCTGACAATGGACTGTTGCATTGGTGGCTGACGTGAAGCCTGATTCTCTGCTATGATATGAAGACTGATTCTCTGCTGACATGAAGCCAGATTGTCTGTTACGGGACCTCTCTCCTCTGCCTGTGTGCTAGGCCTAAATATATGCCAATGGATTGTTGCAGTGGTGGCTGACGTGAAGCCTGATTCTCTGCTATGACATGCAGACTAATTCTCTGCTGACATGAAGCCAGATTGTCTGTTACGGGACCTCTCTCCTCTGCCTGGGTGCTGGGCCTAAATTTATGACAATGGACTGTTGCAGTGGTGGCTGACGTGAAGCCTGATTCTCTGCTATGACATGCAGACTGATTCTCTGGTGACATGAAGCCAGATCCTCTGTTACGGGACCTCTCTCCTCTGCCTGGGTGCTGGGCCTAAATTTATGAAAATGGACTGTTGCAGTGGTGGGTGACGTGAAGCCTCATTCTCTGCTATGACATGCAGACTGATTCTCTGCTGACATGAAGCCAGATTGTCTGTTACGGGACCTCTCTCCTCTGCCTGGGTGCTGGGCCTGAATTTATGACAATGGACTGTTGCAGTGGTGGCTGACGTGAAGCCTGATTCTCTGCTATGATATGAAGACTGATTCTCTGCTGACATGAAGCCAGATTGTCTGTTACGGGACCTCTCTCCTCTGCCTGGGTGCCGGGGCCTAAATATCTGAGAATGGACTGTTCCAGTGGTGGGTAACGGGAAGCCAGATTCTCTGCTATGATATGAAGACTGATTCTCTGCTGACATGAAGCCAGATTGTCTGTTACGGGACCTCTCTCCTCTGCCTGGGTGCTGGGCCTAAATTTATGAAAATGGACTCTTACAGTGGTGGGTGACGTGAAGCCTGATTCTCTGCTATGACATGAAGACTGATTCTCTGCTGACATGAAGCCAGATTGTCTGTTACGGGACCTCTCTCCTCTGCCTGGGTGCCGGGGCCTAAATATCTGAGAATGGACTGTTCCAGTGGTGGGTGACGGGAAGCCAGATTCTCTGCTATGGAACCTCTCTCCAATTGATTTTGGTTAATTTTTATTTATTTAATTTTTATTTTAATTAATTTCCCTATCCACATTTGTTTGCAGGGGATTTACCTACATGTTGCTGCCTTTTGCAGCCCTCTAGCCCTTTCCTGGGCTGTTTTACAGCCGTTTTAGTGCCGAAAAGTTCGGGTCCCCATTGACTTCAATGGGGTTCGGGTTCGGGACGAAGTTCGGATCGGGTTCGGATCCCGAACCCGAACATTTCCGGGATGTTCGGCCGAACTTCTCGAACCCGAACATCCAGGTGTTCGCTCAACTCTACTTGTGGGCCAATGAGAAGGCTGTAATATCTGAGATTAGCAACATCCCTAGCAACCAATAGGAAAGTTGCCTACCTCTTTACTATATAGAAAACTCCCCAGCAGCCATTTTCTGCTGAAATGTATGCAATTCTGAGAGAGAGAAAGAGAGAGAGCAGTGACATTTCTGTGCTCTGTGCTTTCATCTGGATCCTATTTCTTATACAATTCCATTAGATAGTTAGTTAGTTTGTGTGTATGTGTATATATATATATATATATATATATATATACACAGTACAGACCAAAAGTTTGGACACACCTTCTCATTCAAAGAGTTTTCTTTATTTTCATGACTATGAAAATTGTAGATTCACACTGAAGGCATCACAACTATGAATTAACACATGTGGAATTATATACATAACAAAAAAGTGTGAAACAACTGAAAATATGTCATATTCTAGGTTCTTCAAAGTAGCCACCTTTTGCTTTGATTACTGCTTTGCACACTCTTGGCATTTTCTTGATGAGCTTCAAAAGGTAGTCACCTGAAATGGTCTTCCAACAGTCTTGAAGGAGTTCCCAGAGATGCTTAGCACTTGTCGGCCCTTTTGCCTTCACTCTGCGGTCCAGCTCACCCCAAACCATCTCGATTGGGTTCAGGTCCGGTGACTGTGGAGGCCAGGTCATCTGGCGCAGCACCCCATCACTCTCCTTCATGGTCAAATAGCCCTTACACAGCCTGGAGGTGTGTTTGGGGTCATTGTCCTGTTGAAAAATAAATGATGGTCCAACTAAACGCAAACCGGATGGAATAGCATGCCGCTGCAAGATGCTGTGGTAGCCATGCTAGTTCAGTATGCCTTCAATTTTGAATAAATCCCCAACAGTGTCACCAGCAAAGCACCCCCACACCATCACACCTCCTCCTCCATGCTTCACGTTGGGAACCAGGCATGTAGAGTCCATCCATTCATCTTTTATGCGTCGCACAAAGACACGGTGGTTGGAACCAAAGATCTAAAATTTGGACTCATCAGACCAAAGCACAGATTTCCACTGGTCTAATGTCCATTCCTTGTGTTCTTTAGCCCAAACAAGTCTCTTCTGCTTGTTGCCTGTCCTTAGCAGTGGTTTCCTAGCAGATATTCTACCATGAAGGCCTGATTCACAGTCTCCATTTAACAGTTGTTCTAGAGATGTGTCTGCTGCTAGAACTCTGTGTGGCATTGACCTGGTCTCTAATCTGAGCTGCTGTTAACCTGCTATTTCTGAGGCTGATGAACTTATCCTCCGCAGCAGAGGTGACTCTTGGTCTTCCTTTCCTGGGGCGGTCCGCATGTGAGCCAGTTTCTTTGTAGCGCTTGATGGTTTTTGTGACTGCACTTGAGGACACTTTCAAAGTTTTCCCAATTTTTCGGACGGACTGACCTTCATTTCTTAAAGTAATGATGGCTACTTGTTTTCCTTTACTTAGCTGCTTTTTTCTTGCCATAATACAAATTCTAACAGTCTATTCAGTAGGACTATCAGCTGTGTATCCACCTGACCTATCCAACGCAACTGATGGTCCCAACCCCATTTATAAGGCAAGAAATCCCACTTACTAAACTTGACAGGGCACACCTGTGAAGTGAAATTCATTTCAGGTGACTACCTCTTGAAGCTCATCAAGAGAATGCCAAGAGTGTGCAAAGCAGTAATCAAAGCAAAAGGTGGCTACTTTGAAGAACCTAGAATATGACATATTTTCAGTTGTTTCACACTTTTTTGTTATGTATATAATTCCACATGTGTTAATTCATAGTTTTGATGCCTTCAGTGTGAATCTACAATTTTCATAGTCATGAAAATAAAGAAAACTCTTTGAATGAGAAGGTGTGTCCAAACTTTTGGTCTGTACTGTATAAAAATATATATATATAAATATATATATATATATATATATATCAGATAGTTAGTGGGAGATAGTCAGTCAGTCAGTCAGTGTAGGTTAGATAGTGATATAGTGTAGGGTGCAGGGTGCTAGGTAGTGTGATAGGAATTACTGTTTCTCTGCTGTCCATACATACATGCTACAGACATAGTGCTGTGATGTCACAACAATACTTAGTGCACCAATCAGTAATATGTACTCAGACCTGATAAAATGTGAAGTTGCATGTATTGCGCAAAAAACATGTGCATCGTTAGTGCTGATTTGCGCAATCGCAAAAATAATGACTGGAGATCACGAACTCTAGAATTTGTGAATTTATTGCAAATATTATGCGAAAAATTCGCGAAATATCGCTAAAAGGAATATTGCCTATGCCGCTCATCACTAATGTTAACCATGGGAATGTCAGCAGCAGACTACAGTGTAATACAAGCAAACAAGGTTTCCCAAATTTTCATCTAAATCCACATAAAAACTAACACCAGTATGTTGCTGACCTTCATTCCAGGTTACATTGTGAATTTGTTGCCTTATAAATTTGTACTGATGCTCAGATCGAAGATATATAAATAAGTATGGCATCTACAGACACATACACTACTGCGATGATGTATATACCTTCATTCCAAGAGTTTTCTGATACTTAGATATTGATGACCTATCCTCAGGAAGGGTCACCCATATATGTTTGGTGGGGGTGCCAGTTGTCAGACGCCACCAATCAGCTATTTTGGGCACTATGCAACTAAGGCCCCATGCACATGACTATTTTTGTCCTGCTTCTGCGTATCAGATGCAGACCCATTCATTTTAATGGGGCCACAAAAAATTCGGACAGCACACTGTGTGCTATCCATATCTGTATGTCTGTTCTGCCGACCCACATAAAAGGTAGAATGTGTTGTATTCTTGACCATCTTGCCGACAAGAGTAGGCATTTTTAACATAAAGCAGAACATGCAGATATTGTCAATGTAGTCGTTTAGATTCGAACCTGGGACCTCATTGCTAACCACTGATCTACTGTGCTGACCCAGGGTGAAATCGGATGGCTTTTTTTAATTTTTTTGCTGTAAAAACCGTATGTAATACCTGCAGTTTTGTTGTGGCTTTTACTGGAAAACATAGCAATATCTGCATCTAGATTTTCAGTCAATTTTGAACCCAGCCTAAATCTATTTTAATTTCTATGAGAAGCAGTTAATTAAAGAATCTGGGGTACCAAACGCACCTAATCCATAAAAATGTTACATTCTGAAGATGGAAGTTTCAGTCTGGAAGTAAAAGCAATAAATAAACATAATTATATTAAATCAATGAGTCTAGAGAAGGATATACCACATTGGGGAAATTGGTAAAGATCAGTTCCCAAAGTTCAGCTGCAGCAGTTTTTGCTCGCAGACTTATAGAGTTATAGTCCTTCTCTTGATCAAAGTTTTCATTGATATTTTAGAAAAGTCAAATTGTGTTTATTGCAGGCAGAAATGTATGCTTGCTTACAAATGTAAGGGTACAACCACATGGTGCGGTCATGATCGGGTCGTGGTCAAGAAACGAGCAGCCAATTAGGCCACAGCTGCCTGATATTTAACTAATGAAGACTGCACTGTACAGGCGGTCTGAATAATTAATGGCTGCAAGGAACCTTCAATACCGCATGGCCATTAAGAATGCAGAACAGCTATACATTCTGGTCTTCATTAGTTAAATATCAGGCAGCTGTGGCCTAATTGGCAGAGCAGTTCTTGATCGCAGCTAACCGTGACTCGAATGGATCAAGACCTCGCCGTGTGCTCGTACCCTAATGGATCTAAGAGTTTGGAATTAGGGCTGAACCACCCTCTCATTTACAAAATGACAAGTGTTCTTACATGGTAAAAAGCTAAATATTAAAGTGATTTCCAGAATTAGAAAAACACGGCTTCTTTTTTTTTTTTTAAACAGCCCCATACCTGTCCAGAGATCTTGCTTGGCGTTACAGCTCAGCTTCATTAATTTCAATGGACCATAGCTATAATATCAGACACACACCATATACAGGTGTGGTACAGATTTTTTTTTTCTAAACATAGACAATCCCTTTAACCACCTCAGGACCGCCGTACGCAGGATTGCGTCCTGCCGGCGGCCCTGCTCTTCTGGGTGGACGCATATACGCGTCCTCCCGCGAGAGCCGAGATTTCCTGTGAACGCGCGCACACAGGCGCGCGCGCTCACAGGAACGGAAGGTAAGCGAGTGGATCTCCAGCCTGCCAGCGGCGATCGCTCGCTGGCAGGCTGGAGATCCGAATTTTTTAACCCCTAACAGGTATATTAGACGCTGTTTTCATAACAGCGTCTAATATACCTCCTACCTGGTCCTCTGGTGGTCCCTTTTGTTAGGATCGACCACCAGAGGACTCAGGTAGCTCAGTACAGTCGCACCAAACACTACACTACACTACACTACACCCCCCCGTCACTTATTAACCCCTTATAAACCCCTGATCACCCATGATCACCCCATATAAACTCCCTGATCACCCCCCTGTCATTGATCACCGCCCTGTCATTGATCACCCCCCTGTCAGGCTCCGTTCAGGCGTCCGTATGATTTTTACGGATCCACGGATACATGGATCGGATCCGCAAAAAGCATACGGACGTCTGAATGGAGCCTTACCAGGGGGGTGATCAATGACAGGAGGGTGATCACCCATATACACTCCCTGATCACCCCCTGTCATTCATCACCCCCCTGTCATTGATCACCCCCCTGTAAGGCTCCATTCAGACGTCCGCATGATTTTTACGGATCCATGGAAACATAGAAACATAGAAACATAGAATGTGTCGGCAGATAAGAACCATTTGGCCCATCTAGTCTGCCCAATATATCTGAATCCTATGAATAGCCCCGGCCCTATCTTATATGAAGGATGGCCTTATGCCTATCCCATGCATGCTTAAACTCCTTCACTGTATTTGCAGCTACCACTTCTGCAGGAAGGCTATTCCATGCATCCACTACCCTCTCAGTAAAGTAATACTTCCTTATATTACTTTTAAACCTTTGCCCCTCTAATTTAAAACTGTGTCCTCTTGTGGTAGTTTTTCTTCTTTTAAATATGCTCTCCTCCTTTACCGAGTTGATTCCCTTTATGTATTTAAAAGTTTCTATCATATCCCCTCGATCTCTTCTTTCTTCCAAGCTATACATATTAAGGTCTTTTAACCTTTCCTGGTAAGTTTTATCCTGCAATCCATGGACCAGTTTAGTAGCTCTTCTCTGAACTCTCTCTAGAGTATCTATATCCTTCTGGAGATATGGCCTCCAGTACTGCGCACAATACTCCAAGTGAGGTCTCACCAGTGTTCTGTACAGCGGCATAAGCACTTCACTCTTTCTACTGCTTATACCTCTCCCTATACATCCAAGCATTCTGCTTGCATTTCGTGCTGCTTTATTACATTGTCTTCCCACCTTTAAGTCTTCTGAAATAATTACTCCTAAATCCCTTTCCTCAGATACTGAGGTCAGGACTGTGTCGAATATTCTATATTCTGCCCTTGGGTTTTTACGCCCCAGGTGCATTATCTTGCACTTATCCACATTAAATTTCAGTTGCCAGAGTTCTGACCATTCTTCTAGTTTTCCTAAGTCCTTTTCCATTTGGCGTTTCCCTCCAGGAACATCAACCCTGTTACATATCTTTGTGTCATCAGCAAAAAGACAAACCTTACCATCGAGGCCTTTTGCAATATCACTTATGAAGATATTAAACAAAATTGGTCCCAGTACAGATCCCTGTGGAACCCCACTGGTAACATGACCTTGTTTTGAATGTTCTCCATTGACTACAACCCTCTGTTGCCTGTCACTCAGCCACTGCCTAATCCACTCAACAATATGGGAGTCCATGCTCAATGACTGCAGTTTATTGATAAGTCTTCTATGTGGGACAGTGTCAAAAGCCTTACTAAAATCTAGATATGCGATGTCTACTGCACCTCCACCGTCTATTATTTTAGTCACCCAGTCAAAAAAATCTATAAGATTTGTTTGACATGATCTCCCTGAAGTAAACCCATGCTGTTTTTCATCTTGCAATCCATGGGATTTTAGATGTTCCACAATCCTATCCTTTAATAGGGTTTCCATTAATTTGCCTACTATTGATGTCAGACTCACTGGTCTATAGTTGCTCGATTCCTCCCTACTACCTTTCTTGTGAATGGGCATGACATTTGCCAATTTCCAATCAAATTTCCAATGGATACATGGATCGGATCCGCAAAACACATGCGGACGTCTGAATGGAGCCTTACAGGGGGTGATCAATGACAGGCGGGTGATCACCCATATACACTCCCTGATCACCCCCCTGTCATTGATCACCCCCCTGTAAGGCTCCATTCAGACATTTTTTTTGGCACAAGTTAGCGGAAATTTTTTGTTTGTTTTTGTTTTTGTTTTTTCTTACAAAGTCTCATATTCTACTAACTTGTGTCAAAAAATAAAATCTCACATGAACTCGCCATACCCCTCACGGAATCCAAATGCGTAAACATTTTTAGACATTTATATTCCAGACTTCTTCTCACGCTTTAGGGCCCCTAAAAAGCCAGGGCAGTATAAATACCCCACATGTGACCCCATTTCGGAAAGAAGACACCCCAAGGTATTCCGTGAGGGGCATATTGAGTCCATGAAAGATTGAAATTTTTGTCCTAAGTTAGCGGAAAGTGAAACTTTGTGAGAAAAAAACAAATAAAAATCAATATCCGCTAACTTATGCAAAAAAAAAAAAAATTCTAGGAACTCGCCATGCCCCTCATTGAATACCTTGGGGTGTCTTCTTTCCAAAGTGGGGTCACATGTGGGGTATTTATACTGCCCTGGCTTTTTAGGGGCCCGAAAGTGTGAGAAGAAGTCTGGGATCCAAATGTCTAAAAATGCCCTCCTAAAAGGAATTTGGGCCCCTTTGCGCATCTAGGCTGCAAAAAACTGTCACACATGTGGTATCGCCGTACTCAGGAGAAGTTGGGGAATGTGTTTTGGGGTGTCATTTTACATATACCCATGCTGGGTGAGAAAAATATCTTGGTCAAATGCCAACTTTGTATAAAAAAAATGGGAAAAGTTGTCTTTTGCCAAGATATTTCTCTCACCCAGCATGGGTATATGTAAAATGACACCCCAAAACACATTCCCCAACTTCTCCTGAGTACGGCGATACCAGATGTGTGACACTTTTTTGATGCCAAGGTGGGCAAAGGGGCACATATTCCAAAGTGCACCTTTCGGATTTCACCGGTCATTTTTTACAGATTTTGATTGCAAAGTACTTCTCACACATATGGGCCCCTAAATTGCCAGGGCAGTATAACTACGCCACAAGTGACCCCATTTTGGAAAGAAGACACCCCAAGGTATTCCGTGAGGGGCATGGCGAGTTCCTAGAATTTTTTATTTTTTGTCGCAAGTTAGTGGAATATGAGACTTTGTAAGGAAAAAAGAGAAAAAAAAAAAATCATCATTTTCCGCTAACTTGTGACAAAAAATAAAAATTTCTAGGAACTCGCCATGCCCCTCACGGAATACCTTGGGGTGTCTTCTTTCCAAAATGGGGTCACTTGTGGCGTAGTTATACTGCCCTGGCAATTTAGGGGCCCAAATGTGTGAGAAGTACCTTGCAATCAAAATGTGTAAAAAATGGCCTGCAAAATCTGAAAGGTGCACTTTGGAATATGTGCCCCTTTGCCCACCTTGGCAGCAAAAAAGTGTGACACATCTGGTATCGCCGTACTCAGGAGAAGTTGGGGAATGTGTTTTGGGGTATCATTTTACATATACCCATGCTGGATGAGAGAAATATCTTGGCAAAAGACAACTTTTCCCATTTTTTTATACAAAGTTGGCATTTGACCAAGATATTTTTCTCACCCAGCATGGGTATATGTAAAATGACACCCCAAAACACATTCCCCAACTTCTCCTGAGTACGGCGATACCAGATGTGTCACACTTTTTTGCTGCCAATGTGGGCAAAGGGGCACATATTCCAAAGAGCACCTTTTGGATTTCACCGGTCATTTTTTACACATTTTGATTGCAAAGTTCTTCTCACACATTTGGGCCCCTAAATTGCCAGGGCAGTATAACTACCCCACAAGTGACCCAATTTTGGAAAGAAGACACCCCAAGGTATTCTGTGAGGGGCATGGTGAGTTCCTAGAATTTTTTATTTTTTGTCGCAAGTTAGTGGAATATGAGACTTTGTAAGAAAAAATAAAAAAAATAAAATCATCATCATTTTCCGCTAACTTGTGACAAAAAATAAAAAGTTCTATGAACTCACTATGCCCATCAGCGAATACCTTAGGGTGTCTACTTTCCGAAATGGGGTCATTTGTGGGGGTTTTCTACTGTTTGGGCATTGTAGAACCTCAGGAATCATGACAGGTGCTCAGAAAGTCAGAGCTGTTTCAAAAAGCGGAAATTCACATTTTTGTACCATAGTTTGTAAATGCTATAACTTTTACCCAAACCATTTTTTTTTTTTGCCCAAACATTTTTTTTTTATCAAAGACATGTAGAACAATAAATTTGGTGAAAATTTTATATATGGATGTCGTTTTTTTTGCAAAATTTTACAGCTGAAAGTGAAAAATGTCATTTTTTTGCAAAAAAATCGTTACATTTTGATTAATAACAAAAAAAGTAAAAATGTCAGCAGCAATAAAATACCACCAAATGAAAGCTCCATTAGTGAGAAGAAAAGGAGGTAAAATTCATTTGGGTGGTAAGTTGCATGACCGAGCGATAAACGGTGAAAGGAGTGTAGTGCCGAAGTGTAAAAAGTGCTCTGGTCATGAAGGGGGTTTCACCTAGCGGGGCTGAAGTGGTTAAGGCAACATATGATCACTATGAAGGACACCACCAAAAGTGGCACATTTTATACAGATCATGTTTTCCCTAAAGGGGTTAATCAATACTATAAACTGCCCCCTCCTTATGCCAGGCCCCTCACAGGTAATATACTTACCCTGCTCCTTGCACCCGCGATGCTAGGGAGGCTCATCCCCCAGCCGGCCATTGGCTGCTTCCTCCCAACACCGGATGTCTAAATCCACGCATGGTGAGCAGCGCCGGTGCGGGGACCAGGAGCAGTGCGGGGAGCCAGGTAAGTATATTCCCTGTCAGGGGCCTGGCACATGGGGGGGGGGCAATTTATAGTACTGGATAACCCTTTTAATATAAGTCATGTGGAGCCATGTTAAAGGGGTTTTAACGGAAGGTTATCAGTATCTGATGGGATTTGAAACTCAAGAACCCTTCTGATCAGCTGTTTGAGAAGGCACAGTAGTGCCGCGGCCTTCTCACAGCTGTGCCAGTTACGACACGTTTATCGGTGATGTGGCCTAGGTGCAGCTCAGCTCCATTGAAGTGAATCAGGCACAGCCGCTTTACAATGTACGGAGCTGTGGTTGGTGATCTGAGAGAAGTCTGCGGCGCTCCAGTGCCTTTTCAAACAGCTGATTGGTAGGAACCCAGGGAGTCGGACCCCCAACGATCAGATACTAATGACCTGTCAAAAGGATAGCTCATCAGCTTAAAAAAGTCTCAGAAAACCCCTTTAAAAAGTAAAGAGTAATATTTGGGGTTGGCTTACTCCCACATCACTTACCTTCCAAGCTGCAAAACGACACTAAAACTAGTTAAATTACATGCAAAATTATTAATGTAAAAGGGCTATGAGATTTGGATAAGCTTGGCTCAAACTGAGATTCTGTGTCAAGCTAATATTAGGGGGTCTCAATGCCTGAAAAATCTTGTGATTAGCTATTATTAGTAGTGATGAGTGAAGTTATAAAAAAATGGATTCGGCTGTTTTGCGAAATTCACAAAGAAATTTGATTTGTTACGAATTACTTTGTCAAAAATCGCATTCCATTATATGTAGCAAGTGCCAAGATGGGGAATGGAGATCGCAGAGTAGAGATCATTGAGTGGAAGCATGATTATTATAGAACACCTATTAAAATCAATACAGTCAGGGCCGGCCTTTGGGGTGTGCGAGCTGTGCGGCCGCACAGGGCACCATGATAACAGGGGCGCTCGGCGGCCGACACAGCTCGCAGTCTGTCTCTTACAGCAGGCTGGACCGAGATTGTGTGAGGCGAGCTGAGCCGCTGCAGCTGCCAGGTCAGGTTGGAGGAGGAGCTTGGACGCTGCACCTGCGCCCCTAAGCGCTGCACCTTCACAGAGAGCCGCGGAAGGATCCGCTCAATGTGTGAGGGCGGCGGCCGGTGCTCTGCAGACAGGGAGGGAGCAGAAGACTTCAAATAGTGAGTACCTGTTCTTATTATTTTTTATTTTTATTTTTTTACCAAATATCTTTCATTAAATGGGGGCAGGGTCTAATTAAGGGGTGCAGAGGGTTCATGGAGGGGCTGCAGCCTGGGGATTGATGAAGGGGTTGATTTATACCTGCAGTACAGGGTTTTATGTATTATTCAGTTGATCGCTAAGTGGTATCTAGTGCAGCCCTATGTTATTTGGTATTTTGTTTATCTATGCTTTATTTGGCGCAAATGTTGGCGTACTACATTTAGGAAATTCATATTATCTGTACGCTGCTGCGAATCTTTCATTTCTTTTGTATCTATACTTAAAAGTGCCTCTCTTTTTTAAATATATATATTTTTTTATTGTATCATGTAGCAGCATTATGGGTCCCAATGGCGGGGGGGGGGGGGGGGGGGGGCGCCACAAGATTAGCTCGCACAGGGCGCCTGAACACCTAAGGCCAGCCCTGAATATCTAGGAGTAATGGATTACTAAATCAACAGTATTCTTTTCAATAGGAAACATAAACCTTTCAATCATCTGCTGTCTGGTACCCAAGCTTCAGGCAGTAGACAGCTCAGTTGTTCATAGAGCTTTTAGTGAAATTGTAATATTTATGTGTTATGGAAAGATAAACTCAGCAAAAAGGCTCTTTCCCTTCACACACATTTTTGTCCCAGACATTTTTTTTGGGCTGAAAAACCCCCAACTTACTTGAACAGTGTTTTTGTAGCTGAAATGTATGTGTTTTTTTTTAACATGTAGTGTGTTTTAACACCTGGCATTTATTAAAGAGGTTTTCCTGGATTTTGATAGTTATGAGTTACGATGACCTATCTTCAGGATAGCTCATCAGTATCTGATTGATGGCGGCCCAAGTCCTGGCACTCTCGCTTATAAGCTGTTTGAGAAGGCACTGGTGCTCCTGTGAGCGCCACTGGCTTCTCTCAGATCAGCAGGCTCAGCGCTAGAGATGAGCCATTCGAAGCTGACAAAGTGGAATTTGATCCGAATTTCAGGAAAAAAAAAAGTATAGGGAGGAATCATTCCATAGCATTTCTGTTGAACAGGGTTCAGTAGGGGAGGTTACAGACTGGGTAATAGGAACAATCCTATTACATCTTGCAGCACTGACTGGGGATCCAAATTGCCATTATACAGCTCTGTAATTTCAGAAAACCGTTCTTATTACGGTACAAGTGTTGTTTGATACAGGCATTCACAGGCTTCATTACAAGGAAATATTTCTATGTCTTATTTGCCTTTGTGCGGTGCAGTTATATGTTCTAAAGCATGTTTTGGCGTGTATTAGTGTAAAAAGAAAAAATATATTTGCCGTTCAGCGGTGCAGTTATATGTTCTAAATCCTTTTGTGGCGTGTATTAGTGGCAAAATAAAAAATTAATTTGCCGTTAGCAGTGCAGTTATATGTTCTAAAGTGTGTATTAGTGGGGAGAAAAAGGGCTTATTGGCCATTGTGTGGTGAAGTGAGAAAATTCCAGACTTTTTTGGGCTGTTCTAATTTCCTATTTATTTATTTGATCTAACAGTATGTCAGACAAAGAAGTGCCAGGCCCTGCACAGGGGATTGACAGAGGCCTAAATGTTTCTGGCGCAGGCAAAGGTCGCAGCAGAGTAAGGGGCCATTGCAGCAGGGGTCAATTTGAGAGTGTCAGCTAGTGGTCGTATCTTGAACAGCAACCCAGCGGTTCTTGAATGGTTGACTCTATCTTTGACTTTGTCGCAAGTGACATCAGACACCTCCAGCTAAGAGTCAGTGGATTTGTCAGACACAACCATTAGTTGGCATGGCCCAGGGGCAGGCCCTGTGCCCTCACCTGTCCTCAACCTGCCTCTTCCTTTTCTGTTCCCTCAGCCAGAGAAGTATTGTATGCTGTGGGCTCAGCTCCACTATACAGTGAGGACGAGATACTAGAAGACAGTCAGCAGCTACTGGCAAGCCAAGATGTGAAGGAGACATCCGCCGCCTCCTCCACTAGGTAGGCAAGTAGTGATAAGGAGAGTGGCGTGGGAGCTGGTGTTGCAAGCGGTCCTGACCTAGAGACGGTTGAGGAGGACATCAGTGGAGTGCAGACAGTACTCGATGATGTAGCTTATGGCACTTGGGAGCCAGGCTTCTTTTTTTTTTTCCTTTATATAATGATGTAACATTATAAAGGCCGGTGTCTCCATGATAAATCTGCAGCATGGGGGCCCCGTGTGGCTTCTACACACTTTCAAAATAATCATTCAGTGGGGCAAATAGATGACCGAGACGCTCCATGACCTTCTCAGGAGCTTCTGTCTGGAGCAGCGGTTAATTTCTGAGACGTCCGTATAGTGCGGGGGAAATCCGAAGACCCTCTCCATCTCCGTGCACCACAGGATGTGGTTCTTCACATCCATGATAACTGGGAACTTGTGATGTTTTCCCTGATGAAGAGACCAGGGGCTGGTAGTTATGGTTTGAATCTTGATAAACTTTGCGACTCTTCTGGGCTCCAAGCAATCTTGAAGCTTTGTCTTCTCATTGTCTGTAGATACTAGAGGCCTTTTCATGCCAGGAAGGTTCCCCCAGAAGTATCTGGCTCTATGAGCAGCCGATACCGCACTTGCTTCAATCTTGACGGGATCAGTCTCCAGGTGGAGAGAAATTGTTTTATGGAATGCTTTCTCCATCGCAAACACGTTCTCGAAGAACCAGAAGACTGTCCGATTCTCTCTTGTCTTAGGCAACACTTTATTGAGTAATCGTGGAAAGTAAAAAAACTGTTGTCCACTGCCCCCATAAAGTCCTTTCCAGTGCGAGTTAACCACAGATAAGTCATTACAAGGACTGCCGCCAATTATCAGATCGAATTGTCCCCATTCTTCAATCTGTTTCTTGGTTCTATTCTGTATGTCGCCCACACATACAATCTGCCCGGGATGACATACCCGTCCTATCGTGATGGCATCCTCACACACCTCTGATGCCATATATTTTTCAACGTTGATTCTAAGCTGCATCACCCAGTGGCACACAGCCGATTTCAGGCAGTCAAGGCTCCACCACCTCAGCCAAAGGAAGCTGTCTCTCTTTCCCATCATCTATCGGTCCTGATGCTCCTGCTACTCCTTGTCACTCATTCTGTCAGCAATCAATCACCGGAGCGATTTCCAAGACACAACAGTATGCACTCATCCAACGGCGCAGAAGCTAAACGTGATCCTGGCCAAGTTGCTGGTGCTACAGTCCCTCCTTTTCCAAGTGGTGGACTCTGCACCTTTCAGAGAACTGATGGCTTGTGCCATGCTGAGGTGGAGAGTTCCAAGCCATCATTTCTTAGCCAAAAAGGCAATACCAGCCCTGCACACACATGTAGAACAGAAGGTGGGCCAGTCCATGAGCCTGTCGGTGTCTGTCAAAGTGTACGGCAGCGCCAATGTGTGGAGCTATAACTACGGTCAGGGACAATACATGTCCTTTACGGCCCACTGGGTGAATGTGGTTCCTGCACACCCGCACCAGCAACTTGGCCAGGTGACGCCTCTTCCACGCTGTCACTCCGTTGGTCCTGTGACAATGTCCACCTCTGCCTCCTCATCCTCCACCATGTCCTCAGCCTCCACTGCAGGGACAATTCACAGTGCCCCTCCAGCATACCACATGTGCAGGGCACGGCGTTGTAACGCTGTTCTGCACCTCATTTGCTCCACAGACAGGTCCCTTTTTTCGGGGGTTACTGTTCTGATGGATCAGAGGAAGGACAAAATAATCAGTGACGTCAACACAAACTTACTGCTGACACCCTCTTCACTCTGTCGGGGGGGGGGGGCTCTACTTGTATAAGCGTTTAATAGAACAGGTTCTGTAGACATCTATGTGGAATAAGCTGACGAAGGTGTTAAAGCATTGCCCTTCTTCTTGGCGCTAACATCTACCTGTAAAGCTGAGTTCATACTTGGGTATTTTTGGTCAGTTTTTGCCCCATGACTGCCCAAATAAGTGAAGTGTGCAGTGATTCTAAGAGCGACACCTGTCATCTGCATGCCCTACGGACTCATAGTATTATTTCACTACCAAAGTAGACTCCCTATTCGTGTTACTGCAAGGCACAGTGTTCTACACCACTATAAAGGCTCTCTGCAGCCAGGAAATAGCAGTTTTTTAACAAAAAAAATTCCGTGCATATATTCAGATCGAAACGATTAAAAAAAAAAAATAATTAAAAAAAGTCTGCAAATCGGCGAATCAAATTTTTTACATTGTATAGCAGCTGTGCCTGGTATCGGGCTCAGTCCCATTGACTGCATGCCTACCATTTATGAAATATATATATAAATATATATATATATATATATATATATATATATATAAATATAATATAATATAATATAAAAAATTTATTTTTTTTCGGAAATGATGTACCCCCTGTTTTACCAGCTTTGGTAAAAGAAGTGCCATGCAAAAATGCCATTAAAATGAGTACACCGTGCTATCCCTTAATAAGACGATACCTGCATAATGTGGCATACTGTACCCAAATATGTAATACTGTATCCAAAAAAAATTCATACTAAATAATAAAGTAGTTAATAAATTGGTACAGTATACCTGATACAAATAATATCCCATCAAAACCACAGCACAATAATACAGTACACAAATTGGGTCAATATACAGTTATAGCTCTCAAAAAACATACAATAGTTATACACAAAAGCTATAAACTATACTATGTAGTCTACTCCTGCTATCATATGCTACTTCCTTTCATCTGTCATTTCGTCTTGCTGGCCTACAGACAGTAGAAGAGAGGACAAATGGAAGGAATGCCACATACTGTAACTGCATGATCTGGCTACAGAACATAGCATGTTTGGTGAATGTAACCATGGGAATTCACAGGTCTGCCAAGATGCTCCATTTGTTCATTTAATATACATTGGAACAATAATTTTTTTTTAGCAAACATGCACATTACCTTTTTATACCTTCCAGACGGAGCCTGTTTTCACCTTTCTGACAGAGCCTAATTTTGCAAATCTGAAATATTAATTTATTTGGTAATAACTTTGGAATGCTTTTACTTAGCCAACCCATTCTGAGACAATAGTAGTTGTTGTGTGTTTTAATTTTTTTTTTCATGACACATCATTCCTCGTGCTAATAGTAAATTTAGGTTGACTCGATATGTTTTAACTTTATAAAAAAAAATCTAAATTAAGGAAACATTTGAAAAAATTTGCTATTTTCTAAATTTTAATTTCTTTGCTTTTTAAGGCAGTTCTAACTCTAATTTCCTTTTTAATTTTCACCATATGCCTACTTTATGTTGGCATCCTTTTTTAAGGACTGATTCTGTATATCATAGAAATTACACATAATTTACTATATTAAAAAAAATAATACACAGCTCAAATTATTCAAAACTAAATTTAGAAACTTTGTTAGCCTTTTATGTGTTCCACTAGCATTAAAGCAATTTTTTTTTTTTTTTATAATTTCCATTTTAATCAGTTTTTTCTATAAACCAAGGGGTAGCAACAAAACAACCACAATATTGATTACCCTGATTGTGAAGTTTACATACCATATGTGGTCATAAACTGCTCTATGGGCACCTGGCACTGAACTGGGTTTGATGTGCAATGTCGCATTGCAAGATACCCTGAGTTATTCTACAAAATCTGCCCCCAATTTGGAAACTATACCCCTCAAGGAATTTTTTGAGCGATATAGGAGTGCTTAGACCCTGTAGGTGTTTCCTAAATTTAAAATTACATATATATATTTTTCCAATAAAATGCTGCTTTAACCCCAAATTTTTCATTTTCACAAGAGGTAACAGGAGAAAAAGCACCATACAACATCTTAGCTATTTTCTACTGGATGCCGCAACCCTCCATATGTGGTGCTAACTGATGTATAGGAACACCGCAGGGCTCAGAATGGAAGGAGCACCATTTGGCTTTTGGAGGGCAGATTTCATTGGGATGGTTTTTAGGCTCCTTGTCACATTTGAAGAAACTGTGAGGTAACACTACAGAGGAAATTATTATTTTGATCCACTTGTGTTTTCCAGAAATTAATGTGTAATGGATGGTGAAAAATGAATATGTAAGCTTTGTGCATCTCTCACCTAGCATCTGCCAGGATGCAGTCTGGCTTGGGAGTAATGGTACCTCGTACAGTGGCAGGGGAGCTACCATGAACTGTGGTCATTGCAAGAACATCTCTCTTGTCCTTTCTTGTATGTAACCACCAGCATGTTCTTATTGAGGAGAGCCCTGCTGTTGCCCTTTTCCTAGCAGGGATCCAGAGAGGCATCTCTGATTTTTGTGCACTGCGCTGAAAGCTACAGTACCTCTGGAATTTAGGGAATTAAACAATGATATGATATGAAATTATCCGCACAGACGTAGTAGTGCACCCACTGCTGGACCAGTGCTAAGTCCCACACTATTTTCCCAGCAAATCTTAGGGGGGTAAACCGGGTTTCCTTTAACCACCTCCCGACCGCTGTACGCATATATGCGTCCGGGAGGTGGTTGCTTTACTCCTCCTGGACGCATATACGCGTCATCTCGCGAGACGCGAAATTTCCTGTGAACGCGCGCACACAGGAACGGAAGGTAAGCGAGTGGATCTCCAGCCTGCCAGCGGCGATCGCTCGCTGGCAGGCTGGAGATCCGAATTTTTTAACCCCTAACAGGTATATTAGACGCTGTTTTCATAACAGCGTCTAATATACCTCCTACCTGGTCCTCTGGTGGTCCCTTTTGTTAGGATCGACCACCAGAGGACACAGGTAGGTCAGTAAAGTCGCACCAAACACTACACTACACTACACCCCCCCCGTCACTTATTAACCCTTTATGAACCCCTGATCACCCATAATCACCCCATATAAACTCCCTGATCACCCCCCTGTCATTGATCACCCCCCTGTCAGGCTCCGTTCAGACGTCCGTATGATTTTTACGGATCCACGGATACATGGATCGGATCCGCAAAACGCATACGGACGTCTGAATGGAGCCTTACAGGGGGGTGATCAATGACAGGCGGGTGATCACCCATATACACTCCCTGATCACCCCCCTGTCATTGATCACCCCCTGTCATTGATCACCCCCCTGTAAGGCTCCATTCAGACGTCCGCATGTGTTTTGTGGATCCGATCCATGTATCCATGGATCCGTAAAAATCATGCGGACATCTGAATGGAGCCTTACAGGGGGGGTGATCAGTGACAGGGGGGTGATTACCCTGATCACCCCCTGTCATTGATAACCCCCCTGTAAGGCTCCATTCAGACGTCCGCATGTGTTTTGTGGATCCGATCCATGTATCCATGGATCCGTAAAAATCATGCGGATGTCTGAATGGAGCCTTACAGGGGGGGTGATCAGTGACAGGGGGGTGATCACCCTGATCACCCCCTGTCATTGATAACCCCCCTGTAAGGCTCCATTCAGACGTCCGCATGTGTTTTGTGGATCCGATCCATGTATCCATGGATCCGTAAAAAATCATGCGGATGTCTGAATGGAGCCTTACAGGGGGGGTGATCAGTGACGGGGGGGGTGATCACCCTGATCACCCTGATCACCCCCTGTCATTGATAACCCCCCTGTAAGGCTCCATTCAGACGTCCGCATGTGTTTTGTGGATCCGATCCATGTATCCATGGATCCGTAAAAAATCATGCGGATGTCTGAATGGAGCCTTACAGGGGGGGTGATCAGTGACAGGGGGGTGATCACCCTGATTACCCTGATCACCCCCTGTCATTGATAACCCCCCTGTAAGGCTCCATTCAGACGTCCGCATGTGTTTTGTGGATCCGATCCATGTATCCATGGATCCGTAAAAAATCATGCGGATGTCTGAATGGAGCCTTACCAGGGGGGTGATCAATGACAGGGGGGTGATCCGGGAGTCTATATGGGTGATTACCCCCCTGTCATTGATCACCCCCCTGTCATTGATCACCCCCCCTGTCATTGATCACCCCCCTGTCATTGATCACCCCCCTGTCAGGCTCCGTTCAGACGTCCGTATGATTTTTACGGATCCACGGATACATGGATCGGATCCGCAAAACGCATACGGACGTCTGAATGGAGCCTTACAGGGGGGTGATCAATGACAGGCGGGTGATCACCCATATACACTCCCTGATCACCCCCCTGTCATTGATCACCCCCTGTCATTGATCACCCCCCTGTAAGGCTCCATTCAGACGTCCGCATGTGTTTTGTGGATCCGATCCATGTATCCATGGATCCGTAAAAATCATGCGGACATCTGAATGGAGCCTTACAGGGGGGGTGATCAGTGACAGGGGGGTGATTACCCTGATCACCCCCTGTCATTGATAACCCCCCTGTAAGGCTCCATTCAGACGTCCGCATGTGTTTTGTGGATCCGATCCATGTATCCATGGATCCGTAAAAATCATGCGGATGTCTGAATGGAGCCTTACAGGGGGGGTGATCAGTGACAGGGGGGTGATCACCCTGATCACCCCCTGTCATTGATAACCCCCCTGTAAGGCTCCATTCAGACGTCCGCATGTGTTTTGTGGATCCGATCCATGTATCCATGGATCCGTAAAAAATCATGCGGATGTCTGAATGGAGCCTTACAGGGGGGGTGATCAGTGACGGGGGGGGTGATCACCCTGATCACCCTGATCACCCCCTGTCATTGATAACCCCCCTGTAAGGCTCCATTCAGACGTCCGCATGTGTTTTGTGGATCCGATCCATGTATCCATGGATCCGTAAAAAATCATGCGGATGTCTGAATGGAGCCTTACAGGGGGGGTGATCAGTGACAGGGGGGTGATCACCCTGATTACCCTGATCACCCCCTGTCATTGATAACCCCCCTGTAAGGCTCCATTCAGACGTCCGCATGTGTTTTGTGGATCCGATCCATGTATCCATGGATCCGTAAAAAATCATGCGGATGTCTGAATGGAGCCTTACCAGGGGGGTGATCAATGACAGGGGGGTGATCCGGGAGTCTATATGGGTGATTACCCCCCTGTCATTGATCACCCCCCTGTCATTGATCACCCCCCCTGTCATTGATCACCCCCCTGTCATTGATCACCCCCCCTGTCATTGATCACCCCCCTGTCATTGATCACCCCCCCTGTAAGGCTCCATTCAGACATTTTTTTTGGCACAAGTTAGCGGAAATTTTTTGTTTGTTTTTGTTTTTTCTTACTAAGTCTCATATTCTACTAACTTGTGTCAAAAAATAAAATCTCCCATGAACTCACCATACCCCTCACGGAATCCAAATGCGTAAACATTTTTAGACATTTATATTCCAGACTTCTTCTCACGCTTTAGGGCCCCTAAAAAGCCAGGGCAGTATAAATACCCCACATGTGACCCCATTTCGGAAAGAAGACACCCCAAGGTATTCGCTGAGGGGCATATTGAGTCCATGAAAGATTGAAATTTTTGTCCTAAGTTAGCGGAAAGTGAGACTTTGTGAGAAAAAAACCAAAAAAATCAATTTCCGCTAACTTATGCAAAAAATTTAAAATTTCTAGGAACTCGCCAGGCCCCTCATTGAATACCTTGGGGTGTCGTCTTTCCAAAGTGGGGTCACATGTGGGGTATTTATACTGCCCTGGCTTTTTAGGGGCCCGAAAGTGTGAGAAGAAGTCTGGGATCCAAATGTCTAAAAATGCCCTCCTAAAAGGAATTTGGGCCCCTTTGCGCATCTAGGCTGCAAAAAAGTGTGACACATCTGGTATCGCCGTACTCAGGAGAAGTTGGGGAATGTGTTTTGGGGTGTCATTTTACATATACCCATGCTGGGTGAGAAAAATATCTTGGTCAAATGCCAACTTTGTATAAAAAAATAGGAAAAGTTGTCTTTTGCCAAGATATTTCTCTCACCCAGCATGGTTATATGTAAAATGGCACCCCAAAACACATTCCCCAACTTCTCCTGAGTACGGCGATACCAGATGTGTGACACTTTTTTGCAGCCAAGGTGGGCAAAGGGGCACATATTCCAAAGTGCACCTTTCGGATTTCACAGGCCATTTTTTACAGATTTTGATTGCAAGGTACTTCTTACACATTTGGGCCCCTAAATTGCCAGGGCAGTATAACTACCCCACAAGTGACCCCATTTTGGAAAGAAGACACCCCAAGGTATTCCGTGAGGGGCATGGCGAGTCCCTAGAATTTTTTATTTTTTGTCGCAAGTTAGTGGAATATGAGACTTTGTAAGGAAAAAAGAGAAAAAAAAATAAATCATCATTTTCCGCTAACTTGTGACAAAAAATAAAAAATTCTAGGAACTCGCCATTCCCCTCACGGAATACCTTGGGGTGTCTTCTTTCCAAAATGGGGTCACTTGTGGCGTAGTTATACTGCCCTGGCAATTTAGGGGCCCAAATGTGTGAGAAGTACCTTGCAATCAAAATGTGTAAAAAATGGCCTGCAAAATCTGAAAGGTGCACTTTGGAATATGTGCCCCTTTGCCCACCTTGGCAGCAAAAAAGTGTGACACATCTGGTATCGCCGTACTCAGGAGAAGTTTAGGAATGTGTTTTGGGGTGTCATTTTACATATAGCCATGCTGGATGAGAGAAATATCTTGGCAAAAGACAACTTTTCCCATTTTTTTATACAAAGTTGGCATTTGACCAAGATATTTTTCTCACCCAGCATGGGTATATGTAAAATGACACCCCAAAACACATTCCCTAACTTCTCCTGAGTACGGCGATACCAGATGTGTGACACTTTTTTGCTGCCAAGGTGGGCAAAGGGGCACATATTCCAAAGTGCACCTTTTGGATTTCACCGGTCATTTTTTGCACATTTTGATTGCAAAGTTCTTCTCACACATTTGGGCCCCTAAATTGCCAGGGCAGTATAACTACCCCACAAGTGACCCCATTTTGGAAAGAAGACACCCCAAGGTATTCCGTGAGGGGCATGGCGAGTTCCTAGAATTTTTTATTTTTTGTCGCAAGTTAGTGGAATATGAGACTTTGTAAGAAAAAAAAGAAAAAAATAAAATCATCATTTTCCGCTAACTTGTGACAAAAAATAAAAAGTTCTATGAACTCACTATGCCCATCAGCGAATACCTTAGGGTGTCTACTTTCCGAAATGGGGTCATTTGTGGGGGTTTTCTACTGTCTGGGCATTGTAGAACCTCAGGAATCATGACAGGTGCTCAGAAAGTCAGAGCTGTTTCAAAAAGCGGAAATACACATTTTTGTACCATAGTTTGTAAATGCTATAACTTTTACCCAAACAATTTTTTTTTGCCCAAACATTTTTTTTTTTATCAAAGACATGTAGAACAATAAATTTTGCGAAAAATTTATATATGGATGTCGTTTTTTTTGCAAAAAAATCGTTACATTTTGATTAATAACAAAAAAAGTAAAAATGTCAGCAGCAATGAAATACCACCAAATGAAAGCTCCATTAGTGAGAAGAAAAGGAGGTAAAATTCATTTGGGTGGTAAGTTGCATGACCGAGCGATAAACGGTGAAAGGAGTGTAGTGCCGAAGTGTAAAAAGTGCTCTGGTCATGAAGGGGGTTTCACCTAGCGGGGCTGAAGTGGTTAAACTTAGAAATTTGAGACTGATATTCTTTGGGGAGTTACCTCAGCTGTTATCCTGGTGCGCCTTTTTGATGGTCCCACATCACTGGATGATGATGAGGAGGGAGAGGACAATAGTCAATGAGGGCGTATGCCTCCTCAGCTGAATACTCATTTTGGGATCACTGAGACATTTTTATGCATAAATCTGTATGATTCAAAACATGTAAAGTGTGTATTCAATGTACTTATTCACAGGGGTGTGTACTCGGTGTTACACGTAAAGGGGCTGTAATAAATTTGAAATAAAATTGAGATAGAGAAAAAATAAAAAATAAAATTAAGATTAAAAAAAGACTGCACCGAAAAGTCAGCATGATCCAAACCTATAAAGGTATTTTGATGATTGGCTAAGAAGAAATAATTGTAAATATGCTGGTTGATCAGATGTGTGACACTTTTTTGCTGCCAAGGTGGGCAAAGGGGCACATATTCCAAAGTGCACCTTTTGGATTTCACCGGTCATTTTTTGCACATTTTGATTGCAAAGTTCTTCTCACACATTTGGGCCCCTAAATTGCCAGGGCAGTATAACTACCCCACAAGTGACCCCATTTTGGAAAGAAGACACCCCAAGGTAAAATTAAGATTAAAAAAAGACTGCACCGAAAAGTCAGCATGATCCAAACCTATAAAGGTATTTTGATGATTGGCTAAGAAGAAATAATTGTAAATATGCTGGTTGATCAGTCCATAGTCTAGTTTAAATGATGTGCCTGTCAATCCATAGTCTAGTGAAAGCAGTGCCAGCAGTCAGTCATGTTGCATTGTCTTGCTGCCACCGTCCCAGAGAAGACACTGAGCATGTATGGGTGTACGTGATTGTGCCTTCCACATGGATAAGTGGGCCCAGAGAATGTCATGAAAACCTTCCCCAGACAATAATGCTGCCACCACCAGCTCGGGTTCTTCCAGAAACGGTTGCAGCCAGGTTGGTTGTTCTCTGATGTTTCTCAGCTGACACACCAATGTCCATCCATTCAAGGTGTCTCATCAACGAAAACAACTCTTGGCCAATCAGCGGAAGTCCAATTCCGATACTATCGTGAAAATCTGAAGCCTTTTCTTTCAAGGCAGTGCCCATCCGTCTACTTCAGAGTCCGATATGCAGTAGGGTTAGCTGAACTGTTTTAGACACACGACTGGGAGATTCCTGGTTAATTTTGAGGGTGAGCTGCTCCATTGTAGTGTGTTGGTCCACCCTTGTGCACCCTTTTTATAGTCGACGTTCACCTCTCAAATTAGTAGCACATGGTTCTCTGCAGTCTCCGTGTCACTTATTCTCAATGGTGCCATACTGCCACTCTTGGCCCGAAAGTCAATAATCATCCCTTTTTTCAACTCTGACAAATAGGCCCTTTTTCACATGACAGCAACGAGAGGTACTATGTGTGCAGACAGCCTATCAAACACAGGTAATATACGCACCAAGCAAACCTACCGTAGGAGGTCATAATAATGTGACTTGACTGTGTATATACAAATGTGCATGGTGGCAGGTTGATTGTTAGACATAACACACTGGTCAGTTACGCTGGTGCTCCACTTATTTATGTCCACTCCATTTTTGTGTTTGTTTTCATGCAATATGACATTTTAATGGGACCTTTCAATAAAAGATGTTTTCTGAAATACACTTGAAGCTTTTTTAAATAGGTATAGGTGTTATTAACAATTGGAAAAAGTATATATTTTTAACCTAAAAACATTTGATTTATAAGTAAGTTTAAGAATAGGAAAATGAATCTTCTTAAAGCAGGGTTTCTCAACTCCGGTTCTCGGGACCCACCTACTGGTTTGAGAATATCCCACAGAATGAATACCTGTGGTAAATCATGATGCATGGACACTACTTGTATTACCTGCTCAATACTAAGGAAATCCTGAAAAGATGACTGGTCAGTGGGTCCCGAGGACCGGATTGAGAAACCCTGCCTTAGGCCTCATGCACACGGACGTTTTTTTTCACGGTCCGCAAAACGGGGTTCCGTTGGTCCGTGATCCGTGACCGTTTTTCCGTCCGTGGGTCTTCCTTGATTTTTGGAGGATCCACGGACATGAAAAAAAAGTCATTTTGGTGTCCGCCTGGCCGTGCGGAGCCAAACGGATCCGTCCTGAATTACAATGCAAGTCAATGGGGACGGATCCGTTTGATGTTGACACAATATGGTGCCATTTCAAACGGATCCGTCCCCATTGACTTTCAATGTAAAGTCTGGAGTTCTGTTATACCATCAGATTGGAGTTTTCTCCAATCCGATGGTATATTTTAACTTGTAGCGTCCCCATCACCATGGGAACGCCTCTATGTTAGAATATACTGTCGGATATGAGCTACATCGTGAAACTCATTTCCGACAGTATATTCTAACACAGAGGCGTTCCCATGGTGATGGAGACGCTTCAGGTTAGAATATACAAAAAAACTGTGTACATGACTGTCCCCTGCTGCCTGGCAGGTGCTGCCAGGCAGCAGGGGGCAGACCCCCCCCCCCGTTTTTAACTCATTGGTGGCCAGTGGGCCCCCCCTCCCGTTGTTAACTCGTTGGTGGCCAGTGTGCGCACCCCCCTCCCTCCCTCTATTGTAATAATAGCATTGGGGCCAGTGTGCGCGCCCCCCCCCCCCTACCTCCCTCTATTGTATTAATAGCATTGGGGCCAGTGTGCGCGCCCCCCCAACCCCCCCCCCCTCCCTCCCTCTATTGTAATAATAGCATTGGGGCCAGTGTGCCCCCCCCCCCCATCATCGGTGGCAGCGGAGTAGAAGATTCATACTTACCTGGCTGCTGGCTGCTGCGATCTCTGTGTCCGGTCGGGAGCTCCTCCTACTGGTAAGTGACAGGTCTGTGCGGCGCATTGCTGTCACTTACCAGTAGGAGGAGCTCCCGGCCGGACGCAGACATCGCAGCAGCCAGCAGCCAGGTAAGTATGAAAATCTTCTACTCCGCTGCCACCGATGATCGGGGGGGGGGGGGGGGTTGGGGGGGTGCGCACACTGGCCCCAATGTATTAAAACAATAGAGGGAGGGAGGGGGGGTTGGGGGGGCGCGCGCACACTGGCCCCAATGTATTAAAACAATAGAGGGAGGGAGGGGGGGTTGGGGGGGCGCGCGCACACTGGCCCCAATGTATTAAAACAATAGAGGGAGGGAGGGAGGGGGGTGCGCACACTGGCCACCAACGAGTTAACAACAGGGGAGGGGGGGGCCGCACAATGATATTCAAACTGGGGAGGGGGGGGTCTGCCCCCTGCTGCCTGGCAGCCCTGATCTCTTACAGGGGGATATGATGGGGTTAATTGTACTATCATATCCCCCTGTAAGAGATCGGGTGCTGCCAGGCAGCAGGGGGCAGTCTTGTACACAGTTTGTAGTGTATTCTAACTAGAAGCGTCCCCATCACCATGGGAACGCCTCTGTGTTAGAATATACTGTCGGATCTGAGTTTTCACGAAGTGAAAACTCAGCTCTGAAAAAGCTTTTATGCAGACGGATCTTCGGATCCGTCTGTATGAAACTAACCTACGGCCACGGATCACGGACACGGATGCCAATCTTGTGTGCATCCGTGTTCTTTCACGGACCCATTGACTTGAATGGGCCCGTGAACCGTTGGCCGTGAAAAAAATAGGACAGGTCATATTTTTTTCACGGCCAGGAAACACGGCTCACGGATGCGGCTGCCAAACGGTGCATTTTCCGATTTTTCCACGGACCCATTGAAAGTCAATGGGTCCGTGAAAAAAAACAGAAAACGGCACAACGGCCACGGATGCACACAACGGTCGTGTGCATGAGGCCTTAAAGAAATATACTCCTTTCTGCACCACTACCTATAATCGTCCAATATTTACTGTTGATGTGCTTAGTTAAACTGTTTGCAAATATTTACATGGCAGCAATTTGATGGTCAGTTTGCTTTCTTCTGAGAATCTGTTTTTACCTCCTTAGAAGTGAATTATCATTTAAATCCACATAAGTGTCCACATTTCTGCCTGCATATGTGATCATCCCCATGTCTTCTTACCAAACATTTTCTTATTTATTGTTCCTTTCTGTTAAATGATCTGTACAAAAGATTCATATTAGAGTTGAGCGGACACCTGGATGTTCGGGTTCAACGGGTTCGGCCGAAATT
Organism: Bufo gargarizans; assembly: GCF_014858855.1. Taxonomy (NCBI): domain Eukaryota; kingdom Metazoa; phylum Chordata; class Amphibia; order Anura; family Bufonidae; genus Bufo; species Bufo gargarizans. The sequence continues at coordinate 212,145,586 of NC_058082.1, read as the reverse complement.
CACCAAAAAGTTTGAGTTCGGGACCCAAACTTCATTGAAGTGAATGGGGACCCGAACTTTGGACTACTAAAATGGCTCTAAAAAAGTCATGGAAAGGGCTAGAGGGCTGCAAATTGCATCAAAATGTAGTTAAGAGCATGGTAAGTGCTCTGCAAACAAATGTGGATAGGGAAATGACTTAAAATAACATAAAATACGCAGAAATAAAACAACATAATCTTGATCTAGGAGGACGAGGTCCATATGGAGTAGGAGGTTGAGGAGGCGGTGGATGTGGCGGTGTAGGTGGAAGCAGTGGTGGAGGAGGAGGAGGTAGCCTACACTGGTTTTTGGTTTTAATTTATTTTTGTTTAAACTGGGGTACACCCTAAAACATTGGGAAAAATAACCTGTGATAACCCCCTGCAGCCGTGCTAAACAAACGTTCAGACAACACACTGGCTGCAGGGCAGGCCAGCACCTCCAAGGCTTGGCAAGCTCAGGCCATATGCCCAATTTGGAGACCCAGAAGTTGAAGGGGGCAGACCCATCAGTCAGTAAGTGTAGGCGTGTTCACACATACTGCTCCACCATGTCGCATGTCCCTGTGATGTCCACGATTCAATTAGATATCCGCTCTATAAACTTTCAATGTTCTTTTCTGCGCCTACCATGTTGATCATGGTTATCAGCGAATCAGGGTTCCACGCCGGAGAGGGAGCATGAGAAAGGGATACCACATCCAAGGGAGGTCAATGGTTGCAATGTGATCAAGCTGAAATGTGGGACAAGTTATTAAAGCGGAAGGATCGAATGAAAGGACCAATTAAAGACTAATTTTACAAATTTAAGTCCCTGTCACCTATGCAGAGCAGGGGTTTTACATCGGCAAAAAATGGGTTAATGTCACCCACCAATGGAACAGACTATTTTTAAAAATTTTGGGCCCTGTCAATGTGAACTATGTAGAGCAGGGGTTTATTCACAGCAAAACTGTATTCATGTCACCCACCAATTCAACAGACTATTTTACAAAAAATAAGGACCAAGTCACCTATGCAGAGCAGGGGTTTGTATACGGCAAAATTAGTAAAATGTCACCTGACAATGTAACTGACGATTTTTTGCAATTAAGGTCCCTATCACCTATGCAGAGCAGGGGTTTATTCACGGCAAAAATGGTAAAATGTCACCCAAGAATGTAACAGACGAATTAGTGAAATGTATTTCCTTGTCTACTAGGTAGAGCAAGGGTATATCACACCCAAAAATTGGTGAATTTCACCCGACAATGTAACAGACAAATTAGTGAAATTTATTAACCTGTCCAATAGGTAGAGCAGGGGTATATCACAGCCAAAAACTGGTGAATTTCACCCGACAATGTAACAGACAGATTAGTGAAATGTATTTCCCTGTCTACTAGGTAGAGCAGGGGTATATCACAGCCAAAAATTTGGGATATGTAACCCAAAAATGTATCCGACAAATTAGTGAAGTGACTTAAAATAAAATACATATAAATTAAAAATAATGATCTTGATCTATGAGGTGGAGGTCCATATGGAGTAGGAGGTTGAGGAGGCGGTGTAGGTGGAAGCAGCGGTGGAGGAGGACGAGGTAGCCAACACTGGTTTTTGGTTTACATATAATTTTTATTTTATTAGGGTACACCCCAAAAGAGTGGGAGATATCAAAAATACAACAAAAAGCAATTGCGCTGTAGTATAAAAATGGCTGAATAAGGCCGGTATACATGTCTATTCTGCACAAGGTACGGACAAGTCCTGTGGGATCCATGCCTGGTTCTTTTTATTGAAGATGAGCTTGTCCACATAGGCTGTGGACAGGCAGCCGCGCTTGTCTATGATAATGCCCCCTGCCGTGCTAAACGCACGTTCAGACAATACACTGGCTGCAGGGCAGGCCAGCCCCTCCAAGACGTAAAGGGCAAGCTCAGGCCAGGTGCCCAATTTGGAGACCCAGAAGTTGAAAGGAGCAGATCCATCATCCAGTACGTGTAGGCGTGAGCACATAAACTGCTCCACCATGTTGCTAAAATGCTGCCTCCTGATAAGATGTTCTATATCAGCTGGTGGTGCTGGTTGTTGTGGCGTGCTAACAAAGTTTTTCCACATTTTGGCCATGCTAACCATGCCCTCTAAGGTGCTAGTGGTGCCCCAGCTGCGTTGGTGACCTCTTCCTCCTCCTCTGCCTTCGCCTTGTCCTTCCACTGTGACCCCGCTGTCAGGTGGCATTGCCACCAGCAGTGCGCGCTTGTACTCGCGCATCTTACAATCACGCTCCAGTGACGGAATTAAGGACGGTACGTTGTCCTTGTAATGGGGATCCAGCAGCGTTGCCACCCAGTAATCAGCACAAGTTAGAATGTGGGCAACTCGGCGGTGGTTGCAGAGACACTGCAGCATGTAATCGCTCATCTGTGCCAGGCTGCCCAGAGGCATCTAAAAGCTGTCCTCTGTGGGAGGTGTATCGTCTGTGTCCTCTGTATCCCCCCCCACCCCCCCCCAGCCACACACCAGTGATGGCCATGAGCTGGTTTGGGTCCCACCCTGTTGTGAACATGGTTCCTCCTCCTCCTCCTCCTCCTCCACCTTGTCATCCTCCAGAACTGTGCCCTGGCTGGACAATTGTGTACCTGGTGTTTGTGGGTGCAGGAACCCATCCTCGGAGCCACTTGTGAATGACTGGCCTGAAACCTTATGAAATTATCCCTCTTCCTCCTCCTCCTCCTCCTCCTCCTCCTCCTGTGAAGCATCCTTTTCCATCATTGCCCAAAGCATTTTTTAAAGGAGGCATAGAAGTGGGATAGTAACGCTGAGAACAGCGTCATCGGCACTGGCCATGTTGGTGGAGTACTCGAAACAGCGCAACAAGGCACACAGGTCCTGCATGGAGGCCCAGTCATTGGTGGTGAAGTGGTGCTGTTCCGTAGAGTGACTCACCCGTGCGTGCTGCAGCTGAAACTCCACTATCGACTGCTGCTGCTCACACAGTCTGGCCAGCATGTGCAAGGTGGAGTTCCACCTTGTGGGCGCGTCGCAAGGCAAGGGATGTGCGTCAAACCGGCTAGTCCCAGAGCTGCTACGAGATTTCGCCCATTATTGCACACCACCAGGCCGGGCTTGAGGCTCACTGGCGCCAACCACTCCACTCATCGGACTGTTGTTCCATGCCTGTCCACAGCTCCTGTGCTGTGTGGGGTTTGTCCCCCAAACAGATAAGTTTTAAAACTGCCTGCTGTTGTTTACCCCTGGCTGTGCCGAAGTTGGTGGTGAAGGTGTTATGCTGACCGGATGAGGGGGCGGTAGAGGATAAGGAAGCAGAGTAGGAGGACGAAGCAACAGGAGGCAAAGAGAAGCGCCCTGAAATCCTTGGTGGTAGAAGGACATGCGTCAAACTGCTATACGTTTAAGGCACAACCGCCACTGCAGTTACCCAGTGTGCGGTTATGGCGATAAAACGTCCCTGACCGTGCTTACTGGTCCACGTATCCGTATTTAGGTGGACCTTTGCCACAGATGGCTTTGCGCAGTGCACACCTGATTTTTGCCCCCCACTTGGTTGTGCAGTGAAGGGATGGCTCGTCTGGAAAAGTAGTGGCGGCTGGGCACGACGTACAGTGGGACAGCTATAAGACTTTTAAAACTCTTCGTCTCCACCAGACGGAATGACCGCATTTCAAAGGCCAGTAATTTTGAAATGCTGCCATTCAGGGCCAGGGATCGTGGGTAGGTAGGGGGGTACTTTCTCTTTCGTCCCATTGTTTGGGAGATAGAGAGTTGAACGCTTCCGTGGGACATTGTGGAGTTGCCAGGTGGTGGTGTTGCTGGCAGATCCTCTGCAGGGTGGCAGGTGCCACTGTCACTCCGGAGGTGGATGAAGAGGCCGAGACTGCAGTAGAAGAGAAAGCAACAGGAGCCAGAGACCTTTCTTGGTTTTTGAGGTGTCTACTCCACTGCAGCTCGTGCTTTGCACTTAGATGCCTGGTCATGCAGGTTGTGCTCAGGTTGAGAACGTTTATGCTTCGCTTCAGGCTCTGATTGCACAGCGTGCAAACCACTCGTGTATTGTTGTCAGCACATTGTCTGAAGAACTGCCACGCCAGGGAACTCCTTGGAGCTGGCTTTGGTGTGCTCGGTCCTTTGCTGCGGTGGGCAGTAGCAGGCGTATTGTCTAGGGGACCGCCGCTCCGCTTTTGCACCCTGCTCCCTCTTCTGCTGTGCTGGTGGCTCTGAGCGACCACCGCCTCTTCCTCCGAACTACACAGGTCAATCGCATGACCTTGATTCCATGTGGGGTCGAGGACCTCATCGTCCTCCACATCATCTTCCACCCAGTCTTCACCCCTGCCCTCCTTGTCGGTCTGCACAATGCAGAAAGCCACAGCAGTTGGCACCTGTGTTTCATCTTCACCCGAGACGTGCTGCGGTGGTCCTCCCATGTACTCATCCTGAAACATAAGTGGTGGAGCATCGGTGCACTCAATCTCTTTCACTTCTGGGGCAGGACTATGTGGATGGCCCTGGGAAACCCTGCTAGCAGAGTCATCAAAAAGCAGAAGAGACTGCTGCATGACTTGGGGCTCAGACTGTTTGGCTGATTTGCAAGGGGGTGAGGTGAAGGACTGATGGACATGGGCTGCAGATGCCAACTCAGATCTTTCAGCAGGAGACTGGGTCACCACACTGTCAGCCACCCAATCTAGTATCGTCTGTACTTTTTCTGGTCTCATCATTCGTAGAGCCGCATTCGGCTCTACCAAATACCGCTGAAGGTTCTGTTGCCTGCTCGCACCTGAGGAAGCTGTGTCACTTGTGCGTGTAGATGGCACAGATCGACCACGTCCTCCCTGCAACAGGAGCTCCACTAGCAGCACCACGACCGGGGCCACGCCCCTTATTTGACGCTCTCCTTATTCTTTGCGTTTACCCACCAAACTAACAGATGTTTTTGTCAGGCGACTATGTAACCGCCAATAGTCAACAACTAAGCTAACTGAGAGTAAGGCAGTGCCAGTGTCCTAAAGAGGACAAATTTCTTGAGGTCACACAACAGTGTGACATGCAAATTTAATACAATTACTTCACGGTCACAAAAAATGTTAATTTTTCAACCAACAATGTAACTGCAGTATTGATTGGTTGCATTTGACTGTGACAAATGCAGCAAAGGCCCCAGATGTAGAGTCTTGCAAATAATTGGTGTTTTTTTTTAAACCCAGAATATAACAGCAGTATTTAAAGTTTGTATTTGACTGTCACAAATGCTACAAAGGCCACAAATGTATTATCTTCAGGTCCCTTCTATCTTCGTTCAGCGGGACCTGCCCTGAAGTCACCGTGCTCGCCACATGGTGAGCGCGATGACGTCAGCGCAGGTACTTTTGCAGGTCCTGTAAGAAGAATAAAGAAGACGATAACTGCTGCGCGATCAAGTGGAGGAGGTGAGTTAATTTGTTTATAATTTTTTTTTAACCCTCATTGGTCATTTTACTTAGCATTCTGTATTAAACGGTTTCTGTCATCAGAACATAACTGTATAATTTTTAGCTCCCTGCCTGCCGCCGTTCCCTCAAAATAAAGACTTTTATAATATGCTAATAAGCCTCTAGGTGCTTAGTGGGGCATTGCTGCAGCCAGGGCCGGAATGGCCTACTGGGAAGATTCCTGTCAGGTTGGTAGCCTTGACTGCCGCACGGCTGGCTGAGGAGGCTTAAACTGCAGGATGGCGGCGGCCTTCTCTCACCTCCTGACACAACTTGCACACTTCTCATTTACAAGATTCAAATCCAGCGAATCCCAGGCATAGTCATCTGTATTGCCGTCCTCCGGAAGGGAGGCAAAGCACTTACCCACACAGCTATAAAGCTGCATAGCCACTGAAAAAATATGAGACTTCTACTGTAGATTGCCCCAGCGCACTCAGCTCTACTATATCTCTATATATGACAGCTGCCCCAGCACATCCAGCTCTGCTACATCTATACACATGACAGCTGCCACTGCACACTCAGCTCTGTTATAGCTATATATCTCTAAGTATTACTATACAGTAGATAGATATATAGAGATATAGCAGAGCTGAGTGTCCTAGGGCGGCTGTCATGTGTATAGATGTAGCAGAGCTGAGTGCTCTGGGGCAGCTGTCATGTGTATACAGTACAGACCAAAAGTTTGGACACACCTTCTCATTCAACGAGTTTTCTTTATTTTCATGACTATGAAAATTGTAGATTCACACTGAAGGCATCAAAACTATGAATTAACACATGTGGAATGATATACTTATCAAAAAAGTATGAAACAACTGAAAATATGTAATATTCTAGGTTCTTCAAAGTAGCCACCTTTTGCTTTGATTACTGCTTTGCTTGCACTCTTGGCATTCTCTTGATGAGCTTCAAGAGGTAGTCACCTGAAATGGTCTTGAAGGAGTTCCCAGAGATGCTTAGCACTTGTTGGCCCTTTTGCCTTCACTCTTCGGTCCAGCTAACCCCAAACCATCTCGATTTGGTTCAGGTCCGGTGACTGTGGAGGCCAGGTCATCTGGCGCAGCACCCCATCACTCTCCTTCATGGACAAATAGCCCTTACACAGCATGGAGGTGTGTTTGGGTCATTGTCCTGTTGAAAAATAAATGATGGTCCAACTAAACGCAAACCGGATGGAATAGCATGCCTCTGCAAGATGCTGTGGTAGCCATGCTGGTTCAGTATGCCTTCAATTTTGAATAAATCCCCAACAGTGTCACCAGCAAAGCACCCCCACACCATATCACATCTCCTCCTCCATGCTTCACGGTGGGAACCAGGCATGTAGAGTCCATCCGTTCACCTTTTCTGCGTCGCACAAAGACACGGTGGTTGGAACCAAAGATCTCAAATTTGGACTCATCAGACCAAAGCACAGATTTCCACTGGTCTAATGTCCATTCCTTGTGTTCTTTAGCCCAAACAAGTCTCTTCTGCTTGTTGCCTGTCCTTAGCAGTGGTTTCCTAGCAGATATTCTACCATGAAGGCCTGATTCACACAGTCTCCTCTTAACAGTTGTTCTACAGATGTGTCTGCTGCTAGAACTCTGTGTGGCATTGACCTGGTCTCTAATCTGAGCTGCTGTTAACCTGCAATTTCTGAGGCTGGTGACTCGGATGAACATATCCTCCGCAGCAGAGGTGACTCTTGGTCTTCCTTTCCTGGGGCGGTGCGCATGTGAGCCAGTTTCTTTGTAGCGCTTGATGTTTTTTGTGACTGCACTTGGGGACACTTTTTTTAAAGTTTTCCCAATTTTTCGGACTGACTGACCTTCATTTTTTAAAGTAATGATGGCCACTCGTTTTTCTTTACTTAGCTGCTTTTTTCTTGCCATAATACAAATTCTAACAGTCTATTCAGTAGGACTATCAGCTGTGTATCCACCTGACTTCTCCACAACGCAACTGATGGTCCCAACCCCATTTATAAGGCAAGAAATCCCACTTATTAAACCTGACAGGGCACACCTGTGAAGTGAAAACCATTTCAGGTGACTACCTCTTGAAGCTCATCAAGAGAATGCCAAGAGTGTGCAAAGCAGTAATCAAAGCAAAAGGTGGCTACTTTGAAGAACCTAGAATATGACATATTTTCAGTTGTTTCATACTTTTTTGAAAAGTATATAATTCCACATGTGTTAATTCATAGTTTTGATGCCTTCAGTGTAAATCTACAATTTTCATAGTCATGAAAATAAAGAAAACTCTTTGAATGAGAAGGTGTGTCTAAACTTTTGGTCTGTACTGTAGATGTAGCAGAGCTGGGTGTGCTGGGGCAGCTGTTTTGTGTATAGATGTAGCAGAGCTGGGTGTGCTGGGGCAGCTATCATATATAGAGATATAGCAGAGCTGAGTGCGCTAGGGCAGCTGTCATGTGCATGGATGTACACTAGCTATCAAAGCTATTAACGAGTCTACAGTAGAAGCCTCATATTTTTTCAGTCAGTGGCTATGCAGCTCTTATAGCTGTGTGGTTAAGTTCCTTGTCTCTGATACAGAAATACAGGCTAGATTAGAATACACAAGCACTGACTCAATATATGGACATACAATGCGGGACACAGGCCGGAAGAGGCCTGCATCGCATCGCTGACATGGAGGTAAGTATAAGTGTTTTTTTTTTTTTTTAAATACCCGACAGTTACTGCCACATGGGGGGAGCGTGAGGCACTATGATACTGGCACATGGGGGGGAAGGAGAGAGGCACTTGATACTGGCACATGGGGGGTTGGCACTGATACTGACACATGGGGTGGGTGAGAAGGAGAGAGAAACTTGATACTGGCACATTGGGAGGGGGGGAGATGGCACTATGATACTGGCACATGGGGGAGAGGCACTTAATACTGGCACATTGGTGGGGAGATGGCACTATGATACTGGCACATGTGGGGGGGGGAAAGGAGAGAGGCACTTGATACTGGCACATTGGGGGGATGGCACTATGATACTGGCACATGGAGCGGAAGGAGAGTGGCACATTGGGAGGGGGGCGAGATGGCACTATGATACTAGCACATATGGGGGTTTGGCACTATGATACTGGCACATGGGGGTGGGAAGGAGAGAGGCACTTGATACTGGCACGTTGGGGGGGCATGGCACTATGATACTGGCACTTTGGGGGAGCGAGATGGCAGTATGATACTGGCACATTATTGGGGGGCATTATGGGGTCCCTTTTTACTAGCACATTATTGGGGGGCACTATGGGGGCATCTACTGAGGCCACAAAAAAGGGGTATTTTATATGGGGGGCTCTGTGTGGAAACTCTGTTTCTGCAGTATAATATTGGAGAGCACAGCGGCACAGTATTGGGGGTAGTAGGATGATTTGTCCAGAAGATGGGAGGATGATGGAAAAGTAGTAAACAAAGATTTTTATATTTTTTTGTCAAACTGCAGAGACGGGAAATGGCTGAAAACTGGTGGTCTGAACGGAGAAGATGAGGACAGAGAACATCTACGTCAAAGAGACGTCACTGGATGTAAGAGGTATGTGAGCTGTATTACCCTGTATTTCCAATTTTTTTTAAATCCAAATACTTTGTTAAAAAAGGACTCTTTATTTTTTCATATTAAAAGAATATTGAGTTTGGATCATTGCGGATGCAATGCGATTTTTATGCAGCTCCATTCACTTCTATGGGGCCTGTGTTGCGTGAAAAACGCAGAATATAGAACATACTGCGATTTTCACGCAACGTACAAGTAATGCTTGAAAAGCATAGCTCATGTACGCAGCCCCATTGAAATGAATGTGTCAGGATTCAGTGTGGGTGCAATGCGTTCAGGTTGTGCATTGCACCCGCGCTGAAAACTCGCCCTTGTGAAAGGGGCCTTGAGCATAGCAAAACATTACAGAACATTTAAATGGAATAGTGTCATCCACACCCATGTTAAATGGTTATCTTTCTAGCTCAGGTTGTAATTAAGGATGAACAATATATAACCAGAGATCTATAAATCTATAATCTAAAAATCAATAACACATTACAATTAAATAAAGATAAGCGAACTGCCCTGAATATTGCCCTATTACACCCAGTACTAGGATTTTTTTATGATAAAATGTTATCTCTTTTTGTTCTTTTTCTCCCCCTCTAACCTTTTTTAAGCTCTTGAATGCAATAACGGCAATAGAAAATAATGTCAATAGTGGCTTGTTCTGAACAAGCCTGGAAGAATTCTCCTTTTCAAAAGGGAGACGGCTGTTTGAGAGCCGGTAGGCTGTACTACAGTGTGCAGCACGTGTGGCGTCTCCAGCGTGCAGCTCTGCTCCTCCCCAGCTCACAGGAAAACGCCAAATACATGGGCGGCCTGGAGCTGGATGATACTAACTCTGCTCCTGATGATAGGCTGTGCAAATAGGGCAGCTGAAAAACGCGTTGAGTGGATGCAACATTCGGCAGGGATGAAGTACAATGAGAGGTCATAGGGGCTTGATGATAATATTTAGGCTTGATTGGTGTGTAACCATACTATACCAATCATCCCTGATCAGAATTCTCTATAATAAGCCCTGTATGACCTGATTACTGACAGATACACACCAGGTGAAACAGTGTATCTGAGGTACTGTGGCGCAATTGGGGAGGAAACAGTGTATCCCCTGTCACCACCCACGTTTTCTTTGCTCAGTGGTGTTAATGGTAATAGTGACTGATTATATACACACAGTCTACTAGCTCAGCACACCTAGCCTGTTTTGTTCTGCTGGCGAGTAGCCACTATATTTTAATAATAACATAATAAATTATCTATTTTAGCGTTCTTTTCAGGCAGTTATCCAACTTCAAAAGGGAGCAGTCAAAGGGCAGTGCTGGTGTAGAAAGGGTAGGTCAATAATGGCATGTGGCTGCCATAGTAGTAACAGCGGTAGCAGCACTGCTTGAAACAGACAAGGCAGTAGGCTGTGGTTGCAGCAGCTTGTGCTAGCGAAGATAACTGGAAGAAAGTGACTCTGCGGGGGCCCAAGAGGGTCCTCCCAGTCAGTCATGCTGGCAGCAGGCATCTGGCAATAAAGTAATTTGGCCTCTCTTTTGACAGGAGAAAAATATTCACCCATTTTGCTTTGCTAGCGAGGGACTAAAAGCATGGCTAGCAAGCATACAACTTTCTGGCTAACATAATGGAGGACCTAGTTCTTTCCAGCTTTGCCCCCCCCCACTGAGATGATTGGGTCATGATCGTCATCATCAACCTGCTGCTCTTCCTCCACCACTAGTCCCCCACATGGCAGCCAGAAAAAATGTGTAAGCTGTTCTTCTTCTGCGTTGTCCTTTGTTGCATTCAGCGTGAGGGTCTGCTCATAGATAAATATTGGGGGATGACATAGTTGATATCACAGCGGTCTCTACTGACAAATTTAATGGCCTCTGCAAAGGACCTCAGTACTCAACAAACATCTCTGATAAGCTGCCGCATCCTGATCTCGAAACAACATATGCTCCCTGCTAAGGTGGTCTCGTCTGGTGCATGATGAAATCATTCATGGCTTTATGCTGCTCATACAGATGCTGTAGCATATGAAAGGTGGAATTCCAGTGAGTTGGAACATCGGGGATGAAGTGGTGCAATAGCAGACCTCCTGCAAGTCCAGGAGGGCACTTCTTACCACGTATGAATCACTGAAAGGTGAGGACAGCCTCCTGGACATACCACCGTAGCATGCATTTGCCGCACAGCGAGAATTACAAGAATTGGCCCACTGCCAACAGTACAAGGCACGGATGGCTTTTTATTTAGACATAATGTCGGCTAGGTATCTTCCAGTGAGGCTAAGTGCATGCCTTGAACTTCCTAAAGGCTGCAGACTAAGTGGTACGATGAAGAATGTACCCTCAGCAAGTTGGCCAGGTGGGAATTTAACTTGTGCACCAGCGGATTTCTGGGTGTGTAGAATTGTTTCCGCGCTACACATTCTATTATCTTTGGCTGACAACGAAGCAGAGGAAGAGGAGGAGTCTGAGTGGGAGAAACAGTAAGCGATGATGAGAATGACAGACACTGTGATGCGTGTGTATGCAGCCTGGCTGCTGCAAAGAAATACTCTTGTTAAACTAGCTGGCATCTACAGTACTTCTATTTTCCCACATAGCTGGTGATGCTGCTTCATGTGGTTCAAGAGACATGCCATGGGCCAGATTTATCATTACACTTATATCTTACTCCACTTTTACACATGTCCAAAGTCACTTTTGGCTAAGTCAGATTTATTAATGGTCCTTTAATACTGTGATAAATGTGGTTTGACGGTAGCAGTTTGTCCTTCAGTAAGCGGCTTTACAAAAGGTCCACGTCTTTACGAAAAAGTCGCATGTTCTATTAAAAAGTCGCAAAAGATAAGCATGGTCCTCACTGGAGTGAAATTGCGCAATTTTTTGCGACTTTTTAAATTGTCACAATAGTAAATCTGTCTAGAGATTCATTTACATAAGAAAACACGCCTACTTTCAGAAAACTGGCGAGCATAGCGCAAAGCCAATAAAAGTTGCATGTTTGCGCAGTTTTAGCGATTGCGCAAAAAATTCTGACTTTTTCACTCCATTATTTTGACTTGAGCTAATGATAAGTGTAGGCAACGTAGTTGCCGTATTTGTGGGAGGGGAGGCTCCCGCACAGACTACTTAAGACACCCCTGCGCCCTCCCCCCTGTCAGCTACCTTTGCGATTCCGGGCACAGCAGCGTGTGCAACGTCACTTCCGGGTCACGTGGTGCCTCAGCGTCCAACGGCCGCCGTCCTGCGTTCCACAGCCACACCTCCGCAGCTCATAGACGCTCCCGACCGGCAGGTATCCCGGCACAGGTAACAGTCGCGGTCGCGTGCCCCCTGGCTTCATGCCCCACCTCTAGACCGCGGAAGGTGCGGGAGCACTGGTCACTTCCCTCCCTCACTGGGTGGCGGTGAAGCCGGGGGCACGCGGCACTTTCACATGACAGCATTCTCCTAGCAGCGGTGCGCAACCTACCCTGCTGGATGATGTTGCCCGAATCGCCACATGTTTTGTTGTCTTCAGTGCGGGGTATGGTACCGCAGCAGTTATCCACAAACCAGCGACATGCTGCGAATCTAAAACTTCACACCGTGGTCAAGTTATTAGCGGATTCCAGCGCGGACACTCTCTGCAGCATGTCTCATCCACATTGCTGCTACTGTAAAGTTATACTTGTACACCTGTAAGCCAGTGTATTGTTCTACGTGTAGGCTTTTAATAATAAGAGCCCAAGGGACCATTATTTGGCCCCGGGCAATCTCCATAACGGTACCAGCTCTGGCAATCATGCAGTTGCAGCTGGTGATCATTGCTACAAGGGGGTTGAACTTGCCACAATTAGGCGGGATCTTGGCACTGAAAGGGTTAACTGCCAAGATCTGCGATTTCTCTAGTCCTAGCAGTTGTAGTGTCATATGGCTCTGTATTACAGCTCTCCTCCTCCTGCCATTGATCGCGCTGCCTGTGTCCACACGATCACTTAGACACAGCAGTATGTCACTGTGTCACAACGGCCTGCTACATAATTAGCTGGAACCCTCTGCACATATCGAATCAACTCTGGTTTGGATCCAGGTCATTTTGAAAGCTCATTAGATTCTTAGAGCCTCTTGTGTTCTTAGTGAGGCCTATATTATACAATTCACTGTATGCCCATAGGCCAGACCACCTATTTATAGTACTGTAAGTATATTATCACATCAAACTACTGTATTGCCAGCATGAATCTGTTTATACTGGCGTTTTGCTGACGTGTCAGGGTTTCTAGTAATTTTGATGGCGGCCATGGCACTAGTGTGAACATTTACATGGGCGATGCATAGGACAATAATTGGAAACAAACTGTTTGTCCCCGATTGTTGCCCGTTTGTTCAGCTGTGTTTACATGCAGCAATCATTCCCTCTGTGAAGTGATGAACAATCGCTTCTGCGATCGTTCGTCCCCATGCAGATTTATCTCTATTATTTAGACAGGGCAATGTGCTGCCAACTACAAGATGATTTAGGTGCTGCATGAAAGACTTGATCACCAACCTAATAAGTGTTTGCTTGTTTATTTGGTGACTGGCGGCACTTTTTCTTCATGAAGCAATTACCGGGAACGAGAATTCATATGAAGGAATATTTTTAGGATTACCACGTTTGTTGCTAGATGTGCTTGTGTGGTTGCTTGCCTCATGTTCGTCTTCCCCATGCTCTTTTTCGGTGGGACTCTCACAACCCATTTACCATGTAAACAAATCACTCCCACATACGTCCCGTCCGGCTGGAGTTCGCTGTCCTCAGGCTGCAGCTTCGAAATGCTTACCACGCAGCCCCTGCATCACGTGTTACAGTCCGGGCTCATGCTGTTCTCACAAGGCGCATAGCTAGTCGCAGCGCCACAGTCAGCGTCACATGTCCATAGCACCATGTCGTTTCACTCTCTACGTCCGTGACTCCGCACCTGCCAGCACGCAGTCAAGGTACACCCACGCTGGTCACGTAAATTAGTCTGCAGTTGTCCCACGCACCTAGTCCTGCGGCAGCACACGGGTTATTCATACTTGGCAGACATTCTGTGTTTCCATGTTCCACAGGTTGTAAAAAAAAAAAAAAAAAAAAAAGGGGGGGGGGGGGGTTAGTTCCTCCATAGGTTACTTGCATGTAGTACCTGTAAAGGTATGACGTACACGACCACATATGATGTCACACGTGTTGAGGTTTCATGCATGCGCACCATCTCATCCCCTCCTGGGTGGATCCACTTTATATTTAAGATTCCGTAGTTAATTACTGGCTAGGTCATTGAATTCATACGGCTGCTTCATACCATGCTCTTCACGCTCATACTCAGAGTTGTGCCCATACCATGTTTTAAGCACCACTCACATCCAGTGCTGCATTCACCCACTTGTTCTTACATCATGCGTTTTACCCTGCTTCCACTAAAGCTGCATTTCTTTTCATTTCTAGGCCTATAAGAGTACTTTCCTACTATGTTCACAAGTTGGTTATTCGTTTGTCACGATAAGGGTCTTCTCTTAGCGAGCTGCAATGCCTCTGGCTCTCGTTTTCTCCATCACTTCAATTTCACGGTTCGCGGTTAATTAATGTTTCGGTTGTGCACGTGGTTCGGATCACTACTGTCCATGCATTTTTCCATCAGGTCTGGCTCACGTTTAACTACTTATCATCACCGTGAGGTCATCCAGTTCAGTCCCTTGGCTTCGGGGGCCCGGTGACTGTTCTTCGTGTTGTCCATTAGGGGTACTATACGATTGTAGGCTGGTTAGTGTCTCAAGTTCATTGTCGGAGATGGTCATGCGAGTCCATTGGTGCCGCATAAGTGTAAAAAATAAAAAATTTATAAAATAAAATCTGCCATTAGTCGCCACGCATGGCTTCTCCGTTTTTGTTTTACACACAGAACTCCGCCATTGGTCTCTAACGCGTGGCTTCTCCGGTTTAGTACGCACATATGACTCCACCATTAGTCTCTCACGCATGGTTTCTCCGTTTCAGTTGTATACATATGACTCCGCTATTTGAGTCTCTCACGCATGGCTTTCTCCATTTTAGTGTTTCACATATAAATCCGCCATTAGAGTCTCTCACACATGGCTTCTCCGTTTTAGCGTTTCACATATAACTCCGCCATTAGAGTCCCTCACGCATTACTTCGCTGTTTAGTTTCACACACGTTACTCCGCCATTAGAGACTCTCACGCGTTACTTCGCCGGTGTAGTTTCACACACATAACTCCGCCATTAGAGTCTCTCACGCATCACTTCGCCGTTTTAGTTTTACACAATAACTCCGCCATTTGAGTTCTCACGCATTACTTCGCCGTTCTAGTTACACATATGACTCCGCGATTAGTCTCACGCATGGCTTCTCCGTTTAGCGTTACACATATGACTCCGCCATTAGAGCCTCTCACGCATGGCTCCGCCATTAGAGTCTCTCACGCATGGCTCCGCCATTAGAGTCTCTCACGCATGGCTCCGCCATTAGAGTCTCTCACGCATGGCTCCGCCATTAGAGTCTCTCACGCATGGCTCCGCCATTAGAGTCTCTCACGCATGGCTCCGCCATTAGAGTCTCTCACGCATGGCTCCGCCATTAGAGTCTCTCACGCATGGCTCCGCCATTAGAGTCTCTCACGCATGGCTCCGCCATTAGAGTCTCTCACGCATGGCTCCGCCATTAGAGTCTCTCACGCATGGCTCCGCCATTAGAGTCTCTCACGCATGGCTCCGCCATTAGAGTCTCTCACGCTTGGCTCCGCCATCAGAGTCTCTCAGGCATGGCTTCTCCGTGTTAATTCTACAAATATGGCTCCGCCATTAGAGTCTCTCACGCATGGCTCCGCCATTAGAGTCTCTCACGCATGGCTCCGCCATTAGAGTCTCTCACGCATGGCTCCGCCATTAGAGTCTCTCAGGCATGGCTTCTCCGTGTTAATTTTACACATATGGCTCCGCCATTAGAGTCTCTCACGCATGGCTTCTCTGTGTTAATTTTAGACATATGGCTCCGCCATTAGAGTCTCTCACGCATGGCTCCGCCATTAGAGTCTCTCACGTATCGCTTCCCCATTTTAATTCTACACATATAACTCCGCCAGTCGAGGCCGGCTGCGTGGTCCCACAACCAGTAGGTTCCATGTCTTTTCTGCCTTCAGATTCGCTCGCATGGCTCAGTCATCTGTGGCTTGCAATACAATTATCTTGTGGTGACTCGCACGCGTGGCTTGAGCCATTAGAGTCTCTCGCACGTTATCATTTTCTCTGACTTTTATTTTCTAGGTTGTCGGGTCTTTATTGGTTTCCCTATAAGCAGTCATCCCAAGCCTGCCTTGGCGGACATCTTCTTCTCCCAGGCATGCTTATTTCATCTACAGGCTTGGGCTGAGGGTGTTGGTGTCCAGCCAAAGTCCTGGGTATCGGTCCATCTTCCCGTAGGAGACAGGTCATCTGCATTCTTAGCACACCCTATTAGGGATATCCTGAAAGGAATACTTAACGCGTCAACCGTGAGTAAGACTTCTAGGAAACCATCCTCAGGTGAAATGGTAATATCCGTGTTGATTATGTTAAGTGCAAACCCCTTTGGTAAAGACTCGCGCTTTGATCAAAATAGCCCTGTATTTATGTTTCCAGGGGTTCCTGCGACCTGGGAAATTCACGTGCCCCATCACTAGCAGTACCTCCGTGCTAAAACAACAACAAATTCCAGGTTCCTCCATGTCCTACACTTGATCATACAAAACCACACGACCAGGCAAAACCGTTAAGTTGTAGTTCTTCCCTACGGGTAACAAGTAGGCAGTCTTTAACGTACGGTCGGAATTCATCAAGTGCGCTCCACCTATTAGCATACAACTCCGGCCTCAAGCATTCATACATCCCTAAAGCACATACGTGTCTTGTTGCCTTGATTACATATCGATCTGTTAAGAATAACCGGCCACTCGTCCAGGATAGGAGCCGCCTCAGCCGCATCAAGTACAATGTACCTGTTCACATTATTAAGAACCTGGTCATGGGAATCGCCATGGTTCACTCGTTACATACCCTACCCCAAACGAGACATGTCTTTGGCTTTCAGAATTTGCTGTCCTGATGTTATAGTGGTACAGTTCCCTGTTTTCGCTTCTACTGAGTTTTTGGCCCCTTTAGGCTACCCTTTACAGCAGTTCCGCCACTACTCTATTGCTATGTTTAGGTTACTGTCATTCTGGTAGTCGAGGGGAGGCTCCCGCACATCGTATATAAAGCACTGCTGTGCCCTTCCCCCTGTCAGCTACGTTTGCATCACTTTCACGTTCTAAAAACAATGTACCGGGTCACATCATATAGAGACTGGGGCGTTGGAAATCACGGTGTTACACTCGCTACATCCCCAACCCTAAACGAGAGATGTCATTAGCTTTCCAGAACTTGCTGCTGTGATATGTGTCAATACAGTTCTTTGTTTCACACTACTGTGTCTTGTATTTTTGGCCCCTTTAGGCTACCCTTTACAGCAGTTCCGCCACAACTCTACTGCTATGCTAGGTTACGGTCATTCTGATAGTCGATCCGAGCACAAGTGTAGGCAACGTAGTTGCCGTATTTGTGGGAGGGGAGGCTCCCGCACAGACTACTTAAGACACCTCTGCGCCCTCCCCCCTGTCAGCTACCTTTGCGATTCCCGGCACAGCAGCACTGTGTGCCCCTCCCATCCAACCCCTTTTTATCATAATTTTCTATAGGGTGGCCCCCTTTAGGCTACCCTTTACAGCAGTTCCGCCACAACTCTACTGCTATGCTAGGTTACGGTCATTCTGATAGTCGATCCGAGCACAAATCTGGCACATGGTGCCTATGTTTGAATACCCATGGCTTATTTTAATCATACAGATCTTACACACGGCAATGCGTTTTTCTTCTGGCGCTATAGAGAAAAACTGCCAGATATGAAAAACTTGGCAGAGCTAGCTGCAGTTGAGCTTGGATTAGGTCTGGCATGTTTTAAGCCTGCACTCACAGTATCAGTGGCATCACCAGTTCCTGAGCTGACCATAATAGAAGCAGATTTGTCCCTGGTAGTCTTTTGTGATATTCTGGCCACATGTTGCCCTTGCTCTTTATTGCTGCTTATGCCACTGCTCTCCTCCTCTGATGTTACCTTTAGAACCTTGATCTGGCTCTCAGGTTCTGTCCAACACACAATCATCATCATAGTCCTCACCCTCCTTGCCACTTTTGTCAGACTGTGATATGTCATTGTGGGCTAGTGGGGACCCTTTTGATTCCCTGCTCCGTGTTTGCCCCAAAAAATGGAAATAAACTTCCAGGAGATAAGTTGTGTTCTTCATGTGTGTAGCACACTGAATGGCGTTTTCTCCTTGTAGAGAGAAGCCAGCTGACAGGTGTGGAAAGTTGGCTTGATTCTTCTTCCTTACCCTAATATAACAATTTTTATACCATTTTCTTCCATAGAACTCTATGACAACCTAATTTTTCCTTTTTGGCATTTACCAATATGGTACAAATGTTTCTGTTTGTTCCATCAATGACCATATCACTAAACTTAGAAGGTATATTATGATGTAACAAAGTTACCGTACATAATGTAATGCAATGGTATATCTTTGACTTTGATAGTACAGTATCCTTGTTCTGAATTAGTAAAATTCTTTACTGGCACTTGATTCCCAAGAATGCATAAGATGAGTGTAGTATAGACTAATTAGAGTCATTTTACTCCTTTCAAAACATTGGGGGTCATTTACTAACAGATATACACCAGTTTTTGGCGTATATCTATCACAGATTGCAGTGCAAAGGTTATTTGCGCTGCAATCTGCAACTTTTTCATGCTCACGGCAGGTCTAAAAAAAACGGGCCTTGGCATGGGCGGGCAAGGAGGTGGGCTGGCAGGCCTATCTCATTTATTATTTTCTATGCCTTTTAGGCATAGAAAATGGTCTGATTCTATGCCAGGAAGGGAACTGGCGTAGATTTAGCTAGGCAGTGGATACACTGAAGTTATGTAGAGGCCGGCGCCTCTACATAAATTTGCCACATCCCCCTCCAGCTAAAGGGGTATTAAGATTGGCATCAAAAATGAATAACTTTCATAAAATCTTTCACTAGAATGCATGCCAAACAGCTGCAACCCCTAGTCTCATATTCTTCATTTGTTTTTTCTCTATAGTTGGATTAGTAAAGGGCGCTAGTAAAGGTTACAACTAGAGCTGAGCGAGCCTGTCAAGGTTGGGTCTAGTTCAGATTTGTCAATTTTTTTTTAAAAGTTTGCTTTCGACCCAAACCAGTTTGGGCCAAACCAATTTAACTCCAATTGCCTTGGAAATTGGTACATACCAGTTGTTGTTTCCTTGGACATGTAATCTCCTTTCATTCATTGTTTATGAATTTTAGCTTTTTCTGCCCTCCCTCCCAATGCTCTTGAATGCAATGACAGCAATGGTAACTCATGTCTGAGTGACACTGACATATATACATAGCTATGTATAAATGCACGCTTGACAGCATTAAGGAACAGCATGTTTAAAAACACACCGCACCATGGCATTTGTTATGCCTTCCAAAGGTGCCCCTATTTGTGTCTAAGGCATTGCTTAGACTCTATACCACAGTCTAGCCAGTGCCTAGTGGGTTACAGTTTAGACCTCATTCTGGTGCATGTTGATAATTCCCTTTTAAACCCCAGTCCATGTCCCCTCAGTACTGGTGCAGTACGCCGGACCCGCAGGTATTGCGATTGTGAGGTCACGGTTAACGGGCAAGCGAGGGTTACTCAGTTTTGTAGGAAAACCCTGGGCAGGCATACAGCAGTGAAGGAAAGGCTGGCACAGGAGACCTCTGGGGCACACTCTGTATTTTGGGACCAGGCCTGATGGTGGATGAGGTGCCCTGGATGTTGCAGGTGTTTAATGTGCCTGGGGAAAGGTCCCTTTAAGAAACGTGACGCCAGTGCCTGAAATGGTGGCACACCGATTTATAGTTGTAGAAAGTGAGGAACACGGTGGTATGGTAGACCAAACTTTGCTTTACTGGAACAGCAGTTCAACATTGTACCGTTCAGTTTCAGTTCCACATTGAAGCAATAACGATTAGCAGGCTCTTTATAAATGGCAGACAAATGTTCTTTGCAAGATACTCAGAGGGTAACAATCAACACTTCCCAGACCAGGCTGCACTATTCCTCAGTTATTCTGTCTGGCTGTATTCCAAGGCCCGTAATGCCCAAATGCTGGCTTTAATCCTTGGTAGCAATCTTCCTCAGGTATAGCTCACTTGCCTTAGTTTAATGTCCCTTCTGCCCTTCAGCTTACTTGATTAGCTGGTACACTGACTCTGCTCGGCTTTTGGGAACTGCAGGTTTCTCCCAGGAGGCACACTCTTCTCTTGGGGTGACTCTTCTGAGCGAACATAGACTCAGGAACTTCAGGCTGGCTAGACTACACTACTAGCCACCTGGACTGCACTAACTCTTCCCTGACTGGGCCTACCTATATATACTCCGGGCTCTCTAGCTCCCCCTAATGTCTAGGAGGCTAAACTACAACTTAATAGGCCTGCTACCCAGATAACACAGGGAAATGAACATAAAAACATTACATTAATGCAATAGACATATTGACCCTTGTGTAGTGCCCACCTTTAGCTAGTGGGACACTACACTGGGAATCGGTGGGAGTCATATTAGAAGATGACAAAAGGTTGGAGCATATCTAACGGTGGAATTCCCTTTCAATGTCCCCTAAAAGTGGCCACACAAATTAGATAGAAGTGTCTGTCCATATGAATGTGTCTGTCCCTGTCTGTGTGTGTGTCTGTCCCTGTCTGTGTGTGTGTCTGTCTGTCCGTCCCTGTGTGTGTGTCTGTCCCTGTGTGTATTTGACCGCCCGTGTGTGTGTGTGTGTCTGTCCCTGTGTGTGTCTGTGTCTCTCCTTTTGTGTCACCATCACCATTCCCACAGTGTTCCTATGCTTTGACGCAGCTGCATCAGGACATTCTGTGCGGGGCATGAAGAAAAAGATGGACGAGGAGACAGCGCCACAAGCATGGAGTCCATGGGCGAGACACAGGGAGGCACACTAAGGACGTAGGTAACACTACCACATGATCTACACTAGTGGTATCTGTGGTTTTACATAGGACTGCAGGTAACACTACCACATTATTATCACAAGTGTCATATGTGGTTTTACATAGGACTGCAGGTAACACTACTACATTTTCTGTACTCAGACAGCCATGACTGTTATCTGTGCTGTCACATAGGACGGCAGGTGATATCTACTATATTATCTGTACTCAGAGAGTGATCACTATGTAAAGGGGCCCACATGAACCTGGAGCCGGCAGCAGCAGTGGCATGATGGAGGCAGTAGCAGCCATTCAGAACATGATGGTAGGCAGGCAGCAGCAGTGGCATGATGGTGGCAGCAGCAGCCTTCTGGACATTGCCAGAATAATGCAAAAATCAGTGTACTTTTTTAAAAAGCCATGCAGGGAGCATGTGTTATTTCTCTGTGCCAGGGTGGCCATGATTTTGCCGCCTTGTCAGTTGGGGTCAGAGGGATGTTTGCTTCCTGATGTACTTTAGCAATTACTGTCCTTTATGGCAACCTTCGACTAAGCCAATCAGTTTCAACACTTGACACGTGTTAGGAAGGAGGGAAGTGGAAGTGACATTGTGCCCTGCTGCTCTTGGGGACAGAGGTGGATAAGCGTTTGCGTGGGGGCCAACCGGATGCAGTCATGGAGGTGAGGGTCAAAATGACCCGGTCATGTTGCTGGGGGGCTGCCTCTTCACTGCCGCAAAAAACAGTGACCCAGTGGGCTGTGAACTGCTTCTACTCATATTCTGGTCCTGAGTATTTTGTTTGGAACCCTTCCATATTCCCGATATTTATATGGTGCAATATAATGTTTTCCCTTTCCACAAACACTGAAGACTACTACTGCCTTTCCAGTCAATGTCCCGCACACTAGAATAGAAGCTTAATTGTGACTGTACACTGTCCTTAAGATCATTTTCTGCCAGACACTACACAGACCCATCCATTCTCATTCACAGCCCAACACAGAATGATGTTCCGCTCGTTCTGAAAGTGCACCTCCCTGCCTACTGCAGCATTGATTTGCTCATCCAAACTATCTCTTTTCCTGTGAGACAATCCGGAAAATCCCTTCCCCCAACTTCCTCTGAGGGTGATTTGAGCGTCCTTCTTCTTACTCCCTCATGTTTTTTCCCGCCGACATGTGCCGTAAATGGAGCTGTTTTCCTGGATTCATCTGAAACAAACCTGAAAAGCTTTTGGTTCGCCTACTGGATAAAATTTTAACCCGATTTTCATTATGAACTGGTTCGCTCTAGTTATAACAAATAAGTGTTTTTAGTATTTTAATAAAGCATAGAGAGAATATTAGTAGAGATGACCAAAGTTTTGAAAATTTTGATTTGGTCGATTCACCAAACTTCAGCAAAATATTTTATTCATTATGAATCCGTCACAAATTGCAATTATGATCCTGCCAAATCCCGTCATTTAACCCCTCAAATGCCACAATCAACACAATCCCGAAGCGTCTCAAAATCTTATTAGATCTCTCTTAGGGCTTATGCACAGGGCTGCGACCCGCATACGGCAGTTCCGCAATACGTGGGGCACCAGCCGCGTGCACCCCGTATCACGGATGCGGACCCATTCACTTGAATGGGTTCGCAGACCTGGAGATGCGGTGCGGAACGGAAGCATGTATCGGAACCCCACAGAAGCACTACGGAGTGCTTCTGTGGTGTTTCTGGCTGTGCCTCCGCACTGAAATTTTTTTAACATTTTCTATTTATTTGTGGTGCGGACGGATCACTGACCCATTCAAGTTGAATGGGTCTTGATGCGTCCCGGCCGCTGCACGGACGTTGCAAACTGCGGTCCCAAATGCATGGAATGGTCGCACAATGGGCGTGTGCATGAGGCCTTAGGCTGAATAGGACAAGGGATCAAAAGATCCCAGGTTCCAGCCCCCTAAGAGGGTTAAAAGTTGTCACTGTAAAAAAAAAAATGTTTAAGTTTAATCGCCCCCTTTCCCTATTTTACATGTAAAAGTATATAAACAAAATAAAACCTATTAGGTATTGCCTAAATATTAATAAAAAGCTCTTGTGTGCTGATCGCCGTAATTGCAAAAAAATTTATAAACATTATTTTTGTCACCTTTCCCCCCAAAAAATAAAATAAAAAAATTGGTATCACCATATTTGTATTGAGCCACAGAATAACAATGTTATGTCATTTATATCACTTGGCTAGCAGAAGGAGCAGCAAAAGCAAAATTACTCAAATTTTTATTAAAAATTCTAAAGAATCAAAGTAGAGTAGGCTTTAGCATGTCAAGGATTTCAAAGGTAGAAACACATTGTAAATTGGAGCAGTTGCCTCAACCTAACCCTCTGGGAGCTATGCATTATTTTATGCTCCTCATTAACTCTTGGCAGTCTTTAATCTCTGTTATGTGTGAGGAAAGCCATAAAAATGTGATCTTTTGTTCGTTGGTTAAATTAGGTTTATCAGCACAAGACTCAAAAGTGTCTGTAGAGACCTCCTGACAGAGTGGAGAGGGTGTCAGCTGTAAGTTTGTGTTCATGTCACTGATTATTTTGCCCTTCCTCTGATCAGTCAGAACATTAACCCCCCAAAAAACTGATCCTGTCTGTTGAGCATCCGACTTCACTCGGTCAGCATTTGGTAAGTTATCCATCAGTATATCTAAAGCCAAAAAAAAACAGGAGTGGATCCATAACAGAGATGACACGTGAATGGAATATTTGCAGGTCTTCTGTGTTTTGTACCCACTCCTGCTTTTGGCTACCAAATCAAAAGCAAATTCTGATGGGATCATACAGGACTTACAGCTGCTACACAGACAGGATCCGTTGTGCATCTAATTTTTCTTTCCTTCTGACCGATCAGAAGAAGGGTCAAATAAATGATGATGTCAACCAGGCCAAAAAGGCAAAATAGTGGCCCAGTCATGGAATGGGGAGGGTGGGAGAACAGCTCGAGAAGTCCACAGAGTGGCCCAATGACAGTGTTGAGGTAGCAGCAGCATGATGAGACCACAGAGTGGCTCATTTACATAGTGTTGATGTGGCAGCAGCATGAGAAAGCCATAGAGTGGCCCAGTGACATAGTGTTGACTTAGCAGCAGCATGAGGAGGCCACAGACTGGCAAGGTGACAGTGTGGAGGTGGCAGCAGCAGCATGAGGAGGCCACAGACTGGCAAGGTGGCATAGTGTGGAGGTGGCAGCAGCATGAGGAGGCCACCGAGTGGTGATTTGGCAGCAGCATAAGGAGACCACAGAGTAGCACAATGACGAGTGTGGAGGTGACAGCAGCAGCATGAGGAGGCCACAGACTGGCAAGGTGACATAGTGTGGAGGTGGCAACAGCAACATGAGAAGACCTGAGTGGTGAGGTGGCAGCAGCATCAGGAGACCAGAGTGACCCTGTGACAAAGTGGGAAGGTGGGTGACAATAACAGTACCCGCTGACTATGGTGGGTGTAAGAAGGAGCACTTGGCATCAGATGTGTGGAATCAGGCAGATGAAAGCATCAGAATAGTAGTCGAGGCGGTTAGCCAGAAGAAACCGGTCTCTTTTTGTCAAGGTTTGGGTGAGGCAGCATGGATGATCTAAATTGATGCATCAGGCATTGGTGCGTGGAAATCCTGGCTGATCCATGCCTGATTCATCTTGACAAAGGTCAGTCTCTCCACATTTTGGGTGGACAGGCGAGTTTTCCTTGGGGTAACTATGGCCCCCGCCGCACTAAACACCCGCTCTGATGCCACACTACTGGCCGGGCAGAACAGCTTTTCCAGGGCAAACTCTGCCAGTTGCGGCCACAGTTTGGCTGCCCAGTAGTCCAGTGGAACTTCAATGTGGGGTGGCAGAGTATTGTCCAAGTAAGCCACTACCTGCTGGTTCAGGTTCTTCTCCAGGTCTAGCTGCTGGTGAGTATTTCTTTATTAGACGAGTTAAGAAAGCTGCTCATCAGCGACTCTAGACTCAAGCATCTGCTGATGGAGGTGGTACTGCTTCTACCCCCCCACCCTGCCACAGCAGCCATGGCAGTGGAATGAGAGCACAGATGGGCCCCCCTGGTCAGACCTGCGAGAGAATGGACGATGGCGCAGATAGGCAGTGGCCAACTCACTACGTAGGACAGGCATCCTCAAACTGCAGCCCTCCAGCTGTTGTAAAACTACAACTCCCACAATGCCCTGCTGTAGACTGATACCTGTAGGCTGTTCGGGCATGCTGGGAGTTGTAGTTTTGCAACATCTGGAGGGCTGCAGTTTGAGGATGCCTGACATAGGATGTCTCTATAGTAGTTCAGTTTGTCCTCCCCCTCAACGTGCGTAAAAAAAGGCCCCCATTTTGGACTGGTAGCGAGGTGGAGAGCCAGAAGTAATCCCTCTGCCAAATGGTGACAATTCAGCTGTCACTACCCAAGCAAGTGAGCATGCAGCGGGCCATTTGCGCAAGTGACTCGGAAGGACTCCCTGCCTCCATCTCTACTGCATACTGCCATGGTGTGCCTGGGTCATCTGCCTCATTTTCCATAGATCCCTCTTGCTTCTCCTCTTCTGTCGCCTGTGTAGAAAAACTACCAATATCGCTACACATTGCTTGTGCTCCAATGTCCTCCTCCTCCACCTCCTTCATTTCAGCCCCCACAGGGCTCATGTAGCCATGAGATGTAGGCTCCATGTCTCCAGTCCCCTGACCAGCCAGATTTACCAGCATCTGTTCCAGGATTCCAGGATATGAAGCAGTGGAATGACATTGTTCATCCCGTAGTCCTAGCAACTGACAAATAACGTGGCCTCATCAAAGGGCCTGATCCAACGCAGGTGTCACGCATGAGCTGCCACTGGCTGACATCGAAGTTACACAGGGGAGTACTCCTGTCTGCTTGGATCATGAAGAAATCTTTTATGGCCTTTCTCTGTTCATATAGTCGGTCCAACATATGGCGGGTGGCATTCCAATGGGTAGAAACGTGTTGGGGGATGCTGTTCCGCCTCTGAAGCTCAAGGAGGGTGTGCTTTGCAGTGTAAGAGTGGCTGAAGTGCATGCAAAGTTTCCTGGCCATATTTAGGATGTCTTGCAGATGAGTGGAAGACTTCAGGAAACTCTTGACAACCAGATTGAACACGTGCGCCATGCAGGGCACATGTCTCATCCCTCCTTGACACTGTGCCGACGCCATGTTCTTCAGGTTGTCGATCACAATGGCTCAGATTTTGAGTCGTGGAGAAAGCCAGGATTCAAGTTCTTAAAGGATGCTGAGTAGTTCCTCCCCTGTGTGTCTCCGTTCGCCCAGGCAAACAAAGTGCAGAACAGTGCGACACCGCTGTGCCCTCCATATTTGGTATGCTGGTGGGACACTGTGAATTGTCTCTGCAGTGGAGCCTGTGGACACGGTGGAGGATGAGGAGGCAGAGGCGGGCATTTTCGCAGGACCAACAGCATGAGAACGTGGAGGCAGAAGCTGCGTCGCCTGGCCAAGTTGCTGGTTTGGCTGTGCAGGGACCACATTTACCCAGTGGGCTGTAAGGACATATATTGTCCTTGACCGTAGTTACAACTCCATACGTCGGTGCTGCTGTTCACTTTTGCAGACACAGACAGGCTCAACAACTGGCCCGCCTTCTGTTCTATATATTTGTGCAGGGCTGGTACTGCCTTTTTGGCAAAGAAATGACTGCTTGCAACTCTCCACCTTGGCTCGGCACAAGCCATCAGTTCTCTGAAAGGTGCAGAGTCCACCACTTGGAAAGGGAGGAACTGCAGCACCAGCAACTTGGCCAGGGGCACATTCGGCTTCTGCGCCGTTGGATGAGTGCAGGCATACTGTTGTCTCTTGGAAATCGCTTTGGTGATCGATTGACTGACGAGGAGTAGGAGGACGAGTAGCAGGAGCAACAGGAGCGATAGATGATGGGAAAAACAGACGGCTCCCTTCTGCTGAAGTGGTGGAGCCTTTACTGACTGACTGAAATAGGGTGTGTGCCACTTGGTGATGCAGCTGCAGCAGGCTGGACCATCACATTGGAGCCATGGTTCTCCCAGGCCATATGGTGATGCATGTGACGCTGCATATGTTGACGCAGGGCCGTGGTGCCAACATTGGCACCCAGGCCACGCTTTACCTTCTGCCGACAGATACTACAAATGGCCATGTTCACCTCTTTCGGCGGCTTAACAAAAAACTGCCACTCTGCTGAGTAGGTGATTTTACCCCCAACACTCTGCACTGACTAACTGCTACCGCCGCTGCCTCCATGAACCCCTGCATCACTACTTTCTTGGAAGGTAGGCTCTTGCGAAGAGGGTGGTATACTCCAGGCACGTTTGGGTCCCGACCTCCAACTGCTGCCACCCTGCTGACTCCCGGACACGCTGCCAACTTGCTGGCTCCGCCGATGCCTCACGCACAAGCTGCCACCCTTTTCTCATGATGATGATGAAGCCCCTTCGTCACCCGACTCCCATTTGCGATTGGCTACATCATCATCAAGTACTGTCTGCATGTCACTAATGTCCTCCTCAACTGTCTCTAAGCCAGGAGCCTGACCGCTCGCAACACCAGCTCCCATGCCACTTTCCTTATCACTACTTCCCAACCTTCCAGAGGAAGTGGCGGATGTCTCCTCCAGATCTTGGCTAGGCAGTAGCTGCTGACAATCTCCTAGTAGCTCGTCCTCACTGTATATTGGAGCTGAGCCCACAGCATATAATACTTGTCTGGCTGAGGGAACAGGAAAGGACAGGGCAGGTTGAAGACAAGTGAGGGCAAAGGGCCTGTTCCTGGGCCATACCAACTAAGGGTTGTGTCTCATGAACCCACGACTCTTGGCTGGGGGTGTCTGATGTCACTTTGGATGAAGTGGATGACCGAGTCAACTATTCAAGAACTGCTGGTTTGCTGGTCAAGACACGACCACTAGATGACACTGGGAGCTCAAGTCTCTCGAAGTGACCCCTGCTGCCACGCCCCCTTACTCTGTTGTGACCTGTGCCTGCGCCAGAAGCATTTAGGCCTCTGCCCCTCCCCTGTGCAGGGCCTGTCACTTCTCTGTCTGACATACTGTAAAATCAAATAAAAAAAAAAAAAAAGGAAATAAATACACCCCAAAAAGACTGCCATTTTCTCACTTCACAACACAACGGCTAATAAGCCATTTTTTTCCACTAATACACCCCAAAAAATACTTTAGAACCTATAACTGCACAGATGAACAGCAAATACTTTTTTTTTTCTACTAATGCACCCCATAAAAGGCTGTAATTTTCTCACTTCACCACACAATGGCTAATAAGCCCTGTTTTTCCACTAATACACCCCAAAAAAGGCTTTAGAACATATAACTGCACCGCTGAATGGCAAATACTTGTCACGGCTGAGGATGGGGAAAACCCTCAGCCGTGCGATGCCAGAAGATGGTAGGTCGCTACTTGGCCAGGACCACAGAAATAGGGAGCAGGTCACCTCCTAACAATCCCTTATTCTGACCCTGTCTCCTAGCCTGTATGAGCCGACCCTGATGGTAGGAGGGCTCATACTCCGGAACCTGATATTCCTGCTAGCCCTCAGGGTGGCCCTAGACTAGGAGCAGGATAAGACGACCTGTTCCTCCTAGACACGGAGGAACAGGAGTCTCACTGGCCAAGCTACAAAGAAAAGGGAGACAAGAACAACTTATGGCAATGGCAGGAATGTCACAAATACAACACCTACCTGCCACAGACACAAAACCTGGAACCCATGTGCAAGTGCTGCTGTCCACAACAACACAAACGGACACAGCACACACCACACAAACACACACACATAACCAAAGGCAACCGCACGCATACCTGTTGTCCGCGGCAACCGCACTTGAGGCAAACAATTAAGTGCCCCCAGCTGCGGTTGACACAACACCAGACCGCGGGCAACTTTGCATGCGGCTCCCAAGGAGTCACGACCATGAACATGGTCGTGACAATACTTTTTATTCTATTAATACACCCCAAAAAAGGTTGTAATTTTTATACTTCACCACACAACGGCTAATAAGCCCTTGTTTTTTTATTATTTTGCACTAATTTACCCCCCCAAAAGGCTTTAGAACATATTTGCTGTTCAGCTGTGCAGTTATATGTTCTAAAGCCTTTTTTGGCTTGTATAAGTGGAAAAAAATATGGTTTATTTGCTGTTCAGCGGTGCAGTTATAAGACCTTATTTCTTTCCACTTATACACGCCAAAAAGGCTTTAGAACATATAACTGCATCGGTGAACGGCAAATAATACTATTTATTTTCCACTAATACACACCAAAAAAGGCTGTAATTTTCTCACTTCAATGGCTAATAAGCCATACAACGGCTAATAAATGGCTAATAAGCCCTTTTTGTTTTTGCACTGATACACCCCCAAAAAAAGGCTTTAGAACATAGAACTGCACCACACAAGGGCTAATAAGACATACAAATATTTCCTAGTAATACACCCTGTTAATGTATCACACAGCACTTGCACCCCAATAACAAGCAAGGTTTGGAATTACAGAGGTACCGTATCCTCTATTGCAAACCTGAAAACAGCAGTATAATGGCAATTTTGATCCTGTCAGTGCAGCAAGGTGTAATGGGATTGTACACTCCCCTATTGGACCCTGTTCTTTTTCAATAAAGTGGAATAATTCCTCCCTATCCTTTCCCTACAATTATAATGATCTTTCCCTGAACTTCTATTCAGCAAAATAAAAGTTTTTTAAATCTTTCCTAGCACTTTCCCTAGCGCCTGCTAACATCTCTCCCTGCACTAAGTACACTGGAAAATGGCTAAATCCAAGATGACTGAGGCTATTTATAGGGCTGTGACATCACAGGGCTGGCTGGCTGCTGATTGGCTGCATGCATGGCATTGTGAGTGATTCCTCGTTCCCAGAGTTCTTTGCTCCATGTCTTAACATTTGCAGCAGCCTTTTTAGGAAAAAATGTGATTCGTTACCACGAAGCGTCTGGAAATTTGGATTTGGTGCAAATCGAATTTTTCCTAAAATTCGGATCGAATTCTATTTCGTCAACTTCGATTCACTCATCTCTAGTTGTTTTGTTTTCTAAAATTTGTGTATTATGTACTTTAACCATAATACAACCATAATACATTCCTAAGTTTCTGTTTTAATCTGTTTAGCGAGAATTTTTTAAATCGATTTTCCTATTTATTTTCCCCTTCACATTGACTATTTAAACTTGACCAGAGATGTGCGGTAGGTGTAACTTTAACTATAATTTACTTTTATCATAATAAGAATTTAGATATTCCATACTTAGGCTTCTTGCACACGACCGTGGCTTGGTTCCTCATTTACTTCAGTGGGACACTCTTCTATGAGTGGCGAATAAACCTGATATAATTGCAGTACAAAAGAGTGCCGGTTCCTTCCTTCATTCAAGCATCCGGAGTGACGTCCGCTAACCGCGCACCCATATCTTTACGCAGTGCCGCGCGACTATTCGTAACCAGCACTCCGTCTGCTGTCTGCATCCGTTGCTCCGTTCCGTGGCCCGGCAAAAATTATAGATCATGTTCTATTCTTGTCCATTTTGCGGACAAGAATAGGCATTTCTATAATGGTCCGTCTGTTCCGTTCTGCAAATTGCGGAAGGCACACGAGCGGCATCTGTGATTTGCGGTTGCAAATCACGGCACGTTCGTGTGCAAGAGGTGTTATTCTTTTACAATGTCCTCTTCTACTGTAACTTCACTGTCAATGGATGAATTCTTGTGGCTCAGACTGGCACCTTACATCTGCATGTAGAACGTCTTGGATATGTGCAGATGAAATGCGTAGTCACCTCTTGCATCTGGGTTCTTTGATACTTCCTAATGCTTGAAACTGCTTAGAACTGCAGTCTTTGCACCCCCATGCAAGCGGAAGTAAAAGCAAAACGCCATGCAAAAATACTGACTGGATGGCTGGCCAAAATGAAAAATAAATGTGGTAAAATTATAAAAATGTAGCTATCCTCTCCAATAAAGTTATCTTCATAAAAGATGACGGATTACAGGAATAATATAGTGACATTCTTAGTCTATTGACCATGTATACATGTGAAGGTCTTCAAAGTATCATTGCTGAAGGGCACAGACCCCCTTCTCATGCCTCATGTGTGTCTTGTCATCTTGTCAACATATTTCTAGCTCCAACCCCTAACTGAGACAGAGAGAGCGAGAGAGAGAGAGAAAGCAAGAGCCCCCCCCCCCCCCGTTTGTCCCTGTCAGTCATATATAGCATATAAAGCATGTTTTACACATGTACATGTGAAAAGTTTAAAATATAGGGCTTGACATACCCATACAGAACTTCCATCCTTCTTGTGTTTTAATATAGAGTAGATGATGTCCATGTGTAGTGTAATGATACCTCTAAACACAATACCATTTAAATTAATATTGTATCACTTATTATTTAAAAGTTGCAAGGAGGAGGAATGCTGTCACCCCCTGGCTCGAGGGCATGGTCTCAGACTCAGAGGTGACCTCCACTTTATCCTTCTGGGACTGAGGAGAAGTGAGCCTTTCAGTCCACAATCTCCTCCCCTTGTCCTCAATGGTGCCTTTCAGAAGCCAGGGAGAACTGTGGCCTGCTACTACCACTACTACCACTACTTATAATACTACTACTAGTCGGATGGTTGATGCTGCTACTGCTGCTACCCACATTCCAACTCTGGGAGGGCGAGGCATGGGTCTTTCATTTTGCAATCAGATATTTTATTATGAGGCCTAAAAAGGAAAAGTCACAGATTTGGTACACATAGATTATTAAATGGTAGCAAAATTGCAAGGGTGCTATGAATTGTTCCTCCCCTTCTACAAACACACTAGAATCAGCAATTTACATGGAATAGACAATTTTTGCACTGAAATGCCTTTTAACTATGTGTTTAATATCACTGGAAAGGAGGAAAAGTAGAAACTTGATGTTTTGGAAAAAAATAAAATAAATTGTTTTTGGGCAAACACTGCCACTGACCCATTATCTCTAATCAGCAGCTCAACACAATATGGCATTTGCTTGTTTTTTCCAGGCTTCTCCCTGCCCGCTGCCCTCCCCAATTTGGCCCGTTTGTCAGCGTCTGAGTCAAACAATGCAAGCCCTGCCCTCCACTGCTTTCCAGTGTCATGTGACCATCCTTCTTGCTCCCTCGAGTATTTTCTCCACCAATTCTCACAGTACAATGGCTCAGGGTGCCGTTTTTATGTGAAATGTCTGAAGCGAATCAGAAAAGCTTAAAGTTTATTTAATAAGCAATTTATTGTGAAATTCATACTGAATACAGTTAGTTACTTATCCTTATCATTAAAATTTCTTTGCTGAAAATTAGTCCCTAATTTTATAATATTTTTACACAAAAGGCTTTTCAACAGATAAGTGCAACGCAGGACGAGTAAAACACGGCAAACTGGGCTGTAAAATATCTGACTGCACCCCTGAATGGCAATTCGTCCCTAGTTTTCTCCTAATGCATTCTGAATGGAAAGCATTCCGTTCAGGATGCATCAGTTCAGTCCCTCTTACGTTTTTTGGCCGGAGAAAATACTGCAGCATGCTGCAGTTTTCTCTCCGGCCAAAAATCCTGAACACTTGCCGGAATGCCGGATCCGGCATTAATTTCCATTGAAATGTATTAGTGCCGGCATTAAGTGTTCCGGCAAAACGGATCCAGTTTTCCAGTCTGCGCGTGTGCAGACCTTTAAATATGCAAAAAATAATACTGTATCCATTTTTCCAGATGACACCGGAGAGACAGATCCGGTATTTCCATGCATTTGTCAGATGGATCCGGATCCGTCTGACAAATGCCATCAATTTGCATTAGGATTGCCGGCAGGCAGTTTACTTATCTGTACAACTATGAACGGCAAATATTTTTGTATTTCGCCAGTAATACACGGCAAAGTGGGCTGTAAAATATCTCACTGCACTGCTGGGCGGCAAATATATTTTTCCTTTTTCCACTAATACACGCAAAAAAGGGCTTTAAAACCGATAAGTGACCGCTGAGCGGCAAATATATTTTACTTTTGCCACTAATGCACAACAAAAAGGGCTGCAATTTTCACACTTAACCACACAACAGCTAATAAGCACTTTTTTTTTTTTACTAAAAGCCAAAAATGCTTTAGAACATATAACTGCACCACACAAAGGGCAAATAAAACATATAAATATTTCCTGGTAATGAACCCTGTTAATACCTGTATCAATCAACAATTGCACCCTAATAAGAACAGTTTGCTGGAATTACAGAGCTGTATAATGCCAATTTTTATCGCCAGTCAGTGCCGCAAAATGTAATCCGATTGTTCCTATTATCCAGTCTGTAACCTCCCCTACTGAACCCTGTTCAACAGAAATGCTGTGGAAACATTCCTCCCTATCTTTTTCCCTACACCTTTTCCTGCACTTGTAAATGTTTTAATTTTTTTTAGCACAATGACAATTTTTCTATCACTGTTGCTAGCACCTGCAGACACGTCTCTCCCTGAACTAATTATGCTGGTGAATGGCAGAATCTAAGATGGCTGCCGTATTTATACGGCTGTGACATCGCAGGGCTGGCTGGCTGCTGATTGGCTGCATGCATGTCAGAATGGGTGATCTCGCCTTTCCAGACTTCATTTCTACATGTCCTCACACGTGCAGCAGCCATTTTAGGAAAATGCAATTCGTTACTACGAAGCGTGAGGAAATTCTCATTCGGTACAAATCGAATTTTTCCTGAAAATTCGTAACGAATTCCACTTCGTCCGCTTTGATTCGCTCATCTCAGCCATATCCTCACATTCACCATTTGCTGAAAGATGGCAGAAGAAATCAAGCTCCACAAGGGGTCCCTGCTTCAAAGCTGCCGCCAGATAGCAGAAAACTCTTAGCAGGCCACCTTTTGTTACATTTCACACCTCCAGTCAGACAGCATGGATCCTGCAGGAAAAAAAACCAGCAGGAAGCATCAGCCCTTTCCAGGATCAATGCTACCTCCCAGACATGTTGGCGCCTACATTTCATAAGGAATTATAAATCGCCCGGCCATCGCAGGCTCAAACAGGATACATATTTGTGTCCCGGTAGCAATGAGGAACGTGCCCATGGTCTTTGTTTGAGGGTGGGATGCCCCGAAAGGGAGATATATATATCTCCCCACAGAAACCAACTAACGGTACCATGTTTGGCCACTAGTTGTAGCCGGAACCCAGGCGGATCTGATGGTCCCAGAACCATCTCCCTGTGACCTTCTCGACTGGAGCTATGAACCCTAAAGGGTTTTGTGGGTCATTTGTAGCCAGTCCAGCAGAGAGGGGGTGGACTCCTCCCAAAGGCCGGGAGGGGAGGGGCCTGCTACAGGTTAAAACGCTTGTGTCAGCAAGCAGGTGTGTCTTTTCTCTGAAGAAGGGTCACATTGTGTAATGTGTTTTGTGTGATTTAGCTGAGATCGCTGCCCTTCATGTGACTACAGCAAAGAACACACCAGAACCGAAAGGAACTTTCATCTACCCGGTAATTGAATTTTGCTCTGCTTAACCCTGTTTGTACTAGATCCCCTGTATATGTAACCTCGGACCACTGTATATATTCTCTGTGTATAGTGTTATATCTAGTGTGCCCTTAAGGCGACTAAATATATAATTTAATCTTGTACTATCTTGTATCTCGATCACGGATCCCCACGTCCGTGTTTTGGCTTAGTTATATGCTACCACGGTTTGGTTTCTCACCCTATATAATCTCGTTAGCAGACCGGGCTTATATCAAATGAGAAGCTGGTGGCAGATATCCGGGCTGAGACAGTGCTGTTTCACTGCGGCAGTGAAAAGGCTCTCTCTGCTTGTTTCCTCTCTGTGCCTGTGTGGACAGGAGGTGTGTGTGTGTGTGTGTGTGTGTGTGTAAGGCTACTTTCACACTAGCGTTCGGCTAGCGTTCGATCGGATCCGTTCTGAACGGATCCGATCATAATAATGCAGACGGAGGCTCCGTTCAGTACGGATCCGTCTGCATTATTTTAGCAAAAAAAAGCTAAGTGTGAAAATAGCCTGGGACGGATCCGTCCAGACTTTCAATGTAAAGTCAATGGGGGACGGATCCGCTTGAAGATTGAGCCACATTGTGGCATCTTCAAACGGATCCGTCCCCATTGACTTACATTGAAAGTCTGGACGGATCCGCACGGATCCGCACGCCTCCGAACGGCCAGGCGGACACCCGAACGCTGCAAGCAGCGTTCAGCTGTCCGCCTGTCCGTGCGGAGGCGAGCGGAGCGGAGGCTGAACGCCACCAGACTGATGCAGTCTGAGCGGATCCGCCTCCATTCAGACTGCATCAGGGCTGGACGGCTGCGTTCGGGTCCGCTCGTGAGCTCCTTCAAACGGAGCTCACGAACGGAAACCCGAACGCTAGTGTGAAAGTAGCCTTAACTGTACCAAGCTGACCTTACCTGCTCCTCTGGAGGGCGTAATGTCACGCTTTTGGTAACCCAGGACCATACCGCTTCTGGTGAGCTCGACGTAGGTGACATCAAGCGGGCATGAGGTGTGGTATTCGTCACACAGTTATTACCAGGAACCCAGTTATTCTTATCATGGTACCTGTTGATAAATCAGTAAAGATCTGTGCACTGATGAGCAACATGGGCAGCTGTTATTGAGGTCTTTCAGTGTTCCAGAGCTAGGTTACACTGATTGCTTCCTCCAGTCTCATCATCCATAATTTTTTATTCTTTCAGAGGAACGGTTTGCTGGTTGAGAATATCAATCAGCACAAATTTGACATGAAAAGTCAAAGTTTTGTAATGCATTATTTATATAGTATGTGTCTAGGCTGTTTTCACCTTTTTGTCACTTTTATAAAAATAACTTTAGCATGGAGCAAAATGTAATAAAATTGGGAGGCTTGAACATTTAGTCTGATTGCATAAAGTAATTGAATATGGGAATTTAAAGGCGTTCTTTTGGCAAAAAGGCCTCAAAAGGAGGATGGACAGAAGTGAAAAGAAGTAAAAGCAAGTCTAGATAACACTGGATCAGAAGCATAATTGTGAAACAAAGTCATTGAGTGCAGTAAAAGGTTAAATGTTGCTGCAGGTAACATTTACCATAAATAATAAAAACTTTTGATCATTTGATAATGGTCTTTCATCACTGTTTTAATTGAAACCCATTGGTAGGTTCAAAATTAAAAAAGTATGCACTACATCATCAAAAGTAAAACAGCAGCGAAGTAATACTTCCTGCTAAAATTATACAAGAAATAAATATTAGAATTATAAATCTGATTCTAAATTCTAGAGGAAAACATAAAAGCTTGACTTCAACTATATGTCTTTCCTTGATAGAAAATGTTATTTTTCTGTTCTGGGGTAGAACTAATTTTCTCTTCATTAATTGGAAGTTGTCCAGGTCTTTATGCTATATAAAACACGGAAACAAAAGGTGCTCCATAGTGTGAAACCTTACATAAAATGGACAATATTGGTGGTTGATAAAGTCACCAAATAGAGTTGTGCAAATAGCCGACACAACTCAGGAAAATGCTTAGTGGAGGTCAACTTCTAAATTCAAGGACAGCCACTCATTCCACATTTGGAAAAGGCTGGTTCAGTGAATAAAGTATGTAGTGTTCACCGGGTACAACAGAGCACTGTCCACAAGTGGATGTAGATTAAAATATAACAAATAAAACTAATAAAATGTTATGCCACAAAAAGAGTGTCAAAGGCTTGCTAAATGTCCATAACTGTTTGTTGACATCATCAACCATGCGTTTACCCACAGCTATATATGTCAGTGTCCCTCTGACATTATTTACTATTGCTGTCATTATGATCAAGAGCTTAAAAGGAAGGATGATTGACAGAGCAAAAATATATTAAAATGTGATAAAAAGAGATGCAGTGCAGTGGGACAGGCAGCGCACAGGGGCAGGTAGTGTTCAGCACTGCCATGTGCAAGATTTAGATGTGATGCAGCAGGGAAAAGGGGAGCGGAGTTATGGCTTGAATGTGACATAGGGGGTGGGTGAACACATTGTGGCAGGGGGCATCATGTAAAAGTGGAGAGGAGGTGGCTTGGGCACTAGATGGAGCCGTGTCTGGGCTCCTTCATGCGACAATAATGTCCCTTACTGGCTCATTTGCATGCCTAATAAACTGGATTTTCAGAAGATGGAAAACACCTATTGATGAAATGAAGACACATTTGGAAATAAGGTACTAAGTGCTATTAGGCAATAGATTTATTTCAATAGAGATTATCCTGGCAACAAATTTAATTTATTTATAGAGCTTTTCAGCAGAAAACAAACCTGAGATAGGAGAAGTAAAGGGTCAGTTTCCAAAAAGTATCAGACATCAGAAAGACCTAAATCGTGATCAATATTGGTGTACAGTGATGTGACATTGATTGTTAAAGAAAGTTGAACTGGTAAGGAAAGGGTGTCGTGTTCTAGCGAAGGTCCTACCGACTGCTAGAACATCTCAGGCAAACACACCAAAGCAAGCAGAGACAAAGACATGACCGTGAGCTGGATCAGCAGGTAAGGGACTAGTGGTAGGAAATACCACTGGATGAAGTGCACCGGTTTTACTTGGAGCCAAACTCTGAGGGCAGAGACTCGGTGAGCACCGTTCTTCATAGAGCCCCAGATGATGGGGATAAACTAAGCTGAGGGCTCACTGGTCACACCTCCAGAATGTTCCCGATGCACATGGCCACTTACCTGCACAGACTGATGGTGAAAGCACCAGCAGTCCACACAAAAAAGG
This sequence comes from Bufo gargarizans, assembly GCF_014858855.1. Lineage (NCBI taxonomy): Eukaryota > Metazoa > Chordata > Amphibia > Anura > Bufonidae > Bufo > Bufo gargarizans. The sequence goes on along the minus strand of NC_058082.1, from coordinate 212,107,666 downwards.
ACTGGTACCCAAGCACGCGTACTGGAACCCAAACAAACTGCACATGACACCATACAGACAAGACAAAAGGGAACCAGCACACAAGCAACTGCCTGGACCCCATGCAGAACGACACATGGCGGTCTCGGGCAGAGCTGCTCACAGACTAGATGTCCTCCCTCCTGGGAACCCAGGAGCCCTTTCACCAAAGGCAGAACATACACAAGACTGTATCATAAGCAGTTAAGCATTGCCAGGCTAACAAAGACCTAGACACTGAACAAATACCAATAAGACAGAGATGTCCTCCATCTGGAGAGCCCAGAAGCACTCTCACCAAAGGTGTAGACATGGACTAGCAGATGCCTGTTCCCTATGTGGAGTTAGTCCATGGGCAAACAGACAGTGCTGCACACAAGGCACAGACAGGCAGGACACCATGCGGAACGACACTTAGCGGTCACAGACAAGACACGGAATCAGACAAGCAGATGCCTGGAACCCATGGAGAATGACATATGACTGTCTCAGGCAGAGCTGCACAGACAGGCAGATGTCTGGACCCCATGTGAAACAACACACACGGAACCAGACAAGGTGACCTTGATGTCTTACTAGGTGGCCACACAGACAGGGCCAATGGAATAACACTGGTCAGGTGCATAGCTCCTGCACCCAGTAAGGCTGGAGACAGACTGACCCCCAGGCCATCAGAAAACAGGAATATATCTAGCACCTAGAGACCACACCAGACTAGACTATTAGCCCCACTAGAACTGAACTGGGAGTGGATCATGCATCAACGGAGAACATTACACACACACAGGCTGACGTTACTACATGTCACCCCTGACAACTAGCCTACAAGGCATCCACCGCAGCCAGTATGCCAGAGCACAAATGTGAGCAACACGCCGTGTTGAACACGGCAACCCGTGTCACGGTGACCACACTGTGACAAAGGGTTTTGATTTCAGAGATGAGTTGTGTTGAATCCCTCAAAAAAGAAGGTAGACTGACAACATAATCTTGAAGGAACAAATCAATAAAGTGAGAGATGTGTGAGGTGAGGGAATTAACTCTAGAAATAATTGGTTATCTAGGGGGATTTGTAAGGGACTTGTGGACTTTGGGTAAATAATAAAAAATAACTGTGTTTGGGGATTTGACATGAGTAGATAATCTTTATTTTTTATTTAATAAACCAGTAGATCACAATCTGAGTGCCACAATGCTTCAGCAATATTGATCACGATTTAGGTCTTTTGCTACGCAGTACTTTTTGGAAACTGACCCTTTACTTTCCCCATATCAGGTTCATTTTCTGCTGAATGGATTATATTTTATTTTAACCTATAATATTTTTTACTTTTGTCAAACTGTGTAATGAAAAACAAGGATTTGCAATGGGGACTCAGGTTGCCCCAAGTTTCGCTAATCTATTCATAGGCCAAGTCCTTCATTACACAATCCTCGTAATATTGGACGTATATATTTTTCTATCGCAGATTTACAGATTATTTTTTTGGTCTGGAATATTTATTTATTGGTCTGGAATGGAAGAAAATGTTAATTTTTCATTGTACATGATTTGAATCGGGTACATTTCAATCCCATAATTTAAATATAAAAAAAAACAATGATGTTATCTATACCAAGACATCAAATACGTGAATACAAATAGCTACCTTGAATATAAAAGAGATCACTACCCAAAATCATTACAAAATGTACCCTCTGAACAATAAAAGCAGATTAGAAAAAATTTAACCTCCAAGATGGATTTTCTCTCTCAATCTAAGATTTTGTGTGAGGTTTATAGCGAAAGGCTATTCAAAAACATTACTAGCTCTTTCCAGTAATAGAGCCAAATCATTGACACAAGAAGTTATAATAATGCTCATAACCACATATACAACATATTCTTGGTAAACAGTGGTGTATCTTGAAAAGTGACCTGATCTTGAAGGCATCACATTCTCTAGAGCCACTACACTCAAGAATATTTTGGCACCATTCTAATGCAATTTCAACATCAATCTGAACATGTCCCAGAATGTCAACCTGGTATCTTTAAATGTAAAGGTCTACACTCCATGTGTTGTTCCACTATACAACATAATACCAAAATTGTAGTTTCTACTGTCATGGACGAGAGATTTATTATCAGACAACCTTTAAAAGAAACCTGTCACCTAGAAAACACATATTAAACCACCAGCATTACCTTATTGAAGTCTGTAGTATGATTCCAAAGTTGTCTTTGTCTTTGCTGTGCCAAAAGTTAAAAAAATACTTTTATTTAACTGCCCACACTAGGTAAATTAGGGTCTTGAACTCAAGGTGACAGCGGCTTTCTCGCTTTAAGTCAAGCTCACTGCGCCCTTTTCCCACCCCTTAGTGTTAGACAGAATTTCGCATTCTTTCAATGCCAGACGCTTGAACATATTCCCCTGCCTGCAAATTCCGTCAATGCGTAGGGAATTGCGGGGACATGGCGCATGCACGAGAATATATTTGATCACACCGAGCTTGACTTGAAGCGAGAAAGCCACTACATCATTGACTTCCAGACCCTAATTTACATAGCATGGGCAGTTAAATAATTTTTATTTATCTTTTACTTTTGGCACATCGTACAGCAAAGACAAAGACAACTTTGGAATCATGCTAGAGACTTCAATAAAGTAATGCTGGAGGTTTAATATGCGTTTTCTAGGTGACCGGTTCCCTTTAAGCTGCTCACCCACATACATGAGTTATTTATTACAGTGCCCCTGTAATTTTCAATATATTAGTAGAACAATGCAAATGATGCAAAAGAGATTAAGCACTCGGCGAACTAATACACAGAATGACGCTAAATGCAGTGATCGAAAGGATTAAATACTAAATTCAGTTGCTGCTAATGAATATATATACATTGTGTTTGTTATGTTCTTCTGCATTTACAATTTTATATTCATAATTGTTGAGTATTTTTTTTATTTTTTATATAAGGGTAGTTTAATTTGTGTTTACTACAAAATGTTCTACTATCTCCACTAGTTTTATTTCTCATCCTTAGCTGTTTAGATTATGACTCAGATCCCTGATGTCCGCATCTTTGTCCCACTTCCCTTGCTACTTAAATTTCGGTGCCTCATTAAGGTTTTTGTATCTAGAGAAAGTGACAGACTGCCTCAGAAATGCGTCATACAAGCATGTAATTTTCTTTGTTATATTTGTTTTAATAAAACAATTTTAATCTTCCTCCTCCACATGTGGGCAGCACCCTGTTGTACCCAGTGAACATGACATAATTACAGGTCTTTAGGTAGCATACTACCTCGATATCACAAAATTACCGCAATTTTGTTCATTGATATGATATGCATATTGTGAAATGGGCTTAATTTAGGACTTGCATCAGTAATTCTTTTTTTACAGTACTTGCTGTAGTGTGTAATTGTGTAAAATGGGTATCATCCCGTTGTTGCTATTTCCAAATGTGAGATGGGTGTTAGTGTATTGCTTTTGCAGAGTCTGAAACGCTGACCTTATCTGAGGTTACAGAGATCTGCAGTTCTTTTGGATGAATATTTAGAAGTTGCTTTTTGTAAAATTTGCATGAATGAGCTGTCGCTGTGCGTCTAGATTAGTGGTGGCAGGCTGTCCACTCCTGGGAAGACTCACTACTAATCATATGCTTTTTGGTTTCATGGAGTCCCACAGCCTTAATAATAACATAAATATAATGTAACCCTTTCCAGATACATTTCGGTAACTGTACTTGTTGTAGAAGTGAATCGGCAAAGAATATAAAGGTATTGGCATACCTACAATAGAGGAAGACCACATAAAACTACTATAGGGCCTAGGGGTAAGGGGGGGGGGGGCAGCACATAACTTGATCTTCTCTTCCCAGCGTGAAAACACAGCGTATTCACTCAGCTGTCACTAGGGGAAGCTCAATGTAAATAGATTGTAGTTGTATTAATTCCTATTCACCTAGCTCCCTCTAGTGGTGGCTGCAGGCAGCCAGCTAGCTTTGCAATAGGATATTTATCAATGTATTTTTGCCAGTTTTCTGGTGTAAATACATTAAGGAATTTGATGGTTTGAATAACACCATATATTTGAAACACCTGTTGAACTTTTCTCTGACATAATAGGCGGATAAAGTGGGTCAGGCCAAAGGCAACTTTATTACTATTAATTTGTTTAATTAAAATTTCTTCCAGGAAATTAATCAGAAATCTGGCTTGTTGCACACGTTCTGCATTGCCTGGGTGTGATTGATGTATATACACTAGGAAAGAAGCTGCTGGGGCCCATAATAAGTTTTGCCAAGGGGCTCCTATGAAATCTGTGTATGCCCCTGTATAAAGGACTGACGTCCAAGTAGCATTGATCTCAAGTAGGCTTGAGCGAATTGAGCTTCAGATCATAGATCCAAAGTTGATTCGTTTAAACACTTTGTTTTAATGCTGTGCGGAGACATGTCTCCGTACAGCATTAAAATGTATTGCCTCCATGGAGGCAAAATTAGTTTCAGCCAATGTCACTCAAGACTTTGGTGAATGAATTCGGTATTCATTTCTGAATCTTTAAAAACATTTTAAATTCAGAATCCGAAGTCGGGTTTGGTATCGGCTTGCAGGGGTGCACCACCTATCAGGCGAGGCAAGGTGACACCAAGTCTCAAGTGTGAGAGAAGTAACTTTTAACGTGAATAAGTAATATGATCCTTACATAAATTCAGTAATAATTCTACAACTGTGTGATATTTTTACATGGGTTGGGCTCTCATTATATTTCCATTGTACTGTACTTTATGCTTACAGTATATTGCATTTCCATAATCTGATTTGTCATTCAAAAGGGATAACATTCTCCAAAAACATGAATTTCGTAATTAATCTACTTCTTTATCCTTATTATCATTAGTTGCCGGCTAGATATATGCAAATGTGATTTCTGGAAATATGTTAAATACCTTTGCTTAAGTGATTTCCCCAAGTCCCTGGTGAATGTCTACAGAGCACTCATTGAAAGGTGCAAAAATGTATCATTTTACATTTCATAAGAATATTGATTTTATTTACAGACCGCAATTAATGTACAATGCTAATACATAGCACCATCAAATTACAGTATTAGGGTCCATTCACATGTCCATCTGAATGGGTTCACATCCGTTCCACAATTTTGCAGATTTGGTGCTGACCCATTCATTTGAATGGGGCTGCAAAAGATGCGGACAGCACACGGCGTACCGTCCGAATCCGTAGTTCTATTCCACCGCCCAGCAAAAAAGATGGCGCATGTCAGATTCTTGTCTGTAGCCGCGGACAATAATAGGCATTTCTATCACAGGGCCGGCTATGTGCAGTCCACAAAATGCGGAACGCACATGGCCATTGTCCGTGTTTTGCGGATCTGACTCTGTGTCATATCCTAAATCTAAGAGGGGGATTCAAAGGGAGTCTTTATTCACTAATAAAAGTGCCAGCAATGCCCAATGATAATGTTAACAGCATTGCAAACATACCTGTATGTCCTTTGTGATTTTTGTATATGTGCAGAAAATTAAATTAACTTTTATTCTTATTGAAAAGGGCTGCCAAGTGCCTAGCTGGGAGGGTTTAGATTTTCAAAGTGCCCTCAGGCTTCCTCCTCTATGCCTGACTTCAGAAGGATGCTCCAGGGAGCTGTTTTGCACAGGTGCCGAGAGCACAATAGAGTGTCGGTGGGGGTCTGACTTCTGCTTGTTTTTTGGATTTACTCTTTTGCCTGCTGTTCCTGTTTATATCGGTAACTGACCTTGACTCTATTCCAGATTTACTATTGGTGCTCTGCATTGACTGTTTTTGCCATTTCCTGGTATTGACCCTGGCTTGTCTTGGTTTTAACCTTTTGTGTACTGAATTCATCATGTTTTCTCCTTCCTGGTCTTTTGACTCTGCTTGCTGACTCTTTTTTTTTTTTTTTTGTCCTCCCTGGTCATTCTGGAAGGTCTGCTACTTGTGTTTCTGCCAAATCCATTCTGCCTTGCAGCGGGCCCTAATAAAGAACCTGTGGGTAGCCATAATCGTTTACTGCCTGGAGTAGTTTGGGAAGGCTAATAGCAGTTTTGGGGTACACTGGCTGTGACCCAACTGTGACTCTAGACCTAAAAAGTTTACAGTATGGAATATATTCATGCCCTTATTGATCAAATGCATGGCTTAATGCAGCTGATCTAGGATCTTGCTGAGAGACTAAAAAGGGTTTTTATCACTGAATCAAATATAATTTATCATGTAGAGAAAGTTAATACAAGGCACTTACTAATGTATTGTGATTGTCTATATTGCCTCCTTTGCTGGCTTAACTAATTTTTCATTTGCATTATACATTGCTAGTTTCCAGGGTTTATGGCCACTGCTTGCAAACTATAAGAAAAACCACCTGCCTCTCCGGTCACCTTGGGAGCGCATATAGACACACGTGCAGCAGCCCCAGTCCTGGCCATCTTGTATCTGCGCTGCAGCAGTGACCATAACCTCTGGAAACGTGCTGTGTATAATGAGATGGAAAAATGAATCCAGCCAGCAAGCAGACAATATGGACAATCACAATACATTAGTAAGTGGCTTGTATTAACTTTGTCTTCATGATAAATGTCATTTGCTGAAGTGAGACCTCTTTAAACATGCTACAGTACCAGCAGAACCAAAGCTAAACCTTCCTGATAGATTTTTCTGGAGATCGGAAATAGTGACTTTTCAGGAGGGCTGAGGCCTTAGTAAATAGCAACAAGTGGGGTCATTATGTCTCTTCTGCATGGAGATCCACAAGCCTGGGCCTTCTCTCTAGATCCTTATGTCCCTAAACTGCCATCTTTAGAGGCGTTGTTTTGCAGCTTTGGGACTGTTATACGATGAACCTACTCCCAGGACTGTGGCTAAAGTAAATCTCCTGTCTGTCCATCATCTTCAACCCTGTTGAGGAATTTTGTTCAGATTTAGAAGATGGTCCATTACATCCTAGAAGAATGAGACAGACCTTTCTTGCCATTTTCGCCAGGGTTTGTCAGACCACTCGTAGGATCTTCTAGTTAACTATTAGACTTGACAGACATCTACAGGAGCAAAAAAGAGTGTTCTGTTTTGCCAACTACATTACCTGAGATCTTCCTGCTATCTTCTGAAGATCCTATGCAGTTGGGAACCATGACGGATTGTAAATTCTATTGGAAAAGGCGAGGACTGTGCTTCTATTTTGGAGAAATTGATCATTGGTTTGGGGATTGTCCCAAGCATTCCAGGATAGAAAAGCTCCAGCTGGTCTCCGGGATGACTACCTAGGGAACCAGTTTTTTTTTGTTTTTTTTTGTAAAAAAAAATGTTCTGCCTTTCTCTGTTTCCTTTAATAAAAAAAATATTTTAGGTAAGACCTTTATTGATTGTGCATCACTGGCTAATTTTTGGGGATTCTCAGGTAGTCAGGAGATTATCAATTCCATTGGGAAAGCTTGCTGATCAGTATAGTAGAACAAGATAATACGCCTTTGTCCCAGAATCCTGTCAGATTTTCTACCCCAACAGTAACTGTAGTTATGAGTGATAAACATTTTGATTTCTTGATAATATGCTAACCAAAATGATTTTGGGGTATCCCTAGTTATTTTTCCACAATCCTGTTATTGATCGGGAAAAGGAGGAACTGGTCAAATGTAGCTCCTAATATATAAAATATTGAATGTCTTTGTCTATTTGTAGCATTTTTTGTGACACACCTCCATTACCACTCCATAGACTGTGTGGCTGTACTAATGAGCTTCTCCTTGACACTTTGTCTCCAAATTTCTGCTCGTCTAAACCTATACTGTCTAAAGACGTTGTGGCATCTGTGGTTGATCCTGACTATTTCACTGACATCGGAGAATATCAACAATTTGACCCTATGTCCGTACCTGCCAGGAAACTTTTAGAACCAGCTCGATCTGTACATGAGTCATTTGATCCAATCTGGTTATAAAAAGTTTCCACCTAAATTTGGTACAGTCAGAAGTTCATGCCGCAGCTCAGAATTACTGTGCTGTGAGGAAAACTGAGCCAATCAGTTTTCAGAATCTGTGGGGGATTTAAAATAGCTAGTCTTCTCTCAATCATGAATGAGTTTGAACTCAGTGGAATTTTTTATTTTTTTTACAAAATCTAAAATATTTAAGTACGCACGGAGTTCATAAAATAAGTAAATAAGCATGACACGGAGTACACACTTCTAACCACATTTTACAAATCGTTTAAAACATTTTATTGTTCAGGAAAACACTGACTTGACTATCATATCCTGCCCATACCCACTCTTCATATCTGTCACATACATCTCCAAAGCAGTTTAACAAAATCTCAAAAGCTCCATACATTAATTCTGTATTAAATATATTTGTATAGAAACATTTAAAGGCAATACTTAAAAGCTATTAAAAAAAGAATTATTAGCACATACAACTTGACCATTTCTAACACAGTGACAGCAGATCAGTATCTTACAAAAAGTCTGCAGAGATTTCAGCTCGGACTATGTATAACTTTTACTACATCCCTGTGCTTACAGTACATTGCGATACTTTTGATGACACACATCTACAATAATTAGTTTAATATATAGCATCTGGTATTTTTAAAGGTGCATTTTCTCATAGTTATTTTCTAAGGTAATAGTTTGCTGTTGGAACAAAAGGTTATAAAGTATTTTTCTCCTGCACTGCTCAGTGCATTAGGGAGATATTTACTGTCTGTCGCTGACATGAACTGACAATCTCTGCTGGTTAATGGAGGTAAGAGTGCGTTGCTCTAACCCATGTAAACAAAAAGGCTGACCCATGATGGGTTACCAAGTATGATTTTCACAACTAAAATCAGAGGTCAATGCCACAGTCCATTGGTATGTGCAGTATATTTTTTACAGATTTTGAAATGTACTGACAGCATTGGTCATATTTGAAGATCTTATCACCCACGTTGTGTTCTCTCTGACAGCTCACCGGTTCCTAATAGCTGAAGAGATTTTTTTACAGATCAATTTAATTTGAAACATGTATGGTGGATTGTAGGTTGGCTCAGAAACGAAATAGTTAGTTGGCCCATTGCTAAAATTGAAAAAGTGGCCTAGTAAGGAAGGAGGAAAACACTCTGGTAATCAAGTGGTTAACAACAACATATGTCAGGACAGCAAATTACATTGCGTTTATCAGAAATGATAGCCGGTTCAATGAGGGCTAGTTCTGTGTCCTATGTACTATATGAAAAATGGGCATTTACATTTTCTCATTTTGCTGATACTAAGGGGGGCTGATTTTGTCACATACACTTATGCAACTTGTTTTACATAATGACTGCAATTTACTGTATGAATTTAGCAGATAAGAAGAGACATATGTGCTAATTAGCCTCATTAGCCTTACAGCAAAAGCATATTTTTAGAATCATTATTAGCACGATTTGCAGAACTCAGTTTCAAAGTGGGCAGACATTTTCTGCTAGATATATAGTCTAAACATAAATCACAGAAAAGAGATAAAAAACTAAGATAAAAACATCCTGCACGGTATGATAAATAAATATGTGGCTGTACATGGCTACATTTCAAAAAAAAAAAATAACAGAAAAAAGATAATAATGCACTAACAAAATAGATGCAAGCATTATATATTGACTAAGCCCTCATTCTGATATAATAAAATCTCAGACTCTTAGCCTGAGACTCTATTTTTATCAAAACACATCTGTGTCCCCCACCCCCTCCAAGGTGGTCTCTGGTCAGGCAGGTCTTACGCTAAACCTACCTATGCCATTGGGCATCTATAGTCAGGAGTGCAGACTTTGAACATATAGTGTGCTGCTCCTAGTCACTTCTATGTGCTTCCAGCAATAAATGAGAGGAGGAGCAAGCATACCTATATGTACCACCTAATCAAGGCGGTCTGTTTGATAGGAAGGGCAAAAGTGCACAGGAATGCTACTCCCAAGATAAAATAGGAGCGCATTCACACAAATCACAGAAAAAAGATAAAAAACAAAGATAAAAACATTCTGCACGATATGATAAATATGCGGATGTCCATGGCTACATTTATTAAATAAATGATTAGGTGGTACATATAGGTACATATTGCGCCTCCTCTCATTGGTTGCTGGAAGCACATAGAGGTGTCTGCGCTCCTGAACATAGATGCCCAATGGCATAGGTAGGTTTAGCGTAGACCTGAGATTACCTTGGCGGGGGTAGGTGGGCACAGATGTGTTTTGATCATACATAGTTATGCAGTGGAGTATCCTCTGATTTGGTGTGGTGACTAGAAGCCTAAAAGATTTATTGCCAAATAGAACACTGGTAACAATGCATTAAAGATATTTTCTGAGTGAGATGAACTGAAGTACCAAAGATTAAAAGTAAATATGCTGGAGGATGACTCAGAACTCCAGGCTAGACCACTTGCAATATAACATATTACTCATAACAGCTGCCATAGGCATAGCCATGCCATCAGTAATAAAGTAATTCAAGGAGTAACAGCAACAGAGCAAGTAATTGTATGGAATCTATGCAAGAAACAATTGTCCAACTTGATTAAAAATAATAATAATAATCTATCTTTTAGCTTGGTGATTTTTCTCCAGGTCATCAGTGTATCAGGATGTTTTCTCACTTGACCGTCTGGACCATCAATATTTTTTCCATTGGTAACCAGGAAACTGGGCATCCTATGACCCACATCACCAAGGAATCGGAATATATTTCTACTAAGCCATTAGGTTCTAATTATTTTTTTAAACAAGGTTCAGGCAAAGCTTGCATTTTTCATTTTTTTACATTATGTAGCTTATAAATGGATTCTCGAGTAGAGATGAGCAAATTAATTTGAAATTAATCAGATTTCTCACAAATTTCACAAAAAAATCTTCCTGTAAACAAATATGACGTTTTAACTCTTTGCTTCAGACAAGTTGTGTAAATTGGTGCCTGCCTGTAATGCTGCAGAACCCCAAACAACCAGGCAAAGATTTGAAAACGCATGTATTTATTGAAAACACAGCAGTAAAGTCCAAGAAATCATACAGAAATAACGTAGTCCACATAAAAAACCTCTGTGGGAAAGCGTCAGAGAAAAGCCAGACCAGGCTAAAGTTCATACAGAAGAGTCAGTGAAATCAGGTACCTAAGGATGAGACTGTGAAGTATCCAGGGTCCTATCCGAGGCCATACACAGTGTAACTGTAGAGCGGAGACAAGGTTTCCAGAGGCATTCACTAGATGAAGACACAGAGTTCATGCATGGAACAAACTTAGTGACTCTGAACCAGCCTACTCCCAGGTTGTAGAGACAACAGTGAGCACTGATCAGCCAGGGAGATCACTTTTTAAACACCTGCTGGCCAATCACAGAGTGCTGCTTGTCAGAACCTCATATGTCATGCGATGATCCTACTCATTAGCACCTGTGCAGCAAATCCCTAATCAACTTTGAATTTGTGCACAGGTGCTTTAAAACAAGACCGAAGAAAAAGCTTGAGTGGCACTACGTGAATATCATGACAGTCTTATACTGATCACAAATGCAAACCAAAGCATATATAATAAATCATCCGGTGGTGCTCTGCATTGACAGGCAATATCTTCAAGAATCCAGTGCACAAGAAAAAGGAAATTGTGGCACTAAAAAAAACGTTTCTTTATTTTTCCATTTTTAAAAAGTGGGTCAGCGGAACAGACAAAATAGAATGCACATGCAAAAAAAATCGGCAACAGCCGTTTCGCGCTTGTATGCGCTTTCTCTAGTCTCGGTCTGTATGTGAGTGCAAAGCAGGTCTTAATACCACACCTGGTGCTCAACCCGCCCACAGGTGATATCGTCACTCCCTATACTGGGAGGTTACTAACAGTGAAGACCAGATTGCATCACATATACCCACAGACCCTTTACACAAAGCAACGCCAACCTGATATCCAAAAACGACATAGAAAAACAATCCTCTACTACTGCAAACCTCAGGACTCTATGATCTCCACCGTTGGCCTCGTTCACATGTTGTACAATGCGGGGGACCCCTCTACAAGTATTTAAGGTATTTAAATGCTCATGGAACCTCTCAAACATACTGCAGATGTTTTTTCCGATATAGAATCTCCTGCATATACAGGATATTACATACACCACAAACTTCATCCGGCAAGTAATCAATGTGTTTACCCTGTGCCTCAAACCCCCAAAGGACACCAGGTCCCATTGGGGGTTAAAGGCACAGAAGAAAGTTTCCACAGCGTCTATTGTCCTTAGGCTGAAAGCTGTCTAGCCACGTAGTTGCCCTATGTACAAACTAAGAACCAGCCTGTCCTTCAGAGTATGACATTTTCTAAACGCAATTGACAGGTGAATATCCCTTATACTCTCCAAGCTCTCGTCCTGCTTCAGTGACTCCCAGTGGGTCCTTGCTACTTTTTTTAATAAGAGCCGACCTCGGACTGAACTTAAAAGAGAAAACAAAAGGTTTTTCTTTTTTAACTAGTTTTTCTGCGGATTTTCCTGAACTCACATCAGTAACCCTAGAAAGGGCCTCATTCAACAGGGTCGAGGGATAGCCCCGAGCAGACAGGCAGCCCCTAAGGTCCAAAGCCTATCTCCTGAAACCCTCCTCTGTCCCATTGATGCGCCACAATCTGACGAACTGACCATATGTGAAAGCCTTCTTAACATGAATCGGGTGGTAGCTAGAAAATTGTAACCGAGTTAGATGCCGTGGGCTTGCGATAGCCGTCAGCAACCAACTATCCCCCCTGTATGGATATGAGAACATCCAAAAACTCTAACCTGTCACCTACATATTTGTATGTGAATTTTATGTTCATGGCATTTACGGAATTAAAATGTTCTACGAAATAGGACCTCTGTCCCTGACCATGCCATGAACATGTCATCCAGATACCTCAGGTATAACTTAATGTAAGGGTGGAAAGGGTTGGTTGTGGAGTAGCTGTGATGATCCTCAAACCTAGCCAAGAATAAATTGGCAAAGGTGTATGCGACGGGGGTCCCCATCGCCGTACCAGACTTTTGCGTATACCAGGAATACCTGAAGACGAAGGCATTATTTTTCAAAACCAAGCCTAAGCCTTCTCTGATAAAATTCAGAAAGGCTTCACTTTTATCTGTATTTTTTTTTATAATCGTAACTATGGCTTCTATACCTTCGTCTTGGGGGATCCGAGTATATAGGCTTTCCACGTCCAGGGACACCAACCGATACTTCCCCTGCCACACAAAGGATTTCAGTGTCTGGAGATCGGCAGTGTCCCTGAGGTATGAAGGGGCCTTACTGACCATAGGCCTTAACAACCAATCAAGGTATTTTGAGAGCGGTTTGGTCACCGACCTGACCCCCGAGACAATGGGTCTGCCCGGGGGCCGGATCGGTTACTTATGAATCTTTGAGAGGAAACGCCACGCTGGCTTTCTAGGTCACAGCAGGAGGAGGGATTCAGCTTTTTTCCTAGATAATATACCTTCCACCACCTGTCTGTGCAAAAAACTCTGTGGTGTATTCTGGATGTTAATAGTCGGATCTGACTTCAATTTTGTATAGACGCTTGTGTCATAGAGTTGCCTCCTCGCCTCTGTAACATAATACTCTTTTGAGAGCAAAACCACGTTGCCCCTCTTGTCTGCTGGTTTTTCAACAATGTCTTCATAATTTTTTTTACCATCTGAGTGCTTTTTCCTCTTTCTCGGTTATAATTTTGCCCGTACAGGGATATACAAATGCTTTAACATCTTCTAATACTCTTTTTTGGAAGACTTCAATGCTGCCCCCGGCAGACAATGGGGGAATAAACGTGGACTTGAGGCCACCAGTGAAGAATTTCCCAGGAAATTCACAAGATCTGCCTCCTATATCCGACTCCGTTAACCATTCCAGTCTCGCTGTCTCATCGGCGCTAAACCTGGTATCAATACTAAAGCCCAAAAGGCCAATGACAACAGGATGTTCGCCCTCATGAGATGACTGACTTGTTGGGGAGGTATTTTTAAATATTTTCATCAGATTAAGTTTCCTCACCTCTTTAAAAAGATCAATCTCGAACGTGACCGGAACAAACTGCTCCACCAGGCTGTAATTCAGTCCTCGGTTAAGAACTTCTTCACACCCCGGCGGCAGCTCGATAGCGGTCAGGTTCACTACCGCATTTTCTTCAATCACCTCTTCCTCATTTATCGTCTCCAAGAGTCCTGTTTGCGCTTCTGTCTGGTGACCATACCTTCTCCTCCCCTTCCTCTTGCCCCTCCACCTCCGGATGCCTTTCGCAAAGGGTTCCTATCCACCTATCCAAAGTCTATTTGCTCATCCCTAATAGAGTCTTAAAAGGACAATGTAGAAATTGTGAAAAATATATATTTACTTAGGAAGGTTGAAATACTAGGTAGAAAGTCAGGTTTCATTATTAGGGGCAGTTGGTGTATTGTGGCAGGGCTAGAACTGTTCATAACTTCATATGTTGTACTACAAAGAAAACATGAGCTTTTTTAGACACAGTACACTTTTATTTATTTTTTTCACAAACCACCCATTTTTTCCTCCTAAAATCTGTTTCAAAGCTTCTACAGTTCATTAGTGTGCAGTAGGCAGATTTCGCAGCATCACTAGAAGGATATAGATTTTCCCCACATACACTGCATAAGAGTATTTTAGTGCATCAACAGCAGCATAATAGCATATATTTTGGCACACCAAAGGAAACAGCTGTTGTAAATTTTCTACTGTTTATAGGTGCTCAAATAAACATATTTTAGAGTGCCAAGAGCAGTGTATAGTTTGGCTGCAGTCAGGGGACCTCCAGTTGCACCTTTTGCTGTTTCCCAAAACCCTCTTGCAATTTTTCTACTGTATGTGAGTATTGCAATAATCATATTTTTAGTTAATATCTTAGTTTATTTTGACACCACTTTTCTGACATAGAGGGGGTGATAAATGTCCCCTTAAAACTACAGTTGTTAACAGTCCTTTTATGAGGGCCCAAGGCAACGGATCAGATGTTGGATCAGTAAGTCACACAATATAGTAGCTAGCAGACTTCATTAAGCATCAAGAATGATATTAAATCTGGCAGAGAGGTCATGGCTTGTCACAGCTGGAGATAAGAGGGTTTGCCTACAAGCATCCCTCAATCCCATTTACCCAAGGATGTTGACTGACAATAAAATTAAGTATTACTATGACCACAGTGATTTCAGACCATCATGATTCATAAAAATGCTGCTCAAGATCTTATTTAAAATTGCAACAACAGATTTCACAATGATGCAAGATTGTTATTATTCATTTCTGCCCCCAAAATTATTAAAGATAACCAAATCCACCAAATGAGTCAAAAATATTAGTCCCGGTCGTTTATTTCTTGAGGAAAATTATCCAATATCACATGTCTGTGAGTGGCAACAGTATGTTAACCTTTAGGATTAGCAGATAATTTGGAGATAAAATTCGATCTTTTCAATCAATGGCATGACAATCAGACATGAGTGAGTGACCTGTTTTATGTAAAGAACAGGAATTTATCAAAGTCTGATCTTCACAACATGTTTGTGGAAATGTGTCATGGCAGAAGGAAGAGATTTCTGTGGATTGCCAGGCGATTTCCCCATCAACATGGGAGGTATGCCCATTCTGTTCCACTGACAGGCCTGCCATTTTTGAGGTGCACACTACACATTAGCTTAGTATCTTGGCGTCTCCACGTGGCACGTCGGGACTTCCTTTTTGAGGGTTTCTATTGATATACTGCCCAGGCATAGGGTCAGGTATCCAGAGTGGGTCGCCCCTTTTTGGGGCCAGTGCTCTGTATAGATAGGCAGGGTATTCCTAGCCCCCTTCCCTGCACTCAGGGCAAATTCAGGGACAGTTTCTCATTGCCTATTCTATACAATAGCTGGTTTGACACTCAGATTCGCCATCATCTGGAACCATCATTCTGCATTTTAAAACCACCCTGCACCACAGGATTGGTAAGATCATTCCGATTTTTCTATCATTGATAAACGGCTGATCTTCAGAATTGATATATTTTATTGCTTATTTGTGTTGGTCTAATAATGGTGCAGCTGACATTCTAGTATTTATTATTCAGATTAAAAGTTAAGTTGTAGATTTCTGTGGACCTCATAAGAAAAGTTGTTGATGCTCATCAAGCTGAAAAAGGTTACTAAACAATCTTTAAAGTGTTTGGACTCATAAATCAGTCTGCAGCTTGCTAAAGATAACCTGGACAAGCCAGAAAGCTAGTTGGAGAAATGAGGCTATAATAAAACGTTTTGTTTTAAATAAGATCCAGTATAATTTGAGAAGGGAGAGCACTGCACACCAGCATAAAAACCTCATCCCATCTGTGAAACACAATAGTGGTGATATCATGGTTTGGGCCTGTTTTACTACAGTTGGGCCAAGATGGCTTGTCATCATTGAAGGAACAATGTGTTCTGAATAATATGAGCGTTATTCTAACAAAGAATGCTTAAAGAAGACTAAAATTTAAGTTTTGTAATGGCCAAGTCAAAGTCCTGACCTTAATCCAATAGAAATCTTGAGGAACAACCTGAAGAGAGCAGTTATTGGGAGGAAAACCAGAAACATAACAGAGTTGAAGCTGTTTTATGCAGGTGAATAAGCTAACATTCCTCTAAGCTGATGTGCAGGACCAAGAAACAAAAAATGTTTAGTTGCAGTTATTGCTGCACATAGGTTCTGAAAGCACTCATCATCTGGATCCGTATCCTGAAAGTTCACAGCTGCATTCTAAGTTTGTTGGCTTTTTTGCTGAAATCTCCCAGGCTTGTTGTCTTGCTGCATGACCCAATACTGTGTGATACAATACCCCAGAGCAGTTAATTTATGTTATGTAATTGTATACTTTGTATACCCAGTATGATAATGTATGGGAGTGACTTGTTTTAACCAACTCTGGTATGGTCCCTAGGGAAGCTGAGATGTGGACTGTTAGCTCCACCCCTAGCTGTCTAATGGAGAGTCTAGTGTTAGCAGGGAAGGCAAAGTCCATGTTCTCCACTCCGCAGTACTAGGCTTTCAGCTACAAAGACTAACATGTATGTGCAGCAGCCTGGGAGGACCCGGAGAGGAGGATGGTAGTGGCTCTGGCTGTTACAGTCAATCATAATGGCTTTCCTTACAATGTTGTTCCCTAGGGCTGGACAGTGACAGGGGGGCACACTATTTCTTCCCTTGGAGCAAACCCAGGTTCTGGGGCTCCTGCCTGATGGTACTTGGGGTTCCAGTGATGTTAAGTGTTTGGATGGGTGCAAGGCAGATCATGTAGAGTGCAATGGCTGACATTTAGTACAGGAGCTAGTAATCGGGCCAAATTCAACATATAATAAACATCTCTTCATTGTAGAGCAAAAATAAGTTGAAGTAATCCAATGACAGCAAAACACAGTTCCAGCTGTACGTAGTGCAAATCTCTCAAAGACAGCGATGTATCAATTTAGGCAAGGATGGGAGTTATGACCTTTTTCCTCTCTATCTTGCTCAATCTTCTCCAAGAGAACCAATGGCAGGCAATATGTCTTGTGTACAGGTGGCTGTAGTGTCCACTGCGGTATATATACGGTTTTACAACTGATCAAGTCATGTCCTGGTGTGCAGGTTGCCTTAATGGTATCACAGCAGCAAGGTCTGAATAGGTTTTGGTAGCAGGTTACATTATTGTCGCATCTCTCACTTTTTACGCCACCCTTGCCACTTTCCTTAAAGGGGGTATGGCAAGGGCAGGAAGGTGGCAAGACTAGCCATCCCAACAAATTTATCTTCATTTATGTCAGTTTTCTTTCATAAATGTAGCCAGAAATCTACGGCAGCTCTGAGCTGTCATAGATTACTGTTTAGACCTATGGACTCAAGTGTGCGCCTTATCATAAATTAGGTGCATCCTCCCGCAGCATAGGGGATATCTAGACCAGTGCAGAAAGTGCCCCAGTCTTGATAAATCTTCTCCTAAGTTCCCAATTCTCTCCATTGTCTTTCTCCTTCTCTCTTTAGCTCATGCAGAGATCTGTGTTTGTCTGCATAGCTTTTTGGGCCTAAGAAGAGGGAGCACATGGACTTTGACTCCTCTCTCTGAACTCCAGTCTAGACTGACCAACTGAGCTGGAAGTAGATTCTGGATCCCCACAAAAACTCCAGCAAGGGCTGTGCCTGGATTTTTAACCATCCTTACAAGGCTATACTGGGTGCAATGCATAACATAACATTATATAATAAGTCAACACATTACATAACAAACGATAAGCAGATCGCCCCTGCTTTGGTGGACTGCACGTGATGTACCAAGAGATAACCATCTTTACATTTAAATACTGAGAGAGAGAGAGAAAATTCCAAGATCCGAGAAAACTTAGTCAGTAAGGTACTGTACACTGCTATCACTGCTGTGTGAGTAGAATACTGCTAAGACAGCTTTTATACTTAGACATGACCTGGTTGGTCATTTTTGTAAATCTGTATACCACAGTAGCGTATTACAGCTATCTTACCAAAATTATCTGTCAAAACTTAGCCGTCTAGGCTCAGTGGCAAGATCTCCAGCTTTGACGTTGCTGTGTCGAGAGAGACATGCTCCTTGGTGACGTGACTGTGTCCTTAGCAACAGGATGCAATGCTCTTTCTCCATACAGCAGGTGTGTGCTGGAGGAGACTAGCAGTGGGCAGATTGCTCAGCTGCCCTATTCATGTGTGCTAGTGTTCAGACTAATGGTGCTCCGAATCATGACCTATCAGGTTCGGATTCTGGGCTCACTAGCTAGGTTACTGGTTCTTGTAATCCTTTTGGATTTGTTTGTGCTTTGACCTTGGCTTTTCTGTTGACCAATCTCTATTTCACTTGATTTGTACTGTGCATCCCATCAGGTATTTGATCTCGGCTTGTCTTTTGACAACTCTCTGTCCATTGTTTTTGTACTGCGTTGTCCGCTTGATTCTGACCCTTTTTCATACAACTTTCCCTATGTGTTGTTTTTGTCTCTTGGTGTTTGTCTCTGCATAGGGACTGTTGACCATTTGCGGTCTTGCTGCCTAGAGCTTGAGCTGCAAGTTGGCAGTGGGCTGGGTTCCAGGTCAGGGCTCACTGTTTATGCCTGTCCCTACCTACAGGAGTTACAGTATTATTGTCAGCCTTAGATTCTGCAAAGTAAGAGCGAAGGAGTACATTTAATTTAACTTGGCCTATACCCGTATAAAATCATCTAGGGGAAGATTTGCACTGTACATTGTTGGGACCATGTTCTGAGACTGTTGGATGTACTACGGCCCTCACTTTGCACTACAGTAGAGAGCTTTTTTTTTTTAAGCCTGGCCTGGCTACTGATTACAGCACTATGCACAAGCCAAACCCAATATGGCCTGCCTTGCACCTATACAAATGTTAAGTCCAAGGACGCACCAAACTACCATCAGGCAGGGAGAGGGTACCCTGAGGGAATAAAGAGTGCGCCCTCCTTTTACTGCACTGGCAGTAGGAAGCAACGGTGTGAGGGAAGCCACTGTGATAGACTTTCTGCAGGCAAAGCAACTACCAGTCCCATCCTCCGCTCCAACTCCTCAGGGGCTTGTTGCACCCATGTTCTCTTCAAAGTCAGCTCACAAACAGATGTCTCTACATTTTCATTTAGAATTTGCCGGTATAATTCTGAATTCATTGCTCCATCAATGATGGCAAGCAGTCCTGTCTCAGATGCAGCCAAACAGGCACAAACCATAATACTAATTCTGAAGAGTTCACATACATTCAATCACCACTTCATGTATGTGTTAAAGTCTTTATCCCATCACAATGAATTATCCCTATTCATGGGATAGGCATCAAGTGTCTAATCAGCAGAGATCTGACTGCTAGGGCCCAGTGATCACTAGAATTGGCGCCCACGTTCCCCCATTCAAATGGAGTCTATGTCATGCCTGTTTCTTAACTGGTCCATAAGATAGTTGCTAGGGACTGTCGAGAGGCCCAATAGTCAAATTTCTGCAACCAGACACTTCTCCTATACTGTAGATAGTAGGTAGGACATCCCTTTTACCCCTTCGCTTCCAGCACTGTACATGTACGACGCTGGAGCAATGGGCATACATGGTGCCCGCTCATGCATGCAGTGGGTGCCATGTGCGGCAGGTCTCAGCTGTTTCAAACAGCAGAGACCCGTGGCTAATGACCGTGACCGTCAATAATCAAGTGTGATCACAGCATCTAAAGGGTGAAAAACCTGGAAGATCACACTTTTGGGATTCTTACTGGCAACCTTTTGCAGCCAATAAGGATGGCGGTAATTGATTTCAATACGCTGGGTCTCTCAGCAGGTGGCAGGCCAACATAAGAAATCAGCAATTCTGTATCAATATGGATCTACAGGGTGGGCCATTTATATGGATACACCTTAATAAAATGGGAATGGTTGGTGATATTAACTTCCTGTTTGTGGCACATTAGTATATGTGAGGGGGGAAACTTTTCAAGATGGGTGGTGACCATGGCGGCCATTTTGAAGTTGGCCATTTTGAATCCAACTTTTGTTTTTTCAATAGGAAGAGGGTGACACATCAAACTTATTGGGAATTTCACAAGAAAAACAATGGTGTGCTTGGTTTTAAAGGGCTTCTGTCAGCCCACTAAACCCTTTTTCCCCCCCCCCCCCGTTAATATTAATCCCTACACTGCAAGCTCCCTGTACATATGCTAAATATTAATTTTCGTTCAGTAGATATTGTTAAAAATCAAGTTTTATCATATGTAAATTACCTTGCTACCAGCAAGTAGGGCGGCTACTTGCTGGTAGCAGCCGCATCCTCCTCTCATCATGACACCCCCTCTGCCGTTTGATTGACAGGGCCAGGGAACGGGTTCGTTCTCTGCTGGCCCTGTTCGAATTCAAAATATCGCGCCTGCACCGTACCTTTCTTTAATCGGTGCAGGCGCACTGAGAGGCGGCCTCTCTCCCGGCCGCTCCATCCTCAATGCGCCTGCGCCGGGTGTAGATGTGACGTCATCGGCGCAGGCGCATTGAGGATGGAGAGGCCGGGAGAGAGGCCGCCTCTCAGTGCGCCTGCGCCGATGACGTCACATCCACACCCGGCGCAGGCGCATTGAGGATGGAGCAGCCGGGAGAGAGGCCGCCTCTCAGTGCGCCTGCACCGATTAAAGAAAGGTACGGCGCAGGCGCAATATTTTGAATTCGAACAGGGCCAGCAGAGAACAAACCTGTTCCCTGGCCCTGTCAATCAAACGGCGGAGGGGGTGTCATGATGAGAGGAGGATGCGGCTGCTACCAGCAAGTAGCCGCCCTACTTGCTGGTAGCAAGGTAATTTACATATGATAAAACTTGATTTTTAACAATATCTACTGAACGAAAATTAATATTTAGCATATGTACAGGGAGCTTGCAGTGTAGGGATTAATATTAACGAGAAGAAAAAAAAGGGTTTAGTGGGCTGACAGAAGCCCTTTAATGTAACTTTATTCTTTCATGAGTTATTTACAAGTCTCTGACCACTTATAAAATGTGTTCAATGTGCTGCCCATTGTGTTGGATTGTCATTGCAACCCTCTTCTCCCACTCTTCACACACTGATAGCAACACCGCAGGAGAAATGCTAGCACAGGCTTCCAGTATTCGTAGTTTTCAGGTGCAGCCCATCTCATATCTTCACAGCATAAGCATTTCTCCTGCGTTGTTGCTATCAGTGTGTGAAGATTGGGAGAAGAGGGTTGCATTGACAATCTAAAACAATGGGCAGCACATTGAACACATTTTATAAGTGGTCAGAAACTTGTAAATAACTCATGAAAGAATAAAGTTACGTTAAAACCAAGCACACCATTGTTTTTCTTGTGAAATTTGATGTGTCACATGACCCTCTTCCTATTTAAAAAACAAAAGTTGGATTCAAAATGTCCAACTTCAAAATGGCCGCCATGGTCACCACCCATCTTGAAAAGTTTCCCCCCTCACATATACTAATGTGCCACAAAAAGGAAGTTAATATCACCAACCATTGCCATTTTATTAAGGTGTATCCATATAAATGGCCCACCCTGTATAAGAAACATAATTGCTTGAGAAAGATCACACTGATCGAAACGTCGCATTTGTTTTGGTGAAATAAAGCATTAAGGATCAAGGCTGGAGAGTGCTGCAGTTTTCTGTTACAATTGCACCTGGATTTGGGGAAGCATAGGACTGGCTTCTGACACAGTGAGCACCACCACAGTAAGGAACAACCAATGTTTGTAGTGCTGCTACATTTTTTCTTTTTATTTGCCTATTTGGAATTAGAGAGCAGTGGGGACCCTGGCAGTGTTGGTAAAACAGCAGCAGGGAATAAGTAGAGGTGAGTTTATTTTTAAGCATCCCTCTAACAATTGGTATTTTATGTGGAATATAGATATTTACTAAAATAGACATATCAGGAGGGGTGGCAGTGAAGAGAAAAATATGCAGCGAGCCCCTAAGGGACCAGTGCAGAGGATGGGAGTGGTAGTGGCCTTGAAGTATTGTGTCAAAGTGTACTCCCTCAGGCCATTGCGCCTTGGAGTTCAGTACAGTGGAAATGTGGTTTTATAGAATGAAGCCAGAAGTATAATGTATAAAAGTCTAGTTTACTAAGTATAAAGTATAACTTTGGATACATTCTATAGCAGTGGATTACAAGTGCAAAATTTCTGGCACCAGTAAGTGATATGGAGGCAGGTTAAATAGCTGCAATTTAGTGCTTGCAATTGTAAATGTCCACTATCAGGTCTAGACTCTAGTGTTGTAAGTGGCCTAGTAGTAGTCTGGGTGATAAGTGTCTTAGCTGTTGCCCCTCACCTTCCAGCAGTGTCTTTGATGCAGGTGTTAGCTGGTCACTCTGCTGTCTGAATCCAAGGACTTACTTGTGGAAGTGATTTCAGTTTTTCTCTCCAGAGAATCCTTTTCAGGAGCAGGAGCTCTGCAGTGTGCTTCCTCTCCTCTCTGTCTCTTGACACAAACTCCCCCTCCTGGCAGGACGCAGGAACAGCCTGCTCCTTGGCAAAAATTAGCAAGGTTGTTCTTTGCCAATCTTTGCCAACCATTATCTTACTGGTAGATACAGCAAAAACATACCATGCAATATCATACATAATAATACAAAACTATATATTGTATAGCTATTGCAGATACCCCCAGGTATGTGTTACTGCAGATACAGTGGAGCTCCCCTAGTGTAACATGTCAGCTGATAAATATCCTGCTAGTAAATAGACAATGCCAGAGGAAGGTTGCGCTCCGCCACTGAAACGCATTGCATGCCTTGAATCATTGTTTTTATCTATTTATTATCTTTTATTTATTTTTAATACATTAACTTAATCTCCAGTGCAGCACTCCGTATTCCCTTTTTATTTTAGATTTTGTTCTAAGGAGAGGAGGCAGGTCCTCTTTAAAACCCCCTTTTGAAGTCATTCATGATTCCTGATGCTTCCAGTATATTTTTTATTTTTTTATACAGGCTCAGTATAAAACAACAACCCTACAAAGTATGCATACTTTGTGTATACAGTTATGTTGCTTTTCCAATCAGGAGTGAACATTACTTATTGTATTCTACAAAAACCCATTCGGTTAGTTTTCCCTGAGTCACTTTGGGCATGGTAAAGTGCTGCTTTACTCCCATATGACCTAGTCTCAAATATGGAAAAAGGATCAGGTACATGATGTGTACATCTGTTCATTGTAGCAGGCTCTAATGCAGTGCTTTTAGGATGTCTGGCAGCAGGGCTATATTTAAAATTTATGCTGCCCTAGGCATGTTTAGTGCTCACACCCGCTATTAGTTCAGCTAAAGCTGCCTATTGGCATGGGTATAGCTCTATAAAGTGATTTTGACAGAGTGGTAAAAAAAAAACACTATGAAAAAGGCACTTGGTTTTACGCAATTGCTGTGGTTTTGTGATGTGGTTATTGACCATGCAGTTTATACAAGTGAAATACATTTATATTACATTTTTACTCTAGGAGCAATGCATGACAAATGATGATATAACAAAACCCAGCAAACCCGGTAAAACTGAGTGCGGTTTTAAATGCCTTTGTTAATGCAGTTTTGACTGTGTGGTTAAAAACACCTCATCTCAATATACCCTTACACACAGCTGCTAGTAATGCACAGGTCCAAAGGCATCTCCAGCAACGGATGATTCATTCATTCAAGATTATTCAAGATTCATTCACTCGAGTTAGAGTTCATGCATTCGGCCATTGCCTGGCCGTGGCCGTATTGTGGCCAGCACTATGTGGGCACTGGCCATGTGCTCCCCGCATCACGGATGCGGACCCATTCACCTGAATTTTTTATTCCCCTAAAGTGGGGAAAATTGGCTTCCACCTCAGTTTTATTTTTTGCCTTCCTCTGGATCAACTTGCAGGATGACAGACCGAACTGGATGGACAAATGTCTTTTTTTCGGCCTTATGTACTATGTTACTATGTTATGTTACTTCTATAGAACCCCCAGTAGTAATTAGAACATCTATAATGCCCCCTGGATTTATAATACCCCTACAGTGCCCCCAGTACTAATACTTCCCCCTATTGTTATAATGCTCACCCTAAAGTGCCCATAGTATTTATAATGCCCGCTGCAGTGCCCCTGTAGTTATATTCCTCCCTTCACCATACAGCCCATGTAAATAACAGCCCTCTCTATCTACAGCCCCCTCCAAAATACAGTCCCATGTAAATATCACCCCCTCCCCAGCCGCCTCCAACATGCAATCCCATGTACACAACACCCCCTCAACATTCAGTCCCATGTAAATAACAACATTCCCTCACCAGCCACATTCAACATACAATCCCATGTAAATAGCATCACTCCCTCCCACAGCCCCCTCCAACATACAGTCCCATATAAATAACATGACTCCCTCCACAGCTACCTCCAACACACAGTTCCATGTAAATAACATCACCCCCTCCACAACCGCCTCCAACATGCAATCCCATGTACACAACGCCGCCTCAACATTCAGTTCCATGTAAATAACATCACTCCCTCTCTCAGACCCCTGTAACATTCTGTCCTATGTAAATAACATCACTCCCTCCCACAGCTGCCATCAACATACAGTCCCATGTAAATACCATTACTGCCTCCCACAGCTGTCTCCAACATACAGTCCCATGTAAATAACATTACCCTGCCCAAGCCCCCTCCAACATTCAGTCCCATGTAAATAATATCACTCTCTCCCCCAGCCCCCTCCAACATACAGTCCCATGTAAATAACATGACCTCCTCCTCAGCCACCTCCAACACACAGTTCCATGTAAATAACATCCTCCCCTTCAGCCCTAACATACAGTCCCAGTTAAATAACCACAACTCCCAGCATTGCAATGCCTCTCTCTTCACTTACCTCTCCTCATGTAGCATACCTCACCACAGCTTCTTCCCCAGGACTTCTCTTCACTGCCATCCTCTCCTGCACTGGTCACATGATGGTGACATCCTCGCAGGTCCTTCTCAACCACTGCCTATTTTACTGGTCACATGACCTGTGATATCACCACAGATCCTTCAGCTCTTCCTGTGCATTAGATTGAAATGTATTGCTGTCCTGAGGACAGCAATCCAGTTGTATCTAGCTAGGCAGGCAGAGCCTTCGGGGCCTGGGACAAAACATCGGGGGCCTAGGCCCGAATGTTTTAACCTAGCAACGCCCCTGTCTATGACACAAGAAACATATGCTAATAAGTAAAAAGTTTATTATTTCCACAATTCATATACACTAGAAACCATAAAAAAGGCAAATGCAGGTATACATAGATTCAGAGGGGGACATTGGTGAATCTTTAGCTGGACACTAATTCATAAGTCTAAAACAAAGACATTCAGCATAGTCATACCAACATAAACACAAGTAGATATGCAGTAAAGCCATAAATGCCAACCAACAGACCCCAATGAGCGTTAAGTCTCACAATAATTATACCACTGAAAACCAATCAGAAGTGCCAATCAAAAATAATTATAGTTTTGACTTGTAATCTTGTTACCACATTATCATTCATGTGTCCTCTCTCATACCATGGAATGCCTTCACTCGTTTCACAGGCCTTTGCCAATCTAAATACTTCTCATGCGAATGTGTGGTTGTGCATCTCACCTTCTGGGTATTGGATGCATGAGCAGTGCATGCGGTCCACCATGGTTCGTGTAAACTGTACGTAGACATATGCTATACCCAGCTAAAATAATAGACATATGTGTCCTAAAATAATCAAACTACAGTATAGAAGATGCATACAGTATAATATATTGTCATCCCACGCTTTTTTTTTTATGTCTCTTGATATGGAACCAGTGGGTATAATCCCCGTCAACTCCAAATTGAAAGAGATACATGACATGAATGCAGGACATGAAAGAGTGAATATTAAATACACAATATAAAACTTAAATTAAAAGAAAACAGAACTGCGCTGCTCCAATGGTAATGAATAGTGACATGACATGTCTCACTTGCAGGAATCCTCAAGAGGACATAGTTGATACAGCTTTATCATTGTTCACTGCTCAAATTGGATTGTCAGGCGATGTCATAAAACACTTCCTGATCCAGGCTTGCTCCTCGAATGTCCATATTTCATAAAAAAGGGGGGCAACCGAGAATAGTCATGCACGGCAGTATTAGTAAAAAAAAACACAATGCGATTTATTGTACTTGCAAACGTCAGGTTAAAAATCGCAAATCAGGAGATGACCTGACTCAGGTTTTACACACAACTTCTTTCAGGGCACATATTTCCCTTCTGGGAGCAGCATGCACACTTGCAGTTAATAACATTGACAAATATATTTTCTTAGAATATAAAAAAAACTCTAATTAAAGGGAACCTGTCATGTGGATATCTGATTATAATCTAACTAATTATATACAATCGTTAACTACTAAAAAGTGCCTTAGATGTATTCACTTACTGGTTTGACAGATGGTTACCTCATAATATACACACAAAGATGCCGCATGCCGCATGCTAATGAGCTTATTCGAGTCCGGCGTGATGTCATTGAGTCCAGCGTATATTTAATTCAGAGATATAGCCACTCCCCTGCCCACCTGCTGCTGATTCATATGGAAACAAACTGTCATTCAGCAGCAGCTGGGCGGAGAGAGTCAGGAGCTCATGAATATTCAGGACTCATTATCAGCTGGAGGCTTTTTAATACAAGATGTTGGCAGATTGACTGGGTCAATTAAAGAAAGTTCATTATATGGAGAGAAGCAAGGAAGAAAATCGCGGCACTCGCCGTAGTTGAAATAATGTTGCAGCTTTATTTGAAAACTTCCTGGGAAGATAGTGCATGTAGGATCCTGAAGCAGACACACTGCAGCAAGCGGCGATGGCCGTTTCGCGCGCGGGATCATGCTTCCTCTGGCCGTTGGGTACGTCATAGCGCAAGCCTGCGCTTTATAGGGGCGGACTCAGAGCAGCCGGCACCATCAGCTACAGCTGTGCGCCCATCGGTCTGTGACGTGAACTTAAAAACATGACCAATGTAGACATATGCAAGTGTGAATGCTAGGGAATATACAAAGGGGCACAATGAAATACAACTTATACAAGGTTAAGGTGCACATGCGATTAAATATATGGCTGCAAGCACATACACACATGACAGAGGAGATTAGGTGTAGCAATGTAATTAAAGCACAATTGTACAGGCAACAGTCTATATACATATCACATTTTAGCTAAGAATATGCACTAAGGTTATTAAAGCACAGATATTGGAGGCCGTATACAGCTGCTCACCCACCTAATGACAACATCCCATTTATAAAAAGACAGACATGTCGTTTTTGTCATTTAACCCTGCCGCTCCCATAGCTCCAGTCTGCATTATCCACCTTGCCTCCCTCTGCAGGAGCAGGCGATGTCGGTCACCTCTCCTAGGGATCGGTCGGACATGCTCTACCCCGGCAAAGGAGAGACGACGCGGATGAGCATCGTGGGCGGTGCGGATGTGGTCAATCAGACATGAGCAACCTCTGCCCGACCGTACAGAGCCAACATGTTCACGGATGCGTTCAAATAGGGGGCGGATCGTTTTGCCTATGTAAAAACGTTTACAGGGGCAGAAGACTACGTATACCACATAGGATGTACGGCAATTGATAAATTCACGTACAACGTGTTTGGTTCCTCCTATCTGTAGACCCTTACTGCAGGTGTTGAGTGCACAGAAAGAACAGTGACCACATCTGTAGTTCCCTCGAAGAAAGTCACATAGCATTTTGCTAAGAGAATCAGTCACTTATTTATGTTGCCCTTTGTTAGGACACCATAAAACTGGTGACAGGTTATATAATATAAGCAAAAAAGAGTGACGCACAGGAATGGCGCAAAACACGGGGGAGGTGCTGAAGACCACTGAGGAAGGGGTGATAACAAACCCTGAAACGCGTTTGGTGCAAAGATCCCCCTTGATGGACATTGATTTTATCTGCTGAAGGATCGCATGTACCCGAACTAACCCTGCTTAATCAGAGACCCGATGCGCATTTCAACAGGACTACTATAGGAGTGTACTACGTTCACTTACAAAGTCCAGCGCGGAAGAGGGAGTCTGCAAACTCACCAAGCGCCGGCTCTTACATCTACGGAGCGGCGCCTGTGAGATAGAGAGGGGAACGGGACTAACATAATAAAGATCCGAATACGAATTATATTGTTTTAAGTAATATGCTTGTTATATGAATTGTTCGTGTATGCTATATATCTACAATTAATAAACTGTGAGGTTCATATAAAGAAAGAGTGCCCAGTATCTTTTTACTAGGTTATATAATATATAAATAGATCCATTCAAACCCCTTCCGTTTTTGTGTTTTTGATTTTTCACTCCCTGCTTTTTCTGGAGCCGTAATGTTTTTATTTTTGCATTCACATAGCAGTATAAGGGCTTGTTTTTTGTAGGCCAAGTATACTTTTTAATGGCACAACTTACTATTGCATACAATTTAGTGGTACAGTAAGCTGGAAAAATAATTCCAAATAGGGTAGAATTAGAAAAAATAATTCCTACAGTTTTATGGATTTTCGTTTTACTGAGTTCACTATGTAATAAAAATGACTTATTTTCTTTATTCTCCAGGTCAGTATGATTACAGAAATACCACAATTATATAGTTTTTCTTGTATTTTAATACTGAACTTTTTTTTTTCATTGTCATATTCTGACTCCAGAACTTTTTTAGAGTTATGTTTGCAGAGCTTTATGAGAGCTACTGTATTTTTCGCTGTATAAGACGCACCGGCCCATAAGATGCACCTAGGTTTTTAGGGAGGAAAATAAGATTTTTTTTTTTAACCAAAAGGTGTGCTGTGTGTTTGGTGGGTTTGGAACTAATGGTGGTCTGTGGATGGCACTATTACTGGGGATCTGTGAATGACGGACACTGTTATGGGGGATCTGTGGATGACGGACACTGTTATGGGGGGATCTGTGGATGACGGACACTGTTATGGGGGGATCTGTGGATGACGGACACTGTTATGGGGGATCTGTGGATGACGGACACTGTTATGGGGGCGATCTGTGGATGACGGACACTGTTATGGGGGGATCTGTGATGGACACTGTTATGGGGGGGATCTGTGGCTTGCACTGTTGCAGGGGGATCTGTGGCTGGCACTGTTATATATGTGTCATCCACAGACCCTCCCAGCCCATAACTGTGCCATCCACAGATCCCCTGCCGCTCCAGTATACAAATATAAGATGTCTTATTCAATTAATAGTTATTAAACATGCCCCCCAACTCCTAATAGTACCCTACATCCTAACCGCTTCAGTACAATGGAGGCAGGCAGGCAGGGTGGCCGGAGCATCACTCACTGACGTCACTTGCATGCGCCGCCTGCTTCGCTTGCCTGCGCCGCAGGCACGTGACATCAGGGAGTTATGCTGCCGCCCGCCCGGCCTGCATTGTACTGAAGCGCTTAGGATTTAAGGTACTATTAGGAATAAAGGGGCATATTTAATAACTATTAATTGAATAAGACATATTATATTAGTATACCGGAGCGGCGGGGCTATAGTACAGTGACTGCACCGCCCCGCCGCTATTGCCGGCCCCCAGCTCCTCCTCCCAGTCCCTCCCCAAGTCCCCGCTCGCTCGTACATCGCAGCTTGCGATGTAAAACTGACAGCATTCGCTGTATAAGACGCAGGGGCATTTTTCCCCCGTTTTGGGGGGGGGGGGAGAAAAAGTGCATCTTATACGGCGAAAAATACGGTACTTTTTGCGGGACATTTAGTAGTTCTTATTGATACCATTTTGGAGTGTACAAGACTTTTTGATCACTTTTTATTACTTTTTTGGGGAGGTGAAGTGTCAAAAAATGCAGAATTGGGCTTTTTTTTTCCGTTACGCCGTTCACTTTGAGATAAATATTTTGATATTTAAATAGTACAGGGATTTTTGGACGTGGCAGTGCCCATGATTATTTTATCGATTTTATTTTATTTATTTATGTATTTAATTATTTTTTATTCTAGGGAAAGGGGGGATTTTAATTTTTAGTACATTTTTTATAATCTTTTTTTAAAAGTCACCCTAGTCACTATAACATGCAATCACTAGATTGCGCTTGTATTCTATCATGCATATCTATGCATATTAGAATACTGAATTCAGTATATTCCAATGCAGTGCTGCCATCTACAGGCCTGCATTGGAATATCTAATACTAGTAAGCCTTCTACAGGCTAAGATCTGTTACTGGTACAGGCAAGCTTCCTAAATTTCATCCGAGGGAAGGTAGCCTAGGCCAGGGAAGTGTGCGTCTCCCGGTTTTAGATCTCCCATTTGCTATAGGCACATTTAACCATGGCATCTAAGGAGTTAAGTGTCTACGATCAGCATTACTGCTGATCGTAGGCATTACCTCTGTGCATCTGCTGTATAAAACCCAACATTCAGGAGTTGGACTGGTCATTTAAATCATCCACCGATGGCAATGGAAATCCCTTCAGCATCCAACCAATTAAAAGATCGCCCATGGATTATGATCTAACAACAAAAATATAATTTATATTCATGGCCAAAAGTTTTGAGAATGACAAATATTAGTTTTCACAAAGTTTGCTGCATGAACTGCTTTTAGATCTTTGTTTCAGTTGTTCCTGTGATGTAGTGAAATATAATTACACGCACTTCATACGTTTCAAAGGCTTTTATCGACAATTACATGACATTTATGCAAAGAGTCAGTATTTGCAGTGTTGGCCCTTCTTTTTCAGGACCTCTGCAATTCGACTGGGCATTCTGGGGCAATTCCTGACTGATAGCAACCCATTCTTTCATAATCACTTCTTGGAGTTTGTCAGAATTTGTGTGTTTTTGTTTGTCCACCCGCCTCTTGAGGATTGACCACAAGTTCTCAATGGGATGCCTGTGGTAACCCCTCGATTCTGGATGGTAGACAAGTCGCAAAAATCCAGGGAACCTCCTTAAAAGTGAAAAATTTGCGATTTATTCACACATGTCATACAGCAGCGTTTCGGTTCTCTCTCAGAACCTTTTTTAAGCCAAGTGAATTGCAAAGTGCAACAGTGCCTACATTTATACATCATGAAATCAATCAGTACTAATTGATCAAACTGTGAACGCCCCTTTTAACAATATTACAATTCATTCAGTCTAAAACACTCTTCAATGTGAACCACAGCATAAGTGCAATGTGCGTAGTCAGTAGCAACCATATAGGTTACCATATCTGCATTACTAATCTTAGTGTCGATATATTACAATAGTGACATAGTTATATAAAGTCCATTGTGCTTAAAAACAACTAAGCCATATACATTAAAAACTACCTTGCTGGGGCCTTGTGGCTGTACTTCGCATGTTCCAAAAGGGTAATTAGATCTCAATAGTGAACATGCTTTACATCCCATTGCTTGTGTTCTTTTGCATACAAATTATTGTACCAAGTGAATGTAATAGATCCTGCATATGGTTATTGCCCTGAAAGTGACGCTATACTATGATTACTTTACAGTTGGAAACATGGAATTGTTCTGCGGTTGGAAATATGGAAGCAGTTATGCTGGGACATATATTGGCTGAATACAAGATGATTGAATAGGGAAGATCTCTAATGTATTAAAAGTTATGACTACTATCTATTTGTCCACAAATTTGCCCCCAAATAAGATGGTGTGGATTAGGTGCTCGTTGGTCGGGATGGAGACGATTAAACATGCGCATATGCATATATGCATGCCCGCATTGTGTAGATAGACACAGCGTAAGCGCGCAACATCGCACCTGTTCCGTCTCTGCCCTGAGAGATGCCGATCCATTACGCTTCATTGGGGAGGAGTGGGATAGATTGACGCATGCGTATTGCGAATCAAGAGACGCAGAGATTACAACGTGGAGTCCTACTGTTCACTATTGAGATCTAATTACCCTTATGGATCATGCGAAGTATAGCCACAAGGCCCCAGCAAGGTAGTTTTTAATGTATATGGCTCAGTTGTTTTTAAGCACCATGCACTTTATATAACAATGTCACTATTATAATATATCGACACTAAGATTAGTACTGCAGATATGGTAACCTAAATGGTTGCTACTGACTACGCACATTGCACTTATGCTGTGGTTCACATTGAAGAGTGTTTTAGACTGAATGAATTGTAACCTTGTTAAAAGGGGCGTTCAGTTTGATCAATTAGTACTGATTGATTTCATGATGCACTTTGTAATTCACTTGGCTTGAAAAAGGTTCTGAGAGAGAAACGAAACGTTGCTGTATGACATGTGTGAATAAATAGCAAATATTTCACTTTTAAGGAGTGCCGTGTATTTTTGCAACATAGAGTGTGTGTGTATATATACAGTACAGACCAAAAGTTTGGACACACCTTCTCATTCAAAGAGTTGTCTTTATTTTCATGACTATGAAAATGAAAATTGTAGATTCACACTGAAGGCATCAAAACTATGAATTAACACATGTGGAATTATATACATAACAAAAAAGTGTGAAACAACTGAAAATATGTCATATTCTAGGTTCTTCAAAGTAGCCACCTTTTGCTTTGATTACTGCTTTGCACACTCTTGGCGTTCTCTTGATGAGCTTCAAGAGGTAGTCACCTGAAATGAATTTCACTTAACAGGTGTGCCCTGTCAGGTTTAATAAGTGGGATTTCTTGCCTTCTAAATGGGGTTGGGACCATCAGTTGCATTGTGGATAAGTCAGGTGGTTACACAGCTGATAGTCCTACTGAATAGACTGTTAGAATTTGTATTATTGCAAGAAAAAAGCAGTTAAGTAAAGAAAAACGAGTGGCCATCATCACTTTAAGAAAAGGTCAGTCAGTCCGAAAAATTGGGAAAACTTTGAAAGTGTCCCCAAGTACAGTCACAAAAACCATCAAGCGCTACAAAGAAACTGGCTCTCATGCAGACCGCCCCAGGAAAGGAAGACCAAGAGTCACCTCTGCTGCGGAGGATAAGTTCATCTGAGTCACCAGCCTCAGAAATTGCAGGTTAACAGCAGCTCAGATTAGAGACCAGGTCAATGCCACACAGAGTTCTAGCAGCAGACACATCTCTAGAACAACTGTTAAGAGGAGACTGTGTGAATCAGGCCTCCATGGTAGAATATCTGCTAGGAAACCACTGCTAAGGACAGGCAACAAGCAGAAGAGACTTGTTTGGGCTAAAGAACACAAGGAATGGACATTAGACCAGTGGAAATCTGTGCTTTGGTCTGAGGAGTCCAAATTTGAGATCTTTGGTTCCAACCACCGTGTCTTTGTGCAACGCAGAACAGGTGAACGGATGGACTCTACATGCCTGGTTCCCACCGTGAAGCATGGAGGAGGAAGTGTGATGGTGTGGGGGTGCTTTGCTGGTGACACTGTTGGGGATGTATTCAAAATTGAAGGCATACTGAACCAGCATGGCTACCACAGCATCTTGCAGTGGCATGCTATTCCATCCGGTTTGCGTTTAGTTGGACCATCATTTATTTTTCAACAGGACAATGACCCCAAACACACATCCAGGCTGTGTAAGGGCTATTTGACCATGAAGGAGAGTGATGGAGTGCTGAACCCAATCGAGATGGTTTGGGGTGAGCTGGACCGCAGAGTGAAGGCAACAGGGCCAACAAGTGCTAAGCATCTCTGGGAACTCCTTCAAGACTGTTGGAAGACCATTTCAGGTGACTACCTCTTGAAGCTCATCAAGAGAATGCCAAGAGTGTGCATAGCAGTAATCAAAGCAAAAGGTGGCTACTTTGAAGAACCCAGAATATGACATATTTTCAGTTGTTTCACACGTTTTTGTTATGTATATAATTCCACATGTGTTAATTCATATTTTTGATGCCTTCAGTGTGAATCTACAATTTTCATAGTCATGAAAATAAAGACAACTCTTTGAATGAGAAGGTGTGTCCAAACTTTTGGTCTGTACTATATATATGTACACACACTATTTTAACACTGCTTACTAATGAAGGTATTCATATTTTCTACATGATACATCATTTTAAATCGAAATCTACATTAAGCCCCCTCTGCTGTGAAGTCTCCAGGGATCCAAAACACTTAAACATTTCTCATTGACTAATAGTCGAAACTGGACCTTCACCTCTCCACTTCAAACCTGTTGGGGAGCTACCATGATATTTTTCAAAGTGAAGGAAAACATTATAAATGTGCCTGAGATGCTTGGTATGCTGAAGCAGGGGCATACATAGTTATCATAGGGCCCCAGATCCAGAGTTAGAATTGTACTCTTCCAAAAACAAAAAACAATTTGGAGATTTATTAAAACTGGTGTAATGGAAAACTGGCTTGTTGGCCTTTCATATTCAAAAGGAACTCTGAAAGATGAAAGGTGGAATCTGGGTGCTATGGGCAACTAAGCCAGTTTTCCTTTACACCAGTTTTGATAAAACTCCCTCAATGTCATTACTATCCAATTTCCCTATTGTCCCAATAGTGCCAGTGACAATATCTTAATGTTGTATTTCCAGACATGCCATCCCATTATTGTTAAATTTTCCCTCATACCAGCCACAATAGCCCACTTAAAAAAATATAAATAAATCATTGTGCTGGATATAATGTGGATAGCACACATCTCCCCCCCCCCCTCCCCCCACAAGATAGGGGATAAGTATCTGATTGGTGAGGATTTGACCACTGGAAACTTTAGTGATCACAAGAATTAGGTGTTGGAGTCCCTGGAGTGAATAGAATGCTGGTCACACAAGTGCACTGCTGCTCCATTCAACTCTAGGGATTGCTGGAGCTAGATGAACACTTTACTCTTCCCATAGAGTTGAATGGTACAGCAGTGTGCATGGTTAGCAGCTATTCCATTTACTCTGAGGACTTTACCTCATTCTTATGATCAGTGGGGTTCCTTTCCAGCAGTCAGACACCCACTGATACCATATCTTTTCCCTGTGGATAGAGGATAAGTTCTTATGGTTGGATAATCCCACCTCGGTTTACTGCACAAAAATACATATATAAGCAAACATTATACAGTATGTGTATAAACATACAGTGGCATAGCTATAGGTGTCGCAGTGGCATACTGACAATTGCCTATTTTTTTGCTTTATAAGATGCAAAGCGAATACTAGTCAGTGCTTCCATATTGGAAGTGCTCGCTAGTCTGTAGGAGGCGGGGAAGCGCTGTGGGGCCCAGAGAAGATCAGGAGCAAAGAATGCAGGGGAGACTGTTGGACCTGGTGAGGAGCATCTGAGCCGGAGAGGTACAGTAAGTTAATTTATTTACTTTAAGGTATAATCTGAGGTCTAATACTTGGTGGGTGGGTCTGACTTGGAAGTCTGATGAGAGGCTGATATGGAGGGCAGGGGTCTGGCATGGAGTCATGATCTGAGGTCTGGTATGGGGAGTCTCACATGAAGGTCTAAAGGGGTCTAATCGGAGGTCTGAAATGGGGTCTGAAATGATGATCTAAAGGGGGTCTTGTCTGAGGTCTGATATTGGGGGGGATCTAACATGAAGGTCTGTTGGAGGTCTCATCTGAGGTTTCAAATAGAGGTTTGATCTCAGGATCTGATATGGGGTATGATTTGAGGATCTAATATGGAGCACTATTACTGTGGGGGTGCTCTGGCACATAAGTTTAGCACAATAAGTTTTAGGGGACACTATGGTTACGACACTATTAGTGTTAGGGGCACTATTTGCTTGGTGCCGCTATTTTTTAGGGCACTGTGTGCTAATAAGTATTGAAGGGGGGATTATCTGTGTGTTACTAGTATTTTCAGAGCGACTATTTCTGCAGTATAGTATTGGTGAGCACAGTGGGCACAGTATTGGGGTGTTGAGAAGGTATGAGAATGATGGAAAAGTAGGAAACTAATATGTCTGCTTGCCAAACTGTGCAGAGACATGAGATGGCTGAAAGAAATCAAAATAGTGCTCTGGTCTGAAAGTAGAAGAGGAGGAAAGAGAAAATCGACATCAGATGAGACATCACTGTATGTTAAAGATATGTGGCACTCAGGGGTGCACCACCAATGAGGCCAGGTGAGGCAGCACCAGGTAGGGACAAGAGGGGGGGCAGTGGAAGGGCCGTGGGCAATGAGTAGTGTTGAGCAAACCCCAACTGTAAAGTTCGGGTCCGTACCGAACTTTGTGAGTTCGGGTACCCGGACCCTAACTTTGCCAGAAAGTTTGAGTTCGGTGTTCGGGCATTTAATAAAGCTTTTGAAAGGCTGCAGCCAAGCAACAAGCTTTTAAGCTGTGGGCATTTAGAAGCCATCACAGCCATGTTAGTAATGGCATGGCTGTGATTGGCCGATGCATCATGTGACCCAGCCTCTATACAAGCTGGATCACGTGTAGTACCGCCCATCAGCTCTGAGTAGTGCAGGGACAGGAAGCAGGCAGCTGAAGTGAGGGGGAGTGTTAGGAATCTGGCTATTTGTT
Organism: Bufo gargarizans; assembly: GCF_014858855.1. NCBI lineage: Eukaryota > Metazoa > Chordata > Amphibia > Anura > Bufonidae > Bufo > Bufo gargarizans. The sequence continues at coordinate 212,070,630 of NC_058082.1, read as the reverse complement.
TTGTGGGTGACCTATAATGATCTTTTGTGGGTGCAGTGCACCAGGTTTGCACCCCTGACAGAGAAATATAATAATAAATCTTGCTGTTAATTCTGTGTTTGACCTATAGCAATTTTTGTGGGTGCAATGCACCATCTTTGTACCCCTGACACAAAAATATAATAGTTAATCCATATGTTAGTTTGATGGGTGACATATACCCATTTTTGGTGTGAGGTACACCTGCACTGCATATGTGACAGGGAAATGAATATAGCTAATCTGTCTGTTAGTTCAGTTGGTGACATATACCCATTTTTTGTGTGAGGTACAACTACAGTGCATATGTGACAGAGAAATGAATTTAGTTAATCCGTCTGTTAGTTCAGTTGGTGACATATACCCATTTTTTGTGTGAGGTACACCTGCACTGCATATGTGACAGGGAAATTAATATAGTTAATCTGTCTGTTAGTTCGGTGGGTGACCTCAAAGAATGCTGTATAGTGGAGCTGAGTCCACAGCATATAATACTTGTCTGGCTGAGGGAACAGAAAAGAACAGGGGCATGTTGAGGACAGATGAGGGCACCGGGCCTGCTCCCGGGCCATGCCAACTAAGGGTTGTGTCTGACGAACCAACAGACTCTTGGCTGGGGGCGTCTGATGTCCCTTGGGACCAGGTGGATGACCGAGTCAACCATTTAAGAACTGCTGGATTGTTGGTCAAGACACGACCGCTAGATGACACCGGGAGCTCAGGCCTCTCGCTGCGACCTCTGCTGCCATGCCCCCTTACTCTGCTGCGACCTGTGCCTGCCCCAGAAACATTTAGGCCTCTGACACTCCCCTGTGCAGGGTCTGGCACCTCTCTGTCTGACACAGTGGCATTGCGAGGGGGGTGCGGCAGGTGCGGGCCGCACCGGTGACACCAGTCTGATGGGGTTAGTCACCCGCCGGATGGGGACCCAACACCACAAGCACCCCCCGGGCTTAGCCCCCACCCCACGTCAGCTGTCTGTTTACCATCTAAACCCTCCCCCCCGTTACCGCTTGGGTAGGTTGGGAGGCTCAGTGAAGGACGTGAAGGGACGTCAGTGACGCCGCAGAGGCAGGGCGGAGCTTGATGGACGATCCCTATGTGACTCGTCCGCACAGGTCAGAACACTATGACCACAAGAATAAGCGATCACCAGAAGAAATTGAACAGCATTTGTTGTCTCGGTCAGCCAGCCAGCGAAAGTGGGGTGCACCTGACCTAGATGAGCTGCTGCCAGGGGGAAAAGGGGGTGCTGGGGCTCTAAGCTTTGGGGGGTGGGGCTTAGGGGGGTGACACCATTTTCAACCTCACCGGGTGACACCAGCCCTAGAAATGCCACTGGTCTGACATACTGTTAGATCAAATAAATAAATAGGAAATTAAAACACGCCAAAAAAGTCTGTAATTTTCTCACTTCACCACACAACGGCTAATAAGCCCTTTTTGCCCACTAATACACGCCAAAAAGGCTTTAGAACATATAACCGCACCACTGAATGGCAAATATATATATATATGTATTTGCCACTAATACACGCAAAAAAGTGCTTTAGAACATATAACTGCACTGCTGAAAGGCAAATATATATTTTCTCACTTTACCACACAACGGCAAATACTTATTTTTTTTGTGCCATTAATACATAGGACTTTAGAACATATAACTGCACAACTGAACGGCAAAAAATATATTTTTTTTGCCACTAATACATGCCAAAAAGGGGCTTTAGAGCACATAACTCCACCGTTTAATAGCAAATAGGCCCTTACTTTTTTCCACTTATACACCACAACAAAAGGCTTTAGAACATATAACTGCACCGCTGAACGGCAAATAATATATATGTTTTTGCCACTAATACATGCCAAAAAGTGCTTTAGAACATATAACTGCACCATTAAACAGCAAATAAGCCCTTATTTTTTTCCACTTATAAACTCCAACAAATGGCTTTAGAACATATAACTGCACCGCTGAATGGCAAATAATATACAGATGTAGCAGCGGTAACACACACACTCTTACTTTGCATTTCCTAACTCATCATGTTATCTTGATGTAAAAGCCATTGAAAAGCAATTGCTTAACGCTTTAAGTTGCATTTAGTTTAGATAACATGTCTCAAAAAGCATGTGTGTTAACCCTGCTACATCTGTATATGTTTTTGCCACTAATACATGCCAAAAAGGGCTTTAGAACACATAACTGCACCGCTGAACGGCAAATAATATATATTTTTGTGCCACTAATACACGCCAAAAAGGGTTGTAATTTTCTCACTTTACCACACAACCGCTAATGAGTCCTTTTTTCCCCCCACTAATACAAGCCAAAAAATGCTTTAGAACATATAACTGCACCGCACAAGAGCAAATAAGATGTAGAAATATTTCCTTGTAATAAACCCTGTTAATGCCTGTATCAAACAGCACTTGCACCCCAATAACAAGAACAGTTTGCTGGAATTACAGAGCTGTTCTGTTTCAATACTGTGGAACGATTCATCTCTATCCTTTCCCTGAACTTCTATACAGTAAAATATACGTTTTAAAGTCTTTCCTAGCACTGTCCCTAGGGCCTGCTGACGTTTCTCCCTGCATTAAGTACACTGGAAAATGGCTGAATCCAAGATGGCTGAAGCTATTCATAGGGCTGTGACATCACAGGGCTGGCTGGCTGATGATTGGCTGCACGCATGGCATTGTGTGTGATCCCTCATTCCCAGAGTTCCTTGCTCCATGTGCTTACGCCTGCAGCAGCCATTTTAGGAAAAAATGCGATTCGTTACCACGAAGCATGAGGAAATTCGGATTCAGTGCAAATGGAATTTTTCCTGCAATTTGGATCGAATTCCACTTAATCAACTTTGATTCGCTCATCTCTAGTCATCGCTCCCAGCCAGCGTGATGACGAGGTGATGTCACACATCAGCATATGCAAGATTTGACCCATTTTCTTCAATCAAGATGGCCACAACGGCCTTTCTGTGATCAAATGCAAGAGGTGAGTATGTACTTTTTTTTTGACTAATCCCTGAAAGGCTTCAATGTGACTTTCAGACACTGCGATCAGTGCTGAACACTGCATCTGAGGGGTTCATTGATGGGGGGTCGGTGCGATCGCCATTTTCCGTCATTGAGCCCGTTACATACAATGGAATGTGATTTCGTGGCTAAATACTTCATAATGAATCAAATTTCTTGTTGAAGTTCAGCGCAGAAACAGTGATTGAGATGTCTGCACCAACAAGCACTTATTCACGGGCCGATTATCTGAACGAACATTTTGTTCCAGATAATTGGCCCAACCATCAGGCCATGTAAACCTGCCTTAAGTTTACACTGTATAACTAATTGTCAGGATTAGCAAATCTTCCCCACTATGTTTTCTAAGTTAACCAACCTTTTAAAATGTACTACTTAATATTCTGCTCTATGCTGACAGATCCACTTTAAATAGCATACCCAGCTCTGTTATGCAACCGTGCTTCTCATATGTTGGAAATTTGAATGGGAACTGGTTGAGGACAAGTTCCCTGTTTTTGTTTTATCACTTTGGAAAATGCCTTTATGGTATCAATGGATCTCATTATGCGAAAACCTCCATGAGGTTTGGCATTCATCTAAAGATAATCGTGGGATGAAAGATATGGAAAGCTCTATTGACTAGTTTCATGTTTATTTGGGTAATAATTATTAGATAGCTGTTTTGATCCTTTTCATGTGTGTGGTATGAATTATAGATCTAATTAAAGGTGTTTTCCAGGAGTTTGATATTTTGTGGTTAAGATATGCCATCAGTACAGAACTCCAGGATAGCTTCTTTAAACATATGCAACAAAGCACACAGAGATTAAAGTTGTTTTGTCTTTTCATATCCCAAGTTTGTCATGAATATATGTTTTACTTATTTATTATTCTGTCATGTAAAAGGCCTACTTTCTTATTCTTAACTTATCCAATTTGCCTTCAAAATTGCATATTTTATAATACCTTTTTCTCCTTTTATTCCTCCCCCCCTTCCCACAGCTCTTTTAATGCAAAATGCAATGACAACAATAGTAAATAATGTCACACTATTAGTGCAGTTGATATATAGTGGATATAAAATGTCTACACACCCCTGTTAAAATGTCAGGTTTCTGTGAAAATTAGACAAAGATAAATCATTTCAGAACTTTTTCCAAAACAAACTGAAATCTTTTAGGTAGAGGGAATAAAAAAATAAAAATAAAATAATATGGTTGCATAAGTGTGCACACCCTTAAACTAGAACTTTGTTGAAGCACCTTTCGATTTTATTACTGCACTCAGTCTTTTTGGGTTTGAGTCTATCAGCATGGCACATTTTGACTTGGCAATATTTGTCCACTCTTCTTTGCAAAAACACTCCAAATCTGTCAGATTGCGAGGGCATCTCCTGTGCACAGCCCTCTTCAGATCACCCAAAAAAATTTCAATCTGATTCAGGTCTGGGCTCTGGCTGGGCCATTGCAAAACTAAGTTTTTTGTTTTGTTTTCTTCCCTCCACCTAAAAGATTTCAGTTTGTTTTTCAATTGAGATGTACAGTTTATAGGTCACATTAAAGGTGGAAAAAGTTCTGAAATGATTTATCTTTGTCTCATTTTTTTACATCACAGAAACCTGACTTTTTAACAGGGGTGTGTAGACTTTTTATATCATATATATCATATGTATATATATATATTAGCAGAAGGACCCGGCTTTGCATGGGTATATTTCATTTATTTCATTTAATGTTTGTGTGTGTCGTTAGGATATCGACAGTATCCACTATAACAGTGACGTCCGCAGTACCCCCCTCTTAACAGTGACCTCCACAGCGCCCCATCTCCTTAAAATAAGACCTCCACAGCAGCCCACCCCCTTCACTTTGACCTTCACAGCAGCCTGTCCCTTTAATAGTGGCCTCCCTTAACAGTCACCTCTGCAGTGCTCGCCCCTTTAACAGTGACCTGCACAGTGGTCTGCCCCTTAGCAGTAACATGCATAGTGCCCTTCCCTTTAACAGTGGCCTCCACAGCAGCCACCCTTTCGTTAGTGACCTCCACAGTACCCTGTCTGGCTAACAGTGATTTCCACAATAACCCGCCCCCTTAACAGTGGCCTCCATGGAGCTCTATTCCCTTAAAATGCGACCTTCACAACACTAGGCCCTGTTAAAAGTGACCTCTACAGCACCTCGCCCCCCTACACTGACTTCCGTAGCGGACCGTCCCCTTAAATGTGAACGCTACAGTTCCTTGCCCCCTTAACAGTGACCTCCACAGCGCCCACCCCTTTAACAGTGACCTCCACAGCAGCTGCCCCTTTATTAGTCACCTCCACAGTATCCCATCTTCTTGACCGTGATTTCCACAACACCCCGCCCCTTAATAGTGACCTCAACAGCAACCTGCCCCTAGGGTGGCCAGAGGTCCGGGTTTAGGCCAGACGGTCCGGATTTCAGGCTCCTTGTCCTCTGTATGGCGCAGGGTGTGGATGGACACAGAGATGTCATTTTGAACAGCTCACTCTGACAGCAGCACTGTGCTGTCTGAGTGTGAGCTGCAGGGAGAAAGGCGCCCTCTCTCTCACCTCTGCAGCTCACAGAAGTTAATTTTTACCTCCGCTCCCTTAAGAGTGTCATCCACAGCACACTGCCCCTTAAAAGCTGACCTACAGCAGTGAAGAAAAATAGCTGGGTTGTTATCGAAACCTAGTGTAAAACTGTGTGTATGTGGAGACTAAGGGCCTGTGAGCTTCTATTGGCTGATAAGGGTCATGTGACCGTGTGTATGGCAGTTGAGATATGAGGAGAAAGACCTGCAGACTTCTATTGGCTAATTTAGGTCATGTGAAGTGCCATATTAGAATTTTTGGGGAATATCTCAGGAAAGGTATGTCCTAGAGAGCTTAGACCCGGTCTAAAACCTTCCCGGACACCTGATGTACCTGTGTGTCAAATTTGATTATAAATGCGACGGCGCAGATTCCTTTAGCAGGCAGACATACATACACACATACACTCAGCTTTATAATATATATATATATATATATATATATATAGGGTGGGCCATTTATATGAATGCACCTTAATAAAATGGGAATGGTTGGTGATATTAACTTCCTGTTTGTGGCACATTAGTATATGTGAGGGGGGAAACTTTTCAAGATGAGTGGTGACCATGGCGGCCATTTTAAAGTCAGCCATTTTGAATCTAGATTTTGTTTCTTCAATAGGAAGAGGGTCATGTGACACACCAAACTTATTTGGAATTTCACAAGAAAAACAATGGTGTGCTTGGTTTTAACGTAACTTTATTCTTTCTATGCTGTCATTGTCTATGCTGTGAAGATACGAGATGTGCAGCACCTGAAACTGCGGATACTGGAAGCATGTGCTAGCATTTCACCTGCGGTGTTGCTATCAGTGTGCGAAGAGTGGGAGAAGAGGGTTGCCTTGACAATCCAACACAATGGGCAGCACATTGAACACATTTTATAAGTGGTCAGAAACTTATAACTCATGAAAGAATAAAGTTACGTTAAAACCAAGCAGACCATTGTTTTTCTTGTGAAATTCCGAATAAGTCTGAGTCACATGACCCTCTTCCTATTGAAAAAACTAAAGTTGGATTCAAAATGGCAGACTTCAAAATAGCCGCTTTGGTCACCACCCATCTTGAAAAGTTTCCCCCCTCACATATACTAATGTGCCACAAACAGGAAGTTAATATCACCAACCATTCCCATTTTATTAAGGTGATATACAGTTGCAAGAAAAAGTATATGAACCCTTTGGAATGATATGGATTTCTGCACAAATTGGTCATAAAATGTGATCTGATCTTCATCTAAATCACAACAATAGACAATCACAGTCTGCTTAAACTAATAACATACAAAAAATTTAATGTTACAATGTTTTTATTGAACACACCATGTAAACATTCACAGTGCAGATGGAAAAAGTATGTGAACCCTTGGATTTAATAACTGGGTGAGCCTCCATTGGCAGCAATAACTTCAACCAAATGTTTCCTGTAGTTGCAGATCAGACGTGCACAACGTCAGGAGTAATTCTTGACGATTCCTCTTTACAGAACAGTTTCAGTTCAGCAATATTCTTGGGATGTCTGGGGTGAATCGCTTTCTTAAGGTCATGCTACAGCATCTCAATCGGGTTGAGGTCAGGACTCTGACTGGGCCACTCCAGAAGGCGTATTTTCTTCTGTTTAAGCTATTCTGTTGTTGATTTACTTCTATGCTTTGGGTAGTTGTCCTGTTGCAACACCCATCTTCTGTTGAGCTTCAGCTGGTGGACAGATGGCCTCAAGTTCTCCTGCAAAATGTCTTGATAAACTTGGGAATTCATTTCTCCTTCGATGATAGCAATCCGTCAAGGGCCCTGACACAGCAATGCAGCCCCAAACCATGATGCCCCCACCACCATACTTCCCAGCTGGGATAAGGTTTTGATGTTGGTGTGCTGTGCCTTTTTTTTTCCACACATAGTGTTGTGTGTTTCTTCCAAACAACTCAACTTTAGTTTAATCTGTCCACAGAATATTTTGCCAGTACTGCTGTGGAACATCCAGGTGCTCTTGTGCAAACTGTAAACATACAGCAATGATTTTTTTGGACAGCAGTGGCTTCCTCTGTGGTATCCTCCCATGAAATCCATTCTTGTTTAGTGTTTTACGTATCGTAGATTCACTAACAGGGATGTTAGCATATGCCAGAGACTTTTGTAAGTCTTTAGTTGACATTCTAGGTTTCTTTTTCACCTCATTGAGGAGTCTGCGCTGTGCTCTTGCAGTCATCTTTACAGGACGGCCACTCCTAGGGAGAGTAGCAGCAGTGCTCAACTTTTTCCATTTATAGACAACTTGTCTTACCGTGGACTCATGAACAGCAAGGCTTTTGGAAATACTTTTAAAACCCTTTCCAGCTTTATGCAAGTCAACAATTCTTAATCGTAGGTCTTCTGAGAGCTCTTTTGTGCGAGGCATCATTCACTTAAGGCAATGCTTCATGTGAACAGCAAACCCAGAACTGGTGTGTGTTTTTTATAGGGCAGGGCAGCTGGCAACCAACACCTCCAGTCTCATCTCATTGATTGGACTCCAGTTGGCTGACACCTCACTCCATCTAGCTCTTGGAGATGTCATTAGTCTAGGGCAGGCATGGCCAACCTGTGGCTCTCCAGCTGTTGTAAAACTACAACTCCCACCATGCCATGCCATGCCTAGCTGTAGGCAGTCTGGGCATGCTGGGAGTTGTAGATTTCTAACTGCTGGAGAGCCTCAGGTTGGCAATCCCTGGTCTAGGGGTTCACATACTTTTTCCACCTTCACTGTGAATGTTTACATGGTGTGTTCAATAATAACATGGTAACATTTATTTTTTTGTGTGTTGTTAGTTTAAGCAGACTGTCATTATCTATTGTGTGACTTAGATGAAGATCAGATCACATTTTATGACCAATTTGTGCAGAAATCCATATCATTCCAAAGGGTTCACATACTTTTTCTTGCAACTGTGTGATATATATATATATATATAAAAAAAAGAATGGGTTGATAGTATGGTTGACAGTGTAAAGAGTAAAGAAACAGCTTGTTTAAAAACACACTGCACCATCACATTTGTTATGTTTTTTAAGATTAAAAAATGTTCCAAAAATGGCTCCTTATTTGAGGCAGATGGAGTTTAAACGCATACAGTGTTATCGGGGAAAAAATAGAGTGTCTTGTTCTCAGTGAGTATTCCAAAAATTATGCTTGTCCATGTTTAGACACAAACAGGGTAGTGTCAGAAGAAGCAAGTTCTGAACACGTATCCAAAAATCATGCCTTAATGGGGGGCATATGCCTGCCCTGTTATGAAGAGAAACTATTATTAGTATTGAATAAGGGCAATGATGGTAAAGGCAGTAGGAGGAGTAGCAGCTGCGGTGGCGGCCACCATACAGTCTGGAACACGATAGGCAGACAGGGACATGATGCTTAGGCAATAAATAACCATTCTTCGCCATGGCAGATCTATTCATTGGCCCAGGGGCGTACATAGAAATCATTGGGCCCCATAGCAAGAATCTGAATTGGGGCCCCTAAATCCACCCACTACCCACCCCTGGCCCATCCCACCACCTGCCCTGGCTCCTCTGACACCCCCCCATTGTATTTCTAATGAATATGTAATAGAAAGAAAGTTGAGAGTTAATCGAATCTTGTGGAAAGGTGATCCAGAAGACCTGAAAAAACTCGAGCCGCCAGTGGATTAGGAGAACATATTAGGAGAGAAGGAAAAGGGCAAATAGAGTGTACTAGTGAAGAACAGGTAATTTGATGGGTCTCAGATTCAGATTGGATCCATGTTTAAAACTGCTTCTTTATTTGGACATCATATACACATGACAAACCGCCACTTGATACATCAGAATTCACGTTGACGCGTTTCAGGTGCTGAGACCCTTAGTCGTAACGTTGTTGCACAGTGAGACACCCCAATATAAAGGAATTAGGTATCCATCCCTCCAAACAATCTAAGTGAGGCGGCATTAACCCTATTGGTCGTCTCACTGTGCTTCACACCCTGAATACCACCCACTCATTACAGAGTTAATGCATTACACACTGTGCTGGAACTTTGCATACAAATTAACCCTTAGGAAACTCAGGTCCTATTCTCATGGGTGATTGAAAGGAGAAGGGAAACAGAGAAAAATCGCACAGTGTGAACACCATCCCTCTTGCAACATATAAAAACATATATTTTTCAACACCAATAAGGCCTGAGCCTATTCACCAGTATTTTTCCGACTTGAAGGACTATACCACAATTTCTATTTGTATTGCGGAATACAAATTTCCGCAATACAAATAGAAATTGTGGTATAGTCCTTCAAGTCGGAAAAATACTGGTGAATAGGCTCAGGCCTTATTGGTGTTGAAAAATATATGTTTTTATATGTTGCAAGAGGGATGGTGTTCACACTGTGCGATTTTTCTCTGGCGGGATGCACTCCAGACTGGGGCGCTCCAAAGTCTAATGCGCATATCCGGAAATGAAGTTCCGATATGATGTGCTCCAAACTGGAGCGCATGATAATGCGGTTGTCAGGGAACTTGCGAGGCTATTGTTGTGGTTATCAAGGCGTAGCAACTAGAGTTGAGCGAACACCTGGATGTTCGGGTTCGAGAAGTTCGGCCGAACATCCCGGAAATGTTCGGGTTCGGGATCCGAACCCGATCCGAACTTCGTCCCGAACCCGAACCCCATTGAAGTCAATGGGGACCCGAACTTTTCGGCACTAAAAAGGCTGTAAAACAGCCCAGGAAAGAGCTAGAGGGCTGCAAAAGGCAGCAACATGTAGGTAAATCCCCTGCAAACAAATGTGGATAGGGAAATGAATTAAAATAAAAATTAAATAAATAAAAATTAACCAAAATCAATTGGAGAGAGGTTCCATAGCAGAGAATCTGGCTTCCCGTCACCCACCACTGGAACAGTCCATTCTCAGATATTTAGGCCCCGGCACCCAGGCAGAGGAGAGAGGTCCCGTAACAGAGAATCTGTCTTCATGTCAGCAGAGAATTAGTCTGCATGTCATAGCAGAGAATGAGGCTTCACGTCAGCCACCACTGCAACAGTCCATTGGCATATATTTAGGCCCAGCACCCAGGCAGAGGAGGGAGGTCCCGTAACAGAGAATCTGTCTTCATGTCAGCAGAGAATTAGTCTGCATGTCATAGCAGAGAATGAGGCTTCACGTCAGCCACCACTGCAACAGTCCATTGGCATATATTTAGGCCCAGCACACACACAGGCAGAGGAGAGAGGTCCCGTAACAGAGAATCTGGCTTCATGTCAGCAGAGAATCAGTCTGCATGTCATAGCAGAGAATGAGGCTTCACGTCAGCCACCACTGCAACAGTCCATTGGCATATATTTAGGCCCAGCACACACACAGGCAGAGGAGAGAGGTCCCGTAACAGAGGATCTGGCTTCATGTCAGCAGAGAATCAGTCTGCATGTCATAGCAGAGAATCAGGCTTCACGTCAGCCACCACTGCAACAGTCCATTGTCATAAATTTAGGCCCAGCACCCAGGCAGAGGAGAGAGGTCCCGTAACAGACAATCTGGCTTCATGTCAGCAGAGAATTAGTCTGCATGTCATAGCAGAGAATGAGGCTTCACGTCAGCCACCACTGCAACAGTCCATTGGCATATATTTAGGCCTAGCACACAGGCAGAGGAGAGAGGTCCTGTAACAGACAATCTGGCTTCATGTCAGCAGAGAATCAGTCTGCATGTCATAGCAGAGAATGAGGCTTCACGTCACCCACCACTGCAACAGTCCATTGGCATATATTTAGGCCTAGCACACAGGCAGAGCAGAGAGGTCCCGTAACAGACAATCTGGCTTCATGACAGCAGAGAATCAGTCTGCATGTCATAGCAGAGAATGAGGCTTCACGTCACCCACCACTGCAACAGTCCATTGGCATATATTTAGGCCTAGCACACAGGCAGAGCAGAGAGGTCCCGTAACAGACGATCTGGCTTCATGTCAGCAGAGAATCAGTCTGCATGTCATAGCAGAGAATGAGGCTTCACGTCAGCCACCACTGCAACAGTCCATTGGCATATATTTAGGCCTAGCACACAGGCAGAGGAGAGAGGTCCCGTAACAGACAATCTGGCTTCATGTCAGCAGAGAATCAGTCTGCATGTCATAGCAGAGAATGAGGCTTCACGTCAGCCACCACTGCAACAGTCCATTGGCATATATTTAGGCCCAGCACCCAGGCAGAGGAGGGAGGTCCCGTAACAGACAATCTGGCTTCATGTCAGCAGAGAATCAGTCTGCATGTCATAGCAGAGAATGAGGCTTCACGTCACCCACCACTGCAACAGTCCATTGGCATATATTTAGGCCCAGCACCCAGGCAGAGGAGGGAGGTCCCGTAACAGAGAATCTGTCTTCATGTCAGCAGAGAATTAGTCTGCATGTCATAGCAGAGAATGAGGCTTCACGTCAGCCACCACTGCAACAGTCCATTGGCATATATTTAGGCCCAGCACCCAGGCAGAGGAGGGAGGTCCCGTAACAGAGAATCTGTCTTCATGTCAGCAGAGAATTAGTCTGCATGTCATAGCAGAGAATGAGGCTTCACGTCAGCCACCACTGCAACAGTCCATTGGCATATATTTAGGCCCAGCACACACACAGGCAGAGGAGAGAGGTCCCGTAACAGACAATCTGGCTTCATGTCAGCAGAGAATTAGTCTGCATGTCATAGCAGAGAATGAGGCTTCACGTCAGCCACCACTGCAACAGTCCATTGGCATATATTTAGGCCCAGCACACACACAGGCAGAGGAGAGAGGTCCCGTAACAGACAATCTGGCTTCATGTCAGCAGAGAATTAGTCTGCATGTCATAGCAGAGAATGAGGCTTCACGTCAGCCACCACTGCAACAGTCCATTGGCATATATTTAGGCCCAGCACACACACAGGCAGAGGAGAGAGGTCCCGTAACAGAGAATCTGTCTTCATGTCAGCAGAGAATTAGTCTGCATGTCATAGCAGAGAATCAGGCTTCACGTCACCCACCACTGCAACAGTCCATTGGCATATATTTAGGCCCAGCACCCAGGCAGAGGAGGGAGGTCCCGTAACAGAGAATCTGTCTTCATGTCAGCAGAGAATTAGTCTGCATGTCATAGCAGAGAATGAGGCTTCACGTCACCCACCACTGCAACAGTCCATTGGCATATATTTAGGCCTAGCACACAGGCAGAGGAGAGGTTCATTCAACTTTGGGTAGCCTCGCAATATAATGGTAAAATGAAAATAAAAATAGGATTGAATGAGGAAGTGCCCTGGAGTCCAATAATATATGGTTATGGGGAGGTAGTTAATGTCTAATCTGGACAAGGGACGGACAGGTCCTGTGGGATCCATGCCTGGTTCATTTTTATGAACGTCAGCTTGTCCACATTGGCTGTAGACAGGCGGCTGCGTTTGTCTGTAATGACGCCCCCTGCCGTGCTGAATACACGTTCAGACAAAACGCTGGCTGCCGGGCAGGCCAGCACCTCCAAGGCATAAAAGGCTAGCTCTGGCCACGTGGACAATTTAGAGACCCAGAAGTTGAATGGGGCCGAACCATCAGTCAGTACGTGGAGGGGTGTGCACACGTACTGTTCCACCATGTTAGTGAAATGTTGCCTCCTGCTAACACGTTGCGTATCAGGTGGTGGTGCAGTTAGCTGTGGCGTGTTGACAAAAGTTTTCCACATCTCTGCCATGCTAACCCTGCCCTCAGAGGAGCTGGCCGTGACACAGCTGCCTTGGCGACCTCTTGCTCCTCCTCTGCCTTGGCCTTGGGCTTCCACTTGTTCCCCTGTGACATTTGGGAATGCTCTCAGTAGCGCGTCTACCAACGTGCGCTTGTACTCGCGCATCTTCCTATCACGCTCCAGTGCAGGAAGTAAGGTGGGCACATTGTCTTTGTAGCGTGGATCCAGCAGGGTGGCAACCCAGTAGTCCGCACAGGTTAAAATGTGGGCAACTCTGCTGTCGTTGCGCAGGCACTGCAGCATGTAGTCGCTCATGTGTGCCAGGCTGCCCAGGGGTAAGGACAAGCTGTCCTCTGTGGGAGGCGTATCGTCATCGTCCTGCCTTTCCCCCCAGCCACGCACCAGTGATGGACCCGAGCTGCGTTGGGTGCCACCCCGCTGTGACCATGCTTCATCCTCATCCTCCTCCACCTCCTCCTCATCCTCGTCCTCCTCGTCCTCCAGTAGTGGGCCCTGGCTGGCCACATTTGTACCTGGCCTCTGCTGTTGCCAAAAACCTCCCTCTGAGTCACTTCGAAGAGACTGGCCTGAAAGTGCTAAAAATGACCCCTCTTCCTCCTCCTCCTCCTCCTCCTGGGCCACCTCCTCTTCCATCATCGCCCTAAGTGTTTTCTCAAGGAGACATAGAAGTGGTATTGTAACGCTGATAACGGTGTCATCGCCACTGGCCATGTTGGTGGAGTACTCGAAACAGCGCAACAGGGCACACAGGTCTCGCATGGAGGCCCAGTCATTGGTGGTGAAGTGGTGCTGTTCTGTAGTGCGACTGACCCGTGCGTGCTGCAGCTGAAACTCCACTATGGCCTGCTGCTGCTCGCACAGTCTGTCCAGCATGTGCAAGGTGGAGTTCCACCTGGTGGGCACGTCGCATATGAGGCGGTGAGCGGGAAGGCCGAAGTTACGCTGTAGCGCAGACAGGCGAGCAGCAGCAGGATGTGAACGCCGGAAGCGCGAACAGACGGCCCGCACTTTATGCAGCAGCTCTGACATGTCGGGGTAGTTGTGAATGAACTTCTGCACCACCAAATTCAGCACATGCGCCAAGCAAGGGATGTGCGTCAAATTGGCTAGTCCCAGAGCTGCAACGAGATTTCGCCCATTATCACACACCACCAGGCCGGGCTTGAGGCTCACCGGCAGCAACCACTCGTCGGTCTGTTGTTCTATACCCCGCCACAACTCCTGTGCGGTGTGGGGCCTGTCCCCCAAACATATGAGTTTCAGAATGGCCTGCTGACGTTTACCCCGGGCTGTGCTGAAGTTGGTGGTGAAGGTGTGTGGCTGACTGGATGAGCAGGTGGAAGAAGAGGAGGAGGAAGCCGAGAAGGAGGAGGTGGCAACAGGAGGCAAAGAATGTTGCCCTGCGATCCTTGGCGGCGGAAGGACGTGCGCCAAACAGCTCTCCGCCTGGGGCCCAGCTGCCACTACATTTACCCAGTGTGCAGTTAGGGAGATATAGCGTCCCTGGCCGTGCTTACTGGTCCACGTATCTGTGGTTAGGTGGACCTTGCCACAGATGGCGTTGCGCAGTGCACACTTGATTTTATCGGATACTTGGTTGTGCAGGGAAGGCACGGCTCTCTTGGAGAAGTAGTGCCGGCTGGGAACAACATACTGTGGGACAGCAAGCGACATGAGCTGTTTGAAGCTGTCTGTGTCCACCAGCCTAAATGACAGCATTTCATAGGCCAGTAGTTTAGAAATGCTGGCATTCAGGGCCAGGGATCGAGGGTGGCTAGGTGGGAATTTACGCTTTCTATCAAATGTTTGTGAGATGGAGAGCTGAACGCTGGCGTGTGACATGGTTGAGACGCTTGGTGACGGAGGTGGTGGTGGTGGTGTTGGTGGTACATCCCCTGTTTGCTGGGCGGCAGGTGCCAACGTTCCTCCAGAGGCGGAGGAAGAGGCCGAGGCGGCAGCAGCAGAATAGGCCGAGGCGGCAGCAGCAGAAGAGGTAGCAGGGGGAGCCTGAGTGACTTCCTTGGTTTTAAGGTGTTTACTCCACTGCAGTTCATGCTTTGCATGCAGGTGCCTGGTCATGCAGGTTGTGCTCAGGTTCAGAACGTTAATGCCTCGCTTCAGGCTCTGATGGCACAGCGTGCAAACCACTCGGGTCTTGTCGTCAGCACATTGTTTGAAGAAGTGCCATGCCAGGGAACTCCTTGAAGCTGCCTTTGGGGTGCTCGGTCCCAGATGGCGGCGGTCAGTAGCAGGCGGAGTCTCTTGGCGGCGGGTGTTCTGCTTTTGCCCACTGCTCCCTCTTTTGCTACGCTGTTGGCTCGGTCTCACCACTGCCTCTTCCTCCGAACTGTGAAAGTCAGTGGCACGACCTTCATTCCATGTGGGGTCTAGGACCTCATCGTCCCCTGCATCGTCTTCCACCCAGTCTTGATCCCTGACCTCCTGTTCAGTCTGCACACTGCAGAAAGACGCAGCAGTTGGCACCTGTGTTTCGTCATCATCAGAGACATGCTGAGGTGGTATTCCCATGTCCTCATCATCAGGAAACATAAGTGGTTGTGCGTCAGTGCATTCTATGTCTTTCACCGCTGGGGAAGGGCTAGGTGGATGCCCTTGGGAAACCCTGCCAGCGGAGTCTTCAAACAGCATAAGAGACTGCTGCATAACTTGAGGCTGAGACAGTTTCCCTGGTATGCATGGGGGTGATGTGACAGACTGATGGGGTTGGTTTTCAGGCGCCATCTGTGCGCTTTCTGCAGAAGACTGGGTGGGAGATAATGTGAACGTGCTGGATCCACTGTCGGCCACCCAATTGACTAATGCCTGTACCTGCTCAGGCCTTACCATCCTTAGAACGGCATTGGGCCCCACCATATATCGCTGTAAATTCTGGCGGCTACTGGGACCTGAGGTAGTTGGTACACTAGGACGTGTGGATGTGGCAGAACGGCCACGTCCTCTCCCAGCACCAGAGGGTCCACTAACACCACCACGACCATGTCCACGTCCGCGTCCCTTACTAGATGTTTTTCTCATTGTTATGGTTCACCACAACAACAAATATATTATTTGGCCCAATGTATTGTATTCAAATTCAGCGGGATATAAATTTGAGGCCTAGTATTTAGGCGCTGGGTGACAGGTATGGGTTTAGTGACAGAATTAGATTTGGAAATGCACAGTAGCGGGTGTGTGAAGTTATTCTGAATGACCCTATGTGCACCTTGAATATTATATACCCTTTTAGGGATAGATTTCAAATAGCTCTGATATAGCAGAAACCACTAAATTATGAAATTGCTAAATTGGGAATTGTATTTCAACCCAGAACAAGAAATGTGCTTGAACGGACACTAAATAACTCGCCCAGCTACAGCACTAGGGACAGATTTAGCGGGATATAAATTTGAGGCCTAGTATTTAGGCGCTGGGTGACAGGTATGGGTTTAGTGCCAGAATTAGACTTGGAAATACACAGTAGCGGGTGTGTGTGAAGTTATTCTGAATGACCCAATGTGCACCTTGAATATTATATACCCTTTTAGGGATAGATTTCAAATAGCTCTGATATAGCAGAAACCACTAAATTATGAAATTGCTAAATTGGGAATTGTATTTCAACCCAGAACAAGAAATGTGCTTGAACGGACACTAAATAACTCGCCCAGCTACAGCACTAAGGACAGATTTAGCGGGATATAAATTTGAGGCCTAGTATTTAGGCGCTGGGTGACAGGTATGGGTTTAGTGCCAGAATTAGACTTGGAAATACACAGTAGCGGGTGTGTGTGAAGTTATTCTGAATGACCCAATGTGCACCTTGAATATTATATACCCTTTTAGGGATAGATTTCAAATAGCTCTGATATAGCAGAAACCACTAAATTATGAAATTGCTAAATTGGGAATTGTATTTCAACCCAGAACAAGAAATGTGCTTGAACGGACACTAAATAACTCGCCCAGCTACAGCACTAAGGACAGATTTAGCGGGATATAAATTTGAGGCCTAGTATTTAGGCGCTGGGTGACAGGTATGGGTTTAGTGCCAGAATTAGACTTGGAAATACACAGTAGCGGGTGTGTGTGAAGTTATTCTGAATGACCCAATGTGCACCTTGAATATTATATACCCTTTTAGGGATAGATTTCAAATAGCTCTGATATAGCAGAAACCACTAAATTATGAAATTGCTAAATTGGGAATTGTATTTCAACCCAGAACAAGAAATGTGCTTGAACGGACACTAAATAACTCGCCCAGCTACAGCACTAGGGACAGATTTAGCTGGATATAAATTTGAGGCCTAGTATTTAGGCGCTGGGTGACAGGTATGGGTTTAGTGCCAGAATTAGACTTGGAAATACACAGTAGCGGGTGTGTGTGAAGTTATTCTGAATGACCCAATGTGCACCTTGAATATTATATACCCTTTTAGGGATAGATTTCAAATAGCTCTGATATAGCAGAAACCACTAAATTATGAAATTGCTAAATTGGGAATTGTATTTCAACCCAGAACAAGAAATGTGCTTGAACGGACACTAAATAACTCGCCCAGCTACAGCACTAGGGACAGATTTAGCGGGATATAAATTTGAGGCCTAGTATTTAGGCGCTGGGTGACAGGTATGGGTTTAGTGCCAGAATTAGACTTGGAAATACACAGTAGCGGGTGTGTGTGAAGTTATTCTGAATGACCCAATGTGCACCTTGAATATTATATACCCTTTTAGGGATAGATTTCAAATAGCTCTGATATAGCAGAAACCACTAAATTATGAAATTGCTAAATTGGGAATTGTATTTCAACCCAGAACAAGAAATGTGCTTGAACGGACACTAAATAACTCGCCCAGCTACAGCACTAGGGACAGATTTAGCTGGATATAAATTTGAGGCCTAGTATTTAGGCGCTGGGTGACAGGTATGGGTTTAGTGCCAGAATTAGACTTGGAAATACACAGTAGCGGGTGTGTGTGAAGTTATTCTGAATGACCCAATGTGCACCTTGAATATTATATACCCTTTTAGGGATAGATTTCAAATAGCTCTGATATAGCAGAAACCACTAAATTATGAAATTGCTAAATTGGGAATTGTATTTCAACCCAGAACAAGAAATGTGCTTGAACGGACACTAAATAACTCGCCCAGCTACAGCACTAAGGACAGATTTAGCGGGATATAAATTTGAGGCCTAGTATTTAGGCGCTGGGTGACCGGTATGGATTTAGTGACAGAATTAGACTGGGATATGGCCAAAAAATAAACAGACTATTGCTGGTTAAATGCACTTGGTGTGACAGCTTCACCCTGATGTAGGCTTTAGCCAAAAAACAACCACACCATTGAGGGTTAAATGCACTTGGTGACAGGCGCAGCTTGCCCCTGATTTAGTATATGGCCAAAAAATGAACAGACTATTGCTGGTTAAATGCACTTGGTGTGACAGCTTCACCCTGATGTAGGCTTTAGCCAAAAAACAACCACACCATTGAGGGTTAAATGCACTTGGTGACAGGCGCAGCTTGCCCCTGATTTTGTATATGGCCAAAAAATGAACAGACTATTGCTGGTTAAATGCACTTGGTGTGACAGCTTCACCCTGATGTAGGCTTTAGCCAAAAAACAACCACACCATTGAGGGTTAAATGCACTTGGTCGCAGCTTGTGCTGGCGCACCACAAGACTCAAAATGGCCGCCGATCACCCCAGAAAAATGTGACTGACAAACGGTCTGGGCAGCCTAAAAACAGTGAGCAATTGAGGATCAGCAGCTCAATGATCCACAGCTGCAGATCGATCAGTTAATCAAGTCCTTTGGAGGAGTTAATCTGCCTAATCTCGCCCTACTGTCGCAGCCGCAACCTCTCCCTACGCTAATCAGAGCAGAGTGACGGGCGGCGCTATGTGACTCCAGCTTAAATAGAGGCTGGGTCACATGGTGCTCTGGCCAATCACAGCCATGCCAATAGTAGGCATGGCTGTGATGGCCTCTTGGGGCAAGTAGTATGACGCTTGTTGATTGGCTGCTTTGCAGCCTTTCAAAAAGCGCCAAGAAAGCGTCACAAAAGCGCGAAGAAAGCGACGAACACCGAACCCGAACCCGGACTTTTACGAAAATGTCCGGGTTCGGGTCCGTGTCACGGACACCCCAAAATTCGGTACGAACCCGAACTATACAGTTCGAGTTCGCTCATCCCTAGTAGCAACACAACCTCAGGCCAGAAATGTAATTTTATAGGGTAAACTTTTATATGCTTACTTATATATATATATAGTGGCTTGTTAAGGTGTAATTGCTTTAACCATCTATATATCTATGTATTTATGTACTTTACATGTAAAACATAAAATACATATAATATATACAAGAATAAATATGCATAAAAGGGGGTTGGTAAAAGATTATATTTAGAACCAATCCTATATTAATAATGGTGGAACCAAGGTAAAATAAGGGATATAGTTGTAAAATCTTAAAAAGGATTATCTTGAAAACAAATACATAGGTAAGGATATAAATAAAAATCTAAATATAAATCCATCAGTTAAAAGACAATATTCTAAACATATGTAAAAATATGCATAAAAGGAGGTTGATAGAAAATAATATTTAAGACCAAACCTATGTTGATGGTGGTAGAACCAATGTAAAATAAGGGATATAATTATAAAATCTTGAGAGGAACATCAAGAAGCAAATACATGGGTATGAATATATTTATAAATGCAAATAAATCCAGGAGTTTCTTACTTGGACCCTAAGAGACTGTATTCCACATTCTTTATTCATATGCCCTATTGGAATAAATTGGAATAAAAGTATTAGTGATGGTGTGTGTCGACTTAAGTGTGAAAATTAGAGGCATAGATTGTTATAAAATGTACAACATGCGAATCAAATGTAAATACAACTGATGGGTGGTGAGAAATATATTTGAGTTTGATATAAAGAGTGGGTTCTCTAATAAAGGGAAGGTGGATGGTAGATGAGTCATATATAATAGTTCATCTAGTAATGATATCCTCTAAAACCACTAAAAGATTTATATAATAATAAACCAATAAAAGAATTAGATAATAATAATGAACCACCGGAGAATACAATAAAATAACATCGCCCAAAGATAAAATAGGGGCGTGAGATAATATTGGTATGTGTTAAGTAATTGATGTGTTCCAATATTTTGTTAAGGCCATATGGTGTGACTGTGTTCAACTGGTAAATCCTGAACATTTCCTTTCAACCCAGTTGTTGGAAGGAGGATGAGATCTGTTCAAGCGGAGTTACCTTAAAGCTTATTGGATTTCCCTCATGTATTTGTGAAAAATGACGTGACACATTGTTAGTGATGACCTTTCTACTAATGTTAGACCGGTGCTCATTCATCCGTTCCCTGAGAGTTTGTGTGGTACGGCCTACATAATAGAGATTACAGGGACATTGTAGTAGATATATTATATTTTTAGTTGCACATGTCATATGTTGTTGGAATTGTATTCTCCTTTTTAAGGTGCGGTAACTGAATTTCTCCCTGGGCTGATGTTAATTTTAGGACACAAGGGGGCCAACATGTTTTTGAGGGTTTTGGCTCTACGGAAAGTTAATTTGGGCTGTCTGGGTATATCTTTGCCCAGAATGGGATCTTTTAACCATACTGTTCAGTGTTTAGTTAAGATGTATCTAATTAATTTCTGATTAGAGTTGTATCTTGTTATCAGGCCCAGTCTCAATAGGTTCTCTGAGTTTTGTTTTTTTACTAGTTTTTAGTTGGAGGCTTTGTTTTTGATTAATTTGTAGGGTTCTGTTCTTGGATTCATTGATAAGCTGTGGAGGATATCCCTTATTAGTGAACCTTGTGCCGAGAATGTCTATTTGTTTTTTCATGGTATCATTATCTGCACAGATGCGCCTGATCCATTTAATCTTTTCCATTTGTGACAGTTGCAGCTTCTAAAATCTAAAAAAACTATTTGCGTCAACATTTTTTAAATGTGTACTGGTACACACCATCACTAATACTTTTATCCCAATTCATTAGGGCATATGAATAAAGAATGTGGAATACAGTCTCTTAGTGTCCAAGTAAGAAACTCATGGATTTATTTGGATTTATACCTATATTCATACCCATGTATCTGCTTCTTGATGTTCCTCTCAAGATTTTATAATTATATCCCTTATTTTACATTGGTTCTACCACCATCAACATAGGTTTGGTCTTAAATATTATTTTCTATCAACCTCCATATTTTTTCATATGTTTAGAATATTGTCTTTTAACTGATGGATTTATATTTAGATTATTTAGCATTTATATCCTTACCTATGTATTTGTTTTCTAGATAATCCTTTTTAAGATTTTACAACTATATCCCTTATTTTACCTTGGTTCCACCATTATTAATATAGGATTGTTTCTAAATATTATCTTTTACCAATCCCCTTATGCATATTTCTTCTTAAATATATTATATGTATTTTATGTTTTACATGTAAAAGTACATAAATATATAGATAAAAGTAAAAAAACGGGCAGCACTTAAGCTTGAGGAAGGCTCTAGCATAGAGCCGAAACGTTGCATGTCCTGCATGGGTGAATAAACTTTTTTCTAATTTTATTCTATGGAGTGCTGCCCATTTTTTGACTTTTATATATTGGGTTTGCTTAATCCACACTGGGCCAGCTGCACCCCCTTGTTTTCTCTATAGACGGTGCTGCCACTTTTTTTCTTTTTTAAATATATAGATATATAGATGCTTCAAGCAATTACACTTTAGCAAGCCACTATATAAGTAAGCATATAAAAGTTTACCCTACAAAATTACATTTCTGGCCAGAGGTTGTGTCGCTACGCCTTGATAACCACAACAATAACCTTGCAAGTTCCCTGACAACTGCATTAGCATGCGCTTTAGTTTGGAGCACATCGTATCGGAACTTCACTTCCGGATATGCGCATTAGTCTTTGGAGTGCTCCAGTCTGGAGCGCATTGCACCGGAACTTCAGGACATGCGCAGTACTCCTAATAACCCAGAGAATAAAAGGCACAGGTCAGTTTCGCCACAAAGGGAACGCCGTAGAAATGAAACCTGTAAAATGATGGAGGAATTGCGTTTTTTTTCCAATTCCACCCCATTTGGAATTGTTTGCCCCCTTCCCACCACATTGTATGCCATATTAAATGGTGCCATTAGAAAGTACAACTATCACGATCGGCGTGACTATCACTTGCGTGACACAGAGGGAGGGAAAGAGGAAGGCCCTGCCTAAGTGAGAGGGAAGGTGGTGACCCCTGACTCACCTTGCGGCTGGCACCTGGCTGCCCTGACATCCCTAGACGGGTTCCTCACCCGTACGCCGATCACGTGCCTAAAACCCTGGCTTTCCCTAAGATGAACCCTAGATAGTGAACAGGGCGGTGGGAACACTAGTCCGCACCACTAGCTCTAAAGGAAAACACCAAGGGGAGGACAGACAATACAGACTCAACATATAATCCCAGGTGGGCGACAACAGGAGACAACAAAAAGCCCAACAGGGATCCGGAGGGTAGCACTCTGGAACAACAACCAGGATTCACAGCTCCAGTGGGTCAGTATAGAAGTCCAGGCAGGAAGCTCTATAACTGGCAACTAGAGAAGTGTGAGAGGAGAATATAAGGAGGTTGGGAGTGGCAGACAAGAAACAGCTGAGGAGGAGAAGCTACGGATCCCTGAGTGAGACAAAAAGGATTGCAAGGCAAACACAGAAAACAATCACTAAGAAACAACGTGATCTTTAGACATAGAGCGCGCAGCCACCCGCTGCGACTTCCTGACCCCGGGTATAACGGAGTCAGACGTGGCTCTTGACACCCTCGTGACAACAACTTGTCCCGCCAAAAATAAGCCCTCATATAAATATGTGGCTGGAAAAATAAAAAAAAGTTAGAGCTCTAGGAAGATGAAAAATCTCTGGTATCCTAACTGTTAAAGGGGTTATCCAATCCCTATTATGCCCCCAAAAGGCCTGGCCACCGCATACAGGTAATACTTATGCCCAGGGGGTTCAGCTAATAGCAGGCCGCTAAGGAAATGAGCCTCCCTAGCATCACCTGTTTTCATTCTTGTGATGGGGGGGGTGTTCATCAGCGGCGGCCGTGTGGGCATCAGTGACGCGGGTGCCGGGAGCAGGCTAAGTATTACCTGTATGAGGTGCCCTGGCATTTTGGGGGGCATTATAGGGTTTGGATAACAACTTTAACTCCTTGCTGCTGATACTTAGTTTACCATGAGAAAAAATAGCCATTTATCATGAATAATGACTTGAGTATAAGTTGATATTACTATCATAACGTGCAAGAAATAAAAGCATGAACATCATACTGTCACGGCGGACAGGAACTCAGATACACAAACAACCAAATACACAGGTGTCTAGGCTAGATGCTGGGGACAGGTCACCTCCTAGCACATCCCTGACTTCTCTCCCTATGCTGCTAAGCCCACTTTCAGACCTTGATGGTAGGTAAGAAGTGTCCTCGTGCCTGGGCTGCAAACACCCTAGAATCCCTGAGATGGTGAAAGGGGAGAAAGGGCAGAAGACACACAAATAGCCTAGACCGCAAACAACACAAACAGAAATGAAACTTATCTGAGCTGGAACAGACAATCCTTCCTTCCTGAATCCAAGACCAGAATGAATATATAGCATGATTCCAAAACAAACAAAAAGGTTAGACACGTGCTGCCAATCTGACAGACCTCCGCACACCATCCGAGCAAGGCATGACACATACATTATACACAACTAATATGATCTATTACACGTTATGCACCAACCTAAACCTCGCAACTCGCACACGGCAGTAATTCCACCATATGGTGCTTTTCCCTTACGCTATGCACAAATAATAACATAATATGCTATACAGATAAATAATCCTGTTAAGGGTCCATTCAGACGTTCATAGTGTTTTGCGTTCCGCAAAACACTGACGTCGCACATTGCCGGCACTTAATAGATCATTCCTATTCTTGTCCGCAGCTGCAGACAAGAATAGGACATGCTATATTTTTTTCCAGAGCCACGGACCGAAAGTTCGGGGCAGTGTCCAATGGCAGCGCAGAGCTCACAGCCAGGGAGAAGGGCAGACTCCTCCCTGGTTTAAAATAATAGAATGATTCTACTTATTAGTTATAGACTCCTTCGATTCTTTGAGTTAAAGAATCGTGAGTCATCAGATGAGTTACTGAGTTGAAAGAATTGTGTGTCACCAGAACATTTTACACTGAGTTGCTGCAGTCATACGTCCGTGGAACACGGTCCGTGTGATACCGGACTTGATTCCTGCTAGTGCTCCTGTACTAAGCAGGGTGCCAGTCTGCCGGTATCACACGGACCGTGTTCCACGGACGTGTGAATGTAGCCTAATGCTTTTTTTTGCAGTAGTGACTAGTGATAAGTGACAGACACACTCACTTGGTAGTTGGCACTGTAGACTGGGTGATATTGCGCTCCACGGCTCCTGTCCTGAGCTTCGGTTCACTTCCTTGCCAGCCCGAGTCAGCCGAGAGCCGACTCAGCAAGTGAATCGAAGATTCGATTCATGAATCGGTTCATTTGAATGAAATGATTCAAATGAACCGATTCATGTAAAAGATCTGAACTTCTCATCTCTAGATAATAGGTAACAGCAGGATAGAGGGAGGTACCTCCCTTCTGCTGTAGTATTTTTTCCTGGCTGGCGATGGAAGGCGTGGCTTCACTGGGCGGGGCTTTATGGAGGAGGGCATGGCCGGTGAAGTTCTGTCTGCTTCATCCTGACGGGGAGGGTCAAGACATCAGCAGCGTGTGCTCCCTTTGTGTACAGAATGGGGGAACGGGGGGAGGTTCAGAGGGGGGCCCTGACTGAGCATAGGGAAAGCAAGCAGGGCCCGGCCAGAACTAAATGGAGGACAAGGTGATGGGCTGCCTCAATGCCAGATAAACTGTCTGCAGATGTAGGGGGTGGGGCCTTCCATGTGCTCCGGGCCCCCCATGCCACAGGCCCCATAGCAGCTGCATGGTCTGCCTATATGGTAGGTACGCCACTGCATTGGCCTCAGCAGAAGGTGTCTGAAAATCCTTACAAATCCATGTCTCATTCATTTTGACAAAACTGATGTTTTGTACGAGGTTTGAGCGAATCAAACTTCGGATCATAGATCTGAACTCGATTCATTTAAACACTTTGTTTTAATGCTGTACGGAAACCTGCATCCAGTGCGGCAAAATTTGTTTCACCAGAAGTCAAGGCAAGACTAAGGTGAGTGAATTTGGTATTCATTTCTGCATCTTTAAAATCATTTAAAATTCATAATCCAAAGTCAGGTTTGTTACCAGCTGGTATCCTGTTACCAAACCTGACTTCAAATTGCTAATTTGAAATGTTTTTAAAGATGCAGAAATTAATGCTGAATTCATTCACTGAAGTCTTGGGTGACTTCAGGTGAAATAAAGTTTGCTTCCACGTACAGCATTAAAACAAATGGGGTAATTTATCAAACTGGTGTAAAGTAGAACTGCCTTAGTTGAGCATAGCAACCAATCAGATTACTCCTTTCATTTTCTAAAGGAGCTGTCCAAAATGAAAAGTGGAATCTGATTGGTTGCTATGGGCAACTAAGCCAGTTCTACTTTATACCAGTTTGATAAATGACCCCCAACGCGTTTGAACGAATTTACTTTGGCTTTATGATCCAAAGCTCAACACTATTTTGTACATTTGTGGAGGACACCCGTTTGGTTGTGATAACACTTTCCGCACTGAAATACCTCTCTGAGATGACAATGGAGGCCTGACAAGACAGTAAAGTGAGGACAAACTGGGCCAGTACCGGCCACTGTTCAAATCTGCCTGCCCAGAAACAGGACATGTGCTGGAGAAAAGCTACAGTCCAGGTAGGACTGAACCTTGTTGTTCAGGCGACAAGTCTCTGTTGATTTGTGTCAACATGGCACGACACAAAAAACTGTTCCATTTAGCCTAAACTAGCTTCTGTGACTTCTGCTACTTGTGGTAGCAGAAATGAAAGGGGGGGGGGGTGACTCAGGAGGGGGTGGAGGGGGGCCTCCTGGTCAGACACCTGGAAGTTTGGACTCCTTTTCAGCAATAGGAAAACATTCCCACATTTTGCTCGCGAAGATCTAAAAGCATGGCTATCCAGTAATCATCAGATTGCTGGATGCTAACAATATGCCTGTCAGTATGCAAGCAAGTATACAGCTTTCTATGCTTGCCCACACCACTGTGATAATTAGTCATCCTGGTCAGTGTTGTCATCATCATCAGCCTCGTGCTCCTACACCACTGAACCTTCCTCCTCTAGTGGTAACTTCTCATCCTCCACATTCTCTATAGGACTTTATCAGTGTGGGTCCTCAATAGCTACAGGGTGGTCAACAAAATGTGGAAGCTGTTCTTTTTCCACCATCCCTTGCTGCATCACTGTGGGCATCTGCTTTATGATAAATATCAGGGAATGACATTTTTGATGTTGCAGTTGACACTACTGACAAATCTGATGGCCTCCTTGAAGGGCCTAGGTATTGGCATGTGTCTCTGAGCTTCCACTGCCTGACTTCAAAGCAACACATGTGTTCTGCTGTCATAATCTGGTGCCTGATGAAAATATTCACCTCTTTATGGGAGGAAAACTATCTTAAGCATCTTTTATAGAACATGTGGTTTTATTGCCTCTTCGTATAAAAAGAAAGTGCCCCACTAGGATAGGGTAATGAAGACAGAGATAATGCAAAGGATAGGATTCTCTGGGGCCACAAGGAGGAAGATCAGGAGGAATGCTGTGACTCCTGGCTCCGAGACACAGTGTCAGACTCAGAGGTCACATCTACATCATCCTGCTGTACTGAGAGGAGGAGTAAGCCATCCAATCCACAATGTCATATTCTATGTACTGAATAATAATGTGATGCTTACCAGAAGCCAGGGAGAACTGTCACCTGCTCCTACAGCACTAATGTAAGGAACTTACCTAAACAGTGTCCAGTGGAATGTTCCACATCTTCTGAGTGACTGTGCTGGGAGAGACTTGCTGCTGAGCCATGCCCCCAATGACACGGCTGCTTCCTTAATTGCAGGGAGCGATACGTTGTTTCTCCCCACAGCCCGCATGCGCTGGGGGAGATGGGCAGTGGACTGAATGACAGCCCTTCTGTTCTTATTGTTGTTGTTCTGTTTTGTTGACTGACCTATGGATTACTAGGTCACCGGACCAATCAGGTTCTGGTCTGGGGACCTGGTGCTCTATTTAAACCCACTATTGCTTTAAGCTAGTGCCAGTGATAGTCTACAGTGGCTCACTAACGTTTACTCTATTCCCTCTTGTTCCTATATTTCTGTTTGATTCCTGTACTTCTTACCTTAGCTTGTCTTGGACCTTTTTTGCCTCATATTTTGGTACCTTGTAGATTGTCTGGTTTTGATCAATTTTCTCTTGACTCCGCCTTTATGATTTTCTGTCTGCGTGTTTCTTTTTCCATCTCTGCACTTAGTAGTGTAGGGTACGTCAACCAGTTATGGTCTTGCTGTTTAGGGCTTGTACTACAAGTAGGTAGGGACAGTGGGGTGGATCAGTTTGGGGCCTTACTGTTCTTGTTCTTTATTACGCAACAGACATTACAAGTATATTGCTTTGATTTTTAACTGGAGTATTAATGCAGTGTGTTAGATTTAACTGGCATATTAACACATTAGTCTAATGCATTGAACTTAACTGGTATATACTGACACAGCAGCACAATGTGTTGAACTGCTTTATTAAAACAACAGTATAATGCACTAAACTTTACAGGTATATTAATGCAACCGTATAATGTTTTAAATGTAACTTGTATATTAACGCAACAGTATAATGCTTGAACAAGTATATTAGTGAAGTTTTTTTTATTATTTTTTTAAGATTGGCTGCTAAAAATAAAATATGGTTCTGTAATCACTGCAGGATTTTGGCTATTGCAGTGTGAAACTTTCCACTTGTATTCAATCTACCTAACAAAACATGTCCCTACAACACTTTAAGACTGCTGGATTGTGTCTGTAATTGCTTTTTTCCAGATACATCACAAGATGAGCTCAGAATTACACCTGTGGCTTTTGAGGAAGCCCAGAAGCTCAAGGACCTGCAAAAATTTCACCCCCTGATTGGCTAAAAGGCTGACAGACAACCTGAGAGCCAATCAGGGCAATCACCAATCCCTCACAGGCTCATTTGTTTCTCCATCTTCATCCTTCTTGCCCTGTTTCTTCCAAAATTTCACAGTAAAATGGTGTGGGTGGTGCTTTGTGTGATTCGTCCAAAGCGCATTGCCAAAACTTTGGATTCATTTGGCAGCAGAATTTTTGTGAAATTTGTAATGAATCCAATTTTTTTGACTTGATTTGCAGTTTTGTCGTCCTTTTATATATACAGTGACTGAGACCAGCAGAGAACACATTGTACTGCAATAGCCACCGGCCTTTGCCCACACATCAAGTTATGTTCTTAGGAGAAAACTCCGGGCAGGGCAGTACATGTATAATTTCTATTACAATGTCTAAAGAAATTAGTGGAGCTCACATCCTTGGACAAAATCATGTATTCCCACCTTAAGCATTTATGGAATTTACACAAGATATGCCATAAATACATTATAGATGTGGGAGATCCAGGGTTTGGAGATCTCGGTTTGCCATTTCCTACCCTTGTACCTTCTATACAGTTCAATGGAGATTTGTCAAATGCCCTCTCAGTTTGAAGTCTATTGGAGTTACAAAAAAACACGCCCCTTTAAAACTTGAATTTCTTGCAATAAACACAGCTCTTTTATCATACTTTTTATCTTTACTTTATATTGTTTACTTTATCATTCCTATATTTATAGGTGTCATTTTGAAATTGGCTAGGCATTTGTAAATCTGAAACCATGTTATCTTTAAATCGTCCTTGCAGAAGAATACATTGTTTAAAAAAATTATTTGAACATTTACCAAGATGTAATGAATCAGAAAATAAATGTGTTTTTTCAAGATAATCACTCATTGTTACATTTATGTTCCTTATTTTAGGTTACTTGTTATACAGAATTAAGTAAACTTGTAAGAAGGTGAACCGGACAAATATTCACAACGATCCTGGCTTATGGAGGCGTGCAAAATTACTAATTCATATCTGCAACAATGTCGGACATGACATCAAACTGTACAACAAATATCAGTTATGAAACCTCTTTGGCATACTTGGACAATGATAATTCACAATCTCAGACCCCTATAATGTCTAGAACAGGACACACAGTGGTAGCCATCTTTCTTGGATTTATTCTCGTCTTTGGCTTCCTTAACAACTTCGTAGTATTGGTTTTATTCTGCAAGTTCAAAACCCTAAGAACTCCAGTCAATATGATGCTATTAAATATAAGTATTAGTGATATGCTAGTCTGCATATCTGGCACAACATTAAGTTTTACATCCAATATCCAAGGTCACTGGATTGGTGGAGAATACGGCTGTATGTGGTATGGCTTCGTCAATTCCTGTTTTGGTAAGTCCATTATGATTGTATGATCTTTTATCTCCAAGTGTGGTTCTGTTGACATCATGCTATTGGTTTATGTTCAGATCCACATGTGGTAACAACAAAATTGACTGGACTGTCCTTAACATAAATCATCAAAAAGAACTTAAAAGGGATTCTGTCATCTGGATTTTAGTGATCGAGCCTTTAACATCATCACATCAGTCTGCTTGTTTTGTATTAAAATATACTAGTATTACTAGCCTAAGTGTTGTCCTTTGTCTAAAAAAATTGCCTGTATTAATATGGTAATTATCTGAGTAAGGGGCCCAAGGGGCTGTCCCTCCGGCCGTTGGAGCCCAGACACGCCCCTTCTCCTGGAGCCCAGCACCGCCCCACTGTAAATTTATTCACTCCTCATTGCCGGCTGAGACATGTGCAGTGCGTCCTTTGAGGTCGATTCCAGGCGCTTACATGTGTATCCATGGAATGCATTCACTGAGCCATAAGCTCACGTGTGCGCCGTGGATACACATGTCAGCGCCTGGATTCGGCCTCGCAGGACGCACAGCACATGCGCCAGCCAGCAATGAGGAGTGAATAAATTAGCAGTGGGGCGGCGCTGGGCTCCAGGAGAAGGGGCGTGGCTGGGCGCCAACGGCCGGAGGGACGGCCCCTTGGGTGCCTTACTCAGGTAATTACCATATTAATAAAAGCAATTTTTCTAGACAAAGGACATCACTTAGGGCAGTAATACTAGTATATTTTAATACAAACCAAGCAGACTGATGTGATGATGTTAAAAGCTCTATCACTAAAATCCAGGTGACAGAATCCCTTTAACTGTGATTGGAGAGCATAGAGTGATTTTGGTTACATGTGGATCTGAATTGGGAGCATGCCTTATACCTCAGATTTGATCAAGTGCCATGTTTTTCTGTCCATTGGTTTGCGTTCTGCATACACATCAGGAATTCTCCTGGTGCACATTCTAAATGTAGTCATAAGAAAATTTGACCCGAAATATGGGAAAAGTGATCGTTTGGAGGAATGTGCAAAAGCATTCTTTTTTCTTCAGTACTGAAAAGCATAAAACTAGCATGCAGCTGCATAGGTTGGGGGTGTACGATTTACAGAAAATTTCCCTGGTGTACAGGTTGAATGTAAACCACTAGTATAACATGTACAATCATTTTAATATACAGTGATTGATTTTTAGATCTTGCGCAGAAGTTTCCATTTACCCAGCGGTTCTGGCTGTTTACTTCCCTCACTTTTGATGTTAATTATTAAGGTATTTGGAGCTGAGCCTGATTGCCTTCTGTTGCCTCGCACCTAGCTTTGCACATATACATCTTTGATCAGAAAAGCAATACATGTAAATGGACCATCTCTAATCTTAACAGCATTAGAATAATGGAAGTCGGCCTACATTTCGCATTTGAAGTAGCACTAGCAATTTGTCTGCTTGGTTATTAAAATGTGTGAAGGAGACAAGAACCAGACCGATGGCCTGTAAATTAGTCTCCCCTTTCAGTCTCGCCTTCTTTAATTGTACAGGGATTTATTTCATTATATTTCTTGCCCTATATAATTGGACTGTCTTATATGCCACTCACAGTATAAACTATCCATTGTGGTGTCTCACGGGGTGAAGTAATTGAGGGTGTATATGTGTCTCCCAGGTTTCCTAACATATGCTGAGGAGAGCTATTTAGGAAAAGGTTAAAAACCCTAAGCCTGGGTCCCGATGAGCTCCACCTGGCGAGTTGCTAGATAACTAGGCGGGCAGCACACTTACTCAGAACTTCCTGTAAGTGAGAGAAGTCATTTCTCTCTGAGAGACCCTGAAGGTCCAGAGCAAGGAAAACTGCAAGTATCACAGGTTGCTGTTCAGACTGTGTGTCTATTTTGGGTGGTCTGAGGCTAGCTCAGCCACGTCCTAGAGAGGGACCTACTGTTTAGTTAGAGCCTGGGCAAGGCTAGGCGTTGTGTTTGTGATTTTGTTTTATGCAACCTGTGGAAAAAAAACTGTCCGGACGCCAGTTTAAATACATGCTATTCTCCCCTACCCTTCACCCCTGGCAAGGTGAGCTTGCAAGACGGACTGTCACACCATGTTATTTATTAAATGTCTTGTTTCCATGTTAGTTTCATTCACATTGGGTACCTAAAGATTTTGAGGTGTAAGATAAATGTTTTTTTTTCATTGGTTTCTCCTATGACATACTGTAGAATCATAGTTATATCTATCTTTTGTGGTGAACCTTGTCCTTACTGCTTTTACAGTAAACTTTTACAATGCATTTACAAATGTTTTGTCTATCTATCTCGCTCTCAATCTATCTCATATCTATCTATGTATCTATGTATCTATCTAGAAAAAAACTAAGCAGCCTTATAATATTCAAATATATGCGGTATGCCAGCAGCTGTGAACCTGTCATCAAAAAATTCCACAGTACTTCCATAAAGTCTGACATTTCAGTCCTCTTACTGGGACTTAAGCAACTAACATATATGATGGGGCAGATTTATCATAGCTAGTAGAGATGAGCAAAGTTATTGAAAATTTGATTAATTTATTTTGCTGAATTTCCCAAAGAAATTTGCTGACAAATTACTTTTAAAAGCAGGTCAAAGTGAATGCATTCAGAAATAATGCATTTCTGGTGCTTTTAATGTGCTGTAGGTATTCTGGCTCTTGGTAAGTAATGCTCAGGAGCTAAACTCGCATCATCTGTTGTATATTGATGCTGATAGTCGGTTGAAATGGCTATGATTGGTCAATAGTAACTGTGGCATCTTTCTGGTTAGACAGAAGAAGCAGGCACCATCTGTCACCTCATCAGCACCCCTGTCATGCAATCCATGAGGATTTCATGGCAGCCAGGTGTGCTACATTTTTGCACTGCTGTTGGGCCCGGATTTTTCTAATGACAAGCATAGTGTACTATAATACTCAAGTGTTGCAGTTGATCATATCAGCAATCAAGTGATCACATGGTCAAGTTTATTAGTGGGACTAAAAAAAAGTTGAATATAAAGTTGATAAATGTTCAAAAATATATATTTTTAAAAGCACAAAGAATACATTTTACCTAACAGGTACCATAATATTAATTTGAAAACGAGGTCTGAGTGGGGTAAATAATAAACAATCATTACTCACCTTACTGATCCCCTGCTGCCGTTCAGACACTGTTATAGTCCCTGCACCTCTCCACTTCCTGTTTTTTCTGCTCAAATGGCTTGGACTGCATGTTTAGCCAATCACTGAATTCAGTGGTGACCTACCTCAGCCAGTGATTGGCTGAGCTGACAGTTCAAGCCATTTGCTATATTTTTCTATCCCCAGGGCAGTCCCCCCCCCCAAAATTTGCTACCATATTGTCAATGCAATATATGTACCTAAAATGATGCCATAATGAAAATACAACTTGACCCGTAAAAAAAAAAGCCCTCATGTTGACAATACAAGTTCTGGATACTGAAATGCAGTGATTCAAAAATTAAAAAAATCTCTGTTTGTAGCTTTCCTCAAAATAGCTGCATCCCAAAAATATTCCCCAGGGGCAACCATATTGGAAGCATTCCTTCCTGTATAGAGAGTGCAGCAAAATGTATTTACATTATGGATGAATTTATGAATGGGTGTGGGTTGATTAGTTTGTCAGAGGACATTTGAATTAGGCCCTCACTGTGGATATCATGGAAGATTGCACTTGAACTTGTTCAGGTGTTGCAATGAGGAGCATGTGTTCTACTGGCAAGCAGACTCGAGTCAAGGGTTGCTAAGCTTATTTTCTATGGAAGATAGGAGAGCCATTGGGATTATGTAGATGTCCAGGCTAAGGAGAAATCCAAGCTTGCAGTCCAGGTGTATGTGGAGGCTGTGCATTCTAGATTCCATTAAGGATATAAATCAAAATTTATATTTTGGAAATATGAGCTGCATCTGAGATCTATTGGTCTGAAGTTTAGGGAGCTAGAATTATATTAATTTTATCAGGGAAAAAAAAAGTCTGCATTAGAAGACAGATGGAAATTGTGAAAATGAGTGAGGAAGGAATATAGTCTGTTTTGCTAGCATGAGTTTATACACAGTCCAGTCACATTATTATGACTACTTCCTACTCTTAATGTTGGCAGCACGTAACACATGAAGGAAATCATGTGTCAAGAGCTGGCTTGGTGGTATATAAGGTGTGTAGTAGGCTGTCTGCCCATGTCCCTCATTGCTGTTGGTTTAGTCATAATAATATAACTTGACTGTGTAGTATCTGAACAAATCTTTGTCTACATGTGTATTATACCTATACAAACTTAATTAAACAGTAATTGCCATTCCCCATTGTCATCTTCTTGTGACTGGATGCTCAAGAGTTTTGGAATAAGGGCACAAGATCTTATGTCCCTCTTCAAGCATGCTTGGCGAGAGGGCCAAATCAAGGAATGGCGCTGAAAAGAGCTCCTTGGAATATTTGTGGGATCACGTGTTTGGCAAGACTCTCCATGGTGGAAGGAAGGAGGATCAGTGTAAGGATTGGGTTGAGCAGACTCTTGGCTACTGAGACTGGACTTTGTGGAAGACAGGGTGGTGCTTAACCCCTTCCCGACCGCAATCTGTATATATACGTGATAGCTGCACATACCCCGTGCAGCTACCATGTATATAAACGTTCTGGCAGCTCTTTAATCCAAGTGCTGCAAAGCGCTTGGGTCAAAGCTTCTGCCCCTGCCCTGTATGTTGTCACGGCCAGCATACAGTGTAGTAATGCCGGCAAGGGACCAATCGGAGTGGCCCCTTGCCTGGCAATCGATCCGATTGGTTAGTCTGTGCAGACTAACCAATCAGATTGTGGCAGTGAAAAAATACCGGTTTCAGGCTCTGATCTGCGCTCTGCAGATCAGAGCCTGAAAGCCGATAGTGTTCCTCATGCCCCCCGATCTGTACCCCTCCAAGCCCTTGGTGCCCCTCTGTGCCCCCCGATCTGTGCCCCTCTCCTGTCCTCATCTTCTGCCCTGATGGCATGCGATACGCCCCCTCCCCGCCACATGCATTAATTTTCTAGCCGTCCCTCCTGCCCCAGCCTCCCTCAATAGTGTAGTCAGTACCCTCTGCCCCCCCCCCTTTCCAGCGCTGCCCCTGATCTCCCTTCTGTGTGTGATGGCGGCGGCTCCATTACTGAGCCGCCGCCATCAGCAGAGAGTGTCAGCTCTATGCTGACACTCTCCTGTAACCCCATAGATGCCGCGGTTGCGGCATCCATGGGGTTAACAGAGGGAAGGAGCTCCCTCTCTCCACCATTGGGGCTGCAGCGCTGTGATTGCAGCACCCGATGGTTGCCATGGCAAAGGCGTCCAGTGCTACCACCTACAGGCAATCTGGAAGTATTATACTTTGGAATGTAAGGGCATTGCAAAGTATTGTACAACTATCAGCCCCACTGGATCTTCAAGATCCAAGAGGGAACTGATAAAAAAAAGTGAAAATAATAAAAGTAAAAATAAATAAATAAAAATGTAAATTAAAAAAAAAATTGCCTTTTCCTATAAAAAAAATGAAAAAATAAAATACACATATTAGGTGTCACTGCGTCCGTAACGACCGTCTCTATAAATATATCACATGATAGACCCCGTCCAAAAACCACCATAAAAATAAAATAAAAAAAGTGCCAAAAAAGCAATTTTTGTCACATTACATCACAAAAAGACAAAGCGATCAAAAAGGCTTATGACCCCCAAAATAGTACCAATCAAACAGTCACCTCGTCCTGCAAAAAATGATACCCTATTTAAGACAATCGCCCAAAAAATAAAAAGCTATGGCTCTCAGACTATAGAGACACTAAGGTCCCTTTCACACGAGCGTGATTTCCGCGTGGGTGCAATGCGTGATGTGAACGCATAGCACCCGCACTGAATCCTGACCCATTCATTTCAATGGGGCTGTGTACATGAGCGTTGTTTTTCACGCATCAGTTCTGCGTTGCGTGAAAATCGCAGCATGTTCTATATTCTGCGTTTTTCATGTAGCCCTGGCCCCATAGAAGTGAATAGGGCTGCGTGAAAAACGCATTGCATCCGCAAGCAAGTGCGGGTGCGATGCGTTTTTCACTGATGGTTGCTAAGAGATGATGTTTGTAAACATTCAGTTTTTTATCACGCGCGTGAAAAACGCATCAAAACGCATTGCACCCGCGCGGAAAAAACTGAACAACTAAACACAATCGCAGACAAAACTGACTGAACTTGCTTGCAAAATAGTGCGAGTTTCACTGGACGCACCCTGAACGTATCCGGCCCCAATCCGCAACGCCCGTGTGAAACCAGCCTAAAACATCATTTTTTTGGTTTCAGAAATGCTATTATTGCGTAAAACTTAAATAAATAAGAAATAGTATACATATTAGGTATTGCCACGTCCGTAACGATCTCTATAAAACGATCACATGACTTAGCTCCTCATATGAACGCTGTAAAAATAAATAAATGAAAACTGTTCCAAAACAGTCACGGTCACCTTGCCCCATAAAGTGTAATAATGAATGATCAAAAAATCCTATGTACTCAAAAATGGTACCAATAAAAACCGCAACACTTTCTGCAAAAAACGAGCCCCTGCACAAGACGATCGGCAGAAAAATAAAAAACAGATGGCGTTCAGAAAACCAATCCAGCACAATCTACCTTCCAAAAACCGGATGGCATTCC
Source organism: Bufo gargarizans (assembly GCF_014858855.1). NCBI lineage: Eukaryota > Metazoa > Chordata > Amphibia > Anura > Bufonidae > Bufo > Bufo gargarizans. The sequence goes on along the minus strand of NC_058082.1, from coordinate 212,034,006 downwards.
TTTCCTTCTGCGCCCTGCCGTGTGCCCGTACAGCAGTTTACAACCACATGTGGGGTGTTTATGTAAACCGCGGAATCAGGGTAATAAATGTTGAGTTTTGTTTGGCTGTTAACTCTCAATATGTTAAAGAAAAAAAATATATAAAATGGAAAATCTGCCCAAAAAGTGAAATTTAGAAATTTCATCTCCATTTTCCTTTAATTCTTGTGGAACGCCTAAAGGGTTAACAAAGCTTGTAAAATTAGTTTTGAGTAACTTGAGGGGTGTAGTTTCTACAATGGGGTTATGTATTGGGGTTTCCACTATGTAAGCCCCACAAAGTGACTTCAGACCTGAACTGGTCCTTAAAAAGTGGGTTTTGGAAATTTTCTTAAAAATTTTAAGAATTGCTTCTAAACTTCTAAGCCTTCTAACGTCCTAAAAAAATAAAATAACATTTCCAAAATTATGCCAACATAAAGTAGACATATGGGGAATGTTAAGTAATAAATATTTTATTAGGTATGACTTTCTGTTTTAGAAGCAGAAAAATTGAAATTTGGAAAATTGTGAATTTTTCAAAATTTTGGGTAAATTTGGGATTTTTTCATAAATAAAGGTGAAATATATTGACTCAAATATATGACTATCATGAAGTACAATGTCTCACGAGAAAGCAATCTCAGAATGGCGTGGATAAGTAAGTGTTCCAAAGCTATTACCACATAAAGCGACGCATGTCAGATTTGTAAATTTTGACCTGGACACTGGGGCATCAATGACTCTTGGTCATGAAAGGGTTAATATACAGTACAGACCAAAAGTTTGTACACACCGTCTCATTCAAAGAGTTTTCTTGATTTTCATGACTGAAAATTGTAGATTCACACTGAAGGCATCAAAACTATGAATTAACATATGTGGAATTATATACATAACAAAAAAGTGTGAAACAACTGAAAATGTCATATTCTAGGTTCTTCAAAGTAGCCACCTTTTGCTTTGATTACTGCTTTGCACACTCTTTGCTGCTATAAAAGGCATTACCTTTGCTCTCAGTCCTAATAGAAGTCTATGGGAATCAAAACGGATCTGTCTGGTTCCCGTTATGCAAGACTGAAAACAAAGTCCAGGACTTTGTTTTCCGTCTTGCATAACGGGACCCAGGCGGATCTGTTATGTTTTCACACAGACTTCTATTAGGCCGCGAGTCACACCCACACCAGACCATGTGATGGAGGTTACATTTGTTTGGTGCATTCTCTCTGTGTGTTTCATATGATTGCTACATTTTGTGTAGTTTGCTCTTGTGGTGCATGTGGACCGCGCCGACATCCTCCATTGTATGCATAATTTGCTGGGGTTAGTCGATTACTGCGGTCCACATGCGGTTGGGCTGCTCCCCCAATAAAAGACACGCCACAGTGTCAGGGGTTTAGCAGCTCCTCCAGAATTGCCACTATATATTTTATTTTTTTGTTTTTCTCTTTCTGCCTTGTTAGATTTGAGTGTGTTTGCCTTTACTTGGCATTCAAACACTCTTTTGCACCTGGTAACCTCCATCACATGGTCTGGTGTGGGTGTGACTCGCGGCCTGGCTTCATTCACATAGTACTACCGCAGTATACATGCTGGGCATTTGTGGGAAGCTTGGCTGCAAGTTGAATTATATCACCGCCAGACCATGTTCACACCATAGTTAGAGCAGCGGTTAGGACCCATTGCCATGCTGAGAGCCGTGACGTGGTGCATGATGGGCTCCGATATATCCATGACTGGAATATATTGGCAAAAGTCTCAGCTTTTAATACCTTTATTCATGTCTTGCCAGCATAGTCAGTGTTATATCTGTTTGGTGCATTCTCTCTGTGTGTTTCATATGATTGCTACATTTTGTGTAGTTTGCTCTTGTGGTGCATGTGGACCGCGCCGACATCCTCCATTGTATGCATAATTTGCTGGGGTTAGTCGATTACTGCGGTCCACATGCGGTTGGGCTGCTCCCCCAATAAAAGACACGCCACAGTGTCAGGGGTTTAGCAGCTCCTCCAGAATTGCCACTATATATTTTATTTTTTTGTTTTTCTCTTTCTGCCTAAGAAGGCGAGCAGTAAGGGACAGGGAAGTGGCCCTCGGCGCGTTGAAACTGTGCCTTCTGCAAGAGTACAAGAAAAATGATCATCCACGATACCTAGCTTCATGTCCAGTTTGCAGGGTGGTGCAGGACAGCACTTTTGACGTCAAACCAGTGCAACCAGTTGGTTGGTTGGATTGCAACAGATAATGCTTCCAGTCGCTTAAGCACCACCCTGTCTTTCACAAAGTCCAGTCTCAGTAGCCAAGAGTCTGGTCAACACAATCCTCACCCTGATCCTCCTTCCTCCCACCATGGAGAGTCTGGCCAAACAAGTGATCCCACACTTGAATATTCCGAAGAACTCTTTTCAGCACCATTCCTTCATTTGGGGCTCTCGACAAGCATGCTTGAAGAGGGACATGAGATCTTGTGCCCTGAATCCCAAACTCTTAAGCATCCACAGTCAGAAAAAGATGACAGGTGGGGAATGGCAATTAGTGTTTAACGAGGTGGATGATGATGAGACACAGTTGCCAATAAGTCAACATCAATTAGTGTCTCAAAAGGTTCATGATGAGGATGGGACACAGTTGTCAATAAGTGAGGTTCTTGTTAGGTCAACAAGTCAGGAGGATGAGCAGAGTGAGGAAGTGGAAGAGGAGGAGGTGTACGATGAAATCACTGACCAAACCTGGGAAGGTGGCAAGCCAAGCGAGGACAGCAGTACAGAGGGGGAGGGATCCACAGCACCGCAACAGGCTGGATGAGGCAGTGGAGTGGCAAAAGGGAGAAGGCGGGCCACACCAAACAGGCCCACAACTGTTTCCCGGAGCACCCCCTTTCTGCAATCCCCCTTGCCTAGGGGTAGGTGTTCCTCAGTCTGGAGCTTTTTTGAGGAAAGTGTGGGCGATAAAAGAATTGTCATTTTCAAACTCTGCCATACCAAAATGAGAAGGGTCGTGAACACTTTCAACCTCGCCACCACCAGCATGATCCGCCACATGGCATCAAAGCACCCTTTTATATGGGCCGAACGCCTGGGTCCACAATCAGTGTCTGCGGGGCACAAAACTGCCTCCTCTTCCCCTATGTTACGTGCTGGCCAATCTCCTTTCCAAGACGCAGGCCCGGATGCCTCCCGCCCTGCACCTGGATCTTTGCAAGCAACATCAGCTAGCACAAGGATGCTCAGCCTGCGGCCCTTCAGCTGTTGTAAAACTACAAATCCCAGCATACACTCCTGTAGGCTGTCCAGACATGCTTGGAGTTGTAGTTTTACAACAGCTGGAGGGCCGCAGGTTGGGCATCCCTGAGCTAGCACATCCACTTCTGTGTCACAGCGCAGGGTACAGATGTCCATACCCCAGGCCTTTGAACGAAAGTGCAAATACCCAGCCACCCACCCACAGGACATAGCACTAAATGCAAACCTTTCCAAATTGCTGGCACTGGAAATGTTGCCATTTAGGCTTGTGGACACTGAGGCTTTCCGCCGCCTGATGGCAGCAGTCCCTCTTTACTCAGTCCCCAGCCGCCACTATTTCTTCTGGTGTGCTGTCCCCGCCTTACACCAGCATGTGTCCTGTAACATCACCCATGCCCTGACCAACGCAGTTATTGGGAAGGTCTACTTAACGACTGACACATGGACAAGTGTTTTGGCCAGGGACGCTACATTTCCCTGACAGAACACTGGGTGAATGTTGTGAAGGCCGAGAGCGAGTCGTACCCTGGGATGGCACAGGTGCTACCAATGCCAATGATTGCATGCCCTACTTCCATCAGGATTTACGCCACCACCTACATTTGTGGCTGCAACCCTTCTTCTCCTCCTCCACTTCCACCTCTGAATTCTTATCTTGCAGCACCAGTCAGCCATCAGTCAGTAGCTGAAAGCAGTGTAGCACTGCAGTGGAGAACCGGCAACAGGCCGTTCTGAAACTAATTTGTTTAGGGGACAAACAGCACACCGCCGCAGAGCTATGGCAGGGTATAAGGGACCAGACTGAGCTGTGGCTCTCACCACTCAACCTACAACCAGGCATGGTTGTGTCTGATAATGGCCGTAACTTTGGTGGCGGCTTTGGAGCTCAGCAAGCTAGCACACATACCATGCCTAGCCCACGTGTTCAACTTAGTGGTTCAGCAAACACCAATATATGTGCAGGGAAAATTCGTCATCCGGATATTACCCCAATTACACCAAAAACGGCCAGTCTGGATAGGAAATAATAAATATCTTTATTCATACATATTACATAAAACACAATAAAAAATAAGTTGGTGGTGCAACTACACATAGGTCAAATTGCCACCCGGGAGATGGCAAACAATATCACTAAGTATAAAACAAAAATAAATAGAGATGTGGGGTCACCGCACAAGATATCACGAGATCATTACATAAAGTGCCAAGTGCTATACTGCGGATGGATGGTTAGTGCGCGATGGGTGATGTCTAGGTACCTAAGGGCCATATTACTTCAGTCCTTCCTGAACTGTCACCAAGAGTGGGGTTGAGGGGGCAACTATATCCCTACCCTTCCCTCAAGCTTTATTGTTGTGTACTCGACAACAGGGGGATTGTAGAGGGAAGGAGTATTATAATAATATATGTATATATGTATTTTAATATATACATGCAGTTGCAAGAAACAGTATGTGAACCCTTTGGAATGATATGGATTTCTGCACTAATTGGTCATAAAATGTGATCTGATCTTTATCTAAGTCACAACAATAGACAATTACAGTCTGCTTAAGCTAATAACACACAAAAAATTAAATGTTACAATTTTTTTTATTGAACACACCATGTAAACATTCACAGTGCAAAAAGTATGTGAACCCTTGGATTTAATAACTGGTTGAACCTCCTTTGGCAGCAATAACTTCAACCAAACGTTTCCTGTAGTTGCAGATCAGACATGCACAATGGTCAGGAGTAATTCTTGACCATTCCTCTTTACAGAACTGTTTCAGTTCAGCAATATTCTTGTGATGTCTGGTGTGAAACGCTTTCTTGAGGTCATGCCACAGCATCTCAATCAGGTTGAGGTCAGAACTCTGACTGGGCCACTCCAGAAGGCGTATTTTCTTCTGTTTAAGCCATTCTGTTGTTGATTTACTTCTATGCTTTGGGTCGTGGTCCTGCAACACCAATCTTCTGTTGAGCTTCAGCTAGTGGACAGATGGCCTTAAGTTCTCCTGAAAAATGTCTTGATAAACTTGGGAATTCATTTTTCCTTCAATGATAGCAATCTGTCCAGGCCCTGACGCAGCAAAGCAGCCCCAAACCATGATGCCCCCACCACCATACTTCACAGTTGGGATGAGGTTTTGATCTTGGTGTGCTGTGCCTCTTTTTCTCCACACATCGTGTTTTGTGTTTCTTCCAAACAACTCAACTTTGGTTTCACCTGTCCACAGAATATGTTGCCAGTACGGCTGTGGAACATCCAGGTGCTCTTGTGCAAACTGTAAACGCGCAACAATGTTTTTTTGGACAGCAGTGGCTTCCTCTGTGGTATCCTCCCATGAAATCCGTTTAATATTTTACATATTGTAGATTCGCTAACAGAGATGTTACCATATGCAAGAGACTTTTGTAAGTCTTTAGCTGACACTCTAGGATTCTTCTTCACCTCATTGAGGAGTCTGCGCTGTGCTCTTGCAGTCATCTTTACAGGACGGCCACTCCTAGGGAGAGTAGCAGCAGTGCTGAACTTTCTCCATTTATAGACAATTTGTCTTACCATGGATTGATGAACAGCAAGGCTTTTGGAGATACTTTTATAACCCTTTCCAGCTTTATGCAAGTCAACAATTCTTAATCGTAGGTCTTCTGAGAGCCCTTGTGTGCGAGGCATCATTTACATCAGGCAATGCTTCTTGTGAAAAGCAAACCCAGAACTAGTGTGTGTTTTTTATAGGGCAGGGCAGCTGTAACCAACACCTCCAATCTTATCTCATTGATTGGACTCCAGTTGGCTGACACCTCACTCCAATTAACTCTTGGAGATGTCATTAGTCTAGGGCAGTGATAGGCAAACTGCGGCTCTCCAGCTGTTGCAGAATTACAACTCCAAGCAAGCAAAGACAGCTTTCATCCTACAGCAGGGCATGGTAGGAGTTGTAGTTTTGCAACAGCTGGAGAGCCGCAGTTTGCTTATCACTGTCCTAGGGGTTCACATACTTTTTCTACCTGCACTGTAAATGTTTACATGGTGTGTTCAATAAAAACATGGTAACATTTAATTCTTTGTGTGTTATTAGTTTAAGCAGACTGTGAGTGTGTGTGTGTGTGTGTATATGTATGTGTGTGCGTATGTGTATATATGTGTGTGTGTGTGGGTATATATATATATATATATATATATATATATAAAAAATGAGGCAGCACAGAGGGTTCAATCAGTTGAAGAATGCACGGCCCAAAGGATAAGCAGTCCTTGTATACAAAATATTTGAAAAAAGCAGCACTCCAAGGATAAAATGAAAAAACAATCACCTTTTATTCACCCATGTGGGCAGCGCAACGTTTCGGCTCAGCACTAGAGCCTTTCTCAAGCTTGGGTGAATAAAAGGTGAATAAAAGGTGATTGTTTTTTTCATTTTATCCTTGGAGTGTTGCTTTTTTTTTAATATATTTTTTATATATATATATAGATATAGTGTGTTCTTGATGCCGAGTGAAAACCGTAGGGTCTCTGATGAGAGTCAAAGGACAAAGCAAGGTCCCCATCCACTCTGTGGGGAGTACGGTACTGTGACCTCTAAAACTTCCTATTTAATTGTTCGGATTCAAGACTGAATTGTTTTTCTTAAAGTGTCGGCTGAAGTAAGCTGATCACTACCACCTGTTGAATTGTGGTGTGCCAACAATAAAAGACATTTATTATTTTGATTTCCACCATTTAAAGGCTACTGTGTATTTATCTGAAGGCTACCATTTGGGAAATCCCTAATATATATTTATGTGCCCAAAGCATCTATGTGTGTGTGTCTGTGTGTATGTGTGGAGATATATATCACCCATCATGGGTGCCCTTCCCTAGCCAAATCCTCCTACAGGCACATTCCAATGTGCCTGCAGAAGGCGATGCCGCCAAGATAGCTGGACAATTATGTCCAGGTGCGGCTACTTCAAAAGAAAGGGGATCAATAATGATTCCCTGCCTTTTGATAACATCTCCAGAGGTATGTACACATACCTCTGGAGATGCGTGGGTTGGTGTGGTGATGTCATATCGCCGCACCAGCCCACGTATCCTCGCCTGCAGGCATGCGCGCGGGAGAGACTGGAGCGAGCGCGAACGGGTTTAAATACCACAGCCATGCGGCGCTCAGGAGACGGTCCCCGCATCCCCCAGATGCCAGGAGAGTGCTGTGCTGCCCTCAGAAGACCGGCCCCTCCCCCACCCCACTAAGGCCAACTCTGAGGAGAGAAGATTGCCCCCCATTGAAAGCGCAGGCAGCGTTGTGCTGGGGGAAAGGAAGAGTCTACCCTGACCAGTGGAAGAGTGTAGGCAGTACTCGCCGGCAGGATCCCCACCAGCCCAGAGGAGAGCAAGAGGGGAAGATCGAGCAGCTGAGCTGCTCCAGTAAAGTACACAGGAAGAAGGGAGGAGGAGGGAGGCAGAGATAAGTAGCACTGGCCATATCCTTAACCCCTGCATTCTCTGCCCTGCAGAGCATTAACCTCTGTACCCCCGTTCCCTGTGTAAACCCCTGCTCACCTCCCTTGCTGGGCTGTATTTACACCAGCCCCAGGTTTCGCTGCCCTACAGAGCATTAGCCCCTGCAATTCCCTGCACCCCAGTTCCACATGTACAGCCCCAGCATTAATCCCTGAACCCACGCTGGGCTGATTACCTTCCTTGCTCGGCTGTTTTAACCCCTATGTAACCCCTGCCGCAGTAACCCCTTCACTGCTGCTGCCTAGTACCCCTACAGCACTGTGTCAACCCCTTCACTACTGCTACATTGTTAACCCTTTCTTGGGTTAACCCTGCCCAGTTAACCCTTGCTGTCCAGCTACATCCCTGTCAATATGGCCTGCAAGTATTAACCCTTGCAGTGCCACCATTGCGTTAACCCCTTGCACCCCGTAGGGACGGTGAGTGGCCAGGATGGTTGGTTGCTGATATACGTATGAGTGTATGCACAGATGTAGCAGGGTTAGCGCTCCAGCTTTAACTCAAATTTCTTAACTTATCGTATTATCTTGAGACAAAAGTAATTGAAAAGCAATTGAAGGTGTTTGCTTAGATTAAATAACACAACTCAGAAATCAGGAGTGTTAACTCTACTCCATCCGAAAGTGTATTGTATAGATAGTATGTGGGGTGGAATTGGGAATTGTATTGTGTATTCAGGATTGTGTTAATACTGTGTTTATTGTAGTGTGGTTATTGTATTGCAGTGTGTACGTCTATATGTATATATTTATAACCATTAAGTATAAATATATATAGATATAGCGCAATAGATTGTATTGTGTAATAAATATTTATTTATTCATACCATACAGTATATATTGTTTTTAGTGACCGCCGTAGTATAGCAGTAACAGTGATTCGCACGTAGTGTATAGGCAATAGAGGTTAGATAGTTAGTTAAGCAATTAACTAACATAGTTATTATTTCTTACTTATAGTATAAATAGGCGGAGTCATCACTAGACGACTCACACCTATTTATGAATATTAATTATTGAGATTACCATACATTTCAATAATTAATATCCCCCTTAACAGATAGTATTCCAAACCTCCAGAGTCTCTTCATATGACATAAATGTACCTGTGAACGAAGTCTCCCTTGCGTTTCGCCTAATGCTTCATCAGCGGGAAGTGACTACCTGAGCACACAAGCACTTTGGTGCTCAATCAACACTACTGACTTTGTTATGCTGTCTTTCCCGTGACCCTCACATTATACGGATTTTGGCCAACACCGTCTGGCCAACACCCTCCTCGACTCCCGCTACAAACTATTGGGTGTCCAAGCTAGACACGTGGACACATGGAACGAACTGGCGGACCCTCACCTCTGACCTACGTTTTAGATGGTCAGATCAGCAGCAGACCCTCCCCCCCTAATCTTTTAGTGGGTCAGATCAGCAGCAGGCCATAAATCTTAATTTTTCAAAGGTGTGTATGATGCCCTCCTTTATGTGTAATAAAGGGTATATTGGAGTGCCGGTTCCTTGTAATTTTTGGAAGCCCTTTCACTTAGTGCAGTGATGGGCAAACTGCAGCTCTCCAGCTGTTGTAAAACTACAAATAGTATCATGCCCTGCTGTAGGCTGATGTCGATAGGCAGACTGGGCATACTGGGAGTTGTAGTTTTACAGCAGCTGGAGAGCCGCAGTTTGCCCATCTGACTTAGTGCATAGGCTTTAAGAGTGTAGGAGTCCCACTACCTGAACAATAGTACCACAATGTGAATGAGGCCCTCCTTTATGTGATATACAGGTTGTATTGGAGGGCCTCTTCCTTGTAATTTTTGGCAGCACTTGCACTTTATATACAAGTAAATATACAGGAAAGAATGTTTCCTAACAAATTTTCCTCTAAAATCAATTTTATCTTCTGTTTTGTTCGTATTATTGTCAGTCTGTAAAAGCGGCATACTACTTGGACAACATCGTTCCCAGCAGTGATCTAGGAGTCCAAGATTCACTGAGACATCCTCCCCATGCTGTTCCTGAACCATTTTAGTGGCGTTTCCATCAATTTCTGACCTTTTCCTATGAACCAGACACCCTCCCCTCTTCAGAGCAGGGGGTGTCTGGTTTAATGCTCGGGTTCTCTCATTGACTTCCATTGTGCTCAGGTGCTCTGTAGAGCACCCGAGCATCCCAAAGTGTTCTACTCGAGCACCCAAGCACTTTGGTGCTCGATCAACATTAATTAGGAGACATCCCTAAAGAAGCCAAACTGTTCAGACATACTTTCAGTTAATCATATTACTTCACATTCTTTTAGTTGGGAGTTTTGCTGTAGTGGTCCCTCTCTGCTTGGAGATAATTAACTCCTTGGTAGCCTGTCAGTATTTACTTAACCCTCCCAGTGCCAGCTAACCATTCAACTCATGGTGTTGCCTTTTACAGAATACCAGAATATATATCTATTGATTCATTGCATTGAATCTATTCTTCCCTCTACCTGTGAAATGTTCCTCGTGCCTCTGGCTGCAACACAACCCCAAAGCATGATTGATCCACCCCTATGCTTAATGGTTATAGAGGTATTCTTTTCATGAAATTCTGTGGCCTTTTTTCTCCAAACATACCTTTGCTCATTGTAGCCAAAGAGTTCTATTTTAACCTCACTGGTCGACAGGACTTGTTTCCAAAATGCATCAGGCTTGCAGGCTTGTCTAGATGTTCTTTTTCAAACTTCAGACAGTGAATTTTGTGATGAGGATGCATGAGAGGTTTTCTCTTTGATTCTTTCATGAAGGCCATATTTGTGCAGGTGTTGCTGAACAGTAGAACAATGTACCAGAACTTCAGAGTGTGCTAAATCTTCCTGAATGTCTTTTTCAGTCAAGCAGTGGTACTGATTTGCCTTTCTAGCAATCCCACAAGCCTCTGTCTCCGAACTTTTCTTGGTCTTCTTCTAGACCTTCTCTTGATCTCCACTGTTCCTGTTAACTGCCATTTCTTAATTCTATTTTAACCTGAGAAAATGGCAACCTGAAAAAGCTTTGCTATCTTATATCGTTATACTGCTTTGTGGACCTCATTCTCAGATTGTTAGGCAGCTGCTTAAAAGAATCAATTGATGCTGTTTTTTGCACAAGGTTATAGATGTCTGGGTATTTATAAAGCTTTGACATTTTTAGCACCTGATCTTTCCTAATGATGGTTGTAAACGAGCCTTAGCCCTCACAGTCTATTTAAGATCTGAGAACTTAGTTATCTGATTGCTCAAATCTCATTTGGTTCCCATACTTTTGGAAGGTACTCCATTCCTTTTTTTCACTCTAAAACTGTATTAAGCCAAAATAATATGTGGATATTACTTAAAATGTTGAAATAAAGTATCTCATCTTTAGCTTTGTCTTTTGGAGATTATTTAATCTTCAATTTGCTTAACATTTCACAGTAACAGTAATTTTGACCAGGGGTGTCCAAACTTTTGCATGCCACTGTATATTGCTTCTGAAGCCTACCTCATTACTGAGACAGACTGACCATTCAATCTAGGACTGCACTGGCAGTTGGGCATTGCATATAAAAAATGAAAAATTGCATGCTTTCGGTCAATTGGGAAAGTTGCTAGTGTCTATGGAAAGAGTGACCCAGGGAGGACCATCATTATAATAGCCACCTGCTAAACAAAACCTTTTGGAAAACCTACTCTATGGAGCACTTTAGAATTGTGACTGCTGTACTGTAACCCCCATCATTTATTAAGTAAAGGAGAGACTTTATTTTATTAGAATCAAAATGTTCAGGTCATTGGTCTGCCTACCCAATCTGGGTTTATTCTCCCTGTTCTCCTGCCTTGCAAACCACTGCTCACCTAACATCAAGGGCATCCCAGCCACCACTAGACTCCGAAATACCAGGCTGTGCCATAAGGGGAAGAAGGGCTGTGCCTCTCCATCCACTGCACGTGTGGCCTAGAGTGCTGGAGCAGGGAATAGCTGTCATGAGGACTATGACCACGTGTACTGATTCCGCCATCATGCCTCCCCTAAAGTCCAGTGTGCTGCACATAGTCCTGCTTTTAGCTGAGAAGTGTATAAGATTTCATCCAGTCAAGGCAATGGTCTATGTACAGTTGAAACCAGAAGTTTACATACACATATATATACATATATAAAAATACACATACTGTATTTTCTCAATATCTGATATGAAATCTGAATAAACCTTTCCTGTTTTTGGTCAATTAGGATTACCATGATTATTATTATTTGCCAAATGCCAGAATAATGAGAGAGAGAATGTTTTAAGGCATTTTTATTTCTTCATTGTCAGAAGTTTACATTCACTAAGATTACTATGCATTTAAACAATTATGGACTGCCCTGGTGATGATGTCATGTGTTTGGAAGCTTCTGTTAGGCAACATCTGAGTTAATTAGAGACACACCTGTGTATGTATTTAGGGTACTTTCACACTTGCGTTTTTCTTTTCCGGCATAGAGTTCCGTCACAGGGGCTCTATACCGGAAAATAACTGATCAGGCATATCCCCATGCATTCTGAATGGAGAGTAATCTGTTCAGTTTGCATCAGGATGTCTTCAGTTCAGTTGTTTTGACTGATCAGGCAAAAGAGAAAACCGTAGCATGCTACGGTTTTATCTCCGGCGAAAAAAACTGAAGACTTGCCTGAATGCCTGATCAGGCATTTTTTTCCATAGGAATGCATTAGTGCCGGATCAGGCATTCAAAATACCGGAATGCCGGATCCGTCATTCCGGTCTGCGCATGCGCAGACCTTTAAAAATGAAAAAAAAAAAAAAAAAGGATCCGTTTTGCCTGATGACACCGGAAAAACGGATCCGGTATTGCAATGCATTTTTCTGACTGATCAGGCATTTTTCTGACTGATCAGGCATTTTTCTGACTGATCAGGATCCTGATCAGTCAGAAAAATGCCTGATCAGTCAGAAAAAATGACATCCGTTTGCATACAGTTTACCTGATCAGGCAGTCAGTTCAGGCAACGGAACTGCCTGCCGGAATCAAACAACGCAAGTGTGAAAGTACCCTTAAATGCACACTTAAAACACACTGCTTCTTTGTGTACCATTATGAGAAAGTCTAAAGAAAACAGCCAAGATATCAGGAAGAAAATTGTGGACCTGCACAGATCTGGCTCAACCTTGGGTAAAATGTCAAGATACCTGAAGGTGCCTCGTTCATCTGTACAAACAAGATGGGAATGTCCAGCCATCATACCGCTCAGGAAGGAGATGTCCCAGCGATTAACATGCACATGTAGGACCAAAGCACATCAACCTAAGAACAAAAGCAAAAGACCTTGTGAAGATGATGGCGGAAGCTGGTAAGATTGTGAAACGAGTACTGTATCAACATGGGCTGAAAGGTCACTCTGCCAGAAAGAAGCCATTACTCCAAAAGAAACATAAAAAAGACAGATTAATGTTTGCAAACGTACACAGGAACAAATACCTACATTTTTGGAGACATGTACTGTGGTTTGATAAAGCTAAAATTGAACTTTTTGGCCATTATGACCATCGTTATGTCTGGGGGGGGGGGGGGGGGGAGCTTGAAAGCATAAGAAAACCATCCCAACTGTGAAACACGGTGGTGGCAACATCCTGTTGTGGGGTTGTTTTGCTGCAGAAGGGACTGGTGCACTGCAAAAAATAGATGGCCTAATGAGGAAAGAGTATTATGTGGAAATACTGAAGCAACTTCTAAAGACATCAGGCAGGAAGTTAAACCTTGGGCGGAAATGGGTCTTCCAAATGGACAATGACCCGAAGCATACTGCCAAACTGGTTACAAAGTGGCTTAAGGATAACTAATTCAATGTTTTCGAGTGGCCATCACAAAGCCCTGATCTCAATCCTATTGAAAATGTATAGGCAAAGCTGAAAAGGCTAGTTATTCACTCAGTTATCCCAAGTCATACAGTTTAAGGGCAATGGTACCAAATATTAATGAAATGTATTTAAACTTTTGACTTTGCAGAAAGTAATAAAAATGCATTAAAACATTCTCTCTCTCTCTCTCTCTCTCTCTATTCTGGCATTTGGCTAATAATTATGATAATCCTTATTGACCAACAACAGGAAAGGTTTATTCTGATTTCATGTCCGATATTGAGAATAACATGCATATGTGTCTTTTTATATAGTGTATGTAAACTTCTTAAGTGAAGATCTTGTGTGAAATCAAGATGGTGATGGCCAGCCCATCGCGAGCAAATGGATAAGGTAAGTATGATTTAATTTCATTTTACACCCGATTATTGCTCTCAGATGCCGCAATCCTGTAGGATCGCGGCATCTGAGGGGTACGCTGACAGGGAGAAGCGTAATTGTTGCTCCCTGACATTGTGTACACTAATTACAAAGAAATGCGCTTCATGACAAATTATTTATATTTTTTTTGGTGAAGTAGCCAAATTGAATTTTTTTAATACTCTGCTCATCTCTAGTTAATACATGCATAAATAATTAAATACATTTATTAATGTAACTATGCTGGGGAATAAAGAGGACCTGAGAGAGTATTACAAACCTCAAGGATTGCCCTATGGTCTCATCTTCTCCTGTTTACTATTATTGGTTGGGGCAGTTATAATGCAACTGCCTTACACCCGACCTAGGTCAGATGATCACTTCCTTTAAACCTTCATGCTTTTTGTTCTTTAGTTGCTTGGTATAGCATTAGCTGTGTGCATTTGAATTCAGAATCCTAGTATTCTGTTTCTAGCCTATCTATGCTGCACTGCTGCTAGCACTCAGGTTTGTTGTTCCCTTCTGGATTGTGTTTACTGTTTGTTTACTAATTTAGCTTTTTTTAATTGTCTCTTGGTCTAAGATCCTTCTTATTGTGTTGCTTATTAATATCCTAGATCATATTCAGTTTGTTGGTGTAATTTATGTCAATTCACTGTCTTTAAGGCTACTTTCACACTAGCGTTCAGAACGGATCCGTCTGCATTATATTGTATATAATTTTCTAAGTGTGAAAGTAGCCTGAGCGGATCCGTCCAGACTTTTACATTGAAAGTCAATGGTGGACGGATCCGTTTAAAGATTGAGCCATATGGTGTCATCTTCAAGCGGATCCGTCCCCATTGACTTACATTGTAAGTCTGGACGGATCCGCACGCCTCCGCACGGCCAGGCGGACACCCAAACGCTGCAAGCAGCGTTCAGGTGTCCGCCTGCTGAGCGGAGCGGAGGCTGAACACCGCCAGACTGATGCATTCTGAGCGGATCCGCGTCCACTCAGAATGCATTAGGGCTGGATGGATGCGTTCGGGTCCGCTTGTGAGCCCCTTCAAACGGAGCTCACAAGCGGACACCCAAACGCTAGTGTAAAAGTAGACTAATCTGTTCTGAGTCTGTTATCACCATCTTTCTTCTCCATCTGTTTGACATCTCTATCGATCAGTTTACCTCTGTGTATTTGTTGTCCACCAAGGCTATTATATGTTTCATATTATATGTTTTATGACAATTTGGCTGTTATTCAGCTCAGCCACACTGTAAGTCCTAGGGGTGTCCGATTACCAGGAGATATGACTAGTACCAGGAAAAGCAACTACTATAAATTAAATCTGACGTCGTTAGAGAGGAAGTGAATTTGACGCTAAGAAATAACAATTAGGACATAAGCGCCAATAGCTACCAAATCTCTCACTAAGAAACCTTTTAAAACCATATCTTTATTAGTTATACATTAGAAAATATTGATTGTTGGTGAGTGTTTCCAAAGGAAAGTGAAAAGAAAAATGACAGCATGTGTTGTCTTATATGATATGATACAATAACAGATCCCAGCTTACCTTCACATGATAATGAATCCTCTGTCCACAAAAGGCTTGGAGAAAACTGGCCAAAATCCAATGTGAATAAGGTCTAGCACATCAAGAAGGATCCAATTAAAATTAAGTGGGCAAATTATCATTTAAGGTTGTTTTTATATCGGTTTTTGATCTGGCTTAACTTTGTGTGCCTGCACCAATGTACAAAAGTCTCACATATTAACCCCTTCAGGACACAGCCATTTTTCACATTCATGATGCAGCCTAATTTAACAAATATGACATGTCACTTTATGTAGCAATAACTTTAAAAGGCTTTTACTTATCCAGGCCATTCTGAGATTGTTTTCTTTATCACATATTGTACTTCATGACAGTGGCAAAATTGAGTCAAAATCTTTCATTTTTCAAAATAACAAATTTCAATTTCTCTACATTTATAATAGATGGTAATACCTTCAAAAATAGTCATTACTTTACATTCCCCAATACGTCTACTTCATGTTTGGCAAAAGGCTTAGAAGTTTATAATAAAATCTTAAAATTTCTAATAAAATTTCCAAAACCCATTTATTTTTCAGGACCAGTTCAGTTATAAAGTCACTTTCTGGGGCTGTTTTGGCGCAGTTTTTTTTTATTTTTTGTTATTTACAATGTTCATCTGACAGGTTAGATCATGTGGTATTTTTATAGAACAGGTTGTTGCGGACATGAAAATACCAAATATGACTACTTTTTTGTTTGTTTCAGTTTTACATAATAAAGCATTTAAAAAAAAAATAAAATTGTGTCTCCATATTCTGAAAGCCATAGTTTTTATTTTTTCGGAGACTGTCTTATGTAAGGGCTAATTTTCTTCTGCTATGAGATGACGGTTTGATTGGTACTATTTTAGCGTGGTTTTTATTTTTTACGCCGTTTTAATTTTTTATTTTTACGGTGTTCGCCTTAAGGGGTTAGGTCATGTGATATTTTTATAGAGCAGGTCATTATGGATGTTAAAATACCTAATATGTATATATATTTTTTATTTAAGTTTTACACAATATCATTTTAGAAACAAAAAAATTTCATGTTTTAGTTTTTCCTAGTCTGAGAATCAGTTTTTTTATTTTTTGGGGGCAATTGTCTTAGGTAGCGGCTCATTTTTGTGGGATGAGGTGGCGGTTAGATTGATACTATTCTCGGGGCATACGCCTTTTTGATCGCTTGGTGTTGCACTTTTAGTGATGTAAGGTGACAAGAAATTGTCACCTTACATCACTGTATTAGGTAAGGGCTCATTTTTTGCGGGATGAGGTGACGTCTAGATTGGTACGCCTTTTTAATCGCTTGGTTGTGCACTTTTAGTGATGTAAGGTTTTTTTTTTTTTTTACGGTGTTCACCTGAGGGGTTAGGTCATGTGATATTTTTATAGAGCCAGTCGATACGGACGCGGCGATCCCGAATATGTCCCTACTTTTCCTATTCTCCCTACTTCTTACCCTGAGGCTGGATATCCTGGGCTTCCAAAGCTGGTAGTCTCAAATGCCTGTGTAAGGCTTAGAGTCTGCCATGGCAACCATTGGCCTTCTGCCAGCGCACATCCCGCTGTCAGCGCTTATGGCGGCATGTGAAAGGGTTAGTCCACCGGCAGCTCCTGCACTCGCCTGATTCCATCACGTACATGCATGTGGAAATGTGGTAAGGCACCACATTCCCACACGTACATGTACGTGATTTTGCGGTAAGGGGTTAAATGAGCCATAATGCCATAATGTCACTTTTAACTCTTAAACAAAGACCTCTGTGAAAAGTGGCGAGGATCAGGAAAATGTCGCAAAAATTTCACAGCTGCCATGGAAATGTCGCAGTTGCTATGGCTTGCGACTATTTTTACAATACAAAACTGACATATCTGATGTTATAAATGATCCCCTCAGTCTTTATTATCCAAGGTTAAAAACTCCAGTTTGCACTCACAATATAATTTTAACAGATTGCTTCGGATTAAAAAGGATCACTGTCACTATTCATTTGACCTAATTAAATTGGCAACTAAAACACATGGATCACAAATAAGAACAGTTTCAGTCACCAATTTAATCAAGTCAAATGAAAATTGCGCAAGTATATTCTTACTCTAAAGCAGAACCTTGTCTTATCTAATGTATTGGCTCAGAGTGTGAAAATGGTGGCCAGATGAGGACTCAGTCTGGGACTATCTTTATCTCCAAGTCTATTCACCGACAGTGACCCCTCCCAGAAAACATGGTTATCTGTGTGTGGCAGTTACGGATATGGCCATATGCGATGTGCAGTTAAATGGAGGTAAGAATTTTGTTTGTTGCCAGTAGTCAAACATACCCCATAAAGAGCTACAATAATTGTAGCACAAAGTACATGGTCTATTTGGTATTATCTAATGAACGTAATATGCACGTGGGTTTTACTACTGGTCCTTTAAGATTGTGCATTAATAAACATCTTACAGCTGTAATGTATTTAAAAGTGATAAATGTATCCATGCTGTCCTAACATTTCAGAGACTAGAGGCAACTGAGGTTTAAAACTGATAAATGTAATTCACATGGGAAGGAATAATGCAAGTCATCAATAAATGTTAGGGCGCCATGCACACAACCGTATTTTCTGTAGCCAATACACATTTTTTGCAGATCAGAAACACTCCCATTCATTTCAATTGGGCTGCATAAAAATTAGGACCGCACGTTGTGTGATGCATAGGTCTGTTTCGTGGTCCTGTTTTGTTAGTTTTGTGGACAAGAATAGGTTGAAAAAAATGTCAGGTTGGCAGAAGTTTTGCGGATCTGTGGTTTGTGTACCACAAAACACATACAGTTGTGTACATGGGGCCTAAATACCAAAACACTGCGTAACACTGACATAGAAAAGGACTTGGGAATTGTGGTTGACAGTAAACTTTACTGTAGCAACCAGTGTCAGGCAGCTAAGATTATGGGGTGCATCAAAAGGGGCATAGATGCCTGTGATGAGAACATAGTCCTGCCACTTTACAAATCAGTAGTCGGACCACACATGGAGTACTGTGTACAGTTCTGGGCTCCTGTGAGCAAGGCAGACATAGCAGAGCTGGAGAGGGTTCAGAGGAGGGCAACTAAAGTAATAACTGGAATGGGTGGACTACAGTACCCAGAAAGATTATTAAAATTAGTGTTATTCACTTTAGAAAAAAGTTGACTTAGGAGATCTAATAACTATGTATGAATATATCAGGGGTCAATACAGAGATCTCTCCCATCATCTATTTATACCCGTGACTGTGACGAGGGGACATCATCTGTGTCTAGAGGAAAGAACGTTTGTACACAAACATAGAAGATAATTCTTTACAGTAAGAGCAGTGAGACTATGGAACTCTGCCTGAGGAGGTGGGGATGGTGAATTCACTAAAAGAGTTCAAGAGGGGCCTGGATGTATTTCTGGAGTGTAATATTACAGGTTATAGCTACTACAGATGCGTCACTGATCCAGGGAGTTATTCTGATTGCCTGATTGGAGTTGGGAAGGATTTTTTTCCCACTAAAATGAGTAAAATTGGCTTCTACCTGGTAGTGTTGAGCGAGCATGCTTGACTGAACACTAGTTCAGCTTGAGCATCGCGATGCTCGGCCGAATACCTCGTGTGGTTCGAGCGCAATGCTCAAGTCAGTGTATTTAAATCCAATTCAGCCTCTATTTCTGAAAAGTTTCTGCCAGGATTTGAACTCACAACCTTCTACATTAAAGGGAATGACTTTAACCACTCAGCTATAAAGCTTAATGATAAACTGTGTCAGAAAAAACTCATAGTAGTAAGTATTCCTATACAGCAGAAGTATAATTTCATATTTCACTGCAGGTTAACATGTGTAGTGGTTAAGGTTCTTGGCTCTAATGTAGAAGGTTGTGAGTTCAAATCACAGGAGAAACTTTTCAGAAATGGAGGCTAAATTTAATTTAAATATATATATATATATAGCACAGGTGAATAAAGGGTCCCACTTTTTTCACCAAATGGAGTGCTGCGGTGTCTTTCATTTATTCTAAATTTACACCTTGGTAAGGTGTGTTCACCGCTGGCACCCACACATTTATTATCAGGAGTGCTGCTCTGATTTTTCATCGCCTATATATATATATATATATAATATAAAAAACTACCGGCAGCACCACCTATGAAGTAAAAAAATGGGTGCACAGTCCAAGTACGGTAACTGGAACTTACCCACTGGTAGACAATGAAAAAAAATCGGACAACACTCCAGACGGTTTCTATGGTAAATCAGGTAGTATTTAATCACCCATTGGGTGATTAAATACTACCTGCTTTACCATAGAAACCGTCTGGAGTGCTGTCCGATTTTTTTTCTATATATATATATATATATATATATATATTTTAGCCATAATATATTTACATATACATTTGCATATATTTAGAGTATATAATATATTATAATATATGTAAATATATAATGGCTAAAAACATCAATAGTAGTTTCCCACATATTATGCATTCATATATATCAGAAGTATGATATATATATATATATATATATATATCAATGTGTGTGTGTGTGTGTGTATATATATATATATATATATATATATATATATATGTATATATATATATATATATATATATATATAATTTCCCCAGTGGTCTCCATGACAGCACAACCTTGACTTCCTCTGATAGGACAGGAAAAAACACAGCAAGGTTAAGAACCCCACCCCTTCCCCTCATCACCAGTGTTTTTTCCTGTCCTGTGAAGGAAGGAATACCAGAGAGGTGTGCTGGGAGCTTGTCTGGGTTCCTTAGCTTAACTGTACAGGTTAGAGCAAGGCTAGGACGTTCTTCCCTCCGGCCGCCGGGTGATGACATCAGACGCTGAGGGAGCGTGGCTTAGCTTCACGATGTCATGTGGCGCACGGCCGGAAGCCTGGTGGGGAAATTTAAAATTGCCATGGCGGCCTTCAGCGTGCTCCCAGCGTCTCCTCACCTGCCTGCAGTGTTTTGCCTACCTGCTGTGGACAGGACAGACGATGAGTACCCCTGCCACTGCCGTCTCTGGATTAGAGCCCCCCACTACTTTGGG
This sequence comes from Bufo gargarizans, assembly GCF_014858855.1. NCBI lineage: Eukaryota > Metazoa > Chordata > Amphibia > Anura > Bufonidae > Bufo > Bufo gargarizans. The sequence goes on along the minus strand of NC_058082.1, from coordinate 212,013,352 downwards.
TTCTGTGAGTAGCCTGTTTCAGGCGCCCCTTGTATGTTTGTTTGCCCTGTAGTGGTTGACCCTTCTTGAGTCCTCCTCTTCCACTAAAGTTAAACCCAGGAAGTGTGGCCTCTGTGCTAAACGCTTACCTTCCTCTGGGTCTAAACTTCTATATAAAGAGTGTATCTCCTCAGTAGTCAAGTCTGAGTCATCCAGTTTGCTTGAGGAAATAAAATCCATAGTTAGAGTGGAAGTCCAGTCTGCCATGGCTGCCCGGAAGCCCACCGTCCCGTCCCCCCCCCCCCCCCACATAGACTGAGTTCTTCTAAGGATATTATGAATGTTGGTAGTGATTCTGACTCTCTTAATATGGAATTCTCAGACTGATATATTGGAAAAATCTCAAGAGTCTGATGAAGATAGTGAATACAAAACGTTTCTCTTCAATCCTGAAGATATCAATGATCTAATTAATGCTATAAGAGCCACGATCAGGATGGAAATTCCCAGGAAACATAGGTCTGTCCAAGAAGAAATTTTTGGGGGGCTGAGGGAGAGGCAGAGATCTGTTTTTCCTGTTCCTGATAATGTACAGAAACTCATAAAGGCAGAATGGGATAAACCTGAAAAAGGTTCATTTATTCCTCGTGGCATAAAAAGATGGTACCCTTTTGAAGAGGTGGATTGCACAGACTGGGAGTCCATCCCCAAAGTCGATGATCCAGTGGCCAAGGTCACTAAACGTACGGTCCTGCCCTTTGAGGATGCAGCCCAATTAAAAGATCCCATGGACAGAAAGGCAGAGAGCTTACGCTCGACCTGTGTAGCCGCACCTTAGCTGTAGGAAACATAGAAACATAGAAACATAGAATGTGTCGGCAGATAAGAACCATTTGGCCCATCTAGTCTGCCCAATATATCTGAATCCTATGAATAGTCCCTGGCCCTATCTTATATGAAGGATAGCCTTATGCCTATCCCATGCATGCTTAAACTCCTTCACTGTATTTGCCGCTACCACTTCTGCAGGAAGGCTATTCCATGCATCCACTACTCTCTCAGTAAAGTAATACTTCCTTATATTACTTTTAAACCTTTGCCCCTCTAATTTAAAACTGTGTCCTCTTGTGGTAGTTCTAGGGTTAGAACAGTTGGAGCTACACCTAATTAACAAGACCCCTAGGGAGCAAATCCTAGATAGTCTCCCCTTACTCAGGAAGGCCACAAATTTCCTAGCGGATGCTTCCGCTGAGTAGGTCAGACTGTCTGCTCGCACTGCAGTGCTCTCCAATACCATCAGGAGAGTCCTGTAGTTAAAGCTTGGTGAGGAGATATGGCTTCTAAGAATAAGCTGATATCTTTACCATTCCATGGACAATATGTGTTTGGCCCTGATTTGGACAAAATGTTAGAGCAGGCTACTGACTGTAAAAGAGGCATTTTTTTCGCAAGCAGCAGCAGGATTCCAAACCTGACCGTGGAAGGTCAGGAGGATGGAATTATACCAGGGGGAATAAAGGGGAAAAGCTTTCTCTTTAATCCCAACAAGGGGGGGGTCCGCCTCCTCTTCCAAACAATGACGTCATTAGTCGCGGAAGGCTTAGTTCCCTTTTAAGTTTCTGGGAACAGACCATCACAGACCAGTATATTATCAGCATCATAAAAAAAGGGTATTCTTTAGAGTTGGATTCCCTTCCCCTGCAAAAGTTTGTAATAACCCAACTCCAGGGATCTCTAAGGTCCTCCCTGTCCAAAAGTATAAAAGAACTCCTGTCCCTAGGGGCAATAGAAGACGTCCCCAAGGAGTAATTGTGGAATGGTCACTACTCACCTCTATTCATGGTCCGGAAACCAAAAAGGAGATTCCGAACCATCATAAACCTAAAACCACTAAACAAACCTTTTTTATATCACAAATTCAAAATGGAAACTGTCAAGACGGCAGTAAAACGTATCAAGAAGAGGGCTCAAATGATTACAATAGATCTCAAAGATGCTTATTTCCACATTCCAATACATCCCCTCTCCAGAAGGTACCTGAGGTTTGCAGTGAAGCTGAAGAGAAAGATCCGCCACTATCAGTTCACCTGTCTACCTTTCGGAATTGCCTCAGCTCCTCGTATCTTCACCAAGGTTATGGCAGAAGCCGTGGCCTCTCTAAACGGCAGGGGGATTTTAGTGGTCCCTTATCTCGATGACTTGCTGGTAGTAGCAGAAACATCAGATCTCCTCCTCATACATCTACAGGTGGTCCTCTCTCACCTTCAGAACCTGGGGTGGATCATCAACAGGGAAAAGTCCAATCTGACTCCAAGTCACCGGAGAGTGTTCTTTGGTATTCTACTGCATTCGATACTCCAGAGATCTTTTCTTCCTCCTACAAAGATCCAGGATTTAAAACTAAGAATCCAACAATTCCAGAGATGACGTGATGACGTGATGACGTAGAGGACGTCGCGCTCTCCGCCTCCCCCCTCCCGGCTCAGCTGTCTCGCTGCTTGGAACATGTTGGCGTCTCTGTGCCGAACCTTCCCCGCACCCTCTTCATGACCGTGGGTTAATCTACAGCGCTACTCTACTGCCTTTCATCTACGGCCTAAGACGCTGTTGTTACCGATTGTTGCGCTCGGACGTGGGGCCTGCTTTTCTGCTTATTTCCGATCTGGCTGTTCCTGCCGCTTCTGCCGCTCTCTCCTGTTTTACCTTCCCTGCCGTCGTGAACAGGTCGGTATGTGGAGTTCTTCTGTGGAGTGTGTCTCCGGTCCTCGTTGGTTCGCTGCTCCCCTCCTGTTGTTAGTGTGAGTGGCTCCTCTGTTGGACAAGCTGACAAGCTGAGGATACATATTTGGGACCGCTGCCAAAATCATCCTTGCTTCTTCTCTCCTCACGCTATTGTGCATGATCTGTTCCTTCCCCTGTGTCTGCACCCTCTATCGACTTGCTCTCTCCTCTCCTGGATCCTGTGGTGATTAACCTCCCTGTGTTTGTGAATCTAACTAACCCTGAGTGGAGATCGATAATTTGCTGGACTCTTCGGGGGGGCCTGTATGAAGCCCATGATACAATTAATTCTGTATTGGATCTCTGGTTTTTGTCCAGTATCTTAAAAAAAAAAGAGAAGGGGGGAAAAAAAAAAAAAAAAAAAAAAAAAAGAATTTAAAGGAGGAGAAAGAGTATAAAGAAGAGCGGATATATTTAACAAAAAAGAAAAAAATAGGGGGACGAAGGGGGAAGAAGGGAAGAAAAAAAGGTGAAGAAAAAAGTTATAAAAAAGAAAGATAAGAAAATAAGAATAAACAAGAGGGGAGTGGAAGAAAAAGGGAGGAAAAAAAGATAAAAAACAAGAAAAAAAGTGAAAGAGAATTAAAAAAAAAAAGGAAAGGAAAAAAAAAAAAAAAAAAAGAGAAAGAAGGAGAGCAAAGAAGAAAAGATATATATATTAAAAAGGAGAGAAAGAGGCGGAATAAGGCGAAAGAAAAGACAAAAGAGAAATAAATAAAAACTATAAAAAATAAATAAATAAAAAAGCAGGAAAAAAGTTATGGCCCCAAAAGCTACTAGGCGCTCGACTGATCTCTCAAGCCAGAAACACGGGTCCAAAACTCCTGAACCAACAAAATTGGACCAGTTCCTGAGGTCTCCTAGGGTCAATACCAGGGGCGGACAAAAGGAATTTTTCTCAAAAAAAAAAAATGATGACTCAGAGCTAACTGAGTTAGAAACACAAAAAATCGCTAGATACCCCGAAGAAGAAGACGGTATAATGGGGGAAGTAATCCCTAATGATAACTCTTCTCCGCTAGAAGAAATACTCCTCGCGGTTAAACAGAACGGGGATTTAATACAGGCGGTCACAACCCAATTGGGGTTTATTCAAGTTGATGTGGGTCTAATAAAAGATGATTTGTCCAAAATCCGAGATAGAGTCCACAACCTTGAAAGCTCCGTCACCCTTATACAGAATGAATCCAAAAAAATAAAAACGGAAGTCTCCACATTTAAATCTGAATATAATCTCTTGAAGAAAAAGGTAGTGGACCTTGAAGATAGGTCACGAAGATACAATGTGAGAATAATTGGGATTCCAGAGGGCGCGGAAGAAAAAAATCCAACCCAATTTGTACAGAAATTAATTCTTGAGAACTTTGGGAAAGATTCATTTTCTCCTTTTTTTATGATTGAAAGAGCTCATCGGGTCCCAGGGGGAAAACCAATTCCAGGGAGACAACCTCGGACAGTCCTTGCTAAGTTATTGACGACAGGGGACAGGGACGTCCTCCTGAGAAGGGCGAGGGAATCCCCACCAGTTATGTATAACGGGGTTAGATTGGCTTTTTTTCCCGACTTTTCAAAAGAAATACAAGAAAAGAGACGCACATTTATGATTGTTAAAAAGAGGCTAAGAGAAAGAGATATTAAATATTCGCTTATATTCCCAGCCAAATTGCGGATTGTTTTTAATGACAAAACCCTTTTTTTTGACACCCCGGAAGAAGCTGAGGACTGGCTTGACCGAAATAATCGATAATGTAATTGGGTTATGATCTGGCGGGAATAGTTAGTACTATAAGGGGCCTATACCCCTAAATGTATTTTTCTCTGCTTCCTAATGGGGATGGCTGTGTTGGGGGGAGTGCGGGTGGGTTGGTCATAGGAAAGAAATCTACTACAATATGTGGTGGATTGCTTGTGGGGGGGGGGGGAGGGGTGGGGGGGGGGGGTTGGGTTGTGGTGCGTCAAAGTAGGTGTGGTTCCCCTTTTTTTTTTTGGTTTACTACTTTTCTTCTTTTTTCTCTTTTCTCCCTCTCTCCTGTTTCTTCACTTAACCATTGTTGATGACGATGATTAGAATTCTTGCTTGGAATATACGGGGTTTGGGGGAAAGAGGTAAGAGACAAGCGGTTTTTGACCTGACTCAGGCCCATCTACCAGCAATAGTATGCTTGTTAGAGACCCACCTTACTGAAGAGACCACTAGAGTGGTCGACAGGGGATGGGCTGCGCATTCGTATCATTCGACCCTCTCCAATTATTCAAGAGGTGTTACGGTGTTGATACATAGACTTATTGATTTCGTCTGTGAGGCATCCTCTGTCGACCAACAGGGGAGATTTATCTTTTTATATTGTAGGTTAGGGGGAAAGCTATGTATTTTGGCCTTTGTCTATATCCCACCGCCATTTTCTTTTTCGGTTCTCAATTCTCTTCTATTATTCATGGATAAATGGCCAGAATGTCCAACATTGATTATTGGCGATTTTAACTGTGTCATCGATCCTATACGTGACAGGGTTTCTATGAGTGCTGGGAGGGACAGTCCGGTCCAGGGGTCTCCCCTTGCACGGTTTTGCCTGGAGGCTGGATTTGAGGACGCTTGGGAAACTCTGGGACAGGGGAAAAGGGTTTTTTCATGCTTTAGTAATGCAGGTAAATCGTTGTCTAGAATAGATCTTGTATTGATAAATAGTAAACATCTGAAATTGATAAAGCGAATGAAATATGAAACAAGGTCAATATCCGATCACTCTCCGCTATTACTTGAACTATGCTTATCTCAGGAAAGATATACACCAAAACCTCCCTTTAGACTAAACCCTTATTGGCTATCAGTTATAAAGACACATGAAATAATTCAAAATGAAATAGGCCGATTTTGGGATATAAACTATGGCTCAGCAAAAATTCAAGTGGTATGGGACACCTTTAAGGCGTATATGAGGGGATTGATGGTTAGTAACATTACGAATCTTAGAAGGGAATATGCTAAAAAACAGAAAAATCTAGAAAAAGATGCAGTGTTGGCGACAGAATCCTTCCATATAAATAAGACGCAGAAGAATAGGGAAAATATGCAAAAAGCCACCCAAATATATGCTAACTTTTTACTGGATAAGGCTCAACAGAGTCTTTTTTTTAAAGGGCAAAAATACTTTACAGAGTCAGGGCGACCTGGTAAACTCCTTTCTAGAGTAATCTCCAATCAACAACCAAAAAAACATATAGATAAGGTTCGAGCGAGTGATGGTAGGATAGTCACTAGACAGGGCCTGGTGGAGAAGGCCTTTCTTGATTATTTCCTTGACCTGTACAAAGCTGATTCCAACATTACAGAGGATAAGATAGATTCCTATCTAGATAGGATCAACTTCTCAACTATTACTGAGACGCAAAAAAAAGCACTAGAATTGGAGGTTTCAATGCAGGAACTTGAGGGAGCTATTAAACTATGCTCAGCTAACTCCACTCCTGGTTCAGACGGGCTTCCATATGAATTCTATACTAAATATGGGGACTGTATTTTTCCCAGATTGTTGGAGGTCTTTGCTGAATCAATGAAGGATGGGATACTACCAGATTCAATGATGGAGGCTATAATAATATTAATCCCAAAAAAAGGCAAGGACCCTCTAGATTTAGAATCTTATAGACCAATTTCTCTGCTCAATGCAGATGTAAAGCTTCTTGCGAGGGTCCTCGCTACAAGGCTTTCTAGGGTCATTTCCTCCATTGTACATCCGGACCAGAGCGGTTTTATTCAAAATAAGGGTACACATCATAATTTACATCGGCTCTTTTCTAATATCCAGGCCCCTGGGGGGACCGCCCGCTCCATCCTGTCATTGGATGCCTCTAAGGCCTTTGACAGGGTGGAGTGGCGCTTCCTCTGGAAGGTTCTTGCTAGGATGGGCTTTGGAGAAAGGTTCATACGCATTCTTAAGTTATTATATAGATCTCCGAGGGCCAAATTGAGCCTTAATGGAATTTTGAGTAGTAGTATTGATTTAAACAGAGGCACCCGTCAGGGTTGCCCATTATCTCCCTTATTATTTGATGTGTATATCGAACCCCTTGCGATGGCTATCAGGCAGGATGATCAGGTCAAAGGATTTGGGACACTAGGAATACAAGACCGTATTTCATTATATGCAGATGATGTTTTGTTCTTTATAGATCATACGGAAACTACTCTCCCTAGGATTATTCAAATGGTTAAACTATTTGGAGAGGTGTCTGGTTTTCTTATAAACTGGGCCAAGACCAGTCTGCTCCCAATAGACCCCCTGCTACAGAAAGAGGTTCCTTTTACACAGTTGGATACTGTTGATACTTTTCAATACTTGGGTTTGACTATATCGCCTCGAGTTGAAAATTTTTTAGAACTTAATTTGATTCCTATAATGGTAAAGATCAGAGCAAAAATAGGAATCTGGCTGAAACTTCCCCTATCTAGAGCTGATCGAGTTTCATTAGTTAAAATGGTGATACTACCACAATTTCTTTATGTGCTTAGGAATACACCTATTTGGATACAAGATAAACATTTTAAACTTATGGAAAGAATAATTAATGATTTAATCTGGGGAAGAAAGCGAGTTCGAATTAAGTTGGAATATTTGTATAAATCTGTGGAGTGCGGGGGCTTAAATCTCCCCTATTTTAAGGGGTATTTTATTGCAGCCCAGTTACTAATGTGTTATGAATCAGAGAACAGTGCACTGCTGGGGAAGTTGGTAACTAGTCACGCTCACAATAATATTTTCACTTTGTTGGAATCTGGGCTATTGAAGATCTATGACCAAGGCTACAGAGAGACTATAAAACTACTCCTGAAAGTGTGGGCCACAATTAGGACATGGTTGAAGGTTAAGGGTTCACTTATATTTACGCCTCTTTGGCATAATTTCTATTTACAAGGGCTAGATGAAATTGCAGCTGACACATTTTGGCAGAATAATAACATTTTATATATTTCACAGGTAGTTAAAGATAGAGAAATTAAACCTTTTATAGAAATGACACACACTATAAAAAATCTTTCATGGTTTAGGTATTTTCAATTGCGATCTGTATTATCTAGTTTGGATGATAAGCGGCTGTTGGATATAGATGATTTACCGTTTTTGAATGATTGGGTAGGGGGTACACCTTCTAGAATAAAAATTTCCAATATATATAAGTTATTACTAAAGACACGGTTTAGTGATATACACTCACCAGGACAAAAAGCGTGGGAGGTGGATTGTCCGAATTTACAAATAGAAGGCTGGGAGAATATTTTTGGGAATTTATCTTTATTATCCCAGAACTTCAACCATGTTCTAATACAATTCTATATTTGTCACAGATTATATATTACTCCCTTGTGGATGAATAAATGTGGGTTAAGAGATTTGTCCAACTGTCCCAAATGTGACACTGTAGGAGCGGACTTTCTCCATATGATATGGACTTGTCCAGAACTTATAAATTATTGGAATAGTATCAATAACTGTATTATGTATAAATTAAAAATTCAAATTCCTTTTGAACCACAAGTATTTGTTCTTAATGATCTTTCCAAACTAAAAAATCACAAGTATCAAAAGATTTTCCTGAGCAGAATACTGATGTTGGCTAGAGTTCTGATCAGTCGGACCTGGTTTGCCCGTTCCGCTCCAGACATAAATACATGGTTAAACTTAACTGATAAGGTAAAGAACTATGAGAAAATTATATATAAACGGAGGGAAACTGAGTACCAGTGGAGTAGGATATGGGACGGTTGGAGGATTTGATTAGCTGAGGTCAGGTTGTTTCATATTTGGGGGTCCTACTTTGACGCACCACATATTGGGGGGGAGGGAGGGGAGGGTTTTCTAATTGCTATGAAAAGACGAGTTGAATATATTTATGTTTATATATAATTAGCTGGGTCACTAAGAATTGAGAGATTGTAAAAATCTTATTTATTGTAAATGTTTTGTATTTTGCCCAATAAATTTTTTGAAACAAAAAAAAAAAAAAAAAAAAAAAAAGAATCCAACAATTCCTAAAGATGCATTCTTGTTCTATCCGGCAGGCCATGAGGGTTCTAGGTCTTCTATCCTCCTGCATCCCAGCCGTTGCCTGGGCTCAATTTCACATGAGGCCTCTGCAGAACCTTGTCCTTAAAAGGTGGACCAGATCCCAGTTGACCCTAGAAGAGAGGATGCCAGTAACCAGAGACATGAAGGCCTCCTTAATATGGTGGCTCTCAGACAGGAACCTGAAGACAGGTTCCCTGGAGCCAAGAAAAGGTATGCCAGTTCCTGGCGTTGGGGTGCCCTTGCTGCCACCGGTTACTTTCAGGGTGCCTGGTCAGAAACTCAGAAGAGAATGTCATCCAACTACAGAGAGCTCTATGCCATATGGGAAGGCCTCAAAGCAATCCAGATTCAGGCCCAAAACCGTCATGTTCTAATACATTCAGACAACTCCACAGCGGTAGCGTTCATGCAACATCAAGGAGGGACGAGGCACGGTCATCTTCAGAACCTCGCAAGACAGATATTCCTCTGGGCAGAAAGGAATGTGAAATCATTAGGGGCGGTACATCTGAAAGGCTCACTCAATACTCAAGCAGATTTCCTAAGCCGGCAGAGGCTGGATCCAGGCGAATGGTCTCTGTCCCAACCAGCCTTCCTCAAAATACAAAATCAGTGGGGCATTCCTTCTCTAGTCACCCCACCACAGCGGATACCACCACCCTGGGTCCTAGTCTGTTGGTGGTCCCTGAAGCCATACGCCGACCGTTGCCACCTGTATATACTCAGTCAATCTGCCTGCAGTGTCCCCTGATGAATCCTGGGTTTTCCTGGGAGGAAACGCGTCGGGACCTATAAGTACCACCATCACTCTATCCCTCAATCAGGTTTTTGGTGGTGGGGTTATCTTTTACATTGTGTATACTGTATGTTTGTATAGTGTATGTTGTCTGTCATTTCGGACAGCTTGTGCATTCCCTGTGTCTAGGGCCTTGGTAGGGTCATATACACAGGACGAGAGTTCCAGTCGGGGCCACCCCTTGCGGGGTTTTTTGGACCCCGTCCCGTGGATTATCAAGTAGGACGGACCAGGTCAAGTAGGGAGGCAACAGGGCTAGTTTACCTTCACTGACATAGCCGTGCCTGGCCTACCGCTAATGGTCCAGCCCACTATACACAGTACACCTAGACTTGACTGGTACATTTTTTGTACCCGTCGTTCTACCAGTGTACCCTTGTGTGCATGCTGTATATGTTGTTTGTCTGTAGGGGCTGGTTTTATCTCCCTATAATCAATAAAATTTGACTTTTTACTTAGTTTACTGCCCCTCTTAGTTTTTTTCTTGATTGTCTTTTGAGCAGTACTCAGGGAGGCACTATTTGCCTGCTCCTGTCTGACCATCGTTTTTTGTCATTCCATCTCTAGACCTATTTGCCTCAAAAAGAAATCACAAAGTACCATATTACTTCGCTCTAAACCCGAGGGATCAGTGTGTGGCAGTGGATGCCTTCACCCAGGACTGAATGTCGAGGCTGATGTATGCCTTCCCCCCCAATTCCGATGATCCCAAAAGTCCTCCAAAAATTCCAAGCAGAGAGATGTGTCCTGATCCTAGTCATTCCCTTCTGGCCCAGGAGAGGCTGGTTTGGTCTCCTGAGATCCCTCAGTCAGGAGGACCCAATCCTATTTCCCCTGGAGAAAAATCTTCTGATGCAGGGTCCAATCCCTCACCCGAATTCCAGGCTCCTCAGTCTATCAGCTTGGTTACTGAGAAATCCATCCTCTTGAGCCAAGGCCTCTCTAAAAGGGTAGTGGATACTCTCCTACTTAGTAGGAAAACAAATACCTGTAGGTCCTATCTTAAAGTCTGGAAGAAGTTCGCTGCCTGGGCGAATTCAAGATTTAACCAATCCTCACCAGATATCCCTCTCATCTTGGAGTTCCTCCAGGATGGTTTTGATATGGGCCTCTCCTCTAATACTCTTAAATTACAGGTTTCTGCCTTAGGAGCCCTTTACAACACCAGTTTTTATGAGAATGCATGGGTGTCTAGATTTTTAAAGGCAGCTGATAGGTTGAGACCCACAGTTAAAAACCTGGTCGCTCCCTGGAACCTGAATACTGTACTACCAGGCCTATCAGATACTCCCTTTGAGCCTTTGGATTCCCTATCCATTAAATAGCTCACCCTCAAGACCATTTGGTAGTGGCCATTTCTTCTGCAAGAAGAGTATGTGAGCTTCAGGCCCTGTCGATTCAAGAACCTTTTCTTTCAATTTTAGAGGACAAACTCATCTTTAAATTAGACCCTGGGTTCCTCCCCAAGGTGGTGTCCACCTTCCACAGGTCCCAGGATATTGTTATTCCCTCCTTTTTTCCCAATCCTAGGAATGATCAAGAAGTAATGTATCATAACCTAGACGTTAGAAGATGTGTTCTTCATTATACGGAGGTCACAAAAAGTTGTCGAATTGATAAAAATGTATTTGCGCAGTTCTGTGGCCCCAATAAGGGAAAAAAGGCAGCAAGGAGCTCTATATCCCGTTAGATCAGGTGTGCCATCTCCGAGGCCTACATACTCAGTCTCTCAAAGCCCATTCTGTAAGATCTGTTTCCACCTCTTGGGCTGAGAGGGCCTCTGCATCACTAGAGCAGATTTGCAGAGCAGCCACGTGGAACCTTTACTAAACCATACCTTTACTAAACATTACAGAGTAGATGTTTTTGTTAATGAGGACATGACCTTTGGATGCAAGGTCCTGGGTGCTGTTGTCCCCTCCCAAATAAGGTTACTTTGTTAGTTCTGCAGGATGCTCTAAAACGTGCTCCTACGCGCTGTAAAACGCTCAACAAGGAGAAACCAATGCTTCCCTATCGGCATGGTTCTCACCTGGGTGTTTTACAGCGCGTACCATCATGCTGTAAAACGCCCGACGCCCCAAGAAGTACATGAGCTTCTTTAGGGCATCTTGTCACATAGACTTTCGGGAACGCGCGACAATGGGCGTTTGCTTGTCTCTGTATGCACGATTGTAAACGCCGGTACAATCGTGCATACAGAGCGCTCCATCGCGAACGCTCAGGTGTGAACCCAGCGTAAAGGGTTAACAAAGTTAGTAAAATCCGTTTTTAATACCTTGAGGGGTGTAGTTTCTAAAAGGGGGCCATTTATGGGTGCTTTCTATTATGTAAGCCTCACAAAGGAAATGTAAAGTAATAACTATTTTAGGAGGTATCACTACAGTTGCAAGAAAAAGTATGTGAACCCTTTGAAATGATATGGATTTCTGCCAAATTGGCCATAAAATGTCATCTGATCTTCATCTAAGTCACAACAATAGACAATCAGTCTGCATAAACTAATAACACACAAATAATTAAAAGTTACCATGTTTTTATTGAACACACCATGTAAACATTCACAGTGCAAAAAGTATGTGAACCCTTGGATTTAATAACTTGTTGAACCTCCTTTGGAAGCAATAACTTCAACCAAACGTTTCCTGTAGTTGCAGATTAGACGTGCACAACAGTCAGGAGTAATTCTTGACCATTCCTCTTTACAGAACTGTTTGAGTTCAGCAATATTCTTGGGATGTCTGGTGTGAATTGCTTTCTTGAGGTCATGCCACAGCATCTCAATCTGGTTGAGGTCAGAACTCTGACTGGGCCTCTCCAGAAGGCATATTTTCACGGGCTCGGTTTCACCTTAACGAAGAGGCAATTTTTTGCAAATCTGACCAGTGTCTGTCACGGCCACGGTTATGGACGTGACTCCTTGGGAGCCGCATACAGTTGCCCGCGGTTGTGGTTGTTGTTTCAACCGCAGCTGAGGCATATTGTAGTTGGCCTCAGTGCGGTTGCCGCGGACAACAGCTATGTGTGCGGTTCCCGGGGAGTTGTGAGCGTGTGTGGATGCACTTTGTTTGTATGTCTGGTGTGCACTTGTTGTTGTTTGGTGCGCACGGACATCGTCCTTTCACTGTGGCTGCCCGTAGCAACGTTTGGTATTATGTACATGTGGTGGCAGTGTCTCGGCCTTTGGGCTGTCTCCCAGCGGCAACAGCCACAGGGTGATCAGGTTGGTCACTTCCCCTGTATGTGTGTTTTCCCTTCTGTGTGCTGGAAGGGTTAACTTCCTTCCCAGTGTGTGTGTTGTGTCACTGGGTGTGGTTGACCGGTGGGTGTGGCCACTTTGCCCTATAAAGCCTGTGTCTGGAGCACAGCTCAGTAGGTTGCTTTCAGTCATGCTTGGCTGAAGCAGCCTCCTGTGGATTCCATCCTTCTTGTAAGGGCCACCCTTCCGGTCATAAGTTTAAAACCTTTGTTAGTAAATTCTATGTTTCACGGTGTTATCTAGGTGTGTATGGGATTGTGTTATTGCAGCCTATGGTCCAGGGTTCCTGTGTGATGTCTGGTGTGTGCTGTGTCCGTTGTTGTCTTGTACTTACAGCACCTGCACATGGGTTCCTGGTTGTGTTGTCTGTGGCAGGTGAGTGATGAGTTGGTTCCATTTGACTGCCACTGCCATAGCTGTTTTTTGTATCCCCTGTGTTGCTCGGTCCTTCGGGCTGTCTCCCAGGACAATCCACACACGCACACAACTCCCCGGGAACCGCACACATAGCTGTTGTCCGCGGCAACCGCACTGAGGCCAACTACAATATGCCTCAGCTGCGGTTGAAACAACAACCACAACCGCGGGCAACTGTATGCGGCTCCCAAGGAGTCACGACCATAACCGTGGCCGTGACAGTGTCACTTTATGTGGTGATAACTTTAAAACTCTTTGACTTATCCAGGCCACTCTGAGATTGTTTTCTCATCACATATTGTACTTCATGACACTGGTAAAATGGAGTAAAAAAAAAATTAATTTTTATTTATAAAAAAATACCAAATTTACCCAAAATTTGGAAAAATGTGCAAATGTTTGTTTCAATTTTTATACTTCTATAATACATAGTAATACCTCCAAAAATAGTTATTACTTTACATTCGCCATATGTCTACTTCATGTTTGGATCATTTTGGGAATATTTTTTTTTTTTTTTAGAAAGTTTAGAAGTAAATCTTGAAAATTCTCAGAATTTTTTTAAAAAAACTACTTTTTAAGGACCAGTTCAGGTCTGAAGTCACTTTGTGAAGCTTACATGATAGAAACCACCCAGGAATGACCCCATTCTAGAAACTACACCCTCAAGGTATTCAAAACTGATTTTACAAACGTTGTTAACCCTTTAGGTGTTCCCAAAGAATTAATGGAAAATAGAGATACAATTTCAAAATTTAACTTTTTGGGCAAATTTACCATTTTAATCCATATTTTTCCAGTAACAAAGCAAGGGTTAACAGCCAAACAAAACTCAATATTTATGGCCCTGATTCTGTAGTTTACAGAAACACCCCATGTGTGGTTGTAAACGGCTGTACGGGCACACAGCAGGGTGCAGAAGGAAAGGAATGCCATATGGTTTTTCGAAGGCAGATTTTGCTAGACTGTTTTTTTTTACACCATGTCCCATTTGAAGCCCCCCTGATGCACCCCTAGAGTTTTGTTGGTACTAGTTTAGGGTACATAGGATTTTTGGTTGCTCTATATTACACTTTTTGTGAGGCAAGGTAACAAGAAATAGCTTTTTTGGCATCGTTTTTTTTGTTTGTTATTTACAACATTCATCTGACAGGTTAGATCATGTGGTATTTTTATAGAGCAGTTTGTCATAGACGCGGCGATACCTAATATGTATACAATTTTTTTTTTTTTATGTAAGTTTTACACAATGATTTCATTTTTTTTAACAAAAACAAATCATGTTTTAGTGTCTCCATAGTCTGAGAGCCATAGTTTTTTTTAGTTTTTGGGCGATTATCTTGGGTAGGGTCTCATTTTTTGCGGGATGAGATGACGGTTTGATTGGCACTATTTTGGGGTGCATATGACTTTTTGATTGCTTGCTATTACACTTTTTGTGATGTAAGATGACAAAAAAGGCTTTTTTTTTGCACGGTTTTTATCTTATTTTTTATGGTGTTGATCTGAGGGGTTAGGTCATGTGATATTTTTATAGAGCTGGTCGATACGGACGCAGCTATACCTAATATGTGTACTTTTTTTTATTTATTTATGTGCGTTTTATACAATAACAGCTTTTTTAAAATAACAAAAATGATGTTTTAGTGTCTCCATATTCTGAGCCATAGTTTTATTTATTTATTGTACTTTATTGAACTGTTAGAGTCTTACACTATAAGACGGTAACAGTTTCCTAGGAGACCCAGCCTGTGGGCTGGGCCTCTTAGGCTCCCGTACATAACAGGCCCCAAGCCTTGGAATGGCTTGGGGCTGCCATGGCAACGATCGAGTCACCGCCACAGCACAGCGGGGACCCAATGCATCAGGTGAGGGAGCACAAACCACCCATATGCTGCGGTCAGCGCTGACCGCTGCATATGAGGGGTTATTCCACCGGCATCTGCGTTATCGCCGATGCTGGTGGATGCAGCAGGGATCCGGCGGTCAGTAATCGCCGGATCTCTGCTGCTGACCAGGGAGACCGCACGCGGGGGGGAGAAACGACTGCAGGACGAGAGCGCTCGTCCTCGAGCACTAAGTGCCGGCGTTTGAGGATGAGCATTCTTGTCCTGGGTCGTTAAAGTGTTAAGACATTCTGTTGTTTATTTACTTCTATGCTTTGGGTCGTTGTCCTGTCGCAACACCCATCTTCTGTTGAGCTTCAGCTTGTGGACAAATGGCCTTAAGTTCTCCTGCAAAATGTCTTGTGTGTTTCTTCCAAACAACTCAACTTTGGTTTAATCTGTCCATAGAATATTTTGCCAGTACTGCTATGGAACATCCAGGTGCTCTTGTGCAAACTGCAAACCTACAGCATTGTTTATTTTTGGACAGCAGTGGCTTCCTCTGTGGTATCCTCCCATGAAATCCATTCTTGTTCAGTGTTTTACATATCGTAGATTCGCTAACAGGGATGTTAGCATATGCCAGAGACTTTTGTAAGTCTTTAGCTGACACTCTAGGGTTCTTCTTCACCTCATTGAGCAGTCTGCGCTGTGCTCTTGCAGTAATCTTTACAGGACAGCCATGCCTAGGGAGAATAGCAGCCGTGGTGAACTTTCTCCATTTATAGACAATTTGTATTACCGTGGACTGATGAACAGCAAGGCTTTTGGAGATACTTTCATAAAGCTGGAAAGGGTTATAAAAGTCAACAATTCTTAATTGTAGGTCTTCTGAGAGTTCTTTTGTGTGAGGCATCATTCACATCAGGCAATTCTTCTTGTGAAAAGCAAACCCAGAACTGGTGTGTGGTTTTTATAGGGCAGGGCAGCTGTAACCAACTGTCATGGAACCATGAACCAGACGTACAACAAGAGATAAGTGGAAATAAGAAGGCTTTATTGAAAACCAAGCTGTAAGGCAAAAGTCCAAACGGATGGCTAAACCGAAGCAGGGTCTTGCGAAGCCAGAGGTCAGGAACCAGAAGGGTAGTCAGACGAAGCCAGGATCAGGAACCAAAAGGGTAGTCAGACGAAGCCAGGATCAGGAACCAGAAGGGTAGTCAGACGAAGCCAGGATCAGGAACCAGAAGCAGCAGCAGTCTTAGAAGCATGTGAACACAGGAGGACCAAGCAAGGAACTGAAGCCACAGACCTCCTATATATATATGAGCTAGGCATCCAGCTCCTCCCAGTGGGAAGGAGAAGCCGCAGGGTGGGAGGCTACAAGAAACCCAGAAACCAAGATGGCCGCCAGCACATGTCAAACGAAGGAGAACAGCAAGAAGGTAAGACCATGACAGTACCTCCCCCTCAAGGGCCCCTCCTCCGCGGAGTAAAGAACGGTTTCTGAGGGAAGCGTGCGTGGAAGGCTCGGAGCAAGGCAGGAGCATGGACATCTGCGGAGGGAACCCAGGAACGCTCCTCTGGACCATAACCACGCCAATGGACCAAAAACTGCACCCGACCGCGGACCAGACGTGAGTCCAGGATATTGCTCACCTCATACTCCTCACGATTGCCCACTTGGACCGGACGAGGCCGAGGAACCAAGGAAGTGAAACGATTACACACCAGTGGCTTCAACAGGGAGACATGAAACACGTTGGAGATCCGCATGCCAGGAGGAAGCGCAAGGGCATAGGCTACCGGGTTTACCCTGCGAAGCACTCGGAAGGGACCAACAAAGCGAGGCGCCAGCTTGGGAGTGGCCACTCGAAGGTTGAGGTTGCGGGTGGACAACCATACGCGGTCTCCGACCTGGTAGGAAGGAGCGGGCGCTCGTCTGCGATCAGCCTGGAGTCTCTGGCGCTGCGCAGAGACCTCAAGGGACCTCTGGATCTGTACCCAAGAAGCACGTAGGACGGAAAGGTGATCCTCCACAGCCGGAATATCCTGGGGAGAGAATACCTCCGGTAACACGGCAGGTTGGAACCCATAATTGGCCATGAAGGGAGACGTCCCAGAGGAAGAGTTCACCGCCGTGTTCCTGGCAAACTCAGCCCAAGGCAGGAGGTCAACCCAATTGTCTTGGTGATCGGAGACATAGCAACGAAGGAATTGCTCCAAGGCCTGATTGGATCGTTCTGCGGCCCCATTGGACTGAGGGTGGTAGGCCGAGGAGAAAGAGAGATGAATCCCCAACTGGGAGCAAAAGGCGCACCAGAACCTGGACACAAACTGACTCCCCCGATCCGACACAATCTCCTTGGGCAAACCGTGCAACCGGAAGACCTCCCTGGCAAAAATCGTGGCCAACTCTTGTGCAGAGGGTAACTTCTTGAGAGGAACACAGTGGCACATTTTGGAAAACCGATCCACAATCATGAGAATGACCGTATGGCCTCGGGATGCAGGGAGGTCCACAATGAAATCCATCCCCAGGTGTGACCATGGACGCTCCCCGGTGGCTATGGGTTGCAAAAGGCCCAACGGAAGGTGCCGAGGGGACTTACTCTGGGCACAAACGGAGCATGCCGCTACATATGCGGCGATGTCGGAACGTAGAGAAAGCCACCAGAACAGACATGAAACAGCCCAGGACAGCTGATTCTTTCCAGGATGCCCCGCGGCCTTGGAGTTATGGTAGGTTCGCAACAACCGAGTGCGCAACTCCTCAGGCACAAAACATCTGCCGTTGGGTCTCCCAGAGGGAGCACCAGATTGAGCCGCCAAAATCTGCTCACCCAGGGGAGAGGTCAGGCTGGTGCGAATGGCGGCCAGGATCTGATTCGGAGGTATGACCGAAGTCGGAGTCGACTCCTCCCCGGACAGCTCGGAGTACTGCCGTGATAAGGCATCCGCTCTGATGTTCTTGGAACCGGGTAGGTAGGAGACCACGTAATTAAAACGTGACAAGAACAGAGCCCATCTGACCTGGCATGGTGTCAATCTCTTGGCCTCAGAGAGGTAGGTCAAATTCTTGTGGTCCGTCAGGATGAGAACCGGAACCACCGAGCCCTCGAGCAAGTGCCTCCATTCTTTAAGGGCCTGCACGATGGCCAATAACTCCCTGTCACCAATCTGATAGTTGCACTCCGCGGAAGACAGTTTCCGGGAGTAAAACCCACAAGGAAGCAGAGGACCCTCTGGTGTTCTACGCTGAGACAGAAGGGCGCCTACTCCCGTCTCAGACGCGTCCACCTCGAGGACAAAAGGCAACCCAGGGTTGGGATGCGACAGAATCGGAGCCGACACAAAGGCGGACTTTAGAGCCTCAAAAGCTCG